>NC_141695.1:19560098-20760098 GCF_964263255.1 Lissotriton vulgaris
GTGGGTCTTTGTGGACTCCACAACATACATATTGTAACTTTATGCTTGTAAAAGTCAGTCCCTGGTCAGCCATCATAGGAGGCTGGTCTGATTGGACTCCACTGAAGTGTATTATGTGAATAAACTAGTTTGCTTGTATTCTCTACTGCGTCATTGACTCTTCATTCTTGGAAGGCTAGAGGAGGTTGAGAGTGACCCGATGACCCTAATCGGATCACTTCCTTCATGTCCTGTGACTGTCCCAGGAGGAGCCAGCAGGGGGCGGAGCTCAGTGTGAAGAACTTTACGTTACTGACCTGTGACCAGGGCCGGTCATAGGATTTTTGGGGACCTGGGTGAACAGGAAGATGTGAGGCCCCTCTAATTTGCATGTGACATCACAATAAAATAGAAAATGGTCATAACGTTTAACAAGCATTTGCAATGCAATAGGTCTCGCATTACTGATAGTTTAAAGTATTGGCTTTGCAAATAATAATGCAACACCAATATCTCATACTTTCAGTAATGCGAGACCTAGGGCATTGCAAATGGTTGCGTAGTGAGCCAGGAACCAGCATTGTATGTCTCAGTGCAGTACTGATGTCCCTACTGAGCATCATAAACTTTGAAGATGGTAAATCAACCCTACGCATAATGCATTGCATGCAAGACAGTACCCTGAGTACATTCACATATCTATGTCTATATATACAATTAGTAGCTTAGGAAAATGACAAAACAATGATTACCATGAAAGAGAAAAGGAAAATAGGAATTAAAGATGCAAAGAAGAGAACAACAAGGAGAGAACAGAAGCAACAGATGAAGAAACAGATAAATGCAACCCATCCTCCCTTATATAGATAAAACAGAAAAGGATGAAAAGACACAGCGAAAGAAAACAACGAGAAAAAGAATAGATGTGAAAGCACCAAGCACTACCCCAAAACACACCTACTGGCCAGACAGACATGCGAGGAGGCAAAGCATAGCACAACACAACAAAACATTTGACTACATCCAGACAGACACTAAGTGATGAAGGAAGAGCAACCAGAAGAAGAAGAGAAAACACAAAAGACGCACTATGATAATGAAAAGATGGAGAAGAAAGAAAAACAAATGAACAAAAAGAAACAAGAATCCATGGATGAAAACGAGAAAAGACATTACAAGGAGAGCAGAAAAAGTGAGAAAACAGAGAAGATGAGATGAAAATACAACAAGATCCCTCATACTTCCCTCTTATAAAATGAACATTGTCATATAATATAAACATAGTATTGCAATGCAAAATTGACAATGTAATAAGAATAAAATACATAACGTTGAGTCAAATGGGACTGGAACCCATGAGACTCACTCTAAATAAGAGCAAAGACTTACCCAAAGTATGTGAAAATGGGAGGACTATAACCCAAGACCAACCCCTACCAGGAGGAAAAGGTTTCAAAACTATTACGAACAGGACTAAAACCCATGAAATATTAGCCCTTGTAAAAACAACTTCAAATGGGTAGGAACCCATAACCAGTCCCTGAGGATAGAGATGGCTAATTAATGCAGAGGGACTAACACCCGTGCATAAATGCCCTGGAAACCGTAAAAAGAAAAAAAAAAGATAAAGTGTATTGTGAGCAAATGGGACTAGAACTCATTGCTATCTTTATGTAGGGATGACTAACATGGAGATTGCATGCATATAAAGTGAAATAATGATCTTGAAGGTGTGTACCTATGGTCCATGTAAAACAGAAATAATGAACTCTTGATGACGTGTACCTAGAGTCCATGTACGTATGTAAACAAAATGGTCAAGAACCCATTGTTATACTTATGTAGAAAAGAATAAAATGTAGAATGTGCATGTAAACAAAAATAAGTAACTCTTAACGGTGTGTACCTAGAGTCCATGTACGTACAATGTTGAGCCCAACAAAACCACTATACAATCTTATGAAGTATAAAGATGGAGAAAAACTGAAACTTTCTAAAACATCGCCGGTGAGCGGATTTTCACCCGAGTACCACAAGAAAACCTGTAACAAACTTAGGAAAATGCCATACATTGTGGTATCTTTGTAGTGTTACCACGTAAGCAAGTCCACTAAAGAGATAACTATGCTTACTAAATAAATGGGCAGCTAAACGCATGACACAGTCCCACATGTAAAGGATGTAACATTAAATGTAGATGTGTAACCATAAAAGTATTGAGAATAGTAAGCTTGACACATAAGTGCAAAAGTAAAACATTTGCAACCAAAAGGCAAAAACAATCTGAGTAATATATGAACTTATAAACAGCCCCAGACACAGTAAATTAGAAATGGGAGCCTATGAACAAAGACTAGTTAATTACATATGCATAAACAGCCACAAAAACAATATCCATTGTGCTATGCACGCGAGGGTTCATATTCCATCCTCGTTGCCATAAAACTGTGGTAATCAAGTCCAGACAGGTTGAGGTAGTTCAAGATGATTTATTGAAGTTGGCTACAGGATATGTAGATCAGATAGATACGTCCAGTACAGGTCCTGAACTAGCCCGACTAGGAGCAGCCAGCATGCTGCTCAGCCCATTCTCAACTGGGGCTTTTCTTCACAGTCTCCCAACATTCTGTAATACATCATCACAGTAACATTCCACTGGCTGAGCATGTGGTGGAAAATGGCATACATAAACATAGACAGGATACTAGGATACTACAAAGTCCATCTCTAGGTCGTCAGCCTTGCAGACGTGCCATGTCCACCTGATGATAAAAGGGTCAGGGGTTGTCTCGTGGTGCTTCTTAATCCAAATACCCGACTAACGTATCATCCACCACTCAAATTACTTTCATATTTCACTATACTGATTCAACACTAATCCTTATGGGTTCCAGAGTAGCGTGCTAATCACCAAGAAAGTGCTTCAACACCCCATTAGGGGTAAACAAGCACCATATAAAGCAAACCTTGGTTTCCCTCTTCTATCCCTCGGCTATCATTCTCAATTCAAATAACTGACTAAAATCCACCACTCAAATCACTTTCATATTTCACTATACTAATTCACCACTAATCCTTTATTGGTTTCGGGGTAGCATGATACTCGTAAAAAAAGCGTTTCAACACCCCATCAGGGGTAACAAGCTTTACATAAATGCAAACCTTTTTCCCTCTTCTATCCCTCCTCTATCCTTCTGAATCCAAATAAATGACTAACCTATCCACCACTCGAATTACTTTCATATTTCACTATATTAATTCAACACTATTCCTTCTTGGGTTCCGGTGTAGCGTACTACTCGCAGAAAAAGCGCTTTGACGCCTCGTGAGGGGTAGTAAGCACTATGTAAATTCAATTACAATACAATACAATATCCTGAATACAGCATGTCTCGAAGAGACAGCGCACGCGGCCTGCCTAAGCGAGACCTAAAAACAATCTGATTCGTGCTTCCCACAAAGCTTATGTTTCAAAATACTGTTTTTTTGTGTGTTTTTGGGGGTGCACCACTTTGACCACTTTGTTGTCTGTTGTGAAGAGCCAAATCTTAGTTTATTTTCTTTCGTGGTCAGATAGCTCGGTGGATTTGCTGCGCGTTGTTGAGATCTGTCCTCATGGTGTGATGCAAATTCGCACCAATACTCCATTCGGTTTGGGTTTCTTCTGGGTTAGTACAAACCATACAAACAGTAATGAAATGTAAATATTAGAAAGCAGCTATGAGAAAGGCTTAGTAAAATCCTTTAAATTATTCTACTGAAGGACACGAAGGCATAAGACAAACGCAGTTTAATGTGGTGATCCCAATCACCACATTATCACTCATTAAAATAACATGGACTTATGTCGTTTGACGTTCTGTTAGCAAGACGGTCTGCTTTGCAGCGCCTCGAGGATGTTGTTTTTGTTTGAAGCGCTAATCTACCAGCTTGCTTCAACACCTAGCACTGTGTCTAAATCGCCCATCATCACGGGTGGTTGTTGCATGTCCACCGGCGATCAGTTGTGGTAAACACCCCCGAAAGGCGATCAGTCACATTAATGAGGACAGCGAAGCTGCTTGTTTAGACTCTCTCTCTCAGGCTGATGCAGAAATTGGCAAATAAGTACCATTGAGTTAGGTACTGGGTGGCCGTGACATATGTTGCTTAAAGCGACACCAAAGAGTAAGCGCTATATAAAGAAAAGCATTGGCAAAGTCAAGCTTTCCTGCCTCCCACCCCTCCTGACCAAACCAATCAACTTTGCCAATGCTTTTTCCTAATCTTGCACAGCATCAGCAATGTGTAAAAAAAAAAAAAAAACATTGACAAACCCAGGAAATTTGGCGAACCCTATTCGCTTTGCCAATGCTTGTTTGTATTCAGATGTTTCTGTGCTGGCCGTCCCACTACCCCCACCCCATTCACCCCCCCATGTAAACTCACTTCACTCCGCCACCAACCCACCCTCCCCAAACACCCACCCACCCTCCACCAAACGCGCTCCTACACCTCCATGCTAAGAGCAAGTCGGGGTCTCCCTGATGCTGAAGTGAGGGGGCGCAGCCTGTTATGGGGGGCTGCAACTTCCATCTGTAGAGTGCCCATGAGCAGCAATAAAGTGACAACTCAGTCTATTCAATGAATAATTCAGCTTTGTGGTGTCTTTTATTCACAGACTGATGCCCCCGGGGACATCTCTCCCTCCCCATGGACATCTCTCACTCTTCCCTCCCCGCTCCCCCATCCCTTAGGGTCATCGCCCTCTCCCCCCTCCCCTCTCCCTCAGGGACATCTCCCGCTCCCCCCCTCCCTCGGGGACATCTCCTGCTCCCCCCTCCCTTAGGGACATCTCCAGCTTCCCCCTCAGGGACATCTCCTGCTCCCCCCTCCCCTGGGACATCTCCCTCTCCCCCTCCCCTGGGACATCTCCCTCTCCCCCCTCCCCCTGGGAACATCTCTCTCTCCCCCCTCCCCTGGGACATCTCCATCTCCCCCTCCCCTGGGACATCTCCCTCTCCCCCTCCCCTGGGGACATCTCCCTCTCCCCCCTCCCCCTGGGAACATCTCCCTCTCCCCCCTCCCCCTGGGAACATCTCCCTCTCCCCCCTCCCCCTGGGAACATCTCCCTCTCCCCCTCCCCCGGGGACATCTCTCCCTCCCCTGGGACATCTCCCACTCTTCCCTCCCTGCTCCCCCATCCCTTAGGGTCATCGCCCTCTCCCCCCTCCCCTCTCCCTCAGGGACATCTCCCGCTCCCCCCTCCCTCGGGGACATCTCCTGCTCCCCCTCGCTTAGGCACATCTCCAGCTTCCCCCACAGGGACATCTCCTGCTCCCCCCTCCCCTGGGACATCTCCCTCTCCCCCCTCCCCTGGGACATCTCCCTCTCCCCCCTCCCCCTGGGAACATCTCCCTCTCACCCCTCCCCTGGGACATCTCCATCTCCCCCCTCCCCTGGGGACATCTCCCTCTTCCCCCTCCCCTGGGACATCTCCCTCTCCCCCTCCCCTGGGACATCTCCCTCTCCCCCCGCCCCCTGGGAACATCTCCTGCTCCCCCTCCCCTGGGAAATCTCCCTATCCCCCCTCCCCTGGGACATCTCCCTCTCCCCCCGCCCCCTGGGAACATCTCCCTCTCCCCCCTCCCCTGGGACATCTCCATCTCCCCCCTCCCCTGGGGACATCTCCCTCTTCCCCCTCCCCTGGGGACATCTCCCTCTTCCCCCTCCCCTGGGGACATCTCCCTCTTCCCTCTCCCCTGGGACATCTCCCTCTCCCCCCTCCCCTGGGGACATCTCCATCTCCCCCCTCCCCTGGGGACATCTCCCTCTTCCCCCTCCCCTGGGGACATCTCCCTCTTCCCCCTCCCTCGGGTCATCTCCCTCTGCCCCCCTCCCTGGAACATCTCCCTTCCCTCCTCCCTCAGGGACATCTCCCTCTTCCCCCTCCCTTAGGGACATCTCCCGCTTCACCCTCAGGGACATCTCCGTCTCCCCCCTCCCCTGGGACATCTCCCTCTTCCCCCTTCCCCTGGGACATCTCCCTCTCCCCCCTCCCCTGGGACATCTCCCTCTCCCCCCTCCCTCAGGTCATCTCCCTCTACCCCCCTCCCTGGAACATCTCCCGCTCCCTCCTCCCTTAGGGACATCTCCCTCTCCCTCCTCCCCTGAGACATCTCCCTCTCCCCCCTTCCCCTTCGACATATACAGCTCCCCCTCCCTTAGGGACATCCCCCTCTGTTAAATTGATGAACCACACATCAATTAAGTAGAAAGTGGATTTAATATAGCAGCAGAGCAGGTACACAGCCAGACAGGTTGGCAGTCAGGAGTAACTGAATACATTGGAATACAACTAGTAGGAACGCTCTGAGCGGAATGTAGAATGAACATAGTTAAAGCAAAGCAACATACCTGTATTACACAACATAACACATCCCCCTTTGAACATTATAGAAATTAAACTTATAACTTGTGCCCGACACCACCCCCCATCTTAACAAAAGAAAACAATTGGGATTGAAGTGAAAGAGAAAAAAAAAACATTACAAAGGAAAATTTTCAGAAATGTAATCCGCTAACCAAACAGGAGGCTTTTTTTCACGCCTAGGGTTTCTAAAAACATTAACTTCTCCATCACATGCAGAACTAGAAGAAGTAGAAGCACCCAAATCAGAAGAAATCTGGCCAGAAACATCTGAAACAGGACAACTGGAAGTGTTAGACGTCTGGAACACATCAGAAGACTTAGCACAAAACAAATCCTCTAAATCAAACAAATCAGAAGACCTCTGCGAAGAAACTTGACAAGAAGGATCGACTTGAGGAGGAGGACATTTGGCAATCCTTTTGAGGTTCCAAACACGACCATCAGAAAGACGAACAGAATTGTTTAAAACTTCAACAATTTGCATAGGTTCGTAAAAACTACTTTCCTCCTTGGAAGACTTACAAGGTTTCTTGACTCTTACCCATTGACCAACTTCCAAGTTAACATCCTTCACCTTATGCTTAGTATCATACAACATTTTGCTTTTAAGATGCGAAGCTTGGCTCCTTTCCTTAACAACATCTTCAGACCAATTGACCACATTGGACTTAAACAACCATCCTGGAGTAAACTTGGTACGTGGATTCCTGCCACGCATAAGTACAAAAGGAGGAAAACCTGTAGCTTCACATATTGAGGTTCTGTAAGACCAAACCATTTTCAAAACTTGAACTTCCCACTCCTTATTCTTACCAGACATTTGAATTGTACTTTTAATAACACGGTTAAAGCGCTCAACCATTCCATTACTGTTTGGGTTGTATAGAGCAGTGGTCTTGTGCTTGATACCTAGTGTATCAAAATACTCTTTTGATGTATCCAGGAATTTTAAAACAGTCGCAGTATCAGCTTTACTCACAACTTTTACGAAAGGCCACCTTGAAAACAAATCCATTAAGACCAAAATGTATTTATGCTCATCGCCAATTGGACCCATAATATCAATGGCTAAATGTTCCCAAGGAGAAGTAAGTGCAGTCATGTTGCCCATAGGAGGCTTACAGACAACTAGAGATTTGTCAGCTGTTTGACACGACTTACAGTTCCTTACAAACTTATCAATTTCTGCATCCATACCTGGCGCCCAAAAGGAGGTTTTAATAGTGCGTTTGGAACGGACTATGCCAAAATGCCCCTCATGGCATAAAGCCATGATGGACGACCGCAAAGTCTTTGGAGGTATGACTCTCTCTCCAAACCAGATGTTGCCATCCTGAACATTTAAGTCTAATCTAACTTCCCAAAAAGGCTTCAAGGGATGCTTGCTATCAACTTTCCTCGGCCAGGACCCAGCTAGATGGAATTTCACTAAGGATAACTCTTCATCTTTCAAATACTCATCAACCCACTTCTGCTTCAAAATGCCTGCACCTTCCATATCTTGTACATAGGCTACCTGGAAAGAATTCCACAATTCATCCTCACATTCATCAAGTTGCTTAGGCATTCTAGAAAGAAAATCAGCTATACAATTCTCTTTGCCAGGCACATATTCCACTTTATAACAATAATCTTGCAGTTTAATAGCAAGTCTGGCAACTCTCGCTGAAGTGTTAACGGTACCTTCAGTAGTTAGGACTCTGAGTAATGGCTTGTGATCACAGCGCAAAATAAACGTAGTACCCCATACAAAAGCTCTAAAGTGATTAACTGCCCATACACATGCCAAAGTTTCTTTTTCAATAGTAGAGTATTTTTCCTCTGTAGGCGAGAGTGACCTGGAAGCATAAGCTACAATTTGTTCCTTACCATTCACACCGACTTGGGATAAAACCGAACCCAAACCTTTAATGCTGGCATCTGTGGTGATAATAGATTGAGCATCAGGATTAAAACTTTTTAAAGAAGCGATATTGGTAATACAGCTTTTGATGTCTTCAAAATCTTGTTCACATTCCACCGACCAAGCAAACTTTGTCTTGTTCTTTAACAGTTGTCTTATATTATATGTTCTGGTCGCAAAGTTTGGAATGTACTTTGAACAAAATTCGGCTAAACCAATAAAGGATCTGACATCATCTTTTCCTTTGGGGGAAGGAGCACATCTGATAGCATCAACTAAGTTGGGTTTTGGTTTAATCCCATCACAATCTATAACATGGCCTAGGTAAGTAACATGATCACTAGCAAAAGTACATTTGGTGTATTCAACTGTTAAACCTTTGTCATTCAGGATGCCTAAAACTTCATTTAAAGTGTTGTCATGATCTGCCCTTTCCTTCCCAAATATGAGAATATCATCTTGAAAAAACTTTGTGTTCTTAACAGTGGAAAACAACCTGTGCATTAAACGCTGGAAAACAGCTGCGGCCGAAGCCAAACCAAAAGGCATCCTTTTAAATTGGTAACATCCTTGTTGGGTTATGAAAGCAGTGTATTTTCTGCTGTCTCTAAACAAAGGGATCTGATGGTACGCAGATGATAAATCTATTGTAGTGAACCATTTAGCCCCGTCAAGCAAAGCTAACATCTCATTAATCTTTGGCAGAGGGAATTGATCTACCACTATATTATCATTTAAATGGCGAAGGTCCACACATAATCTTAATTTACCATTGGATCGTTTCACGACCACCAAAGGAGAAACCCAAGCAGACGCCTCAATCGGTTCAATTATGTTAGATGAGACCAATCTCTCAAGTTCCGTAGCTACGTCTTTTCTTAAGGCGATTGGCACACTTCTAACTTTGTGGATCTTAGGTACAGCAGAATCCTTCAAGATTATTTTGTGTTCAAAATCTTTTAATTTGCCAATTGTCTTTGAAAAAACTGCAGGAAATCTTTTTAACAGTTCCTCACCAGTTTTGGTACCTTCATCCATCACTAAAACTTTTTCCACAGAGTTGGGGTCAAGAATAATATGTAAATCACCTTGGTCTTTCCACCCTAAAACTGATGGACCTTTTTTTGATACATACAACTTGCCATATGATCTACGGTTCTTGAACTCAAATTTCAGCCAACGAAAACCAACAATATCAATCTTCCCACCATCATAACCTTCAGGGTCAATGTCTGGAGGAGACAGTTTTGGACCAACTCTGTCAACAAATGTGTTACGCCATATATCTTCGTTTATAATCGTATAGGGCGAACCCGAATCAGCATAAACCTTGATGCGCACACCTCCTATATGTATCCAACATTCAGGTTTGTTATCAACAAGTAAACAGCCATCCCTAATGTTGAGGAGTAGTTTCTTCTTCAAGACTACAGCACAATCTGATGCTTGGTCCTCATCACTAGAAGTGTTTTCATCAGAGGCAAGGTCCTCTTGAATGCACTTGACAGTCTTTGTCCTTCTTCTACATGCTTTGGTGTAGTGACCATACAGTCCACAAGCACCACATTTACTCTTTTTTGCAGGACACGACTTGGCAAACGCCAAATGTTCTAAACTACCACACCTATAACATTTGGGAGGTTCATTACTGTACTTAGGCTTTGCCCATGTTTCACTTTTTTGTTTAAAATTACCGCTTCTTTTTGAACTTGCATCTATTTTAGCCACTACATCTTTGCTGACACTTTCTGATTTTAGAGCACTTGCACATCTACTAGATGACTCAGCTTTACGAACTAAAGCTAGGATGTCTTCTAAACAAGCATCACCATTCATCCAAAGACGTTCCTGAATTGCAGGATTATTAGCGTGCATTACAACCTGGTCGTGAATTAAATCTTCCAGTAAACCCCCAAAAGCGCAATCATCGCCCATTTTTCTCAACTCTCCAACATAGTCATCCACAGATTCATTTTTAGACTGTTTTCTTTGGTAAAATTTGTAACGCGTAATGCCCATACAAACCTTCGGGAAGAAATATTTGTCTAAATTGGACAGAGCTACTGTGAAAACATTACTATCCCCTCCCCCTACAATGGGCTTGTTCATTTGATTATAACATTTGAGTCCTTTTGGACCCAAAGAGTGTAAAAGAATACGTTTCTTTTGATCAGCAGACATTTTACCATCGGAATCCACAGTGTCAATATAATTGAGAAAATAGTCTTTCCACTCTAGCCATTTCAACGTTGGTTCAGAACCTTTGCACCAGAATTCCTGAGGGTTACTTAAGGAAAATGTTTGTTGACTCATGTTGATGTGAAATAAAAAAAATTAGTTAATAAAAATAATTGATGCTTGCTGAAGTAAGTTATCAGTAAGGTATACAGCTGTTTATGGTGGAATTGTTCAGTGAGTAAAAACACACGTTACTTTTTTACACTGTCCAGTCTTCACCACCAATTGGTTGGAAATGTAGAGATTCTTGAAAATGTCTAAAATCAGATAAGAAGCATAGTTCCAAGCGTTAAAAAGAGATTACCTGTGACCGCGCTGTAAATCCGACTTGTGGGTGTCGAAATCGGCAAATTAAACAAAAAAAACCGTCTTCCGTTTTTTTTTTCATTCATAACGAGTAGGCCTGCCCAATCCAAAATGGCTGCCACGCATCATCATGTGATGCGCCACGTTCTCAGCGAACGTATGACGTTACAAACAAGCAGCGCGACTTCCAGAGAGAACCTCCAGGCTTGAGGACACGCGCATTCGATGTGCGTTTTGAAACAGCAACGGTGAGCGCTCGAGCGCAGCTGTCCAAGCGCATTCAATATTTCCAAAGTAAGATTAATAATAAAGAATTAGTAAAAATAAAGCGTCGCTCACCAGGATTTCTTGCGCTAAAACGATTACTGTCCTCAGCGTGCTGTTTAAATGTAGTAACGTCGTCTCTGCTCCACGTCGTCCACTAAGAAAGTCAGAATTAAAAAGCGGTACACAGGCTTCTCAGAAATGTAAAAAAAATCATCCCGATCGTCGCCAGTTGTTAAATTGATGAACCACACATCAATTAAGTAGAAAGTGGATTTAATATAGCAGCAGAGCAGGTACACAGCCAGACAGGTTGGCAGTCAGGAGTAACTGAATACATTGGAATACAACTAGTAGGAACGCTCTGAGTGGAATGTAGAATGAACATAGTTAAAGCAAAGCAACATACCTGTATTACACAACATAACACCCTCTCCCCCCTTTCCTCAGGGACATCTCCCTCTCCCCCTCCCTCAGGGACATCTATTGCACTCCCTACCTAGGGCATCCACAGGGTGTTGTCGAATAACAGTGCAGGCGTTACACCCCCGCCCCCCCCCTCCCCCCCACAGGAGGTCTATCAGTGGAGGAAAGGAGGGGCGGAGGCCCCGGGGGACGGGGGAGGGACAGGTCTGTCTCTGGTCCGTGGAAGAAATTGGGGTGCAGCCCCCAGTTAAGGGGGGATTGGATACCGGGAGACGCAGGAAATCAAAGAGTGGAAGGGTGGGGGGTGGGGGGGTTGGTATGCCTCTCGCTGCCCTGTTATTTCCCTAGTGGGGTGCGGGAAGGGGGAGCTGCTCTCTTATACCAGACACAGGTCTATCCCTAGCCCGACCCAGAAGTAGGGGTGCAGCCCCCCGACGAAGGTTCCATTGAAGGTGCAGAGATGCTCCCAGGTGTCTGCGTTGTAGAAGGACAGCCAACCCCCCTCATAGTCCAGGTACACCCCCAGCTTCTTGGGGGGCAGACCGGGGGACAGGAGGGCGGGACAGAAGAAGAGAGTCCAGTCCCGACCACCATCTCTCAGCCGCAGAGATCCGCCCCTGCCCCCAGGGAGCTCTCCGGCACCCACCCCCCCTGCGAGCCCCACATAACCCCACCACCCCTCCGCCCCCTTCAGTAGCTGCACCTCCCAGTAATGCCTCCCTGAGGTGAACCCCTCCCGCCCCAGCACACAGCTAGAGAAATGGAATCTCTCGCGGCTGTAGGGCCGGGGCTGCGGTCTGTCTGTCCCTGTCGCACGTCGCCCGTCCTCAGATAGGATAAGGTGTGGATGAGCCGTGTCTGGATCCAGAGTCACCAGCGCTGCAGAGAGAGAGAGAGAGAGTTAATGACACACTGTGTGACCTTAGACAAGTCACTGTCCCACCCAGAGACCCCAGCGCTGTAGAGAGGAGAGAGTTAATGACACACTGTGGGACCTCAGACAAGTCACTGCCCCACCCAGAGACCCCAGCACTGCAGAGGGAGGAGAGAGAGTTAATGACACACTGTGTGACCTCAGACAAGTCACTGTCCCACCCCGAGACCCCAGCACTACAGAGAGAGGAGAGAGAGTTAATGACACACTGTGTGATCCCAGACAAGTCACTGTCCCACCCAGAGACCCCAGCGCTGTAGAGAGGAGAGAGAGAGTTAATGACACACTGTGTGACCTCAGCCAAGTCACTGTCCCACCCAGAGACCCCAGCACTGCAGAGAGAGGAGAGAGAGTTAATGACACACTGTGTGACCTCAGACAAGTCACTGTCCCACCCCGAGACCCCAGCACTGCAGAGAGAGGAGAGAGAGTTAATGACACACTGTGTGACCTCAGCCAAGTCACTGTCCCACCCAGAGTCACCAGCGCTGCAGAGAGAAGAGAGAGAGTTAATGACACACTGTGTGACCTCAGACAAGTCACTGTCCCACCCGGAGACCCCAGCACTGCAGAGAGAGAAGAGAGAGAGTTACTGACACACTGTGTGACCTCAGACAAGTCACTGTCCCATACAGAGACCCCAGCGCTGCAGAGAGAGGAGAGAGAGTTAATGACACACTGTGTGACCTCAGACAAGTCACTGTCCCACCCGGAGACCCCAGCACTGCAGAGAGAGAGGAGAGAGAGTTACTGACACACTGTGTGACCTCAGACAAGTCACTGTCCCATACAGAGACCCCAGCACTGCAGAGAGAGGAGAGAGAGTTAATGACACACTGTGTGACCTCAGACAAGTCACTGTCCCACCCGGAGACCCCAGCACTTGATTGAAAGGAGAGAGTTACTGACACACTGTGTGACCTCAGACAAGTCACTGTCCCACCCAGAGACCTCTGACCGTCCTGACTCTGTTGGAAACGGTTGCTCCCTTCTGCCCTGCTCTCTCCTGACCACGCTGGCTGGGTATCGTTAGCGCTGCTCTGCTGACCTCTTTAGCGCTTGAACTTAGCTTATTAATTAATTATTTTCACGCGCCCGGTGTATCTGCTCGACAGTGCCTGCATTGACTCACTAATTTAGAGGACCTGTGTTTAGATTGCATTTGTGCTTCTATTGTCTGCTTGTTACTGTGGGCACACCATTGCTTCTGCGCCCCGCTACCCACCACAATATATAAATAAATAAGTCTGTCTCCCCAACCCGATTTGCACTTCCCTCTTAGCCGCCATTACTACAGTTGTTGTTGTTGTGCCCGGAGCCCGCCCCCTACACCACGCACCCGCCTCCCAGCTGCTCCTCCCTCGCCCCTCCCCTTCCACTATCCATTTATGTCAGATGCTATTGCGCGCAGCGTTAACGCGCAGCGATCGCTCCCCAGTCGCGCCGAAGGTGCGCCAAAGGTAAGCCCGTCTACGCCCGTTCGCGCCTAGACCGCGCCCAGCGCCAGACCCCCTGGCCCCCGTCCCACCGACCCCACCCGCATTACATACGACGCCTCTACCCTCTCAGCCCTAAACCCCGGTCGACTTCCCAACTGCACCCAAGCCGCTCCTGGACAAACCCATGGACCCTTCACATGCAACTCCTGCACGTATGACAGCACCAAGACCAACTCCTCATCCACTAACACCAAACAGAGATCTGACCCCAACCACCTAAAATGCATCCTGCTCAACACCCGCTCGGTCCACAGACACGCCATCGACCTTTGGAATCTACTGGACACCATATCTCCGGACGTCGCCTTCCTAACAGAAACATGGATGAACGCCTCCTCAGCCCCAGACATCACCATTGCCATCCCGGAAGGCTACAAGATCATCCGTAAGCACCGCACCCAGCAAACAGGAGGAGGCATCGCCATCGTCCATAAGAATTCCACCCGCATCTCAACCAGCTCAGACGTCAACCTTGCTAACGCCGAACACCTTCACTTCCAGATCCACACCGACCCCAACACCACACTCAGAGGCACCTTCCTCTATAGGCCACCAGGACCCCGTGCACAATTCAGTGAAGACATCATTGACTTTATCACCCCACACGCCCTCCCTTCCGAGGACTACATTCTATTGGGAGACCTCAATTTCCACCTGGAAAAGAGCAACGACAGCAACGCCACCACCCTTCTGGACAATCTCGCCAACCTCGGACTCAAACAACTTGTTAATACCCCCACTCACCACGCAGGTCACACACTCGACCCTATCTTCACCTCCAGCACACATATCTCCTTCAGTCACACCACAGTTCTCCATTGGACTGACCACAGCTGCGTTCACTTTGTCTACAAAAAGGCCACAACCCATAACCATCCTCAACCTACTCTGCGAAGAAACTGGAACAAAATCACCATTGACCAGATCTCCTCATCGCTTCTTAAAAACCCCCCTGCCCACTCTACGAACCCCAACCAAGCAGCCATCAACCTCACTCAATGGCTAACCAATAGCGCCGACAACCTAGCACCTTTGAAAAAACGTCAAATCAAACTGGGCAGCAAAAACGCCCCCTGGTTCAACGATGATCTTAAGAAATCCAAGAAACTCTGTCGATCCCTTGAGAAGGCCTGGAAAAAAGACCCAAACACCAGCACCAGGGACGCCTTCAAAAACGCCACCCGCATACACCACCAACTTACTCGGACTGCCAAGAAAGCCACATTCAAAGACCGGCTAGACAACAACGCCCACAACAGCAAGGAATTATTCAACATCGTCAAAGAGTTTAGCAACCCTACTGCCAACTCCAACGACATCACTCCCTCTCAAACACTCTGCGACTCCCTAGCTTCGTTTTTCCACGACAAAATCGCAGACATCCACAACAGCTTCGACAACCAACCCGGAGACCAACCCACCCAACCTTCTGCCGTACCCTCCCCCCCTCGAACATCCTTAATAATTGGAACCCTATCTCCACTGAGGACACATCCGCCTGATGAACTCCATCCACTCAGGATCCCCAACAGACCCTTGCCCTCACCACATCTTCAACAAAGCAGACTCCATCATAGCACCACACCTTCGAGACGTCATCAACTGCTCCCTCAACTCCGCCACCTTCCCGGAAAGCTGGAAACACGCCGAACTCAGTGCCCTTCTGAAAAAACCCACAGCTGACCCCACCGAACTCAAAAACTACCGCCCCATCTCGCTCCTTCCATTCCCGGCCAAAGTCATCGAGACAGCTGTCAACAACCAGCTCGCCGCCTTCCTCGAAACCAACAAATCCCTCGACTCCTCACAATCAGGCTTCCGAGCCAAACACAGCACTGAGACCGCACTCATCGCAGCAACAGACGACATTCGAACTCTACTGGACAATGGAGACACAGTCGCCCTCATCCTCCTCGACCTCTCCGCAGCCTTCGACACAGTCTGTCATAGCACCCTGTTACAACGCCTCAGAAACATCGGAATCCAAGGAAAAGCTCTGGAATGGATCACCTCGTTCCTTGCCGGAAGAACTCAGAAAGTCCGCCTCCCACCATTCAAGTCAGAAGCCTCTAAAGTCATCTGTGGCGTGCCACAAGGATCTTCACGCAGCCCCACCCTCTTCAACGTATACATGAGCCCCCTCGCGACCATCGCACGCCAACACAACCTCAACATCATCTCCTACGCCGATGACACTCAACTGATCCTCTCACTCACCAACGACCCTGACACCGCCAAAACCAACCTACACGAAGGAATGAAAGAAGTTGCCGAGTGGATGAAGCAGAGCCGTCTGAAACTGAATTCAGACAAAACAGAAGTCCTTATCTTAGGCACATCCCCCTCCGCCTGGGACGACTCTTGGTGGCCAGAGGCCCTTGGAAAAGCACCCATCCCGACAGACCACGCACGGAACCTGGGCGTCATCCTGGACCCATCACTCTCGATGACCAGACAAGTCAACGCCGTCTCAACATCTTGCTTCAACATTCTTCGCATGCTCAAAAAGACATTTCGCTGGATCCCCACCGAAACTAGAAAAACAGTCACCCACACACTGGTTACAAGCCGCCTGGACTACGGAAACACCCTATACGCCGGTACCACCGCAAAACTTCAGAAAAAACTCCAACGCATCCAGAACGCATCAGCTAGACTCATACTAGACATCCCGCGTAAAGACCACATTTCTGGTCACCTGAAAGACCTCCACTGGCTCCCTGTCAATAAGAGGATAACATTCCGCCTCCTAACCCACGCACACAAAGCACTCTACGAACCTGGACCCGAATGCCTCAACACACGACTTTCCTTCTACACCCCCTCCCGCCAGTTACGCTCTTCCAACCAAGCCCTGGCTGCTGTTCCTCGCATCAACAAAACCACCATGGGAGGAAGATCCTTCTCCTACCTAGCGGCCAAAACCTGGTACTCACTTCCCATTCACCTTCGCCTCACTCAGAACCACCTAGCATTCAGAAAGCAACTTAAAACCTAGATATTCGACATGTAATCCCCCCTTCTTCAAGCGCCTTGAGACCCTCTGGGTATGTAGCGCGCTATATAAATTATTGAATTGAATTGAATTGACTGTCCCACCCAGAGACTTCAGAACTGCAGAGCAGAGAGTTATTGACACACTGTGTGACCTCAGACAAATCACTGTCCCACCCAGAGACCCCAGAACTGCAGAGCAGAGAGTTAATGACACACTGTGTGACCTCAGACAAGTCACTATCCCACTCAGAGACCTCTGACCTCGGACAAGTCACTGTCCCACCCAGAGACCCCAGAACTGCAGAGCAGAGAGTTAATGACACACTGTGTGACCTCAGACAAGTCACTGTTCCATACAGAGACCCCAGCTACAGAGAGATGAGAGAGAGTTAATGACACACTGTGTGACCTCAGACTAGTCACTGTCTAATCCAGAGACCCCAGCACTGCAGAGAGAGGAGAGTTAATGACACACTGTGACCCCAGACAAGTCACTATCCCACCCAGACACCCTAGTGCTGCAGAAAGAGGAAAGACACACTGTGTGACCTTAGACAAGTCACTGTCCTGCTCAGAGCTAATGACACATGTTGTGACATCAGAGAAGTCACTGCCCCACCCACAGTCACCATTATTCACTGATGTGCCCTCCACACCTAGTACTCCAACCCTTCTACTGGTTCACCCTCCATCATTGGTAGCAATGTCCCCTCTATCCCGCCTTGATGTGACCTCTGTATCAGGCCCTAGTGAGCCCTCACACCTTGGCACTGATGTGCCCTCCACCCTCAGGGCTGAAGTTATACTGATGTTCCCTGCTTCAGACATGTTGCACATTCAGCTCTATGCGTTACATTCTCTCCATCCCTGGCACTCAATACCCTGGTTGTGGGTATCCCCACCACTAAAGAAGCTGATGTGCTCTCCACCACAGCTCATATTGTGCCCTCCAGCCAAGGAGTGGATGATTCCCCCTCTGAATCTTCTGATGCTCCCTCCAACTCGGGTACTGATGCTCCCTTCACCTGAGGTGATGATGCTCCCTCCGTCCCAGGTGCTATTGCTCCCTCCACCTAATTTACTGTTGCTCCCTCCACCTAAGGTGCTGATGCTCTCTCCATCCCAAGTGCTGATTCTTCCTCCATCGCAAGTGCTGATGCTTCCTTCCCCTAAGGTGTTGATGCTCCCTCCACCCCAGGTGCTGATGCTCTCTCCACCTAAGGTGCTGATGCTCTCTCCACCTAAGGTGCTGATGCTCTCTCCACCTAAGGTGCTGATGCTCCCTCCACCCCAGGTGCTGATGTTCCCCCACCCCAGGTTGTGATGCTCCCTCCACCCCTGGTGCTGCTGCTCTCTCCACCTAAGGTGCTGATGCTAGCTCCACTCCTGGTGCTGCTGCTCTCTCCACCTAAGGTGCTGATGCTCCCTTGACTCCAGGTGCTGATGCTCTCTTCACCTAAGGTGCTGATGCTCCCCCACCTAAGGTGCTGATGCTCTCTTCAACCCAGGTGCTGATGCTCCCTCCACCCCAGGTGCTGATGCTCCCTCCACCCCAGGTGCTGATGCTCTCTCCACCTAAGGTGCTGATGCTCCCTCCACCCCAGGTGCTGATGATCCCTCTACCCCTGGTGCTGATTACCCCTCCACCCCAGGTGCTGATGCTCCCTCAACCCCTGGTGCTGATGCTCTCTCCAACTAAGGTGCTGATGCTTCCTCCACCCCAGGTGCTGATGATACCTCCACCCCTGGTGCTGATGCTCTCTCCAACTAAGGTGCTTATGCTCCCTCCACCCCTGGTGCTGATGGTCTCTCCAACTAAGGTGCTGATGCTCCCTCCAACCCAGGTGCTGATGCTCCCTCCACCCCTGGTGCTGATGCTCTCTCCAACTAAGGTGCTGATGCTCCTCCACCCCAGGTGCTGATGATCTCTCCACCTGAGGTGCTGGTGCTCTCTCCACCTGAGGTGCTGGTGCTCTCTCCACCTGAGGTGCTGATGCTCCCCCACCTGAGGTGCTGATGCTCTCTCTACCCAAGGTGCTGATGCTCTCTCCACCTAAGGTGCTGATGCTCCTCCACCCCAGGTGCTGATGCTCCCGCCACCTAAGATGCTGGTGCTCCCTCCATCCCAGGTGCTGATGCTCCCTCCACCCCTGGTGCTGATGCTCTCTCCACCTAAGGCGCTGATGCTCCCTTCAGTCCAGATGCTGATGCTCTCTCCACCTAAGGTGCTGATGCTCTCTCCACCTAAGGTGCTGATGCTCCTCCACCCCAGGTGCTGATGCTCCCTCCACCCCTGGTGCTGATCTCTCTCCACCTAAGGTGCTGATGCTCCCTTCACTCCAGATGCTGATGCTCTCTCCACCCCAGATGCTGATGCTCTCTCCACCCCTGGTGCTGATGACCCCTCCACCCCAGGTGCTGATGCTTTCTCCACCTAAGGTGCTGATGATCCCTCCAACCCAGGTGGTGATGCTCCCTCCACCCCTGGTTCTGATGCTCTCTCCACCTAAGGTGCTGATGCGCCCTTCCCTCCAGGTGCTGATGCTCCCTCCACCCCAGGTGCTGATGCTCCCTCCACCGCTGGTGCGGATGCTCCCTTCTCTCCAGGTGCCCATGTTCATTCCTTCCTAGATGTCGTGCTCATCTCCCTTCTCCTGATGTGCCCTCCAACACATGTCCCTCCAGCCCTCATACTGATGCACAAGAGACCCTAGGGTTCATGTGCCCGCAAACACTGGTCCCAACGTACCCTCTCCCGAGGTGATGATGCGCCCTCCACCTGTAGTGTTGATGAGCCCTCAGACCACCCCAGGTGTTGCTGTGCCCTCTTTCTCAGTGCCAGCATACACTCCGTTGTGGGTTCTGATGTGCCCCTCTATCGCAAGGGCTCATAGGTCCTCCACCCCAAGAAGGGTTGTGCCGTATACGTGCGATGCAGATGAACCCTCCCCCCAAGGTGCTGATGAGCCCTACCCTCAAGGTGCTGATGAGCCCATCTCCCCAGGAGCTTCTCTGCCTTCAACTCATGTGATGATGTGCCCTAACACTCTAGTCCTGGTATGTCTTCCATCCAAGATGGAGGTGAACGTCTCAGCTGGAGATAGCTTAGTGGGTTAAGTGTCTGCAGCAGAATCACATCCATGTGTTCTGTAGTTCACAAGTTTGAGTCCTGTTTAACCAATGGCTGTTATCATGTGTCAAGCAATTGTGCCCGGGCATCAACGAGGGAGCTGTACCTCATACAAATCTCTGCAAAGAAGACATTAATCCAAAAGGTTTTTAAAATAGCTGCTGTCACATTTTACCAGGCTTTCGTACCTACATGTATTTACTGCTGTGAGTAACTTTTCTATTGTAATTTAAACTAGCAAATGAACTTTGTGACTCAAAATGTTTGTGGCTTCTTCAGAAGTAATAAGTAGGTTTTGCAGCATTGGAACAACAAACCAAAGAATTCATTTTATCATTTACATTTGCTTTCTGATCTCAAAGCTTAATTATAGCACATTTATATAATCCCAATATGTTTGTTGTTAACTTTAGTGTCTCCTGGGCATGACACTGTGACCAAGCTGCACGCATATCAGAGTATGTATAGATTAATCAAAGTTGAGACAGTGTAAATAGGAGTGCATTCCACAACCCCCAGTATTGTTTACTTAGTGATTGCCCAAAACGTGGGATTGCACCCCTGATTAAAAGGATCAAGTTGAAGATGGAAGTTAAGCTCCCCACACGTCTTTTGAAATACCAGTTTCGTTTTCGAGCAAGTGTGAAATTTTGAAGGAAATGAACTCTGAAGTCAGCCACAGATGAAACAAGCATTTGCAATGCAATGGTCTCGGCATCATTAAAGGTAGCGCTATTGGCATTGCTCATGACATTTTTTTTTTCTTTAAATCACAAATAAATGGCATTGTCATTAACATTGCCAATACACAGCACTCTGCACTCAACAGCACACAATGCTCTGCACACTCACTCTGCACTCACTGCTCTGCACACTCACTCTGCACTCACTGCTCTGCACACTCACTCTGCACTCACTGCTCTGCACACTCACTCTGCACTCACTGCTCTGCACACTCACTCTGCACTCACTACTCTGCACACTCACTCTGCACTCACTACTCTGCACTCACTACTCACTACTCTGCACTCACTACTCTGCACTCAGCACTCACTACTCACTACTCTGCACTCACTACTCACTACTCTGCACTCACTACTCACTACTCTGCACTCACTACTCTGCACTCACTACTCTGCACTCTGCACTCAGTACTCTGCACTCAGTACTCTGCACTCACTACTCACTACTCTGCACTCACTACTCACTACTCTGCACTCACTACTCACTACTCTGCACTCACTACTCTGCACTCACTACTCTGCACTCACTACTCTGCACTCACTACTCACTACTCTGCACTCACTACTCTGCACTCACTACTCTGCACTCACTACTCTGCACTCACCACTCACTACTCTGCACTCACCACTCATTACTCTGCAATCACTACTCACTACTCTGCACTCACTACTCTGCACTCACTACTCTGCACTCACTACTCTGAACTCACTACTCACTACTCTGCACTCACTACTCTGCACTCACTACTCTGCACTCACTACTCTGCACTCACTACTCTGCACTCAGCACTCACTACTCACTACTCTGCACTCACTACTCTGCACTCAGCACTCACTACTCACTACTCTGCACTCACTACTCACTACTCTGCAATCACTATTCTGCACTCACTACTCTGCACTCTGCACTCACTACTCTGCACTCACTACTCTGCACTCAGCACTCACTACTCACTACTCTGCACTCACTACTCTGCACTCACTACTCTGCACTCACTTCTCTGCACTCAGCACTCACTACTCTGCATTACTACTCTGCACTCACTACTCTGCACTCACTACTCTGCACTCACTACTCAGCACTCACTACTCTGCAATCACTACTCTGCACTCACTACTCTGCACTCACTACTCTGCACTCACTACTCTGCACTCAGCACTCACTACTCACTACTCTGCATTACTACTCTGCACTCAGCACTCACTACTCTGCATTACTACTCTGCACTCACTACTCTGCACTCACTACTCTGCACTCACTACTCTGCACTCACTACTCTGCACTCACTACTCTGCACTCACTACTCACTACTCTGCACTCACTACTCTGCACTCACTACTCTGCACTCACTACTCTGCACTCACTACTCTGCACTCACTACTCTGCACTCACTACTCTGCACTCTGCACTCTGCACTCTGCACTCAGCACTCACTACTCTGCACTCACTACTCTGCATTACTATTCTGCACTCACTACTCTGCACTCACTACTCTGCACTCACTACTCTGCACTCACTACTCTGCATTACTACTCTGCACTCACTTTACAATGATTCTTTAGTATTGCGCCTTCTGCCATATTTTATGGTTATTACTAAGTATGATTCATGCTGCTATAAATTTGCAGACTTTTAACATATCAGCAGTGCCCTCTCTAAAGATGTGTAAAGCGTTAGGTGTGTGTAATACTTGTCATGCGGCTCTGGGCTGGCCCTTGTGTTCTGATGATTTTTCCCCATGTTTGAGCTGGCTGATGTTTCATCCTGTGCCTCTTCCTGAGTATGTTTCTCTTCCTTTCTCTAAGATTGAGGAAACACCTGTCGCTCTCCGTGAGTTCCATTGTATAACATTTTATGTAGCTCAGAACTGTGTCAATCTAGCGGACTATAACCACCCTGAACATCGCAATTTAATTGTGCGGTTTATTTGAAGAGCATTAGTTTTAATAATGTTTGAAACCAATCTTCTAGCACCTGCTCTGAAATGGATCTTATATAATGACTTACAGGTGATGAAGTGTAGTTAGGTTCTGTCGCTGTCACTTCCACACTGCTGTACATGAGAAAGAATCAACTATCTGAGGGTGTTATGACCTTTGCCTTGTTGTTTTATTTTCCCAAATATTAAACTGCTCATTCACAAGTTGCAAATACCTTCCTGCAACTGATTAAACCTTACGAAACTTGTTTAAATCGTTTCTAAGTCTTTGTTGAAAAATATTTTTAATGGGCTAATGAATTGCAACAATACCCTGAATCAGCACACATACCAGAGTCTGAATTTTGTGGGGTTTTTTCTTAGCTGAATCATCAGTAATTTGTGTGTTCCATATGCTGTTTCAGTGTGCGTGATTTGGTTATGTACATGCTGAGGAGCTTCCTAAATGCCCCCGGAATCCCGCCGCGGCCGCCTGGAAGTCAGGCACGGTCGCCTGTGACGGGGGCGGGGCCACGTCCAGACCGGAAGAGGAGGCAGGCGGAGTCAAATGCGTCTCGCGCCCGGGGCTCCTGTGAGCGGTGTGGAGCCCCGGGGCCGCGCCAGCAGGAGGTTGGGCGCCGCGTGCTGAGAGCAGAGTCCCCGACATTGGCCTGGTAAGCTCCAAAAGGCTGGGGGGGCTTGGTGCACTTGTGTGTGTGTGTGTGCGTGTATGCTCGTGTGTGTATGTATGTGTGCGACGGTGACGGCAGGGGAGGGAGGGAGGGAGGGACTCGGTGCACTTGTGTGTGTGCGCGTGTGTGTGTATGTGTCAGGGGGGGTGTCTCTGTATGTATGTATGTGCGTGCGTGCATGGGCGCTTGTGTGTGTGTATGCGCATGCGTGTGTGGTGCTTGAGCTTCCCAGGAGACAGCGCCTGGCCACAGCGCGCGTTCCCGTTTCAAATCGGCTCCAAGGATGCGCGCGGCCGGAACTGTCTCCTGGGAAGCACACTCGCTAACAATAGTTCTCGGCGAGACGCGCTTCCGCGCGTTTAGCCGAGACCTAAAAATGAAATCATCATCATGTTATTTGGACATTGCGATTGTTATACTAATCTCACATCGATTTTAATGCATTTTGGGACTTGGTGTTTTCAACTTGCGCACAACCATTTTTGTAGTTCACTCTGAGGGAGATTTCTAACAGCTGAGTGTTTGGGAGGAGTTTAAAAAACGTGAGGGATTTTGGGAGGCATAAGGCTTTTTGAAAATGAAAAGGAGAACGGGCGGTTTTTAAACGGTGTCTGGCAGGTACGTGTACAACTAGGCGTGTGATCCAAGTATTCAGCCTAATACCTTGCATAGTTAAAAGTTTGTTAAAGATGTTAAGCAGGGGGAGAGCCAAGTAATATAGCGCTAAATAGAAGCATCACACGCAGACTCACTGCTATGTCTGATCACTTGCGGCTGAACTAGGAGAGGGAGGGAGAGTTAGTATTGGAGTGAAAAGCATTAATTGAAAGTGGGGAGAGATACAGAGTATGTTCATGGAGGGTGTTGCACAGGTTAAGACAAAATCGTTTTATATAGAGATGTTAATGGTGGGCTATAGTCAGTATGAGATTGTGTAAGATAATACAATGATTCAGTATGATGTATTCTGATGGACTGTCATGTTTATTGTTCATTTACAGTGACCCCTGAAGAAGGGCACTTCATGCCCGAAATGCGTTGGGTTTTACTTAATAAAGCACTGCCTTTTACGAGACTTCGCATCAGTCATGTTCTTTCAAGAGGCCCGCAGTGGCACAGGATGAATATTAGAAACATGGGAAAAAGGCGCACGACGTAAAGTGGGGACACTAAATTAAGAGAGTGAAATTAAAAAAACGAAGACAAGGAAGTGTGAAACTAGTTAAAGTGGTTTAAAAAGAAATTATCATTGCTATTGTGGCGCATTTCGCAGTGCGTAGGGTCTGGGACAAAGATATGTCCCAATATGTTACATTTATATAAACAGTCACCACAGTTTTGAAGGTGAAGCACAATTCCCCTCTGAGTGGCAGATTCCTAAAATAGTTCATACGCACAAGTTTCACATGCACAAAAGACAAAAATGGATTTAAGTGCACACACCTCACTGGCATTTTACAAACCCACCTTTCGGTGCCCAAACATCACCTATACTTGAGGAAAGTCTATTCTGATTGCAGTTATTTCCATGTGAGTGATACTGCATGAGGAGCAGTGAGTGTGTTAGTGACACCTGCATGAGAAGCAGTGAGTGTGTAAGTGACACCTGGTGGACAAGGAGCATTGGGTGTGTGAGTGATACCTGTATGAGTAGCAGTGAGTGTGTGAGTGACACTTGCACGAGCAGCTGTGGGTGTGTGAGTGAAACCTGCACAAAGAGCAGTGGGTGTGGGTGACACTGCACGAGGGGCAATGGGTGTGTAAGTGACAACTGCAAGAGGAGCAGTGGGTGTGTGAGTGACACCTGTATGAGGAGCAGTGAGTGTGTGTGACACCAGGTGCACAGGGAGCAGTGGATGTGTGAGTGATACCTGCATGAGGAGCAATAGGTGTGAGTGACACCTGCACGATGAGCAATGGGTGTGGGAGTGACACCTGCATGAGGAGCAGTGAGTATGTGAGTGACACTTGCACAAGCAGCAGGGGTGTGTGAGTGACACCTGCACGAGGAGCAGTGGGTGTGGGTGATACATGCATGAGGAGCAGTGGGCGTGAGTGACACTGCACAAAGAGCAATGGGTTTGTGAGTGACACTGCACAAGCAGCAGTGGGTGTGTGAGTGACAACTGCATGAGGAGCAGTGGGTGTGGGTGACACTTGCATGAGGAGCAGTAGGTGTGAGTGACACCTGCATGAGGAGCAATGGGTGTGTGAGTGACACCTGCATGAGGAGCAGTGAGTGTGTGAGTGACACCTGCACAAGGAGCAGTGGGTGTGAGTGACACCTGTATGAGGAGCAATGGGTGTGTGAGTGACACCTGCATGAGGAGCAGTGAGTGTGTGAGTGACACAAGGTGCCAAGGGAGCAGTGGGTGTGTGAGTGATACCTGCACGATGAGCAATGGGTGTGGGAGTGACACATGCATGAGGAGCAGTGAGTATGTGAGTGACACTTGCACAAGCGCAGCAGGGGTGTGTGAGTGACACCTGCACGAGGAGCAGTGGGTGTGGGTGATACTTGCATGAGGAGCAGTTGGGCGTGAGTGTCACTGCACGTGGAGTAGTGGGTGTGTGAGTTGAGTAACACTTGCATTTGGACCAGTGGGTGTGAGTGAAACTTGCTCAAGGAGCAATGACTGTGTGAGTGACACTGCACAAGGGGCAGTGGGTGTGTAAGTGACACCTACATGAGGAGCAGTGAGTGTGTAAGTGACACCTGCTCGAGGAGCAGTGAGTGTGTGAGTGACACTGCATGAGGAGCAGTGGGTGTATAAGTGACACCAGGTGCATGAGGAGTAGTGAGTGTGTAAGTGACACCTGCTTGAGGAGCAGTGTGTGTCAGTGACACTGCATGAGGAGCAGTGGGTGTGTGAGTGACACCTGCTCGGGGAGCAGTGCGTATATAAGTGAGACCTGCCTGAGGAGCAGTGGGTACGTAAGTGACACCTGCACAAGGAGCAGTGGGTATGTAAATGACACCTGCATGGGGAACAGTGAGTGTATAAGTGACACCTGCTCAAGGAGCAGTGGGTGTGTGAGTGACAGCTGCACGAGGAGCAGTGGGTCTGTGAGTGACACCTGCACGAGGAGCAGTGGGTGTGCGAATGACATCTGCTCGAGGAGCAGTGGGTATGTGAGTGACACCTGTGCAAGGAGCAGTAGGTGTGCGAATGACAGCTGCACGAGGAGCAGTGGGTGTGTGAGTGACACCTGTACAAGGAGCAGTGGGTGTGCAAATGAAAGCTGCACGAGGAGCAGTGGGTCTGTGAGTGACTCCTGCACGAGAAGCAGTGGGTGTGAGATTAACTCCTGCACGAGGAGCAATGGGTGTGTGAGTGATGCCTGCATGAGGAGCAGTGGGTGTGGATGGCACTGCACGAGGAGCAGTGGGTGTGTGAGTGACACCTGCATGAGGAGCAGTGGGTGGGAGTGACACTGCACAGGAAGCTGTGAGTGTGTAAGTGACACCTGTATGAGGAGCATTGGGTGTGTGAGTGACACCTGCATGAGTATCAGTGTGTGTGTGGGTGACTCCTGCATGAGGAGCATTGGGTGTGTGAGTGATACCTGCCCAAGGAGAAGTGGGTGTGTGGGTGACACTGCACAAGGAGCAGTTGGTGTGTAAGTGACACCAGGTTCATGAGATTACTGGGGAGTATCCTGGCGCGGGGGAAAATAAAAGAGGCAGAAAGCAGACCCTCACAGAAAGTAAATGAACTCTTAAATAGCACTGTTAAACAAATATGTCTTCAGATGTTTTTTAAATGCGGCTACAGTGGGTGTGGAGCGCAAGTGAAGAGGAAGAGCATTCCAGGCGCGAGCCACGACCACTGCAATCGACTGACCACCAAGTCTGGCACGCTTGAAACGGGGAAGGGATAATTGAAACATGGTGGAAGATCTCAGAGTCCGTGCGGGAACGTAGCTGATGAATCTTTTTCTCAGGTACTGGGGGCCTTGATCATGGATAGCACGAAACGCCAGAACCAGTGACTTAAACCGGATGCGCTGTGCAACCGGGAGCCAATGGAGTGAGCGCATCTCCGCACGAACGCTCTTCCATCTAGGAATGTTAAATAAAAGACGGACTGTCGCGTTCTGGATGATTTGCAGGCGCTTGACCAGGTAAGAAGGAATTCCACTGAACAATGCATTAGCATAGTCCAGCCTGGACAGTATAAGCGCTCGCGCAACAGACTCCTTTGCTTCTCTAGGAAGCAGGGGAAAGAATTTGCGAAGCATTTTTAGGGTCGCAAAACAGGTGCCAGTAAGTTTTTTAATGTGATGTTTAAATCTTAAGTCCTCGTCAAACCAAATGCCCAGGTTTTTGGCGGGTCTCCCCATCTCTTTCGGGCCTGGGATGTCAGAGGGCCAAAGAGTGCTCATAAACGAGGGGGGAAAGGAGCCATAAAAAAGAACCTCAGATTTGTCCTCGTTGCATTTCAACTGGGCCTTCGTCAACCAGCGAAATACCGAGGACAAACATAAATGGACTGTAGAGGTATCCAGGTTATCATCAGGCCAGGTGAACAGCAGTTGGGTATCGTCTGCATACCCAATAATCTTAGCCCCGAACTGTTCAGCTAGATAGATCAAAGGTGTAATATAGACATTGAACAGAAGGGGGCTGAGAGTGGAACCCTGCGGGACACCTGTGAGCAGAGGTTCAGGCTCAGAGGCATAGGGAGGCAGCCAGACCTGCTGGGTCCTGTCCGACAGGAAGGAGGACAGCCAGTCTAACACCACCCCTCCAATACCTATGTCCGCCATCCGGCTAAGAAGGAGCTCATGGGGGACGGTATCGAACGCGGCAGAGAGGTCCAAAAGAATTAGGACCGCTCTGCCGCCCCCGTCTAAACAGTCCCGAATGGCCTCGCTCATCTCCAAGAGGGCTGTCTCGGTGCTGTAAGCAGCCCTGAAGCCCGATTGGGCCGGATGGAGGGCATTGGAAGTTTCAACAAACCTTTCTAGTTGTCGAAATGCCACCTTCTCGCAGATTTTAGTGAGTGCCGGTAAAAGGGAAATTGGTCTATAATTCCCGGGGGCCGTCCAGTCTAGGCCTGGTTTCTTTAGGAGAGGTAGAAGCTTAGCCTGTTTCCAAGCAGTAGGGACCACGCCCGTCCTCAAAGAAAGGTTAACAATCTGCGTGATCTCCATACAGACTAATTCCGCCACCTCCGAGAGCACCCGGGCCGGGCACGGATCGGCGGGTGAGCCAGATTTCAGGGACTGAATTAAGGGAGAAATGGTGTCCTCCACAATCTGCTCGAAGATCGTGAACTGCTGTTCCGAACTAGGGCAAAGAGAGGGACACAGGCCTACTATTTCCTGGTCGGTGGGAAGGGCTGCTGTAAGGTCTTGCTGAATCCTCTTTATTTTATTAATGAAAAAGGAGGACAGTTCCTCACACCATTGCAACGAGGATGGATGGGAGACGGCCTCAGCGACGGGTGCCACGAAGCTTTTCACAATGGCAAAGATCTCTTTGCTACTGTTATCTGCCTTGGCGATACGCCCAGCATAATATTTCCCCTTCGCATCCTTGATGGCTGAATGGTATTCTTTTTGCGCCAGCCGTAGAGCGGATTTAGCCTCAGGGCTATAATTACGTCTCCACGCTCGTTCCAACTTCTTACACCCCAGTTTTAGTTCCCTCAATTCAGGGGAAAACCAAGGTTGGGAGGGGGTACGTCTGGATCTGGTCAGCGTGGTCTGCCTAATAGAGGCGGTAGCCGCCTGCTGAAGCCACTCATTAAATTTGCAAACCGCATCGCACAGGAGCAAATTCAAATTGGGGCGAGTATTGCTCAGGGCCTGTCTGAATGCAGGTAGGTTGATCTTTTGGGAGTGAGGAATAGAAGGAGGGGGACAAGGCTCCACAATCTCCCAATTAAATCTGACCAAATCATGGTCGGACCAGGTCGTTTTTTCAACAGCCACAGATTGAATAGGGAAGTTAGAACATACCAGATCGAGCAAGTGGCCCCCCATATGCGTCGGGGCTGTCACCCATTGCTTGAGTTGGGCAAGCTCCAAAATTTCACCTAGTCTGTGGGCATCAGACAGATCTGGGACATCCATATGAATATTCAGGTCCCCCACCAGTAGGAACCTAGGAAAACCTAGGGCTCGTGGGACCAGATATTCTTCTAGGGCGTCCAGAAAGCGGGTAGCCAGACCCGGAGGTCTATATATGAGAGAGCCTCCTAAAGTAAAGTGGGGGGAAGTTGTGATGGAAAAGTGGAGAACCTCACCCCCTATATCCGCAAGCGGCGGCTCAGATGCAAAGCACCACTCTTCCTTGAACACAACCGCTAGTCCGCCCCCTCTACCTAGGGGTCGGTCCATTCTGGCGATCTTAAACCCCCTAGGGATGGCAAATTCTACGCTAGGTGCGGAGGTGCTGGTCAGCCATGTCTCCGTAAGGAACAGCACCTCCAGTTGGTCATCCACCAGTAGATCAAAGATCTCGGCGGCATGCCTAACTGCAGATCTGGCGTTGATCAGTCCTGCCCGTATGTTCGAGGAAGGAGCACCAATGTCAGATCTTGGGGGGGGGAGGGTTGAAGGGCAAAACCACAGGAAGGGCATGAAGACATGTGGCAATTCAAATCCGCACGTGTACAGTGTCCACTGTTAACAGAGGGAGCAAGCCTCCACAGATCATGGTGGAAATACCTGTACGTTGCAGGTTTGACCGAACCCAAAGGTCGCCGAGTAGAATGGCTGGCCCTGGGCCCATCCGAGGCACGGACGGGCACAGACGGGCCCTCCTTTGGCGCTCTTTCGGCGCGCAGACGGCGCGCCCGCTGCGCGCGACCGCTGCGCGTTCTATGGTGTACCATTATTTATCGCCCAAGCCCCTCCCCGAGCTGGACCGCTAACTACCGACCAGCCGGGTACCGGGCCTCACCAAAGATGGCGCCGCCCGACCTGACCCTCCACAACAAACGGCACGGAAAGCCGCGGTGGACCGGGGCCCAGGGGAACCGGGAACAGTGCACCAGGTATTTAAACGCACCACAGTTTATTTAAAACGCAAACAACACAATTCAAGATCAAAGTGAGATAAAAGTATTTGTATTAAAAATGCGCTAGAAAATCAATTAATGCTGCGGAGAGTGGGTAGGCAGAAGAGGAACCCTCGCAGTCTGCCCGTCTTTCCCCAGCGAGGTCACTAAGTGCTGCCACCACCAAGATCAGTCGCGAGGACTCAGAGCAATCAGGGTCTATTTATCGCCCAAGCCCCTCCCCGAGCTGGACCGCTAACTACCGACCAGCCGGGTACCGGGCCTCACCAAAGATGGCGCCGCCCGACCTGACCCTCCACAACAAACGGCACGGAAAGCCGCGGTGGACCGGGACCCAGGGGAACCGGGAACAGTGCACCAGGTATTTAAACGCACTACAGTTTATTTAAAACGCAAACAACACAATTCAAGATCAAAGTGAGATAAAAGTATTTGTATTAAAAATGCGCTAGAAAATCAATTAATGCTGCGGAGAGTGGGTAGGCAGAAGAGGAACCCTCGCAGTCTGCCCGTCTTTCCCCAGCGAGGTCACTAAGTGCTGCCACCACCAAGATCAGTCGCCAGATGAATTGGGTGTGTGAGTGACATGTGCACGAGGAGCATTGGGTGTGTGAGTGACACCTGCATGAGGAGCAGTGAGTGTGTGACTGACACCTGCACAAGGAGCAGTGGGTGTGTGAGTGACACCTGCATAAGGAGAAGTGAGTGTGTAAGTGACACCTGTACGAGGAGCAGTGATTGTGTGAGTGACACTGCACGAGGAGCAGTGGGTATGTAAGTGACACCAGGTGCATGAAGAGCATTGGGTGTATGAGTGACACCTGCATGAGGAGCAGTGAGTGTGTGAGTGACACCTGCACGAGGAGCAGTGGGTGTGTGAGTTACACCTGCACGACCAGCAGTGGGTGTGTGAATGACACCTGCACGAGGAGCAGTGGGTGTGTGAGTGCCACCTGTATGAGGAGCAGTGGGTGTGTGAGTGACACCTGCACGAGGGGTAGTGGGTATGTAAGTGCCACCTGCACGAGGAGCAGTGGGTATGTAAGTGACACCTGCCTGAGGAGCAGTGAGTGTGTAAGTGACACCTGCATGAGGAGCAGTTGGTGTGTGATTAACTCCTGCATGAGGAGCAGTGGGTGTGTGAGTGACACCTGCTCGAGGAGCAGTGGGTGTGTAAGTGACACCTGCTTGAGGAGTAGTTGGTGTGTGATTAACTCCTGCATGAGGAGCAGTGTTTGTGTGAGTGACACCTGTACAAAGACCAGTGACACCTGCACGAGGGGTAGTGGGTATGTAAGTTGCACCTGCACGAGGAGCAGTGGGTATGTAAGTGACACCTGCCTGAGGAGCAGTGAGTGTGTAAGTGACACCTGCATGAGGAGCAGTGGGTGTGTGAGTGACACCTGCACGAGGGGTAGTGGGTATGTAAGTGGCACCTGCACGAGGAGCAGTGGGTATGTAAGTGACACCTGCCTGAGGAGCAGTGAGTGTGTAAGTGACACCTGCATGAGGAGCAGTTGGTGTGTGATTAACTCCTGCATGAGGAGCAGTGGGTGTGAGTGACACTGCACGAGGAGCAGTGGGTGTGTAAGTGACACCTGCATGAGGAGCAGTGGGTGTGTGAGTGACACCTGCTCGAGGAGCAGTGGGTGTGTAAGTGACACCTGCTCGAGGAGCAGTTGGTGTGTGATGAACTCCTGCATGAGGAGCAGTGTTTGTGTGAGTGACACCTGTACAAAGACCAGTGCGTGTGCGGATGACAGCTGCATGAGGAGCAGTGGGTGTGTGAGTGACACCTGTACAAGGAGCAGTGGGCGTGCAAATGACAGCTGCATGAGGAGCAGTGAGTGTGTGAGTGATTCCTGCACGAGGAGCTGTGGGTGTGTGATTAACTCCTGCATGGGGAGCAGTGGGTGTGTGAGTGACACCTGCATGAGGAGCAGTGGGTGTGTGAGTGACACCTGCATGAGTAGCAGTGGGCGTGTAAGTGACACTGCATGGGGAGCAGTGGCTGTGCAAATGACATCTGCACGAGGAGCAGTGGGTGTGTGAGTGACACCTGCATGAGGAGCAGTGGGTGTGTGAGTGACACCTGCATGAGGAGCAGTGGGCGTGTGAGTGACACCTGCATGAGGAGCAGTGGGTGTGTGAGTGACACCTGCACGACCAGCAGTGGGCGTGTAAGTGACACTGCACGGGGAGCAGTGGGTGTGCGAATCACATCTGCACGAGGAGCAGTGGGTGTGCGAATGACATCTGCACGAGGAGCAGTGGGTGTGTGAGTGACACCTGCATGAGAAGCAATGGGTGTGTGAGTGACCCTGTACGAGGAGCAGTGAGTGTGTGAGTGACAGCTGCATGAGGATCAGTGGGTGTAAGTGACACAGGGCAGTTCTTTTCCTAGTGGGGTGAAGTGGCCGTCGCACAGAGATTGACAGTGAGAGAAAGGGTGGATTTTGAAACTCCCAGGAGTGCAGTATTTACATCTCTATCACTGGAGCTAAGAGGCCTTGTATAGAATGGTCATGGTGATATGCAAATGACTTTGCGAGGCCTAGTGTTTATGCTGTAACTCCTTGTGACCCGGTAGGAGGGGGCAACCCCCGTCTCCCCATACAACCAGCAATTGTATCCCCAGAGGAGGCAGACTCCCTTTCAGCAAACACAACCTTTCAGACGCGCCTGGGTGTTTTAGGACTTTTGGGTTTTAAAACACTCACAAGTCTCAGGTGTAACACATCCAGCAGTTAAGTGAAGTTCTGAACAGCTGCTATCGAAACAGCAAGAAATTGCATTAAACTGCATATATATCCTAGGCTTTCCCATTTCAAGCTTCATGAAAGGCAGGAGCCTTTCTACTCTACACAAACACAGCATTTATGCAACAAATTAACAGCACAGCAGTTTCACCTGCTTTAACGTTAATATTCATAATAGCGCTCCCTGGGAAGAAATGCAACTTTTCGAGAGAAATCTGTCTTTATCAGAAGGGACAGGATAATAATGTTCAAGGCATATATAAGAAAATATAGTATTTGTCTGCGTATACCCATATAATATCATGGAATTTATTACTGAGAAGGACTCTTTCCAAACACTCCCATCTTTTGCGATACGCAAGCTCAGTTCCAAGTGATAATAGGATATGACGAGGGTCAAACAGTTTGGGGAAGTGCGCATCAGCACAAGGGGTTCTGTTTCAACAAAGAAGAGTTCAAGTTCAAGTTCAAGTTCTGACATTTATAAAGCGCACTACTTACCCAGAGGGTCTCAAGGCGCTTGGGGGAGGGGTTCATTATTTGTCGAATAGCCAGGTTTTAAGTTCTTTTCTGAAGGAGATGTGGTTTTGTGTAAGGCGGCGGTGAGTGGGGAGTGAGTTCCAGGTCTTGGCAGCCAGGAAGGAGAAGGATCTGCCACCCATAGTGGATTTCCGGATGCGTGGCACTGCGGCGAGGGCTTGATTGGACGATCTTAGTTGGCGGGTGGGTGTGTAGAAGGACAGTCGAGTGTTGAGGCATTCGGGTCCTAGGTTATATAGGGCCTTGTGTGCGTGGGTGAGAAGACGGAATGTAATTCTCTTGCTGACGGGAAGCCAGTGGAGGTCTTTTAGGTGTCCGGTGATGTGATCTTGGCGAGGGATGTCTAATATGAGTCTCGCTGATGCGTTTTGGATGCGTTGGAGTTTTTTCTGGTACTTTGCAGAGATTCCGGCGTATAGTGTGTTACCATAATCCAGTCGACTCGTGACCAGTGCGTGGGTGACAGTCTTTCTTGTCTCGAGGGGGACCTTTTTGAGAATGCGAAGTACGTTGAAGCAGGAGGATGAAACTGCGTTGACTTGTCTGGACATAGAGAGAGAGGAGTCTAAGATGAAGCCTAGGTTACGTGCGAGGTCTGTGGGTGTGGGTGCTGTGCCCAGAGCTGAAGGCCACCAAGAGTCGTCCCAGGCAGAGGGGGGAGATCCTAGGATGAGCACCTCCGTTTTGTCTGAGTTGAGTTTTAGGCGGCTATGCTTCATCCATTCGGCTACTTCTTTCAGGCCTTCGTGAAGATTGGCTTTGGCGGTGCTGGGGTCCTTGGTGAGGGAAAGGATGAAGGCAGCTCCGGTCGGTGCCACTCCAGAGAAGAGAGCTCAGTGTGATGTCTCTTCAAAAGAGCAGCTTCTGCCGTGAAGCCCCAAGAGGAATGAATAGTTACTGGAATGAAGGCAGCTCGCGAGGTGACGTCACTGCATTATAATATCACGGCAGAGGGAGCTGCTGGGGTTCTTACAGAGCATGGAGCTGTCTCTCATGGTGACTATAGAGCGCTTACAGCACTCTAAATTGTATGGGTGCATTATACTCATGATTCAATGCACTCACATGTCTTTTTATCGTTTGCAGTTTATTATGTTTATCAAATGCATTTATTCAACATCCTAAGCATAAAAAAATAATGAGCGCCTTTAAGTAGGATTTATGGGCCCGATTCACAGAACTAACTTAAGATTAAATCCTAAACTTACTACTTTTGGTATTCACAGAATGCACTTACTACTTTTGGTATTCACAGAATGGATTTACGACTACTAACTTTACGTCCGCACTCAGGCTGTATATTCCGGCCTGGGGGCGGAGCTTACAGCCCAAAGGCGGAGCTTACGGCGTGGAGGTGGAGCTTACGACTTGGAGGAAGAGCTTGCGGCCCGGAGGCAGAGCTTGCTGCCCAGAGGTGGAGATTTCAGCCATGGCTAAATCCCCGCCTCCGAGCCGGAAGCCCCTTCTCCGGGTCACAAGCTCTGCCTCCAAGCTGTAAGCTCCACCCCCGGACCGGAAGCTCCGCCCCCAGGCCGGAATTTACGGCCTGAGTGCGGACGTAAAGTTACTAGTCGTAAATCCATTCTGTGAATACCAAAAGTAGCAAGTGCATTCTGTGAATACCAAATGTAGTAAGTTTAGGATTTAGTCTTAAGTTAGTTCTGTGAATCGGGCTCTATATGTATTAGAGACACTATCATTCCTGTATATATAATGTGCAGGATGATATTATATTCATATCAATGTAACTATATGTTGCTTAAGTTGCCTGCATTGTAGACCCAGACCTGCAGGTTGCTGTCAGTTTAAAATCCTTAGTTGCTATAGAAATAATTAAATGAATTCCTTTTCTGAGCCACAACAGAATGTTCTCATCCCACTGCAGGTGCAAGAATTCAACCTCGTTGTTCTTAGTTTAAGGAGATAACCAGAATGTCTTTGAAGAAACTGAAAGGCGAGAAGGGAGGATGCCTTCAGTGCCTGGCCTATCTGCACCTCAAGGCCATTGAAAGACAAAAAAAAATTAATTAAAGAGTTCATGGAAACCTACTGGGGAATATTGCAAGTGAAACAATTCGTCATGTGATACATTTAGGGGGGGGGGGCTGAATTTGTCCATATTGTATGATGTGCAGGGACAGAAAATCAGACTTCTACATTTTCAGAGGAGAATGAGCATCTTAAGAGCGAGCTCCATAGCCTTAAGCTATTTTGACCCATTTGACATGAGTACTTCTTAGGAAGTCTACACATGCTGACACCTTTGGGAAATGATATAGGGGAAATAGCCAGGAACCTCAATGAGAGTAATGTAGGGAAAGATAACTTATGCTTTCCTTCCTAATGAAAAAGGATGTAGATTCTGCTTCAATTCTGGGTTGCATTTTGATTTTGGAGTTTGTTACATTATGCCTTCTATGCTGAATTATTTATATTCGTAGGTGGGGCTCTGTATTGATTTTTATGTACCTATATTCGCTGATTCTCAGATGTGTTTACGTCCAATTATTTTCGGCCTTATATTAAAATCCATGAATTGGAATTCGGAGTCTGTGGTCTTTGAAAGATGACTAAATTGTAAGTATAATTTGAAGTGTTTACTCCCCTCAGCCACTTTCAGTAGGCAAATAAAAGACCATCAGTGCTAGATTTGGAAGGGAAGGCAAAGACTACATTTGGCATAATCAAATGGTAGCAGAGGATGGTTTACCTCTAAAGTGAGGAGATAATGAGGGATTTCGAATAAAAATGGAGGACAATTGGGCTCTGGACTTGGAGTAGACGACAGTGGAGTACGAAGATTGATGGAGGTCAGCGGATGCTGATGGTGCTGCGGAAACAGTGGTAGATTGAGTATGAAACTTTATGGTGTGCTAGATTGCGGTGATGAATTAATTGTGTGATGTCTTGCGAAGTTGGAATGAAAGTCGAGTGATTGTGGGTTAATTGGTTTACTGGTCCAGACACTTGCGGATCAGGAAGTTTGAGTAGCGATCTCAACAGAAGTCCAAGATCCCGGGATAGGTTTGTATATGTGATTGTCCGATCAAATATTGTGGGGGTCATGAAGCGCTATCGGCGATCCACTTGTGATAGGGAACTTTGTGTGAATGTAGGAGTAACATCGCGGTGGAAAGCTTTAGGTACCGGGGGTGGACTACGGCGATTGGGTGACCAACGCAGGTCGGGGGTCACAGTGGATGTTCTTGTAAGAGTGTTCTATCGATCTTTCAGCAGACGGAAGATTACTTGTGTATGTGACTGTAAGTTATTGTGGCTGTATTAGGAAGCAGTTACTTGGTTAATAACTTTGAGTTATACAGTTACTTGTGTAGGAATGTGTGAGCGTGTGTATGAAGAGAAATTGTAAAGGAGGGTGAGCCTCTGCAAGGAGGGAGTTGTGACGTCAGTGCGAGTAGCGCTGGTATTGGTCGGTTGGTGTAACGCCGTGCTGGGATTGGTGGAAGCTAGTCCGAAGTTGAATATTGAGTTCGGGATTGCAAAGAATTAATTTTCACAATGAGATGTTTTAAGGTGTTGCGTGATTTGTGTAGAGGCGACACAGGGGTGGTAACTCGGGAGGGAGAAGAAGCTCCACCGGAGGATACCCCGGCACATTACATGGCAACCAATGTAGGACTCCATACTATAGTGTGGCTGCAAAATTGGCATAAAACCACAGAGAAGGAGGGAGACTTGGCTTTCCCTCTTTAAGGGTCTTTTCGAATGGAGGTGCTGTACCAGCTGAGAGGAGTAATATCTTCTCTCAAACCTCCGCCTAGACCAACGCAATTTAAAGCATTAGATGCATGGATGAAAGCAGCAATGGCAAAGAGAGGAGAAGCTACACAGGGAAGAAGAAAAAGGCAATGAAGCATTTCAGGATGCTAGGTAGGATGCACAATTGAAGAGGTGGAGAGTAGACACCATAGAGGGAGAACACTTATATCCATTCAGGTTGTTAAAAGGATGGTCTGAAGGACGTAGTAAGATGGAGGAGGACAGTGATACAGATGATAGCCTTCTAGAGAGATTGTTAGCAGAACGTCCTCCACCTTATGACTCCAGAGTAGATCTGGAGAGAAAGCAGCAACCTGGGGAAGTTTTAGGAGTGGGTAGAACAGGTTCAGAGAAGCAGACAACAGAAGTAAGAGGGAAAATGGCAGTTGAAATAAGAATTCTAGGGGGGTATGGAGGGCCAGGATATGCGGATCCTGAGCACAATGGAAGTGCATGCGCCATGCAGTTACCAAACTCTCTTACTGAACCAGTTACAATTGGACCTGTGGTCTCGATCTAACCCAAATAAGAGAGCAAGTGAAAGTCAACAGCAGACCAGAGAAGGGGAAGAGACTATGTCAGGAGGCAGTCTTACAGTGAGTGGAACTGGTATGGCTCAGATGCCAGTGGAAGCTAGTACTCCATTGCCAGCCACTGCTGATCTATCAAGGATGGACAGTGCGTCAGAACGAATAAGAACAGGAGCTTTGTCAAATTCTAGGTCAGACATTAGAATGTGGGTTCCACCAGTGAGGGAGTCAATGATGTCAAAGGAAGAACTGGAGATGAGACGAGAGACACCTAGAGTACTATTTGAATCACAGGGTTCATGTGAAGGTAACCATTGGAGAAGTCGAAGTTGTGAGAGAGAAAGTCGTCCAGCGTTGAGAATGGAGGATGGTGCAGGTCCAAGGAGAGCACAAAGTTGCGGCAGGGAAGAAACAGGAAGTGAGAGGGGTCGAAGAACCATACAAGTGGCAATGAGAGCACCATTGTTAGATGTGGTTAGATTGAAAGTTGAAATAGATAAAGTGATAGAAAGGAATCTGCCATTGGACAGGATTGAAACATATGATCCAAGTGAGTTGCTATTTGTAGCTAAGGATGTCACTAAAAAGGCAAAGCGAGCTCATGAAGCATTGGTACAATTGGCAAGATGGTATGAGGTGGATTGGACCAAGACGAAATTGATGCAGGGGAGCTTCAGATTGAATTATACTGATCAAGATTTAGAGAAAAAGCAAACAGGATTAAAGGCACAAATTAGAGATTTGATCACAGCAATGCGACCATGGAGAGAATTAGATAAATGGGAAGAAAGATGGTCCAAAAAGAAAAGTGCCAAGAAAATGATAGGAGATACTCCGCCTCCAGGTGGAGGCTTTGGGAGCAGCAGGAAATTATCCTCTGAGAGAAGTACAGAATGGGGGGGTATGTACATGTGCCACAGTGCAGGGGTGATTTGGCAGCATTCACTAATGATTTTCCTCAGCTGAGGGAGAAGCCTGCCGACTGGTATAAAAAGATTGATTGGTTTGTTAAGATTTCGAAGGTATTATGAATTGATGTGAATACCTTGTTTGATATAGTGGTACCAGGCGATTTATGGACGACATGTAAGCTTTCCGTTGATTGACCTACTGTGGAACCGGCTAGAGATGCTGTGACTAATGGTCCTTCAGCTGAGGTGATGAAGAAATATGTACAAGTGATTACATGGTTGAAGTCTAAAGTGGCCCGCAGACTGTCGATTGGCTTAAAATTTATCGTCCTACTCAAGATCCTAAAGAATCAGTACATGATAATTATGAGAGACTTTTAGTGGCATTTAAACAACATAGTGGATTGGATACCATTGAGCCAAAAGATATGGGACTGTGTGTTTCTAAAATTGTGTTAGTATTGACATCTGATATCAGTTTGATGATACAGCGCCACTTGATATGTTGGCAGAATAAATCTGTCGATTAAATTTTGCGTTATGCAAAATACAGCAGTGAACAGGTAGAGGCAGGACAAAAGAAAACAAAGAAAAAATGAATGTTGGTACAGTTGAGAAATGCCGAAAGGCCGGACTGGGTGCAAGGGGTTGGAGGAGCGAGGAAAGAAAGTGGTGGAGGAATGAACCAACATACTGTATCTCAACTTGGACAGGGCAGAGGAAGGGGTGCAGATGCCGGTATGGGAGCTGAGTGGGTGGCGAATCAAAAACGTGTCACAGCCTGCCACTATTGTCACAAAATCGGGCATTGGAAGCGCGAGTGTCAATTGAATCCAGCAAATCAATTGCAATATGAAGGAGAGGGACAAATGTCAGGAGGTGTGAATACTGTGACAAGGCCCAGATCCATGTATGGGGGGATTGTGAGTCCCAAATGCAGATACCACAGCCTCAGAGAATACCCATGAGTAATCAGCCATATCATCAGATGCCTTACTTTGAGATAAAAGACAGATTAGATGAAATACAAGGTCCGCAGGAGTGCCAGAGGGGGTTACAGGGAGAGTGCACTTTGGGTGCTGCCCTGGAAGTGGATCAAAGTGGACCTTTTGTAGATGCAGAAGTAAATGGACATTCTGTCTACTTGTTAGACACTGGAACTGCGCGCTCCACAGTAAGAACAGAAATGGTCCCAGATTTATCCCTGTCAGGAAAATCGATCCAAGGGGTGGGAGTAACCAATTTGAAAATTAGAAATCCATTAACAAATGAGTTACCTGCGAGATTCGGACCCTTCCAGGATAAACACCAATTTGTGGTGTGTGATTACAGCCCAGTCTGTCTGTTGGGACGAGATCTTTTGTGCAAGCTAAATTGTACTTTATCTTGCACTCCGAGGGGTGTGGAGTTACAAACTTATGATGACGATGCTGATTTTAAAATGGCCAATATGAGCTTGTGTGCAGAACTGTTTGTGGTTCTCACAATAGAAGATCTACCATATGACTTGAGAGATTCAGTTACTCCGAATGTGTGGGATTTCATAGGTGAGGAGATTGGATTGATTTGAGGGGTTGAACCTGTTAAGATACAGGTCAAACCAAATGCTAAATTCCCACGAACCCCGCAGTATAAATTGACTCCAGAAACTATGGCTGGGATACGTCCTGTAATTGAGACCATGATTGCACAAGGCATTCTGAAGGAGATAAGAGGAAGTCCCTGTAATTCACCTATAATGGGAATACAGAAGCCTAGCGGCAAGTACAGAATAGTGCAGGATTTGCGTGATCCCATGTTGTCCTGTGTTTGAATCCAGCTGTTATACTATTTCAGATACCATGTGAGTCATCGATTTGTGTCAGGCATTTTTCTCCATACCATTGCATAAAGATAGCCCATATATTTTTGCGTTTAGGATGGACGACCGTGTATTAACATGGTGTAGGATCCCTCAAGGGTATACAGAAAGTCCTTCTATCTTTAGCCAATGTTTGAAAAAGAATCTTGAAGGGCTGGCAATGCCCCAAAGCTCAGTCCTGGTTCAAAGTATCGACAACCTTTTGGTCACGTCAGAGAGTGTGGATGCTTGCAGGATCGATACAGTGGCTTTGCTGAACCATTTGGCAGAGAATGGACACAAGGTGTCTCCAAAGAAGCTTCAGTATTGTGAAACAGAAGTGCAGTATCTGAGTAACCGAATTGAAAAGGGAAAATGGAGGGTGTCACATGATTGCATAGAGACGATTCTACAAATGGAAACTCCGAAAACACAGAAAAAAGTCTGCATGTTTTTCGGAATGGTCGTCTATTCTCGACAGTGGATCCCAAACTTTTCCTTGCAAGCAAAGCCACTTTTGAGGTTGACTTGAAAGGACATTAGTGATCTGGCACCCAGGGATGATGACTGCTTGAGAGCCTTCCTTGAGCTGAGAGAGAGCCTATGTGATGCTCCAGCTCGGAGAATGCCAGATTACAATAAATTGTTTTTGCTCTTCTGCTGTGAGAAAGAAGGATGTGCATTAGCAGTCCTTGTACAGGCACATGGAGGTGCCTGTATACCAGTGGCTTATTTTTCCACTACATTAGATCCTGTAGCTTCTGCATTGCCCAGATGTCTCAAATCCGTTGCTGCAACAGGTGTCAGCATTGAGAGATGTGAAAGCATAGTAATGGGTCACACGCTTGTGGTGTATGTACCACATTCAGTAGAACTGTTAATGACAAGAACAAAGACACAACATTTAACGAATAAGAGATTTACAAAGTATGAGAAAGCTATATTGGCTTCTGAAAATGTTACTCTAAAATGCTGTACTATCTTAAATCCTGCTACATTGCTGCCTCTTCCACAAGAGGAAGGATAAGATTGTGAAGAGCATGTGATGAGATATTAGGCCACCTTGGACAGACATGCTTACAATGTAAGTCTTGTGATTTCGCAACACCTAGCCCCTGCCTACCTGGGCACAGGTTAGGCTGTCTAATCATACCCCTCTTATCGTTCTCCAACTGAATGTTAGGTCTCTCGCAAAACACCACTTAGAGGTAAACACACTCCTACTTGAAGAGAATCCTGACATTCTCTTTTTATGTGAAACTTGGCTTCGTGATGACATGACTAGTCTACCGAACCTCACGTTGCCAGAGGGTTATTTAATCAAAACTCTAAATAGAGACGCTAGAGGTGGTGGCATAGCAGTCATTTATAAAAAGCAATATATTTGCTCCTTTACTAAGGAAGATATCTGGGGTTGTGAAAGTGCTCGATTTAAGATCATGACGGGCCCTCACTTTGTTCTGTCAGGGCTTTACATCTATCGACCCCCTGGACCTGCTACTAAGTTAATCAAAGCTCTCTTTGAGGTGGCCAACTCTTTGCTTGTGGGTTTGGCTAACTTCACTATATTAGGAGATTTAAACCTCCATTTTGACTTGACCCAAGACCCTACCATCAAAAACCTCCTGGCGGACCTTGCGGCTTTACAATTAAACTCTCTAATTCAGACTGCTACACACTCGGCTGGGCATGTATTAGACCCTGTCTACACTAACATCCCGGAAGCTAGGACAGATGTGCCCAAACCTATGGGATGGACAGACCATTATCTAATCAAAATTACTATGATGGTTAAGGAAACGTTCAACAAGGACGAGCCAACTCGGCGCCTCAAGAGGCCTTGGCATAAACTTTTAACCAGCGACCTCCACTCTACTCTAGGAGCATTCCACTATGAGGCAAATATGGACATCAATATGGCATACGCAGCTTTCCATGACTGGATTACTAGAGGACTAGATGCCCTCATTCCAGCCAAATGGACAAAGGGGTGCAGCTCCCCCTCCAACCCATGGTATAACGACACTCTGAAATCCATGCGGAAATAATGTAAAAAAGCCATGCGAATCTGGAGAAGGGATAACAAAGATAGGGATAAAGCATTATCAGCCTGATTCATCAAAGACCCGTTTTGCGAGTCTATAATAGCGATTCATAAGGAATCGCTATTACACACTCGCAAAACGGGATTCATGTAGGAATCGCAAAAAGAATTGCGATTCCTACACATACCTTATTTGCGATTAGCAAATTGCTAATCGCAAATAAGGAATAACTCCCCATTCATTCCTATGGGCCAAAAGGCCCATAGGAATGAATGGGGAGTATTCCTTATTTGCGAATAGCAATTAGCTAATCGCAAATAAGATAGCGATTTAAAGGGTGCCAGGGGTGTCCAAAGGACACCCTGTAGCACCCCTTAAATGCAAATTGAAACAGGTGTTGCGCACACACATGTCCAAAGGACATGTGTGTGTGCAACATGCAACTTAGAAAAATGCTTTTAAAAGCATTTTTCCAAGTTTTCGCTATTTACCACGAGGTTTGACCTCGCGGTTAATAGCGGGCCGAAATTGCGAATTCGCAATTTTTAAATGGATGATGAATTGCATTTAAGGAATCTCAAATAGAGATTCCTTAAATGTAATTCCTCGCAAAATAGCGAAATCGCTATTACCGATTTTTGCATTTGGGATGATGAATCCCAAATGCAAAAATAGCGCTCGCAAAGGGCCAGATTCTCAGAATCTGGCCCTTTGCGAGCCGATTTCGGCTTGATGAATCAGGCTGTAAATCTGTCCAAACAAAAACTCTATCATAAAGCTATTTGCTCCGCGCGCGCCTCTTTCTATGCAGAAGAAATTAACTCTAGCCCGAATCCCACCAAAGTTATTTTTAAATTGGTGCAAGAACTGCAGAGTAGCAGAACCCCTGCCTCCAGTATTACCTCCGCGCAGCAGTGCGAGGACCTTGCCATTTTCTTTATAGAAAAATTGCAAAAAATGTACAGATCATTCCCGCAGCACTCTTCTGACCCGCTTATCTCCACTAATTTTAATATTAGTGGCACCACACTGATGCTTATACCTGAAATCTCGTACGATGACTTAACTAAACTCTGCAGGAAAGTCAAGTCTGGCTCTCCAGTAGACCCTATGAGGCCGGCTCAATTTATTGAATCTTTAGAATATTTTCTACCTTCCTTGGCCTCTATACTCAATCTTTCCTTCTCTTCGGCCAGTGTCCCGACTGTTTGGAAACAAGCATGGGTCTCCCCCATTATTAAGAAGCCCACTTTAGACCCTTCCAAACTAGAAAACTTCAGGCCCATCTCGCTGCTCCCATGGGTGTCTAAACTTGCGGAGGCTCATGTAAACCATGTCCTGTCCCAACATATGGATCAAAATAACATCTTAGACCCATCTCAAAACGGGTTCTGGTTGGGCCACAGTACTGAGTCTGCCCTTCTGTCCACGACCGAACATCTCCGGACAATTCACGATGCCGGTCAGAGTGCAGCGCTGATTCTGTTAGATATCAGCACAGCCTTTGATACGGTTTCTCATAACATTCTGTTACATCGTCTGGCGACAGTAGGGATTACCGGTCTTGCCCTGGAATGGTTCCGCTCATTTTTGAAGGACAGATCCTTCCGGGTGTCAGCTCCCCCGTTCCTCTCCCAGTCCCATTCCATCGGCCAGGGAGTCCCTCAGGGCTCTGCACTTAGCCCATCCCTTTTTAATCTCTACGTGCAGCCACTTGCTGCAGTGGCTAAGGAGTGGGACCTTACGCTGGTGTCATATGCAGATGACACGCAGCTGGTCATCACTCTCACCGAAGGTCCCTCTACTTCGGCCTCGAGATTTAGGGATGGGCTGGCTGCAGTAGCCCAGTGGATGACGGACAACTGCCTGCAGCTTAATGCAGGCAAGACGGAGGTGCTGCTCCTCGGGAGGAATACCAGCTATTGGAATGAGCATTGGTGGCCCTCTTCATTGGGCACCATTCCACCGCCTAAATCCTTGGTCAAAAATCTGGGAGTCTGGATAGACTCCTCGCTTAGTTTCCAGGCCCACATAAAAAAAGTGGCAGCTACTTGTGTGGGCCTGCTGAGGAGTCTTAACCCGATACTCAGATATTTTGACTCTAAAGTCTCCCGTTTGGACTATGCCAGTGTTTTATTTCTGGGCGCCAACAAAGTGGAGATAGCGCGATTGAAACGCGTTCAGAATTCTGCGGCAAGAGCCTTGGTGGGTCTTCCCCGCAGATGTTCTGTCAGAGCTACCATTCGAAAGTTGCATTGGCTGACCATTGAATTTCGTATTCAGTTTAAAATCATCACCCTGGCATTCAAAATCCTCAAATCCGGATGTCCAGAACTTCTGCGCCCGCTTCTAACACCTTATGTGCCACAGCGCATTCTGCGCTCATTAGGTCAACACCTAGTGACTGTACCCCGCACAAAGCTCTGCCGTATTGGTGGTCGCTCTTTCAGGGTTTTGAGAGCCAAGCTCTGGAACTCTTTCCCACTGAACATTCGTTCTTTGGAAAAACCTGTCTGCCTTCCGGAAAGCCATTAAGACCCATCTGTTCCCCTCTCCTTAGAATTTCCTGTTCTCTCTTCCTTCTCCTCTTTTGATATGGCACCTGCGGTTTCTCAGCGCCGGGACGCCTCATTGCTGGGGAAGCTGTTGCGCTTAATCAAAATGTTAACAGAATGTTAACATGACTGTCTGGATGTTACTGAACTATCTACCAAACCCAGACCTGACATTGTCGATGAACCATTGCCTGAATCTGATTTGATCTTTTTTGTTGACGGTTCATGCCTAAGAGACAATGAAGGGTATCTGAGAGCAGCTTTTGCTGTATGTACCATTTTGGGAGTGGTCGAAGTTGCCTGTTTGAACAGAGTATATTCTGCTCAGGTGGCTGAAAATATTGCTCTGACACATGCTTGTACCATCGCAGATGGAATTCGAGTAACTATCTATACGGACAGCCAATATGGGTTTGGAATGAGACAGCTCTGGTCAAGGCTGCAGAGGAACTAAGAGCAATAATAGACACAGGGGGTAAGGCCACCTTGATTTTGTTAGACCTATCGGCAGCCTTCGACACTGTGAACCATGATATATTAATCAGCAGGATTTCTGAGTTGGGGATCAGAGGCACAGCCCTCGAACTACTGTCATCCTTTCTTGCCAATAGGATTTTCTCAGTGGAAGCCGGAACCTTTGCTTCCAAGCCTTTCAAACTCCCCTGTGGTGTGCCACAGGGCTCGTCGTTGAGCACCACACTTTTCAATGTATATGTGACCCCTCTGGCGAAATCATCAGGGAGTTTGGGTTCTCAGTGGTCTCTTACGCTGACAACACCCAGTTGGTGGTGTCAGTCTCAAGGAACTTAGATGAGACAGCAGACCGTTTCAATAGCTGCATGACACAGGTTAACCTGTGGATGCAGTCTTACTTTCTAAAATTGAACGGCGGAAACTCTGAGGTCTTGCTGCTGGGCTCTGATTCTTCATTTTGGTCTCCTAGATGGTGGCCTGCCAGTTTGGGTGACCGCCTAGTCCCAGTGCCTAAGGTAAAATATCTAGGATTCATCTTCGATGTTAAACTGACATTCAACAGTCAGATCAGTACCCTTTCCTCAACCATTTGGTTCATCCAAAAAATGATCAGGAAAATCCATCCATTCATCCCACCTGAATCCCTAAAAACTCTGGTTACAGCACTAGCCTTGTCCAGGTTGGACTACGGCAACGCTCTGCACATGGGGATCCAATCTCAGTGTCTATAAAGGTTGCAGAGCCTGCAAAATGTGGCAGCCAGATTAGTATTGGACATCCCCAGGTTTGAGCCGGTCTCCCATTGTTTAAGAGCCCTACACTGGCTCCTGGTGGACAAGAGGATTACGTTTAAGTCCCAATGCCTTGCCTATAAAGCACTACAGGGCACCAGGCCTCAATTCCTGAGGACTCATCTGAAATGGTAGGCGCAGCCTAAAAGTCTAAAATCAGCATACAGCAAACTTCTGCAAACACCCAGGTTTAAGAGAGCACGCTGGGGCGGAAGAAACTTCCTGTTAGGGAAAATCAAGACTTGGAGCCTACTCCCGGTCACCAGAAAGAGCAGCCCCACGCTTCGATCTTTCAGAGAGGCGCTGAAAACAGGGCTCTTTTCCAATTGATACGATCTGCACACCATTCTGGCAACCTTACTTGACCCTCCTGTCTGTTGCACCAAGATGCCCCAGGGCAATGGTGCGCTTTGCAAATGTACACATCAAATTATCTGCAGGAACCTAACTTTCCCTAAACAGTTGTACACAGATTGAACACTGTGTGCAAGATAGGTTACCCTTTTATCTGTGGCTCATACTCAACATGAACTCGGCTATCCATGGAGTGACTGGAATGGGGTTAATGTTGTAAATAACAGAAGCTTCGCCCGTAGGAATTGTTTGTATGATGGCATTAATGATTCTGCATATTATTCTGAGGTATTTTGCACTTACTTTCATAGATATAATGCCATAATTGTTTATGTCATTTGAGATGTCATAAGTGATGTCATAAAACATGTCATGAGTGATGTCATATGTGAGGTCATAAGCAGGGCATGGCAGGGGTGCAAGTTATAGTTCGCTCTACTGTAACTGGTGAATCTCCGTTTTTTTCAGTTCAAAATGTTATGTTGACACTAACATTTTCACCTGACTATAATTACATTCTAACCTTTGGTGTTTTTCCAATTTATATACATACATTTATTTTATATAGATGTATATCCCAGTAGTTACTGGGCAGTTATAGGTAGGACCATATTTCTATTGTCAAAGCACCAGGTAAATCCACCCTCTCTCTCCACTGCATCTCACTACCCCACCATGTGCTCTGCCTCCATCTTTCATTGTCTCCTTGTAATAAAAAGGGTGCATTCTCTCAAATGGAGTAGGCACTAGAAAACTTTAATTATTTTCAGAGTTTTTAGTCTGATCTGTCCAAGAGCATAGGAGTTTTTCAATATACGTGAAGTAGTGCCCTGCAAAACACACATTCATAACAAACACTGCTCTGTACCAGTCTTGTAATTAAATTGTAAATGTCCAGAACCATATGTATTTGGATAAAAAAATTAAATGGGGGTGTAGAAAGGTACAGAGTAAAATATTCCCACCTTTGTGGAGACACAGAGTCTGTCTCAGATGAGGCTGTAAATCTCTCCATGGAGAGGAATCTTCTGTTCCTGGCTCATCCCTCACCCTGGGGCAGCTCTGTCCAGGGAGACGTCCTTGTCTGTCATGAAGGTTGTCCTGGGAAACTGGTACAGAGGAGGGAGAGACAGGTACAGAGAGATAGAGGGAGGAAAGAGGGAAAGACAGGTACAGAAAGAGTTAGAAAGGAGGGAGAGACAGGTGCAGAGAGAAAGAGTCAGGAAGGAGGGAGAGACAGGTACAGAAAGAGTTAGAAAGGAGGGAGAGACAGGTACAGAGAGATAGAGGGAGGAAAGAGGGAAAGACAGGTACAGAAAGAGTTAGAAAGGAGGGAGAGACAGGTGCAGAGAGAAAGAGTCAGGAAGGAGGGAGAGACAGGTACAGGGGGATGGAGGGAGGGACAAGGGAGAGACAGGTACAGAGAAATCAAAGGAGGAGGGAAAGACGGGTACACAGAGAAGGAGGGAGAGACAGGTACAGAGAGAAGGAGGGAGAGGCAGGTACAGAGGGAGGGAGGGAAGAAGGAGAATCGGAAAGGGAAATAGAAAGAGTGAGAAAAAAGTAATAGAGAAACAAAGAGGAGAGGAGAGAGAAAGAGAGGGAGATAGAGAAAGGAGTAAAGAAGAGGAAGAGAATTTTAAAGTCAGACATTATTTTTGTGAATGCCACTCCGACACACAACCCTCTGTGTGTTTGTGTGTCTTTGCACAGCTGCGGATAGAAGTGCTGTCCACACTAACACAAGAGCTTAAGCAGTGGTGGAGGCACCACAGACGAGGGGATGAAGGACTGTGAGGGGTGTGAGCCTGAGCAGTCTAGTACAACACAACATGACATGCTAGGAACATATTTACATATGAGGTGGAAGGGTGTGAGGCAGGGGCGTACCTACCAAGTGTGCAGCAGGTACAGTGGCACTAGGACCCAGGGCTGTGAATGATGTGAGCCTGAGGAGTCTAGTACAACACAACATGACATGCTAGGAACATATTTACATGTGAGGTGGAAGGGTGTGAGGCAGGGGCGTACCTACCAAGTGTGCAGCAGGTGCAGTAGCACCGAGCCCCTGAGCTGTGAGTAATGTGAGCTTGAACAGTCGATTACAATACAACATGACATGTTAGGAACATATTTACATATCAGAGTGTGAGGTGGAAGGGGTGTGAGGCAGGGGCATACCTACCAAGGGTGCAGGAGAGGCAGTGACACCAAGGCCCAGGACTGTGAGTGATGTGAGCCTGAAGAGTCTAGTACACTACAACATGACATGTTAGGAACAGGAAACATCCTTTACCACGCATCCATTACAACGCGGTATGTTACTTTTTTTATTTTTATTTTTATTTTTAAACAACGCGGTATGTTACATCGTGGTTTTGACTACGCAAGTTGTTACATCAACTTGCACCGGAAGGCTCTCTAGATTAAGGAATAGTGTAATTTACTACTCCAACACCTTCCCTACTGTACGTAGTCTGGAGTTGGAATAGTAATTCACACTGTCCCTAAGTCCAGCGCCCTCCAGCGCAAGTCGATGTAACGACTTGCGTTGTCAAGACCGCGATGTAACATACCGCATTGTAATAGAACGCGTTGTATCGTCATACATCTGTTAGGAACCTATTTACATGTCAGAGTGAGAGGTGGAAGGTGTGAGGCAGGGGCGTACCTACCAAGCGTACCGTCAACAAGAGGATCACCTTCAAGCTCCTCACACACGCTCAGAAAGCACTCCACAACGCCGGACCAGCATACCTCAACAAGTGTCTCACCTTCTACACCCCGAATCGCCAGCTACGCTCCGCCAACCTCGCCTTCGCCTCCATCCCACGCATACACAGAACCACCCCCGTCGACAGATCCTTTTCCTACCTCGCCGGCAAGACGTGGAACACCCTCCCCACCCATCTGCGTCAGACCCAGGACCTGCTGACCCTCAGGAGACATCTCAAGACCTGGCTGTTCGAGCACTAGCTGTTATCCCCCCCCACCCCCACCACCAACACGCCTTCAGTGCCTTGAGACCATCATGGGTGAGTAGTGCGCTATACAAATGGATGATTGATTGACCAAGGGAGAAGCAGTTGTAGTGGCACTGGGGCCCAAGGCTATGAGGGGCCCACTGCACTACAATTGTAGCTGCTTTAGAGCTCTTGGCATCCTTAGTACACCACTGGTGTGAGGCAGATATGTTCATTGAGCTGCACTCGGTAGTAGTAAGAAGCGCGCATTTACCACTACTACTCCAGACTGCATCATCCCTGCGTCTTTAACCCCCGTCCTCACTTTCAGCATCTACTGTCCCAGAGTGACGCTCACCAACATGGCTGCACCCTAACACGCATGAAGGCCAGTCCAGGCCATGCTGGTACTATGCACATCTGACATGATGTGATGTACCACAACATACTGAAACAAGAGACGAAAGGGTGTTTACCTGGACCGAGGCACAGAGAAGTTTTCAGAAGAGAGCGCAGAGGATTCTGGAAAGACCCTGGACCATCTCCAGCCTCGTCTTGGAGACAAGCTGAGCTCTGCACCCTGGGGCTGTAGAATACTGCTCTCTCCACTGCAGGTGAAAGGAAAAAGAAAGAGAAAGAGAGAGAGAGGGAGAGAGAGAGAGAGAGAAAAAGAGAGAAGAGAGAGAGAGAGAGAGAGAGAAGAGAGAGAGAAAAAGAGAGAAAGAGAGAAAGAGAGAAAGAGAGAGAGAGAGAGAGAGAAAGGGAGAAGAGAGAGAGAGAGAGAGAGAGAGAGAGAGAGAGAGAGAGAGATATGAATCTATTTTCTGGTCCAAACTGCAGGGCACTGATTTACTTCACAGACAATAACCACTAAGTACCTCAGCCCTTTCCACCCCCCAGTAGTGCAGTAGCAGGTGTTAGACATGTTTAGCTTCAATGCGCTATTAATACTGAGTCTTCCTCATTCCTCACAGGCCCCTTTACTGTGCATCTCTGAATTCAGCTCCTGTCTCTGCTCCTCAGTGAGATGCGTTTTTCCAGTTCTGTTAATTCTGTGAATGCATCAAAAACCATGGGAAATGCGGGGAAGACCCACGTAGCGCTTCGCGAGCGCGGAGGAAGTCTACGCAGTGATCTGCGCTGCTTTGCTTTAGTCGAGATTTAGGAAGCCACTCAGGGCCACGCGAAGCAGCCTTGAATAACTTCATTAAACTCATTTTTCAGTTGTAGCGTGTATGTATCACGTTGCGTGGTGCAAGCGTGATTCAACGGGGGTCATACATATGCCCTCAGTACGCCAGCCTCATTTAGAGACAGGTGGACTGTAAAGTTTACTTTGACGGAGCCCCTTTTGGCTCCATTGACAAAAAAGTTCCTCTGATGGCCCAACAGAGCAGGTGCCATTGGAGGAAAGGCATTACACCTCCCATCCTATGTGGTGTAGACATGTTTGCCCTGTCCGCCACGGTGAACTGCCTTTCCATGGTCGTAATCCAAAATTGAGAAAACATTTCTAGGAGTACACTTGGAAACGTTTGTGAATTTGTGAAATGTGTAACCCTCTTTCCTGAAGATCAGAAGTGTCTAGAAAACAACTGGACTCATTGACATTCTGGGCTTGTATTAAATGTAGGGTGCACTGTGCCTGTGTGCGTCCTATTATAGAAAAGGTGCTGTTCCCAGGGCAGGCCTTTCCTAAAGCCGCTTGTCCGCCATTCACTGCAGGTGGCGACCCTGAGGGGATGTCCTAGAATCCCCATTCCACGTTTCAGGGGTGGCCCTTGGGGGGCACGTTGACTGCGCGCCACCTCTTTGTGGCTCACATTCAGCGTGCCATCTGACGGCTCCTTTGCCTCCGCAACCACACATGCAATATGGCACGCGCACTGAGACGAAAGGGGCTATTCACAAAAATAATTAACACTTTTGAGTAATTTACAAGTCTACTTTATTTTCACGCTTGAGTGACTTATACTCGGATTTTGTGACTAGCCAAAAATAGCAAAGTTAAAAAAAAATAAGAGTAAATTCCACATATAAATTACTGAAAAGTGGAAGTTTCCTTTGTGAATAGCCCTGTACAAACCCTTGCGCAGTTTGAGATCCATCCACAAAGACCTTCTTGAGGTCCCTCGTTTCAAAAAGAAACGTCAGGGAGGTAGCAGTTTTCAATTTTTAGCCGCCTCATTGTGGAATTCCCTCCCTCTGACTCTGCGACATAGTAAGGACCTTCTTGTTTTCAGGAAGTCATTTAAAACTTTTCTTTTCTCCCAGGCTTATGGTAAACAGTGATTGTATTTCTTTTATGTACTGTTATGTTGATTCTCTCACCAGCGCCAAGAAGCCCCCGGGCGTATGTGCGCTTAATAAATAATAAATAACATAACATAACATAACATACGTTCATATTGTATACTTTTCAAGCTTTAGCTTCAACTGAGATTTAAACCTGAAATCAGTGAATATTACATGATTGTGTGGGGCAGCAACAGGGGTTCCATAGCACAACACAAGCCTTTCTTCGCTGCCAAGAGCCTAATGTCTGCAGGTGCGATTCACAAAGGTATCTTGCCCTTTTGAGTAACTTACATATGTATTTACTCTTACACTTTTTAATATTTTTACTACTTTTTTATATTCCCAAAATCCGAGTGCAGTTACTAAAAAGTGTAAATATAAATTACTTGTGTAAATGACTGAAATTCTACATTACCTTTGTGAGTAGCCCCTGGTGTTTCCTCCTTTGCATTGGAACACACCTCCATGGAAATGAAGGAACGCCCCCTAGGGATGAAGCTGGCATAGAAGATGCTTTGCCACACAAGTGTCTATGGCCCCTTCTATAATACCAAAGTAAAAAAAAAATTGACCCCACACCCGCGCAACAAAATTCTCTATGATATGTATGGATGTCCTAGTACATTAAGTCATAACAAAGAACATAGTATATCAATAAATGGCTTCCCAAATAAACAAGACAAGGTAAGCAGTCGCAAAACTTGATTGTAGATAATTTAGGGGCATATTATCAAGGTAGTTTATCTCCGCTTTTTTGGCTTTAAAAGCCAAGAAAGCGGAGATAAAATTATCTCCCTATTACCTAGCTGTCGCTAACACCAGTCAGCGACAGCTAGTAGGAGATAGCGACCATCTTGGGCCCCGCTTTGCATGTCAGTGAAATTTATCACTAATGACATGCAAAGTGGGCGTGCCAAGATGTTAGCGACTGGAAACAGTCGCTAACATCGCTATCTCCTATTACCAACTTTTGGAGATATTCGCGCTAAGCGCGAATATCTCCAAAAGCTAATACCTGCCCCTGAGCAGTTCTTAGCCATGTTATCCAATGGTAGGTGGATAACATGGCTAAGAGCATTAGCTCGGTAATGCATGGTAATGCATGAATATCGCTGACTTTTCAGCGATATTCATGCATTTCGGCCAATTTTGATCGCTTAGGAGATAAACCTTGATAATAGCAAGGTTCCTAAGCGATAAAATCACCGCAGCTAGCGCGAAAAAAATATTGCCGCTAGCCAACATAGCGATAATTATCGCTAGTTGTTGATAATATGCCCCACATTCTTTTTATTCAGAGGCACTTCATTCCTTTAAAATGTCATAAAATTGTTTGCCGCCAATGCGTTTCATCCCTCATGGGACTTCTTCAGGGCTTAATCAGAGTGTTTAGACGGAGGTTCGTATTCTTCACAATGTAACGACTCGATATTAGAACAAGATGTTTCCAAACGTGTATATAAGAGTCAATTCCCCAGAATTAAAGCAATCAAATTATTTGTAAAAGAGTTACGCGTCCGGTATTGCCACCGTAGCTGGGAATATCCCTCCTAATCGGGTCCTATCACGATATGTAGAAGACCATGGTCAGGTCCATTAGTTGTGAGCCGAGTATGTAGCTCTCCGAATTCAAGCAGTCATCTGATTTTGTGCATAAAAGGTTTTTCTGTTAGTGGTGATTCATAATCACCTTTGTGGGATGTATATGGGTCACATCCCAGACCCAACGCACAGGGTTTGAAAGGAGACAGGCTTACACTAATAGTGACGTCTAGTGCTGGATTCGTACAGCCCTGACCCGTTGCAGTGTTTTTTCTATAATACCAAAGTACCCCACATGTGCAGGAACTGAGTGCCTTTAGCCATCCATTGTGCCCAAAGGGCACTCACTGTAACATGGCCCCTGAGGAACATTGAAGTGGTGGAAAATAAAAGGGGTCTCGTGGCCAGAGTGAAAAACAACTGATCATCTACAAGAGAGGTTCATGCTTCCAAGGCTTGGATCAGCCACAATCTGCAGATACGCTGCACATGAAAGGTATCGCGCGGTCGTCTGTGCAAATCTAATTTCTTAAAACATCAGTCCACAAATCAGGAATGATTTTACCCTTCTTAGGTGCTTGATCTTTGAATCTGTTTGTCTATCAGTATGACATCGTACTTGGCTTTTGTTGGATTTCTGGCTCTTTTGTTTACAAGGTAAAGATGTGACCAAGTAGGCTTTCTTTAAGATTCAGGGCCATATTTATGACCCAGTTTGCATTGTGTCTGCATCACACAACATGGTACATTGAATTACATTTGAATTTCGACACTGGACGGCTTCTATATTATTGTTTCTTGATTGTTATTAGTGTGCATACTCTTGTACGATTGCTACCCTATTTTGCAACTCACTCACTACCGAATTTTATACTGTTTTTTAACAGTTTGTGTATCCTACCTACTGTTTTCTGTAAAGCGCTCTGATATCTGCAAAGATCTAGTTCACGCTATATAAAACTTTAAAAATAAATAAATACAATAAATACACAACGCAAACTTTAAGTCATGTTTAGGAAGCCACACAAGGTCACTTTGTGTGGCCCTGAGTGGTTTCATAAATCTGCAGTGATGCAGGGCAAATTGCTGTGTTGCGTTTCTCTGCCTTGGACAGGCTTTCCATGGGGTTGATGGGCGTTCCCACGCAACTCCTGTGGTTTTTGACACATTCACAGATTTACCATAACTGGTGAACCCCAGACTGCGCCAAAAAGATACACCTCCCCGGGAGCGACATTACAAGGAGAAATACCCTTATTTCTCTGCGATACTACATAGATAGAGTAATACGCCTCTCTGGATTGTTTTGTGCAGGAAAGTGCTCCATCCTGCACAACAAACAGTCCTAAATGCGGCACAGGCACACTTGCACCAGTGTGCAAGGATCCCAGAATGGAGCTCGGCAGACAAAATGGCACCACCACAAGGGAGAAGGCAGGAATATGCAGTATTCTTTTAAATACAGCTCATGCCTTCCCTTTCCGTGCCACTCGGTGGACCACATCAAGGTGACTTGCTGCCCTGCAGTGCGTGCCAATCCCCATAAACGTGTCCCTCTGCGAAAATAATTCACATGAAAATACTTGTCCTAAGTCAAAGGTTCTGACTGTGCTTTTCCACCACTTACAACTTCATGTTCTTTCTCCTTTCTATAACACTCTTCTTTGAGGACACATCTTGCTCTCCATGCAGCTTTAGCTGTTTAGCAAGACCTCACATCAACACCACACACCACAGACTGCACCTCATAGAAAAACCTAACACACACAACAGGATATATCATCTTCAGAAAGAGGCTTTGGGTCAACCATCTTAGCCATTGGCTTGTTTGACAAGCATAATCTCCCACATCTAATCAACCAACCTTCCAAAGCCATCTGACCTCCTCACTACCATGCCTTAAAGCTAACCCTGTCCAGATACAGACCTACAGTACCACCACCCCCCCACCGAGCTTCCACACCCAACCTACAATACATATCCTTCCATATCTATTATACCTAACCTAGAACACCTGACCTACCCTAGATATCCACCACACCCAACCTACAATACATATCCTCCCATATCTATTATACATAACCTAGAACAACTGACCTAAACCTAGATATCCACCACACCCAACCTACAATACATATCCTCCCATATCTATTATACATAACCTAGAACAACTGACCTAAACCTAGATATCCACCACACCAAACCTACAGTACATATCCTCCCATATCTATTATACCTAACCTAGAACAACTGACCTAAACCTAGATATCCACCACACCCAACCTACAATACATATCCTCCCATATCTATTATACATAACCTAGAACAACTGACCTAAACCTAGATATCCACCACACCCAACCTACAGTACATATCCTCCCATATCTATTATACATAACCTAGAACAACTGACCTAAACCTAGATATCCACCACACCCAACCTACAATACATATCCTCCCATATCTATTATACATAACCTAGAACAACTGACCTAAACCTAGATATCCACCACACCAAACCTACAGTACATATCCTCCCATATCTATTATACCTAACCTAGAACAACTGACCTAAACCTAGATATCCACCACACCCAACCTACAATACATATCCTCCCATATCTATTATACATAACCTAGAACAACTGACCTAAACCTAGATATCTACTATACCTACCAAACCTCCTGGGGGCGTGGCCTAGCAACACGGCCGCAAAGACTCGTCTGCCGGCACCCACACCTACAAGCCCTGTATCTGGCTACATCCTGAGGCCCCGAGAGGAGATAATACCCCAAAATGGAGGGAACACTGCCTAGAGTTCGACTAGGCTCGTTCTGTGCTCGATGATACTGAAACCGATCACCCAAACACATGTGAGCCAGAGCGATCGAGGCCTGGTGAGGTGGCCACGACCGCTTGGTAACCGTGAAGGGGACTGCTTGAGGAAGCCCCGAGACTTATAAAACTCTTGAAGCCAGATCGGGGTGCTCCTGTGAGGTGTTCTGGGGCAACAGTGAGCTGAGAAACAGCTGGGGGACAGCGACTGGCGCTGGGGAAGCTGCAGAGAAGAGGGCAGACTGACAGTGCTCTTCGGCCTTGATGTTCCAGCCAAGGACTAAAGGAGGACACGAACACCCAACGTAGACGTACCTGCAGGAATCTAAGCTACATTACACACCAGAGGGTGGCTGTCGGCCAATGTTTTGTGTTGAGAGATGTCACTGAGAAGTGCGCTGTTCGACGGGCTCCCCAATGAGGGAGACCTGGATCAGCTAAGTTGAACTGGTGGAACCGGGTCCGCTGTGAGCTAATTCCGGCACCTGAGAGTAGGGGACAGGTGGTGTTCCCAACCCTATGAGCGCTGGACTGGAGGGGCTGCGTGTAGCCAGGAGCAGAAGTGGGCAGGCCTGGTCCACCGAACGGCTTTGGTGGGTTGCACAAGGGTCCACAGCCAGACGAACAGGAAAACTAGCAATCTTACCATGGCGAGTAAAGTGAATGGAGGAGTGGGCCTTCTAAAGACCCGACACGAGACAGGATCCTGGGGTGGGAATCAGTGGCTCGCACCACCAAGAGGGCTGTAGCCCAGGGGAGAGGCCTACCACCACCGATAATGAGCACGACTGGAGTGCTACACCGGTGGTGTTGCAGTGGGTCCAGATGAAACAGCATGCCATGACTGCCTTTGGAAGGGCCTTTGTGAGAGAGGAGGTGCTCGGATGTATGACGTTACAACGCAGGCTATTACAACGCCTGCCTTTACAACGCGGTTTTTACATCGCATACCTTTACAACGCATAGCGCTTAGAGGTGCTGGATAGTGAAAAGTTTAATTTTCTATTCCAACTCCAGTCCCCGTGGACACTAGGGAAGGTGTTGGATAGAAAATTAAACTTATTCCCTATCCTAGAGCGCCCCCCAGCGCAATGCGTTGTAATGGTTTGCGTTGTAATGACCGCGTTGTAATGGTAGTGCGTTGTAAAAGTTTCGTTGTAAAGGTTGTTCACCGAGGTGCTCACCTGAACTGGGATGCGACTGTTACCAGCTGAGGAGCTTGAGAACAAAAACCTATGGACCTTAGAGGTGGACCTGCAAGGAGGAGATACAGGACCTAACCTGAGTGGACTTTGATTGGGGTAGCAGTGTCCCTTGTGTGCTATGGTGTCTGGGACCAGGCCCTGGCTGAAGGAACTAAATAGTGAAGAACAAAGGGGGTAGGTCAGCACAAATCAATAAAATCATGAATTATGCACAAACCCTACTACAGATCCTGGGCCTTCGGGGACCACGCTGGAGGACCAAGATGGGGGAGAGACAGGGGCCACATCGGCAGCCCCCCCTCTACAAGACATACTGGCCGTGATCCAGAATACCCGAGAAGACATGGTCGCCAGGTTAGACTCCGTAGCCAAACTGGTCAATCTGTTAAGATGTGACCTCCATAAGGTCTCCGAGTGGGTGACCTCCACTTAGCACACTGTGGATACGCTGCAGACTGAGGTTCGCTCACTCCGAGACACTGGGCCCGATTCATACAATTAACTTAAGACAAAATCCTAAACTTACTACCATCCTACAAGCCACCTGCACAAAGGTGCCATTGTGATTTGAGGGTGAACCCCATTTCAATATTTCCAGATTATACACTAGTTCAAGATCAATGGGAATAATTCTTACCTGTCAAGAGACTGGTCCTTTTCCCGGCCAAACTGTGAATTGAATGTAAATAGATGGCTCTGTTCTATCCTCTGTGACAGAAGTGAGGGACTGGCTGGACTCCTGGGGATGGTCGGGCACATGCTTGGTGCCGTCAATGGAACCCCCCCAACCTGCGGACCCGATCTGGTAGGAGGAGGCAATAAAGACAGAGACCCAAGAACAATAGAGGGGACCCGGGACAAATCAGAGTCTACCCGGATGGGACGTTCAGGGCTACGGATACGGTCCTGGACTCAGATGGGGCCACACCGGATAAGGTGGTGCCTACAAGTTTCCCTGGGGGGTCGGAAGGCTAAGGAGGGACTACACAAACGTACATGAATGGGACAGATAAGTAAACATTGGGGTGGAATATTGTAGGGTTAATGCCCTGAAATCCATGGGAAAGATTCCATCCTCATTTCATGTCTGCTGTTTACCGGTTCAAAAAGCGCAGAGATACTCCTGTCGGAGTGGATTCAAGCGCTATATAAACCTACAAATAAATAAATAAATAAAGACATTGTTCTGAAAATGATAGTCTGGGAGACCTCACTCATATACACCTGCACTTGTTGGCAGGGGGTCTCTCTCACAAGATTTGGTTACGGTGTGTGGGGCTAGAGGCCTAGGCCTCACACCTCACCAGATGGTCAATCACTGGTGTAGCAACTAGCCAGCGCTTTATAAAACTCTTCAAACTTTCCCTCTTCCATTCTTTGTCTTCCTCCCCGGCTCCTATCCTCCCTCACCTGAATCTCTCCCCTAGCCTCATTTTTAACACATGCAACTGCACCCCAGCTACTGGTCACTATGCTTTGAAACTGTGTATCTTGTAACTATTGTTAGCCATGTGCCCTTTACCAAAGCGCTCCCTCTCCCCTTGTTGGGGAGGGATCCAGTATTTATTCCTTGGAGTCTCAGAGACCCCTGTGAGAGAGTCCACAGCGTCAAGGGAGTTCACACACAGCAGAGTTGTGGGAATGGCGCCCCTTGCCAAAGCATTCCCTTTCCCCTTGTTGGGGAGGGATCCAGTATTTATGCCCTGGAGTCTCAATGACCCCTCTGAGAGAGCCCACAGCGTATAGGGAGCCACACACAGCTGAGGTGTGGGAACGACACCTTTTCCACTGGGATCACTGCACACCGGACATTGGACACTGTTTTTCCGTGTCTCCTGGTAAAGTTGCCTTCTCCTCCGCCACCTCTTTCCCTCTTTCATTCTTGGTCTCCCTCTTCTGCTCCTATCTTCTCTCCCCAGAATCTTTCCCCTTGCCTGTTTTTTCCCTTAAGTATTTGTTTTTAACACATGCAACTGCGCTCCAGCAGCTGGTATCTATGCTCTGAAACGGCCTATCTTGCAACGTTGTAACTTGTAACTATGCTTTGAAACAATGCTTGTCCTCGTGTAAATCGCTCTGATACCTCTGGGTCTAGCTAGAGCTATATAAAACTTTTCAGATAAAAAAAAATAAACACAATTTTTTTGTTGTTGAACCATATACCTCTTTACTTGATGTATATGGAAACGTAGATGGTTGTTGTATTTTCGGATGCAGGGGTAATGGGGCGGGGCCGCGATTCTTTGGTCTCTGTGCTTGGGAGAGGAAGGGGTTGGTTAACCTGCCCGGGGGGGGGGGATGTTGGGATTATTCAGTAGGTATTGGTTTTGGGAAGGTTTTCTTGGTTTAAGTTACTCCCATGTCGACTCGTTCAGAGGGTGTTGCTGAGGGATTTCCATTGGATGACATTCGGGCCAAGGCTAGGCTGGGAGGGCATGGAGGCACGTGGAAGTGCGCTGATCCATGGCTCCTTCTGTAACAAAATTAATCACATGGAATCTCAGGGGTATAGCACAATTTGACAAATACAGACGTGTGTTGGCCTGTTTGCGGCGCTATGGGATATCAATAGCATGCTTGCTGGAGACCCACATCGGGGGGATTCCCTGCCCTGTGTCCGTTGGAGATGGAGGAGGCAGCGGTACACCACCTCCTATTCAGGCTTTGCACGAGGGACACTCATATGGGTGGCACCAGTGGTCCCCTTCAAATATTCACATCATGTTTTAGCTCTGGAGAGGAGGTATGTTATACTGCATGGTACACTGGATGCAAGGGAACTATGCATACTTAATGTATACACCCCAACAGTGACTGCCCCTCATTCTTCCTAGACTTGTTAGCAGCGGTGGCACCCTATTTGGGTGCAGAAGTCATTATGATGGGTGATGTGAATTGTGTGATGGACGGAGTCCTGGATCGGGTTCCCCCGGCACGCAGGTACTAAGCCCTGATTTACGGAAACTCTGAAAGATATCTTTCATGTCATACCCCGGCGATGGGGACCTCTTTCATGTCATACCCCGGCGATGGGGACCTCTTTCATGTCATACCCCGGCGATGGGACCTTTAGTCAACTGGACTACATCTTTCTCTCGTCAGAATTCACCCTGGAAGTCGAGGGGATAATATTCTTGCCCAGGTACATATTATATCATTCCCCTGTCCTACTATGTCTCAGAGGGTAGTATTTTACACTATTTCTTAGTCTAAAGCGCCCTCCAGTGCAAGTCGATATAACGACTTGTGTAGTCAAAACTATGATGTAACATACTGCATTGCAATTGATGCGTGGTAAAGGATGTTTCCCGTCTCAGAGGAATGCCGGACCGCCCAGCAGTGTCCTCATGGTGCCTAAGTGTTGAGGTGCTATTAGAGCCCCCTTTCGAGGCTGCGGTCTCAGAGGTGCTGAAACACTATTTTGAGGATAATTGGGGGTCGGCTTCACACCGAGCATTAGAATGGGAGGCCATGAAGGTCGTACTTCTAGGAGTCTGTATTACCACAACCTACAGGTTGAAACTGCAACTAGAACAGGACATTAAGACCCAAGAACAGGAGTTAGGTAGATTAGAGACCAGGCTACATACAAGCCCTCAGGCCATGGCGTATTGGTCTGCAGCCCGTAAGGCTCTCTTTTAGAACTGGAGGAGGCTGGGAAAATTTACCTACAAGGCCTACCGCCAGCGCCTAAATATGGAGGGAGATTTGACCGGAGCTCTCCTTGCCCATCTAGTAAAGCAGTAAACACCCATAGCACCCATATTGAAGAGCCAAGATGGTAATGGGGAACCGGTATATACCCTACAGGCAATTCTGGAGGGCTTGGCAAAGTATTTGGCCAAGGTGTAAAGGAAACAATCATCCATGTCACCAGAAACGGTCTGGGACTTCTTCTGGATCTCCCGCAGCTAGACCTAAAGGTGGCAACAGCTCTTGAAGCCCCGATTAGCAAGGAGGAGATGTTGGTGGCCATTAGGTGTCACAAACCGGCAAGGAGCCCTGGGAGCGATGGCCTCCCAACCTAGTTCTACCAACAGTTTGCTCCCCAATTGGTGGATTGCCTTTTGGAGGTCTAAGCCGAAGCATGGAGAGCTCAGACCCTTCCGGCCTCCATGAGCGAGGTATTAGTAGTTATGATCCCGAAACCAGACAGCGATCTCATGTTACAGAGCTCGTAACAAGAAGAACAGTGACACAGGCCCTCGTCAGCAGCAGACTGGACTACGGCAACGCACTCTATGCAGGAATCCCAGCCAAACACCTACAACGACTACAACGCATCCAAAATGCCTCCACCTAAATGATCGTCAACGTCCCCCGCCGCAGCCACATCACCCCCCACCTGAGAGACCTACACTGGCTCCCCTTCGACAAGAGGATCACCTTCAAGCTCCTCACCCACGCACACAAAGCACTCCACAACACAGGACCAGCCTACCTGAACAGCAGACTCAGCTTCTACACCCCCACCCGCCAGCTCCGCTCCGCCAGCCTCGCTCTCGCCGCTGTCCCCCGCATCCAACAAACGACGTCCGGCGGCAGATCCTTCTCCTACCTCGCCGCCAAGACCTGGAACACCCTACCTACCCACATACGGCAGACCCAAGACCTACTCGCCTTCAGAAGACTCCTCAAGACCTGGCTCTTCGAGAAGTAGCAGCACCCCCCCTCCCCTGAGCGCCTTGGGACCCTCATGGGTAAGTAGCGCGCTTTACAAGTACTCTGAGTGATTGATTGATTGATTGATAGATCGATCTCACTCGTTAACCTCGACATGTAAATACTTAGAGGAATCTTGGTGGCTCGTCTCCTCCCATATATGACCCACCTGATGCACACTGAATATTCCGAAACGTAACACCACTCATAAACTGTGACGCCTGGCACATATCTGGCATGCCTTGTGCCTCCTTGAGTACAACTATGTCATGGCACTGCTCAACAAAGAGCAGGCCTTTGACTCCGTTGACTGGTCCTATATGTGGTCGGTTCTACAGCGGTTCTGGATATGGATCAAATGGGTACAGTTGGTCTGTACTGCCCCTACCGCTCGTGTATGGTCCAAAGGGCTAATCTCGAAATCATTTCAGCTTATTTCGAGGAACCCGTCAAGGTTGCCCCCTCTCCCTGCTCATTTTTGCAGCCACTGTGGAACCTTTGGTGGCTACCTTGTGAAGACGGATGGATCCGTGGGGGGTACAACTTGTGGAGACCCGGCATGTGTTCTCCCTATATGCAGACGATACACTGGTATATGACTAAGAAGCAGAGCGGTCGATATCAATGTAGGAATTGTAGGCGAGTTACGCCAATGGTCAATCAGATTGCAAGGAGGAATGAGTTTATGCTCCGCAGAGAGTGACATGGGGCTGTGAAGATGGAGGTAATAGAAAAAGGAAGGAAAGGGTAAATGGAGACAGGATGTCTTTTTGAAGAGTCAATGGGGTTGGCTTTAAAATTTGACATGGAGGAATCTTTAGAGGGTTGGCGTTTTTCTTTTTTTGCATGGAGTCGTATTTGTGTAAGGTTCAGGTTCCCCTTGCAAAGGCTCTGAAGGTACCATCGTTTTTTTTGGGGGGGGCAGAAAATAAGGTAGTTACCCCTTTTTCTGGGTGGTGGTTGGCAGTCAAGTTGGCATGTTTTAGCCAAGTTTATTCGTTGTTGACAGAGGAAATCCAGGATGAAAGGGAACAAGTAGACAAGTACATGAGGTAGGATCTTTAAGGTGCAGTAGGAAGTTAGGTTAATAGTCGTAAAGGTTAAACTTGAAAGGTAAAAGGTGAAATGGTAAAGTTCAAAAGTGAAAAGTCAAAGGTTAAAGCTCAAAGGTGAAAGATTAAAAGGTCACAGTAGGCGGTACTGAAATGCAGGTTTAATCTATACTACTATTATAAAGAGAGAACTTGCACCTTTTGGCAAGGTAAACTCGAAAACTACACCACCAATCTGAACACCCAAGACATCTTAGGAAACCTCAGGGCAAGCAGAAGGACATAGGCTACATAAAAATAAAAATAAAACGTTGTTTAAAATATTTACAAATAAAAATAAAGTAGTCCCTTGCAAGTAGCGCCGGCCGCGACGTATGCGTGAGGGGAGTAGCGTCATTCACAGCAACAGGAAGAGCGAGGAAATGAGTAGCGTCCGCGTGAGGGGAGGAGCAGAGTTCACCAGCAACAGCAATACAGAGCGGTGAGAAGAGGAGCAGTGGCAGCGCAGGGAGGTAAGTCGGGACCGGGGGGGGGGGGGGTTACAAAGCCAGGGCAGGAGGCGGGAGGCGGGAGGCGGGAGGGAGACTCGAGGCGGTAGGCGCTATGCGGTATGCTCAATGTCGGGTCGGGTCGGGGGGCGGCGGGCTCCGGGCTCAAGTAATATGTTGTAAAGGGGAACTTTAGGGGTGGGTTAGTTTAGCATAGGTAACATCTATTATAGTGAGGTTGTAGTTTTGTAAGGCATCAGGCTAAGGGCTTTTAATTGTGATGTGCACCTGTTTCAATAAAATCAGCCCTTTTCACATTATTCTGGTGGCAGTGGTCTGTGCTACTCCCCATATTCTGCAACTAAGCACTGCAGATTTTATGCACTACTGGAGTGTAAAGTACAGGCAGGCCGGTGTACCTGAGCTTCAGACAAGTAGAACACTGAAAATCTGTACCTCAGGAAATTAACTCATCCAGACAGGGGAGAGAGCGGGCCTACACCCAAACTGGAAGTGAGAAGAGAGCCGGCGTATACCCAAACCGGAAGTGAGAAGAGAGTGGGCATATACCCAAACCGGAAGTGAGAAGAGAGTGGGCATATACCCAAACCTGAATTGAGAAGAGAACAGGGCACATACCCAAACCAGAAGAGAGAAGAGAGCGGGCGTATACCCAAACAATAAGTGAGAAAAGAGTGGGTCTACTCCCAAACCGGAAGTGAGAAGAGAGCAGGCGTATACCCAAACCAGAAGTGAGAAGAGAGTGGGCATATACCCAAACCGGAAGTGAGAAGAGAGTGGGCATATACCCAAACCTGAATTGAGAAGAGAACAGGGCACATACCCAAACCAGAAGAGAGAAGAGAGCGGGCGTATACCCAAACCATAAGTGAGAAAAGAGTGGGTCTACACCCAAACCGGAAGTGAGAAGAGAGCAGGCGTATACCCAAACCAGAAGTGAGAAGAGAGTGGGCATATACCCAAACCGGAAGTGAGAAGAGAGTGGGCATATACCCAAACCTGAATTGAGAAGAGAACAGGGCACATACCCAAACCAGAAGAGAGAAGCGAGCTGCATATATGCAAATTTGAAGTGAGAAGAGAGTGGCATACCTCCAAACCGGAAGTGAGACGAGAGTGAGGAATATTGCCAAACCGGAAGTGAGACGAGAGCGAGGCATATATCCACACCGGAAGTGAGAAGAGAGGAGTTTGGGGGTTGTTACTCCTCATTGGGGAGTCTGGCAGCCAGGGACTCTGCTGGTACTGGCTCTCTATGTTTGTTCGGTAATTGGTAGCAAGAGCATCCAAAACAGGTTTTTTAAAAATTAGTCACAAATCGAGACTGTATCTGATAAATAGCAGATGTGAAAACCAAAACATGAACGTAAAACAAAACATGAACAATTGCAAAAGAAGGTATGCATTTATATCACATTTAAAATAAGGATTGAACATTTACAAGAGTATTTACAAAGAAGACATTGACTCCATGAATAAAGTGAACACACAGTGCTGGTAAAAATGTGGGCCGACAAAGTGATAACACATAAAACAAGTATTTGCAATGCAATAGGTCTTGAATATGCGAGAGTTAGAGCTTTTGGAATTGTAAATGAAAATTCTTTTTTTCCATGTGTTTTGGTTTGGAGTGGAGTGGATGTATGTGGTTTGGAGTGGAATTATACGGGTTGTATTGGAATTGTTAGTTGTGGAATTGTTAGTTGTGGAATTAAGGGAGGTGGAGTGTATGTTTGTAGTGGAATTATGTATCATGGTGAATAGATAGGGGTGAGAGATGCACAGAATAGATAGAAAGGAAGACAGAGAGGTATAGGTAGTTTGCGCACGAAGTGGTGAATAAATTCCAGACGGAGGAGCAGAAAGAGTGTGTGACAAAGCGAGAAAGAAGGGGAGAGCAGGCCACAGACACATGGAGCATGGGTTTGAGGGATGTAAATGTTGAAAAAACATGGGAAATAAAGTGTGCTTGAAGACCTGAAGTGAACCAATCTGAGAGAGGCAAGAAGAGTGCATTAGAGAGAGAGAGAGGTGTGTGAGAGAGAGGGACGAATCGGAGGAGCAACTGGACAGGGAGGCAAGAGGTGAACTCGTGCACAGCATGAGGAGGTACATGAAGGTAGCATGTGTGAGCAGGGAGTATAAAGAGGAGAGAAAAAGTGTGAGTGAGTGATGAGAGGGGTTAGTGTAATTGTGAGATGAGATGGGGTGGTGGGAGTGTGAGGGAGAGATGGAAGGGTCAGTGAGTGTGTGGGGGAGAGATAGTAAGTTTGGTGGAAGTGTGATTTAGAGATGGAGTGTATTGGAATTGTTTGTTGTGGAATTGTGTGGTGTGAAGTTGTGTAGTGGCAATATGTGGTATGTTTTTTTTTTAATTATGTGAATAGTAATGAAATGCTAAGTAACTGTTGTTGAAATTGGGGGGTGGAGCTTGCCTGACTCCAAGATGGCAGCGAGTTGAGGTAGCTCTCCCGTTCACCACCAACGATCCGGCATAATCCTGGCATAAATTTCCACCGCCGCCCGACTTGCATAAAACTGAAACCTAGTTTGGTGCCACAAAAAATAGAAAATCTCCTTGCATTGATTAATGAAGCTTTGATTTCAATGGCAAATGCAGCCATAATGCACATGGATAAATAAGACGCTCAAATAAACATACTGCAATTAGTAGCCAGTCTGATCTCTGGAGTGGACCTAAAACTGGAGCATTTAAACTCCCTGATACACAGAGCACAGGCAAATACAGATGTAAAGGTAAAACCAAATGACTGCGGGTGCTCTCTAGTACTGCAGACCTTGGAAAAACTCCCAGAAATAATGAGTACTTTAGTTACATACCTTAAGTGTGAGGCGTATAGGTGGACGAGCAATTCATCATGCCCCTCTCACCACAACTCAACCCAGAGTCCAAACACGAAGACTATATGTAAAGAAAAAAATATGACAAAAGCCACGAACATTCCGTCAGGGCAAATGGGGATAGTTCGGGAATAACGCAGGAAACCCTTAGGAATGACAGTAACTATCCCAAATGCCCACCGAGCACAAACACCTTGGCTCCGAATCCAAATTCACAGGCAAAACCACAATCTGGCCACATTGCCGACAATGGTCCTGGAAAATCTAATGATTTAACACCATCTCCTTCAGAAATTCAACCTCTATCTAGGAAAAACAAGAAAAAAGTGAAAAAGTCAAATAAAACAAAAAAATGGCAAAATGCATTCTAAAGGGACCATTAAGCATTGGTTCGTGGCAGAAAATCAGGACATCAAAGACAATAGCAAGGAGTATCGGAATGCCTGTGATCCCATACAAAAATCAACCACTGCTGATCAAAAGAGAGACACACAAACCTATGGTATAACTATTATTGAAAGACCTCCTCAGAGCCTCTCATGCAATTCAAGAGGGAATTGGACCAAAATCCCGACCACAAGATCTCCTGCGTCCAGAGACCACTTGAGAATCACACAGGGCCCACAGATCAACGAGCCATGCCAAGAAATTACAAACATACCTGCCGCCGCAAAGCCTAAAGCCTATAATGAGCCCCAACTTGTAAACACATTCAATTACCAACGGGAGAGGTTTATTGCCATAGCAAGTTTTAATGACTGCCCATCCGCCCGGATCGCGCACTCACCACTATGACTGATCCACAATTCTAAATCTCGAACACAAATTGGACCGGGGGGGATCTGCTCTTTGTGAAAATCCGACTCGTAATTTATTAGAGCCTCTGGAAACCACCAAGGCTCTACCCAACCTACTTAACCTCAGCCAGGCCCTTGTCACAGACCGCGAAAACCCGATAGTTTTGTTATATCCAGAATATATTTTCCTGGGGAGTTGGGACATTCTCAACAGAGGGAACCTTCTGAAGCTCTGCGAAATTATCCCGGGTGTGGAAAACATCAAAACAACTGATATTGAGAGGGTGGCCTTCTCCGGCCCAGGGCCAAGTGAGTCAAATGAAACAACTGAGATAACCTTCTTAAACCAGACCATGGTGAATGTTTCGAAAGGACACAAAATGCAACTGGACAACTGAGGCATAAATGTTAAGACACCACCGGTTACTAAATACCCAGAGATTTTTAAAAACAAACGGCAAATTGCTCAACAGGGAGAACTAGACCTGAACGAACAGAAAAGGATCAACAGCAAATACCTAACTTTATTTGCTACAGGGTCGTTTTTACACGGCTCCATAGGTGGCACACAAGCAATAAAGCAGAGCAACAATTTAATCCAAATCACCAAACATATAGATGGAGGCAATCGCTCCTGCTCAACGAAGGGGAACAGTACCAAAGATTGGACCTGGCTCCCACTGGCTCTAAATTCTAGCTCCTAATATTAGATCCTCGTTGGGCAACCAACCGATACCATCAAAGACCACCTTTGGCCATGCTCAGCACAAAAGCCCCACTGAGAATAACCAAACAATTATTATATTGACCTGGAACGTTGCAGGGATACATAAAGTTTTGCAAAGTCCAGGGGAAATTACATTTCTTGCAGGAGCAGATATAATCTGCACCCAGGAAACATGGGCTACTTCTGCAACACCAATAGGGGATTATGCTGAATACTTAAAACCAGCAATAAAACTCAACATTTTCGGGAAACCATCCGGAGGCCTCTCAATATACGTCAAGCACACACTAAAAGTAAATTTTTGAATCATAAAGAATTCATCAGACATATTTTTGGCTAGCACCTTGAAAGGTTTGATGACGACAGACGGCCCAATATCAATATTCTTAATTAATGTCTATTTTAACCGCCACAGGCCGGGCTCAAACGACAAACTTAATCAGCTGATAAGGGAGATTGAAACTCTTCTATCACAGTATGCAGGTATGAATTCCATCATTCTTGGTGATTTCAACATGCACAAAATAGGGCAAAAGACACCCGAAAATCACCGCAATGGGAGCACCGAAAAATTCAACGCCCTAATATAGGCATATGAATTGGTAACAATACACTTCTTAACCACAAAAGCCAACCCAAAAGCACTGATAATAACCACTTATAACAACCAGACAACAATAGACTACATCTTACTAAGTGAGAGTCTTCAAAAACACATGTCAAATTATGCAGTCCAACCCCGGAACGAAAGTGACCATGCCGCCCTTACCTTAGAGTTGTTCATCACTGCGAAAACACATTATACTCTTCGCTGTATTGGAGCCACAAAGGGGGAAGAGTCATATAGCCTTCTTAGAAGAATTAAATGGGGGCCACTCCCAAGCCATAAGTTTGCCTCTTGGAAACTAATATGGAAAGGCTTTCAGATCGGTCATAAAGATAAGGGCCGAATAGGGGAATGGGGCTCACTCGCTTATGACTTAGTACATCAGCTTCGGGGGAGCGACATTCAAAGAACCTATGTTGATTCTGCTTACAAATTGGGATATCAACCAGCAATTAAGAAATGCTCCAGACAACTGAATTCTAAATGCAGGGCCTATCGAGTAACTAGATCAAAGTCTGCAAAAAAGGAACTAAAACTAATGGCCAAGAGCCATTCAATATTAGTCTGGCAAGTAAAACGTGAACTTAAAGAGGAAAAATGGCGGAAGATTTTCGATCTGCTTGCACCTAGTAAGTTCCAAGAATTCTGGCATTACGTAAACAAGGTAATCCATGGGTCCTCTAACAGAGAGAATCCGCTTGACGCTAGCACCTGGACAGCCCATGTCAAAGCTCTCTACACCACTACGGGCTGAAGACAAAACCAACAGAAATAAAAACCCCTGGGGAAGATCCAAGTAAAACAACAATTGAAACTATGCATCCTGTGGCCGTTCCCACCCTCTCAGAAGAACAAACAATACGAACTATTCTGAAAACAATATGCCATAATGGAGCTCCTGGACCGAACGGCCTGCCTGGCTCCCTCTTTAGAGAGGACATCAACTTCTGGGCTGAGAGTTTGAGACAGTTGTAGGCTGAGTGCAGGTTTTTGGAGGATGTTCCAGATTCCTGGAGGGGATCTCTACTACACCCAATTTACAAAAAAGGGCCAAGCACGGACCCCAGGAACTAATGTATGATCGCCTTATTCGACATCGAGGGCAAGGCTTATGCTAGCACTATCCTGACGGAACTAGCAGACTGGGTCAGCAAGGAAGATATGCTCCCTTTCTATCAGACCGGGTTCCGTTTAGGAGGCTCCACCTAGACAATATCATTGCCCTATCATACTTAGTACACCAAACAACGGCTCGGGGCAATCAGCCCCTCTTTGCTTGCTTTATTGATTACACAGCAGAGTTTGATGGGGTAGATCGTAACATCCTATGGAAGAAATTAGCCTGTTGAAACATCTGCCCAAAACTGTTACAAGCCATTAGATCATTATATACGCAAACTTGGGTAAGAGTTAAACTCTTGTGTGAATCTGCTACAGCAAAAATCCTCACAGATCACAGGTTACAGCAGGGCTGTGTCCTTGCCCCATTGCTCTTCAATCTTTACACAGCAGACTTGGGTAGTGCACTGCACAGGGCAACTTTAGCGACCCCTAGGATTGGGGGAATTAGGATCCAGTTCATACAATACGCTGACGACCTGGTCCTCCTGGACCACACCAAAGTTGGCCTTCAAAAAGCTTTAACAGCCCTCTCAGAGTATAACACAAAAAATAAGCTGGTTGCAAACCCAACAAAATCCAATATAGTGATCTTTGGACGCTGTCTGAAAAAGAAGCGTATGAAATGGAGTTTGGGACCACTAATACTGAACAGTACACAATCGTACAATTATCTCGGAGCCTGGTTCAGTGAAACTGGCGCGTCACAGGCCCACTGTCACAAGCTCCAGCAGAAAGGAACAATGGTTACTTACGCCATCTGCAAACTTAATGCCACTTTGGAAAGCCCATCAACTACGGCCATTATCGAGTCTTGAAGGCAATATTATTACCTTCCCTTAATTATGCGATACAGGCGTACCCAGGCAAATTTGCACAGGACCTTGAAAATATCCACTGCGCAGCATACACAAAGTTATTTTGTCTCCCAACATGCACTAGGAACACTTTAATTCAATTGGAATTCAACCTTACTCGACAATCTTTGGAAGAATTGGCAAGTCTGGCAAAATATTTTATTTAACCACTGTCACACCAGAGAATTCAATGAAGACAGTTATAAACAAAATATTTCAAAATCTGGGTAATCCATGGTCAGCTGGTTTTGCCTCAGCCAAAGACCACCTGAATCTAGCCATAGAGAAGTGGGAATCCTAATATTATTAAGTATACCAATATTAAAACATCTATAAAAAAGCAAGTAAGAACATGCTCTCATAAACTGCACATCGAAGCTCTGACAGTTAGAGGCTTCCATGAGACCCAAAGTTCCCCTCATACATCATATGGCCTCAAATTACATCTCACACAGCCGGTGGGGAGGCAAGCCCTACAAAGGATTTTTTCAGCCAGACTACACCCTCTCCCTTTAATATATCTCTACCCTACAGTGAAAGTAAGACCAGCGATCACGGAATGTCGTCTCTGCTACTAAAAGCGTGAATCATTGGCTCACATCTTACTATGCTGTCCCACCCTGTTGCCAGTCCACCGAATCCATCTAAGGCCCATTCTCCTCCACGCGGATGGCAAAAGAAGCCGTCCTTCAGTTATATGTGCTGGACACAGTGAAGCTTATGACCAATTTTGCTAAGTTCATCTGTCACGCCCGTCAAGCCCTAATGGACAGGTCAACCTTGGTACCACATGGAACCCATCCTCTCCATCAACAGCATCATCATCATCATTATCCAACACTAACTGTTAGCACTTGGAACACTTAATCATCACCATCTTCATCATCATCATCATCTCCATCTTCATCATCCAGCAGAATGTACATATTAAAGAATGTTTAAGGCACAAGTTTGAATCAGACATTACGGCTGAGGCCAACGACCACCTCCTAACTGTAATTCTGTGGTTACAATATCAAGTCAAGAGCCTCTATTTTTTTTCATCTGTAGTTTTTCTAATCATGTCTGAGAGGCGCTTTCACGTGCCACGAGGGAGGGGGTGTCTGAAAGTCAATTCAATACTACTTACCCAGGCGGTAGAGCACGATGTTTATGAATATGTTGACTGCAACCAGCACTCCCAGGGTTATCGCCTGCCTCCTTAGACGAGGAATCTCCCGGCCACCTGGAGAGGAAATCACAGAATCCCGTGTTAACTTAACATGTGGGAGTGGATCACCTGCCTGTAGCTGGACTACATGATCACAGGGCGACTTGTAATATCCTCAGTTAATGTGTGCCAAGACACTCCAATGACTATACGTGTTTGCCAAGACTGGTCACTGAGTCTCGGTGTGTGCCAAGACTGGTCACTGAGTCTCATTATGTGCCAAAACTAGTCACTTAGTCTCAGTGTGTGCCAAGACAGGTCACAGAAGACCTGATTCACAAAGGGACAGTGCACTCATGGCGGAGACCCTGCAGTCATGCAGGAGTCTCTGTACTTGGGGTGGAATTTCTGCAATGAGAATTCTCATTACGGAGATTCTGCAGAGAGTGTGGAGACTCCTTCCCGACTTCGGGACCTCTGCCACAAGTGCAGAGGCCCTTTATGAATCAAGCCCCATGTCTGAGTGTTTGCGATGGCTGGTCACTGAATCTCAGTGTGAGCCAAGACTAAAAGTACCTCTCGTTATCTGCTGAGATGACCAGCAGCACTCAGTACCTTGCAAAGATTGAATAATGAATCTTACTGAGAACCCAGAAAGATCAGTGTGTATTGGTGTCTGACCTTCAGTGTTTGCCAGGTCTAGAAGTAAGTCTCAGTTTGATGCAAGATAGGTCAGTGACTCAGTGTTTCCACGTGGAGTGACTGGTGACTCTCAGTGTGTGCAACGTCTTAACTGAAACTTACTGCATGTACCAATTCAGCAATATGCCTCACTGTGTGTGATGGATCTGGAGTGCCACTTACCACATATAAGGCTGGACTGTGACTCAGTATGTGTACCATTGGTGGACTCGGGCTCAGTGTGTGTGCCAAAGCTGTGGCAAAGCTAGACTGTGTCTATGAATGTCTTTAAAGTCTTTCCACTGAATCTCAGTTGGTGCAGAGGCTGACCACAGATTTTGGTACTTTTAAAAGTTGGACAATGTTTGTTTATATCTGTGTGTCAACGCTGACCATAGCCTCTGGGTGTGTGGCAGTGCTGACCATAGCCTCTGGGTGTGTTTCAGTGCTGACCATAGCCTCTCGGTGAGTGTCAGTGCTGACCATAGCCTCTCAGTGTGTGTCAGTGCTGACCATAGCCTCTCAGTGTGCATCAGTGCTGACCATAGCCTTTCGGTGAGTGTCAGTGCTGACCATAGCCTCTCAGTGTGTGTCAGTGCTGACCATAGCCTCTCGGTGTGTATCAGTGCTGACCACAGCCTCTGGGTACTAAACAACGCAGAGCCATGCAAAGTGCAACCATGCAAAGCTTTTTCTCAGTGCAAAAAGTATTTTGTGTTGCTTTGCAGCAAGTGGGGGTCCTGGAGTATTCCTTTGGTGGATCAACACAAACACCCGCAATTTTGTATTTGCGTATAAAACTAATACCCCCTAGAAGCGAGCATTAACAAGCAGAAATGTTTTTATTCCTGCAAAAATTCTACAGGTTGCATTTGAGTTGCAGGACACAGAACTAGTTCAATGTGTGCCATCTTTCAGAGTTTGTGTAGGCACAGGCATTTGTGTTGGAAGGGTATGCTTCCAGTGCAAATCCTACACTATACAACACAAACTCACCTCTGCACCATGGTGCTAGGCTGTGCGTTGTGTAAGGCATCCTAATTAGAGCACCAGTTCAGGTGACAACAACAGCAGGGCAATCTTGGCTCATATGACCCTACCCTGCTTTCAACTCCCCCTTGTGCTACAGAGTGCAACAAATATGTCTGCTGCGTTGTGTGTGCTGCTATTAGGTGTGATCCCATATGTTGACCTGCAATGACCCTATGTAGAAAAAAAAACATTTACTCTGGCCAGACTACATGAGACACACTACTAGATAAGAGAGGGGGGTTTCAGCTCCCCTGCCCAGACTGGATTCATTAACCATTGCCTTCATTTCAGGTTTACTCACCTCTGTCCTGAGAGTGCATCAGAATTACCTGTAGATGAAGTTGGATTCATTCTGTGATCTCTCCTCAGTGCCTTGAAGCCACCACTAGTGCTCAGGATACTCAGAGGGGCGGGGAGCAGTGAGAGGTCCTCGGGTCTGAGCCACATCTGATGAGCAGTCTCTGGGAGGGTTCTGTAAAACAGGTACAGATACAGGAAACTGCACTTAGAAAGAGCTGATGGTGGCATTGTGAAATCTGTGTGTGAGGGGGAAATGATGAGAGTGCAGAACACAGCCCAGAAAAACTCCATATCTGACTCATGAAGGATGTGTGCATGGGGTAAAAATCTAGACAACATCAAAGCATAAGCCATGTGTCACCACGGACTGTGTGTGTGTGTGTGTGTGTGCACATTTGTGTTTGTGTGTATGTGACAGAGAGAGAGCAAGAGCGGAGCTGATGATCAGACTGAGGATAAATGATATGCTGCAAGAAACAAGTTGTTCCCTACAGATGAGCTCCAACTGAGGCGAAACAGGGTTGGCGCTGCTTGTTTTCTGGTTCAGTAATCCCCTGGCCTGGAAGTTCAGGCTGGGCTGTTACTGCAGGACCAAGGGTATTTACATATGGATGTTTGGCATCTGAGGTGGCATGGCGCTGGCGGGCAAAAGAAAGGATGGACAGTGATCCGAGTAATTACCAGTGGCTGAAATTAATTCAAGCATTCCACCCATCCATTTTTGGATTGCTCATCTTCATAAGTACTCTGCAAACATGTAAATCCATTATCAAAACTTAATAGACACATAGAGTTGCATATTCACACAAACCTTAGTTTGCATTGTTTATTGTTACTGCAATAGTACTACTAAAGTACTACAAAATGCTATTCACAAACCCATTACTTTTCACAAACTGCACTTCTTAGTCCAACCAAAAAAGGACCCAAAGCAGCAGTAAATTCTCCAACTCAGATCAAGAGTAAGTCTAGCACCACCCATGGCCAACCACTATTACTGCAATACCCTCCCATAGAAATAGTGGTGGGACCGAATAAACTACATTTAAACTACATTATTTGAAATAGTTAAAAATATAAACACATTTATTTTATGTTAAAAATCTCTAAAAAAAATACACATTTATAAACATTTTTAAAACACAAGCAAACAGTACAAAAAATACATAATTTCATAAAGAAGCAAATAATGAAATAAATAAATACTTTGGGCCCGATTCACAGAACTAACTTAAGACAAAATCCTAAACGTACTACTTTTGGTATTCACAGAAGTTAGGATTTTGTCTTAAGTTTGTCTTAAGACAGACTTAAGACAGACGTAAAACAGACTTAAGTTAGGATTTTGTCTTAAGTCTGTCTTAATTCTGTCTTAAGTCAAATTTAAGACAAAATCCTAATTTCTGTGAATATCAAAAGTAGTAAGTTTAGGATTTTGTCTTAAGTTAGTTCTGTGAATCGGCCCCACAATTCACATATGCCTCAATTATAAAACATACTATACATATTAAGACCTAAAGTGACACGTGCCTTACAACAATACTTACTGACGGAGTAAAACATATTAAGCTATTAATCCATAATGTGTCTCGTGAATTTTAACAATTAATACAATACAGTAGATAGAAGCTCTAAAACATAGCATCATATACAAGCCCCGATAGCCAAACCAATCCCTTTCTGATCTCAAAAGGATCCAATCCCTCAAAGGTGCCCATGCCCTCAGCCCTTTTTTTGAGCTGTTTTACTTTTTCGCGCTTAGACTGCAGTTTCCATGTTATATGTTATTAGAACTCGAGCCAACCATTGCTGAAATGAGGGGGGAGAAAGGTCCAACCAAGGTCTTGTTAAACACAGGTTCGGTACAGCAATTGCCAAAAAGTTAAATGTTTGTGCATAAGAGGGCACAACTTCATTATGAACCCCTAGTAGTGGAAGAGGTGAGGCGTAGCGGCCAGGGTGCCTGACTCTGGACCACAGGTTTCACGGTTCGATCCCTGCTTCCAGTGGCAGGTTAGCCCAGCACCATGTAATTCTGGGCAATAGCTTGCTTAATCTTCCCGATGGCCCCCAGCGCCAGGACGCCTCTGTCGGAGGTAGCTGTGTGCTTTGCAAATGCTGGCATTTAGTAGCACAAGCTGAAGGGTTACCTCAATTATAACACCCAATGGATAGAATCTGAAAGAGAAATCACTCCTTCAACTACAACTACAGTCTGTGCATTATATTAGAAAGTAAATTCATACGTACCCCTCCTGGTCCTCACTAATACTAGGCTTATAACACTCAGGGGTGCTGCAGCAGAATGTAGTTCAAACACGATGCAGAACTGCGCAGGTCATGTCAATCACCCAATACTGTACCAGTCCACAGCAACAAACCAACCATCAACAACTCAACAGGCAAGAAATAAATGAAGAGATCTGCCACACACCGCTGCCCACCGGAGGACTCTAACTTAATCCAACACTGCATGCCCAAACTACCTCTATGCTATGACCGCTTGTTGAGGTTTCATCATGAGAATCATATAAGGGAAGTTTGAAATCACAGTCCATCCCTGCAGATCTCCTGACCGTCTCTCCCCCCAGGCTACGCCTGCTCAGGACCACAAAGACATCAGAATGGACAACTCCGTGCATTAACCAACCTCGGCCTTCATTAGTAGTGGCATCTTAATTCCAGTGGCGCCAGTAACACAAGTTTCCGGTGCTACCATAATAATGAAATGAAATGAAAAATTGCACTTGTATAGCGCGTAACTACCCGGAGGCCTCGCAGCGCTTGTGACTGATTGCTTAACGCGAGCTCAGGTTAGTTCAGCAGGTTTTGGCAAACAAGTGCGTTTTCAGAGCTTTCCTAAAAGACATATGGTTGCTGTTTTCTCGAAGAGAGAGAGGGAGGGAATTCCAAAGTCTGGCCGCAGTATGGGAAAAGAAGCGGCCTCCCCAGCGGGCTTTATTGACTTTGATGGAAGTTGCCAGCTGAAGGGTGCACGAGCGAAGGGGGCGGGACAGCACATAAGGCGTAACCATAGGATGTAGAATTGCTGGACGTGTTCGGTGGAAGGATTTGTGTAAAATACACATAACCTTAAATTGCACTCTTGCCGCCACTGGGAGCCAGTGAAGTTCCTTTAGGGCGTTCTTCGCTGACTGCCAGCGGGGTAGGTTATAAAGTAAGCGAGCTGCGCTGTTTTGTGTGACTTGGAGCTTCTGAGTGAAGGAAATCGGGACTCCCATATAAAGAGCATTCCCATAATCCAGGCGGAAGAGTATCAGGGCCTGGACCATGACCCTCCTCGCCTGGAATGGGAGCAGAGGGAGCACCTTCCTCAACATCCTCATTAGCCCAAAACAGGTGGCGGCGGTCTTGGTAGCTTGGACCGAGAAGTCCAGTGCTTTGTCGAGCCAGATCCCGAGGCTCTTTATCTGCGACTTAGGGACGGGGGCGGGCCCAAACATGGTGGCCAGATGGATGCAAGGGCAGAGGGGGGAGGATTGCCCAATAGGATGATGCCCGTCTTCTCCCCATTGAGTTTCAGACAGGAAGATTGCATCCATCTGGTGACAGCCTCTAGACAGGGGCCTAAGGTGGAGGACTATCCCTCAGAGTAGTCTAAAGAGACCACCAGTTGGGTATCGTCCGCGTAGGTGACAATATGCACACCAAAGGGATGGACTATCCTGTCTAGAGGTTCCATGTAGGCATTAAAAAGGGTAGGACTTAGGGAGGAGCCCTGGGGGACCCCGCACCTAAGTGGGTGTTTGGGAGAAGCCGCCTCACCCTCAAAGACCTGAAAGAATCGTTCATCCAGGAAGGATGTCAGCCATTCCAGGGCCGCGCCCGACACGCCCATGCCCGCCAGTTGTTGTAAAAGCGTGGCATGGTTAACCGTGTCGAACGCGGCGCTGAGGTCCAATAGAATAATGGCGACTTTTCCTCCCCGGTCCAGCACGGCTCTCGCTTCTTCCGTTACCGCTAGGAGGGCGGTTTCGGTTCGGTGCTGAGGGCGAAACCCTGTCAGTGAGGCACGCAGCAGGCTATTGGACTCCAAATAGTCCACTAAGGTGTTGTTAACGTGCCTCTCAAGCAGTTTGCTCAGCCACGGAAGTAAAGAAATAGGGCGGTAGTTTGCCAAATTACTCTGGTCAAGGTTTGGCTTTTTCAACAAGGCCTTCACCCTCGCACACTTCCATGGTGGTGGAACAAATTTGGAAGTGATGGATGTGTTAAGAACGTCTAAGATAACCGGACGAATGACGTCCATGACCTTGATGAGCTTCTGAGGGGGTGCTGGGTCGTTGGGAGAACCAGAAGTGATCTTAGGGATCAGTCTGTCTAATCCAGGGGTGTCAAGAAGTGGAATTTTATCAAGCATACAGGGGACAAAGGAGTCAGAGGTTGTAGGCGAGGTAGATTCCATATCCTCCTTAGTGTTACTGAATGAGGAGTATATGGCCTGGATCTTTTGGGAAAAAAAGACAGCCAAATCGTTACAGCGGTTTTGGGCGCCTTCAACAGAGGGACGCTCAGCGTGGGGTGAGATAAGGGATTTAGCTATTTTAAAATTTTCCTTGAGGGGGATTCGCAGCTGCGTTAATTTTCCCTTCATAAAAAAGAATTTGTGCCGCCTTTATCTCCATTTTATAGAGCTTTATAGCAGCCTTGTACTCAGCCTTTCTAAGTTGAGAGTGGTCCTGCCTCCAGGCTCTCTCAAGTTTACGGCAGGCTAATTTCATGAGTCTAAGGGCGGGTGTATACCATGGGGCAACTTTGGGTCTTCTTATAGATTTACAAGAGTGTTTAGGAAGAACCTGGTCAAGGGTACTAGAGATCCAATTGTCGAAGTTATTAGTGGCCGTATTGGGATTAGTTGCCTTCCTAGGTGGATCTCTGGCAAGGGCGGCTTCCCAGTCAGGGAGGGGAAGTGAGGGCCATTTCCTTCCCCGGTGCTTAGCGAGGTTTTGAGAGGAGGAGGGGGGGTTAGTGTGCCAGGTGAGAGGTATTAAAAAATGGTCGGTCCAGGGTAGTGGTATAGGAGTCTCCACCGTGAGATTATCTATATTACTGTAGATGTGATCAAGAAGATGTCCCCTATTATGCGTTGCATGAAAGCCCTTTTGGCATAGGTCAATGGCTTGCAAGTTGGAACGGAGGTTATTGGCTGATGTGTCGTGCGGGTCATCTAGATGTAAGTTGAGGTCCCCGAGCAAAGTAAGGTTAGGCGAGGTCAACACAACACTTGCAGCGAGGTCTGTTATCTTGGTGATAAAGTTGTTAAGGGCGCCAGGTGGACGATAGGCTAGGATACTGTTAAAACCTAGACTGCAGTGTCAACATTATCGGCGCCATCTTGCCCCCTTTTCGAGCCCATTCGTGCGCGTAAGCGGCAGCCATTTTAAAATGCCATGGCCTCTCTGCCCATCGCCGACAGCCAGCGCGCCTCTCTCTCTCTCTCCTGACCTCGCAAACATCCCCCGCGCGCTGACAGCCCCCGCTTCACAAGCCTTGGGCCATAAACCCCTCTTCAGCACAGCTCTGCCTCGGAACCCCATCCTGTTCCCAGCTCAACACCTCCCTCCATCCCTTTCATGATCCCGGGTCCTTTGATAAAAACCCCCCTTTCCTCTGTGCTTGTTTGTCTTACTCGTCCCCAGGCCGCCACCTGGCCCTGCGGATGCTGTTTATTGCCCCCCCCATACAGTAGGAAGCTTCTCCATCAAAGGATCCACGAGTTGATCAAAGCCCCCACCCCATGAGATCCTATCAACCACATATATTCCGTGAATCGGCGGAATGTCCAACTGCGCGACAATCATCACCTGTTGTGACCGGGGTGGGGACTTCAACTGTAAATATGTGTGGGAACGGGCCTGAAGCGGGGATTCCGAGGATGTCCTTTCGTACTTCAAAGCATTTGCAAGAATGTGCCACATGCAATAAACTGTAATAAAGATCATAAACCTGTGTACAAGAGGCCAGGCCTCAGCGATGCGGTTAGAGCACCTCGAGAAGATACCCTGTTGTCTGATTTGATGTGTTCTGCTCCGTCGGAATAAAACTTCTGTTTCCTGCCTTCCAGTCTCCAGCGCCTGCCTCTTTGTTTGGTTATTTGAGTGGTAATAGAGGCGGTTAATGCCGGGCAACTCTGAAAAAGGTCATCGGCCCTACCTTTTTCCACAATTGGCGTCCCAAACGTGGGGCCCATCAGCAACTCGTTGATCCAGTGGGAGAGGTCCTGACGACAGAGTGCATGACTGCAACGATCGGGAGAGCTCCTGTCCGATAGACCCTCGTCTGACAGCCGATCATCCGAACTTCACTGGTTCCGAACAGACCTCTCTCGAGTGATCTACGGTCCTGACTGGGAACCATCAGGAGTGCCGCGAAGATCATGAAGAATAGAGGACGATCGGGCGCTGGATTCAGAAGACAGGAAACTGTCCATGCGGTCCGGGTAAGGTCGTGTAAACGCGACAAATTGCGAAATGATTGTTTGATTTGGATAATACTAGTATTACTCTTTTTTGGTTTGTTTGGAGATTCACTGTCTGCAAACGGAGAAACAACAGGCTCTCTCTTTGCAAGCAGTGAAGGATAGGTAACGCAGACCTTTGTACCCGTTGTAATCCGTCGTGCCTATCTTCCTCCCCCACTGATTGATTGTTTGGCCCGAACTGTTGTTCGCGGATTGTTTTCTGGAGATTCTCTGTATGCAAACAGGGAAGAACAGGTTCTCTCTTTGCAGGTAGTGAAAGGGTAGGTAACGCAGACTTTTGTCCCCGTTGTAACCCGTCGTGCCTACTTATTCTCCCCATTGATTGTTTGATTGACCGAACATTGACTGTTCGATATTGGTTCTTTTGAGGTATTCACCGCCTGCAAACAACGAAGAATAGAAATATTCTGTCTAGTCTTTGCACGCAGTGATAAAATAGGTAGTGCAGACTTTTGTCCCCGTTGTAATCCGTCATGCCTATCTTCTCCCCACTGATTGGTAGCCTGTTTAGCCCGGACCGCTTATTAGAGATGAACCATGCGGCTCCACTGGAAGGCACCCCTTATAAGGACATGTTCATGAAGCATGGATTGATCGCTATAGCTTATAGCAAGCTGTGGCATAAATATACGAAGAAGGATCAGAAAAGTCAGTGGCCACTGATAGGATCCTTCGACGAGGATAAAATAAGCGCGCTAGAAACAGCCCTTGGAAAACACAAGACAACGCCCACTATGCTTGATAGTCTCGGCATGTGGCGCAAAGAAACCGAACAGCGTAAAAAGAGAAATGAAAGTAGGTTGGGAAAAGAGCTGCGAAAGGCAGCCCACCTAGCTGCCAAGAAATTAGAAGAAGAGATTAAGGAAAGAGAAGAAGCCAAACAGAAACTAGAGGTAGAGACATCAAGCCAGTGTCCGGTTAGAACGCCCGCTACGCTCTACCCTGAATTACCCTCAAAACAGCGAACCAACGATGATCTCTTGTTAGGTCCTCCGATCATCTACATGCCCCCTCCATATGCCCCTTCCCTACCCTTAGCACAGCACTCGCTACCCCCAAGCACAGACAAGAGTGGTACCAGAGCTTCGGTCCCTATGGCCTCCGCGCCGGCCGAACCCCTTGTACTAGATACAGCACAAGCGACAGTGTTAGATGACCCAGAGACCCGAAAGGCTGATTCCGCAAGAACGAACAGATTAAGCAAGGATGAGCGAGCAGGGATTGACAAGATAGTGAGGACACTGGTAGAAAGAAAGGAAAGTGAAGAGCACATCACGGATATGCTCAACTCATTTGCAGGGAGCCACAGACGACATTTTGCCGTACGACTGTGTTATCATGCCCTGAATGCGTATGAGGACCGATATCGAGACAAAGGTCCCGAGAGCCTAACGACTCTGTATAGGAAGGTCGATATCGGGGATGAAGGCGAGTGTGATGTGACGGACCTCCTTACGCGTACGCTTGAGGTTTTCCACCACCTCACTGAACAGGAATCGGAAGCTAAACCCACGACACCCGTAGCAACCGAACCACGAACTGAGCGAGCTAGCACCATGATGCCAATAAGAGAGGCTGCCCCCTACTGGGTTCCTCCACGAGGTCTAGGAACACACGATGACGTCAACCACCAAGATGCAAGAGGGAGGGTAGTGTACAACTGGGTCTACCAGCCATGGGATCTGCAAGATATTCTGACGTTCCGGAAATCTCTGCCCGATTTACGTAAAAACCCCACTGCCTTCTACACTGAATTAGGTACAGCCCTAGGTTCAACGATTATGACCCTGGCTGACATCGACTTGTTTTTCGGGTTATGTCTACCAGCTGATATGTGGAAGCAAATCCGGAAAGTCGACCACCTTGAGCTGTTCGGACATACCTGGTCACAACTCGATGGCATAGATAGGCAACGAGAACCTGGACAGAAGCCTTTGAAATCCATTTTAGACCTCCCAGACAAAATTGTACAGAAATTGAAAACCCTGATCCCAGAAAAGAAAGTGGACTGGTCGATAGTAACGGCTTGTCGTCAAAAACCCCAGGAAGACGTATCGGACTACTTCTCCCGGTTTGAAACAGTGTTCTCAGATTACAGCGGCCAGGACATGACCACTGCCACCGGACACCATCTGTTTGTCCAGAATTATGTTAAGGGTTTGTCGCCGGAGGTCTCTCAGAAACTGCAGGCTAGTGAGAGTAGTTGGGCGGCCTCCAAACCTGCGGCTATCCTTCAGATGGCCCAATATTACGAGCACCAGAAAAATGAAAACGATAGAGCAACAGAGAAAAAGAAGAAAGACTTAAAAGAGAGGGTGATGATTGCGCAGTTGCAAGGGGTGACTATAGGACGAGACCAATACAAAGGGAACTACCAGACAAATGTCCCTAGGAACGCACCTCCTAAAGACCGTACCCCAACACCCCACATTGGACGTAGAGACATTAGCGAGGACCAGTGTGCCTTCTGCAAAGGATTCGGCCATTGGAAATCCCAGTGCCCGGTTCTGTTAGAGATGAACAGAAATAGGGACCCCAAGGACGTAGCGGGTGGACCGAGAAATAGAGGACAGCAACGGGGGCCCGCAAATGACACGACTAACGATAAATCAAACAGACCAAATACATTTGACCGACCCAGACAGAATCAGTACCAGCAGTCTGACTGCGACGATGCCCACAACTTCGCATAGGACTGCCAAGGGCAAGGGAGGGATCCAGTCGAGCTCTATGTTGACCAGCAAGGTCCTTATGTTGATGGAGCAAGGATTCGCACGTAAAGCGCTTTGCTCCAGTGCAAGAACCTCGCCTAATGTATAATCCCATTAAAATAGTTGTTCTTCATTTATTATACGTTTTCCCATACACGCGGGTGTCCCCAGGATGCTTGCTCGTATGTCTTTTCCATATTAACGAAGCTTGCACTAAAGAATCGGCTGCTTCGCTGAAATTCAGTCTGCGCATGCGTCGGTCATACCCATGTGATGTGACGCACTCGCATTCTGGAGGGATTGTATTGCTCATGCGCACTGATGCAAAAATGGCCGCTTGTCTCTCACCACGCTTTCTGCTTGCTACCGCCGCTTCAGTCTATCTTATCTTTTCGCACTAAACAGTAATGCTATAGTTATTATAAAATAAGGGATGTGTAGAATTCCATCATGGTATACAGTGTGATCATTTTATATGTGATTTTAATTTGTTTTCGCTTACTTTTCATGTACCGTGTCTCTGGGGGCTGGGAGTGCTTGAGCTACGCCATTTTTTGAAGCTCCTCTGAGTATTTCCATGTGACCTGGGAGAAACTCAACCGCGCAGAAGCTGAAATCAGCCAGCTGGCTCCTGAAGCACAATGCGCCTGAGAACTACCCTGGGAAGACAGAATCTTACCTTGGACTATGCAACTCTGTTGCTACCCATCGTGAACTCTACTGTAATGCTGTAATTCTATGCATGGGAACGTGAACCCAAGGGGCGGGTAGAAAATTTTAGTATTTGAGAAGAAAAAGTTGAATTCTAGGAGGTGGTAATGACCGCACCACCTCTCCTGACCAATCATAATGTGGGAAACTGTCACTTGCAACATTAGTGGGTGGTCTGAGAGACCCCAAAATGGTATAACTACCCTAGTTTAGCTTAAGAAAATTGTCCGACTTGTCCGAGTAGCAGACCTGTCACTGACCCTACGAACTCTATAGGTGCTCAATCTGAAAGTGCTGCGGAGCACTCTGTCCATACTTTCCACAAACTCCTAAGGGGTGGAAAAATCCTAAGTGCTGGCGAAGCACTTTGCTGGGAAATTCGAAAACCCAATCGGGGTTACTGGCAGATTACTTGCAGGAGGGGGTAACGCAGGCGTTGCTGTCCGAAGCTGTGGGTGTTGGTCGTACCCTGGGAGGCCCAGTCCTTTGACCCGAACCTGAGGGGTATCCTGTCCTGATCTGTCCGTGGGCTGTACCTGCTCGCATTCTGGCATTCTTTTTCTGAGGGTCCCTATCCCCGTATTCCCAACTGACCCGTGGCCAGGGTTAGTCTTCAATCTGAATTAGGTAATTATCAGTCTGTGGGTTTGCGTCTCTCTCTCTCACTCACTCTCTCTCTATTTTTCTATTAAAGCACTCTTGCCAGTGATATTGCTCTATCACCTTTAAAGCAAATTATATGTGATTGTTTGGTAGGATTGTTCCACTTCTCTCCCCACCTTTAGAAAATTGCCAAACTGTTATAATTTTAGTATGTTCCTGTTTTTCTCTTTCCTTTAGTTGATTGCAGTGAATTTAGCAAGAATAGTTTAAAGCACTTAGGATAAGTACATGTTTTAGGTCCCAATCATAACCCATGTCCTAGTATAAAATTGCAGTGACGAGTTCTGTTCTAAATTCCTACCTTTAGTCTTCCCATATATTCTAATGATCATAATTTTAGTGCAAAGTTACTCATTGGTGTTGATTTTGATGTTTGATATATTATTCTGCATATCGCTTATTGTCTTGGCATCTTCTCTTTGAACCCATATATAAAGTTTTAAACTTCATCAGGTGTCTGTGGTCATTTTACAGAAATCGTGGATAAGTATGTACTGAAATATAAAGAGTATTTTTCCTAGGTTCCCTGTCTACTATTTTCCCTGTTAGCTCCAGATCTGTCATATGTATTTGTGCCTGGGGTAAGTCAGGTACATGGTAAGCAGAGGTGTAAACCCAAACCTTAATTGCTCATAGAAGCGTGCAACAGAAACCATCACCCAGTTCACCCCAAATGTCAATGGTGTATTAAATCTTGTGCACGCCAGGGCCCAGTGCGTGTAAGTAATTGGTGAACTCGGTGACCCGGGTGAACTGCGCGCTCTATCAGTAATTTTCTGGTAACCAGAGGATGGTTTGGACTAGTTAGATTAGGTAGACAGGGTAATTGATAAACAAACCGTGAAAATAAAATGTGCTGCTGATTTTCTACTGTATTGGTTCAAATATTTTGAAATGTTTTAAGGATTTATATGTAAATGTATATGATTTTTGCATTGCTGCTATAAATATTACATGTTGAATTAACCCAGAATTGTTCGTAAGTGTTCAGTGTAGTCCGAATCCCCGGGGAAGTATTTAGCTAACGGTGAGCAGAATCCGGTTAGCTGTTGAAGTCACTGGTTTGAGCCATTAGTGCAGGGTTAGGAATAACTGGAAGCACTAATTAGGACCTTTTGTTGCATCTGAGTAAATGATAGCTACGAGTCCGGTATAAAACTTTCATTGCGATATCACCTAGTAAGGGTCGCATACGGAAGGAGTAGTAGGGTCTCCGAGGCTTGACTGGTAAGTAAAATAGTTCACTGGTGAAATCCCGGCTCAGTACATATCCCTGACGAAAGTGGATGAGTCGGAAGAATAACGGGTTCTATATTGCTCGCATGTGAGGTTAGGCAAAGAAGTCTATCCAGAGTGAATGAGAAGTAGACAGAAGTGGTTTACTTGCAGTGAAAGGAAGTTTTTCTGTCTCTTTAGAACACTCAGACATAGTGGCAGACGTTGTGTGTTAGTAACTAAGTTTTACATTCGCACTTTAGGAAAAGTTAAAAGTTTCCGTTACCTTGTGAAGGAGGGAGTTGGTCGGAAGACTGCCCTGACGTCACTCCGTGCCGCGCTGGTATTGGTCAAAACAGCGGGTGTGTAGTGAAGCTGAATTTGTGAAGGAGGGGTGAGTGCCAAAGAGTGAGACTCTGTCTTGCGAAAAGGCCGCGCACCCATTGGTTAAAGATTTTTGTATTCTCTGATCTGATTGGGTAGTGCGAGATAAAAGTCGCGCTAGCATAGGAAGCACAAAGGTAAACAAAATTAATCAGGCCGAGTTAGAAGCGAGTCTGGAAACTTGTATGTGGTATCCAGATTTTATACCAAATCCAAAGTACCTAGGATTTCATAAGGATCAGATATTGCGAGGTAGACCGCACATGATGTATGGAATAAAAAGGAAACTGTCATTTACTGACAAAGTAAAGAATTTTTTCAAAACCGACAAGCCCATTAGAACGAGGGAAGGTGTGCTCATTCCCCCGCCAAATACCCCTGCCTCTTTCATGATGTTTGACAAAGGGTATCATACCTGTGTATGGTTGGAAAATTGGGCAAAGTATACTGCTGAGGACGGAGTTTTAGCATTCCCTGTTGAAGGTACATTTAATGGTCGGGTTCTGTTTAACTTAAGGACCCGCATGAATGAATTACACCCCAGACCTAGATTGACCCAGTACGAAGCCCTGGAAGAATGGGAGATTGAGGCCCTAGAAAGGGATAGACCCAGGATGGATAAGGGATTAAGTAAATGGTATCCCAGGCTTCCAACGCAAACCAAAGAGCAGAAAATGAAACAGTGGAGGCAAAACATGATGACAGAAGGATTGTTTCCTATGATGGGAGTATTAGAAGAGAGGAAAGGAAAATGTAAAGAAAAGACCCATCATTTAATGCCCGTGGGGGACTCAGAGGATGAGCACCTAGAAGACCTGTTAACGAAAAACCCACCTCCCTATGTTGCAGAGTCAGAACCTGTGCATTCTCCAAACCCTTTTTCAAAATATCCCAGATGTAGGAGGGATAGTGATACAGATGGAACGGGTACAGACAGTAAAGTCAGTGACGGGGATGGGTTTTGCAGACCTAAATCCACGGTCCCAAATTATCAGCCGTTCGGGGAAGGACCACCCCGATTGGTCACTCCGACTGCTCCAAGTATTTATCCTCCCTTGGTACCTCAGGTATTGCACGACAATTCTGCAGAAAAGGCTCTACGAGAAAAAGAAAAGGAAGCCCTGGCTAGACAGCGAGAGGATTTAGTTCGAACCATTGCCCAGATACATCCCCATCCTGATTCCCTGACTATTCCAGTAACTATTGGTCCAGCTATTCCACTGTATAGAGATAACCTGGCTAGTCCCCGTCCTCCTGTTATCTCCCCAATAATGCCTACTCCTAGTATCCCACCCTCGAGAAAGGAAGTATACATAGATGAGGATCAAGAGAGTGAGTGTGAGTCAGTGGTTCTGATGGATTTGCCTATTAGGGAACCTAGGACTAGCATGTCGGGGGCAAGAAGTCAGAATAGGCCAAAAGAAGTGTTGATTGAAGGTGCATCTGGGGTTAGGAGTGCCACAGTAGTATCCCCAGAAGAATTAGACAGATGGACCAAAGAGCTGGAGAAAGATACCACTCCCCAACCCAAAGCGTTAGAAATATATAAATTAAGAATAGAAATAGAAGAGATGATGGCTGGAAATGTGGGGGTGGAACGCCTGAGCTCCTTCAGTGAAGAAGAATTGCTGTTCATCAGTAAAAATCTTACCCGAAACGCTAGATTGCTCCACGAAAGGTTAATGGACACTGCCACAGAAATGGGAATAGATGTCAGTCGCTCCAAAATTCTTCAGAAACCCTACAGAGTAGATTTTGCAGACAAAGACTTAGAAAGCTTGAATGTGATGGGAAAACAGATCCAGATAAAAGAATTATTAAAGCTTTTGCAGAAATGGGGGGATGTGGGAAAATGGAGAACCCGGTGGGCAAAGAAAAAGGAAGACAGTAGAGCGAAATCACAAACGTCAGAATATATGCTGAAAGAAGTAACTCCCGCAGAAAAATTGTGTCCCATGAGAGAGGTCCCGGGAGGGAAATATGTCCATGTCCCTTGGTCCCGACAGGATATTGTGTCATTTACAAATGACTTCCCGAAATTACGGGAGAAGCCTGTTGATTGGTACAGGCAGGTAGAACGCTTCATAAAAGTTCAGAAATGTCTGCTGAAAGACCTGGATGGGTTTTTTGACATTGTGGTCCCTGTAGATCTGTGGACCGACTGTAAAATTGAAATTGATTGGCCCAGTGAGGAATTTCCCAGAGATGAGAAAACAGGAGCGCCTGCACCTGAAGTAATGAGGAAGTATGAGCAAGTCATACAATATCTCAAGAAAAAGGTTCCCGCAAAAGAAACAGATTGGACCCGAATAGATAGAACTACCCAAGAACGTGATGAAACTGTTCACTCCTATTATGAAAGGTTACTGCAAGTGTTTAAAACATACAGCGGTATCGATAATGTGGACATGAAAGACATGACACATTTCAGTTACAGATTTGTGCTAGGATTAAGGCCCGAAATCTCCCAATGGATTAGAGACAATAAAATCAGTTGGCAGGGAAAACCAATAGCTGATGTCCTGAAATACGCAAAATACTGCGAAGATGAAATCGAAAACAAAAGGAAGGCTCTCAAGGAGAAAGTAATGTGGGCACAGGTGAAGTTGGCTGAACAACAAGAACAGCAGTTAAGTAACTTGAATTCTAATAAGAACTCACAGAATACCACTGGTGGGGGAGGAGGAAAGCCCCGGGCTAAAATGAGTCGGGAAGAGGCTATGAAAAAATTCCCTTGCCACGGGTGCGGCCAGATAGGGCATTGGAGAGACGAGTGTCCACACCTGCAGGCCGGTAATGCCCCTGTAAATGGTTTAAACCCACAGGTGCAGAAAGAGGGGACGAGGAAGAACCAGCAACAGGTAAAACTACCTCCAGTACCTCGCGCTCCTAGACAAAACTTTAAGAATCAGGGACAGCAGAATGAGAGGGCGGAAGTATGGGAAGTCGAGAATGAAAGAAATGCAGTCATTCCACAGTATTTGTTAAATGATACCTTCCTCTGTGAAAATCAAGATTGACGGGGCCTGAGAGGGGAGGATGAGGAGTGCGTGCTTGGCGCCTCCTTACCGGTAGACCAGACTGGACCATACATTGAAGGAAAGGTTGAAGGAAAAGACGTCACCTTTCTGTTAGACACTGGTGCTACCAGATCTACTGTAAGAACAGTGGATGTTCCTAACCTACCCCTCTCGGGAGAACCGATCCAAGTAGTGGGCGTCTCAAATCAAATAATAAGTACCCCAGTAACTGAACCAATGGAAATCTCCATAGGTAATTTCAAGGAAATGCACAGATTTGTGGTCTGTGATTCTAGTCCTGTGAACCTGCTAGGACGTGATTTGTTGTGCAAGATGCATTGTACCATCTATTGCACACCAAAAGGCGTCGAAATTCAGACCCCCGATGAAGATGGCCTGTACAAATTGATGTTGGTCAGACAAGATGCAGATATCAAACCGTTAACAGTTGAGGATTTACCTGAAGAACTCCAGTTAAGAGTAGTTCCAGAAGTGTGGGATTTCACAGGAAAAGATGTAGGCTTGATGGCAAATGTAGACCCAGTTAAAATAACGATAAAAACGAATGCTGTATACCCCAAAACCAGACAGTACAAAATGAGTGCAGAAGTGAAAGCAGGAGTAGCGACTGAAATTACCAGGCTGCTCGAAGCAGAAATAATAGAGGAAGTGATGAGCAGCCCCTGTAATTCGCCTATCATTGGGATCAAAAAGCCTAGTGGAAAGTACCGGGTAGTGCAAGATTTGCGCAAGGTAAACCAAATTGTTGTGCCTTGCTGTCCTATTGTGCCCAACCCTGCAGTGATACTATATCAGATTCCCTGGAATGCAGAATGGTTCACTGTCATCGATCTGTGCCATGCATTCTTTTCCATCCCGTTGCATCCAGAAAGCAAGTTCCTTTTCAGTTTTGAATTTGACAGCCATATCTATGTCTGGAATCGTGTCCCCCAGGGGTACACCGAAAGTCCATCGATTTTCAACCAGATACTAAAGAAGTGCCTTGAAACTCTGGTGCTGCCGAGAGAATCTGTTCTGGTGCAGTACATAGATGACCTATTGGTGGCATCTAAAACCCAGACAGACTGTGTCACCGACACCATTGCCTTGCTGAATCACCTAGGAAAGGGAGGACATAAAGTGTCACCTGACAAGTTACAATTTTGCAAAAACTCAGTGAAGTATCTGGGGCACCAGATAGAAAAAGGAATCAGGAAAGTCACTACCGAAAGAATCAAAATAATTAAAGCCATGGAACTGCCCAGAACTCAGAAAGAAGTGAGAATGTTCTTAGGAGTTGTGGGTTACTGCAGACAATGGATTGTAGGATTTGCCGCGCTAGCAAGACCCCTGATAAAAATGACCAAGAAAGGAGTAGAAGACCCCATCAGCTGGGACAGTGAAAGCATGAACGCTTGGGTAACATTGAGAAACTGTCTATGTACTGCTCCTGCATTGGGTATGCCTGACTACTCAAAGTCTTTTGAGCTTTTCTGTGACACAAGAGAGAATTGTGCTCTTTCAGTCCTGACCCAGGAGCACGGATTAATTAGGAGACCGGTGGCCTATTTTTCAGCCACCCTAGATCCGGTGGCTGCTGGATTACCGGGGTGCCTGAAAGCAGTTGCTGCTACTTGCGTCAGTCTGGAACAGAGTGAGAACATTGTCATGGGACATCACGTCACTGTATATGTTCCTCATTCTGTTGTAATCCTGCTGACTAGAACTAAGACCCAGTACCTCACACCTAGTCGGCTGACTAAGTATGAAAGAATCTTGATTGGTGCTGAAAACGTAACCATTTCCCGGTGCAATGTCCTAAACCCAGCGACACTGTTACCTGTCCCTCTGGATGTAGAACTAGAAGAGGAAGGGGAACATAATTGCATTGATCTGACTGAGTTCAGTACTAAGCCCCGTCCGGACATCCGTAAAATAGCATTACTTGATGGGGATGAGACAATGTTTGTGGACGGCTCATGTTTGAGACATGAGAGTGGAGGTCTGTGTGCTGCCTACGCTGTGGTCACATTGACGAAAACCATAGAGGCATCGTACCTAAGCGAGGTGAAATCGGCACAAGTGGCAGAGCTCATCGCGTTAACTAGAGCCTGTAAGAGGGGTAAGAACAAAAGAATAACTGTTTACACCGACAGCCAGTACTGTTACGGGGTTGTTCATGACTTCGGCCAATTGTGGTTGCAAAGAGAATTCATGACTTCCTCAGGCACCCCTATCAGAAACGGAAAGGTGGTGCATAACTTACTGGAAGCTATCCAATTGCCCAAAGAATTGGCTGTGGTCAAGTGCGCGGCTCACAGATCTGGAAACGATGATGTGACTGCCGGTAATAGGTACGCTGACCAAATTGCCCAGTTCTGTGCCCGATACCAAATGTCCCTCCAAATTGCGTTGTGGGGTGGAACCAGCTGCCAACTTATGTTGTTTGAGAATGTGTCAACGTGGGAAGAATTAAAGGATTTGCAACAGGCAACAGACAGGCAAGAAAAAGGAAGGTGGGCCGCAAATGGATGCAAGTTGAGAGATGATGGTGTGGTGGTAAATTCGACTGGGGTGCCTGTACTGCCTGATAGCTTGATCGACCCCATGATCAGAATGATACATGAACCAACACATATGGGAAGAGACGCAATGTGTCGAGTGTTTGACAAGGTGTTCTGTAATTCAAAGTTCAGGAACCAGGCGGAAAGGCTTTGCCAGAGGTGCCTAGTGTGTCAGCAGTTCAATGCAGGGAAAAAGACTATGGTAGAACAAAGTACGGTTGGAAAGGCAGTAGGTCCTTTTGTCAGAATGCAGGCAGACTTTGTAACCATGCCTAGGTGCAAAGGGTATAGATACATCTTAGTCATAGTTTGCCTATTCTCTCGGTGGGTGGAAGCTTATCCCGCTAAGAAAAATGATGCCCTAACTACTGCCAAATTGTTGCTCAGGGAGTTGATACCTAGGTACGGCATTCCCGAGACAATCGAAACGGACCAAGGTGGGCATTTTGCCAACGATGTCCTTGAAGAGCTCTGTAAAGCATTCAAAATGAAGCAAAGACTGCATTGTGCCTACCGTCCAGAGGCTTCTGGGGTAGTGGAACAGATAAATGGCACCCTGAAATCCAGATTGGCCAAAATGTGTGATTCCACAAAGATGAACTGGATAGAGGCTTTACCCCTTGTGCTGATGAGTTTGAGAAGTATCCCGAACAGAAAAACTGGCCTAAGTCCCCATGAAGTGTTGATGGGAAGAGTGATGCGACAGGCATGGGTACCCGGACACAAACTGCTAAGCATTTCTGATGATATGGTACTAGAATACTGCAAGCATCTGGGTGACCAAGTGCGTTCTCTCTCTCAGCAGATTGGAGAGACAGAAGACGAGTGGCCAAAGACTCCAGCACACAAACTGCAACCAGGAGATTGGGTGGCGTTAAAGAAACACACCCGGAGCAGTTGCCTGAAACCAAGGTGGGGAAAACCACGACAAGTGATCCTCGTCACTACAACTGCTGTAAAGTGTGCTGGCGTACCGAAGTGGATCCACGCCAGCCACACAAAGCGGGTAACTGGAGAAAACGCGACTGGAGCTGAAGGCAGCGCAGCTGACGAAGCTCCCGAGGAGGAGAGTCCGGAGCTAGCTGACATCGAACTGCTGAGCACAAGTGGAGACGTTGAATGGTTCCCTGCCAACGACCAGGTTCATGATCCAATACGAACCAGGAAATATTCCTACTTAGACAGTGAGTGGGATAGTCCAGGTGAGCTAGAAATAGAAGAAGAAGATCAGGTTAACGAGAATCACATCACACCTGATCAGGAAGTAGGCCAAGTAGAGTCAGAGAAAGACACCGAAACTCCTCCTGAAACTCCAGAGACTGGAGAGGGACAGATAGTAATTAGAGCTGACGTTCATGCAGAAGAAAACGAAGAGATCGAAGAGCATGAACAGGAGCAGATAGAAATAGATCAACGTGCTCAGACAACCAAAGTAAAACCAACGAAAAATAAAAAGCAAGTACGATTTGAATCTGAGCAGGGTCAGACTAGGGACCAGGCAGAAGACATAGATGAAAGACCTGGAACAAGTCAGACAAGTAGGGAAACAGAAGTGCCACAACCAAAAGTAAAGAGAGTGCACGAAGAAGGCCAAGTTTCCTCTACCACTGGGAGGCACGGAGGCAGAAGTGCACCCCGATACGTCAAAAGACTGAGACTCAGACTAAAGACAGTCGAAGAAAAACTGAAAGACCGAAAAAGGGCTGAAAGTGAAAGAAAGGCAGCCCAAGGAAAATCGCTAAGGAGGAGCGACAGACTAAAGAAACAGAACCGACTGTATCGGAGCCCTGAGTGGACTTACTTTGTGTTGGAGGGAATAGACGAACCACACCACAGTGGCAACAGTGACGAAGAGTCCATCGCTGATCGGAGTTCTGACGAAGACCCTCCTTGAGAGAGCCCCGAAGTGAGCCTTTGGTGCCAAGAAACGAAGAGGGGTAGCAAAAGCCACCTGTAAGCTAAAAATGCCTGATCCGAATGTCTCTGGAAGGTCCCGATGTGGGTGTCTTAAAACTTGTTGTAAAATATGCTTGTGTAGTATAGCAATGCTAATAGTCATGTGGATAGGACTAACAGTTTTTCTACCTTTTATGATAAATAAAAATCCTAACTTGTCCCCTACTGAACCAGAAGCAGTAGACGTAGGGGCTGTACAGACTGTAGAAACACCACGAAACTTAGAAAGACGCGACAAACAAGTAGGCTTGACACACACACGACCTAATTTAGAAGCATCAGATGAGGATGGACTACACTTTCACAAAATGAGAAACAGGACACATTTGAATGTTTTTGCTAACTTGTTGGTGCATTACGTAGAAGCCATGGAAATAGAGGACTGTTATGTCTGCATGAAGCTACCTACCTCAGTGGCTGAAGGCGTGACATATCACCATCTACCTTTAACCTATGGAATTTCCTGCAGTATTTTAGCTAGCTTGTTTTATAGGAGCACTTTACAGTACTATTATTCAAATGCTGACGTAGTATTTTCTGAACTTCCTATTAGAGGACACCTGAACCTTGTACATACTAAAAGTGACGTGACCCGTTATATGGGAGAATATTTTCTGACTATAGGCAACATAGATTTAGATGAAGCAAGACAAGATAATCTGACCTGTTCTCTGCAAGAGCAGGAAAAGATGTTCATTAAAATGGCAGATAGAAGGAGAGAAAAGTTTCAAAAGAAGGCAAATGACGAAAAGGATAGAGTCCCTAAGTGGGCTGAGCACATGGATAACACCTCGCAAGGCGAAGCTAATCCTGCCTTGTTGCTGGATTTTGAACGAAAAGGGAAACTTTGTATCCATAGGGAAAAGACAGAATACTATAACAATGTATTCATCGGTTCCAGCGAGTGTGAACATAATTACAAGGTAATTGGAGGTTGGGGTTTCAAAAATGGGTCAGAACCTGTGTTTCCCGGAATATATTATATATGTGGGAACAAGGCTTATTTCAAATTGCCGGATCACTGGTATGGAAGCTGCTACTTTGGCATTGTTTTCCCGAAAATATACCATGTGAATAATGCAGCTGGAAGCGATGAAGAAACTAATGGCTTAGTGCGTAGTAAACGTGAAAGTGTAGGTGAAATTATAGGTGATATTTTTAGTGCACTGATACCTGGAATGGGAGTAGTTCTGAACACACATAGAATCTGCAAATTGTCTACAGTAGTGGACCGGCTATCAACGGACACTGCTGCTGGATTCCTGATGGTCAATACTGAAATGGTTGCGATCAGATCAATGGTTTTACAAAACCGTCTTGCCCTTGACACCCTATTAGCAAAAGAGGGCGGAGTCTGTAGAATGCTGAAGGCGCAACATTGTTGCACATACATTCCTGATAAAAGTATCGAATTAAAACAATATGTGAAGAACATAACTAATTTGGAAAAAGAACTCAAACCATTGGAGGTTGACAGTGCCTGGACGAGACTGACTGGAGGTCTCTCCTCTATAGGTAGTTGGTTTTCTAACCTAGGTAGAAATATTTTGTGGAAAATACTGATGCCAATAGTTGTGATAGGTGTGGTCGTATTGGTTATCTTTATCTGTTGCAAATGCCAAAAATGCAAAACGAAGTCTCTAGAACCTAAGAGGGGGGTGAAGAGAAATATTGATGAACTAGAATTAGAGGAATTAAGAAATGAAGTCTACAAGAAGGTGAAAAATCACCACTCTCATAGAGAAGCTGAAAGAAAACTCAACAATAAATTTGTTGAAATTCAAATGAGTGATGTGGCTGAATGAGAAGTTGGCATCTGTTTCCTTTATGTGGTGATGATAGTAAATATCATCAAAGAGGGGATTGATGGAGCAAGGATTCGCACGTAAAGCGCTTTGCTCCAGTGCAAGAACCTCGCCTAATGTATAATCCTATTAAAATAGTTGTTCTTCATTTATTATACGTTTTCCCATACACGCGGGTGTCCCCAGGATGCTTGCTCGTATGTCTTTTCCATATTAACGAAGCTTGCACTAAAGAATCGGCTGCTTCGCTGAAATTCAGTCTGCGCATGCGTCGGTCATACCCATGTGATGTGACGCACTCGCATTCTGGAGGGATTGTATTGCTCATGCGCACTGATGCAAAAATGGCCGCTTGTCTCTCACCACGCTTTCTGCTTGCTACCGCCGCTTCAGTCTATCTTATCTTTTCGCACTAAACAGTAACGCTATAGTTATTATAAAATAAGGGATGTTTAGAATTCCATCATGGTATACAGTGTGATCATTTTATATGTGATTTTAATTTGTTTTCGCTTACTTTTCATGTACCGTGTCTCTGGGGGCTGGGAGTGCTTGAGCTACGCCATTTTTTGAAGCTCCTCTGAGTATTTCCATGTGACCTGGGAGAAACTCAACCGCGCAGAAGCTGAAATCAGCCAGCTGGCTCCTGAAGCACAATGCGCCTGAGAACTACCCTGGGAAGACAGAATCTTACCTTGGACTATGCAACTCTGTTGCTACCCATCGTGAACTCTACTGTAATGCTGTAATTCTATGCATGGGAACGTGAACCCAAGGGGCGGGTAGAAAATTTTAATATTTGAGAAGAAAAAGTTGAATTCTAGGAGGTGGTAATGACCGCACCACCTCTCCTGACCAATCATAATGTGGGAAACTGTCACTTGCAACATTAGTGGGTGGTCTGAGAGACCCCAAAATGGTATAACTACCCTAGTTTAGCTTAAGAAAATTGTCCGACTTGTCCGAGTAGCAGACCTGTCACTGACCCTACGAACTCTATAGGTGCTCAATCTGAAAGTGCTGCGGAGCACTCTGTCCATACTTTCCACAAACTCCTAAGGGGTGGAAAAATCCTAAGTGCTGGCGAAGCACTTTGCTGGGAAATTCGAAAACCCAATCGGGGTTACTGGCAGATTACTTGCAGGAGGGGGTAACGCAGGCGTTGCTGTCCGAAGCTGTGGGTGTTGGTCGTACCCTGGGAGGCCCAGTCCTTTGACCCGAACCTGAGGGGTATCCTGTCCTGATCTGTCCGTGGGCTGTACCTGCTCGCATTCTGGCATTCTTTTTCTGAGGGTCCCTATCCCCGTATTCCCAACTGACCCGTGGCCAGGGTTAGTCTTCAATCTGAATTAGGTAATTATCAGTCTGTGGGTTTGCGTCTCTCTCTCTCACTCACTCTCTCTCTATTTTTCTATTAAAGCACTCTTGCCAGTGATATTGCTCTATCACCTTTAAAGCAAATTATATGTGATTGTTTGGTAGGATTGTTCCACTTCTCTCCCCACCTTTAGAAAATTGCCAAACTGTTATAATTTTAGTATGTTCCTGTTTTTCTCTTTCCTTTAGTTGATTGCAGTGAATTTAGCAAGAATAGTTTAAAGCACTTAGGATAAGTACATGTTTTAGGTCCCAATCATAACCCATGTCCTAGTATAAAATTGCAGTGACGAGTTCTGTTCTAAATTCCTACCTTTAGTCTTCCCATATATTCTAATGATCATAATTTTAGTGCAAAGTTACTCATTGGTGTTGATTTTGATGTTTGATATATTATTCTGCATATCGCTTATTGTCTTGGCATCTTCTCTTTGAACCCATATATAAAGTTTTAAACTTCATCAGGTGTCTGTGGTCATTTTACAGAAATCGTGGATAAGTATGTACTGAAATATAAAGAGTATTTTTCCTAGGTTCCCTGTCTACTATTTTCCCTGTTAGCTCCAGATCTGTCATATGTATTTGTGCCTGGGGTAAGTCAGGTACATGGTAAGCAGAGGTGTAAACCCAAACCTTAATTGCTCATAGAAGCGTGCAACAGAAACCATCACCCAGTTCACCCCAAATGTCAATGGTGTATTAAATCTTGTGCACGCCAGGGCCCAGTGCGTGTAAGTAATTGGTGAACTCGGTGACCCGGGTGAACTGCGCGCTCTATCAATGTCACCGCTAAGGTCCTGAGTACAAAGTCTCCATTTCTGGTAGACACTGGCGCGACACGTAGTGCGTTATCTAAACGACTGATTCCAAGGGCACCCTTGTCTGGCTCGCTTGTGACATCGATAGGTTTCGATGGAACGCCCTCCACTAACCCTTTGTTATGTTATGTTATGTTAATAACATTTATTAGGCGCAACAGCTGCCCCAGCGAAGGGGCGTCCTGGCGCCTGATCATATGCAACAACACAACAGATCAGAGCTGAGAAGTGGGGACATTAGCTAGCAGAGATGAACAGGTGGGTTTTAATGGCTTTGTCCACTCCGATCCCCTTTGACTTAGAGAACAATACAACTGACACGACGTTTCTGCTTTCCGCCAATACCCCTGACGCCATTATGGGACTCGACTTGCTGAAGCATTTTTCCGAGCGACTATTAGATGTTCCCAAGACGGAGTTTGAGTTTTCCTGTACGACAACCCCATTCTGCTTAGACATTGCCCTTCCCGACGCATGTTTTCCATCACTGACACTGACTCGTCCCTACTTGACACTCTGCCTCCGTATCTGTGGGCCAAGACAGATTCGGACGTAGGACGCATGATGATTGACCCAGTGCACATCACTGTTCGACCGGACGCAATACTCCCAAAACGTCCACAATATCGGATATCGCCCGAGGGCGAGAAGGCATTGGTAAAGATTATTCAGTCACTGATAGACGCAGGAGTGGTAGAGGAGGTGGTTAGCACCGTTTGCAACAGCCCTATCTTGCCCATCATCAAGAAACAAGGAGAGGGAGATGAGAAAGCATACCGCTTCATCATCGACCTTCGAGAGATCAACAAAGTAGTTGTACCCCAGTACCCCGTGGTCTCAGACATCACCACTATCCTGACTTTGATTCCTTCTACTGCCACCACCTTCACTGTCATTGACCTCAAAAACGCATTTTTCTCTATCCCCATCCACCCAGACAGCCGATATCTCTTCGGCTTCACCCTAAAAGCCCGCTCATATAGATTCTGTCGAGCACCCCAAGGCTACACAGAAAGCCCCAGCATCTACAGTCAGGCCCTCAAGAGACAACTGGATGAGGTCCAGTTACCCGATGGAGTGGTGTTAATACAATACGTCGATGACATCTTTTTGGCGGCCGACACCACTCCACTAGCAGTCACCGCCACCATTCAACTCCTGCACTTCCTTGCGGAAAATGGCCACAAGGTCTCCAAGAAGAAGTTGCAATTCTGCCAACCCCAGGTCACTTACTTAGGCCACCTTTTGTCCAAAGACGGAAGGAAACTTACTCCCGACCGGATCCAAACCATTCTTGAAACCCCTGTCCCTAAGACTCAGAAGCAGGTCCGCTCCCTACTAGGCCTCACCTCCTTCTGTCGGCAGTGGTTGCCAAACTTAAGTCTCATTGTGAAACCGCTGCTTTCTCTGCTAGCTAAAGATGTCCCCTTCCCACTCCCTTGGACCCCTGAATGCCAATCCTCCTTCATAGAGCTACGAGATGCTCTTTGTTCAGCCCTTGTCCTAGGTACCCCCGATTACACAAAGCCCTTCTCCCTCTACACTCACGAAAGGGAGGGGTGTGCTTTATCTGTCTTGACCCAGTCCATTGGCCCAAAGCAATGACCATGCGCTTACTTCTCTGCCACTCTTGACCCCGTAGCCAGAGCCTTGCCTGCCTGCCTTCGAGCTGTAGCTGCCGCTGCTATCTCTATCCGACAGAGTGAGGGGATCGTGCTCTCGAATTCCCTCACGGTATTAGTACCCCATGCAGTTGACACCCTCCTGAACCAAACCAAGACGCAACACCTGACGAGTGCACGACTGACTGGATACGAACTGACTCTGCTCGCACCCCACATCACCCTGAAAAGATGCACCACACTGAACCCGGCAACTTTGTTGCCCCTACCGGAGAACGATTCAAATATGCACCCTGTACATGACTGTGTGACCCTCACGGACGAACAGACTAGAAGTAGGGTTGACCTCAGAGACACGGCTTTTCCTGACCCTGACGGAGAGCTGTGGGTGGACGGCTCTTGCATCAAACTCCCCGATGGCACCACTTCAGCTGCCATGCAGTCACCACGGCCCTTATTGTAGTAGAGACAGCCCGCATCACACAACGATCTGCACAGGCAGCGGAACTGATTGCCCTGACACGAGCATGCATCCTAGCAGCAGGAACCACAGCGAACATTTACACCGACAGCCAGTATGCCTTCGGGGTGGTTCACCATTTTGGGCTCCTTTGGAAGGAAAGGGGATTCTTGACCTCGCACGGCACCCCCATCTTACATGGAGATCTAGTCTCCGCCCTGATCGAAGCTGTCCTTCTCCCCAAAAGACTTGCGGTTATCAAATGCCAGGCACACAAGAAAGTGACAGACATTATTGGACAGGGAAATGCACTAGCCGATATCACTGCTCGAACCACAGCTGAAAATAGGACGACGACACGCATGTACGTGACCAGGTCACAAGCAGAGAAATGGACCGACGCTAGGGACACTATTAGGGACATTCAAATGGCTGGCACACAACACGAATTGACTGAATGGGCACGGGTGGGACTGAAAGACGATGAAGGCTGCTGGCGGACAAAAGACACGAACAAATGGTTGCTACCTGACTCATACCTGATTCCCATACTGACTATGGCACACTCCCCTGCTCATATAGGATCAGCCCCCATGATTGAACTTGTCTCCAGAGTTTGGCACAACGACAAAATCACAGACTCCGCCAAACGTCTGGTCCAACAATGTTTGATATGCTTGCAGAATCACCCGTTTGAAGTCTGCAGATGGACTACATCCAACTAGACAGATGCCAAGGCCTGAAATACGTACTTGTTGTGGTGTGAGCATTCAGCAAATGGGTGGAAGCATACCCAACCCGTGATAACACTGCTATGACCACTGCAAAAGTACTGTTAAAAGAATTTTTCCCTCGCTACGGCCTTTGTCGGATTTTATGGAGCGACAATGGCCCCCACTTCGTAGCCGAAGTTATCCAGCTCATCTTAAAAGGGCTGGGAGTAAAACAGAAGTTCCACGCAGTCTTCCACCCCCAGTCTGCTGGACTTGTTGAGCGACACAATGCCACGCTAAAACTAAAGCTAGCCAAGATAGTGGCTACCACAGGACTGAAATGGCCAGACGCTCTTCCACTGGCATTGCTATCGATGCGTTCCACCCCCACCAAACACCACTTGACACCTTACGAGGTCGTTTTCGGCCGACCCATGAGCGTCTGGTCTGCACCAAAACCGACTTCCATTCATGACGTCCCGGACGTCCTAATGTCTGATTACTTGTATAAATTGACTGAAACCCTGTCTGTCATTCACCAACAGGTGCTGCATGCCATCCCTGACGCTTCCAGGGGTCCCGGACACAACCTGCAACCCGGGGACTTCATCCTCATAAAGAACTTCCAGCGCGCCAAGAGTCTGGAACCCCGGTGGACGGGCCCCTGGCAAGTCCTACTCACCACCCGAACAGCTCTTCGAGTGGAAGGAAAGCGGACCTGGGTGCATGCGCACCATTGCAAGCGGATTCCCCCGACTCTGATGACGACCGAAGACGTGACCACCCAGGAAGAGCTCCTGAACAAAGACCGACCATCGCTGAATTGCTACCCAGACACAGAGACACTTGAACTTGCAAAGATTCCTGACCCCACCGTGCCATCCAAAGAAGGGTATAACCTGCGACGAAAGGAGAGAGTTTCGGCTAAGTAGACCATTGACTAAGTCATAATTCTCAGATCGGTGGCCTAACACTACAAAGGCTGTCAGGAGAGAAAGCCAGACGAGGTTTTTGGTTCTGCCCACTACTGAGCTCCCTTGAAGATGATGGAAGCGCCCGATAAGTAGATGATGGAAGCGCCCAATAAGAAGGTGATGGAAGCAACCGGACATCCGAAAATTCGCTACAGGAATCCAAAGACAGACAGAATCCACAGTTCAAAGACAATTGCACTTTTTATCACAATCCTCTTCTGCCTTCTCCTCATGACCACCCTCTGGATTGTGGAAGAAAACGCACCCGCTCATGAGACATTCCTGACCACTGCACAGCCTACCACCATGAAGGAGCATTATTTGATCTCACTCTCTCCCCAACTCAGAGAAAGGCGAAAGGAGTTTTGGAACAACTCCTTTGTGCAGCTGCTGCACCAACACAACCTTGCCACCAATGCCACCGACTGCTGGATCTGTGGGTTGCTACCCCACGCCACTGGACATTCGATACCCTTCATCCCTTCACCCTTCTCAATCCACGGCTCCTGCCTTGCTTGGCTAATCCTCCTGCAAGAGAGCCATAGAGACAATGCCACCTCCAGCAAAACCATGACGCATTTCTTTCATGAGGTCTGGCGAAACAAAACGAAGACACATTTCTGCCTGCAGACCTCCAACGACTCCATCCACATGGACATCCCTGCCAAAGAACGAATTGAAATGCAGGTGTTCAACAATCCAACCAGACCCACCTTCTCCTACCTTCGGAAGCGAACAGCCGCCACCCTGACTGTGGCCCTATCTGTCATCAACGTCACAGGCCTTATGTGCATAGAAGGGCTTGGGACACAGCTGGTGGGCCGCAGTGCTTGCCGCTTCACCAGAACTTTGGACTCCACCGATCCACCTTCCTTTGTATCCTCTCCAAACATGTACTTCGTTTGCGGCACAAAAGCCTACACTTGGCTCCCCAAAGGCTGGGGGGGCACTTGTTTTATCTCCTTCATCCTTCCTCCGACCTATGTGGCTCCAGCGAATCATCATAGACAAAAACAAGCCAAGGACATCGAACAAGCCGACTCTACAGGAGCACAGTTCCTCGACGCAATGAAGGGACTTGTTCCACTCTGGGGCCCGATGGCAAACAGCCGTGCCATCCGACATTTGACTCAGGCAGTCGAGACAACAATGAACATCACAGCTGGTATCCTTGCAAACAACACAGCCGAGCTTCAAGCGGTCCGCCTGGTGGCTCTCCAGAACCGCCTTGTTCTAGATGTGGTTCTAGCGGATCGTGGTGGAGCATGCCGCATTATTGGGTCCAGCTGCTGTACATATATACCGGACAATTCACCCTCAGTGTACAAGGCCATCGAACATCTCCACAGACTCTCCTCAGAAGTTCACCAGGAGCAGGAAGAATGGTCGCTTGGTGGATGGTTTTGGAATACTGTTAAGAACTGGGGCTGGAGACTGTTTACCATTGTCCTGATTCCTGTGGTTGTGATATGTGGGTTCTGCTTAGGAATTCAATGCCTGCCGCCTCTGTGTTCATTATGTGCAAATTGTATCTGCCCTAAGACTGTGGACTTTGGAAAGGAACATATGAGAGCACTGTATGATGCCGAGGTTAGGAATTTAATGCAGATTGACCTTGAGTAGACAAGCTGGCTAGATATGTTGAAAAGGGAGGACTGTTAAAACCTAGACTGCAGTGTCAACATTATCGGCGCCATCTTGCCCCCTTTTCGAGCCCATTCGTACGCGTAAGCGGCAGCCATTTTAAAATGCCATGGCCTCTCTGCCCATCGCCGACAGCCAGCCTGCCTCTCTCTCTCTCTCCTGACCTCGCAAACATCCCCCGCGCGCTGACAGCCCCCGCTCTCACATGCCTTGGGCCATAAACCCCTCTTCAGCACAGCTCTGCCTGGGAACCCCATCCTGTTCCCAGCTCAACACCTCCCTCCATCCCTTTCATGATCCCGGGTCCTTTGATAAAAACCCCCCTTTCCTCTGTGCCCGTTTGTCTTACTCGTCCCCAGGCCGCCACCTGGTCCTGCGGATGCTGTTTATTGCCCCCCCCCCATACAGTAGGAAGCTTCTTCCATCAAAGGATCCACGAGTTGATCAAAGCCCCCACCCCATGAGATCCTATCAACCACATACATTCCGTGAATCGGCGGAATGTCCAACTGCGCGACAATCATCACCTGTTGTGACCGGGGTGGGGACTTCAACTGTAAATATGTGTGGGAACGGGCCTGAAGCGGGGATTCCGAGGATGTCCTTTCGTACTTCAAAGCATTTGCAAGAATGTGCCACATGCAATAAACTGTAATAAAGATCATAAACCTGTGTATAAGAGGCCAGGCCTCAGAGATGCAGTTAGAGCACCTCGAGAAGATACCCTGTTGTCTGATTTGACGTGTTCTGCTCCGTCGGAATAAAACTTCTGTTTCCTGCCTTCCAGTCTCCAGCGCCTGCCTCTTTGTTTGGTTATTTGAGTGGTAATAGAGGCGGTTAATGCCGGGCAACTCTGAAAAAGGTCATCGGCCCTACCTTTTTCCACAATACCAGAGAAGGTGGTAGTGGGAGAGAGTTCTAATGAGAAGTGAAGGCTCTCGCAAGTTGGCGTGGTGGTTGGAGTGACGCAGCATCTATAGCTGTCTCTATATATAATAGCCAATCCACCGCCTCTCCCAGTCTGGCGGTCCAATCTTTTGAGCGTATATCCTTGAGGAGTGACCCACACTGTGGTCGGGTCATTGTCTATCTGGAGCGATGTTTCTGTCAAAAAAAGAGCCTCAGGGTTAAGCTCTTCAATCAACATGTACAGTTCAGTATAATGTTTCGGTAAAGACCGACAATTGAGGAGAAACATTCTCCATTTCTGTACAGGGGGCGAATAACAGCTGTGTAGGGGAAGTGGACTCCAGTCACAGTCTTTGCAATGGTACTCTGTGTTGGTGGGGAGGAACGAGTGGCGACATGACGAATTGGTAAGGGGTCGTAGGGCGAGAAGCAAAGAGGAGTTATAAGAGAGTAGAGCCCCTACCATGATGGGAGTCCTGTCCAAGAGCAAGCAGGAAGCGCCTGGACGCGGACTGGCACAGACTGGCTTCTCTTTGGCGCGTCTATGGCGCTACCGCTGCGCGTCACCGCTGCGCGGGACAAAGAGAGCAGATATAGATTAGGCGAAGGGAGAGACTAGCGCGTCACCCTCCAAAGATGGCCGCCCAATGTGGAGCAACCAGGAAGTAGTGCCGCTTTACCTCCCTCCACTACAAACAGCACTGGTTGCTGCGGTGGACCGGGGAGTGGGCAAACAAAGATACAGGTATTTAAAACACACTTTTAAAACAAATAGCAAAACAATTAAAACGCTTGCAGCAGTCCTCATTCACTGCCAAGCGCTGGCGCAGCGATGTTATCAAGTCAACAAACGAGCGCGAATGATTCCAAACCCTTATGTAGTGAGGGCGGAGGAGGAGACTAGCGCGTCACCCTCCAAAGATGGCCGCCCAATGTGGAGCAACCAGGAAGTAGTGCTGCTTTACCTCCCTCCACTACAAACAGCACTGGTTGCTGCTGTGGACCGGGGAGTGGGCAAACAAAGATACAGGTATTTAAAACACACTTTTAAAACAAATAGCAAAACAATTAAAACGCTTGCAGCAGTCCTCATTCACTGCCAAGCGCTGGCGCAGCGATGTTATCAAGTCAACAAACGAGCGCGAATGATTCCAAGCCCTTATGTAGTGAGGGTGAAGGGGGAGACTAGCGCATCACCCTCCAAATATGGCCGCCCAATGTGGAGCAACCAGGAAGTAGTGCTGCTTTACCTCCCTCCACTACAAACAGCACTGGTTGCTGCTGTGGACCGGGGAGTGGGCAAACAAAGATACAGGTATTTAAAACACACTTTTAAAACAAATAGCAAAACAATTAAAACGCTTGCAGCAGTCCTCATTCACTGCCAAGCGCTGGCGCAGCGATGTTATCAAGTCAACAAACGAGCGCGAATGATTCCAAGCCCTTATGTAGTGAGGGCGAAGGGGGAGACTAGCGCGTCATCCTCCAAAGATGGCCGCCCAATGTGGAGCAACCAGGAAGTAGTGCCGCTTTACCTCCCTCCACTACAAACAGCACTGGTTGCTGCGGTGGACCGGGGAGTGGGCAAACAAAGATACAGGTATTTAAAACACACTTTTAAAACAAATAGCAAAACAATTAAAACGCTTGCAGCAGTCCTTATTCACTGCCAAGCGCTGGCACAGCGATGTTATCAAGTCAACAAACGAGCGCGAATGATTCCAAGCCCTTATGTAGTGAGGGCGAAGGGGGAGACTAGCGCGTCACCCTCCAAAGATGGCCGCCCAATGTGGAGTAACCAGGAAGTAGTGCCGCTTTACCTCCCTCCACTACAAACAGCACTGGTTGCTGCGGTGGACCGGGGAGTGGGCAAACAAAGATACAGGTATTTAAAACACACTTTTAAAACAAATAGCAAAACAATTAAAACGCTTGCAGCAGTCCTCATTCACTGCCAAGCGCTGGCGCAGCGATGTTATCAAGTCAATGAGTTCCACTGTTTTTCCCCCTGATCCTTATACTTTTACAATGAGATTTCAGCTGGTGGAAGCAGTTAAAATCTACAGGTGAAAATCTAGGTGAAAATGATGAATTACCAAAAAATTCCAATTCCCTTGGTAAATCCTCGTTTTTTAGGGGACCCTGAGGGTCCAACTTGTAATGGCCTAGATTTTCCCTATCTCTGTTATTGGTACTCCGGAGGTGTGGAAAAGCTGGGTCATTATCCAGGTCACTTATAATAAAGACCTGAGTGTACCGTGACCATAGGAAATATCATAAAGAGACCTACAGAGCTGATCAAAGCTGCCAGCTCACTCAGAACCATAGACTCACAATTCATCGACTGCGTGCCTCTCTCTCACAGTTCATCGACTGCATGCCTCTCTCTCACACTTCGACTGCGCGCCTCTCTCTCACACTTCATCAACTGCATGCCTCTCTCTCACACTTTGACTGCGCGCCTATCTCTCACACTTCGACTGCGCACCTCTCTCTCACACTTCATCGACTGCACGCCTCTCTCTCACACTTCGACTGCGCGCCTATCTCTCACACTTCATCGACTGCGCGCCTCTCTCTCACACTTCATCGAATGTGCGCCTCTCTCTCACACTTCATCGACTGCGCGCCTCTCTCTCACACTTCATCGACTGAGCGCCTCTCTCTCACACTTCATCGAATGTGCGCCTCTCTCTCACACTTCATCGACTGAGCGCCTCTCTCTCACACTTCATCTACTGCATGCCTCTCTCTCACACTTCATCGACTGCATGCCTCCCACACTTCATCGACTGTGAGCCTCTCTCACACTTTACTGCATGCCTCTCTCTGACACCTCATCGACTGCGCGCCTCTCTCTCACACTTTATCGACTGCACGCCTCTCTCTCACACTTCATCGAATGTGCACCTCTCTCTCACACTTCATCGACTGCGCGCCTCTCTCTCACACTTCATCGACTGAGCGCCTCTCTCTCACACTTCATCGAATGTGTGCCTCTCTCTCACACTTCATCAAATGTGCACCTCTCTCTCACACTTCATCGACTGCGCGCCTCTCTCTCACACTTCATCGACTGAGCGCGTCTCTCTCACACTTCATCTACTGCATGCCTCTCTCTCACACTTCATCGACTGCATGCCTCTCACACTTCATCGACTGCGAGCCTCTCTCACACTTTACTGCATGCCTCTCTCTGACACCTCATCGACTGCGCGCCTCTCTCTCACACTTTATCGACTGCGCACCTCTCTCTCACACTTCATCGACTGCATGCCTCTCTCTCACACTTCGACTGCGTACCTCTCTCTCACACTACATCGACTGCGCGCCTCTCTCTCACACTTCGACTGCACGCCTCTCTCACACTTCATCGACTGCATGCCTCTTTCTCACACTTCGACTGCGCGCCTCTCTCTCTCACACTTCGACTGCGCGCCTCTCTCTCACACTTCATCGACTGCATGCCTCTTTCTCACACTTCATCGACTGCGAGCCTCTCTCTCACACTTCGAATGCGCGCCTCTCTCTCTCACACTTCATCGACTGCGTGCCTCTCTCTCACACTTCATCGACTGCGAGCCTCTCTCACACTTCGACTGCATGCCTCTCTCCCACACCTCATCGACTGCGCACCTCTCTCTCACACTTTTTCAACTGCGCGCCTCTCTCTCACACTTCATCATCCATCACGCTGCTAATGGCTGCGTCCCTTAACATGATAATCACACCTCCATGGTTATCCCTCTTGGCATGAAAACACTTCCCATATTGCATCAAAACAAAGATAAAACGCTTCCATCCACACTCCTTACATGGTGTACTGTGCTGCCCATGTAGGCAAGCGCTTTAGGGTAATAAACACTATAAGAATGTTAAAATACAATAGAGCCTGATTCAAGAATCAAGGACAGGAGAATGGTGCTGAACCCCATACATCCCCAAGTCTGGGAGGGGCGCCTCAACTTCAAGCCAGTGCTTTACTGTGAAAGCGCTATAAATACATGTATGATCCTATCCAGCATCTGAAGGTGCCAGGACCTCCTGCCTTTTAACATCTGCCTTACTTTAGGTGTAAACCTTCACTGGATGTAAATAAAAGACTGATTGTTGTTTTTAAGGGACAGCTCTGTCTGACAGTGAGTTTGTTAAGTTTATTAACCAAGTTGTAACTGTAGGTGACTTCCAAACCCTCTGTCTCTACCTACATTTAGTCTTGGCTACTCAATGCTGTTACCAATGGAGAACGCATCACAAATACTGCCAATAAAACACAAACGACCCCAGGGCCCAGAGAAAAGGCCCCGCATGCCCAAAGTGAGCTGCATGTGAGGTCACGTGTGCCTCTTTTAACGTACATGGACGCCTCTTGTCAGCCACATGTGAGTCTCATTTCCAATGCACCAGAGCCTCGTGTCCACCTCATGATCAGTCACATTAACGCCTCATGTGACCTCACTGGGAGCTTGAGTGAACCTCATGTCAGTTTCATGTCAGCCTCACTAGTGCCTCAGGATGTATGTTCGTACATCGCACACGTTTTCAACGCGTGCTTTTACCACGCGTCTACACATCGCAAACACTGTCACACCAGCAGTTTTCACAATGCAGTGTAACCTATTGCGAAGTCCATTACATTGCACACTGCAAAAGCGCACGCCATTACAACGCCTAATGTATTATTTATGTCCGTGGAAACCTGTTCCTTTAGCTTTGCCTGTTTGTCTTCTAATAGCAGTTACTATGGTTAAAAGTACATCTGGATTGGCCAATAAATAAACAGTGAAATGTTAATTGCAGTGTCTGTGTAACTGTACACATAATAGCATGTACTTTAATACTACCAATAAAATCATCCAGCAAAGCCGATATACTCCAGTCCTACCACAGTTTCAGCTGTTTTTTTTACAAAAAGCAAGATCCCGCCCCTAACCCTTAACCCCCGGCCCCCACTGCCACCCCTTCACATGTAGCTAATTCTTTTCCATTTTTATTTCCAAATACATTTTTTTTCTTTGCGCCAATAAATCCAACAATTTAAAAAGCTACATTACTTAAATGTTTCCCTTAAATATTCCGAAAAACTTTATGGGGGTTATAAAAGGTGTCTCTCACCGTGTCTCCAGCCATTTGTGACTCGATTGCTCAGCTGACCAGACATGACACCAACGTTCAATCAATCAATTAGGAGTTTGTTAAAGCGCGACTACTCACCCATAAGGGTCTCAAGGCGCTAGGTCTCAAGGCTCTAACGTTGCATTGCCCAGACTTCCGCCCTAATCAGTAAGTTTATCAAAGTAATGATTGAGCGTTTGACCTGCTCTTTGTAATTGGTGATTGTAGACGATTGTACTTACACACATTTTTTTTCTCTTTCCAAGGGCTTACCTTTCACTGGTATACTGCAGAAAATCAGCAAACTTCCTAGATTGTAAAGTACACCGTACGCGTTCCCCCGATGTTTTTGTCCTAATCAGTAAGTGTTTCCAATGCAACTGACGGAACAATAAAGGAGGAACACAAAATAAATAAATTACAAAGTGAAGGAAGTTGAATGTAATGGGTAGAACCAATTGTTACCACTATACAGTGTTTGAATTTTTCCTTAACTCAGGTGTTATCCAAATGTTCTTTGTCTGGGCACATGTAGGAACGTGAAGTGGGTGCCTGAGGACCTATTGTGAGGGATTAGCTACATTATTTTCCATAAATGTAAAAGCATTTCCCTCAAGGGTTTGCCTGTGTGTCCAGATGTCTGTAAAAAATGTAGCAGGCTGGCACTATTGGAAGAAGGTCGCACACTGAAAGACAGCTTGGTTCTTTGAACATCCTACTTGGTTTTTCTACCGCTTCTCACTTAGATGCTGATCATCTCAAATTTGTCAGAGAGACCTGTGATTTGTATGTAGATTTCATTTTACCCTTTAAGGGTCTAGTTTCCAGCTGCATGGGAGTTCATTAACTCTTTCATGTTCTATTCAGTATGAGTGATGACTGAATCGGGTCAATTTTCCACGTTTTCACAGGACAGTTGAGTACTACTTATTCCTGATATTACCGAATTTTCACCTCTGGTTGAATGCAACCCCCCTTTCGACATATCCCCTTTCGACATATGCAAACCAATGGAGGTCATGTATCTTCGTCTTGCTTTCATATTTTCCTTGACATAATAATAATGACAGTGATTACAAGCAGGAAGTCATCCAAGATGAGGGCTGCTGTCTCAGTAAGCTCATCTGGGCTAAGACACGTTGCATCCTATTTGGAGTGGGTGCACAACGAGCAAAGGTATCTGTTTGTTTGGTAACCAGGAGTTTGTGTTTAATAGTCAAGCGGATTTTTGAGATGCTGTATGTTATAGGATGGGTATGTGTAGACGGTAATAGAGTGGGTATGTGTGGAGGGTTATAGAGTGGGTATGTGTGAAGAGTTATAGAGTGGGTATGTGTGGAGGGTTATGGAGTGGGTATGTGTGGAGGATTATAGAGTGGGTATGTGTGAAGGGTTATAGAGTGGGTATGTGTGGAGGGTTATGGAGTGGGTATGTGTGGAGGATTATAGAGTGGGTATGTGTGAAGGGTTATAGAGTGGGTATGTGTGGAGGGTTATGGAGTGGGTATGTGTGGAGGATTATAGAGTGGGTATGTGTGAAGAGGTATAGAGTGGGTATGTGTGAAGGGTTATAGAGTGGGTATGTGTAAAGGGTTATAGAGTGGGTATGTGTCGAGGGCAGTCTACTTGGTTTCCGCAAGAAGCAATCAAGCTTGAACAGATAGTGGTTAAGGGGAAGTAACAGACACAAAACAGAAGCAATGAGAAATATCCCATACTGTAAAGACATCATGGTTTCCGAGCAACAGTAGTTCAATGATCAAGTAACACTGCCGAACTGTAACTTTATAGGGCATCACGTAGGCAGCAGGTGAGTGCAAAACAAAGTAAAAGAAAAAGGAAGAACACGGAAGATGAGAAGGCAACTGTGCTTCATTGAGTGATAATGTTCCAGCTGGTATGAACATATATCACAACATATCCAGCCAGTTACAGAATCACTCATGTATTCAGAGGTATGGGAGGAATGCAAAAGTGAGAATTGTACAAGAGAAGGAACAGCGGCTAGTTGATGAACATTCTCATCTGTCGCCTGCATGGTCATGGCCCCTCATCCTATTCTGATATTGAGTTGTAGGTGTAACACTAATTTTTCCATTCTAATCAAACACCCCCAGGACTGGGTTTTATGCTGGTAATAATAGGGCAACACCTTATGCGACAATAACATGGGGGGAACCATCTTGCCCAACATGAAACACATACTGAAATATTGGCTAAAAATGAATTGTGAAGCACAAATTAGGTTATTTCGACTTAATGATTCATATTGTGTTTTTCTGCATTTCTGCTGGAACTGCATATAGTACCTCTTTGAATTGTTGTGCATAATAAATCATCTATGGGGCAACAGACACCTAGGGATATGAGCGCGTGGATTACAGGGCCACAGACACACGGGCGAGTTGGATCGACTTGTAAGAATAGTTGTAAATGCAAAGGGTAATGTGAGACTTCTACTGACCTTGGTGCGATCTGTGAGATGCTGATGGAAGTTCTCCACCTCTTTACTCTCATCACTTGCACGTTCCTGTGGAGGCAAAACAAACATATACCATCCAACTACATTTCCTATTTATATATTAACAACTGTAATTTTTTTTATTGCAACCTGAATCTGTCAACTTGTCTGTGTATTTAAAGTACTATTTTTTGTTTTTTCCTTTTCCCCCAGCTAATGTCTGGATCAAAGATGCTGAAGTACATCACCTCCAGCGGAGGAAACCATCTACTAGTACATAGTGGTTATGTGTATTGCAAAGAGCGAAATTCTGAGCCTCGGTGTCATTGGAGGTGTGTGCAATACTACTCCACTCATTGCAGAGGCAGAGCGGTTACTCTGGGGGACTCTGTTTTAAGAAGCACAGCCCATAGCCGCTCTTCAACAGTGATTCAAAGGAGAGAATCTGTTAATGAAATGAAAGAAATTGCAGTCAACTCTAATGAACCTTGCGGTGCAATTTAAAGTTAGGTAGCCCAACATATCCCTGAACAAGTTGCAACGAGTATGCCTAGTATCCCAAACTTGCGGAGAAATATACAACGTAAAAAACAGGAATGTAGCCCTAAAAGAGTTACCCCTCGAACATTTTCCAATATATTTATTCCTCCGCAACTGTCTGTCACTGTTTGTAATTAACCTTTCCTATTATCTGACAACAAAATCGATCAAAAGCGCATTTTAATCTTTAGCACCCCCAGAAACCTTGTTAGGTTGGAGAACAGTGAGATGTGGATGATAGATGGTACATTTAAAAGCACGCCCCACCCTTTCACACAAATATATACAATTCTTGGGTACTGTACCAACACAGTTGTCCCCTTGAGGTACAGTTTGCTCCCAGACAAACAATCGTCCACGTATAGTGAGCTTTTATCAGATGTAAAATCCAAAACCTCTAGCAAAAGTACGCGTAAAGTTATAATGGACTTTGAATTGCCAATGATGAATACTATAACTAAATTGTACCCTGAGACAAAACTTCAAGGTAGTTTTTTCCACTTTTCTCAGGCCTGTTGGCGCAAAATCCCAAAAACATCTCTAATTGCAGATTATGTGTCGGGCGGCAAACTGCAGTTTGAGTTAAAAAAATTAACAGCACTTTGCTTTGTTCCTCCTGAAAGTGTAGACGAGTACTACACCTCTATTACTGAGTCTGATTACTTTACATCAAACAAAGAGAAATTGGCACCTATCCTCAATTATTTTGAAGACACATGGATTGGCCAACTAAGCAGATCAGGTCGCAGGAGGAAGCCCGTTTTCTTGTGGACTGGTGGAACTGCTACTCAACCTTCTTAGAGGGAGGAGCAAAGACAAATAATGCTATTGAGGGATGGCACAACTCCTTAAACCACTCAATAGGCAAACCGCACACTTATTTGTACAATTTCTTGGAAATTTTGGTTAAGGAGCAAAGTTTTCAAGAAATGCGAATGTCTCAATCTTCGACAGGTAGTCTTAATCCACGTATTTCCCATAGAACTAAGGAAATGTCTGCAAGACTATTATCAGCATTACAACTCTTTAAGTTGTCTGTGGCTTCAGACTACATTTGTAGCCTTGCCCACATACTGAATTCCTATGTGTAACTATAGTAGTACTTCCCTTGTAACATACATAATGTAACACTTTCATCTTACCTTATGAAGCGGCCTGCCAGCACCGTATAACTGAAGTTCATAAGTATAATAAATAAAGTGCCAAACGGTGGCACAACAATTCATTGTAATTGAAGCTTGTCATTATTAATGCCATGTAATACAGTGACAAACAATTTTCTTTTAAAATGTGTAACCTTCATGTAAATAACATGTAAATAACAAATTTAATAATGTAATACAGTGACGAAGAATTTTCTGTTAAAATGTGTAACCTTTATGTAAATAAAAAACTGTAATTATGTAAAGTTTGTTTTTGCCCACATGTAAATAAAAACTTTAAAGACTCCAAACATTGTCCTTGCATTTCCTGTGAAGACGCACATGAAGCAATTAATAATAAGTATTTGTAAGCCATACGTGTCCCATGAAGCAATTAGTAATCAAAATGTGTTAATCATACGTGGCATATTACATCCCCCTATTGATGACAGGTGTGTACGGGCTGCTTCTCCTCCTTGCGCCGACAGGTGTGAATTGGAAATACGTCACTTTAGTGTGACGTGCCGACAGGTGTGTACGGGCTGCTTCTCCTGCTTGCGCTGACAGGTGTGAATTGAAAATACATCACTGTAGTGTGACGTCAACATGACAGCTGTGTACCTCACCATGTGCCATCGAACATGCTGCTTCTCCTCCGGTGATATAGAAAATTGAATTGAAAAGACGTCACTGTATATCTAAAACAATGTTCACGTGAAATGTCGCTGCGTTGTAACGGTTCCTGCGCAATAAACGTTTGCATTGCTATGCATTACGATGTTAACGTTTATGCGTTGCTGTGCCTTACGATGTAAACGTTAATGCGATGTTATAATTGCGTTGTGATGTCCCCGCAAAGTAAGCACATTGTTGCGATCGGTGTTCGCCGTGCCTCATGTGAGTCTCATGTTTGCCTCTCTGGAGCATTGTTTAAGCCTCATTACAGCCTTGTGTCAGCCTCATACTAGCGTGTGAGGCTCATGTCAGCTTCTTTGCCTCATATCATTCACACTGGGGCTCATGTGAGGCTTACGTCAGGATCTTGTTGGCCTCATGTCATCCACCCTGGAGCCCGTGTGAGTCTCGTGTCAGCCTCTTGTGTGGAACAGGAGCCCATATTACTATCGATGCCCAGGCCGCTGGCGCAAACCGCCTCTTAGTTCCCATGTTGAATAATTACCAAATAAAGAGACGGGCGCTGGAAGCAGGAATCAAGAACAGAGTTTAATTCTCATGAGGAGAGCCTGTCACGTCAGACACGAAACAAGGTGCCATCGGGAGGTGCTCTAACAAGTGAGCTGAGTCTCTGTCTTTTATACTTTACAGAACACTTGGCATTACAGTCACAGCATTGTAAAACAAAGAAAAGACATCCTCATAATCCTCGTGTAAATCCTACCCCACATGTGTTCACAATAAGGACCCTTGACCTGCTGATAAGAGGGGAGGGCAATCACGCAGCTGTGTGTTCCGTCAACTGTTTAGAATGTGTGCGCCTGATCATAGCCCAGGGGGTGGGGTGGCCAGGATCAATAGTGGGTTCTTTGAAAAGGAGTGACTTCATACAATAAGGGTCAGTAAATGGTATCTCCTGGCTTAGGCGATGGCCTCGGACATGTGATCGAAGAATTTGCATTTGTCAATACTAACATATGGCATATAATCATGGACAGTTGATGTGTTTGGCAGAACGCAGCACATAGGGGATGGCATTTGTCGAGTTCCTATCATTTCAAATCACTACATAGCATAAATGTTTCTGACTTAAAAATGTGACCAATGAACATTTTGACCAAGTAGTTAAGGGAGGAATTCAGTTCAATACGCAAGATCTCTTCGTCACAGTGTCTTTTTATCAGTGAGCCATCACTGGTAGGCTCTAGTCCGTGTCCTTTCGTTGGCGCTGTTGAGCACCGGCGGTGGAGCTATAGGTCCAGCTCGGTTCTATCCTTACGCGTTGCAGGGTGCGGTCAGTCCTCTGCTGTTAGACCACAGTCCTGTTCCCTAACCAATCCTTTGAGTGGCGCCTTAAGCTTGGCACCTATATTTCCGTGGCGTAACCCCATTTCCATCTAGATGCTGTTCTTCCTTTCAGCAGAGAGTCGCATGGAAAAGAGGGTGTGCGGTTTCGTTAGTCGATGGGAGTGAGAGGGCGGAGTGGGGGCAGATTTCCCGGGACACACCAAAGGGACCAAGGGAGCAATGGATAACAAGCAAGCAGGCCCATCAATCGGGCTTGACAAGAGGGACGGAGGCTCCAGGCACACGTGGGTTGGCGGACAGAGAGTTTCAGGACAGCCCTTCATTCTTTCCTTTACCGCCTTTGAGAGTGCTGCCTCGTCCCGTTTCTTGTTGTGCTGCGGCTCCACCTTTGGTTGAGGTCGCATGTGTCTCATGATCTGCAGCCACGCTGTGCGTCACGTCCGGCCCTTCTCCTCCGGTGATTGAGTATCTTTAAATGGGTAAAAACAAATTTTAGAGAACTGGCAGGAGAAGAGATTTTTACATTTGAATTCCACTCGCAATCCTAGCACCTGGCGTTATGCTCATTGGTCATAGTCAGAAGTCTATTACCATGAAGTAAGTAGGTGGGTATTTCTACTGCGTTCGCACCAAGTCTAATCGGCGTTCGTTCATGACATATATTATGGACAGAGGTCGGACTCAGTCTTATCACCTGCGTATTTCAACAAAAACCCCAAGATTGACAACATTCAGGGGAGACTCGTCCTTCTAATTCGAGCCTTAACAGTCTTACATTTCCCTTTAGAGCTGGCTAACTCTTTCAAACAGAGCGGGGGTGCAATCATTGAAAGACAGGGTCAAACAGGTTTTTCTCGAGGGGCGGCAGTTACTCATGGTCATCATATATATATATCGGGGACAGTAGCTGGGGTCGATCAAGTGGGGCGGGGACGCTTCGGGCATTCGCGCTTGGGTGCAAAGGGGGTGGGGCAATCTGGGCATTGGGGGTCAATCTGGACCTTGGCGCTTGTCTCTAACAATAAAAATTAGGATGCCATTGACATATAGTTCCCCTATAAAAGGCCAAATTGGGGGACCTTAGTCCTCTTACCTGTCCTTTCCTTCTCAGCCAATTTCAGGTTCATTCATTTTGTAGAAAGGAGAGGTAGTAATATGGCGAGATACAATCATTTTGTTTCGGTCAATTTCGTTGAACACCTTCGCGTTCAATAAGTTATCCAATCAGACTGGTGCCGACGAGGCACAATATTACCATACAAAAAGGATGGGACAGGGGGACTCTCGTAGGGAGTGAGAGTCGTCCGCAACCTAAACGAGCCATTCGGTACACGTATGACATGTAGAGAGAGGGAGAGAGAGAGAGAGAGAGAGAGAGTGAGAGAGAGAGAGAGAGAGACGTGTACAAAAATAGGTCATTTAGTGTGCTCACAACGCAGAACGACAGAGGTCAGGTAACACGCAAACGCAGACAGAGGGAAGACATAAACCCGTACATTACATACACACAAACTCAGACAAGGGAAGACAGTACATGTGTTACATACAAAAGAGTTCACGACAAAACATAAAACAGTTATTGGCCAAACAGAACTTCTGCATGCTGCGCATCTTTAGTATCCTATTTATCTACGTGCTGAGCTCTTTTTACCTTTTCCTCCTTTTCCTCTCATTTTCCTTTTCGTTTGTTATTTCTTCGAGCCTTCTCATTTGCCAATACTTACACCTCGATTAGTTGATCAGAAATTAACCTGGTCGCGCTATTTACCCATGGTTGGATCTTAAATCATTTTTCAGTTTCTTCCTTTGGTGGGAAGTTCTCCAGGCTGAGGCAACGGCAAGTATTGATCGGGAGAACAGTCGGACAGCTTGGCTATATCTATGAGAGTGTGAGAAAGGGGGGCAGTGCATCTTGAACATCAGCAACATTTCTTAACTTCCCAGACGGGTGGTGCCGTGGCAACCCTTACCCGTACAATTTTTCTTTGTCCTTTCCCTACCTAGTCAAAACGTCCAGTTATATTATTTAACGCGTCGTTTCTAGTCAAATTTTTTTTTTCATTCAGTACTTGTCCAGTCTCTATGTCAGTCCATCCTCCCGTTGCTATGTTCTAAGGAGGAACAGTCATGTTTAAGTCTACGTCTTTTAAAAACTTTTATTTGTCATAAGGACCATGCTCATATTCCCTTCTTCCCCTTCTCATCGGCGGTTCGATCATCGTCCTTCCATACATCAGCCAAGGTTCCGACGTGACCTGCAGAAGGGAGGAGAAAGAAGGGGTGGGGGGGCAATATTCAAACCTCATCAGCATGCAGTAATCCGGAAATGTTTTTACCTACCACATACTCGACCTATCTCCACGTAGTGCATTTCTCTACCATCACGGCGTTTAAGCCCAGAGGGACCAGAAATGTCAGACAGATAATCATTGACGATCTGCGTATCTACATGAGTTACTTGGTCGTAACCCCTTTTGATCGGGTACAAGGGTGGCGGTCAGGTGGCATTTCTGTGGTGTCGTTTTAGGGCTTCTAAAGCACTTTTCCGGCTGCCTGTGACACATAGTGTGGCTGCTAAATATCGGGTCCTTTTTAACCTTTAACCTTCATCATACCTTCTCGTTGCTCACAGTAGTAATACATTCAAAACTCATTAATGCAACCGCTACAACCATGCTTTCGTTTTCAAAATACTTTTAATAAAAAAAGTGTTGACGTATAAATACAGGCCTACAACCCAGTGGACTAGCCACGGAGCAGATTGGAGCTGTACATAAGGAGAACAAGGCTGGTGGCAGTTCGTTGCATAAAGTGTGGCAGTGCAATAAAATCGTATTAAACTCCCCTACAGAGCAAGCATGATGCATGTCAGTAATTCATCTTTAATAAATTCATAAATACATTATCCAATGTTCATTCATTACCTTAAATTACACCAATTCATTTTCCAACTCATAATCAGTACCCACCCTAAGTCAATTCATTGTCCAAGCACATACTCAATATCCTTCATACCTACTTTCATTATCCAAAACGTTATATATATCTCGGGGTAAAAAGCTTGCGCAATCAGGGTGCAACAAAGTTCATTAAAAACGTCTCATTTTGTGTCGGCGCCATTTTGGGTGGGGTCAGGCAAGTTCCAGCACAGTCAGAGTGTCTCTAGTCTCGCATGGTTGGCCCAGAACTTTCCGTTGGCAGTTCAAAAAGTCTCGTGCTATGTGGTTAACAGTCTAACAATATGGACCATGAGTCAAAGAGTGGGAAGGGCGGCAACAATTTTCCTACCGGGTCATTCTGGTGTTTCTCCGGAACTGAACAAGTCTGTGCCGTGGCTGCATTTTAGCCATTTCCAATCCGAGGCTGGTGCCGGCAGGAGTTGCTCCGATGTCGTGGTTCCCAGCGAAGGGGGCGGGGGCACCCATGCAGGGGGTCGGGGGCCCCCCGGCTCTTATAGAATCTTCAAGGTCGAGGAGAGACGATATGGAGCGTGTGCCCGTCCTGGGCAGAAGACCGCTTTTTGATGTTGACCCTCTTTAAGCAAAGAGTGTTGGGGTGTCGCTGGAAGCCTCCACCTGGAGGGAGGTGGGGGAGGGTCGTTCGCGCCACCTCCCCCTTCCAGCGACCCCGCGCCGTTCCTCGGCTCCGTCGCTTCGATATTGGCCGTGCCAGCCATTGAAGATGGGGGGGGGTGGTCGGCGGCTGAGGCAAGACAGCCCCCCCCCTCCCTTTTTGACATGTGGCGGGACTACCTCCAACTCTCCAGGGATTTGGAATGTGGCGGGACTACCTGTAACTATGCAGGCGATGGCGAATTTGGCATGTGGCGGGACTACTTGATTTGCCGCCGTTCTCGCCCCTGGCTTCGGCCTTCTTCGTGGGTCGGACCAGGCGAGAGACAGAAGGGGGGGGGGTGGTCGGTGGCTGAGGCAAGACAGCCCCCCCCCCCCGTGGCCTGCAGGGCAGCAGGAGAGGAGAGAAGGAGAGGTCTCTGCCATTCTTTGGACCGCCTGCCCAACATCATCTCCTCCTGACCGTGGCCAGGCGAGCCCCTCGTGCCTCGAGGCCTCGCCTTCCGGATGGGCGTAACCGCGAACCTGTTGCACTTCGGGAGCTTCCGGAATGGGGGTAGGTACCTATTGAATTGTTTCTATTTCATGTGACCGTTATTTGGGCGTGGTGGGCAATGAGGCAGACATGTTTAGGGCAGAAATAGGCAACGGAACCTAGCTACCTCGTGGCTGCCTTGGTGTCAGGCTTGTCTTCCCTCGCCATTTTTATGTTTCTTATTGCTAGTTATTTCTTTTTATGTTTGAAAGCTTTATTAGAGATAAAATAATTAATACAATAAGGTGACATCAGCAATTATGAGAAAAAGAGGTTATAAACTGGGACAAGGTAAAATAGAAGTAGCCAATATCACGATGAAAAAACAAAGCATTTTAAGTTATGGGGAAGGAAGGAGGGAGGGGGAGGGAGGAGAAAGGAAAAGCAAACATGGTATTCATCATAGAAGATGGGTAAGCAACAATAAGAAATATAGTAAATGGCAATCAAAAGTACAGTAAAAAATCATCGTATGAGTAATTGCATGAATGAAAAAGAAGTAGGAATGAGGTCCATATGAGTTAAATTATTACAATATTGAGAATGAAAAATAACGTGCAGAAAAACTTCAGGCAAGAGTACATGTGTTCAGGGGGGCTTGAAATTGTCTGAAGATAGTGGAGAGTAACATTTTTTCGCGGATTGATCGAGGTGGAGAGTAAGAGGTAACCAATAAAGTTTTTATGTTTCTTATTGCTAGTTATTTCTAACGTTTTTTATTTTATTTTTAACGAAGTTGATAACTCCTCAGTGGCCTACTGATTTCGCCCAACTCCTTTTCTTGTATTTTTATGCCATAACCTATTATGAGCCATAGCGACTAGTCCACACTTAATGAACAGGTCCTTATTAGGTGTGCCCTCCAGTGGAGCTGGATAGTTCAACTCTAATAAGCGGTCCGGGCTAAAACAGGCTACCAACCAGTGGGGAGAAGATAGGCATGACGGATTACAACGGGGACAAAAGTCTGCATTACCTATCTTATCACAGCGGGCAAAGACTAGGCAGAATATTTCTATTCTCCGTTGTTTGGCGGCGGTGAATACCTCAAACGAACCAATACCGAATAATCGGCCAATCAAACAATTCAGTGGGGAGAATAAGTGGGCACGAAAAGTTATCGCTACCCACTCTTTCTCTACCTGCAAAGCGAGACCTTGTTCTTCCCTGTTTGCAGACAAAGAATCTCCAGACAATAATCCACGAACGACAGTTCGGGAAACAGTGGGGGAGGAAGATAGGCACGACGGATTACAATGGGGACAAAAGTCTGCGTTACCTATCCTTCACTGCTTGCAAAGAGAGAGCCTGTTGTTTTCTCCGTTTGCAGACGGTGAATCTCCAGAGGGTTTCAACAAAGCGTAATACTAGTATTATCCAACAAACAATCATTTCACAATTTGCCGCATTTACGCGACCTTACCCGGACCGGACCGTGTGGGCAGTTCTTCGTCTTCCTCCTTCCAGCGCCCGATCGTTCTCTTACTCCATGATTTTACCTGCAGCAGTCCTGTGGGATTCCAGTCAGGACAGTGGGTCACTCGAGAGAGGTCCGTTCAGAATTGGTGAAGTTCATTCAATCGGCAGCCGGACGAGGGCCCTCTCAAGGCAGGTATACTCCGATCATTTAGATGTTCACCTCATCGTCTGGATCTCTCTCACTGGACCTTATGTCACTGATGGACCCCGAGTTGGGACGCCAATTGTGGAACAGGAGCCCATATTACTATCGATGCCCAGGCCGCTGGCGCAAACCGCCTCTTAGTTCCCATGTTGAATAATTACCAAATAAAGAGACGGGCGCTGGAAGCAGGAATCAAGAACAGAGTTTAATTCTCATGAGGAGAGCCTGTCACGTCAGACACGAAACAAGGTGCCATCGGGAGGTGCTCTAACAAGTGAGCTGAGTCTCTGTCTTTTATACTTTACAGAACACTTGGCATTACAGTCACAGCATTGTAAAACAAAGAAAAGACATCCTCATAATCCTCGTGTAAATCCTACCCCACATGTGTTCACAATAAGGACCCTTGACCTGCTGATAAGAGGGGAGGGCAATCACGCAGCTGTGTGTTCCGTCAACTGTTTAGAATGTGTGCGCCTGATCATAGCCCAGGGGGTGGGGTGGCCAGGATCAATAGTGGGTTCTTTGAAAAGGAGTGACTTCATACAATAAGGGTCAGTAAATGGTATCTCCTGGCTTAGGCGATGGCCTCGGACATGTGTGGTCAGTCGGACTCGGGGGAAGGGGTCATCAAAGAGGTGGTATTCATGCAGTGTGGACAATCGAGCGTGGAGGGAAGGCTTGTCAACAGAGGGGCATTCATGGAAGGAAAGGAGGTGCTGGTCAGGCGCGGCCGTGACTCCCAAGGACAGGGTTTTGCAGAAGGAGAAGGTTTATGACTTGTCCATGTGAGGGAGAAGGAGGGGGTCAGGGTGCGCGCAGGGTCAGAGTCGCACAGAGAGAGAGAGAGGTCTTATGACCCGTACATGAGAGAACAGGGGCAGTCAGATACAGCTGGGGGGGGCTATGTCAGCAGAGGCGAAGGATGCTTCTTCAAGAGGGAAATGGGGGGGGTGCCTGGGTCAAGCAGGATGGTTGCCTTTCATAGCAGGGTCGCGCAGAGTGCTGGGTTTCATGGTCTATGCATGTGAGAGGGGGAGGGGGGTGCTCAAATGCGCGCAGGAGGGAAGCCAGTGATTCTAATGAGTGGGCAAGAGGCCAAGGTGCCTAAAATGGCTGTCATGTACACATGGGTGCAGGCCTTTGCGGGCGGAGGGATGCAGTCAATGCTTTACAATATTCATGGTGCGTGCAGGGAGGGGAGTGGGAAAAGGGAAATGAACGTTGCTTATGTACATCAATACTTCTTATTTTCTACACTTGTTGGCCTCATGTCATGCATCCTGGAGCCCGTGTGAGTCTCGTGTCAGCCTCTTGTTGGCCTCATGTCTCCACCCTGGAGCCCGTGTGAGTCTCGTGTCAGCCTCATGTTAGCCTCATGTCATCCACCCTGGAGCCCGTGTGAGTCTCGTGTTAGCCTCATGTCATCCACCCTGGAGCCCGTGTCAGCCTCTTGTTAGCCTCATGTCAGCTGCCTGGACCCTGTGAGTCTCATCTTGGCCTCTTGGCCTCATGTCATCCACACTGGTGCTTCATGTGACCTGGTGCTCTTGTGAGCTATTGATCCTCCTTAACCGCAGCCCCAGTCGGAGATCCCCCTCAGTGAGATGTGCTGAAGCTGCAGGATGTTTCCTGGGTGATTAACATCAGGAGATCTGTGGTGTTGATTCCTTTTCTGCTGATCAGTCTCATTTGAGGAAACAGCATCCTGCCTTTTCATTTCCGTAGAAAACTATATTTTTCATTGCATGAAGTGTGAAACCTCATCTAATTAATACCTTTATCACTTTTGTGTATGTATATAGGTATGTGTGTGTATATATATATATATATATATATATATATATATAGTACCTACTATATATAGTTAGGATTTTTTTCCTATGGGACTTTTGAAAATTCTATGTTTAATAACTTTGGCGTTTGTGGACGGAATCGGCTGAAATTTTCAGGAAAATGGCACATTTTGTTTCTGAGCAGCCCTTGAAAATTTGGGGGGGTTTCGTCAAGGGGGGGCCGAGAAAAAAGGGGGGTCCCAAAACGCGTTTTTCCCATGTTAATTTCCATAGGGCGTTTGGCCTTACTTTTAGCTCGAACGGCTGAATGGATTTGCACGAAACTTGGCAAAATTGTAGGGACTGTTAGCCTGATGTGCCTTTGCTGGGTCTCAATATATGTGCTCCAGTGGATTTTGAGAAATTAACGTTTTAAAAAATGTATATATCTGTTACAGCGTCCCGGGTAGCGCTCCAGATCGCGTACTTTTTGCGTCACGGAGCTTTGCGTAGCGAAGCTGATTGGCTGTCCGGTGTCTGTCAACATTCTAAACAGTCCGGTGCGGCCGCCATCTTGTCTGCCGGTAGGATCGAGAGACAAGAGGAGGAGAAAAACGAAGGGGGAATTTAATGAAAGGGGGCTAGGTTGACCCCTCTTGACCCCCTAGGAATGATGTTGGGGTTATTAAAGGGTCCCGTGGGGCAAATAAAAAAAAAATGATTTTTCACGGTAGAAGCGCTTCTCGGTTCGCAAACTGGTAGCGAAACGTGAATTCGCCATTTTGTGTTTCGATTTCATTAAATTACTAGGTATAAGGGGGTACGGGAGACATATCCTGACCCCTTTTGTTTTCTGAGGGTGGCTGAGGAGGCTCATATATGTTGATTCATGTCTTCCAGCGGCTGTGCGTGAGCGGTTTTTTTTTGCTGCGTGACGTCTGTTAACGTTCGATTCGATGGAAATCAGGAAGTGTTGACCGGCATTTTGTCACTGCGAGTAAATATTTTATTTGTTATAAATAAATCATTATTGATAAACATTGTCTGCGCCATCTTGCCTTTTTTGCAATGCCACACTTTTGTCGAGCACAGCAGCCATTTTAGATGCCTTGACCAGACCCACTGTCTGCACCCTCGCAAGCATCTCCCCCACGCACTGGTCACTCCCGCTCTCTTTGTCATGTATGGGCTAGAAACCTCCTCCCATCTGCGCTGTTCTTCTCTGAGAATCACACCCTGTGCCCGCCAGACACCTGCCTTTCACCCTATTCACTACCGCACCCTCTGACACTCCTCTTCCTCTGTGTCCGATTGTCCAGGCCGGTCCCAGGCTATCACCTAGCCCTGCAGATGTAGTTTATGGCCCCAGCTGTAGAGAATCACCCCTCTTCAAAGAAGTTACAGTAGATCAAGGCCCCCACCCGATGAGATCCGTCACACCACACGCGTTCCTACTATCTGATAACCATCCTGTATTGTGATTGGGGAGGGGATTCTCACTGTGAGGGTGTGTGGGACCGAGCCTGAAGTGGAAGATTCCACGGATGCCTTTTTGTACATCAAAGTCTTCACAATTATGTGTCACATTAAAAATATATAGCACTCACAAAAAAGTAGAAGGAAAATAACACTTTAATAACTTATAAATATATACATCGCAACAAAAACAGTAAACACCTTAAAACATTTTTTAATAAAACAGAAGCAACAATGGTCAGTAGCGGTCTGTTGTGCGAATAGTTCCAAGGCAGCACAACGTGCTGAGTTGTGTACGGCATCCAGGTGAAGAACCATCCCTTCTTTAAACGCCATGAAAAAACTAAAGTGACAACTTCCTCATCCTTAATTTGTCTTTCTTTGTTCCTTAAGATGTCATCTGGGTCAACCTCCTCCGAGAATGCTGATGCGTTAGGGATTTCCTTGTGTTTCTTAATAGCATTGGTGTCTGCACACTTCTTTGTCAATTCTGTGAACATGACAGCTGCTTCATAGACAGACGATATCTTTGTTAAGTCATTAGTGTTAAGTGTGTCTGAAACTACAGTGCCCTTCTGTTTTACTTTCCTCAGACACTACAGAGTTTTGTGTGTTGTTCTCCTGAGCGACAATTATTCCAGAGGTTTCAGGTTCACTTGTTTTGTCCTGCAGTGAGTTAACAGCTTCAGAGACTTCATGTTTATTTGCTATGTTCTGCTGTGCGTCAACTGCTTCAGAGACGTCAGCCTCATTTGTTATGTTTGACTATAGCCTGGACCTGCCCGGCCGCGCCAAAAGTGGAGCCGGTATAAATGAGACTCGTAACTCCTTGTTGTGTACTGGTTGCCCAACCTTGATATCACGAGATACGTATGCAGTTTTGAAGCACATGGCGAGCAGGGACGAGAATTGATTGAACATTTTGATATCCCTATTAATATTAAGTTCAGATGTGTTATTGATTACTGTACTATTGAAAGATTGAATTAACGTCACTCATGGTACTTGCCGTCTTTAGCTGCACTGTGCCTCGTCAGTAGCGGTTTGTTGTGCGAATAGTCCCAAGGCAGCAGAACGCGCTGTGATCTTGACGGCACCCAGGTGATGTCCAGTAAGTTGCCGCACTGGTTTTGGTATCCTACAATGCTGCTCCGAAAAACGGTGTGGGGCGCCCCGGGGGGGGAGGGGGAGGCGGCGTGAACGGGCCTCCCCAGGTGGAGGCTCGTCTGCTGTAGTGGGGCGCCCCTTTACCGTTTCAGTTGCCGTTCCGCCCGCTTTTGCTACACTGTGCCTCATCCGCCATTCAGCTGTTTACCGCCCGCTCTTGCGGCTACAGCGTCTCGCTCACCATGTAGTTGAGTTGCTCCCACTCTTGCGGTGCAGCGATAGGCGGCTGCCACAGGAGTCTTAAAATGGCGGACGGCTCTTCGGATTTGGGCCTGGTCCACTAACATGGCCCTGGGACACCTTGGAACTCGGACGTACCCTGAGCCTTGAAGATTTTACAAAAGTCTTGGGGGCTCACGACTCCTGCAGGCTTCCGGTGGGGAGCGGCTGCCATGATTGCTCGCGGAATGACCACGACGGAGCCACGAGATGGTGGTGCTCTCAGGCTGACGCCAGCTTTAGTCTGAAACATCTAGAAACAAGGTGGGGCTTTCATCGTTTGGGAAAAAAAAATGTTTTAATCCAATGAAAAGTGATATTTTTAGGTCATATGATCAAGCCTTCCATCATTAGGAAACCAAAAGTAAAATGAACCAATGAAAAGTTTTATTAACAAGTCACATGACCTGTTATGCTTACGTTACGCGCTGCGCGCCGTGCTCTGGATCGTATCCAGGAAGCTGCGCCTTGCGCACCGGAGCACTTCCGGGTGCGCTAACGCGGCACGTCATATGACGCATTACCCGACAACGCAGGTCCAGAATATAGTCAAAATGTCTCCACCAACCAGCGGTCGGAATACAACCCCTTTCAGCAGTCCAAAAAGTTCTGTTAAATGGCAACAGAAGGGACAGGCAACAAGAACAATCAGTCAAAGAGGGGAGGGCAAGTTCTTCTCTACCGGGTCACGTTGGGGCTCCACCGGAACTGATTGAATTGGTAGTCTACAGTGTTTCTGGATGTTTCAGATTGAAGCTGGCGTCAGCATGAGAGCACCCAATTCTAAAACAGTAAATGCTTCGATAACAATCAATCAAATGTAGAGGGAAGCAGGCACGACGGGTTACAATGGGGGCAAATGCTTACGTTCCCTACCCTTCACTATCTGCAAAGAGAGAATACTCCTAAAAGAAAAGAGAAGGGGGGGGCAGCGTTCAAAGCACATCAGCGTGCATAAATACGAAAATGTTTTTACCTACCACGTACTTGACATTTTGCAGCTTTTGATATTTGCTATTAAAAAACCATTGAAATTCACTGAAAAAACCATAGGTTATAGACCATATATAGTTAGGAATTAGCATTTACAAAACCTTAATTTACTCGCACAAAACCATAGAAATTCGCATATATAGTTAGCTGCAATAACTATATATCGCGCACCCGCAATCCACTGCTGATGATGTCACATATTACATCATTCATGACATGGTCAGTGACATCACTGATGACATCACTGATGACATCTCATTTGACATTACTGATCACATCACTGATAATATCATTCATGTGATAATACGATGAACCTCTTCTGACTCTAATATAACCGTAGATACAATCAGTGTAAGCAGACACTCACAGATTGTCACTAATCCATGGAGTTACTCACATATCTAGTCAGTCATGAAAATAATCAATCACTCCTCCATTTCCTCAACTATACAGTTATACACACCTTACTAATTCAAACATATTCTAACACATATTTACTCTCTTATACAATCTCTGATACAAGTTCACAATGATTCATAAAGCCACTCTCACATTCACTGGCTCTTATGCTCAGTTATTTATATATGTCAACTCTCACATATACTGTGTTTTACATATGTACTTACTTTGACATGTAGCACTGAGATATCCATTCACTCACTAATACACTCATGCACACAGTCAACTGCCCATACAGCTGTTTCCACATGCACATTTGAACCCATACATCTAGTGAATCAACTGCTCACACATCTATGCACAGAGTCATACACCTCCCAGCCACCCACACACATACTCAGTCTCCCATACAAATACTTGGGCAACCAATCAATAACCCATATAGTTACTCATATAGCTACTGATTAACACATGCAGCAGTTTACAGAACAACAGACATAATGATGCACAAATTATGACAGTTTAGTCACTAACCCATGCACTCAGTGAAACACATTTAATCACTCTCTCATACAGTCAGTCATGCACCTACTAAACCCTTCATCCAGACACTTATACATCCACTCATTCTTCAATATGTAATACATATTTTAACTTTACACAAACATACAAACACTGGTTGATGTCATCAGTGATGTCATCAGTGATGTCACTGACCATGTCATGAATGATGTAATATGTGACATCATCAGCAGTGGATTGCGGGTGCGCGATATATAGTTATTGCAACTAACTATATATGCGAATTTCTATGGTTTTGTGCGAGTAAATTAAGGTTTTGTAAATGCTAATTCCTAACTATATATGGTCTATAACCTATGGTTTTTTCAGTGAATATATATATATATATATATATATATATATATATATATATATATATATATATATATATATATATATATATATACATGTATGTAAGTGTGTTTAGTGAGAGCAATGGGTTGGAATGGTACCCGAGTGATTGCCAGTGGTAAGACTTATTGCAAGCAGCCTCCCATCACCTTTAGTGTGTTTGAATTAAAGTCCGAAGTGGCACGGGTTAAGCCCAGATCTGGGTCTCGTGCTCTCTGTGTCACTGGAACCAAGGTACTCCCGACTGACAGACATCTCAGTGAGGACTTGGCTTAGCAGTTTGGGCTGGACTGTTTCAATTGGAGCAGGATCGACACTGATTTGGATTTAACCAGGTCCAAGCTGAGGTGGCTTGCTGGGCTCAAGAACCAGGGTTTGGAATGTTACCCTGAGTGATTGCCAGTAGTTAGACTTATTGTAAACGTTCTTCACTTCACCTTTTGTGTGTTTATTTTAATGTCCTTAGTGGCAAGCATATGCATAGACATGGGTCCAGTGCCACTGAAAACAAGCTGATCCGAATGATGAGCACCAATCAGTGTTTAATTTGAGCTGGTGGTTTCCCGTGCTCAGCACCTGTCCTTAATTGCTAACACAGCAATTGGGATAATTTGCCACAAGGTGGCGCTGTCTGGCTAATTTAGAGATGATCACAACAACAGTTGTTTATTAATTGAATATACATCAACTATAGCTAATAACTACCACCTAAGCCATTCTTATAGCTTTAGGGGCCTGAAATAGTCGGAATTGTCACACTTGTAGGAGTGCAATGATTAGTTAGTTGTTTGTTACGATCAGTGGCAGCATGGCAGATGCAATGTGTGGCGCAAGCTGTAGTGGTGTCCTGAAAAGAGCCCTGTCACTCATTTTTTACAAATGAGGCACTGGCCCCAATCGGGGTGAAACCAGCCTTGGGTTGCTTGCATTCGTGCTCAGGGAGCACTTGGCTTGGCCGTTCACAGTCCATCCCTGCCCATCTCTCCCTAAAGCCTAAGCCTGCTCAGAACCACAAAAGTGTCAGAATGCACAACCCTTTGTGGTCCCCAATGTAGGCTCTCAATGTGAGTAGCCTTTTTAAGTGCCCTGGAGACAATAGCTCAAGCTACAGGCGATGTTGAAATTACAAAATCAACAGTATTTCCGCAGATCAGTTTATTTTCAAAACGAGATTCCGGCTGCTTCAAGCAGCCAAAATCTTTGTGTGAAAATCTGTTCGAATATGAGGCAATGCCAGGATAAGCAGACCCCAGTGAATTATCATTTCTAAGGAGATTCACAGGGACTTATTTACAGGCCTTGTGCACCTCCGGAACGTCACTGTTTGTGACATCATGGGGGTGCACAGGGCATAGCCATATCTACAAGGCCATGTAAAGCCACCCTGCGTGGCTTTCAATGGCCTTGTATATATGAAGTGAAGCCACGCAGTGCAAGTTTCTTCGCTGCCTCACACTGCTTCGGAGAGGCATGCTATGGGTGTTGCAGTGGGTGTTCCCACTCAGAGCCCATAGGTTTAGACACATTCCCAGATTTACAACATGGCGTAAGTCTGGGAATGTGCTGAAACCGTGTGCCTCCCTAGGGGTGGCATAACAAGGAGAAATGTAAAGGATTTTAATGAATCATACAATAAAGTTGTTGCTAACAAGGAGAAATGTTTTAATTTCTCCTTGTTTTTTCCTTTTTCCATGTGTGCCTCGGTCTGCAGCACACATAGAAGGAGGAACACACCTACAATGATTGTTTTGTGCAGGAAGGTGCCCCTTACTGCACGAAAACAATCATGCCAACAACACAGACACCCTTGCACCATGGTGCAAGGGAGCTTGCATTGGTGCACGGCTGCTGGTTTTTTGCCAGACCTTTCTGAAAGGACAGGAATGCACTGTATCTTGTAAATACAATGTATTCCTGCCCTTTTGAATTGGTGTAGGGCAGTACAACAACATGACTTGCAGAGCCACCCTAGGCGAATTCTTTGTAAATATGCCCCCCAGTGTCCAGCTTGTAATGGCCTAGATTGTCCCCACCCAGAGGATTGGTTACTCTGAGGTGAATAAAATCCAGGCCACTTTCCAGGCGAATCACTGTCAAAATATCGACCTACAGGAATATCGATGCAGAAATATCGTAGGCAAGAAAATCGACATCCTATCTAGAACATGGTAAGTACAAAAATATCGGGAAAAAATATAGATGTTACAAATATTGATGTAAAAAATATCGGTTTTTTTTCTGTAAAAATATAAATGTAAAATAAAGTAATTAAAACACTAATGAATACAATAAACATAATTAAAAATATTTAATAATGTTTAAAATTAATCAAAAATACATATATAATAATACATTAATTAAACATACATAAAATATAGAATATATACATACTTAATAAGTTGTAATAATTATTTTAATAATTTATAAATTAATAAAAAATATTGTAAATTACAAATACATTTATAAACATAAAACAAAAACATAAATAAAAAGTAAAGAATTACGTTTAATAAATAAGAAAATTAAATATACCTTTAATATTTTTAAAATTAATGATATACTACATTATCTAAATTTATACAAAAAAATGAAATAACTAAATAAATAAAAATACTATTCAAAATTCATAAGTAAAAAAAATACAGTAATAAAAATGTTGGATAGCATAGAACTTAAAATTACCATTCCCACTCCAGACAGCGCAACAGTAGAGAAACCGTTGTATAGCGTAGAGGTAAAAATACTATTCCAACTCCAGAGAGTGCAACAGTAGGGAAAACATTGGATAGCGTAGGGGTAAAAATTATTATTTCAACTCCAAAAAGTGCAAAAGTAGGGAAAGCGTTGGATAGCGTAGGTGTAAAAATTACTATTACAACTTCAGAGAGTGCAACAGTAGGGAAAGCGTTGGGGTAAAAATTACTATTCCAACTCCAGAGAGTGCAACAGTAGGGAAAACATTGGATAGCGTAGGGGTAAAAATTACTATTCCAACTCCAGAGAGTGCAACAGTAGGGAAAGCGTTGGATAGTGTAGCGGTAAAAATTACTATTCCCACTCCAGAGAGTGCAACAGTAGGGAAAGCATTGGATAGCGTAGAATTTAAATATAACAAACTTATAAATAATAGTTGTAAATAAAATATTTAAAAATGTAATTTTTAAATAACTACATCATTTGCAAATACCCATTAATAATTACTAAAAATATATTTAAAATTGAATAATTATTTAACAATAAATTAACAATAAATACCAATAAATATGAATTAATAAAATAAATTACCAAATAATAAATATTGAACACTAAGGGGCCGATTCCGATCCTGGAAAAAAAACATCCGTACAATTTTTATCTGGAGCCATCGCCGTAGGAATCATACCCATCCGTCCGAGTCGCGTAGTACGATCCGTATTCCGTCAATCCGTCCGAATCGTCGCGATCCGTACTTATTGCAAGGCTGAAACCGTGAATCGTACGACTCGTACACATGCCGTACGACCCGACGAGTACGATCCGGACCGGGGTATGAGGACGCGATTCGTATGGACCACGTCAGGTAAGGGCTATTTGTACGGAAAAGCACACAATCATATACACACCGTACGGTGTGTACAGCCCATGATCGCAGGGGTATGGTGCGTACCCCTGCGATCTTGGGGTGTACTTGCCGTACCCCGCGATCGCAGGGGTACAGTGAGTGAAACAGTGCTGTACCATTGTGTGTCCCATGCCTCCATTCACCAATTCCGTGTCCAAGCAGCAGTCACCAAGATTAAAGAAGCACACTGTGGCATATGGACTGTACAGGGCAGAGTGCATTTTAGGAGTTGTAGTTTCTTCATGACAACTGGGTAAATGAGCCACACTCATGCATTCATATTGAATTCTGCTCTGCCAGCACCACTACCATTGAACCAAGTAAATCATAACTGATGTGTGCATTGGATGAGCTATGGTACAGAGACTGTCCAGTGTGCGCATGGCAGGCCATAGGGTATTGAATGTAGTGTTTGCATTGCACCTGTAGAGTTGGGTTCCAATTGAGACAGATCATCATGTGGCATGGAGTCAAGACAGACTTTGAGATCCTTGCATCACTATTAAGTGTTCCTAAATTTGCAAGGTGTGTCCACTGACAGACGTCTCGCCCTCAGCTGCCTGTATGACATTTTACATGTACAGGTAGCTGTCACAACCACCCACCACTGTTCACCGGTGTACTGCACTACCTTTTAAGTCAACAAAGACAATATGTGGCTCTGGATTGTCCGATGATGTGTGGGGACAGCAAAAGGCTAGACTCACAATGTAGCTAGAGGAGTAGTCCAGACCCTATGTGGATGTGTGACCCACATTTGGCTTGCCCCATACAATGCTCCAAAGCAGATGACACTTGGTTGAGGTTTGGCCAATACAGTTGCGTAAGCCACAATAATACACATGCGATGTCCATGTCAAACTCAATTAAGTATATGACAGTGAACATACATGTAATGTAAGTTCATAAACAGAATGGGGGTTGGGAGCACACTGCCTCACAGTCCCAGCACACTTCGCCCCTTTGCATCCTGGTAAATGCAGTACACAGTTCAAACTTACTTCAAAATTATCTGGAGTCATTCACCAAAGTTAGTACAGACATTGCTGTATATCTCTAGACAAACATGGCACCACATGAGGCTCAAAAGAAAAGCACACTAGTCATACTGGGCTTACATTGGCTCTAATGTAGTCCACCTGAGGCTCAAATGAAGTGTAGAAGAGGCTCAACCGAGGAACACTCGAGGCTCACATGAGGTATACATGAGGCTCAAATGAGGTGCACACGAGGCTCACATAAGGTGCACACAAGGCTCACATGCGGTATACACAAGGCTCACATGAGGCACATATGAGGCTCACATGAGGTGTACATGAGACTCAAATGAGGAGTACAATAGGCTCACATGAGGTGTACATAAGGTTCACATGAGGCGAACACGAGGCTCACATAAGGTGCATACAAGGCTCACATGAGGTATACAAAAGGTTCACATGAGGTGCAGACAAGGCTCACATGAGGTGTACACGAGGCTCACATGACGTATAAACGGGGCTCACATGAGGTGTAAATGATGCTCACATGACTTATACACGAGGCTTATAACCACTCTATCCCCTGGAGAATCCAGAGGGAGGAAACTAGAGGTAGGGGGTGCTAGGAGCAGGCAGCGTCCAACATCAAATGTTTAACACAAATAGGGCCGCTCTCAGTATAGTGACCAAGGTGCTCAAGGGGTAAATTGTGAGTGTGGGCATTTTACAAAATGTGAAGGACTGGTCTCACACACCACCAGGTGTCATGCTTCATCATTGACCAGTCTTCGCTCTCTAGAAACTTGGTTTGGTAGAGGGCGGGCATACACCTGACAACAGGGATGCACTTCTAAACTAAGTAGGGGCCTGTGAAAGAGTGGGTAAGGAGAGAAGGAAGACACTTGTAGTCAATCCTGCCTCAAGGTGTGTCTCCCGTAATACACCTAGATGTGCTCTCCTTTCCTCCCCGACGGGGAGGAAAGGAGAACACAGCTAGGTGCATCACGGGGCATGTAGGTCTTTGTCCGAGGGCTTAATCTGTTTTTAATGTCACCCACTCTTTCACGGGCACCCACTTAGTTTAGAAGTGCATCCCTATTGTCAGGTGTGCGCCCGCCCTCTACCAAATCAAGTTTCTAGAGGGCGAAGACTGGTCAATGATGAAGCATGACACCTGGTGGTGTGTGAGACCAGTCCTTCACATTTTGTAAAATGCCCACACTCACAATTTACCCCTTGACCTCATGTGAGCCTTGTGTGTACCTTATGTGAGCCTATTGTACTCCTCATTTGAGTCTCATGTACACCTCATGTGACCCTCATGTGCGCCTCATGTGACCCTTGTGTATACCGCATGTGAGCCTTGTGTGCCCCTCATGTGAGCCTTGTGTCCACCTCATGTGAGCCTCATGTATACCTCATTTGCCCACACTCACAATTGAACTCTTGAGCACCTTGGTCACCATACTGGGAGCGGCACCATTTGTGTTAAACATAAACGTATACACGAGGCTCACATGAGGTGTACACAAGACTCACAGAAAGTTAACATGAGTTTCGCAATAACTCAAGTGAGGTCCACACATGTGAGCTCTGTAAAAAGCTCATTTGAGGTCTACACAAGGATCAAACAGCGGGTGCAAAGAGCTCATCTAAGGTGCCAATAAGGCACAAGTAAGGCCAAGAAGCAATTCTTATGAGGCGACCAAGGATACCACAGGAGGCTCCCAGGAAGTTCACAACTCATCCTTGGCTTCATTCATGAGACTCACTCCCAGCTCACATGAGGTTCAGAGCAAGTTCACGACTCATCCTGGGCATCATTCATGAGGCTCACTCCCAGCTCACATGAGGCTCACAGGAAGTTTGCACCCTATCCTGGGCTTCATTCATCACTCACTACCAGCTCAATGTGGCTCGCAGCAAGTTCACGACTGATCCTGGGCTTCGTTCATGAGGCTCACTCCCAGCTCATATGAGGCTCACAGCAAGGCCATGACTGATCCTGGGCTTCGTTCATGATGCTCTCTCCCAGCTGACATGAGGCTCACAGCAAGTACACAACTCATCCTTGGCTTGATTCATGAGACTCACTCGCAGCTTACATGAGGCCCACATGAAGTTCACAACTCATCCTTGGATTCATTCATGAGGCTCACATGAGTCTCACAGCAAGTTCACAACTCATTCTAAGCTCCATTCCTGAGGCTGACTCCAGCTCACATAAGGCTCACAGCAAGTTCATGACTCATCCTAAGCTTCATTCATGAGGCTTTCATGAGGTGTACATGAGGCTCATAAGATGTATGCACGAGGCTCACATGAGGTGTACACGAGGCTCACATGAGGTGTACAAGAGGTTCACATAACATATACACAAGGCTCACATGAGGTGTACACGAGGGTCACATGAGGTATAGACGAGGCTCACATGAGGTGTACACAAGGCTCGCATAAAGTTAACATGAGTTACTCTCTGACTCAAGTAAGGTCCGCACATGTGAGCTCTGTTAAAAGCTCATTTGAGGCCCACACGCATAGAGCTCATCTAAGGTTCTAATGAGGTTTAAATAAGGCCAAGAAGCAATTCTTATGAGGGGACCAAAGACGCAACAGGAGGCTCACAGGAAGTTCACGATTCATCCTCAGCTTCATTCATGAGTCTCACGCCCAGCTCACATGAGGCTCAGAGCAAGCTCATGACTCATCCTGGGTTTCATTCATGAGGTTCACTCTCAGCAGACTTGAGGCTCACAGCAAGTTCTCGGCCCATCCTGGGCTTCATTCATGATGCTCACTCCCAGCTGACATGAGGCTCACAGCAAGTTAATGTCCTCGGCTTAGATTATTAGGCTTACTCCCAGCTCACAGGAAGTTCATGACTCATCCTTGGTATCATTCATGATGCTCACTCCCAGGTCGCATGAGGCTCACAGCAAGTACACGACTCATCCTGGGCTTGATTCATGAAGCTCACTCTCAGCTTACATGAGACTCACATGAAGTTTATGACTCATCCTTGGATTCATTCTAATGCTCACTCCCAGCTGACATGAGGCTCACAGCAAGTTCACGACTCATCCTGAGCTTCATTCATGACGCTCACATGAGGCTCACGCAAGTTCATGACTCATGCTGAGCTTCATTCATGAGGTGTACACGAGCCTCACATGACATACACGAGGCTTAATTGAGGTGTACAAGAGGCTCACATGACATATACACGAGGCTCACATGAGGTGTACACGAGGCTCACATGACGTATATATGAGGCTCACATGAGGTGTACAAAAGGTTCACACACAGTTAACATGAGTTCCACTCTGACTCAAGTGAGGTCCGAACATGTTAGCTCTGTAAATAGCTCATTTGAGGTCCACAAAGGGATCAAACAGCCCGTACACAGAGCTCATCTGAGGTACCAAAGAGGCTCAAGTAAGGCCAAGAAGCAATTTTTATGAGGAGACCAAGGTTGCCACAGGAGGCTCAGAGGAAGTTCATGGCTCATCCTTGACTTCATTCATGATGCTCACTCCCAGCTCACATGAGTCTCACAGCAAGGTCACAAATCATCCTGGGCTTCATTCATGATGCTCACTCCCAGCTCTCATGAGGCTCACAGGAAATTGACAACTAATTCTGGGCTTCATATATGAGGCTTAGTCCCAGCTCACATGGGGCTCACAGGAAGTTCACGACTCTTCCTGGTCTTCATTCATGAGGCTCACTCCCAGCCTACATGAATCTCACAGGAAGTTCATGACTCATCCCTAGCTTCATTCATGAGGCTCACTCCCAGCTCAAATGAGGCTCACAGCAAGTTCACGACTCATCCTGGGATTCCGTCATGAGGCTCACTACCAGCTCAGATGCGGTTCACATGAATTTTGAAAGTCATCCTGGGCATCATTCATGAGACTCACTCCCAGCTCACATGAGGCTCACAGTAAGGTCACGACTCATCCTGGGCTTCATTCATGAGGCTCACTCCCAGCTCTCATGAGGTTCACAGGAAGTTCACGACTCATCCTAGGCTTCATTAAAGAGGGTCACCCCCAGCTCACATGAGGCTCACAGGAATACTCATCATGGGCTGCACAGGCTAACAATTTGTGAACATGAGGTTCAAAGGAAGTTCACGACTCATCTTTGGCTTCATTCATGAGGTTCACTCCTAGCTCACATGAGGCTCACAGGAAGTTCATGACTCACCCTGGGCTTCATTCATGAGACTCTCTCCCAGTTCGCATGAGGTTCACCGGAATTTCACGACTCATCCTGGGCTTCATTCATGAGGCTCATTCCCAGCTCACATGAGGCTCAAAGGAAGTTGTTGTTATGTTATGTTATGTTGAAGTTCACGACTCATCCTGGGCTTCATTCATGAGGCTCACTCCAGCTCACATGAGGCTCACAGGAAGTTTACGACTCATCCTGGGCTTCATTCATGAGGCTCACTCCAGCTCACATGAGGTTCACAGGAAGTTCATGACTCACCCTGGGCTTCAAGGTCTAAGAAGAGGGCTGAGGTCCCACCATCTACAGCAGATAAAGGAGCCTCAACCAAGGAGTTGGATACAAAGGAACATAACTGGGCGCTCAGAAGAGAGAGAAACAAGGTAGCAAGACCCTCAGCCGCCTGGGTACATTGTGCCCAAGAAGAAACAAATCTTCAAGGCAAGAGGCGTCTCAAGAGGATGCCCAGCACCAGAGACGCCTTAAAGACGCCCCCCGGCAAGGGATGCAAAGTCTCTGATCACACAAGGAGGAAATGAATGTAAATACAGTGAAAAGAAACCCATATGCTCTTTCACAGTGTCAGACAAAACACAATAGACACTAACACAAAGCACATGACACACAAAAAGCAGCAAGAAAGGAGGAATCGATAGTGACAGCTCCTATGTATAGTTGATGTTGTCCTTTCTTTACTTCTTGCCTAATGGAGCAGGATTGTAGCAAATGTAGTGGGCAGATTTACAAGCTCCTTGTTCCACTTTTGCGTCACTTTTAACATGGGAAAAGTGAGGCAAAGGTGTCGCAAGGCCCAGTGGGTCTTAGAATGTATGTGCAGCTGTAGTAAAGTAGTCAGAAGGGAGACTACATAACAGAGCCTCTTGTCTTGTAGTAAAATTATATTTTCCCTCATAAATTAGCACCAGTGAACAATACTTACATCAATCTAGCCTAAATCCAGCTTTTTCCCTTTCTAACTACATCAGAATAACGTTCAACTATTGTTCACCATCATGGGGGCGGGGGGGGCTGGGGGGGGCAGCGAAAGAGATCTAAAGTTGGTCCTTCCCATCAGATGTGCTGTCTTGTGGCCAGAGTGGCTCTCTGGTCGTTGCATCCTGTGCTCCTCTCGAGAGCTGAGGGTTATCTGCCCTGATGCTGAGGCGTCTCTTCAGTGAGCAGCCATCTGATAAGAGACTTCCACCCACAGATAAGGTTCCAGGCCTCTAGGCTGCGATAATCTTCCCACGGGTGCAGCACGTCAGCCAGTTGCCCCTGATCCAGGCTTGCATCAGCCTCTGTCAGTCACTCCCATGTCCCCTTCTGCTCATTCCTGACAACGTCCTTTTACATGTTTACTTCATAATTCTGATTCTGGTTCCTTTCGTTTCTGGGGCTTCATATTTGTACATTGATGTGTTGAGGCTTTTCTCTTTGCCTTTCTAGACCAGTTTGAGAGTCTGTATTCATTGCTGGTCCATGGAGGAAGCAGTTCTGAGTTTCCTCTTTAGGGGTTGTGTACAGACCTGGGATGTGAGCTGCCTGTGAAGTCCCTTTTGTCAGACTCAAGCCCTCACCAGCTTCTCAGATGTTTAGTTTAGTCTTAGCAGAGGCTACTTCTTGCTTTAATCTAACTTGTTTTTTTGTTTTTGTCTAACTTTTAATCTTTTTTACTCATTTATATCCGCCTGAAGTTGCAGCACAATATAAACTCGTCTTTCATCTTGAACTGTTGCAGCTCGTACAACTAAATGTCAGTCTTAGACACAATTTATTTCCACAATAAGGGGCGTCTCTTGGGCTGGGCCTTCTTCGATGCAGGTGGTGTTTTCGACAACAACATAATGGGTTAATGCAGAATATTCCAAAGTCAGCTTTTATGCATTGTATTTAGAGAACTGTTGAGGGATGTTGGTAAAATCGTCGGGTGACCGGCTCTTTCCCCTTATTTTGCTGGTTCCAGAGGCATCTGGTGGACACTGCCAATATCAGATGTCTCCGGCCAGTCGATGGTGAGCGACCAGTAGCTCGCAGACGCCTTCAAAGTAGCTCACAGCCTTGAGTTCACTTATAAATAAGCAAAGGGCCACATTTTCAATTTAACCCCTTGCCTGCGGCGGGAATTCCGCTACTGTGCGGCACATTTCGATCGCGGGCGTAGTCATGATGGCTGGGAGCCGTCATCAGCACATGAGCACTGTGTGTCATGACGGCTCCCGGCCGTCATCAGCATGGAAGGGGTTAAAGATAATGGAAGGCTGTGTTTATTATGCATTAGAATCGTCAGGAGAGATAACCGGGCCTGATCACGAGCAGAGCTCAGTCAGATTCATGCCCCCGGCCGGGGCACAGCAATGAAGAACGAAGCACTGAGGCATTTAACTCTTAGATAAAGGTTCTGGACAGCTCAATATTGGAGTGTGAAAACACAATGATGTTTCTGAATGTTTTTAAATTGGAGAAATTGAAAATGAAAAGTTACCTTGAAGATTAAGTTAACTCTTCATTTAAATGTTCTCCCATTTCAAAGTGTTGCATTTGCAAACAGCAGGCCTCTTGTCCCCAGTAGCCAGTAGACACTATGGGCCTGATTCCGATCCTGGATTTTTTTTTCCATACAAATAGGATTTGTAGTTTTTTTCCATACAAATTGTACAAGTCCCTTCCAAACCATGTAGTACGATTCGTATGGGAAAAATACATACAGATCGGCCCAATCCTTACAAATCGGATCGGGAAAAGCTGTACAACACGGACATGTAAAAAAGACCTTACAAATTGTAAAACGGCTGTCCAACCCGTCAAGTACGATACGTACCAGTTTGTCAGCATACGATTTGTATGGAAAATGGCCTATATACGGGGAATGACTCGTACCAGGCAACGAAGCGAACCCCTATATGCCTCATACCCTGGTATGACTCGTTCTGGGGGTACGACCCATACCGGGGTACGGGTTGTATAGAGGTATGAGGCGTACAGGGGTCCCCCCACATGCGAGGCATGTGTATGGTGCGTACACCAAAATCGCATATGTGCGCACCGTACCCCAAAATCGCCTGTGTATGCACTGTACCCCAAAATCACGTATGCATGCACCGTACCCCAAAATCGCCCATGTACGCACCGTACCCCAAAATCGCCTGTGTACGCACTGTACCCCAACATCGTGCATTTACACACTGTACATACGCGATTTTGGGGTACGGTGCGTACACGGGCGATTTTGGGGTACGGTGCGTACATACGCGATTTTGGGGTACGGTTCGTACACGGCCGATTTTGGTGTACGGTGCGTACATATGCGATTTTGGGGTACGGTGCGTACACGGCCGATTTTGGTGTACGGTGCGTACATATGCGATTTTGGGGTACGGTGCGTACACGGCCGATTTTGGTGTACGTTGCGTACATATGCAATTTTGGGGTACAGTTCGTACACAGGTGATTTTGGGGTACGGTGCTTGTACGGTGCGTACACGACCAGTACCCCTTCATTGCGTATGTACGCACCGTAACCCACTTTCCGTGTCATCCGTACGCACTGTGCATACGCACCGTACCCCTGTATTCATGGGGTGTACAACGCGTACATGCGGGGGTCTGTCTCGTACTGTTTTAGGGGCGTACAAGGCTTTTCCCGCACTTTTTGGCTCTTGTAAAAAAAGAGCCGTACCGCATGCCGTTTGTACGAATCGTACTTGCCGGGTTGTAAACTGCTGCCGGAAATACATGGGAACGATGCGTACAGAGCAATCCGAATCGGAATCGCTTGTATATACGAGTTGTATGGTCTTTTTTACAATTTTATGGAGTGCGTCTATTTGTACCGATCGTACTTCCTAGGTTGTAGGGGCCTCCTTACAAGTACGAGTTGTATGGAGAAAACGCTCCATACCACGGTTTGTACAGCGTTTTTCCAGGATCAGAATCAGCCCCTATGTCATATGTAGAACTCAAAAATACTGTAATTTTGTTTTATTTGGGAGAAATTTAAAGTGCAGAAAAATGTTCCTGTTGGACTTGGCCCTTCTGGCAGGTCCGCCCCTGAAGTTTTTATGGTATATGTAACCTGGGGATGGTGATTCCCCCTCTGAGTGCGTGTGAAGAGAGAGCGACCTACCCTTCCATAGGAATACATTGGGAATGGATGTGTCCTCGGTAGTTCCCGAGGCGTAGGGTGTGCAGGGTCAAGCCTGGTATGTATGAACTCGTGAGATTGAATGCTGCGCAACGGTATATGTGGCATGAGTGTGTCTAGTGTAGAAGTCCCCCTTTTAGAAGTTGGCATGTTTGTGGAATGTGTGCCTGGCGTATGATTGGCTGAGGCTGGCTGGTGAGCCTGGCTCCCAGGATCTGGGAGGGTCTGCCCCGGTGGTGAATGGAGTGTTTAGCATGCTGATGTGAGGGGAGGAGTGAGCCTGGGTCTGCTTGTGATTGACTGTCTGGTTCGAGTGTCATGAATGAGGCTGGGTTTTCCCCACACAATGCTGGCTCGACCCCCTGGGGTGCGGCTGATGTTCCTAGCCTGGCCAGTGTAAAGAATCCCCCCATAACCAGTTCCAGCTGGTTCTCTCCCTGCCTGCCCCTTCAGACCAAGAATGTGTGTATAAAAAGGGTGCTGTCACACTCTGGACTTGTTCTTGTTCTCAACTTGAATCTACTAGGGGCTGCTGCTGCTTGGGTTTAGGGTTGGCTTGCCTCCCTGGGCCCTGCCCTACTCCAGGACTGCTGATGGTGTTCTCCCTTGTAGGAGCTGCTGTGCTCCACCTGAGGTCCTGGACTACCTATGGACTTTGTTATTCTTCATCTAGAGCTTGGGGAGCGCTGTCCCTTCTGCCCAGCGCCTGGAAGCACTGATCCCTGCCCTCTAGCGCTTTGGGGCGCTTCATTCGTGTACTAGCACTGGGAGCGCTATATTCCAAAAGCCGGTGCCCACCCGGCATCCGCCCCGTTCCACGGAGGTTCTACACCCCCAGCGAGTGCCTACCTCGCTTATCCCCCGTATTGCCATGTTCTTTGAGGGAGCCCACTCCTTGTCATTTCCCCCGAGTTCACCGCCGCCGCCCGGGACCCTCGTGACGCCGTCCCCGGGCCACGCTGGTATTGGTCGCCGGCCCGGGATCCCCCCGTAGCGTCATCCTCCAGGCCGCGCCGTGATTGGCTGCCGGCCCGAGGAGAGGAGAGAGGCTGGCCCATGGAGCGCGACGACGGAGGAGCAGCGGGAGCCGACTCCGCGCTCCTCCCTTGCCCAGGAGAACTGCCGCATTCCCCCCGGGGCCCCCAGGAGCGAGTGGGAGCCCCGGAGAGCGAGGACAGACCGGCGCGCCCACCGACCGGTGAGTGCAGCAAAGAGGAGGGGCGTCGGGGCACATTGCCGGTGCCCGCCCCTCCCCTCCAGTGAATCACCTGTTGTGCTCCGTGGCCCCGTGGGGGCCCCCAGTGATGCCGGGTCCTCCGAGGGGGGCCCCGCCTGCCCACACCATTTCTTCCTGAGCCCGGAGAGGCTCCACCTTTGGACCTTGCCCCACCAAGCCTGCGAGGCTCCCAGTCCACCTCATGCTTCCCGAGCCGGGAAGGCTCCAACGCGTCCCTGTACCCCTGAGCCCGAGAGGCTCCACCATTGCCCCTTGTCTCCTTGAGCCCCGAGAGGCTCCACCACGTGTCCCTGGCCCTTCCGAGCCTGCGAGGCTCCGCCCCCCTGTTCTCGAGCCCGAGTGGGTCCACCGGTTGGCGCCTTTTCCCCCGAGCCTGCAAGGCTCCCGCGATGTCCTTCAGCTGCCAAGCACTTCGTGGGCAGCTGCCACGTTTAGGTTTGCCCCTGGCTACTTGCAGCCTGCCCTGGACATCGAGACTCTTGGGCGCCCTTGCCCCAGGAAGGCCCGCTGGCCTGTGTAATGCTATGGACTACTATTAATGTGATCCCTGCGAGTATTCTGTGTTGCCCCTCTAAGAGTGCTCCTGTTATGTTATGTACCTTGTCCTCCCTTCCCTCCTGAATCCCCGATGTCCCCTGTATGTGATTCCTGGTCAGAGTGAGTTCTACTGTTAGTTCTAGGAAGCTCCCAGTTGATATGTGTTCTAATGCCAGAGCCATCATGTGCATACCCCTGGCAGGGGCCCCTTGGCCCTGCCCTGTACCTTTTTCCTGGTAACCCCTGCCCGTGCCTCTGGCACCTTGTACAATGTGTGTTCCTATGTGTCCTTCTTAATACATAGACTATTTTCATCTATACTTTGTGTGGAGTTCCTTTTGTGGGAGGCCCGGGATGTTGCTGTTGGTGGGTGCGTGCGCAAACACTTCACACATGACCTCAGAGATAGGCCTGGCTGCTCGCGCCGTGTTACCTAGAGGGTGAGCAGGGGTTGTTTTTACATAGGGGTGGCGGTCTCTGACTGGCTGTGGCGCAAGCCCTGGCCGGCCGGGGGTCCCATTTCCTACACTGGTGGCTAGCGGTGGGATCCGGACTTGTGTTTGCGCAGTACCACAACGATAACTGGCCTCCCTACAAAACTCTGCATTGTAAATGGTCACAAAGAAAGGAGATTATTGTTTTTAAAAGGTTACTTAAATGTCTGTTCTGTGGAAATTTTTAAAGATTAATAGAAATACCTGTTCTGTGGAAAGTTTTAAAGGTTACTTAAATGTCTGTTCTAAAATGTGTGTGTGTGCCGGTGAGTTAGGTGTCCCTAGCTTGGGAGGGTAAATCATCTCCCTAGTGCAATATGGTTTTCTGGATTCACCAGAAGGGTGGGATCCAGTGGTGGCTGTGTAATTGTGTTCAAATGTGTATGGTCCTTGTCCCTTCCCTAGAGTAATGGTACCTGTGCCACAAGGGTCAGGTTGAGGAATCAGGGGCGGTAGAAAACTGTCTTACCAGTCTAGGGGACGGTGTGTGGATGAATGTTGAGGTGTGCTGAGTAATGGAGTGTAAGTTCTCTGGGATGGGGAGCTTGCTGAATCAACGATAATCCTGTCCTTCCTTACCGCGCTGAATGTGTTTGATGCATCATGTGTTCCGTACACCGCTGAATGTGTTTTATGCGTCAGGTGTCCCCCCTTTCCCCGCTAAAAGTGTTTGACGCATCATGTGTTCCGTACACCGCTGAATGTGTTTTAGGCGTCAGGTGTTGCCCTGGCTGAATTTATGTTAAGCTGTATCCCGGACAAGGAAGACCTGCTGGCGCTGCCGCGGCTTGCCTTGGGGAGAGCTGAACACTGAGACCTGCTGGCGCTGCCGCGGCTCATCTTGTTGAATTTATGTTAAGTTGTATCTCGGACAAGGAAGACCTGCTGGCGCTGCCGCGGCTTGCCTTGGGGAGAGCTGAACACTGAGACCTGCTGGCGCTGCCGCGGCTCATCTTGTTGAATTTATGTTAAGTTGTATCCCGGACAAGGAAGACCTGCTGGTGCTGCCGCGGCTTGCCTTGGGGAGAGCTGAACACTGAGACCTGCTGGCGCTGCCGCGGCTCATCTTGTTGAATTTATGTTAAGTTGTATCCCGGACAAGGAAGACCTGCTGGCGCTGCCGCGGCTTGCCTTGGGGAGAGCTGAACACTGAGACCTGCTGGCGCTGCCGCGGCTCATCTTGTTGAATTTATGTTAAGTTGTATCCCGGACAAGGAAGACCTGCTGGCTCGGCCGCGGCTTGCCTTGGGGAGAGCTGAACGCTTAGTTCCCAGGTGGAAGACCAGTGGAGGGAGGAAGTTCCAAGACTGGTAGGAGAGTGTATTCTGAGGGTGTTTCTCCTGGGAGAGCGCGGAACCTCAGAAGTAGATGTAGGGTGCAGCATTCTTGCCCGTGACCTCTGGCAAGCCTGAGGGTGCAGACCCTAGGTGGAAGGAACAGTGGTAGTCGTGGCTACACTGAGAAAGGGAGTGGAGAATGGCTATTGTGGGCCAGGGGTTACAACCCCCCACTTCGGATTAGCAGGGACCAGTGGTATCTGGGTGGCTTAGGGCCTGGTCCTAGTCATGGACAACTAAGGAGTACCAGGTGGGTAGCCTGGTTGGGCCTATGTCTTCATTATTTTTTATTTTATTTTTTTATTTTATTATTTTTAGTCTGTGTATGTCTATCGGTCCATGTGGCGTAGAACTGGAGATTGTCCCGGCAGTGCAGGCCGCGTCTATGTTTTACCGCCCTATAGCAGGGAAGTCCATCACGGTAGTGATTGGTCTACCCTGCGTTTGGGCTGGGAGGGGCATGTGTTGAACTTGGCCCTTCTGGCAGGTCCGCCCCTGAAGTTTTTATGGTATATGTAACCTGGGGATGGTGATTCCCCCTCTGAGTGCGTGTGAAGAGAGAGCGACCTACCCTTCCATAGGAATTCATGGGGAATGGATGTGTCCTCGGTAGTTCCCGAGGCGTAGGGTGTGCAGGGTCAAGTCTGGTATGTATGAACTCGTGAGATTGAATGCTGCGCAACGGTATATGTGGCATGAGTGTGTCTAGTGTAGAAGTCCCCCTTTTAGAAGTTGGCATATTTGTGGAATGTGTGCCTGGCGTATGATTGGCTGAGGCTGGCTAGTGAGCCTGGCTCCCAGGATCTGGGAGAGTCTGCCCCGGTGGTGAATGGAGTGTTTAGCATGCTGATGTGAGGGGAGGAGTGAGCCTGGGTCTGCTTGTGGATTGACTGTCTGGTTCGAGTGTCATGAATGAGGCTGGGTTTTCCCCACACAATGCTGGCTCCACCCCCTGGGGTGCGGCTGATGTTCCTAGCCTGGCCAGTGTAGAGAATCCCCCCATAACCAGTTCCAGCTGGTTCTCTCCCTGCCTGCCCCTTCAGACCAAGAATGTGTGTATAAAAATAGTGCTGTGACACTCTGGACTTGTTCTTGTTCTCAACTTGAATCTACCAGGGGCTGCTGCTGCTTGGGCTCAGGGTTGGCTTGCCTCGCTGGGCCCTGCCCTACTCCTGGACTGCTGATGGTCTTCTCCCTTGTAGGAGCTGCTGTGCTCCACCTGAGGTCCTGGACTACCTATGGACTTTGTTATTCTTCATCTAGTGCTTGGGGAGGGCTGTCCCTTCTGCCCATCGCCTGGTAGCGCTGATCCCTGCCCTCTAGCGCTTTGGGGTGCTTCATTCGTGTACTAGCGCTGGGAGCGCTATATTCCACAAGCCCGTGCCCACCCGGCATCCGCCCCGTTCCACAGAGGTTCTACACCCCCAGCGAGTGCCTACCTCGCTTATCCCCCGTATTGCCGTGTTCTTCGAGGGAGCCCACTCCTCGTCATTTCCCCCGAGTTCACCGCCGCCGCCCGGGACCCTCGTGACGCCGTCCCCGGGCCGCGCTGGTATTGGTCGCCGGCCCAGGATCCCCCGTAGCGTCATCCTCCAGGCCGCGCCGTGATTGGCTGCCGGCCCGAGGAGAGGAGAGAGGCCGGCCCATGGAGCGCGACGACGGAGGAGCAGCGGGAGCCAACTCGCGCTCCTCCCTTGCCCAGGAGAACTGCCGCTTCCCCCCGGGGCCCCCAGGAGCGAGTGGGAGCCCCGGAGAGCGAGGAGAGACCGGCGCGTCCACCGACCGGTGAGTGCAGCAAAGAGGAGGGGCGTCGGGGCACATTACCGCTGCCCGCCCCTCCCCTCCAGTGAATCCCCTGTTGTGCTCCGTGGCCCCGTGGGGGCCCCCAGTGATGCCGGGTCCCCCGAGGGGGGCGCCGCCTGCCCACACCATTTCTTCCTGAGCCCGGAGAGGCTCCACCTTTGGACCTTGCCCCGCCGAGCCTGCGAGGCTCCCAGTCCACCTCATGCTTCCCGAGACGGGAAGGCTCCAATGCGTCCCTGTACCCCTGAGCCCGAGAGGCTCCACCATTGCCCCTTGTCTCCTTGAGCCCCGAGAGGCTCCACCACGTGTCCCTGGCCCTTCCGAGCCTGCGAGGCTCCGCCCCCTGTTCTCGAGCCCGAGTGGCTCCACCGGTTGGCGCCTTTTTCCCCGAGCCTGCAAGGCTCCCACGATGCCCTTTAGCTGCCCAGCACTTCGTGGGCAGCTGCCACGTTTAGGTTTGCCCCTGGCTACTTGCAGCCTGCCCTGGACATCGAGACTCTTGGGCGCCCTTGCCCCAGGAAGGCCCGCTGGCCTGTGGAATGCTATGGACTACTATTAATGTGATCCCTGCGAGTATTCTGTGTTGCCCCTCTAAGAGTGCTCCTGTTATGTTATGTACCTTGTCCTCCCTTCCCTCCTGAATACCCGATGTCCCCTGTATGTGATTCCTGGTCAGAGTGAGTTCTACTGTTAGTTCTAGGAAGCTCCCAGTTGATATGTGTTCTAATGCCAGAGCCATCATGTGCATACCCCTGGCAGGGGCCCCTTGGCCCTGCCCTGTACCTTTTTCCTGGTAACCCCTGCCCGTGCCTCTGGCACCTTGTACAATGTGTGTTCCTATGTGTCCTTCTTAATACAAAGACTATTTTCATCTATACTTTGTGTGGAGTTCCTTTTGTGGGAGGCCTGGGATGTTGCTGTTGCGTGCTCAAACACTTCACACATGACCTCAGAGATAGGCCTGGCTGCTCGCGCCGCGTTACCTAGAGGGTGAGCAGGGGTTGTTTTTACATAGGGGTGGCGGTCTCTGACTGGCTGTGGCGCAAGCCCTGGCCGGCCGGGGGTCCCATTTCCTACAGTTCCATTCTTAGAACATGAATGCAAAACATTATTTGAGCACTTTAAATTTCTCCCATAGCAAAAAAAACCAATTGAATGTTTGTGTTATACATTTAACAGAGCCACATATGGTGAATGGTATGTCCTGTTCCATAGGTGCATACGACACAGGCTCCCAGTCACCCACATAAATATATCTCATTTATACAGGCACATGGTCAAATGTTACTTGGATATGAATTTACTTTGAATAAATGAAAAGATAGGAGGCATTTGGCAAAATAGGAACACCTGACCCTCCTTGTAGGTCGCCCCCCCTCCACGCAGCTCCGCCTGTGTGCCCCTGCACCTGCTGCAGCTGATAAAGACTCGCTGTGCCCATCCGTTTTCTTTTCTTTCTGTGTCACTCGTTTTTCCCCCTCCTTTGTACGGCCTTTTTTCTGCTCTGTGCTACTGTCTCCCCCCTCTTTTCTGCCCCGCTTTTCTTTCTGTGTCACTCCTTTTTCCCCCTCCTTTGTGCCCCGTTTTCTCTGCTATGTGCCACTGTTTCCCCCTCTTTTTGTCCCGTTTCCCTTTCTGTGTCACTCGTTTGTTCCCCTCCTTTGTGCCCCGTTTTTTCTGCTCTGTGCCACTTTTTCCCCCTCTTTTCTGCCCCGTTTTTCTTTCTGTGCCACTCGTCCTCCCTGCCGCTGTACCCCCTGCGGCCCCGCCCCCCTGCCCACTAGCTGCTTCCACCTCCCAGCTGCTCCTCCCTCCCAGCTCCCCATATATGCCAGAGAATGCGCGGCCGCGCCTGGACCACGCCCAGCACCAGAACTTCAGGCCCCCGCAAACACTCAGACTTCGATACGACGCTAGCACCCTCCATGCACTCAACGCTGGCCGAGACTGCAGCTCCTTCCAGGCCGCCCCAAAAGGCACCCACGGACCTTTCTCCTGCCGCACCTGCAGCTTCACCTGCGACAGAGCCACCAAACCACCAATGACCGGACCCAATCACTTCCGCTGCATACTCCTAAACACCTGCTCTGCACGCAAACACGCGGTCGAGCTCTGGGACCTGCTCGACTCCTCTATCCAAGACGTTGCCTTCTTGACTGAGACCTGGTGGAATGACTCCTCGGCGCCTGACATCGCCATAGCCATCCCGGACGGCTACGAAATCACCAGCAGGGATCGTGCTAACGGAATCGGAGGTGGAATAGCCATCGTCCACAAGTCCACCCTCAAGGTCGCCACGCAAGCAGACGACACCCTCAACACCGCCAAACACCTGCTCCTCCTGATCCACACCAACCCCAACACCACCCTCAGAGGAACACTCATCTACAGACCCCTGGACCCCAGGCTCAGTTCAGCGACTCCTTCGCCGACCTTGCCAGCACACACGCCTTCGCCTCCATGGACTACATCCTCTTCGGGGACCTGAACTTCCACCTCGAGAACAACAATGACGCCAACTCCGCCACCCTGATCGACAACCTCGCCAACCTCGGCCTCAGGCAGCTCGTCACCGCACCCACCCATGCCGCCAGCCACACGCTGGACCCCGTCTTCTCCACAGGCACCAACGTCTCCTTCGACCACACCACGGAACTCCACTGGACCGACCACCGCTGCATCCATTTCATCTTCAAATAAAAACCACCACACACCACCGCACCCAACAGCTGCCTCACCGTTGCTGGAGCAAAGTCACTGAAGACCAGCTGATCACCACACTCGCCCAGAACCCACCCACCGACCCCACCAACCCAGACGCCGCAACCTCTGATTGTAGATCGACGACTGCACCATCACCCTCGCTCCACTCAAGAGACCCTCCAACAGCCACACCAGCAAGAGAGCCACCTGGTTCACCGACAAACTCCAGACCTCCAAACGCGCATGCCGGAAACTGGAGAAGATATGGCTCCACAAACGCACACCGGACAACCACGCAGCCCACAAGGACGCCACCCGCAGACATCACCAGCTCATCAGATTAGGCAAGAGATCCTCCTTTAAAGACCGCCTGGTTAACAACGCACACAACAGCAAAGAGCTCTTCAGCATCGTTAAGGAACTCTCCAACCCCAGCGCCAACACCAACGACATCCCGCCCTCACAAGAACTGTGCGACTCACTAGCCATCTTCTTCCACCGCAAGATTGCTGACATCCACAACAGCTTCAACACCACGACCGCCCCGACTACATCAGACTCCACCTCCCCTGTGTACACCACCAGCGCCAACCGCCTGACCTCCTGGTCCAACGCCAACAATGACGAGACACGCAAGATCATGTACTCTATCCACTCAGGATTGCCGTTAGACCGGTGCCCACACCACATATTCAACAAAGCAGATGCAGCCATCGCACCCGAACTACGGAAGGTTATCAACATCTCCTTCGAAACAGCGACATTTCCGGAAAGCTGGAAGCACGCAGAAATCAACGCCCTCCTCAAGAAGCCCAAGGCGGACCCCAAGGGCCTCAAGAACTTCCGGCCCATCTCCCTGCTCTGGTTCCCGGCGAAGGTCATCGAGTAAATCGTCAACATGCAATTAGCCCGCCACCTGGAAGACAACAACATCTTGGACCCGTCCCAATCAGGATTCAGATGAAACTACAGCACCAAGACAGCCCTCATTGCTGCCACAGACGACATCAGGCTCCAACTAGACAACGGCGAAACATCAGCCCTCATCCTCCTGGACCTGTTAGCCGCCTTCGACATGGTCTGCCATCACACTCTAAAGACACGCCTCCTAGAAGCCGGAATCCAAGAGAAGGCCCTTGACTGGACCACGTACTTCCTCTCCGGCAGAACCCAGAGTGTCCGCCTCCCACCATCCGATCCGAAGCCACCGACATCATCTGCGGCGTCCCCCAGGGCTCATCCCTCAGCCCGACGCTGTTCAACATCTACATGGCCCCACTCGCACATGTGGCCCACCATCACAACCTCAACATCATCTCCTACGCAGACGACACCCAGCTCATCCTCTCCCTCACCAAGGACCCACACACCGCCAAAACCAACCCCACGAGGGAATGAAGGCAGTCGCCGACTGGATGAGGAGCAGCCGTCTGAAGCTGAACTCGGACAAGACAGAGGTCCTCATCCTCGGACTAAGCATGGGCGAATTTTGCGAATCTGGCGTTCGCGAATTTTGCGAATTTGCTAACTCGCAATCCGCAAAATCCGCGAATTCTCGCGAATTTGCAGATTTTTTTTGTGTTCGCAAGGATTTCTGCCAGTTCGCAAGGATTTCTGACAGTTCGCGAGGGTTTTGTACCAGTTCGCAACTCTGTTTAACCCCTGCCACTCTCTGTTTCACCCATGCCACCCTCTGGTACATCAATGCCACCCTCAGGTTCATCATCACTGTAGATTATGGGGGGAAAAAGCAGGCACACCTGCCTGCTTCAACTGACATGAATTAATTTGGGGTTGATTTATTAATGTGTCACTGTTTTAAAATTCCAGTCTGGCACCTGCTTCCTTATCTGTAATTTGCTTTCTATTGCAGTGCAATTTTTTTTCCAGGACCTTTGTGGCCTACTTGTAGCTATTCTATGAGCCTGCTGTGAGGGTCAAAGCAGCGTCATACAATTGTTGCAACTAGCAACTGAACTCTGGAGGGGCCCTTGTCAGGAAGCACTACAGGGAATGGTTACTAATGATGAGTTTGAACTTTTGAACCTGCTTTCACTTTTGCAAAACTCGTTTTTCTGCAGAACAGCATTACAGCAACTGTAATGCCCCAAACAAGCTTATATGAGAAAGTTGATTTCTAATCCAAAAGTTATCCAAAGAAAATCAAAAGGCCTCAAATCCCAAAAAGTGCAGGCAAATGCCAACCTGAGGAGTTATTCTGATAAAAATCATCATTTTCAGAAGGTCTATGCTGCTTGCTAGTAGATTTCTTGTGCAGAATTGCAATTTTTGTAATTTCGCGAGTGCGAGATTGTTGCTGCCCGCCGCACCTACATGTTTGCAATTGCGAACTTACACCGCACGCCGCAAAATTGTATCACTAAGAAAAAAAAATCCGCTGCGTGCGAATTTGCGGATTTTCGGTAAATTCGCAAGCGTTCGCGTATTACGAATTTACCAAAAATCCGCAAAATCCGCGAGTGGAAAGGATTTTCCACCCATGCTTACCTCGGACCCACTCCCTCAGCCTGGGACGACACCCACCGACCATGCATGCAACCTAGGATTCATCCTCGACTCCACCCTCTCCATGTCTAAGCAGGTCAACGCCGTCTCCTCCTCCTGCTACAACACCCTCCGCATGCTCCGCAGGATCTACAAGTGGATCCCTACCGAAACAGGAAAAACGGTGACACAGGCCCTCGTCAGCAGCAGACAGGACTACGGCAACGCACTCTACGCAGGAATCCCAGCCAAACACCTACGACAACTACAACGCATCCAAAACGCCTCCGCCGACTGATCGTCAACATCCCCCGCCGCAGTCACATCACCCCCCACCTGAGAGACCTACACTGGCTCCCTGTCGACAAGAGGATCACCTTCAAGCTCCTCACCCATGCACACAAAGCACTCCACAACGCCGGATCAGCCTACCTGAACAGCAGACTCAGCTTCTACACCCCCACCCGCCAGCTCCTCTCTGCCAGCCTCGCCCTCGCCGCTGTCCCCCGCATCCAACAAACGACCTCTGGCGGCAGATCCTTCTCCTACCTCGCCGCCAAGACCTGGAACACCCTCCCTACCCACCTACGGCAGACCCAAGACCTACTCGCCAACAGAAGACTTCTCAAGACCTGAATCTTTGAGCAGTAGCAGCATCCCCCCTCCCCGCAGTGCCTTTAGACCCTCACGGGTAAGTAGCGTGCTTTACAAGTACTCTGATTGATTGATTGATTGAAGGCTTAATTGAACGCAGGGGCCGCGAGAGTATTGACAGAGGGGTGTCTGAAGACAGTTTGGAAGTACAGAAGTTTTGGTCGCACATATATACATTTTGTGAGTGAAATAAAACAATTTGACATTCTTCTTAGTCATAAACAACAAGTACAATCATCTGATAAGGGGGCACAGATGTCTCTCGACTTTGAGCAGAGCTAGGCTGGGACAGTGTGTGTGTGTCCAGATGTCCGGTGTGGTGAGCGTGTGATCATCCCATGCAGTGTACATGTCGTGTCCTTATTGACTGAGTATTCCTGACTACATGTGGCATCTAACTTTGTGGTATTTTGGGAACGCGAGCCTTTGGCCAAAAGGTTTTATATTATGTTAGGTTTTATGTTATGTTATGTTATGTTATTAGCACTTATATCGTGCATGGACACTCAAGAGTGTCCCGGCGTGGAAGCCAAATGCAAATTCTATGGGGCTAAGAAGAGCAATAGATTAGTTGAAGAGCAGTTTTTAGCTGCTTCTTGAACAGCCTGGGGTTTTGCGTGTTCCGTAATTCGTATGGAAGGGAATTCCAAGCCTCTGCTGCCTTAAAAGATCAGCAACTGCCCCCCATTCGTGTAAAACGGGGTATCACTGCAAGACGCAGTCCTAACTTTACTACTACTATATGACTTCTGTGAATACCAAAAGTAGTAAGTTTAGGATTTTATCTCAGTTTAGTAGTAGTAAAGTTAAGAGTTCTAACTTTACTACTACTAAATACCTTCTGTGAATACCAAAAGTAGTAAGTTTAGGATTTTATCTTATATTAATTCAATGAATCGGCACCTATATGCCTTGATACGCCCTGATTGTTCTGCTACTGGCTGGATGTCAGAGCATACTGACCTGCTCAGATCTTTACAGGTTGATTTACTGGAAACACGCCATTTATATACAGGTGTCATTACTACGAAGTTGGCCATCTGGGTCTTGCCGGGTGTGATTGTATTTACTTATGTGACCTTTAATGATAGTGCCCATTGCACATAGATCACATTTGTATTCTTCTGCAGAACTGCATTTTGCTTCTACTGAAAATATTCACCCTGCTGTCCAAATGGCCATCCTAAAGGAATGTGTGGCAAACAAGGACCCCCTGATAAGGATACCTTTCCTGGGTCAGGGCAAGCAAATTGAAGTAAAGTAACAACCCAGACAAAATACAAATACTGGCAAGGTTCAAGAAAATTATATAATGAACACAAAAGGGCACTGAAATAGCATTCAAGGATTGCATTTAATAAATCTGATTAAAAATGTTATGAAGATATTCATCGCATAGAAACAAATAAAAATACATCAAAAGTCTTTACAGTCGATATTCACTAGATATGTATATCATTTTTTATAGGTAAAAAAGTTCCCAATAGTATGAAGGGAAGATGGGTTCAGTCTACGCGTTTCGACACGTTGGAAGTGTCTTCCTCAGGACGCTACCATCTTGTAGCTAAAAATAGATAAATAATATTTATACAGATTGTTTTATTTATGCTAGACAGTGCACATTATGCAATACATTTTTAAAAGCATTTACTTGAACTTTTTATAGCCAGGAAATTGATGGTATAGCATGATGTACCGCTTTTTGTAATGAAACATGATATATGTTTTTTCTAAAACATGATAATTCAGATATGATACATTGAAGTACTCAGTCAGTCAGTCAGTCAAATATCTTTATTTCAGTTAGTTAAAACCATAAAAGCAGTACACAATTCATTATTAAATATCCGTACATTATACAAATAAAATTTACAATTAAACAAATATACACCTGATTGCAGTTCCTACGTTCGTTCCTAAAACAATTTAAAAAAGCTTTGATACAAAGAGTAGATACTAAACGGTATAGATTCAAAAAAGGCGCCCCTGTTTCCCACTATTCTTGGTACATTTCCCCAGAACGTAGTTGACAGAATATCAACCTAGATGATTATTCGTCTGGGTGAGTCTTATTTTATTTAATCGAGCTGCCGCTACCAAAAAACTAGCTACACCATATGTGACCTGCACAGAATTAAGCATTTGCAAATGTAAAAGTGCAGCTTCACCTGGACAAAGTTGAGATCCTTCAAAATTGGATACAAAATTTTTTTTCGGGCCACCAGATAGTGTTCGCAGAACATCACTAGATGAAGCGTATCCTGTGTAGAAAAGCTATCACAGGTACAAGGTGGGGTATTTTCTGGGGTCCCCCACTTTGTATAGGCACCAAGCACGAGGTGAATGAGGTTGAACCTAAACCTAAGTAGAAGAAAACGATGGTATGGTTTAGTCACGTATTTTAAGTAAGGTTCCATGACTGGGGAGATAGATAGTTGATATATTGATCTCACCATTGGTTTACTAAGTTCAACCTCCTCCCTTTCTGTCTCCAACAGGTTTCGGAAATGCAACTTGACCCACCCTACATCCTCTTTCTTGAGGCCCTGTGGTGATGAGTACATGTCCGGATGCCCCAGCCTCACGCATGCCGCTCTAACATACGCAAGCCAGGGTATACTGTCCGCTTTATCCAAGGCCATACAGTCTTTAAGTATGAGGTGGTTCAGCGTAATCTCCTCATTTGTCCAGGTTTTGACCCAGCATAGCAGGGGGGACATTTTTAGGAGATCAGTGATGTATCCCAAGCCCACTTCACTGTGGATTGAATATGTAGGAGATGACTTTGGGAGTGACAACAGAGCTCGTATAAAATTATTTTCTATAGTTTGGATGCCTGAAGATGGAACATAACCCCAAATATCGGCCCCATAGGATGCAATTGCTAGGCATTTTGATTTATAGATGCGAATCATGGCCTCCATGGGTCTCGAACCAAGTCTTTTAGAAAAGTTCATAAGGCCTGTGGTGGATCTTACAACTCCGTTGCCCTTGAGTTTCAACTGAGGTCCCCAGGTTCCTCTTTCGTCAAAAGTGACGCCTAAATAACAAAAGAAAGGTACCCTAGAGTTTGATGATTCATTGCATCTAAGAGTTTTAATCTTCATGCTTTTCCTGCGTGAGCCAGTTACCATGACATGGGATTTTGATGTGTTAATCTTTAAATCCAAGGCTTCCATGAAAGATCCAAAATGGTCTAACAGTCTTTGTAAGCCCGTGCCTGTGCGTGCTAGTAGGACGGCGTCGTCCGCGTACAGGAGGACCGGAATGGGTGACCCTCCCATACGCGGAACGTCCAGGGTGGCTAGATTCAGGGATTTACCCAGGGAATTAATGTAGTGTGTGAATAGAAGAGGGGCCAGAATGCAGCCTTGTCTGACCCCTCTCCCTGATCTAAATTTCTCAGTACACCTACCTTCCCTTGTAACCCTAACAGAGGTGAACAAATTCTGGTGGAGATCGTGTAAAAAATTAACCAAGGTAGTGTCCAAACCCAAGTCCCGCAAAATAAGCCATAGTTTAGAGCGATTAACCAAATCAAAAGCGGAGGATAAGTCCATGAAACCTAAATATAAAAGCCCCTCCTTCACCACGGTGTTTTTACTAATAATAAGGTGAAGGTTTAAGCATTAGTCCATGGTCCCCCTATGTGCTCTAAAGCCATACTGAAGGTCCGAGAGAACCCCACTCCCCTCAAGCCAATCCCCAAGTCTTTGTAAAATGACTCTGCCCAAGATTTTAACAGCAGAGTCCAACAAGGAGATTGGCCTGTAGCAGGCAGGATCCCCCCTGTTCCCCTTCTTAAAAATCGGAACAATAATGGAGGTGGACCAGGAGGATGGGAAGCCTGCCGAAGGTATCGCATTGAAGACATTAGTTAGTATTTTGGACCAAAATTGTGGATACTGAATGTAAAGATCGGCAGGGACCCCATCAGGTCCAGGGGCCTTATGTTTACTTGTATCTTTAATCGCCCTTTCCACCTCAGAGATATTAAATTCCATGATCATGGTGTTTCGAGAAGGGGCACTACCTGGGGAAATTGGAGCCTCAATTTCATAGATTTGTTTAAAATGGTTAAGCCATCTTTCGTCTTCGATCACACAGTCCATATCTGTTTTCCCATCCTCAGTGAAAAATTACTGATTAATAATGGCCCAAAATGTTTTACTATCTCTCAGTACATCTGTGGATAATAAACTGTCCCAAGCTTGCTCCTTGATTTGTGTCTTGCGCTTGGCGAGTGCAAATTTGTATTGCTTTCGAAGGGTTGCCACTAGTGTCCTATCTCTAGGTCTATGTTTGAGTGCTTTCAGTAAGGCGCTATGCGTTAGCGAGCATTCCTTATCAAACCATTTGTGTATATTCTTATTACCTTGCGAGCCATTCCTAGACTCCAGGTTCTTGGAGATCCTTGAGCATATCTCAACATAGGCGGCCACAACATCAGACCCTAAGGAAGTGGGATCTAGGCAGACTGCCATCTTTGCCTCAGTTTCCTGCGCTAATGTTTGGAAGAAGTTTTCGGGAACAATCTTCTCCCACTTTATCCTCCTACCCTGCTCCTTAGTTGAGAGATCTCTTGGTGCTACCACACCTGTATCTCTTCCATTCAGGAAACAATCTAGGTCCATAGTCAGTAGGACAGGGTTGTGGTCGCTAAAGGTAGCGGTCACAACCCTGTATTCCCGTGCTTTTACTAACACCCCAGATGATACAAAGATGTAGTCAATGATGGTGTTTGCGTCTCTCCCAATAAATGTGGGCGCTCTAATCTCATTATTACCATGGCCTAATTCGAATAAATTTAAGTTGGCAAGAAGGCTCTCAAGCCCCTTACCCTCCTTAGTGTGTTCAAAGTGAGGAATCCCCTCGACCGGTGATCCTCCGTATCTATCATTATGACAATCCCCCTCACAGGGGTGAATATTAAAATCGCCCAGGATAACCATCTCTGGGACGGTAGTGCAATCGTGTTTATAGACTGACAAAAAGTCTGACAGGGCAGTCAGGTGCTCATTCACAAAAGAGCCCTCCCTAGAATTATAAAAGTTAATAAATAAAAAGGTTTGATGATCCGAAATAGCCCACTCAATTATTAACGTATTCATAGGAGCAGGTTCTATTTTTTTAAAAACCCCAGCCAGATTCAGTGAAAACAGTGTGAGTAGGCCACCCTTGGCTCTCCCTCTTACACCCGCTACTGCTGGGGTGGAAAAACTATGAAAGCCATCCAATGAGAAACAAGTTGATGTATCCCATGTTTCTTGGAAGGCCAATATATTGTGTTGTTTAACAAACCCCTGCCAGATAGGATCTGAAGCCTTAGCGGTTATTCCCTCCACATTCCAAGTGAGGATTTTACAAATTGGCTTATGGGAGTTATACGAGTTATGCGCCCCCCTGCCCTCAGCGACTACAGGACCCTTATCAGAAGTTGAAGTTAAATTTAACTTCTGCAAGTCCAGAATACTATTTTCCTTTTGCAGAGGGGTGGGGGAGATATGAGGCCTCTGTCTAATTAGTGAGCCCTGTATTTGTCAGTCAACCCAGTCCGTGGTTGACAGACAGTCATAACGATTAGCAGTTGGGAAGTTGAAATAATTATCTTGCCCATTTGCAATCTGGTGATAATAATGTGGGTGACTATTTTGTGGCCCTACGACAAAACCTCCTTGAAGCGGTCTACCTCTTCTTCTCCTAACCAAGTTCCATTCCACATCTCCACCCTCATCCCAGCCATAAGGTTGCGCCTCCCATGGGGGGTTAAACCTCTGTCTGGGTTTTTGGTCTTGTGGGCCCCTTAACCAACTCCATCTTTTGTCTACTTGATTCCCAGGTAGGTAGAAATAAGAGAGGGGCCTAGCAGTAACAGTACTTGCTTGATATCTAGGTGCTCCACTGCATATATATTCTACAACCTGAGTATTCTCAAAAGTGACCACAACGCAGTCCCCTTGTAAATTTTTTCTGTTTCCTCCCACCCATGGGGTTCTCTCCACCATTAAGATATTACTTGGAATGTTCGGCGGTAAGGGATGGTTTTTAGAGAGCCAGTGGCACACTTTATTTTTCAGGGCCTGGTGAGATTCTTCTTCAGATGGTGAAATTTCAGTGACTCCAGTAAGAATCACTACATAGGGGCAAGCGTCTAGAGGAAGATGGATATTTCTGCGAGCCGCTACCTTAGCTCTTGGGGCCGGGTCAAGATTTGAGGTCGGTGGAGTGGGATCATTAGATGTGACTTGGGGAGTTGATTTAGTTTTAATTGTATTCTCAAATTGTTTTAAATCAGGGGTCTTTGCTTTAGTGCCTCCCCAGTTTGGAGTGTTACTAGGGTTCTTGGGGGCATTATTTTTAGCCACAGTGACACTTTTACCAGCCAAGGATGACTTATTAGCTGTATTCGCGACATGGGGTGTCTTAGCATTCAAGGTAAAGCTTGGGGCACTTATATCCTTATGGATATTCTTCAAGATGGTTTCTAGGCAACGTAATCTAACCTCTATGGGTTCGAGTAGGGCTTTTAACATATTAAAAATATTATTATTAGCCGTGCTTAACCCGCTCCCATCTTGGTTTTGTTTGGCTAGATTAGTGACTTCCCCACTAAGCTCCAAGATTTCCTCCAGACTATTGTCGATAATGGTATCATCTGGAAGACTTAGAGGTAAGCCAATTTTTGTCGAATGCACCCCCCCTGTATCATTTGCACAGACTGCCAGGTTATTATTCACAATTACCGGGTCTAAAATGGTATTGTGTTGGTTGTGGGCAGTTTGAGCTTTCTTCCCTTTGAGGGTAGTGGATTTGTTGGCCTTTTGTTTAGGGATTGGCCCTTCTTTCAAACCCCTTTGATTTATGGCAATTGCCATGGGAGAATTGTCTGGCTCATTTCTGTGTTCTCCACTCTCTGTCAGAAGATTAAGATTAGGGGTAGCTTCCAAGTCCTGTTGTGAATTTGAAACATCAAGTTCCCCGGTAACCCCAATGTTATGTACTATGGCGTGAGTGTTAGGGCGTGAGTCGGTGTTAGGCGTATGTGCCTGAGCGATGTGGCCCAGGGAAGATCTCTTGGCCATAGCTAGGTCTTGGGATACTCTCCTGTCCATTAATATTATTCCCTCGTCGATTAATGCATGGGTGCGAACAATAAACTCGTCCAGAGTCCCGGTTAATTTTTTTGCTCCTGCTACAGCCATACTTCTAGTCTCCCGACAATTCATGGCAAGCCTGTGCTAATCACAAATGACCTAGAAAATATTAGCAATATAATGAGGGGCATATACTTAGGGCTTAGCAATGCATGGCATCTAACAACCCTGTATCATGTGATGAAATATTAACAAACTTACAGTTTCTGTGGCAAATAGTTATTTGGGCTGAAGGAGATCGGGCAGGGGTTATAGCCCAGGCCAGGCTGCTCAGGCCTCTGAGGGCCACAGAGGGCCCGCCCTTTGCCCGGGCTTAGCCCCGGGCGTCCCGCTCGCGTCCCGGGACGCTAAGGGCTTGCTGCTTTTCTAGCCCTTTCCTGGCGCGTGTTCCGTGTCAGGGAACGCGCCGCCGCAAAGGCTGCCGGGATATGAAGTCCCGGAGCGGCGGGCGCGACTGATGGCAGCGGTGTCTGTATTCGCCTGATGTTGGTCTTGTGGCTATGCGCTCCTCTTGTGCCTCGACCCTCTTTTCTCCACGCAGGTATGGCAGGAATGACTTTCAGGTCCCCCCGCTCCACCGAGGGCTTGCTGTTTTTCTAGCCCCTCCTGGCGCATGTTCCGCGTCAGGGAACGCGCCGCCGCAAAGGCTGCCGGGATATGAAGTCCCGGAGCGGCGGGCGCGACTGATGGCAGCGGTGTCTGTATTCGCCTGATGTTGGTCTTGTGGCTATGCGCTCCTCTTGTGCCTCGACCCTCTTTTCTCCACGCAGGTATGGCAGGAATGACTTTCAGGTCCCCCCGCTCCACCGAGGGCTTGCTGTTTTTCTAGCCCCTCCTGGCGCATGTTCCGCGTCAGGGAACGCGCCGCCGCAAAGGCTGCCGGGATATGAAGTCCCGGAGCGGCGGGCGCGACTGATGGCAGCGGTGTCTGTATTCGCCTGATGTTGGTCTTGTGGCTATGCGCTTCTCTTGTGCCTCGACCCTCTTTTCTCCACGCAGGTATGGCAGGAATGACTTTCAGGGCATCAGGTTGAAGTACTCATTTTTCTATTTTATCATGGGATAAGTTGGCATAGAGTCAAAGAAAGAGATTTACAAAGGTAAGAAAGGGGAGGATATAAGAATAGTGCCTACATTATAAAAAATGATATATATCTAGTGAATATCGACTGTAAAGACTTTTAATGTATTTTTATTTGTTTCTATGCGATGAATATCTTCATAACATTTTTCTTGCTATTTTCTGGAACCTTGCCAGTATTTGTATTTTGCCTGGGTTGTTACTTTACTTCAACATCCTAAAGGAATGCTCAAGGAAAATGCATTATTGTCATTTCTCCAGTGCCAGCCCTAGAGGACGTCAGGAAAGCCAGCGTTCCTAATGCTAAAAGCCCTCCACCCTCATTGGATACAATGGGCTATGTCCTTATCAGCCGTGTCTTCGACTCTTCTTTGCAAACACAAGAATTTTTGCCATATAAACAAATGCTTCCCTCGACTTTTCAATTCTGCCTCTTGACCAATATAGAACCTTTATTTATGCGGATGGATCTGGACAACTGGCTACGGGTTCTAAGCAGCAATATTCTGCTGCATGCGCTATTGTTCTAGGAACTATTTCCGATGGTGTCTTTCACCCGCAATCAACTCACACTCAGTTAGCTGAATTGAAGGTTTTACTTCTGGCACTTGAAAATACCTATCCTAGATTTGCCATTCTCATAGTGTGTGATCCATATTATTGTGTACAATATTTTAACAACAATTTGTATTTTTGGAAACAAAATGATTTCTGGGATTCTAAAAGTAGCAGAATCAAGCGCAAACTGCTTTAGGATAAAGTGGCAGATTTTAAGGATAAGTTGCCACCAGCTCATGTAATACATACTTTGAGCCACAAAATGCAGGAAGCATCCTCGATCAAAAAAACCCCGTCTCTGAATGCATGGTTGTTGTGGCTTTTGCCGGGGTGGGAAAACAAGAAGCCAAAGAGGACGCTCAGTGCCTCCGAAGAGCCGTCACATAACTGGTGGCCGCCTGAGACCAAAAATGCTGAACATGCAAAGCTGACAAAACACAACTTGCCAACACCCACTTATTTATTTAAAAGGAATCCAATAATTTATGAGCAATAGGACAAACACAATTTCTTTGTATTTGACCTGGTATATTTATTTATACCTATCAATTTCAGTATTTCTATTATTTTATACTTTTTTATCAAAGAAGGAAAAAATACATTCACCTGTTCACAATAAATCTGTACAAAACTATCTACAAAACACTTAATATATACAATTCGATTATACAATTGACAAACATTCTACATGTAATACAAAAAACAAACAAAAATTGATTCGAGATACTGTTATACAAAAATGATCAAATCAATGCTCATACAGAAAAAGAAAAAGAAGAGACAAATTCAATAAAGGAAGGAGTAATAGCTTATTGTTTGAAACAATACTGCGCAATGTGCACATTGGAGGGAGTTATTTGTAACACTAAATGTTTCAAACAATAAGCTATTACTCATTCCTTTATTGAATTTGTCTCTTCTTTTTCTTTTTCTGTATGAACATTGATTTGATCATTTTTGTATAACAGTATCTCGAATCAATTTTTGTTTGTTTTTTGTATTACATGTAGAATGTTTGTCAATTGTATAATCGAATTGTATATATTAAGTGTTTTGTAGATACTTTTGTACAGATTTATTGTGAACAGGTGAATGTATTTTTTCCTTCTTTGATAAAAAGTATACAATAATAGAAATACTGAAATTGATAGGTATAAATAAATATACCAGGTCAAATATAAAGAAATTGTGTTTGTCCTATTGCTCATAAATGATTGGCTTCCTTTTAAAGAAATAAGTGGTTTTGGCAAGTTGTGTTTTTGTTTTGTCAATTTATAAATAGGGTCCAGCCTCCCCCACTCCTTGTACGGACCTAACTCCATAGTTTAAAAAAAAAAAAACATGCAAAGTGGCAGCACTGCAGCGGGAAAGCAATGGGAGAGTGGACGCTCTGATTGCATACCATGACTGGACCAGTGCCCGCTGAGCAGGGTAGGGCGGGCACCTAAAAGAAAACAAGAATGCTCATGCAAGTCCAGTAAGGAAAACAACAATAACACATAACGCATAACAAATGTACCCCTGATCTCACTAAACAGCTCAAAATGAAAAGAACAGGCTGTCCTGGTGATGTGCTTCCTCCTTATGCATGCTAGGTAGGCAGCACCATATCGGGGGAAGTATTTAGACTTCAGCTAGGTGATCGGTCCTGTGGAGCAGTTGAACTGATTATATGTAAGGAATGGGACGGGAAGATAGATGAAGAGGTAATGCTTTATGTAAAGCACTTTAACATCAACCCAATAGCGCTGTAGGAAACTGTGTAAATAAATGGCTCATCCTGAATAAAACTGACAACCGGTGTGGCCAGATCAGCAAAGTGCTGCGGAGCAGTGTGGGACCCCCGGAGACGAAAAAGACACAGTGGACGGTCACCACTGTGAGCCCCTCACTCTGCAGGTGTGAGGGCAAAGTCTGACTCTGCTAGAGGAGCCATACAAGAGGGTGAAACATTCTAAGCTTATGAAAATGTGTAGTCATGATTCTTGTGAGTGACATGTGTTACTTGAACTAGATGTTCAAACCTCACCCTCACATGCAGGGGTAAGTGTTGACTTTTTGATCCCCCACTGACCCATGAACGTCTAAGCTTTAAAAGGAGTCTCTTTAATTTTCAGCAAGCTCTCAGCAGTATCTATGCTCTGTATTTCCAGGGACAGCTGTAATACTGGTACCAGGACCCTTGAGTTGTGCCGGCTCCTGAGAACTTGCATGGTGGGAGTCCTTTCACAAATCATTGATTGCAGGTGTGTTAGCCATATTAGTTCAGCTGTAATGGACTAAGACTACGACTCCCAGAATGCATTATATTGTTAAAGAAAAGCCCAGGAGTGGCAAATGGTGTCACTGATTGCATGGAGTTGTCTGGTAGACTATGTGTTACGTAGTAATAAAGTGCACTTGCTGTGATGTTCACATGCTGTGGGCAGTGTCTGGATTGCACATTGCCTTGCAGGTTAGTATTTGTGTTTATTTAACAGGAGCTCGTGGGCAGTGTTAGTGATGTGATGCTTTTTGTGGTCTGTGTTACTGTAGTCTTGGCATGGCACTGGGGCCTTTCCTTCTACCCACAACCCCACAGTCACTGCCCTGTGATAGTCCTTCTTCTATGACTGAGGCTGGCTCCAGGGTTTGGCTTTACATGTCTGGTCCCCATGGGCTGGTGATGGTAGAAAGGCCTCAAGGTGGGATAAAAGCTCTGGTCCGTCTTTTCCTGTGTGGGTCTGCCCTGTGACTGTACCCAGGGGATCCATCAGCGTGCGCAGCTCAGTATGAAGAACATTATTAACGTGAGACTGCAAGGGGAGGGCAGCAAACATCACCGTCTGACAAGGATGAGGCCACCAATGAGGAGCCTGGGAGCTGGCCATGTGTCACAAAGGGCCATAGAGATCACGGGCCCGATTCACAGAACTAACTTAAGACAAAATCCTAAACTTAATACCATCTACTTATTTTGGTATTCACAGAAGGCACTCACTCATTGATGAGTAAGTGCCTTCTGTGAATACCGAAATGAGTAAGTGCCTTCTGTGAATACCAAAATGAGTAAGTGCCTTCTGTGAATACCAAAATGAGTAAGTGCCTTCTGTGAATACCAAAATAAATAAGTGCCTTCTGTGAATACCAAAATGAGTAAGTGCCTTCTGTGAATATCAAAATGAGTAAGTGCCTCCTGTGAATACCAAAATGAGTAAGTGCCTTCTGTGAATACCAAAATGAGTAAGTGCCTTCTGTGAATACCAAAATGAGTAAGTGCCTTCTGTGAATATCAAAATGAGTAAGTGCCTCCTGTGAATACCAAAATGAGTAAGTGCCTCCTGTGAATACCAAAATGAGTAAGTGCCTTCTGTGAATACCAAAATGAGTAAGTGCCTTCTGTGAATATCAAAATGAGTAAGTGCCTTCTGTGAATACCAAAATGAGTAAGTGCCTCCTGTGAATACCAAAATGAGTAAGTGCCTTCTGTGAATACCAAAATGAGTAAGTGCCTTCTGTGAATACCAAAATGAGTAAGTGCCTTCTGTGAATATCAAAATGAGTAAGTGCCTCCTGTGAATACCAAAATGAGTAAGTGCCTTCTGTGAATATCAAAATGAGTAAGTGCCTTCTGTGAATACCAAAATAGTAGTAAGTGCCTCCTGTGAATACCAAAATGAGTAAGTGCCTTCTGTGAATATCAAAATGAGTAAGTGCCTTCTGTGAATACCAAAATAGTAGTAAGTTTAGGATTTTGTCTTAAGTTAGTTCTGTGAATCGGGCCAAAGAAACCTATCTGCAACAGAGTACAGTGCTATGAAGGAAGAGTGCGGCAACACAGCAGAAGCAAAATATTAGGCAAGACTTAACACTTGAGCTAGTGCTGTGCTTGTAATATTGTTGAAATACACAACAGCATCCGCGGCCTCTTGGCGGCACACACACACACACACACGCACACACACACACACACACACACACACACACACACACACAACCACACACACACACACACACACACACACATACACACACACATAGACATCACATTTATTTGTATTCAACCCCTTTCACCCACCTCATGTCAGCACTTCACGGCTCCTTGCAGAAAGGAAAGGGTTAAGTTTCCAGGTCCCTGATCACGAGATGCAGTCGAGCTGCACCCCCAACCCATCCAACATGCAACATCGCCTGAGTAAACCCCCTCTGCCGCCAGTCCACCCCTCCATGCCAAGAACAGGTTGGGGTCTCCCAGATGTTAAACTAAGGTGGTGCAGCCTGTTATGGGGGGGGCTGGGGCTGGAGATTCCATCTAGGAATGCACGTAATGCAGCAATAAAGAGACGACACAGTGTATTCAATGAATAATTCTGTTTTGTGGTCTCTTTTATTCAGACTGACGACCCTCGGGATATCTCTCGCTCCCCCCTCACTTGTGCATCTCACATGGCATTGGCGAAACCAGTTCAATATTACACACCCCTGGTGGAGGTCTATCGTATATATGAATGTAGGTGTTGAGCCGCCCTAGGGCAGGTCTGTTCCTGGCCAGTGGAAGAAATAGGTGTGCAGTCCCCCATAAGGCTGGTTGATACCAAGAGACACAGGAAATCAAAGAGTGGGGGTATGAAAGGGGCTGGGGGGATCTTGCTTTGGTTCGTCTTGCTTGTCCCTGTTATTGACCTGGTGTTGAGGGCAGGGGCTCTATTGCACCAGGCACAGCTCTGTCCTTAGCCCAAGCATGAAGTAGGGGTGTAAACCCCTCCCGGTGAAGGTCTCATTGAAGGTGCAGAGATGCTCCAAGGTGTCTGCATCATACATTTCAAAATGCTTATGCATGATATATTGGAATGGTTTATGTTTTTTAACATAAATTAGGAGTTGTACGCTAAAAGGTGGCCATTGAGTACTATCTGCACCTGATACCAATGACCAAGAGCAGACCACCTGATATTGCGATTAAGATAGAGGAGTTTTTTTCATTGTTTCCCACTGCTCCCACACCTGTGCTCCTCCCCCTACTCCCACCCGCCAACTCCCCCCCCCCCCACCCCCAGGGGAACCCTCCCGGCTATCTAGGGTATGAGCCTAATTGGCATTGTGTCCTCGGGTCAAACATCAAAAAAGATCATTACCCATTTTCCTTCCCTGATCCCTCTAATTGTTGGGGTCTCCCTTAATTTCTGATTTCACCACCCTCACACCTCTTCTCCTTTCTTGATTTTTTCAAATAAGATCATCTGCCTCCTGCCAAGCCATGTCTTCCCTGGACCATTCCTCGGAAGCTTGTTTCCGGTCCAGGGAAGACATGGCTTTGCGGTTCAGGCTGGACTGTTCCCATGAGGCACAGGGTCAGACTGATTTGCATATGGCCATGTCTGAACTGGGGTGGCGGAGTGGGCTAAAGAACGGTGATGGATTAAACCCAGATCTTTTGACTGGGTGTGAGTGTTTGATTGATTCAGATGCTCCGTCCATTACCACCCCCTTTTGTACCGCTTTTGGCCACCATACGTGTGGCAGGGTATGCTCAGACGTGAGTCCCTTGCTCACTTTGCCACTGAATTCAAGTAAGCCGGGCTGAAGACGGCTGGAATGCCAGAAACCGGTCCTCGGAAGCTTGTTTCCGGTCCAGGGAAGACATGGCTTGGCAGTTCGGGCTGGACTGTTCCCATGAGGCACAGGGTCAGACTGATTTGCATATAGTCATGTCTAAACTGGGGTGGCAGAGTGGGCTAAAAAACGGGGATGGATTAAACCCAGATCTTTTGACTGGGTGTGAGTGTTGGATTGATTCAGATGCTCCGTCCATCACCACCTCCTTTTGTACCTCTTTTGGCCGCCATAAGTGTGTCAGGGTATGCTCAGACGTGAGTCCCTTGCTCACTTTGCCACTGGATTCAAGCAAGCCGGGCTGAAGACGTCTGGAATGCCGGAAACCGGTCCTCGGAAGCTTGTTTCCGGTCCCGGGAAGACATGGCTTGGCGGTTCGGGCTGGACTGTTCCCATGAGGCACAGGCTCAGACTGATTTGCATATAGCCATGTCTGAACTGTGGTGGCAGAGTGGGTTAAAGAACGGTGATGGATTAAACCCAGATCTTTTGACTGGGTGTGAGTGTTTGGTTGGTTCAGATGCTCCGTCCATTACCACCCCCTTTTGTACCGTACTATGGCATATGTCAGACCTGAAATTAAATGAAAAGGAGTTAGAGAGGGTATTAGATGTAAGTGTTCCCTCCTTTAGTGCAGTTGAGAACATTCTCTCCTTAACAGTGTATGTGTGGAAATCAATCAGGATCTTCCTGGGCTTCTGTTTTGCTGGATTTCTTTTATAAGGATCACGATGCACACATTGTATTTCTTGTGCCAGGTCTATGTTTGGGGAACATGGTTGCCGTCAGCTAAGCGGCTGCTGGCAGACAGCCCTCGGGTGCTCTACCGATCTCTCTGAGGGGTCCCCGGCAATGATTATTATGTGATTATTTTCCTCTCCACCCCCTCCTCAATCTGAAACTGCGCTTTCCTGCGCTGTCCCTTGGAGGCTCTCCTCTCTTCACGTCGGACCGCATAGATCTGGTGCATGGCTCCGGGGAGAGACGCTTGTGCTTGGAGCTTCCCGCTGGAATGGCGCGACCCGAGAGTGGCGTTGGACCGCTTGTTTCCTGGTCCGGGCCTCTAGAGGCAGAGTAAGCACCGGAGAATATGTAGCAGTGGCTCTAGTGAACGGGCGGCACACAGAGGGGGAGAAACCCCCCCCAGGTAAGGCGTAGGGGGCGCGGACTGGTTCTAGATGCCGTAGGTACAGCTGAAAGGGAAGGTAAGGTCTTTTAAGGACTCCTTCCTTGTGGATTCCAAAACCAGCAGAGGGAGACTGTTGCTGCTGCTTGGAAAGGAGGAGGGAGGGGAGCTCCATATTATATGGAGAGGTGAGAAGGCTTGCGAGCAGAAGGTGTATCTGTATTAAAAACATACAAATACACTCTTAGAACTAGGACTGCCCAGCTCCCCTCGGATATTGGTTTCTATACCCAAGACACTTCCCCTCCTACAATTGTAACCCTGCCAACCACAGAAAAGAAGAGAGGAGGTGAAGGAAAAAGGGTGGAAAATAAGGGAGGAAGAACAAATTCTTCAGAGTCTGTAAAAGGCGGGGGTAGATACAGAGGTAGAGAGAAGAAACTACGGGTACCCAAGATAAAGATAACACCTTCTTTAAAGTCATATTATAAAGTTCTCACCGCCCCTGCTGGCTGTATTCCCAGCAGGGAAGGCTCCTGTACCGATACTACTGTAAAGATGGAATTGAAGCAATCTCAAAATAAATCACCACTGGCAGTAATGCAATCCCCCCTATTCTCCCAGCTTCTGATAGTTTGGCGGTGGCACCACCTGAGGATTCTTGTGGCCCCCAGATCTTGGTTCATCCTGCAGTTTCTTTATCAACCCGTTTTGGTGTCCTAGAGGAGCCGGATGGTGAGCCGGGGCTCTGTTTCGAGCCAACGCAACAAGCAATAATACTCCAACATCCCTCTACTTCTATCCCAGGGTCAGTGGCTGATATTATTCTAGCACTTAAAGATGAGCTAGGGAGCAGATTTGCTGTCTCTGAGAACAATCAAGCAGCGACAAAGGCATCGTGTGCAGTACTGGCCCAGAAGTTGGAAGAGGTGTCCTTAAGAACTGACGCTCTTGAGCAGGAAATGCCGAAGATAAAGGAAGCAATGAATGCTTCCTCAGTAGAAATGGCAAAAATTAATAAGCCAACACAAGGAAATGAAGGATGACCTAGAGCGGCTGGAGATCCAGGCTAGAAGAAACAATTTGAGACTGATTAATGTCCCGGAAGCTTTAGAAGGCACTGATCTTAAGGAGTTTGTGATATCATTACTTAAAAAGCCCATTTCGATTAAAAATGAAATTGATAGGTTGCCTCAATCACCCTTAGAACCAGCTTGCAAGGTCATACTGTTGAGTGTTGTTTGTACACCAAGAAAAATAATTAGAGGGATCATTGGTCCTGGCACTACACCGACTGCCAGTCACTAACGGTGGTTAAAATGCATGGTAATGTGCATGAATGCCGAGCCCGTGACAGTACTGTAAGCAGGTACAGAAGTGATGTTGCCTGAACTAATACACACAGGCATAACCTACTTTGTCACAAACCACAGCTTAGGTGAATATAGTTGCATTTATCAATTTCCCCTAACCCTAAGATTGATTAACTAGAAATAGAGTCATTCAAAACTTCTATGTCGGTCTGACAACTGACTTTGAGTTTAACCATCTAGCTGCTACCTAAACCTGGAAAGACTGGTCAGACTCCTAAACTCAAGTGAGTCTGACTACTAAGGCGTTCTGAGTCCTAGGTGCATATATAATCAGATCTATAGCTGCTTACTGAATCTATAAAAACTGGTCTGACTTTAAATATTGAGAGGTCACTTAACAGGAGAACAGATGGACAGACAGACAGACCTACTCTCTGTCTGGACTCAGGGCAGGAAACTCACAAAATCTCATGTTAACAGAATACTCCCCTGGATCGAAGGAGACCTGAAGCCCTCTGATTGGTTGTGGGAACTACCTAAACCATCAGGGGGTACAGGTACTGGGCTCTTCTGCCAGTATGTGGTTCATGTCATTGACTGTTCATCGGAGGTGATGGAGCACTGGGCCTTACAACTTAATATCTTAGTCCAGTCGTCAAAGATTTTTCCTCATTGGTCGTATGGACCATTGATAGCTGACATGAAGCATTGAAAGGGAGAGAACATCAATAATGCATGTCTAGCTTGTGAAGCCCATGCAACTCCACAATAAGGACCTGGAATCACTGAATATGGTTAAATGGTTTTATTTTGGTCTGCCAATCACTCCAGTATATAAGCAAACCAAGAATAAGTGCAGTAAATTCAGCAATACAATCGGTAAACTGAAATATCTCAGTAGGTTAAGGCACAACAGACTGACATATCGAATTGCAATAATCACAATTGAATAAGCAGAGATAAAAGCAAACAGGTGTTCCATAAAGAAACTTCCCTTCTCTCTCCTAAACCTGGATCAAATATAGGGTCATCTATCAAGGGTCTCTAAATCAGAAGCACAAAAGAAGATTCAGACACGTTCTCATCTCCTTCACACCACCAGGGACCCATCAGAAGAACACTACTTGAGTTCATCTACAACATGGATTCGGGTTCACATCGCATCGAATTAACGCTTCGGTTCTCAACCTTGAACAACTCGCCATTGTGGTACATGATGAACAGGCGGCCTCTTTCGACCATTGTTTCTCCACGCTCACTGTCAAGACTCTCTCAGGCCTCTCTATCAGCCGTCTAATACAGACAATAAACCTTTCTCTAGCTAACGTAAATCATGATTATGAACCTGCAAGGATAAAAGAGAACATGCCGGAGAAACAAAATGCATTTCAACTGAGGCCTGTAGCCTGGCTAACTTTATTCAAGCATTTAATGTGTGCTTCGAATACATGGTTATACATGCACACGTATAACTTTAAAAGAACTGCAATTGTGAGAAAAAGAATACATGTTTCCAATACATTTGCAAATATAACATGGAGTGTAAGTGTAAACCGTGAATAGGAAAATACATGTCTTCATGTTTAGGTTTAAATCTTTTTATTATTGAAAGACAGTGCAATGTAATACAATAAGCAGTGTGGTTACACCAGATACGAGTAGTAATCCTCAGCGGAGGCATGATGTTCAATGCAATACTGGCAATAACAGCAATGTCCAACCTGTCGGGGATGAAAATGCACTGAACCAAGGAAATATTAGAACTAGAAAAATCCAGGAAAAACTTCCCCCCGCCCTTAGCCCAACCCCCACTTCCAAAACCCCCTTTGTCCCTCCCTCCCCCCACCCAGTCCAGAGCTTCCATCAATCTCCCTACGGCTCAACCGTTCAGCTTCTGAGTGTCTCATGCCTCGAGTACCTAGGGGTCCGTAGCTATGGGTGCCGTCAGGCGCAATAATCTGAGATATCTAGGACAAGTTATCTCCGTGAATTCAGTCAGCAGTAGGGCTCTAAATGGCTGCCAGAGTTCCTCAAATTGTTCCCCCTTCCCTGCTGCGGTGAGTGACAGCTTCTCCATACCCTACACATGCCACATCCGGTGGAGCCATCCTGTGGTGGTAGGGACAGTGGCGGTACGCCAGTGTGTAAGGATGTTCTGCAGAGCAGACCCAAGGGCTATGGCTATTTGACGGCCCCTACGAGAGCGCAGTGGGTAAGTTAGTGGATTGGGAAGGCCCAGCAGAATATAAGCGGGAAAGCGGGGTATTTCTGTCTGGAAGTGTGCGTCTACTTAATCTAAGATGTGTGTCCAGTATGATTGGATGAGCGGGCAATCCCACAGAATGTGTTCCAAAGTCCCGGTGTGCCCACAACCCCTCCAGCAGAGCTTATCTTTGGAGGGATCCATTTCGGATAGCCTCTCAGGGGTGTAGTACCAGTATAGAGATATTTTTGTGAGTGTCTCGGTGAGACCCATGTGGTACGCTGAGTGCCTAGCCCTATACGAAATGTTCCCCCATTCCTTATGACTCAGGGATTTACCCAGTTCTTTTTCCCATCATACCCTGCCCGGATTGTAGATGTGCGTGATTGGCGTCTGAATTAGTTTATAAAGGTCTGAGTTGAGCTTGGAGTTGGAAGTGCGTGAGAGGAGTCAACGCTCATACGGAGTGAATTTCCTATCGGCCGATGCTCGGACTTGCAGCTGCAACGCCCAGTGACGCACCTGCAAGTATCTCATAGGCTCTGTTTCCGGGAGGTTATATTCTTGCTTAAAGAGCTGGAAAGGAAGCACCCCTTCCGAGTTGTATATATGATACAGGAAGCGGCAACCTGCCGGCCTCCAGTGTGCAAAGACCCCTTTAGCCACTCCGGGGGTGAAGTCAGGGTTGTCCACTAGGGGTGTGAGTGGAGAGGGGAATGTAGTCAAGCCGTGAAGTGTGTTAGTCGCATCCCAGACCTCTAGGGGAACCCGGGTGATTGAGGATGCATAGAGGTTGGCCGGCCTATAAACTCGAGGTAGAAACGGTATCTCCTGCAACGGGTGCCCCGCTACCGCCTGATCCTGAAAGAGCCAGTGTTTGTCGGACTGCCACTTGCTCCATTCCACCAAATAGCGCAATTGGGCTGCTTGGTAGTATTTATACAGGTCAGGAATGCCCAAACCTCCCTCCTCAGGAGCCAAAGTGGTGAGTGTTCTCTTCAACCGGGGTTTCCGACCCTGCCAAATAAATTTGGCTAGGTCCGATTGGGTTTGTCTTATCCAGCCCGCTGGAGGCCGAAGTGGTAGAGCACGAAAAAGATATAAAATTTGCGGCAGGACGGTCATCTTAACTGCCGCAATGCGACCCAGCCAGGATAGGGGAAGATGTCTCCACCGATCTATCTCTCCTCGGATGCGAGTGCGCAGAGTAGTGTAGTTGGCCGTGACCATTCTGGTCAGGGTCGGGGCGAGCTGAATTCCCAAGTATGAAACTGTATCTGTAGCCCATTGAACGGGTAGAAGGGTCTGCAGATAAGCTTGTGTCGAGGCTGTAAGGGACAGGTCTAATGCTATAGATTTGTCCGTGTTCATCTTGAATCCGGACACCATAGCAAACGCCTCAAGCTCAGCAACGCACGCCGGCATAGTGGCTGATGGTATGAAGATCGCCGCCGAATTTGATGCCAAGAGCATCCTGACGTTGCCGGATCCGATAAGCGAGGGGTTCCATGTAGAGGGCGAAGAGGAGTGGTGACAGTGGGCACCCCTGTCTCGTCCCTCTCTCGATGGAGAACGAGGTCGATGCATAGCCATTGACTCTCACCACTGCGGAGGGCGCACTGTTGCAGTTGAAGATTAGGGCTCGAAATTTCTCCCCTATCCCGAACTTGGCTAGTACCATTTCCAGGTAGGGCCAGTGAACCCGGTCGAACGCCTTCTCAGCGTCGACTGCCAATACCATGTATTCCCCAGGTATTCGGGAAGCTTTTTCGATAAGGTGGACAGCTCTCTTTGTGTTGCCAACTGTCTGCCGGTCAGGGACAAAGCCTGCTTGATCGGGATCTACTAAGCCTGGCAGATGGGCGGCCAGACGGGTGGCGAGGATGTCAGTGTATATTTTGAGGTCAACATTAAGGAGGGAAATTGGTCGATACACCCCACATTTAGTTCTGTCCTTCCCTGGCTTTGGAATGACCGAGATAGAGGCACACAGGAGGTCCGGTGGGATGGCTCCTGGGTCCGCGAATGAATTAAATAGGCGAGTGAGCAACGGTGCTAGGGTGGTACAGAAGGTCTTCTAAAAGGAGGAGGAATAGCCGTCTGGCCCAGGCGCCTTCCCCACCTTGAGACGCGCTATTGCAGCGACCACCTCCTCAATGCGGATTTCTCTCTCTAGCCATTCCGACTGTTACGGTGCCAGAGATGGGAGTGTGACCGAGTCCAGATACCTAGTTGCGGCAGCGACATTCGGAGCGTGCCCTCGTAGAGGTTAGCATAAAAGTCTTGGAACGTCTCTGCTATTTGCGCATCCTCCAATACAGTAGACCCGTCAATGTGCGTGATTTCCTTCTCTTTCTGGGCTATTCTGAGCCGATTGGCCAGTAACCGCCCACACCGGTCCCCGCCGGTATAATAGGCGCGTTTCAGTCTCTGTGCCGCTTATTCTGCCCGGTCAGTATCGAGAGCCGCAAGGTGAGCCCGCGCCACCTTGAGCTGTTTCCAGACTCTCGGGCCCCCGTCTGCTGGTGCATGCGTTCGAGTTCCTGCACCTTTAGAGTGAGTTCCTCTCTTTTTTTCTGTTCGCATTCGGTTGTCGGCCGAGAAAATTGCAATAAATACTCCCCGAAGGACAGCTTTCAATGCGGCCCATTGGGTTGCTAGCGTGGTGTCTGAGTTCGCGTTGTGCTGTAGGAAGTCTTGTATGGATTCCTGAACCTGTTTCACCACATCCCGTCTGTGCAAGAGCGTGTCTCGGAGTCGCCACACTCTAGGAGACGGTAGAGACGGCTGGGTGGTGACAGTCATGGAGACCTGGGCATGATCCGACAAGGATATGACTCCCATATCGGCCGACGAGTTGATTTAACTCACCGGACTCGTAACTAGAAGGAGATCTATGCGTGCATACGATTTGTGTGCCGCAGAGTAGTGGGAGTATTCTCTTTCCCCAGGATGCCGCTGCCGCCACAGATCGTGTAAATCAAGGTCCCGTAGCCTGTCAGTGCAAGCGGCCGAGAGGCTTCTAGCGTGGAAGGTGCGTGGGGAAGACCGGTCTAAGGTTGCGTCAAACACAACATTCAAGTCCCCGCCTATTATAATGTGTCTATCCGAAGTCGCCGCTATTTCTGTGAGGGCAGTGTGTAGGAATTTCTCCTGACCTTCATTGGGACTATACAAAGAGCCTATTGTGTAAGTCACTCCCCCCAAGACCACACGGTAAACTAGGAGTCTGCCCCTTATCTCTGCTATTTTGTGGAGGACTTCCCCCTTGAAATGTCTTGCTACTAGAAGTGCCACCCCGGCAGTTTTAGTGGTCCCGCAGGAGAAGAATTGTCCCGGGAACGCTCGTGAGCGAAGCCTGTGACAATCCCAGGCCAGCAGGTGCGTCTCCTGGAGGATGCAGATATCCGCGTGTGTACTTTCCAAAGAGGAGAGGATCGCTCGCCTTTTAACCGGGTTATTGAGTCCCCGCACATTGAGTGTCAATACTTTAAAGGTGTTTGGCATCGTGATGTGTGAGGTGGTGGGATGAGGCTATGGCATCCGGCAAGCGACCCATAGCAATGAATGAAAAGGCTTCCCCCAGAACGGCAAATTCCGAGCAGTGTTGAGATGTAACCAATGTGTGTATACAAGAATTGAGCTCTGGACTCCCCCCCCCAATCCCTCCACAACTCCCACTTGACTCCCTCCCTAACCCCAACTGGCAAGTCCCCAAAGAACAAAATTGTCCTGGACCGGTCACTAGTTTGTGGAGGCCCATAGGTCAGGTCAGTATTGGGAAACGTGGCGCTGGCGACCTTGCAGCCCCTAGTCCCAGGTCAGTCAACTCGTAGCCCAGACCTGTGGAAGTTCAACGTGGAGGAATGTGGCAGTAGCAGCCCTAATGGCTCCCCGGCCCCTTCCCCCCCCTTTGCGAATATAATGCATTAAATCAACTCCCAAACCTCGATGTGTCAATCAGAGCTCGATGTGTCCTTGACCACCTCTTGGATAGCCGCTGCCTGTTCCTGGGCCACTGCCTCTGGGTCGGGTTTGAGGCCCTTCTTGGGATGGCGGCATCTCCTCACTCGCTGCCACCCATCAGATTGCGATGAAGAGGGTCCCTCGTGCACCCGCCGCGGTGATATTCCTCCAGGCGAGTCATCCTCCGCAATGTTGATGCCTAGTAAGGTGCACATGTCCTGGAGGGAGCGCATCTGATGTAGGGCTCCCTGCCATTTGAAGATAATCCAAAATGGATGACCCCAAGAGTATGGTATCCCTTTATCTTGGAGAAAGGACGTGACTGCACGGAAGGATTTCCGCTTCTGGAGCGTGATGGCCGAGAGGTCCTGAAATAAGGCCGCCGAGTGACCCCGGAAGCTAAGAGGTTGCTTCTGGCGCGCCTCTCTCAGAATACGCTCTTTCAAAGGGAAATCTGGAAGAAAGGCCAGAATGTCCAGTGGAGGGGCAGGGGCCGGCCTCGCCAGACCCACTCTGTGTGCACGGTCAATGCGGACCTCGAAATCGGCTGGTTCCCCGATAGTCTCCCTGAAGAGTTCCTGCAGGTAGCATGACACGCCATTACCCTCGTCTTTTAAAGGAACACCCTGCACGCGGATGTTGTACCTCCGGGAACGGTTTTCAAGGTCCTATGCGTGCACCTGAAGGTCCACCTGTTGTTCCCGAAGCTGGAGTACCTCCTGCCGCAAAAATTTGACCTCTTCGCTGCATGCTTGGTCAGCATTCTCCACATCCGCCACTCTCTCACCAAGGCCATCCACATCCCTGCGCAATTCTCGTTTCTCCCCCGCCAGGTCTTGCTTCAAGGCCGTGAAATCATTGCACAGGGTATTGAATAAGGATTCCAGGAACGCCTTTATGATAGGGGCACTCCCGTCATCCTGCGCTGTAGTGATGGCCGGAGTAGTGGGCGAAGGGGGTGTGCGGGTCTTGTCTCCCTTCACAGCGCTCTTAGCCAGCATGTCTGGTATTGTGCGGCCTGCTTTGCTTCCCACGTTGGCCATAACCCCCGGTCTCCGAGGGGTGCAGGGTGGGGTGGGGGGTCCCTCCTCCAGCCACGCAGGGGAAGTGGACGTTCTCTAGGGGCCCAGGCAGAGAAGCAGGGAGCAGGTGGGCGTCGGGGCTCCCCCACCCTGGTGCAGCACCTACAAGGGTTTGTCCTGGCACTGACCAGATGGTGTTGAGCAACGGGATATAAGCAGAGGGGCTTCCATTCACCACCCACCTTGATGTCCTGTAAATCAATGGGGTCGTCCTCGGGTGACAAGAGTGGGCAGGGCAGTTATAATTGGCCCCGTCAGGGAGTTCGCCGCTCCCAGCTCCGGTCGCACTCGACTGCTTCTGCCCCTCATAGTGTAGGCCTCCACAGGCATCAGGACTGGGCCCTTGTCGCCAATGAAGCCGAGCCAGGTCAGGTTGGTCCCAGCTCTACAGTGGTGGGGCACGTGTGACTGTCCAGAAGCGGAGGACGGTGCCAGGAGGGACGCCCGGAGCGGTGCAGCACGCCCGGGCGCCAAGGATGCCAATCCCGCCAGCCGCCGCCCAGCCGGCCCAAAGCCGGGGACTCGAGTTCCGGGACAGCCGCTCTCCGCGCGCTGCCCGCAGGCAGTCGGACCCCCACGCCTCTGTAGCTGGTGGGCTGAGATGAAGCCACAGGAAGGGGCGCCCCTGGGAGAAGAGTCTTAGGGGCGGATGCCCCATAGGCCCCAGCAAGGAGTGCGTGTGGCAGGCGGCCAGTAGCGTCTAAGTCTATCCCTCAGACCACACCGGGCGCTGTCCATGGTGGCCCCCTCCGCACCTTACCAGCAATCGGAAGCAGGCCAGGCGTGGGGCGTTGCAGGGCACATCAAGCCCCAGGTCCGTCGGCGTCTCCTCAGCGCTCCGGCCGATTGCCGCTTACAGCTGGCCGCAAAGCATGGGCCTCGAGTTTCCCGGTGGTTCTGCTTCAACTGCAGGTCTGTGCTGCTCGTTCCCCTCAAGATAGCGAGCCTCGGGCGGCAGCGCTAGTGCATCCGGCATAGTCTGTGTCTCCGGACCCCCCAGACCGGGTCCTCCGCTGCCTCCAGGCCACTGTGGGGTCCCACGCCTCGCTCCGCCTAGGCCCGAGACCGGGGCCTCGATTTTCGCTGCGTGCCAGGCACCGGAAGCTGGCTCCCCTGCTCCCCTGCCTTCACCTCCAGGGGAAGTCCCCGTCGGCTCACGAATCCCACGGTGCGGGTCGGTCCCCAGCTGTCGCCATCCACCAGCGCACCAGCCGCCCGGGGTCCTTCTCTAAGCTCCTTCTCTGGGTCACCACACTAGCTCTCTCTCTCTGCTTGGCCGGTCAGGTGGCGTGGCCCCGGGCGGAACTCGGCTCCCTGGCGGGGCGGTGATTCGGGCAGCACGGGCGACCGAAGCTTGCCAAAGCCGGGACCGCTGCCTCCTCCAACTGTACCGGGAAGGTGCCGATGCCGAAGGGGATATAAAAGCGATAATCAGGGGCTAATCTGGGGTTCAGGGCCGGGGAGCATCACGATCCGACGTCTGGTCAGGTCGCCATCTTGGCCACGCCCCCCCATGTCTTCATGTTTAAACTAAACATTACTGCACATATATAAATCTCAAGGGCCTCAATAATGATTGTTTGCCATAGGGCAGCGCCGCAGGCATTCCTGCAGCGCTGCCCTATGGCAAAATAAAAGGACAGGATGTGCCATATCTATCAGATAAGGCGCATTCCGGTCATTTTCCCCGGGCTGGCGCCCAATGGGCTGCCCTACACCAATGCAGGCACCTTTGCAGCATGATGCAAGGGCACCTGCATTGCAGGGATGATTGTTTTTGTGCAGAAGGTAAACCTCCTGCACAAAAACAATCACAAGAGGCTTTTTCCCCTTTCCATGTGTGCTGCAGTGTAGCACACATAAAAAAAGTAAAAACAAGGAGAAATAAGGATATTTCTCAATGTTGTGCCTCTCTTACACCTCCTCAGGGAGGCATACGATTTTAGCGCTGCCTCAGAGTTATGATTTCTTGTAATTCGGGGGAAGTGTCAAAAAGCCATGGATGTTGCTTGGAATGCAAACCCCATTGCACACCATGTCAATGCAGAAAACTGTGTTAAAGGGAACTATATTTACAAGGCAGCATTAAGCCAAAAAAGTGGTATAGTGCTGCCTGATAATTATGGAGCAGGCTCCTGCGTCACAAAAAGTGACGCACCAGCGGCGCAAGGGGCTTATATATAAGCCCCCTAGTTTCTTCTGCTAGAGATGAGACCCATGTGACCATGCTGCTGAGGAGGGAGGCTGCCTTGTGTGCTTAGAAGCTGCCTTGCATTGCTAGAGGTAGAGACCCCATGCGTTGGAGCTGCAGTGAGGTGCTTAGCGCTGCTATTTCCATCAGAGGTTGGAGACAATGCTCCAAGGCCCCTACATACCTAACCCTGGATCTAGCTCCTCCCCTACTGGGTACAAGACCATCTCAGACTCTCGTTCATACATTACATAGTAGCCCAACTCTGAGTGCAATTTTAATTCAATTAATTTCCTTAGCATGTAGTTTTGTTACTTACCCCCTGAAACAGACCCCTCTCACTCTCTCCCTCCACTCCCCTCACCTCCTTGTTACCCTTAACTTTTTTCACTTAGTTTTTGCTTGGTGCTCTTTGTAAGTTTATCCTGCACATACAGTTAATGTTCTATGAAGAGGGCTCTAATTCCAGCTGGTAAAGTAGCCATATATAAAAATAATGTCAATAAATGGCTCATCCTGAAAAAAAAACTGACCAGCCATATGTTCAGAGCACAAAGCGCTACAGACTAGTTGTACCTGCAGGAGTATACACATCGCGGAGGCATATCCATAAGACAGCGCCATTGCAAGGTAATGGCTTTATGACACAACGGAGCTTGTGCCCGTACTGTAGGCATATCGCCACGGCCGCTAACGAAGAGACTAACGTTAGACTTTTCCTTTCAGCGCCTGCATCCTTAGAAACTATCGCCATTAAGGAAAGATTGAATTTACCCCTTGGAAATACACTTACCTCACCGTGTGCATCTCAGTAAGAGTTACCTGCGTCTCCCTCACGTCTAGTATGTATCATTACACATGTAATTCCCTGCTTTCATTCTCCCGTAAATTTGAACCCATTTCACAGTGCCTTGGCTCCTCTACTACTACTCGAATGAGCTTACTACAGATCCATTGGGCCGGGCTTTATATACGTGTTTGCCTGCTTACTACACCCTTCTAAATGGGTAAGTGGTTAACTGAGCCAATTTTCACACTAATTGATGTTATTCTCCATATCAAAGGTTAATATAGCTTTATATCTGTTTATCATGATTCCACAGCTCCCGGCTGGGATCCCTGTGAGTCTTTTTTGTTCACCTCTACTACACGGTGTCACCACCTTTTCGTAAAAAGCAGCGCAAGCCCCCTTCAGGTATGCTAAGCTCCAGCATTAGCATATTTCCTACCTTATATATTAGAGGACAACCTGTAATGATGGCCCATTTGCGGACATTGCCCTAACATTATACCTCATACGTGTCCCCACACTGACAAGTCCTGAGGAGACCCGACAACCACCATGGGTCGAAACGTCGCTGGCAGTTGAAAAGAGGCAGACCGTGAACAACAGTTGATTAAACTTCCAACTGTTGTACATTTATTGGATATATTTGACTTGGTTGTCTCTTTCTTATGAAAACCAAATGAAAAATATAAACCTTCCTTTCACTATTTTGTTATTTATTTTTCACGGATGTATGACGGTACCACGCGTACTTTTACAACGTGCACCGTTACCACACTACTTTTACCACGCAAGTCGTTACAACGACTTGCGTGGAGGGGCGGTGGTTAGTAAATTATTTAATTTACTATTCCAACTCCAGTCCCCGTGGACTCTAGGGAAAGGAGTTGGATAGTAAATTAAAGTATTTACTATCCTGGAGCGCCCCCCAGCGCATTTCGTTGTAACGACCTGCGTGGTAAAAGTAGCGTGCTAACGGTACCGCGTTGTAAAAAATGCGTGGTAACCTTTGCATACCATTTTTCACAATAGTAGTGTAGGTTCTTTCAAATATTCACTTGGGGCACACTGTCACTTGGTATATTTTGTATGTAAATATTTCATATATTATGCGTAAATAATTATTGGTCTATGTTGATATAAACTATGGAAATGTTTTGACAAATTTGACCCAATGTGTAGTCAGCTTCCTTCTTTGACATCAAACAAACCACCCACTTTGCCATTGTGCATAAATACTTATTATAAGTGTTTTTTTATCTATCCACTGGAGCCGCTATTGTTTTCTTAAAGCAGACTAGTGTTGGACCCTCAGCGTAGCACTGGACACAGTGGCCTGTCCCTCTGTGAGAACCTCTCTCTGCAGCTGAGAGTCCAAAGTCTAACACTGAGAGAAGAGCCCTGTGTCATTCTTGTGACCGACACGTGTGATCCTTGAACTAGATGTTCACACCTCACCCCCATATGCAGGAGTAAGTGTTGACTGCTTGAACCCCGCTAAGGTCTAAGCTTTGAACAGAGCCCCTTGGCTTTTCAGTGAGCTTGCAGCAGTATCTGCACTCTGTATTTCCAGGGACTGCTGCAATACTTGTACCAGAACCCTTGAGTTGAGCCGGCCAAATCTACTGTACACCAGCAACATGCCCCATACTCTTCACTGCCACAACAGTCATGATGGGCGTGCGGAACGTAAGCAAAGAGAGCTCAGAAAGCATGCTGAGCTCGATCTTTCAATGCCCATTACCCATTGACCTGTCGGAATCCCAAGCAGAGGACGCTCGATGGGAGAAATCCATTCAGGGCTTCGAGCACTTTCTGCTGGCCACCTGCAAGAATCACAAGGATGAACAAGCCAGGGCCCTGTTCCTGAACCTTGTCGGCGATGATGTGGAAGATCTGCTTATCAGGTTCCAGCCTGACTCAATCCTGACATACAAGGGCATAATAAAATGTCTTACCAACAGTTTCGACCACCCCAGCGAAATGTTGACTTTGAACGATACACATTCAACACGGCGTGTCAATGAGTGGATGAGTTTCTTGATGATTTTGCAATCAGACTGTGCAAATTAGTGACTTACTGTGAGTTTGACAAATTTGACAACGAGGCGGCCTTGGGGCTGTGCATCATTAAAGGTTGTTACTCAGTCACCTTTCGCACACAAACACTGAAAGAAACATACACGCTTGACAAAATATTGACCACGGCATGATCAGAAGCCAGGGCCACATCACATGCCATTCATATGGAAAATGGAAAAGCTAGAACCATAGAACAAGCCCATTACATGGCAGTGTGCCACGGCAGCAACATGAAAAGCCTACGTCTCCTCCAAAAAACATGAGAGAGCATGCTATCGATGCACGTCGGTGCCTGCCCGGCCATGGACACAAATGCCAGAAGTGCAACAGGGACAATCACTTTGCGAGCTTGTGCAAGGGATGACACATCCAACCAGAGAAAGGGTAACTTGCTAGGCCGCGAGCGACTTTCAGTAGAGATGGACAACACATGAAAGCCAGCAGGCGCAGCCCATTCACAGACTCTGACGCTGCCTCCACCCGGGCAACCACCAAACGCATGTACTTCATGACGGATGCCTCAGCACGGCTCTCTGATGCCGAACCTATCCAGCTAGTTGACAAACGGCAAATTAAGAAGGCGGCAACGGTGGATCTCCAGGTCAGGAATCACACAACGCAATTTGCACTCAACAGTGGAGCCACGTGCAACATACTGTGTGTCTCAGAACATGAGAAAATGAAGCACAAACCTCCCCTGTCACTCTTTATGGTTGATGTTTTCATATGGGGAAACACCCGGTAGTGAACGTTTGAAACTTTGTGAAGATGCTCACGGACTTGGTAACATCTGTGAAGGAAAAGGTGCATGTTCAACAGTGAGACATTCCAGCTCTGTGTCTGTTCAGCAATGTGATGGCTCAAGTAATGGGTCTCCTGGCCCTGACATACCACATGACTGAGCATCCCATCATCTCAAGAGAGTTCCCAACACTCAACAAAGTGCTCTGGAAGCTAAAGGAGGCACAAGTCACCCTTCACATTAATGAAGCAGTCAAACCGGTGGGGCAGAATCACCTTCAGCCGCAAGTAGAGGAAGAGATAAAGAATCTCTTAGCACAAGACATCATTGAGCCTGCTGACGGGCCAACTCCGTTGGCATCTCCCATTGTGACTGTGCCAAAGAAAAACACGCAGAAAATGCACATCCGTGTTGACATCCGTTTACCAAACAATGCCATTGAAAGGGAACGGAACCCAGGCCCTCACCTAAACGACATGATCAGCTGCCTAAATGGAGCCAGTCTGTTCTCCAAGTTAGACATATTCAAGGGGTATTCAAAGGGTATCACCAGCTGGAACTCGACCCACAATAACAGTACTTTACCACATTCTCCACTCGCCTGGGCCTATTCAGCTACAAATATCTAAGCTTTGGGGTGTCATTGCTGGCTAAAATATTACAAGAGATGGTGTGAAGAGTGATAAGGCTGGTAAAAAAAAGTTTAAACTAGAGTGACAACATTTTGCTGTTCAACTGCACAACTGAGGAGCATGACACGGCACTCCGGGAGGTATGCAGGGTGTTGGAGAAGGCAGGCCTGACACTGAATGAGGATATTTGCGAGGTCTGAAAGGGTGAACTGGTCTTCTTCTATGACATATTCTCACAAAAAGGAATGTGGCCAGACCCCAGCAATGTTCAAACACACAGCAAAGCATAGCCACCTGTGAATGTAGCAGAAGTGAAGTCATTTCTGGGACTAGCAAGCTACTGCGCTTGCTGCTTCAAAGGCTTTGCCACAGTGAGCACCCCACTTCAAGAACTAACAAAAAAATGTCAACCATATCTCTGGAGCTCAGAGTGCGACAAAGCATTCATGGACATCAGAAAAACTGTCACAGCAATGGATCACCTCGCCTACCATGACACAGATCTGTGCACAGAGCTACCAGAAGATGTGGGCCAGGTGGGGTTAGGGGCCATCCTTGCCCAACACACACCTAAATGGGACTCACCAGGGCGCATTGTGGCGTACGCCAGCAGGAGTATTATGGATGTTGAAAGGGTGTGCTCTAAACTGGAGATGGCGAGCCTGGTGTGGGCCTGCGAGCACTACCACATGCTCATCTATGGGAAGCCATTCACTATAGTGGCAGCTCATTAAGCACTGGTCACGGTATATGGTAACCCGAATGCAAAAATTCCACTGCGTATCGAGAGGTGGGGACTACATCTCACAATACCCCCTGCCATGTGCAAAACAGACAATCTCCATGCCTGAAGAATATCTCAACTTTGTGCTATGACAAAGCACACCTGCTTCAATAACGATGGAAGAACTGGCACAACAAACAATGTCCAACGCTATGCTGGAGGCAGTAAAACACTCATACGACAACAGAGGTGGAGACATGTGAACCATAACAGCCAGTGAATGAAGGGGTCAGGAGAGAGGCACTACTTGTATTCAAACAAGTGCAGGAATAGCTATACGAAACAGAGTGAGGAATACTTCTTCCAGGAACCAGGATAGAGATGTCCCACACCCTTCGGCGGCAGACATTAGCACTGCACATGAAAGTCAAAAGGGAATGGTAGCCACCAAGAAAATGCTTGACGATCTGGTAGAGGACATTATCATGAACTGCCTCCTCTCCCAGATAACAGGAAGGCCTGATGCTGTGTGGTTGACTCCGGCCGCATACTTTTATGGACCATTGGACACTGGTGTCTGCCTGTTGGTTGTCAGTGACGAGCACTCTTGTTTCTCCATAGTGTGCCAAGTGTTGTCCACGTCGGCAACGGCCATACTACCAGTCCTAGATGACATCCTTGCAGCGTGGGATGCCCTTTCTGACACTAAATACAGACAAATGAACCCCCTTCTCAGGAGAAGAATTTTGCAAGTTCAAGACCTACGTGGGGGTACACCATCGGAAAATAACATCTATGTGGACGCAGGCCAATGGCTTGGAGGAATGATTTATGGGAAACATTAAGAAGGCCACCCAAAGAGCAAAGCTGGTGCAGATCTCTGTCGGCTAAGCACTGTGCCAAGTGCTCCAGCACTAACACAACATCCCACATGACTCCACTGGGCAGTACCCATTACAACTGGTACTAGGACGAAAAAGTAGGACCTGGTTGCTGCAGCTGGAAGACAAAGCCCCACCAGAGCCCAGTGACATTGCCCCACATGACCAGGAGGCTAAGAGGAAAATGAAACAACAAGCTGACATACACCGTCAAGCTACGCCTTCCAAACTGAGACCCGGAGACCTGGTCCTGATGCACCAAATACGAAAATCAGACTGTGATCTCTCCAGTCAGTCACTGAAGATAACAAATGTCAAATGGCCAATGATCACAGCAGGGGCAGGCCCTTACTCCATCACCAGAAACAGCTCTCACTTCAAAGAGCTGAGTGTCAGACAATGATGAAAGAGAGGAAAGAGCAGGGGCTGTAAGGAGGCCTGAGAGCGACACAATGGCAGGGCCGCTGATGCCACTTCCTCCAAGTGGTGATGGATTCCTCTGCAATGTTAAGCATGGGCGAACATTGAGATTTTGCGATTCGCGAATTTGCGGATTTGCGAATTCGCGATCTGTGAAATTTGCGAATTTGTGCGAATTTGCAGATTTTTTTATTTTCTCTGCCCCACTCGTGTTTGTGCCCTTTTGCCCTCTGCCCCACTCGTTTTTGTGCTCTTCTGCCCTCTGCCCAACTCGTTTTTGTTGTCTTCTGCCCTTTGCCCCACTCGTTTCTGGCCTCTGCCCCACTCGTTTCTGTGCCCTTCTGCCCTCTGCCCCACTCGTTTTTTGTCCCCTTCTGCCCTCTGTCCCACTTTGTGCCCTTCTGCCCTCAGCCCCACTTAGAATGGCGCCGGCAAGCTGCCAGCGCCATTCTAAAATAGCTACAAAGTCAGCTTCAACAGGAAGCACTAATAGATAAAGTAAAGCAGGTGCTCGAGTTGAAGGTCAAATTAAGTTACACAATCATTAATCACCCCAAGTTTGGTGTGATAAATGATTGTATAACTGAATTTGAGCTTCAACTTGAGCACCTGCTTTACTTTATTAGGGCTCGTCCTTTCCTATTCCGCAGGAATAGGAAAAGAGCCCTAATGCATTCAAACCATTTCTTAAGGCCAAGGGCTCTCCCCAGAGGATTTTGGAAAGTGCACGCCTCTTGCACGAGCTTGCCTGAGCCTTCTGCCTATCAGCCTGCCAGTTCTCCTCCCCTAATTATTCACTTCACTCACTCTGGCTCTTCAAAGGCTCTGCTCCCCGCCCCCCACCTGCACTTCACGGCCGCTTGCCTTCTGTCCCTTAATCTCCCCATGACTCCACCCTCACCTCTCCCATTCCACTGCTTCAGGCCCCCACCATTTGTTGTACGATCACTCCTGCCCTTTACGTTAGTGCTTGTCTTTCATTCTTTCACCAATTCCGCGTGCCCTCTTTTGCTCAGATCCCCATTCACAGCTTTATTTTCAATCTGTTGGTTCCTTTATTTTACGTCCCTTATTGTGTCCTTTTAGTCTGTTTCTATCCTCATCCGTCACAAGCTAAGAGCTAATGTTTTCTTTCGTTTACTCCCAAAACATTGCAACTTTATAGCCACCATTCTAATGACGAGTCCCTCCTCCAAAGTACTCTCTGTGCATATCATTTTGGTGATGCAAACAAAGTGCCCCCGACGTAAGTGATGGATTCCATGCCACCCAAGACGCATAGCTCTGGTCCTAGGCTTTAAGAAATAACCTAAAGCATCCTGGTTACTATGGTCTTGATTACCAAAAAATAAAATCTAGCTAAATCGTTAGAATGCCATACCGTGTTTTGAAAACATTGTCTCCATTGTCAATTTATTTACATGAAACCTTTCCCATCTTCCTCCAATCCCCTGTAATCTCTGCCCCTATGGAACTCGTCCTATAAATCCCATTCAAATAACAGCCTACGAACCTCAGCACCCCTGAGTATCTTGACGACAACCATCCCTCGAATGTCGGTCCCAATCCCATGACTAACCTACACTGTATTTCTGCACTTTCACCGGACAGTTGTTTCAGGAATGGAAGGAGAAGACGCTAGTTGTATCTCTTGCACAAACGCATGAAACAAGTTGGCACCTGTCGGTCGCTTTGTGAATTTTGGGAATGTTTGCTCAAAGCCGAAAGGGTCGGCCACGCGGGCCTCCCTGCTGGCGGGAGCTTGCCGTGAGACGGGCGCACCTCTGCGGCGCTCTGTCTGGTTCCTCCGCTCTCCTTTGTGTGTTAAGAGGTGGCAGTGACACCTTACTGTGTATCCTGGTAAACCTGTAAAAAACAAAAGCCCTTTGTGTTTGCTGATATTTCCATGCCCTCCCTTCTACCCATTGCTTTTGCCTGGAGGCCCAGCTTCGGTATGCGGCCTTTGTGTTGACACACACTGACGCAGGGGAGCTGCTGACGCCCCGACAGGAGGAGTTTTGCAACTCGACTTTAAAGAAACAGCCAGCAGGGGGGGTTACACGGGTGATGAGTGTTGCGTCTTTTTCCTGTTTGGCATCAAAATGTTTGGAAAGCAGGACCTCTGGACACTTTCGTTTCGCAGAACTGAACCCAAATGAGCGAAATAATTGATACCCTGCAAATGATGGAAACATTATTTGTGTTGAGTGCGGTGGCATTGTGTTGGCGTCCGTATTGCACCCCACGTTGTTACCACTGGTGGTCCTGAAGCACTGTGCAGGAATTGTGCACAAGGTTTCTACAGTGCAGGTTTAAAGTGCGTCCTTTGTGGGAAGCCTTGGATGAAGCTCGTGATCTGAGGGGGCTCACCAACCATTGTGGCTGCAACTGACAGGGCTTAATTTGTGCTGGTGGCTGGCACTCCTTTCTGGGGATCGGAATGTGTCATGATCAGACTTTGACAGGGAGTAGGAGAGGGAAACGTAGACAATGATGACAAAAGGAGGCAGCGCGGATGAGAAAAATCAGCAAGAGCTGCCTCTCTGATCTTTGTTCTATGTTTTTAACTCCCTGTGCTTCTTTCTCGTGTTTTATTATATGCCACATGGTTTTGCATCTATGTGCCTGTAACCTTCCACCGCACTCTGTCCTGTTACCTATACTCATGCTTTTACTTCGCCCTCCCTTCGCCCTGTAACCCGACCCTTCTTCCTGTCTACCACAACATCGTGCTCACAACCCCTGACCCCCCCCCGCCCCCCAGCACTCCTTCACCTCCCTTGAGCCTCCTGCAGTCCGGGAAAAAATCCACTTCAAAGGCCGCCCCCTGTACCCATCCCCCTTGCGCCTCCTCCCCTGCCATGCGACCCCATCAGGTGGCACCCATACTCCCCGTGGGACTTTAAACACTGTGCCAGGTGCCTTTATGCCACCCCGTTGCCTCACCCCACACCACTCCGAATTCCTCTTTTTCAAAACTGTGGGTCATTAATACTCTGCCCAGGATCACCGGATGTTGTTGAGCCACGCCAAGATCTAAACATGATTCCCCCGCTCCAACGACGGCAGTTTTGAACACAGGGCCCCTCCGCTCCTGCATCCAACCACCAAATGCATTAGTACCAAGACGATGCTCCTGCAGCAGCCCCCACCACTTCACCACTACCCGCCGACACCTACCCTCTAGAACCAACATAGCATACCCAACCACGCTCCAAGCACTTCAAAAAGGGCCACAACACCCATCCTCCATCCCCAGGAAGCGCACCTCCCCACACATATCTCCTGCAATCCTGTCTCCCTCCGTGCCCAACATGCCCACCACAAATCACAAATCATCTGAATACCAGTGCACCACATTACCCTTTAAGCCTACGACTAAATCAGTTATTTGAAGCTCCTTCCCATACAATTTTTGGCCTCGGTGCCAGGACTGCTGTTTTAAAAAATCGCAACCAGGATAAACTCATTTAATCCTAAACTCTCACCCCATCCTCCGTTTTTCTATCTGTTTACCAGTGCTTATTGCCAGTATTTTTTTGGGAAGGTATATGCACTGCATGCACATGTTAGTCTCTCCATTGGCTCACTTTTGTTTGCATATGGTTGAGCTTTTTAGGGCTCGCCTTTCCTATTCCACAGGAATAGGAAAAAGAGCCCTAATGGAGCTAAACCACTAAAGGCCACGGGCTCTCCCCAAAAGAGGATTTTGGGAAGTGCACGTCTCGTGCACGAGCTTGCCTGAGCCTTCTGCCTATCAGCCTGCCAGTTCTCCTCCCCTAATTATTCACTTCATTTATTCACTGCTGCAGGCCGTGACTCTGGCTCTTCAAAGGCTCTGCTCCCCGCCCCCCGCGCCCCGCCTGCACTTCACGGCCGCTTGCCTTCTGTCCCTTAATCTCCCCGTGACTCCCCCCTCACCTCTCCCACTCCACTGCTTCAGGCCCCCACCATTTGCTCAGGACATTGCTTGTTTTTTTTTGTCCCCTCTTGGAACAGACCTCGCCCGACCCCCTCCCTGTTCTCATGGTGCCCGCCTCCCTGCCCCCCAACCCAAAATACCTCCGGATGATGAAAGGCCCCTGCATGCTACCAAGGTCTCTCCTGTAGGCACCTTCTCCCCTCCCCCCTCCCAACAACCCCCTGCCCGTGGAGGTGCCTTCCCCTGACTATGGAAGTGCCTTCCCAGTGCTTTCTTTCTTGTTGTTGGAATGTTTACCATTATCCTTGTTTCCTGAAGCTGAGCATTAGCAAAACACATTTTTTTTCTCTCCTTGCTGACGCTGTTTAAGGGCTGCAGTAATTGGTCTCTGTGTCGCCATGACACTGAGTAATGAGGGCCGAGTGGCCCCGTCCATTTCACCTGCACTAACGTGTTCGCATTTTTCTCCTGTGTTCCGTGGATTTATTTTAATCTAGCGCTCAATGCTGCGCTCAATCTGTTTCTAAGCTCCCAGAAGTCTGACAGTTCGGAGTATTCACAAGAAATATGTACAGATGTCAGTCGTTCACTTCTTTACATGAGTTGACTAGATTTGCACATGTTGCCAATACACAAACTTGAATAGAGTAGCGCGATCCGATAACCCCCTTGGGACTGGGTATGTTCAAAACTCAAACAGCAACAGAAATACGTATGGCAGTTTACACAAATCCTATCCTTTCAGGCATACATCTTGCTCAGCACACATTGCGTTTAATTGTTTACATGTGCTGAACATTTCAAACTTTATTATTTTCAACAAGGAATGAATGCCCTTTACTCCAGCTTTTTTGCAGGAGTATATTTGTGTGAATCAAGTCCCGAATGGGGAACGACCTGCGGCCTGTGAATAGCCACAGGTGTGACTTGTGTGTCTACGTCACACCGTATTGTGCCTGGCCACGCCCTTAAAATCCACACTGTGTATTGGTAAAATGCAGCATGAACCTGTCCTTGGGAGCAGCGGCGTGCTGCTCCCTAATGTCGTGGGTGGGGGGGTGGTTACCATACTAGATCATGCACATCAAGGGGCGTTACTCTTCTGAAAGTAGAATTGTATAACATAGGACATATATAGAATGACGTAACCGTATGCATATTTAAAGTCTTTGTCTCAAAGAAATGTAGTAAATTGTCAAGAATCACACATTTATTAGTCAAACGTTGCAGCCGAGATTTCAACCCAGGTTGCAAGGTTCCAAAGTCGACCTCTAGCCGCTATACCACGCGTACATCCTTTCCCCTTTCATTACATCTGTGGCGAAAACACTTGGCTGTCGCGTTTGTAATTACCATCTCCAAACGGAATTGCTCACTGCAGTCCAAACTACTGAAGTGATGTTTGCACTTAAAAGTTCCTCGTGCTTTCACAAAAACCTCGCAGTGAGGCCCAGGAACACACACTGGTCTGTCTCTGAAACCAGGTCTGGAATTTGGAGTAAAAAGTAGACAGTTTAGCCAGTGCACACGCACTCCTCTCCTCCCCCTTTAATTCCTCCCGTCCCCTCTACTCCGCTTTAATCCCTTCTCTTCTAGCTCTCGCTTCTGTTTCTTCCTTTTCGGTTCATTCTTTCACATCTCTTGAATTTTTTTTCTCTCCTCCTGTCGGTCCTTCTAGCAAATCATTCCCTTGCATTCCTCCTCCTCCTTCAATTCCCCCTTTGTCTTCTTTTATTTCGTCCTCGCCTTCTTACCACCTCACATTTCTTCTTGGCCTCCATCCCTCACCCTTCTCTTTTGTGTTCCTCTTTTCTCTTCAGTTCCCTCACACCCCTCCACCTCCATTCTCTTGCACCCCTCCACCTCCATTCTCTTGCACCCCTCCACCTCCATTCTCTTGCACCCCTCCACCTCATTCTCTTACACCCCTCCACCTCCATTCTCATGCACCCCTCCACCTCCATTCTCTTGCACCCCTCCACCTCCATTCTCTTGCACCTCTCCACCTCCATTCCCTCACACCCCTCCAACTCCATTCTCTTGCACCCCTCCACCTCCATTCTCTTACACCCCTCCACCTCCATTCTCTTGCACCCCTCCACCTTCATTCTCTTACACCCCTCCACCTCCATTCTCTTGCACCCCTCCACCTTCATTCCCTCACACCCCCCCACCTCCATTCTCTTACACCCCTCCACCTCCATTCTCTTGCACCTCTCCACCTCCATTCCCTCACACCCCTCCAACTCCATTCTCTTGCACCCCTCCACCTCCATTCTCTTACACCCCTCCACCTCCATTCTCTTGCACCCCTCCACCTTCATTCTCTTACACCCCTCCACCTCCATTCTCTTGCACCCCTCCACCTCCATTCTCTTACACCCCTCCAACTCCATTCTCTTGCACCCCTCCACCTCCATTCTCTTGCACCTCTCCACCTCCATTCTCTTACACCCCTCCACCTCCATTCTCTTGCACCCCTCCACCTCCATTCTCTTACACCCCTCCAACTCCATTCTCTTGCACCCCTCCACCTCCATTCTCTTGCACCTCTCCACCTCCATTCTCTTACACCCCTCCACCTCCATTCTCTTGCACCCCTCCACCTTCATTCTCTTACACCCCTCCACCTCCATTCTCTTGCACCCCTCCACCTTCATTCTCTTACACCCCTCCAACTCCATTCTCTTGCACCCCTCCACCTCCATTCTCTTGCACCCCTCCACCTTCATTCTCTTACACCCCTCCAACTCCATTCTCTTGCACCCCTCCACCTCCATTCTCTTGCACCCCTCCACCTTCATTCTCTTACACCCCTCCAACTCCATTCTCTTGCACCCCTCCACCTTCATTCTCTTGCACCCCTCCATCTCCATTCTCTTACACCCCTCCACCTTCATTCCCCCACACCCATCCATCTCCATTCTCTTGCACCCCTCCACCTCCATTCTCTTACACCCCTCCAACTCCATTCTCTTGCACCCCTCCACCTTCATTCCCCCACACCCCTCCCCCTCCATTCTCTTACACCCCTCCAACTCCATTCTCTTACACCCCTCCAACTCCATTCTCTTGCACCCCTCCACCTCCATTCTCTTGCACCCCTCCACCTTCATTCCCCCACACCCCTCCACCTCCATTCTCTTACACCCCTCCACCTCCATTCTCTTGCACCCCTCCACCTTCATTCCCACACACCCCTCCACCTCCATTCTCTTGCACCCCTCCACCTCCATTCTCTTGCACCCCTCCACCTTCATTCCCCCACACCCCTCCCCCTCCATTCTCTTACACCCCTCCAACTCCATTCTCTTACACCCCTCCAACTCCATTCTCTTGCACCCCTCCACCTCCATTCTCTTGCACCCCTCCACCTTCATTCCCCCACACCCCTCCACCTCCATTCTCTTACACCCCTCCACCTCCATTCTCTTGCACCCCTCCACCTTCATTCCCACACACCCCTCCACCTCCATTCTCTTGCACCCCTCCACCTCCATTCTCTTGCACCCCTCCATCTTCATTACCTCACACCCCTCCACCTCCATTCTCTTACACCCCTCCAACTCCATTCTCTTGCACCCCTCCACCCCCATTCTCTTGCACCCCTCCACCTTCATTCCCCCACACCCCTCCATCTCCATTCTCTTGCACCCCTCCACCTCCATTCTCTTACACCCCTCCACCTCCATTCCCTCACACCCCTCCACCTCATTCTCTTGCACCCCTCCACCTCCAATCTCTTACACCGCTCCACCCCATTCTCTTGCACCCTCCACCTCCATTCCCTCACACCCCTCCACCTCCATTCTCTTGTACCCCTCCACCTCTATTCTCTTACACCCCTCCACCCTCTTACACCCCTCCACACTCTTGCACCCCTCCACCTCCATTCCCTCACACCCCTCCACCTCCATTCCCTTGCACCCCTCCACCTCCATTCCCTCACACCCCTCCACCTCCATTCCCTTGCACCCCTCCACCTCCATTCCCTTGCACCCCTCCACCTCCATTCTTACACCCCTCCACCTCATTCTCTTGCACCCCGCCAACGCCATTCCCTCACACCCCTCCACCTCCATTCTCTTACACCCCTCCACCTCATTCTCTTGCACCCCTCCACCTACATTCTCTTGCACCCCATCCACCTCCATTCTCTTACACCCCTCCACCCTCTTGCACCCCTCCACCTTCATTCCCTCACACCCCTCCACCTCCATTCTCTTGCACCCCTCCACCTCCATTCTCTTACAGCCCCCACCTCCATTCTCTTACACCCCTCCACCTCATTCTCTTGCACCCCTCCACCGCCATTCCCTCACACCCCTCCACCTCCATTCTCTTGCCCCCCTCCACCTCCATTCTCTTACACCCCTACACCTCATTCTCCTGCACCCCTCCACTGCCATTCCCTCACACCCCTCCACCTCATTCTCTTGCACCCCTCCACTGCCATTCCCTCACACCCCTCCACCTCATTCTCTTGCACCCCTCCACCTCCATTCTCTTGCACCCCTCCACCTCCATTCCCTCACACCCCTCCACCTCCATTCTCTTGCCCCCCTCCACCTCCATTCTCTTACACCCCTACACCTCATTCTCCTGCACCCCTCCACTGCCATTCCCTCACACCCCTCCACCTCATTCTCTTGCACCCCTCCACTGCCATTCCCTCACACCCCTCCACCTCATTCTCTTGCACCCCTCCACCTCCATTCTCTTGCACCTCTCCACCTCATTCTCTTCCCATGGGGGGAAATCAAGTTTACCTTTGCAGCATTGTAGGTTTGAATTTTTATTAGGGTTTTGGGTTATTGTATATAGTGCTTACTCCAACATAAAGTATTGCACAGTTTTACATAGCCACTACTTACACAAATATAAATTAACAGGTCTTTTACCATGCAGTAGTTGTCGATGCTTTTTTTTCCCCTTCCTAATTGCCAGCACAAGTTTAGCATCTTGCTGTGGTTAATTTGCATACCACAGATGCTGCCTCCAAATAGATTACAATCTTTGTCGCTTGTCTACGTAGCTTTTTAATTAACGGCTTCTAGTTTCCTTTCTGAAGTGCTGGATTTGTCACTGAAACACCACACTATAGCAGACTTTCTGTCTGCATTTTGTTAATAAAACGTAGCTTTATTTATTGTATTGTATAGGCTGCAGCTCCGAGTCCCTCCTCCTCCTTTCTCCCTCCGATTTGTTCAGCTTTAGCTCCCAGTCGCACCCCCCTCACCACCAACACCCGCCGCCCGTTGAATTCACTTAATCTCCCTGTCCCACTCATTAATTTAGAAATACAGAGATAACTTGTAAAAGGTACTGCACGAATTTGTGAACAGCTACAAAGTTATAACTCAGTGAGTGTGGGCCTTATTTTCATGAACCAATCCCGTGGCTCACCCACGATCACCTTTGCCATTACCGAGCATTGTGGGAAATTTACTACGACCACCTACTTCAGTTTTACTAGCAGAAAATGTTCTTTGACTAGTTAATCCTAGTTTTGTCACGAACTTCTCTGCATTAAATATTCTCATAATCGTGTCTTGGCAGCCATGCCAAGATTATTTGCTCTATGCACACCCGCGTGTAAGATGAGCTCGATGAACCTCTTCGCAATCATACATGTTTTGAATAAAAGAAGCCATTGTCATTGTATTTCTCCCACCAGGGTGCACGCGTTTGTTCTCTTCTCCTCATTGCTGTCCTGCTTCAAGGCGCAGCGCTAATCTGTGAGCATTAACAACAACACGGGCGCCACGCTTAATATTTTAGCAGGGGCACCATTTTTATAATGAATTTCTCCTAGAGCACGTTGTAAATTTGACCCGACTTGGCCAGGAGCACCGGCTCCGTTCCTTACTGTTCCCTGATTGGTAATATCATCGATGGGTTATTCCATTTCATTAATTGCATTCAGGTGAGACAAATTTCTCTTCCAAATTGGATGTCTTAATGTGATTCACTTTTTTTTGTAGTTACAATCAATGTATCTCTCAAGTTTTCTAGGCGACCTCTTTACACAACTCCGTACTAGGCTGCCTGCTCTGAACCCGACTGCCTGTTTGCAAAGCTCTGCACCGGACTGCCTGCCTCTTACTTTACTCTACCTGGTTCTTGTTGCTGAACAGGACTGTCTGTGTAGAGAGCTCTGTACCGGGCTCCCTGTCTACAGCCCGAGCTGACCCCGAGTCTACACCTTGTGAGGGGCGTGTGCATCTGAGTTTTAGACGCCACAGTGCATCAAAGTCTCTGTGCCTTCTTCTCCTCTGATTGTACTCTTTTTTCGTGCCTTCTGCTCCCCTGAATTTTCTTGCCTTCTGCTCCCCTGATTGCCCTCGTTTTCTTGCCTTCTGCTTCCCTGATTGTACTCGTTTTTTTCCTTGCCTTTGGCTACCCCACTCCATCCATCCATCCCCCACTCCATCCATCCCACTCCATCCATCCCACTCCTTCCATCCATCCATCCATCCCACTCCATCCATCCCCCCCACTCCATCCATCCATCCCCCACTTCATCCATCCATCCCCCCACTCCACCCATCCATCCATCCCCCACTCCATCCATCCGTCCCCCCACTCCATCCATCCCCCCACTCCATCCATCCATCCCCCCACTCCATCTATCCACCCCCCACTCCATCCATCCATCCAACCATCCATCCACCCACCCCACCCCACTCCATCCATCCATCCATCCACCCCACTCCATCCATCCATCCATCCATCCATCCCCCCACTCCATCCATCCCCCACTCCATCCATCCACCCCCACTCCATCTATCCAACCCCCCACTCCATCCATTCATCCCCCACTCCATCCATTCATCCCCCACTCCATCCATCCATCCCCAACTCCATCCATCCATCCACCCCCCACTCCATCCATCACTCCATCTATCCATCCATCCCACTCCATCCATCCATCCCACTCCATCCATCCCCATACTCAAGCCATCCCACTCCATCCATCCATCCTTCCCCCCACTCCATCCGTCCATCCCCCACTCCATCCATCCATCCCCCACTCCATCCATCCATCCCCCCACTCCATCCATCCACCCCCCCACTCCATCCATCCATCCCCCCACTCTATCCATCCATCCCCCCCACTCCATCCATCCACTCCATCCATCCATCCATCCATCCCCCCACTCCATCCATCCATCTATCCATCCCCCCACTCCATCCATCCATCCATCCATCCCCCCACTCCATCCATCCATCCCACTCCATCCATCCATCCCCCCACTCTATCCCACTCCATCCATCCATCTGTCCCACTCCATCCATCCATCCATCCCCCCACTCCATCCATCATCCATCCATCCCACTCCATCTATCCCACTCCACCCATCCATCCACCCATCCCACTCCATCCATCCATCCCGCTCCATCCATCCATTTATCCCCATCCATCCATCCATCCCCCACTCCATCCATCCATCCCCCCACTCCATCCATCCATCCCCCCACTCCATCCATCCATCCCCCCACTCCATCCATCCATCCCCCCACTCTATCCATCCATCCCCCCACTCCATCCATCCATCCACTCCATCCATCCATCCATCCATCCCCCCACTCCATCCATCCATCTATCCATCCCACCACTCCATCCATCCATCCATCCATCCCCCCACTCCATCCATCCATCCCACTCCATCCATCCATCCCCCCACTCTATCCCACTCCATCCATCCATCTGTCCCACTCCATCCATCCATCCCCCACTCCATCCATCATCCATCCATCCCACTCCATCTATCCCACTCCACCCATCCATCCAACCATCCCACTCCATCCATCCATCCCGCTCCATCCATCCCGCTCCATCCATCCATTTATCCCCATCCATTCATCCATCCCACTCCATCCATCCATCCATCCCACTCCATCAATCCATCCCACTCAATCCATCCATCCCCGCACTCCATCCATTCCCCTGACTCCATCCATCCCTCCCCCACCCCACACTCCACTCCATCTCTCCCCCGCCCCACACTCCACTCGATGTCTCCCCGCCCCACACTCCATCCCTCCCCGGTCCACACTCCATCCCTCGCCCACACTCCATCCCTCGCCCACACTCCATCCCTCGCCCACACTCCATCCCTCGCCCTCTTGCCCTGCCTCTATCTCTCGCCCTGCCTCTATTTCTCACCCTGCCTCTATCTCTCACCCTGCCTCTATCTCTCACCCTCCCTCTTTCTATCTATCGCCCTCACTATCCATCGCATCACCACGCATCACTCAGGGGCACCACAACATCACTATGCGCTACCACAGCATCACTGAACGCCACAGCATCACTCGTCGCCACCACAACATCATTCAAAGCACCACAGCATCAATCTGTGCAACCATTCAACAACAACTGATTCAAATATGTTCTCTCAATGTTTCAAACTTTATTACAAAGGTCACAAAAAATGTTAATATTTAACTTCTGTTCTTGTATTTTCATCACAATAAAATACACTAAACATAACCTTCCAAAAAGTTATTTGCAAAAGTTTAAGCTATTGCAATTATAAATTACAAGAAATTTTATTTAAGTATTAATTATTGAAAAAAATGCAACCCATTGTTATTTTTAATATTAATATTAATACATCTAAGTCGTGTAAATACAACACATATTGCATTACAAATGCTATAGGTGTCACGTTTGCAAAAGTTAACACTATTGGCATTGTAAATGACAAAGTTATTAATTTCGCTATTTTCAAAACAAAAACATAAATAAAAATTTGTCATTTACAATACTAATACCTCTAACTTTACTAATGCGAGCCCTATTGCATTGCAAATGCTTGTTTTATTAGTACTAAGTCTCTTATCTAAAATCGGTAACTGCAGCTGCTCCTTGCAGAAAGTTTCACTTTGTTCAAGAGATCTGGTATTAGTTTAGGGGGCTATGTTGACTTATTTTACATGCAACTCTTACTAAGTGATTTTAAGTCTCGACTATTCTATCCCGCAGGGATAGATAGGCGAGTATATAGTAGGCAGTTCAAAAACTCTACCAAACTTGCGGATCGCGTACAGTTCATGTGAGCTATGCGTGTGCACGCGATCACCAGCCACGTCACACCACCATTTGTCTGTGCCTCGCATCAGACTTCAAAGGCTGCCGCTCCCCCCCGTGCACATCGCGGACCACCATTTGTCTGTGCCTCGCATCAAATTTCAAAGGCTGCCGCTCCCCCGCCCCCGCCACAACAATGCAGAGAGCTTGTTTGTCACTTGCGCTGTGTTATATATAATGTATGCCATGTTTTCTCTCGCTCTGTTTTTACATGTAACTCCTGCTGTGTTTGCATATATAATGCTTGCTCGCGCTCGATCATATGTAATTTTTGCGCATGCTCGGTCTTCGTATGTTTGCTCAATGCTCTGTTGTCATGTTTGCTTACAGTGTTGTCGATATATGCTCGCACAGTTTTGTCATGTAATAAATGCTTACGGTCTGTCGTCATTTGTAATGTTAACTCGAGTTTTGTTTTCATATAGAAAGTTTGCTGGCGCTCTCTCGTCATATGTGATTTTTGGTCGTGCTCTTCTGTCATAAGTAATGTTTGCTTGCGCTCCGTCATATGTTGGCTTGTGCCATACATATACTGATTATTTTTTTGCTAGTTTTTTTGGCACTTGGGCGCTGTCATGTTTCCTCTCTCTATTGTCACGGGTAATGTTTACTCATGCTGTGTTTTCATCTATAATCTTTGCTCGCGCTGTATCGCATGTTGTTTTTGGCCATGCTCTGTCATTTTCAGCTTACATTGTTGACGATGTATGCTCGCACAGTGTGGTCATATGTGATAATTGCTTATGGCCCCTCTCATTTGGAATATTAACTTGTGTTGTCCCATCTCCCTACTTCTCGTTTGGTTTCTCTCTCTAAGTCTCTGCTCTGTTCTCTCTCTCATCTACTTTTTCACCTCTCTCCTTGCTGTTTCCTTTGTCTCACACTCTTAATATCCTTCACGATAAAGTCTCCAATGCCTGACGCACTTCCCTTTCTCCTTCACACTGCAAGGGCTCTTTCCCAACACCCCACCCCCACACCTTTACCCCCGACCCTCACCTGACTTTACTCACTCCCTATTTGATCTTCTTCCTCATACTCCTACATTCGCATTCAGGAGTCTCACCTTCTCTACTTTCTACGCCTCGCACTGCTGCATGCCCTGCTGCACGCCTCACACTGCTGCACGCCTCACTGCTGCATGCCTCACACTGCTGCACGCCTCACACTGCTGCACGCCACACACTGCTGCATGCCACACACTGCTGCACGCCGCACACTGCTGCATGCCGCAAACTGCTGCATTACTCACAATGCTGCACGCTGCACGCCTCACACTGCTGCACCCCTCTTACTGCTGCAAACCTCACACTGCTGCACGCCTCATACTGCTGCGCGCTGCACGCTGCTGCACGCCACACACTACTGCACACCTCACACTGCTGAGGGCCTCACACTGCTGCATGCCTCACACTGCTGCACGCCTCATACTGCTGCACGCCGCACACTGCTGCACGACACTGCTGCTGCACGCCTCACACTGCTGCACGCCTCACACTGCTGCACGCCTCACACTGCTGCACACCTCGCACTGCTGTATGCTGCTACATTACTCACACTGCTGCATGACACACTGCTGCACGCCACACACTGCTGCACGCCACACACTGCTGCACGCCACACACTGCTAACCACCTCACACTGCTAAACGCCTCACACTGCTGCATGCCTCACACTGCTGCACGCCTCACACTGCTGCACGCTGCTACATTACTCACACTGCTGCATGACACACTGCTGCAAGCCTCACACTGCTGCACGCCTCACACTGCTGCACGCCTCACACTGCTGCATGCCACACTGCTGCACGCCACACTGCTGCATGCCACACTGCTGCATGCCACACTGCTGCATGCCACACTGCTGCATGCCACAATAATGCACGCCACACACTGCTGCACGCCACGCACTGCTGCACGCCACACTGCTGCACGCCACACACTGCTGCACGCCACACACTGCTGCACGCCACACACTACTGCACACCACACACTGCTCCACATCTCACACTGCTGCACTCCACACACTGCTGCACGCCTCACACTGCTGCACATCTCACACTGCTGCACATCTCTCACTGCTGCTTGCCTCACACTGCTGCACTACTCACACTGGTGCATTACTCACACTGCTGCATGCTGCACACTGCTGCACACCACACACTGCTGCACACCACACACTGCTGCACGCCACACACTGCTGCACGCCACACACTGCTGCACGCCACACACAGCTGCATTACTCACACTGCCGCACGACTCTCACTGCCGCACGACTCTCACTGCCGCACGACTCTCACTACCGCACGACTCACACTGCCGCACGACTCACACTGCCGCACGACTCACACTCTTGCATTACTCACACTGCTGCATTACTCAGACTGCTGCATTACTTACACTGCTGCATTACTCACACTGCTGCATTCTGCACGCCACACACTGCTGCACGCAACACACTGCTGCATGCCACACACTGCTGCACGCCTCACACTGCTGCACGCCTCACACTGCTGCACGCCTCACACTGCTGCACGCTGCACACTGCTGCATTACTCACACTGCCCCACGCCTCACACTGCTGCACGCCTCACACTGCTGCACGCCTCACACTGCTGCACGCCTCACACTGCTGCACGCCTCACACTGCTGCGTGCCTCACACTGCTGCACGCCACACACACTGCTGCTCGCCACACACTGCTGCTCGCCACACACTGCTGCACGCCTCACACTGCTGCACGCCTCACACTGCTGCACGCCTCACACTGCTGCACGCCTCACACTGCTGCACGCCTCACACTGCTGCACGCCTCACACTGCTGCACGCCTCACACTGCTGCACGCCTCACACTGCTGCACGCCTCACACTGCTGAACGCCACACACCCCCACATCACTCACGGACACTACCACATCACTCAGGGACACCACCACATCACTAAGGGACACCACCACATCACTCAGGGACACCACCACATCACTCAGGGACACCACCACATCACTCAGGGACAGCACCACATCACTTAGGGACACCACCACATCACTCTAGGACACTACCACATCACTCTAGGACACCACCACATCACTCTAGGACACCACGCATCACTGTAGGACACCACCACATCACTCTAGGACACCACCGCATCACTCTAGGACACCACCGCATCACTCAGGGACACCACTGCTTCACTCAGGAGCACCACCACATCCCTCAGGGGTACCACCACATCACTCAGGGGCACCACCACATCACTTAGGAGCACCCCCTCTTCACTCAGGGGCACCACATCTTCACTCAGGGGCACCACATCTTCACTCAGGGGCACCACTCTGGGACACCACCACATCACTCTGGGACACCACCACATCCCTCTAATACAACACCACATCCCTCTAATACACCACCACATCCCTCTAATACACCACCACATCCCTCTAATACACCACCACATCCCTCTAATACACCACCACATCACTCAGCCCAACCACATCATCACTCGGCACCACAACAGCATCACTCAGCACCACAACAGCACTGTCCTTGCTTGCTACCAACAAGCATTGCCATAGCCAATAGGACTCGCATTAGTAAAGTGTAAGCTATTGGCTTTGTGAATAACAATGCTTTTAATTTATATATTTTCAAAGCCAACACATATTTTTAAAAATTGTCATTTACAATACCAATAGCTCACACTTTCCTAATGCGAGACCTATTGCATTGCAAATGCTTGTTATACATTTTTATGGAAGCAATGCCATCGAGCTGGCTAATGCACCGCAGCGCCCCCTCATGTAACACAACACACTTTATCCTCCCACCTATACTCATGTTTAAGCTTCGCTAGGAGTTTCACTCTGCCCCGCACTTTATCTTGCTACTTATCAATATGTTTTTAACTCCCTGTGCTTCTTTCTCGTGTTTTATTATATGCCACATGGTTTTGCATCTATGTGCCTGTAACTTTCCACCGCACTCTGTCCTGTTACCTATACTCATGCTTTTACTTCGCCCTGCCTTCGCCCTGAAACCCGACCCTTCTTCCTGTCTACCACAACATCGTGCTCACAACCCCTGACCCCCCCCCGCCCCCAGCATTCCTTCACCTCCATAGAGCCTCCTACAGTCCGGGAAATAATCCACTTCAAAGGCCTCCCCCTGTACCCATCCCCCTTGCGCCTCCTCCCCTGCCATGCGACCCCGTCAGGTGGCACCCATACTCCCCGTGGGACTTTAAACACTGTGCCAGGTGCCTTTATGCCACCCCGTTGCCTCACCCCACACTACTCCGAATTCCTCTTTTTCAAAACTGTGGGTCATTAATACTCTGCCCAGGATCACCGGATGTTGTTGAGCCACGCCAAGATCTAAACATTACTCCCCCGCTCCAACGACGGCAGTTTTGAACACAGGGCCCCTCCGCTCCTGCATCCAACCACCAAATGCATTAGTACCAAGACGATGCTCCTGTAGCAGCCCCACCACTTCACCACTACCCGCCGGCACCTACCCTCTAGAACCAACATAGCATACCCAACCACGTTCCAAGCTCTTCAAAAACCGCCACAACACCCATCCTCCATCCCCAGGAAGCGCACCTCCCCACACATATCTCCTGCAATCCTGTATCCCTCCGTGCCCAGCATGCCCACCACGAATCACAAACCATCTGAATACCAGTGCACCACATTACCCTTTCAGCCTACGACTAAATCAGTTATTTGAAGCTCCTACCCATACAATTTTTGGCCTCGGTGCCAGGACTGCTGTTTTAAAAAATCGCAACCAGGATAAACTCATTTAATCCTAAACTCTCACCCCCATCCTCCGTTTTTCTATCTGTTTACCAGTGCTTATTGCCAGTAATTTTTTGGGGGTGTATATGCACTGCATGTACATGTTAGTCTCTCCATTGGCTCACTTTTGTTTGCATATGGTTGAGCTTTTTATACATTTGTATGGAGGCAATGCCATCGAGCTGGCTAATGCACCGCAGCGTCCCCTCATGTAACAAGCATTTGCAATGCTATATGCTTCCAGTGGCGTCGTTTTGTTTTCACTTTTCTTGCCATAACACACAACAGTCAGTATTTTGTTCCCTTTCTCGTGCACTCTATTCTGCCACCTATCCTTATATTTTAGCCTCCCCTGCCTCTTACTATACCCTGTACTCTATCCTGCCACCTATCCTATTGTTATTCCCTGCTCTGCCTTTTACTCTGCCACGCACTCTCTGCTGCCACTTACACATATGCGCACACTTTACCTTTGCTTCCGCGACACTCTCCGTGCCAATACCTCTGCCCCTCACTCTCCATTAACACTTATTCTCATGCTGCACACTGCTGCATTACTCATACTGCTGCAATCTGCACACTGCTGCCCGCCTCACACTGCTGCCCACCTCACACTGCTGCCCATCTCACACTGCTGCCCGCCTCACACTGCTGCCCGCTACACACTGCTGCCCGCTACACACTGCTGCAGGCCTCACACTGCTGCATGCCTCACACTGCTGCATGCCTCACACTACTGCATTACTCATACTGCTGCATGCTGCACACTGCTGCACGCCACACACTGCTGCACGCCTCACACTGAACTCCACACCACACCACCGCTCAACTCCACACCACCGCTCAACTCCACACCACCGCTCAACTCCACACCACTGCTCAACTCCACATCACCGCTCAAACTCCACATCACCGCTCAACTTCACATCACCGCTCAACTCCACATCACCGCTCAAATACCCATCACCGCTCAACTCCACATCACCGCTCAACTCCACATCACCGCTCCACTCCACATCACCGCTCCACTCCACATCACCGCTCAATCCACATCACCACTCCATCCATCCATCCCCCCACTCCATCCATCCATCCCCCCACTCCATCCATCCATCCCCCCACTACATCCATCCATCCCCCCACTCCATCCATCCCCCCCACTCCATCCATCCATCCCTGCACTCCATCCATCCATTCCCCCGACTCCATCCATCCCCCCAGCCCCACACTCCATCCCTTCCCCGCCCCACACTCCATCCCTTCCCCGCCCCACACTCCATCCCTCCCCTGCTCCACACTCCATCCCTCCCCCGCCCCACACTCCATCCCTCCCCCGCCCCACACTCCATCCCTCCCCCGCCCCACACTCCATCCCTCCCCCACACTCCATCCCTTCCCCACACTCCATCCCTCGCCCACACTCCATCCCTTGCCCTCTTGCCCTGCCTCTATCTCTCACCCTGCCTCTATCTCTCGCCCTCCCCCTATCTATCTTTCGCCCTCCCTCTATCTGTCTATCGCCCTCACTATCCATCGCATCACCACAGCATCACTCAGGGGCACCACAACATCACTATGCGCTACCAGAGCATCACTGAACGCCACCGCGTCACTCGTCGCCGCCACAACATCATTCAGAGCCACCACAGCATCAATCTGTGCAACCATTCAACAACAACTGATTCAAATATGTTCTCTCAATGTTTCAAACTTTATTACAAATGTCACAACATTTTTTTAATATTTCACTTCTGTTCTTGTATGTTCATCACAATAAAATACACTAAACATAATCTTCCAAAAAGTTATTTGCAAAAGTTTAAGCTATTGCCATTATAAATTACAATAACTTTTATTTAAGTATTAAATATTGAAAAAAATACAACCCATTGTTATTTTTAAATTTAATACATCTAAGTCATGTAAATACAACACATATTGAATTACAAATGCTATAGGTGTCACGTTTGCAAAAGTTAACACTATTGCCATTGTAAATGACAAAGTTATTAATTTCGCTATTTTCAAAACAAAAACATAAACAAAAAATTTGTCATTTACAATATTAATACCTCTAACTTTACTAATGCGAGCCCTATTGCATTGCAAATGCTTGTCTATTAGTGCTTCCTGTTGAAGCTGACTTTTGTAACTATTTTAGAATGGCTCTGGTAGCTTGCTGGCAGCTTGCCGGCGCCATTCTAAAATAGTTACAAAAGTCAGCTTCAACTTTTGACCCAATCCGTTCCCCTCGCGGATTTTGCAGGAAATTCGCGAATCTCGCGGATTGCGAATTTGCCGAAAATCCGCAAAATCCGCGAGCGGAACGGATTTTCCACCAATGCTTACTCTGCATTGAAGCTGGGGATAAAGACCGAGGCTGTGAAGCACAGATCTCACGCCCAACTAGAGTGTCTCGGAAGCCCTAACAACTAATTGAAGAACTATAATGCATGGGACGAGACACAGTTGTGTTCTTAGATTCAGACATTGATTCTCTCTCTCTCTCTCTCTCTCTCTCTTTCTCTCTCTCTCTGTCTCTCCCTCTCTCTCTCTTTCTCTCTCTCCCTCTCTCTCTCTCTCTCTCTCTCTCTCCCCCAGCTCTCTCTCTCTCCCTCCCCCTCCATTTCTGTCATTGGGGAATGTGTTCATTTGTCAACAGAGGGGGGGGAGATGTTGTGTTGGAATGACAGAATGCGCAGTAGGCACTAGGGCCCTGCACAGGGAACTAGACACTTGACACCACTTCTGGTCAGCTCAGCAGGGGCAGGAACTGGTCACCACATACACTACAGTGGGGGCATGAGGCAGGAGAACATGCATACCAAGCCTGCAAGAGAGAAAAGATAGGGAAGCCTTGTACTCACCTACCGGCCTCCCTGTGTCCCTCTCTCGGGGCTGTGGCCAGAGTATTTAACAACTACGCCTCTCAGAATGCATTATAGTGTTAAAGAAAAGCCCAGGTCTAACAAATTATACCACTGATGACACAGATTTATCTGGTAAACTTTAGGGCATGTTTACTACAAATTGGCGGAGCACGGTGTTAGCCTCCTTGGCTTAATGTCGTGCACCGCCACTTCTGAAAAGCAGGGCTGCACCATATTTACAAGAATATGGGGACATCTCTCTCCCTCCCTCTATCCTCAGGGATATCTCACACTCTCCTCCCCCAGGGACATCTCACACTCCCCCCTCCCTGGGAAACATCTCTTGCTCCTCCCTCCCTGGGGCACATCTCTCGCTCCCCCCTCTATCCAGGAGATCTCCTGCTCCCCCTTCCAATGGGGACCTCTCCTGCCCCCTCCCTCGTTGGGGACATATTTTGCTCCCCCCTCCCTAGGGGAAATTGGAATTGGATTTATAAAGCGCATGGCTACCCGTGGGCGTCCCAGCGCTGCAGTATTATCTCATGTTCATGTCATGAAATCTCATGTTTCCTCTTCCCTTAGGGACATCTCCCACCCACTCCTTCCTTAGGGACATCTCCCACTCCCCCTCCTTTGGGGACGATTCCCGTCCCCCTCCCTCCGACGTCGACAGGGTATTGCCGAATACCAGGGCAACACTACACCCCCAAAGGTGGAGGTCTATCAGTGGATAGAAGTAGGAGTAGAGCCCAGGGAGGGGCACGTCTGTCCCTGGGCAGTGGAAGAAATAGGGGTGCAGCCCCAAGTTAAAGGGGGTTAATACCAGGAGATGCAGGAAATCGAAGAGTGGGGTTATGAAAGGGGCTGGGGGGGTTTGTCTCTCTCTGCCCGGTTATTGACCCGGGAGTGAGAGGTGGTGCTACTCTCTTACACCAGGCGTAGGTCTTCCCCCTCACCAACCCAGAAGAAGGGGTGCAGCCCCCCAGTGAAGTTGCCATTGAAGCTCCTGAGATGCTCCCAGGTGTCTGCATTGTACAGGGACAGCCGCACCTCCTCATAGTCCAGGTACACCCCTAGTTTCAGGGGGCCCTGAAGTGGGGACATGGGGCTGGGATAGAAGGAAAGAGTCCAGTATCGACCATCATTCCGCCGCTGCACAGCCCAGAGCCCGCCCCCAAAGTGCCCTCTGGTAGCTGCTCCCCCTCCGATGATCTTTTGTGCAACCCCCAATGCCCATCGCCCCACCTGCAACACCTGCACCTCCCAGTAATGCCTCCCGGAGGTGAACCCCTCCCTCCCAAGTGTTATGTTCCTGGAGGTCCGCCCACGGCGCCCCGGGCGTGGGGCGCGCTGGTCATGTGACTCCTGATAATAAAAAGAGGTCTAGCACGTACACAGGCGTTCAGAGAGAGAGGCGCGCAGACCGAGCAACAAAACTTATTCCCAGTGTCCGTCTGAGTTTATTCTAGGGCCACGTGTTAGGCCTAGTCAGGATTAGATGCCCCGGAGTGTAGGTCCGAGAGTGATATCCCTAGGGCATTCACTTCCCCATCACAGGACACAACAATTGGCGACGAGGGTGGTTGTCGACCCCTCGCTCTGGGTGTGTGTGTGCCCCTGCCGGGGTGAGGCGGCTACGGGTGCTCCCACTTGCCCGTGGTGCTCGTGCCTTGCTGCCACGCGCACCCCCGCACGGCTCGCCTGGAGACACCCCTGGCTATTTGCAGGTGAGCGGCGCTGCCTAGCATTCTCTTGCTGCGCATCGGAACACGAGTGGTCGTGCGAGGCCATTCCTCTACTGAACCTCCATGCCCGGTGCCGCACTGTGCTCGGTGGCACGTGCGTGAATCGCACCTCGACACGCCTGGCGAGGCGATCCGGACGGCGTCCGGTCCGGCCAAGCTGCTCGAGGGGACGTGGTGCCGACTCATCCCAGGGCGCCACCCTGCCAACCGACGTTGGAGCGCTAGCCGCACGCCCTCCGCTGTGGTTGCCGGGGGAATCTCTGCGGCCCTCATCGGCCCGGCCGGTGGGCATAGTCGCGTCTGTGCGCAGCCCCGGCTCTCTCCGAGCTGGTCGGAGTGCCTCCTCGGACATCACCTCGGCTGGCCGCGGGCCTGAGCCAGCGCGTCCTGGGCGATGGCTACCATTCCGCCCATTGAACCGTTTGTGGTGGAGGGTGCGCCCTCCACTCTCGCACCAAAGTGGAAGGAGTGGGTGGACAGGCTCCTAATATTCTTCGAGGCCACCAAAGTCCACAAGGAGCAGAAGCGTGCCATGGTCCTCCATCTTGGTGGCAAGGATATCCACTCCATAGCTCGGACCATTACGGAAGCGACCCCCAAGACTCATCACACCCTGATCAATGCTCTCAATGCGCACTTTGAGCCAATGGCGAACCAGGATTACGAACGGTTCATCTTTCGACAGGCATGGCAACTACAGGATGAGTCACTGGATGCCTATCACTCCAGACTCAAGAAACTAGCACTGACGTGTGGATTCCAGGACGTTACAGAGGAGATCAGGGGCCAGATAATCCAAGGATGCGCCTCTGCAAAGTTGCGCGAGAGAATACTGGAAGAATCGGGGAAGCCCCTACCCGACATCCTCACACTTGGCCGCACAAAGGAGCTGTCCAAGGCCAGGGCGGCCCACATGGAAGCGGCACTACAAGCCAACATGAAAGTGGAACCGGTCAACAAGATACAGGTCCGGACACAGCCCAAATGGCCCAAGAGAACGACAACCCCAACGGTTGGGTGGCACTCGAGGCAAGATGGCTGCCGTGAGGAAGGCTGTGTGAGCAGCTCGCTCCCTGGCTCCAGGCGTCCGGGAGAAAGGAGAGAGGATAGAGCCATTTTCTGTGAGGAAAACCTGCCATGATAGCGCTTTTGTGATACATTTGGTTTGAACTGCTTTGCACGGCCGCATATGGTCATCCACCCGTTTATATCGGCGTTTCTTCCATTGCTGGACGCCGCAAGACGGGGCCGTTTGAGGCGTTGACCGCTTCCGGCTGATTACCCGTGCATGCGCTGCACAATCAGGCTCCTTTGCGGCGTTGAGAAAAGTACTGTGGAGAAGTACCTTGGAAGTCTGTCAATGTACTGGTGTACTGGCGTGCTGAACACGATACAAAGTATCCCCTTGAAGGATTATACGAATGTTGCTGAATTTCTCGGAGCTCAGTCGGCGGTCTCCGCTGTGGCGTGCTACACTCTGTCTGTTCTGGGCGCAGAGCAGCGTCTTTCCTGGTAGAGGCGGAGGCGGAACACGAAAGGGGAAAAAAAAGACACCGCTACCCCCGTCTGTCAGCACCCGGAGCAACAGGAGAGACGACGAGGGTCGAACGCTGAGAAGAGCGGAACCGGGCGGCGAGGGATTCGTGATGGCCGAGGCTCCAGAGGCTGCATCCCCAACTCTTGCTAACACAACAACAAAACAGGGTAAGAATTCCAGCAGACCCCCTGCCAAGTATAAAGAGGCCGTAAGTGCCCTATTTGAGAAGCAAGTGGCCAGAAAAAAAATAATAACTGATGTTAATGTGCAAGGCTTAGATGTGACGGAGTCGCGGTCTGATCAATCCACTATTACAGCTGAAATTGACAATAATCCGCTAAATAATTCTCCAAACTTGCTGCTGACTAATCCCTTAAAGAAGGGTATTATTGGGGAGGTAGTCTCTGGAGGTGCCGGTATCAGTCGCTCTTGTTCTCTTCCCACGCTATCGGTATTAGTATCAGTAGAAAATGACCAACAGAAAACAATGGGTGACTCCACACAGTATACTAATCTGGAAACCTCGGAAAAGTTCTTTTCTTTGTCGGAACTTTCCTCGGATGAGGCGACAGGTGTTCACAAAGACTGGGCTGAGATCAGTTGCGAGCGTTTATCTTCAGATGGCGAAGTCAGTATGAGCCCTGACGCTAACACAGCTACTGCCATAAAAAAGAAACTCTGGAAAAAGCGGTCATTACGTGTAGGGAGTAAAGAAGCTGTTTCTAATTCACCTAGAGGGGGTAGTACTTTACCTTCTAATTCGGTTTCTGCTCCCTCTTCTGACGTTACTGATACTGTGGGAAATAACCCTAATTCCGTCTCTGGCTCCGTTACAGTACAGGACAGTAGTGAAGGCTGTGAGGAGATCACTCTGAAAATGATCTTTGACACCATGATGAGCCACAGGGCTGAAAGTAAGGCCGAAAATCTACGTACGCAGGTGACCTGTGCTAAGGTCAAAAATTCAGTTCGCCGTGCAATTAAGATGTGCTCTGAGACCACTGACAGAGTTGTCGAAGCAGAGACCAGAATTGCAGCCCTGGAAGAAGAAAGTATGGCACAGAGACAGGAAGTTGGCGATTTTACAGCCTTAAAAGAGGACCTGTCCGATAAGATCGCTAGTTTGGAGAATCAGGCCCGTAGAAGTAATCTACGTTTTTTGGGAATTCCCGAAAATAAAGAAGGATCTGATCCACGGAGGTTTATTATCAATCTACTGAAGGATGCCTTTCCTGAAATGGTAGACTGGGACTGGTCACGAGAAGTACAACGCGCGCACAGGTTTCCCTTCACTGTGCGGAGTCCACGACAAGGCCAAGCAAACTACCCTAGGGCTATCCTGGTCTCATTTAATAACTTTCTTGCCCGTGAAGCCATTTATGGATATGCGAGACCAGATAAGAAAGCAGATGGTCTCGGCTGTCAGTTCTTTGTTCGACCGGACTATTGTCAAGCTACAGTGGCCCAACGGTGGAGGTTGAGACAGCTGATTCCTGATTTCCAAAAGAAAGAGGCTGCCGTTTTTCTTCAAGGCCCAGCAAAGCTAAAGATTGTATTCAAGGGCACAGTCAGATACTTTATTTCAGAGGTCAAAGCCAAAGAATACTTGGACTCTATCTGAACAATAAATCAGATGCTAAGGCCTTTATTGAATACAAGGATATTATGTTGTAGGACTATAAGGACTATAAGGGCTGTTAGTTTATGTACTCTTGTCGAAGCTTCAATCTTCTTTTTTCTCTCTCTTTTTTCTTATCTTCTTTCTCTTAAGTAGGACTGATAAGCTTCTCTCTTTCTTTTCTCTTTTTCCTCTAATTTTTCTTTCTTTGTCTAATAGCTTTTCTCTCATTCCTTTCTTCCTGTATGGACGCTATGGCCCAGGGACACGGCACCCATATGTTCTAGGAACTGGTAGTTCCTATGTCTCCTATAGTGGGGAGGGCGGGGGGAGGGGTTCTGGGGCAATGGGTGGGGGTGGGAAGAGGTAAGGGTTGGTGGCGGGGGTGTAAGGCAGAGGTATTCGTTGCAAGGATGTTTAATCGGTATTTAAGTTGGTATTTAAGTTGTAGTAGTGAGGGTTACACACTGTTGATGTTTGCTAATTTTTTCTTAATCATCATGTCAATATGGAGAAAAAGGTGAAAATATGTACAATTAACATTAATGGTCTTAATGACTTCAAAAAGATTGGAATGTTTCGTTCTATGATTCAGACACTGTCTATGGATTTATTATGTATACAGGAAACTCATATTGCATGGGATAAGCGTTCGCTTTTGGACAAGCTGGGATTGGACGTGCTACTTGTTTCTAAGCAGATGGGTATAAAAAGAGGTGTTGCTATATGTATGCGAAAGGGAGTTGGGAAGTGTTTGAAAACTCTAGCTGATAAATGGGGTAGATGGGGACTTGCTGAGTTAATCATTGGTGGATCCAAATTTACCTTATGCTGCATGTATGGGTCAAACTTAGATGATGGGGAAGTTTTTAATAAGATTAATGCAGAACTAGCCATGTGGACGCAACCCATTATAATATGTGGGGATCTTAATATTCATTTGTCGGCTGACTGGAATATTAAATTAGGTAGGAGATATACGGGCTATAAACCTAGAACTTATAGTGCCCTTAGGGAGTTGGTTCTGAATAATGGACTAACGGATGTTTGGCATAAAATGTACTCTAAAGATCCTGGATATACCTTCTATTCTAGCCCACATCGAAAGTTTGCCCGATTAGATTATTTTTTTACGTCTTCGCAGTTTTTGGAGTCAATTAGTGTCGAAATTCTACCCCAAGTCATTTCAGACCATAACCCCATAATTGTTGAGATCGAGGTCCCTACAGAATGTCAGAACACAAGTAGGTCTTGGTCATTTCAGAGAAATTTGTTATGTGATGAAGAATATTTGCAATGTATGGCGACTATTATTAATGATTTTTTTTTAACAAATAACGATACGGCCATTTATGGATATGCGAGACCAGATAAGAAAGCAGATGGTCTCGGCTGTCAGTTCTTTGTTCGACCGGACTATTGTCAAGCTACAGTGGCCCAACGGTGGAGGTTGAGACAGCTGATTCCTGATTTCCAAAAGAAAGAGGCTGCCGTTTTTCTTCAAGGCCCAGCAAAGCTAAAGATTGTATTCAAGGGCACAGTCAGATACTTTATTTCAGAGGTCAAAGCCAAAGAATACTTGGACTCTATCTGAACAATAAATCAGATGCTAAGGCCTTTATTGAATACAAGGATATTATGTTGTAGGACTATAAGGACTATAAGGGCTGTTAGTTTATGTACTCTTGTCGAAGCTTCAATCTTCTTTTTTCTCTCTCTTTTTTCTTATCTTCTTTCTCTTAAGTAGGACTGATAAGCTTCTCTCTTTCTTTTCTCTTTTTCCTCTAATTTTTCTTTCTTTGTCTAATAGCTTTTCTCTCATTCCTTTCTTCCTGTATGGACGCTATGGCCCAGGGACACGGCACCCATACGTTCTAGGAACTGGTAGTTCCTATGTCTCCTATAGTGGGGAGGGCGGGGGGAGGAGTTCTGGGGCAATGGGTGGGGGTGGGAAGAGGTAAGGGTTGGTGGCGGGGGTGTAAGGCAGAGGTATTCGTTGCAAGGATGTTTAATCGGTATTTAAGTTGGTATTTAAGTTGTAGTAGTGAGGGTTACACACTGTTGATGTTTGCTAATTTTTTCTTAATCATCATGTCAATATGGAGAAAAAGGTGAAAATATGTACAATTAACATTAATGGTCTTAATGACTTCAAAAAGATTGGAATGTTTCGTTCTATGATTCAGACACTGTCTATTGATTTATTATGTATACAGGAAACTCATTGCATGGGATAAGCGTTCGCTTTTGGACAAGCTGGGATTGGACGTGCTACTTGTTTCTAAGCAGATGGGTATAAAAAGAGGTGTTGCTATATGTATGCGAAAGGGAGTTGGGAAGTGTTTGAAAACTCTAGCTGATAAATGGGGTAGATGGGGACTTGCTGAGTTAATCATTGGTGGATCCAAATTTACCTTATGCTGCATGTATGGGCCAAACTTAGATGATGGGGAAGTTTTTAATACGATTAATGCAGAACTAGTCATGTGGACGCAACCCATTATAATATGTGGGGATCTTAATATTCATTTGTCGGCTGACTGGAATATTAAATTAGGTAGGAGATATACGGGCTATAAACCTAGAACTTATAGTGCCCTTAGGGAGTTGGTTCTGAATAATGGACTAACGGATGTTTGGCATAAAATGTACTCTAAAGATCCTGGATATACCTTCTATTCTAGCCCATATCGAAAGTTTGCCCGATTGGATTATTTTTTTACGTCTTCGCAGTTTTTGGAGTCAATTAGTGTCGAAATTCTACCCCAAGTCATTTCAGACCATAACCCCATAATTGTTGAGATCGAGGTCCCTACAGAATGTCAGAACACAAGTAGGTCTTGGTCATTTCAGAGAAATTTGTTATGTGATGAAGAATATTTGCAATGTATGGCGACTATTATTAATGATTTTTTTTTAACAAATAACGATACGGCCTCCCCACCAGTGGTGTGGGACACTTTTAAATCAATCGTACGCGGAGAGACAATTAGCTTCGCAAACTTTAAGAGGAAAAAAATACAAACAGAATTTAAGGAGAGGTTAAATAAGATCAGGTTAGCCGAGATGGATCTTGCGACGGTATGCAAGAATAATATAAGCATAGAAGACGCGCAATTACGTCTAGTAATTGAACGTTCTGGTCTACGGACCCATATTGCTGATAAAGTAGCATTAGATTTTAAGCAATACAAAACAGAACGTTATGAGTATAGTGAGCGCACCGGTAAAATCTTAGCACAACGTCTCCGTCAGAAATCCTCTATTAATGAAATTCAGGGTGTCAATGACATGAATGGGGACTTTCACGAATGTAGGGAAGGAATTTTAGAATCATTCCTGGAGTTCTATAAAACATTGTATAATGACTTTAACAATGAAGTAGATAAGACTCTGAATCCTGTAAATTATTTTCACAGTACCAATCAATCATTATTGGGATGTGGAGAGTCTGATTTATTTGGACGCCCAATAAGCTGGGATGAGATTGAGCAAGCCATTTTGACTCTTGCGGCTGGCAAAGCCATGGGATTTGACCAGATACCTCTCGAATTTTATCGGACATTTAGACATATGCTGAAATCAGAGTTTATAAAGATCTTTAATTCAGCATTTCAAGGGAAACCACCTGATTCATGGTCCACCGCTATTATAGTGGTGTTTTTAAAGAAAAACAAGGATTCAAAAGAATTGGGTTCATATCGACCCATATCGCTTATTACGGCGGACAGCAAGATTTATTCTAAAATTCTTGCAAATAGACTTAACCAGGTAATGTCCAGTTTAGTGTCTAATATTCAACACGGTTTTATCAGATGTAGAGATACTACTGATCACGTTAAACGTGTTATCACACTTTTAGACTGGGCACAGGCAAAGGAATCCCCAGTTGGGGTGATCTTACTCGATGCTGAAAAAGCGTTTGATAGAGTAGACTGGGGATTCCTTTGGACTGTGTTAGAAGGGAAGGGGTTTCCCCCACAATTTATTCAGGCGGTGCGCTCGCTTTACTCTGCTCCTAAGGGTATAATAAGATTAGGTACTGATCATTCGAGATCTTTTTCAATTACGAGAGGGACTAGACAAGGGTGCCCTTGTTCCCCGCTTTTATTTGCGCTATACTTAGAACCTTATTTGAGTAGACTTATTTTGGAACCTAATATTCCACCAGTTCGTCTTTTTGAAGTTGACCATAAAGTTCTAGCGTACGCGGATGACGTTGAAATTGTCACTTCTGATGTCTCCTCTGCGCTACCCACAATAATCGATCTGGCCAATGAGTTCGGGAAGGTCTCCGGCTATAAGTTAAACATTACAAAAACTCAGATTATACATTCGGAAACGGGTAAACCCACTGATATCCCACTAAATTCTACTGGTTCATATCTTGGTGTTACTCTATCTTCTAAGGTTGAGGATATTGTTGCATTAAACTTAGACCCCTTACTCATATCTACCAATAGAACGTTAGAAAGATTTAATAATTTACACTTGTCATTATATGGTCGAACTAATGTTATTAAGATGATGATTTTTCCAAAATTTTTGTATTTTTTCCGTACTATTCCCCTATTTTTCTCAATGTCCCTTTTCAACAGAATAGACAGAATGGTGTCGAGGTTTTTGTGGGGGTACCACCGTGCTAGAAGATCTTTAAAATGGTGTACTCTCCCATCAGATTGTGCTGGTTTGGGGGCTTCCGAATTTTAAAATGTATTACTGGGCTATTGCTCTGAAAACTTTTCGGGTTTTGCTTTTTCATGATTATGTATCAGACCCAGCCATTTCACCTTCTATCTTCGAAATGCTCTTAGGTACCCATGCGCGGCAATGCCTGTTGAAAGTCATTGAACCCAGTTATTATAAAAAAACAAAGTTCAAGGTGGTCCTTGCTGCATGTTTAATTTGGAGGCAAATGAACAAAATTTTACGTATAATCCCAAAATTGAATTATTATACACCTCTGTCTGATAATAAGTTATTACCCGTAATATTCCAAGATACGGTAATTTACCGATGGCAAATGAGACAGATTTATCTACTGGGTCAATTGTACCAAAACGGGTCCCTTATGTCCTTTTCTAAATTACAAGAGGCATTTGGTCTATCTAGGAACGATTTTTTTAAATACCTACAGATTCGCAGCTTCCTGGAAAAAAAAATGTTTTACTCACCGATACCATGGAAACTATTGACATTCTAGAAAGTTCTAGGAAGAACAGTCGTATTGGTATTATTTACCAGTTAATGAACAATAGGATGCAGAACGATCTTGATCATCACACCCTGAAATGGGAGAGAAGGATTGGCACTGCAGGGATTGATTTGGTAAAAGTGTTCGAGATGAGCAATAAGACACTAATTAATAGCTCTCTTAAGAGTCAACATTTTATGTCCACCCTAGATCTTTACTATACACCTGCAAAACTGGTAAAATGGAAATCTCTAAAAGGTATTAACTGCAGTCGCTGCGGAACTTTAGCAGCCGACTCAATTCACATGTTTTATAGTTGTTCTAAACTTGCTGTATATATTGAGAAGACTGAAAAGTTTCTGTCTAATTTGTTACATGTACGGATTACGCTTCATCCTACTATTATTATCTTTGGTGTTTATTTTCCCTCTCGGAATTTAAAGACAGATCAAGAACATTTTTTGTTTATGGGAATGTCTATCTATCGAGCTTGTATTACCTCCAGATGGCTGGATGTAGATCCACCAACTTTTGAGTTATGGCTGGGAAAGCTGCTAAATGTTTATAGAATGGATAAAGCAGTCTATAAATTGAAAGGACTTAAAAAGAAGACTTTTGGTCGGAAGCTATGGCTACCAATTGATAATTGGATTTAAAATGTATAATGGTTGTTCTTTGTAAAGAATTATGTTGGATTTCTCATTTTTGTTTTATCCTTGTATGTATTACCTCTGCCAGAAAATAAAAAAAATAAAAAAAAAAAAAAGAGAACGACAACCCCTCAGGGTGGTGCATCAGCACAATCATGCGGTTACTGTGGAGGCCCGAGACACCCGGCGCCAGAGTGTCCGGCACGGGGTAAGAGATGTTCAGGATGTGGAAAAATGAATCACTTCGAAAAAGTATGCCGGTCCAAGAGGTTCAGCAAGCCCCGCCAGATGGTGCGCACGGTCGCTGAGCACGAGGTTGCTGAAGGGGAGCCCAGCAACAGCGACATGGATGACGACGAGGAGGAGCGATCCGTACACAAGGTGCACATGATCGGCACCGCCACCAGACGCACCAGGACGCTGCCCCAGTGCTCCATCCAGGTGGCTGATCAGGACATCATGGCGACAGTCGACACCGGCGCATCGATAAACCTCATGAGTGCGTCCCTCTATAGGGACATGTCTACCCCTCCAAGACTTCGTTCCACCCCGATCACCGTATATGCCTACGGTCAAGATGTTCCACTCCGCATCCGTGGAAAGTTCAAAGTGGCCGTCCGGCATGGGGATAAGATCACGAGGGCCAACATCTTCGTGTCGGAAGAGGGTCAAGGCATGCTCCTGAGCTGCCGGACGGCAGAAGACCTGGGGGTGGTCACATTCGCATTTGGTGTGCATGAAGAATCGGTGCAACAACTGATTATGGACTTTCCAGACCTATTTGAGAGAATTGGGTGTTTCAAGGGCCGTGAAATACATCTACACGTGGACCCCACCGTACAACCTGTGGCATTGTGACACCGTCGCATTGCGTTCCACTTGCGACCACTAGTGGAGGAAGAACTACAGAAGCTGGAAGCAGCCGGAATAATCGAGAAGGTATCAGGCCCCACCCCCTGGGTGTCGCCCATCGTGGTCACGAGAAAACCGAAACAGCCTGGAGCGGTCCGGATCTGCGTGGACATGCGCCTACCCAATGCTGCCATCAAAAGGGAGCGCCATATCACCCCCACGATAGATGACTTAATTGGGGAAATGGCTGGAGCCTGCTGGTTTTCCAAATTGGACCTCCGGGCGGGGTATCACCAACTCGTGCTAGACAAAGAATCACGGAACATCACAACTTTCTCTACCCACATTGGACTTCGCAGATACACCAGACTTAGCTTTGGGATCTCCAGTGCTGCCGAAGTTTTCCAGAACGTCATCCAGGAGCTGATTGCTGGCATACCTGGAGTAATAAATGTCAGCGATGACATCATGGTGCACGCCCGAACGATCCCCGAGCACAATCAACGTTTGGCGCAAGTCTTTCGCAAACTCCGCAGTGCGGGGCTCACACTGCACCGAGACAAGTGCGAATTCCTGCGGACCAAACTGGGGTTCTTCGGGCATGTCTTCTCAGCTGACGGCGTCAACCCAGATCCTGATAAGGTTAAAGACATCAAGGATGCGCCACCGCCCACGACAGTCACGGAAGTCAGGAGTTTTCTCGGCATGGTGAATTATTGTGGCCGTTTTATCAATGACCTGGCCAACCTAACCCTTCCCCTGCGTGAACTCACTAAGGACTCCACCCCGTGGAGCTGGGGACCCGAACAGGAAAAGGCATTCCAGGACATCAAGAGCTCACTCTCTAGCAACACCACGCTGGCGTTTTTCGACCCGCGACACTCCACTCTCATCGCGGTGGATGCCGGACCGGCAGGGTTAGGGGCCGTTCTAATGCAGAGGGCGAGAGACGAGGTGGACTGGTCCCCCGTTGCCTTCGCCAGCAGGTCCCTCACGGACACGGAGCAGAGATACTCGCAGATTGAGAAAGAGGCCATCGCGATCCATTGGGGATGTCGTCACTTCCACTTGTATGTCTATGGCAAGCCCTTCACGGTGGTGACAGACCACAAACCGCTGCTGGCTCTGTTCTCAGGAACTTCATCCAAGCCACCACCAAGAATAGAAAAGTGGATCTTGCAACTGCAAGAATACAATTGCAATGTCGAGTACCAACCAGGGTCGAAGAATCCGGACGATTATTTATCACGACATCCTAGGCCCGCAACTCCTGAAGAAATGGATGAGGCAGAAGAGACGGAAGCGTATGTGCAGTGGGTAGGGCCAGGTCATGCCCGAGTCCCGTTTTCCTGGAGGATGTCGTGAGCGCCACGGCTCAGGATGCCTGCATACAGCGGGCCAAGGACCTCCTCCGAACCGCCAACTGGCAGAAAGCCAAGGAGGGCTGGAAGGTGCTCACCCCTGAGGCTCAGAAGATCATGGACAGTTTGTACCATGTAAGGGCTGAACTTAATGAAGATGCGGCGGGATGCCTCCTGCGAGGGCATCGCCTAGTGATCCCAACGGCTCTCACGGGACGAGTGATCCAACTGGCCCACATAGGGCACCAGGGGATGGTCAAGACGAAGGCCCGACTGCCAACTAAAGTATGGTTCCCCCTCATGGATGACATGGTGGAGAGCGTGGTGAGAACGTGCGCTGCCTGCCAAGTCACGGGGGACAACCCCCGCGAGGCCCCCATCATCGTGGAGCCCCGTCCACAAGGGCCCTGGGAGCGGGTTAGCATGGACTTCGGCAGTCTCCCGGATGGAAGACACACGCTGGTAATGATAGATGACCACTCAAAGTATCCCGAAGTCGAGATCGTGACAAGCACCAGTGCAGACTGCGTCATCCCCAAAATGGAAAAAATTGTTGCCACTCACGGAGCCATGAAGGAACTCAGAACAGACAATGGACCGCCATTTCAGGGGCAGGACTTTGCTGCCTACCTGTCATCTCTGGGAACACGTCACAGGCGCATAACACCTCGGTGGCCTCAAGCTAATGGGGAAGCCGAGAGGTTCATGAGGACATTGAACAAGGTTATCCGTATTGCTCACGACAAAGGACAGTCAGTGGAAATGGCCATTTTCACGTTTCTTCGAAGCTATCGCCAGACCCCGTACTCCACAACCGGGGTGGCCCCCGCACACCTTCTCCTAGGAAGAGTGATAACTGACTCCATCCCTCATCACCCCCAGTGGTCACCTGAAATGGTAAATGAACAAGTAGTGGCGAGGAAACGAAACACCACGCTTGAAAAAATCAGCCAGAGAAGACGGGCCGTGCCCCCGCATTTCAAGAGAGGAGATGTGGTGCTCATTCGAAATCGTATCACCAGTGGCAAGTTTAGACTCAATTATGAGAAGCGACCATGGCGAGTCATCGGAGTGAAAGGCACACGCCTCACAGCCATTCGAGGACGAGACAGGGTGACTCGCAATGTATCACACTTCAAACTGTATCACCCCACAGCCCCGGAGTCAGAGCGGCAGCAGGGCGGTGAACAAACCGAAACTGCAACCAGCTTGCCAACTGTCAAATCAACAACGTGTCCCGAGGTCAGACAAAGTAACGAGCCTCAGATCTCCAGTGAAGAAGTGGGAGGTGACGCGGAGGCCCTCGAGGAGGCCCCAGATCTGGAGGGGGCAGACAGAGAGGCGCCAAGTCACGAGTTGGAGGTTGGAGCGGAAGTGCTGACTCACAGGGGGTCGCAACGTCGGCTACGTGACAATCCCACCCCCTCTGGCTGGCTGAGAGACTACTTCACGTAAGACTGTTCCAATTTATGCATGTGTGTAATTGAGCAGAGCGGCCCGCAAAGTGGCGCTGCATTTAAAGGACGCTGAAGGTATCGGTCCAAATGTTTCCATAGATGTGCAGAAGAAATGTTTAAAATGTGTTCATGATTAGGTTTTGGTTTTTCCTTATTTTAGGAGGAATGTTATGTTCCTGGAGGTCCGCCCACGGCGCCCCGGGCGTGGGGCGCGCTGGTCATGTGACTCCTGATAATAAAAAGAGGTCTAGCACGTACACAGGCGTTCAGAGAGAGAGGCGCGCAGACCGAGCAACAAAACGTATTCCCAGTGTCCGTCTGAGTTTATTCTAGGGCCACGTGTTAGGCCTAGTCAGGATTAGATGCCCCGGAGTGTAGGTCCGAGAGTGATATCCCTAGGGCATTCACTTCCCCATCACAGGACACAACACCAAGCACAGTGAAATAGTCAGTGAATGTCTTGGGATTGTCTGTCCGTAGCTGCCCGGGTCTGTCTGTCCATGTCACACGTCTCCAGCCCTCAGACAGGATCAGGCCTCCATGAGCTGTGTCGGGATCCAGGGTCACCACCGCTGCAGAGAGAGATGAGGAAGGTAATGACACACTGTGTGACCTCAGACAAATCACTGTCCCGCCCAGAGACCCCAGCACTGCAGAGAGGAGAGTCACTGGCACACTGTGTGACCTCCGACAAGTCACTGTCCCACCCAGAGACCCTAGCACTGCAGAGAGAGGAGAGAGTTATTAACCCACTGTTTGATTTTAAACTAGTCACTGTCCCGCCCAGAGACCCTAGCACTGGAAAGAGAGAAGACAGAGTTAATGAGACACTGTATGACCTAGTCACTGTCCCTCCCACAGTCACAAGAATGCACTGATGTGGAGTCCACGCCCAGTGCTCCATCCCTTCCACTGGTTCACTGTCCATCACTGGTAATGATGTGTGCTCCACTCCAGGTGCTAATGGTCCCCCCATCCCACGTCTTGATGTGACCTCTAAAAGTTGCTGATATACCCTCTATACCAGGCACTCATGACCCTCAGACCTTGGCACTGATGTGCCCTCTACCCTCAGGGCTTCAGACATGTTGTTGCACATTCTATTCTAGGCGCTAAGATGACCTCCAGCCCTGGCACTCAACCACTCCTCACCCTGGTTGTGGGTATCCCCAACACTAAAGAAACTGAGGTGCTCTCCACCACAGCTGCTAATGTGCCCTCCAGCGAAGGAGTGGATGACTCTTCCAATCCAGGTGAAGCGGCCCCTCCTCTGAATCTTCTGATGTGCCCTACACGAGGAGCTCATGCTCCCTCAACTCAGAGACCCCAGCAATGCAGAGAGAGGAGAGAGAGTTAATGACGCACTGTGTGACCTCAGAGAAGTCACTGTCCCACCCAGAGACCCAGCACTGCAGAGAGAGGAGAGAGAGTTAATGACGCACTGTGTGACCTCAGAGAAGTCACTGTCCCACCCAGAGACCCCCTGCGCTGCAGAGCAGAGAGTTAATGACACACTGTGTGACCTCAGACAAGTCACTGTCCCACCCAGAGACCCCAGCACTGCAGAGAGGAGAGAGAGAGTTAATGACACACTGTGTGACCTCAGACAAGTCACTGTCCCACCCAGAGACCCCCTGCGCTGCAGAGCAGAGAGTTAATGACACACTGTGCGACCTCAGACAAGTCACTGTCCCACCCAGAAACCCCCTGCGCTGCAGAGCAGAGAGTTAATGACACACTGTGTGACCTCAGACAAGTCACTGTCCCACCCAGAGACCCCAGCACTGCAGAGAGGAGAGCTAATGACACAATGTGTGACCTCAGACAAGTCCCTGTCCCACCCACAGTCACACATATGGACTGATGTGCCCTCCACGCCCAGTGCACCAATCATTCCACAGGTTCACCCTCCATCACTGGTAATGATGTGCGCTCCAGTCCAGGTGCTAATCTTTTCTGCATCCCCTGTCTTGATGTGACCTCTAAAAGGTGATGATATGCCCTCCAATTCAGGCGCTGAAGAGCCCTCAGACTTCCCTAGGTGTTGCAGTGCCCCCTTTCTCAGTGTCAGTGTACACCTCACTGCGAATGCAGATGTGCCCACCTATTGGAGGAGCTAATTGGTCCTTCACCCCAAGAAGGGTTGTACCCTACACATGCAATACTAATGAACCCTCCAACCAAGGAGCTGATTAGCCCACCTCCCCAGAAGCTTCTCTGCCTTCCACACATGTGATGACTTGCCTTGAAACTCCTGTACTTGCTTGTCTCCCATTCAAGCTGGATGTGAAACCTTCAGCTAAAGATAGCTCAGTGAGTTAAGTGTCTGCAGCAGATACACATCCATGAGGTCTATAGTTCACATGTGTGAGTCCTGTTTAACCAATGGCTGTTATCATGTCTCAATCAATGGAGCCCAGGTGTCAACGGGGGAGCTGTGCCTTACCCAAATCTCTCCAAAGGGGACATTAATCCAAAAGGTTGCAATTTAACAGGCGTTAGTTCCTACTGGTACTCACAATTGTTAGCAACTTTTCCAGTGTTATTTAAACTCTTAAATTACCTTTGTGACTCAAAATGTGTGTGACTTCTGCAGAAGTAATAGGTAGGTTTTGCAGCATTGGAACAACAAACTGAAGAATTCATTGTATTATTTACATCTGGTTTCTGATCTCAAAGCTTAATTATAAACACATTTATATGAACAGTCACCACAGTTTTGAAAGTGAAGCACAATTCCCCTCTGAGTGGCAGATGCCTAAATCATTTCATGTGCACAAGATCACCCACCCTCACCTAAGTTAGAGGAAAGTCTATTCTGATTGCAGTTATTTCCAAGTGAGTGACATTGCATGAGGAGCAGTGGGTGTGAAAGAGACACTGCACAAGGAGCAGTGGGTGTGAAAGAGACACTACACAAGGAGCAGTGGGTGTCTAAGTGACATATGTTCAATGAGAAGTGGATGGGAGTAACATCTGGTGCACAAGGAGCAGTGGGTGTGTAAATGACACCTGCACGAGGAGCAGTGGGTCTGTGAGTGACACCGGCATGAGGAGCAGTGAGTACGTGAGTCGCACCTGCACAAGGAGCAGTGGGTGCATAAGTCACATTTGCACAAGGAGCAGCGGGTCAGTGACACCTGCACGGGGAGCAGCGGGTGAGTGATTGACATCTGCATGAGGAGCAGTGGGTGCACAAGTCACACTTGCACGAGGAGCAGTGGGTCTGTGAGTGACACCGGCATGAGGAGCAGTGAGTACGTGAGTCGCACCTGCACAAGGAGCAGTGGGTGCATAAGTCACATTTGCACAAGGAGCAGCGGGTCAGTGACACCTGCACGGGGAGCAGCGGGTGAGTGATTGACATCTGCATGAGGAGCAGTGGGTGCACAAGTCACACTTGCACGAGGAGCAGTGGGTGTGTGAGTGACACTTGCATGAGGAACAGTGGGGGTATGAGAGCACTGTTCAATGAGCAGTGGGTGTGAATGCCACCTGGTGCACAAGGAGCCGTGGGTGCAAGTGACACCTGCAAAGGAAGTAGTGGCTGTGTACGTTACATCAGCACAATGAGCAGTGGGTCTGGGTATTGCACCGTTACATCGCAACTTTTACAATGGAATGCTGTTACAACGCAACTTTTACAACGCTGGTTCCATTACATCGCATGCCTTTACAACGCATGACATTACATAGCAGATGCTATTACAACGCATGCCTTTACAACGTAAGTATAGGTAAGTATATATATTTTTTTTATGTTATTCAATATTATTTATTTAATTTCATTAATATTAAATATAAATGAATACATTTATTTATGTTTTTTATATTATAAATTAAATATATTAATTTAAGTAATGTTAAAAATAAGTATGAGTATAGGAGTTTTTGTTTTGGGGTACAGAGGTATATGTTTTGGGGTGGTTTTTTTTTAGGTTTTAGGGCTGGGTTTTGGGTTTTGGGGTACAGGGTTTTTTTTAGGTTTCAGGGTTGGGTTTGGGTTTTGGGGTACAGGGGTATTTTTAGGTTTTAGGGTGGGTTTGGGTTTTGGGGTACAGGGGTATTTTTAGGTTTTAGGGCTGGGTTTGGGTTTTGGGGTACAGGGGTATTTTTAGGTTTTAGGGCTGGGTTTGGGTTTTGAGGTACAGGGGTATTTTTAGGTTTCAGGGCTGGGTTTGGGTTTTGGGGTACAGGGGTATTTTTAGGTTTTAGGGCTGGGTTTGGGTTCTGGGGTACATGGGTATTTTTAGGTTTTAGGGCTGGGTTTGGGTTTTGGGGTACAGGGGTATTTTTAGGTTTCAGGGCTGGGTTTGGGTTTTGGGGTACAGGGGTATTTTTAGGTTTTAGGGCTGGGTTTGGGTTTTGGGGTACAGGGGTATTTTTAGGTTTCAGGGCTGGGTTTGGGTTTTGGGGTACAGGGGTATTTTTAGGTTTCCGGGCTGGGTTTGAGTTCTGGGGTACAGGGGTATTTTTAGGTTTTAGGGCTGGGTTTGGGTTTTGGGGTACAGGGGTATTTTTAGGTTTCAGGGCTGGGTTTGGGTTTTGGGGTACAGGGGTATTTTTAGGTTTTAGGGCTGGGTTTGGTTTTTGGGGTACAGGGGTATTTTTAGGTTTTAGGGCTGGGTTTGGGTTTTGGGGTACAGGGGTATTTTTAGGTTTCAGGGCTGGGTTTGGGTTTTGGGGTACAGGGGTATTTTTAGGTTTCCGGGCTGGGTTTGAGTTCTGGGGTACAGGGGTATTTTTAGGTTTTAGGGCTGGGTTTGGGTTTTGGGGTACAGGGGTATTTTTAGGTTTCAGGGCTGGGTTTGGGTTTTGGGGTACAGGGGTATTTTTAGGTTTTAGGGCTGGGTTTGGTTTTTGGGGTACAGGGGTATTTTTAGGTTTTAGGGCTGGGTTTGGTTTTTGGGGTACAGGGGTATTTTTAGGGTTCAGGTTTTTTAAAAAAAAAAGACTGATTAAATTAATATTTTTTATTAAATTAAATTAAATTAATTAAATTATATTATTTTCAATTTTTAAATTAATTAAATTAAATTAATGAAATTAAATCAATTACAAATTTAATATTAATTAAATTACATTTATAGAATTAAATTTATTAAATTAATTTATTACCATTTTAAAATTACTTTAATTATATTAGAAGAATTAAATGTATGAAATTAATTTAATAACAATTTTGAAATTAATTTAATTATATTAGTTAAATTAAATTAATTAAATTACCTTAATTACATTTTTTTTTAAAAGATATACTTACCTATACTTACGTTGTAATGGCATGCGTTGTAATAGCTTCTGCTATGTAATGTCATGCGTTGTAAAGGCATGCGATGTAATGGAACCAGCGTTGTAAAAGTTGCGATGTAACGGTCTGCGTTGTAAAATAACGCGTTGTAACATCATAGATCCGTGGGTGTGTAAGTGGCACCTCATGGTGAGCAGTGAGTGTGTAAGTGACACCTGAATGAGGAGCAGTGGGTGTGTAAGTGACGCCTGCATAAGGAGCATTGGGTGCATAAGTGACAATGTACGAGGAGTAGTGAGGTTGTAAGTGACACCTGCACAAGTAGCAATAGATGTGGGAGTGACGCCGGCGCAAGTCGCAATAAATGTGTAAGTCGCACTTGCATGAGGAGCAGTGGGTGTGTAAGTGAGACGTGCATGTGGAGCCCGGTTTCAGCCCATGTAGTGAAGCTGCTCATTTCTTACATTGTCACATTAACATTTCTGCCGTGACCAGTTGCACATATTTGCGTGAACGACAATGTTGGATTAGTTTCTGTGAAACTACTTTGTTTAAACAGCTGGCTTCGCACAACATTATCACGATACCTCGATTATCATGTACAAAGCCCTTCTATGCAGTATGTGCAAATATAATATCTATCTTCATCCAAGGGTTACAAGTCTAGCTACACATCCATAACATCACTAATCTATATGCACATCGCAATACTGCTTTCTGTTATAAATATAGAGCACCTCATAAGATTAGTAGAGGAGACACTTTGGGTGACACTGGGGGTTCCTGCATGCCGAGACTTCACCACGCAGTGGTCTGACATCTCATGAGGGGGTGTCCAGTTCATGACCAAGACGGGCTCCTACATTCTCTCCCACCAGGTAATGGGGTTGGATCGTCCCTTGGGGGAATTCTTGGCTCTACACTTACACACACTCTAGGTACACTTAGAGTAGGGGGTTGCATTGTAGGAGTACACCTGATTACTGCCTTGTTTATATGCCTGTATATATACACAGGACCTCATTTATGAGGCTGTGCGTCACTTTTACGCCGTTGGTGCGTCACTTTTTGTGACGCACCAGTGGCGTAAAAAATGCGCCTTGTTGCGCCATATTTACAAAGTGATGCATCTAGGTAGATGTGTCACTTTGTAAACCCCTGCACCACATTATACCTGCACCAGGTATAATGTATGCAAGGGGTGCGTTTTGACGCAAGAAAGGGTCATGGAAGTGACGCAGTGAAATCTATAAGATTTCACTGCGCCATTTCTTGGCCGCTAATGCATCAAAATCTTACGCCTGCTTCATGGCAGGCGTAAGACTGACACAGGCACTAACAACATGGGACTTGCCCATGTGAAAGTACACATTGCTGGAGTTGCGTCACTTTGTGACACACTCCAGCAATGCGTCACTTTTGCGCCTACAGATACGTCAGTCTGACGTATCTGTAACTCCTTGCGAGATGATGCGTCATATTATAAATATGACGCATCAATCATGACGCAAGGAGTGCGCACTGAGAAGTGACACATCGCTGCTTTCACGCAGCGGTGCGTCATTTCTCATAAATGAGGCCCCCGGTGTTTTAGCAGGTGGGTGTGATGTTTTAGGCTCCATCTTTTTCGCTCCATCACTAGCTCTTTAATTCTCCATTTCTAGCTCTCCATCTCCAGCTCTCCATATATAGCTGTCCATCACTAGCTCTCTGTCTCTTAATCTCTAGCTCTCTATCCCTAGCTCTCTGTCTCTTAATCTCTAGCTCTCTATCCCTAGCTCTCCACTTCTGCTTCTAAGAGAAAGTACTGGGAAGAAGAAAGGCATAAAATGAGCCACGTTTGAAAGGAAAGAGAACCTGTACATGTACAAAGAAAGGAAAGTCAAGATAGTAGATTTAAAAGTTTGAAAGAATGTGCAAAAGATGAGAGATTAGGGAAGTAAGGTGAAGAAATCAGAAGGATGCAAGCCACCCAGTGCCCCTAGGCCATCATTGGATTACCACCCTCACCGCGCCATTCTCCATGCAAATATCTGAACGAGGGGTGCTTTGAATGCAACTTGAGAGCGTTGCAATATTTACAGGCAGTAACTGTATCAGAGTTTGAGAGAACCCCAAAACATAGGCACCTCTTCTGCTAGCACCGGACATGCTTGCAGTTGTCGTTATTCTTCTATGATTATTGCCTACAGATTGACAGTCCACCCAGTTCACTTCCCTCTCTGTCTTGTAAGTCTCGTAGGATCATACTACGATCACCACAATTTGCACAGAGATGCAGGATCAGGATGAGTTTAAAGGCTGCCCCATCCTCACCCACGGATTTGATGCACAGCGGTGAAATGCCCACCCCCTTCAGAGCCTTGCCACCTGAGAGACCTGCACTGGCTGCCTGTCAACAAGAGGATCATCTTCAAACTCCTCACCCATGAACACATGGCACTCCGCGACACTGGGTCAGCATACCTCAACAGGCGACTCAGCTTCTACACCCCTAACTGCCAGCTCTGCTGACCACGCCCTCGCTTCTGTCCCCCGCATCCGAAGAGCGACCGCCGGCGGCAGATCATTCTCCTACCTCGCCGCCAAGACCTGGAACACCCTCCTCATCCTCCTACGCCAGACCCAAGACCTACTTACCTTCAGGAGACTACTCAAGACCTGGCTCTTCGAACAGTTGCAGTGCCCCCTCCCCCCCACCCCTACCCCAGCGCCTTGAGACCCTCAAGGGTAAGTAGTGTGCTTTACAAATTTCATGATTGATTGATTGACCATGGTAGAACTGTATCTACTATTTACTCTCTTGGTGCTTGTAATCACTTTCGCCTGCTTCTGTCTCCTGATTATCGCAGCACATGTATTCTATACAAGAATAACGTTCGTTCAATAAACATATCGACAACATCCCACTTTGTATTCTCTGTATTCGTCTCTGAGTACTAGTAAGCACGACTGACTGAGCGAAAGGTTCTGATCTGTTTCCACGGTCCCTGAGGGGTCATTAGTTGCCAGAAGCCATTTGCTCCCTGGTAAGGGTATGGGAGAGCTTATGTTGGCACTGTGCGCCAGCTGTTCTATAGGCCACACTTATCTTGTGGGGGTGCCCAGAATCAATCTAGGCACCTCACCCAAAGTTTAAGTTGTCCAACAAATGCACAGGTCTTACGGATTAGTAGGAACTACAAGACACTGCGGCACCAATGTTGGTTGGGTTAGTTAATAACCTATTTGAGTAGTTCATTTGTCCTTTTCTCAGAGAGCTGTACTCACCTTCAAACTGGAGAAGTTCATGGTGAGAAGGGAAATCCGCCTCAGCTGAGGAAGTATACCCTATGTTTTGGCTGTATGTTACTCAAGCTTGAAGGATAAAATGTTCCCACATTGTGCTAACCCTATCGTCATAATATCATTAACTAGATTTCTTCTCTCTCCACAATGTCCATAAATGGAGATAACAGGGTTAAGGAAGATCAAGAAGTTAGACTAAATATTACAGAAAATTGCAGACATGCAGTTACTATGAAATTATTACATCACAGCCTCCCAGCAATGAGGGGTGAAGGGGGGCGCGTAACCTTCGTGGTTGAGGCACACAAAGCATTCAGAACAGAGGTATTCTATTCTCATGTTACATTCCAGCCTGCAGATACTTGCACAAAATCATTCCACACTTACATTGAAGATGAAACACCAGAGGAATATTTCCATATGTGGACATAGAAATTTTGTTAACTTACCAAGTACGCAAAAACTGGTTTAACGGCGCCCTCCCCCATACAGTAGAAAATGTCAGACTTGGTCTGCTCAGTAAAGATGGAGCAACTTGGCCAGTCCTAGCTAATTATACACCCCATCCTAATCTTGCTAATTTAGATGCAGCAGAAATAACAACACTATATGAAGATCTACACAAAATGTACAGAAATGTTACACAGTTCATTATGCGAACACTCACAGTTAACACTGTGTGGACTGCTCAGGCTGCACAACCTCAATTGGCTGCTACGGGTATCAGCTCTCAAATGCTGAATGCCATTATGGGAAAAGTTCCAAACAGTCAGGAGCAAATTCAGTTCGATTGGGATGACTACCCCGGTGGAAGATTATACCACTGGGGGTACAGTCTTTGCTGCAGTTTACACCAGATCTCATAGTACCGCTTCAATAGTAGTTTTACCTGATGTACTGAAACAAGTACAAAATGAGTACGAGGCAGGACCTGCCCTGGACTTGGGGATGAAACTGATGGGCAATTTTGTCACAATATCAACCATTATGTTGATACAGTGGTCCCGCAGCAGGAAGCACCTGGCTCCCAGCCACCCGATAGCCAATCACAACGCTACATTGAAGTGCTGTGAGTGGACTGAGTGCCGTGGCTCTGCACTGAGCTAGGGAGTGGGGGCCTGGGCATGTTTCCCACTTAGGCTGTAATGCATCCTGCATGAAGAAGGTGTAAAGTGTGCATGAATGTGTGGCCAGCCCGAGAGGGCCGACCAAACAGTAATGTGCACTTAGGAATGGTTAACCACTCCTCCCCGGCTCCTCTGTCGTTGGAGCAATGACAGCTCCAACGACTAATGCAAAGCTGCAGTAGTAGGAAACATAGATAATAACGTGAGTTATTATCATTTTATGTTTCTTTTACTCTACTGCAGCGAGGCAGTGGGGCGACGCTCCTCCGCCTTAATGGATGAGCCGCCACTGTCTTATATACTCTCATTAAGAAGTTCATGCATTGCATTGCTGAGGGGATGTTACTAAAGAGCTCTTGCTGTGGGGGGGGGGAAGGGGGAGGCTGCTGTGGGGGACTCATTATAGGGGTGCAAGTGTATCAACAAGTAGGACTTAAAATAAAGAGTCAGATTGCGTTTATGAGCTGCAATACGTTTGCCATAATAGCACTGGCTGGCAGTGGCCACAAAGTTGCTTTTCTCTGCAGCACTCTTAAAGAATGCACAGAGAAAACACTTTTACATAGTTTATTTTGGACACCTTGGCTATTGCTACAAGCATGATATATACTTCAAGTACAGCTCATGGCACTGTAGGGCTCGCCTTAGAACCTTAAAAGTAAAACAACACATGCTTGTTTACAATTACTCATGTAACATTCAAGTAGCCGATCACAATCCGGTTTCCCAAAGTCAATCAAGACACAAGCGGTTTCCTCCCCGGTCCTCTCTCCTATTCCTACCAATCCCGTGCGGACTACTACGTCTATGTCCTGTTCCAAATAACAACCAATTGCGATTCTCCGATTACCATGACCAGAGAATCTGGATTTCATTAAAGACACGGAGGCTCACATTATGCCTGCAACTTTTAATGCGTCTCCAAGCAGCCGCAAACATCATAATAGAAAGGTTCCATTGAGAACATTCAAAACAGATAAACTCCAAGAGCCATCAGAAGACTGCCTCTTTTAAATGAGGAAATTACAGAGAAGTCAAAGAACAGCCAAAGGATCCAAATAAAGTTCATAAAATTGCAACAAGTTCAAAATTATCCATTAACTTCAGGTAGAAATTCAATCCAAAGAAAACGGAGTACAACGAGGATCCAGGCATCTCAAGATTAAGAAGGATTATCTGAAAAGAATAAGAAAATGTGTAAGTTTGAGTGTAAACAATATCAAGGAATCATTAATAATGAAACATTTTAACAAGGTATATTCAATAATATAGGCTGTATTGAAAAGGAGAGAATTGATTGTAAATAAGTACGGTTCAAACAAATACACTTCACATCCCAGGGAGGGATGGGTGGGATAATGTGAGCCTCCGTGTCTTTAATGAAATCCAGATTCTCTGGTCATGGTAATAGGAGAATCGCAATTTCATTACAAGACCGGAGGCTACATTATGCATGTTGGTAGCTTTGTAAAACTACATCAGACATATGTTCTATAGGTTTGCAGTAATGGCGGGCAAAGGTGCTAGCGTTTGACCAATCAGCAGCCTTAAGAATATCATCCAATTTACCACCAGACCAAAGTGATTTGCTAGCCATAGCACCTCTTACAGAATGAGCTTGAAATTTACGTAAATTAATACCAGCTAGACCCATAACAGATTTAACCCATCTAGAAATAGAGCTAGAGGAAATGGCTTTATGAGGTTTAACAAAAGAAACCAGTAATTGATTTACATTTGGAAAACGGAGAAGGGACATTCTGTGTTCATACTCTTGTAAACAGTCAACAACACAAAGTTTAGGACAGGAGTCAAAGCGGGGATAGAAGATAGAATCAGACATAGTCTTAGTTCTACGATAAATTTCAAACTTAACACCAAACATGTTGAAAGATCTATTAGAAATGTCTAATGCTTTAACATCAGAGACCCTTCTACAAGAAATGAGACAGAGAAGAGTAGCGAGTTTGAAAGAGAGAAATTTTCTACTGAGAAAATTGTTGAGAGGCCAAGAAATAAAGAGGTCTAAAATTAAGTTGACATCCCATAGAGAATCATATTTTGGCTTTGGAGGTCTTCTCAGACGGATGCTCTTCATGACTCTACAAATAATAACATTCTTACCTACCGTCTTACCATTCACCAGAATATGGCCAGAAGAGATTGCAGATCTATAGCAATTGATGGTTCTGTAGCTAAGACCGCTATCAAATTGTTCGCAAAGAAAATTAACTATGTGGACAATAGGAGCCTCAAGGGGATCCAGGTTTCTTTCCAAGCACCAACGAACCCATGTTCTCCAGATGTTGTTATATCTGTAATGGGTTCCTGGAGACCATGACTCAGAGAGGAGAGTTGAAGCCGTTGTCGAAAGTCCTGAGACTTCGTTAGATCTCCTGACACTCTCCAAGCAAGAAGGTTCAAATTCCCTGTCTGTATTAGAGGATGAATTTCGCCATCTACGCCTATTAGTAGATGGTCCTGGCACGGGATTAGGAAAGGGGTGTCGTAGCTCAGTTCCAGAGCAGTTGGGAACCATGCTTGGGAGGGCCAGAAGGGAGTGACTAGAACAAGGCAACATTGTTCGACTCTGACTTTCTGTAGAACTCTCTGGATCATTGCGAAGGGGGGAAAGGCATAAGACTTCAGATTCTTCCATGATTGAAGAAATGCATTCACGGCTAGAGCTGCGGGATCGGGCATCCAACTGAAGTATTTTTCGAGTTGGAATGTTAATCTGCTTGCGAAAAGATCTATTTCTAAAGGTCCCCAAACTGTATTGAGCGAATTGAAAACCGAAATATCGAGTTTCCAGTCGCTGTGATCTCTGAGGAATCTCGAGTTCCAGTCTGCAGAAATGTTCGTTTTGCCAGGAAGATATTCCGCTTTCAGGGCGATTTTGTGTTCCAAGCAGAACATCCAAAGTTTTTTGGCCAGATTCGAAAGGTCTGCTGATCTTGTGCCACCCAGGCGGTTTATATAAGCTACAGCTGAGATATTGTCCATCTTCAAAACGACAGATCTCCCTTGTAAGGAGTGTCTGAAACTCATTAAGGCGTAAAGACCAGCGGTGAGTTCCAAATAATTTATGTGTTGGAAAGATTCTTCCTGAGACCACGTTCCACCAGTGTTCTGGTCTAGAAGGCAGGCACCCCAGCCATGCAAACTGGCATCTGATTCCAAAACGAATTCGGGTTTCGTCCCAAAAATCGCTTTTCCGTTCCAGGCATCTAGATTTTCTAGCCACCAGTTCAGTTCTAGACTGGCATCCTTGTCTAATGAAATGAGGTCCTCGTACCAGAGGCCGGATCTTAGAGCTCTCCCTTTCACTCTCTGGAGAGCTCGATAATTCAAGGGTCCCGGGAATATTGCTTGGATAGAGGAGGAAAGGAGACCTAGGAGTCTTGCAAGATCCCTGAGGGGGAATTCTTTGAGCTTCAGAACGCGACGTATTTCTTTTTTGATTTTCGTAATTTTTTTGGAGGGAAGAAGAAGGAGACACTTGGATGTATCCACAGTGAACCCCAAAAACTCCATCGACTTTGAAGGAGTTAAGACAGATTTTTCTTTGTTGATTATGAAACCTAAATTTTCTAAAAGGTTCATAACAGTTTCCAGATCTTTGGAGATTTGAGAGTGTTCTTGAGACATAATTAGAATGTCGTCTAGATAAATGATTAAACGTATTCCTCTTTCTCTCAGAAAGGAGGCAATAGGTCTCATCACCTTGGTAAAGCACCAAGGGGCTGATGAAAGACCGAAAGGAAGGGCTTTGAACTGGAATAAACGATCTTTCCAAATAAATTGTAGGAAGGGTTGGTGAATTTCTGCCATGGGAATGGTGAAATAGGCATCCTTCAGGTCTAGTTTTACTAGCCAATCTCCTTCCAGAAGAAGATCCCTTAAGAGATGAATCCCTTCCATTTTGAAGTGTCGGTACACCAAAAATTTGTTGAGATGTTTTAAGTTTATAACTGGTCTCCACCCTTTTTCTTTTTTCTGCACGAGGAAGAGAGTGCTTACGAATTTGAGTTCCTCCATTGGGACTTGCATGATCGCCCCTTTTTTGAGCATGGAAGAGATCTCTTCCTCTATTATACATTCTTGATCTGAGGGTATCTGAAAATTCTTTGGAAGAAAGGACTGTTTTGGGGTTTCTGTGAAATCTATCTTGAAACCTCGGACAGTGTTCAAAACCCAAGAATCTTGAGTGATTTTTTCCCAGTTCCGGGAAAAGAATCTGAGTCTCCCTCCCACCTCTGGGGGGAAAGAAAGAGGGATAGGAGGGGAAAAGGTACTCACTTGGTGTGGAGTCGCTTGAAGATTGGCCACGGGGTCTGTAACCTCTTGAACGAAAACCACGTCCTCTTTGCGGAAAGAATTGTGAGTAGTTGGATTGTTGAGAGCCTCTTCCAAAACCTCTTGATCTTGAATTGGACCTTTGATTATATCGGCCGGAAGAGCGGCCCCTGGTTCCGGCCCGTCCAAAAAGGTTGTTGTTAAAAACCTTACGCATATTCTGTTGCGCCTTGTCCAAGGCTGTAAACATGGAAACATATTTTCCGAGATTTTTAATGAGTTCTTCCCCAAATAGAAGGCCTTTTGGATTTAGAGATGTTTCTTTGTCAGCCAAATCCGAAAGCTTTGGATTAATCCTAGTTAGGACAACTCTCCGTCTTTCAGCATTCAAGCCTGAATTGGCATTTCCGAGGAGAATTAGGGCTCTTTGACTAAGACCTCTTATCAAGTTAGTGTCGAGTGGAGTTCCATTAAGATGGCTCTCCTCTGCGGCATCTATAATCCTTGCTAGGGGGCCAAGGATATCTAGGACACGGTCTTGACAACCTTTAAGAGACCTCTCCATCCCTTTTCGGGGGTCTCGTCCAAGTTTGAAAAGAAACTTAATTAATTCAGGGTCCAAATTAGGAGTCTGGCAAACTTTATCGCCAATAGTGGGTCTTGCGCACTCGGCTCTTAGGATATTACGAGTATTGCGCTCGAGAGGAAACCTCAACCATTTGTCAATAAATTTAGCCACGTGATCGTGGGGCCACCATTGAGAGCTCCTTGGGTGTGTAAGATTAAGGGGTGAAAACATCTCTTCCCCGAGAGGATCAAGAACTATATCTTTGGGAATGGAAGAAGAAGAAGATTCTGGGGGATTAAAGAGATCTTCATCATAATCGTCATTCAAATCTAGTACATATTCGTCAGGGGTGCTATCGGAGTTATCATCTCCAAAATCATTGAGGATATTAGGGTCATTAGCACTTTGTTTTTGTGTGCCGCTAGGGACACCAGAATATCTTGTGCCGCGTTGGACACCATAATATGTTGTTCCGCGGTGGACACCATGATATGTTGTGCCGCGATGGACACCATGATATGTTGTGCCCCGGAGGGCACCCATCTGGTTTGAGGTGCGAGGACCTCCCATATATAGCGAGGTGCGGGGACCTCCCATAGTGCTTAGAGGGGGTAAGTCTTGTACATTTTTAATCTTTTTGGCTTTTTTACCCCCTTTAGATTCATATGAATCTTGAAAATGACCATTGACAAATTCATCTTCATCAGGAGAGATGGTCCTCTTAGAAGATAAAGCTGATTCCATAGGATTGCGCAGATGTGACTGCGTCTTGTCATGTGTAACAGTACTTGTGTCATATACAGCACCAGGGGTAGGGGCAGAGGCACCCTCGGAGTCTGAATCAGACATGTCTTAATTATTATAATTAAATAAATAGGGGAAATGTGTTTTTAGTAGTAAGGCTGAGAGTGTTGTAGACCCAGGCAAAAGATTTTAAGCGATATTGTTAATGATGTCAGGATGGGTAGATGATTTCTGCCAAAACGGGAGTAAATGATTTCTGCCAAAACGGGAAATTAAAGTATCTTCGTTTTTTACGAGTGGAAGCGCAGTTGAAGGAGCAACGGACTCGTCGTCTCACATACGCGATCGGGCGAAGCCTAGCAACCCTGACGTGAGGTGTAAAGGGAAGAAAGAGCCTTAGCAACGCGCGTACGCGACGTTGCTGCTCCTAAGGGTCTTTCCTCCATGCCTCGCGACGGGCTCGAGCGGCATGGATTAACGGGGATAAAAACATATGGCAAAGGCGAAAACGCTCAAAAACCTCGGAATAACGTCGTGAAGGTCGCGATAACTGAAGAGATAATAAGAATAAGTCTCGAAATAAATCTAGAAGTAAAGGTACATATAGAGTGTAAATACTTACGTGGCTGAAAGGGAAAGGTTATTTAGATATATAAACCGAAGTGAATCAAATTCCCCAAGTAAGAGATTACTAAACAGCGCCAATCCGACCTAAGAAAGGAGGGAAAAAGGGGGAAAAGGGGATTTCCGTAAATTGGAAATCAGTATGGAAAGGAAAGGGAAGGAGGAGGTGGGGAAATGATAATTACCCTGAAACTCCTTCTATAAGAGAATATAATAGTAAACTAAAACTGAGAAGAGTAAGAAGTAAGGGTTACTTATCTGCTCAGAGCCGCATTTAAAAGAGGCAGTCTTCTGATGGCTCTTGGAGTTTATCTGTTTTGAATGTTCTCAATGGAACCTTTCTATTATGATGTTTGCGGCTGCTTGGAGACGCATTAAAAGTTGCATGCATAATGTAGCCTCCGGTCTTGTAATGAAATCCTCACGCTTCTTAAGAATTCAACACACGGTTCCCTATCTGGTCCGCTGTCAAAGTATCGGCGCCTTCCGTTGTAACCGGAAATAAACCAATCGGCCAATCAGATTCCACCCATCACGTAAACAAACCCCATGGTCCGGATAGCGCGGAGAGGCTCTTAGTTTATTCGAGAAAAAGAAATATAGTAAAGCTGTACAATCACCATGGAAAATTTCAAAACAAAGCAACGATGCACTAGTATGGTCATAATAACTCCCTATAATTTGGCCCTAACCTTTACGGGAGGCCGTTCCCCAAAAATAAAACCGCAAATTGTCATCCACATACTCCCGCAGCCTAGGAGCGTGAGCCGTCAATCTAAGTCCATATGTCTGGAAAAAGTCACTGAAGATCAATAATTATTAAAAATGTGGGGCGAGTCCACATGTAGTTCCTCAATTCTCTCAACCAAGCCGGTTTTGTAACCCTACCCAAGTCATTGACTTAAACCTTCCATTTACAGAAATGATATATAACAGACAAATATAAATGAAAATGTCTGTTATTAGAATTCCTCTGCAGGAATCATCATTACCGCTTTTAAACCAATAGCAGCCTATTCCCCTTACCAGTAAGGTGAGAAAGTAACTACAATTTTGACTCATAGAATTACCCAACATCAACAATATATACTACATATTATCAGTAGTCAATATCAACTACAGTTTTCAAGTATGATAATCTTCCTAGTTCTCGATGTCAATTACAGAACCCTCATTTCTATTAGTACAAGAAGCCTGAAATCAACGTCAGTTCAGTGCACACATACCAATGCCCACCCTGGCCTCAGTCCAACCCTGACAGCAATCCTGGCGCCAAACCAAATTATAAAAAGTAATGTAATTCATTATCACAGTTAAGTCCTAACAATACTGCCCTGCACCTGCTGATCCACCTGGCCCCTTGTTGCCTGATACTCAGTTCCCAGTCACCCCCTCATTTATTAGGAACTATCTTCTGTATACCATGAAACGTAATCTTATTCTGCAAACCATGACTATCCCTAATATGCTGATATAATGGTGATCTTCCATCATGATTTATGATAAATCTTCTATGTTCCTAATTCTGAGTTTGAGCAAACGTTTCGTACTTCCAATGTACACCTTGTTGCATTCACGTATAATGGTATACACAACACCAGTACTATTACAGTTGATGAATTCCTTGGTCTCATATGTGTGTTGTGTGTTGTAGGAAAAAGTCCTGATTTTATTTAAGCCTAGAATACAAATATTGCATGAGCCACACACATAAAATCCATTAGGAGGTTGTGAAAGCCAGTTGGAATCATTAGTCACCACAGGTTCCAGATAGTTTCTAGAAACCATCTGTTTGATAGTAGGACTTCTCTTATAGGTGACCTCAGGTTTGTTTCTGATCAAGTGCGTCAATCCTGGTACCCCTTTTAACAGATTCCAATTCTTATTCAAAGCCTTGAAAATTCTATCTTTCTGAGTACTGTATGTAGTGACAAAGGCTAATCCATTCCTCAACAGGCTTTTCTGTTTTGTAACCAAGGTGGTTTGTCTATTCAAATTCATTATCCGACCTCTAGCTTTCAACAATGAATACTGACTATATCCCCTCTGGTGCAAACTGTTCTTTAAGTGATCCAATTCAATATTAACCCCTTCGCTGCTCATGAAGAGCTCAGCTCTTCATGAGGCACGGTTGAGCTGTGCTTATGACGAGCTGAGCTCGTGATGAACTATGGAGTTCACCAAGAGTCAGCACAAGAGGGGAAAACCACTAGCAGCCAAGGTGTTAATATCCTCATCTTTACTGCAATCACCTGATCTGGGTTTAATCCATCACCATTCTTTACCTCACTCAGCCACCCCAGTTCAGACATGGCCATATGCAAATCAGTCTGACCATGTGCCTCATGGGAACAGTCTAGCCCGAACTGCCAAGCCATGTCTTCCCTGGACTGGAAACAAGCATCCTGGGACCGGTTTCGGATTCATAATCCTCATCAGCCAGGCTAACTTGAATCCAGAGGCCAAGTGAGCAAGGGACTCACGTCTGAGCATACCCAGACAACTTCAGGCGAACAAAGCGATACAAAAGGGGATGGTGGACGGAGCGTTTGAGCAAATCAAACACTGATCTGGGTTTAATCCATCACCATTCTTTAGCTTACTCAGCCACCCCAGTTCAGACATGGCCATATGCAAATCAGTCTGACCCTGTGCCTCATGGGAACAATCCAGCCCGAACTGCCAAACCCTGTCTTCCCTGTACCGGAAACAAGCATCCTGGGACTGGTTTCGGATTCATAATCCTCGTCAGCAAGGCTATCTTGAATCCCGAGGCCAAGTGAGCAAGGGACTCACGTCTGAGCGTACCCTGCCAACTTAGGGTGAACAAAGCGATACAAAAGGGGATGGTGGACGGAGCGTTTGAGCAAATCAAACACTCACCCCCAGTCAAATGATCTGGGTTTAATCCATCCCCATTCTTTAGCTCACTCAACCACCCCAGTTCAGACATGGCCATATGCAAATCAGTTAGACCCTGTGCGTCATGGGAGCAGTCCAGCCCAAACTGCCAAGCCATGACTTCCCTGGACCGGAAACAAGCATCCTGGGACTGGTTTTGGATTCATAATCCTCATCAGCCAGGCTACCTTGAATCCAGTGGCCAAGTGAGCAAGGGACTCACGTCTGAGCATACCCTGCCAATTTAGGCGATACAAAAGAGGATGGTGGACAGAGTGAGCTAAAGAACGGTGATGGATTAAACCCAGATCAGTTGACTGGGGGTGAGTGTTTGTATTGTCAACGCTCCGTCCATCACCACCTTTGGTTTTTCTTTGTTCGCCCTAAGTTGGCAGGGTATGCTCAGACGTGAGTCCCTTGCTCACTTTACCACTGGAGTCAAGCAAGCCCGGCTGAAGACGGCTGTAATGCCAGAAACCGGTCCTGGGAAGCTTGATTCCGGTCCAGGGAAGACATGGCTTGGCAGTTCGGGCTGGACTGTTCCAATGAGGCACAGGGTCAGAGTGATATGCATATGGCCATGTCTGAACTGGGGTGGCGGAGTGAGCTAAAGAACGGTGATGGATTAAACCCAGATCAGTTGACTGGGGGTGAATGTTTGCATTGTCAACGCTCCGTCCATCACCACCTTTGGTTTTTCTTTGCTCGCCCTAAGTTGACAGGGTATGCTGAGACGTGAGTCCCTTGCTCACTTTGCCACTGGAGTCAAGCAAGCCCGGCTGAAGACGGCTGTAATGCCAGAAACCGGTCCTGGGAAGTTTGATTTCGGCCCAGGGAAGACATGGCTTGGCAGTTCGAGCTGGACTGTTCCCATGAGGCACAGGGTCAGACTGATTTGCATATGGCCATGTCTGAACTGGGATGACGGAGTGAGCTAAAGAACGGTGATGGATTAACTGCATCGCTGCGGCGGCTTTTCCCGCTGTGCGCGGCAAATTCGAAATTACCGCGTTACGTGACGAGCTGGCCTTGTCATCCGCGCAGGACAGGTAAGCGCGATGACGAGCCCAGCTCGTCAATAGCCTCGAAGGGGTTAAACCCAGATCAGTTGACTGGGGGTGAGTGTTTGTATTGTCAACGCTCCGTCCATCACCACCTTTGGTTTTTCATGGATATTGAATACATTGAATTGGATGGAACATTGTGTGTAAAATATATACTGGATTGACTATTATTCTCTGTCGGATAACCTTTGACCTTGGAAAAAGATTGCAATAAAAATAGATGGACTACAGTATTGGGCTGAAAGATCTTTCTTGAATTAAGCGCTCCTTCCCTTCATCTACATATTTATGGATAACTTTGTGGCTTTGACGGTAAACCACTGGAAGAAGGTCGCTGGCCTCTATACTTTCTTAGTGGAATTATTCCGGAATATCCCCTAGAGCATACCTGGTCTTAACCCTTACCGCCAATATTAATATTTGATCGATAAATAACACAGAGGACCAAAGAGAATTATATCCCTACAATAACGACCCTAAGGACACCAGTCAAATCACTTGCTGTTTTTTTACATACAAGAATCATCCTCAAAGGATTTGAGGTGTGGGGAGTTTGTAAATATATGTTGTATATAAGTAATGAAGTATTGTAACTTCAGTCAGCTTTAGGTTTTTGTAAATGTAACATTTGCTCAACTAATCACTAGAACTTGGTTATTGCAACCTAAAGTGTTCTACATTGCTCAAAATACTGTCGAATACCTATTGTCTTCTGTTGTCACGGTGTAATTTGTAAATAGTCTATGTATGTATACAAAATGTGTATATAATTTGGATAAGAAAAAATATAAACTCGTAATTGGCAAATATTGGCCAAAAATCCTTTTTTCAAATTAAAATCAAGTAAGGGGTATCACTATTCACTTGGAAAAAATAACGAAAGATAAGAGTTCATTTATGGATGGTAATAGGATGACTTTTGTAGATTCTTATTTCAGAAATGCATGCAAATTTATGGTCTGAGAGGCACTTTTTTGTTGACAGTTCTTTTTGGTTCCATCCTTCACCTTCCTTAACCGAATCACTCCCCCAATAGAATATATACTGAATGATAGTACGGCATTTCACACAGAAGCAGGGTCCCATGTGTTCAACCTCAGCGCTGGGCCCTGGGCAGCAGCCCACACTGCCCATGCTTAACGCTGGCCCTGTCAGACTCTTCCCTTCTCTCTCTGCCTCTGGCTGCCACATACACTGCTCGTCTTCCTCTGTCTCTTTCCTCAAGCCTCTTGCGCTCTGTTGCCGTTCTGCCCCTATAACGTTTATCTGTCACCTCTCCGCTGTATCTTTACTCTATCATCCCTCCCCCATCTCTTATCTTAGTTCTTTTCTTTGTCTTTGCCCCTTTATCTGCACTCCACCTCCATTCTCTGTGCTTCTTTCACCCTTTCCCTTTATTCTTGTTGAACAGGGTTGCCAACTGGTCAGTTTTCTACTGCCACCACTGGTATTTTCATGACCAGGCCAGATGAAAAATGAGAGAACATTCCCTAAAGACTGTTTTTTTTAACCCTTACCTGTACATGCTTCAAACTGCAGGTATGAATAGAAAGTTATTTTAAATGTGTTATAGAGATGCATTAACAATAAATAACTTCAAATTAATACATACGATTATTTGAAAGTCCTATTTAGTATAACATCTGGGCCTTTGCAGACTCTTAAAAAACAAGACATGGCTGGTATATCTCGGTTGGAACGCAGTCAACCCTAACGTGAGAACTGTTCATTGTGATAAATGTGTTTCTGTCTTTTATTATGTGCCCTGCAGGGCACCCTGCTTTTCATCCATGCAGGGCTCACTTCACACCCAAGGGCACTTTAAGTACTCAGTGATTAGATTACTGAAGCCCTTTTGACCAATGGCTGCGAGGCCCAGGGTGGGCGTCCCCTCCCTTAGGCCTCACATCACTGCACCACCATCATAACAGTGTCTTAAAAGGCACTGCTGCGAGGCCCCTCTTGCATGTAAATTGGAACAGGGCCCAGGGCAGCTGAACACACTGCCCATGCCTAGCGCCGACCATGCGCACAGTCACCCGTTCATATCTTGTTTTTAACCAAGAAGATCACTTTTCAGACACTCACCCTAGTCACAGATCCGGGTTGAATCTATCATCGTTCTTTAGCTCACTTCTCCACCCCAGGTAAGACACAGCTATATGCAAATCAGTCTTGCCAAGCCATGTCGTTCCTGAACCGGAAACAAGCATCCTGGGACAGGTTTCTGGCTAACAGCCCTCATCAGCCAGGCTATCTTGAATCCAGTGGCAAAGTGAGCAAGGGACTCATGTCTGGGCATGCCCTGCCAACTTAGGGCGAACAAAGCGATACCAAAGGTGATGATGGACGGAGTGTTTGAGCAAATAAAACGCTCAGCCCAAGTCAACTGATCTGGGTTTAATCCATCATCATTCTTTAGCTCACTCCACCACCCCAGTTCAGACATGGCCATATGCAAATCAGTCTGACCCTGTGCCTCATGGGAACAGTCCAGCCCGAAATGCCAAGCCTGGACCGGAATCAAGCATCCTGGGACTCGTTTCTGGCTTATCAGCCGTCATCAGCCAGGCTAGCTTAAATCCAGTGACAAAGTGAGCAAGGGAATCACATCTGGGCTTTCCCTGCCAACTTAGGGCGAACAAAGCAAAACCAAAGGGGATGATGGACGGAGTGTTGAACATTGCAAGCACTCACCCCCAGTCCACTGATCTGGGTTTAATCCATCATCATTTTTTAGCACACTCCGCCACCCCAGTTCAGACATGGCTATATGCAAATCAGTCTGACCCTGTGCCTCATGGGAACAGTCCAGCCCAAACAGTCAAGACATGTCTTCCCTGGAACGGAAACAAGCATCCGAGGACCGGTTTCTGGCTAACAGCCCTCATCAGTCAGGCTATCTTGAATCCAGTGGCAAAGTGAGCAAGGGACTCATGTCTGGGCATACCCTACCAACTTAGGGCAAATAAAGAAACACAAAGAGATGATGGAGGGAGCGCTGAAGCTTTTCGAACACTCACCCACGTCACAGATCTGGGTTGGGAAGATACATGCTTGGGTAGGGAATATGCATGAATCATTTTACTGCTGCTGAATGCGAGACCCGATCAGGAGCGGAGGAGGCATGGGACTCTGTAAAGTAAGTTAAAAAAAATGTAACCCCCTCCTGCGTGAACCCCTGCACGAACCCCCATGCGACCCACCCACCCCGCAAGTCATGCGAGCCGCTACTGCTGTTAAAGTTTTAGGGGAAGTGAAAAGCCAGCTGAGCCAGGTAACAGCCGTTCCCTGTCAGTGGTGCAGGAGCGACACAATGCATTATGTATTATGCTGGGCTGGGACTGGCGCAGTCCCATTCAGTATATATAGAGTTCCTGGACTGCCAGCCTTTTTATGGCTGCCATGCCCACCGCCATGGGCATACATTCAGTGGGGCATGCTTTCTGTATTTCCCCCACTTCCCGCATGGCATGGACATCAGCGTCCATGCTGTGCTGGAACTCTTTGGCCATTCCCATTGTGGTGCCTGTTTTCAAGAGAACTTTCATCACACAGCCACGTTACATCAGCTTTTGTTTATACATGTTTGTCAGAATTAGATGTTTATCTATCATATGTTTGTGTTTTTTCATTGTTTAAATTTAAGTGTTTATCTGTCTTATCAACCAATGCACACATTGTGTCTGACTCATAATGTATCAATTTGCATTCTTAACTGTTCTTTCATGCCCATCTTTTATATAAATATGAATAAAGTGAATTTCCATATGTTTTAAACAATTGCTTCTCCTTTACACTGAGTTCCAGTTATCCCATGCGTCATGTTGAAAACTTATTGATGTGATTTGTATTATTTAACTGCCCTGGAATTTTTTCTTCCATTGTGCTTTCAAGGCACCACCATGGGAAAGGCCAACGGACCGCTGACCATTTTACAAGTTGCACTTTTACAACTCTTAATACTGTAGGCGGTCCATGAGCGGGTTTGGCGCACTGGAGCCGGCGTTGAGCTCTTGTTGTGTGTCAGTGCTAACTACAGCCTCTGGGTGTGTGTAAGTGCAGATCAGAGTTGTGTCAGTGCTGACTACAGCCTTTCAGTATATCTCAGTGCTGACTACAGCCTCTCGGTGTGTGTCAGTGCCGACCAGAACTTCTCAGTGTGTGTCAGTGCTGACTACAGCCTCTCAGTGTGTGTCAGTGCGGAGCAGAGCCTCTTGGTGTGTGTCAGTGCTGACCAGAGCCTCTTGGCTTGTATCAGTGCAGAACAGAGCCTCTTGGTGTACGTCAGTGCTGACCATAGCCTCGTGGTGTGTGTCAGTGCAGACCAGAGCCTCTCAGTAAATTTCAGTGCTGACCATATCCTCTCAGGTGAGTGTCGGTGCAGACCAGAGCCTCTTGGTGTGTGTCAGTGCTGACTAAAGCCTCTCGGTGTGTGTCAGTGCTGACCATAGCCTCGTGGTGTGTGTCAGTGCAGACCAGAGCCTCTCAGTAAATTTCAGTGCTGACCATATCCTCTCAGGTGAGTGTTGGTGCAGACCAGAGCCTCTCGGTGTGTGTGAGTGCTGACTACAGCCTCTCGGTGTGTGTCAGTGACCATAGCCTCGTGGTGTGTGTCAGTGCAGACCAGAGCCTCTCAGTAAATTTCAGTGCTGACCATATCCTCTTAGGTGTGTGTCAGTGCAGACCAGAGCCTCTCAGTAAATTTCAGTGCTGACCATATCCTCTTAGGTGAGTGTCGTTGCAGACCAGAGCCTCTCGGTGTGTGTCAGTGCTGACTAAAGCCTCTCGGTGTGTCAGTGCTGACTACAGCCTCTCGGTGTGTGTCAGTGCTGACTACAGCCTCTGTGTGTGTGTGTCAGTGCTGGCCATAGTCTCTTGGTTTGTGTCAGTGCTGACCATAGCCTCTCAGGTGAGTGTCAGTGCAGACCACAGCCTTTCAGTGTGTATCAGTGCTGACCATAGCCTCTGAGTGTGTATCAGTGCTGACCGTAGCCTCTCTGTGTGTGTCAGTGCTGACCATAGCCTCTCGTTGTGTGTCAGTGCTGACTACAGCCTCTCGTTGTGTGTCAGTGCTGACTACAGCCTCTCGGTGTGTGTCAGTGCTGACTACAGCCTCTCGGTGTGTGTCAGTGCTGACTACAGCCTCTCGGTGTGTGTCAGTGCTGACTACAGCCTCTGTGTGTGTGTCAGTGCTGACCATAGTCTCTTGGTTTGTGTCAGTGCTGACCATAGCCTCTCAGGAGAGTGTCAGTGCACACCACAGCCTTTCAGTGTGTATCAGTGCTGACCATAGCCTCTGAGTGTGTATCAGTGCTGACCATAGCCTCTCGTTGTGTGTCAGTGCTTACAATATCCTCTTGTTGTGTGTCAGTGCTGACCACAGCCTCTCGGTGACGGTCAGTTGCAGACCAGAGCCTCTCTCTGTGTGTCAATGCAGACCAGGTGCCTCCATCCCAAAGCACACTAACGTAAGGCAGCGCAATGTATTTACTAAATCGAGCAGAGCAACGCAAAATGCAACCATGAAAACCCTTTTCTCAGTGCGAAAAGCTCTTTGTGTCGCTTTGCACCAAGTGGACGATTTTGGGGTGTTACATGGATGGAGCAACACAAACACCCCCAATTGTTTATTTGCGTATAAAGCTAATACCTCCTTGAAGCAGGCATTAACAAGGGGAATTTTTTTTATTTCTGCAAACAATCTACAGACTGCATGTGAGTTGCAGGACTCAGAACTAGTGCAAATGATTGTCATCCTTCTGTATTTGTGTTGGTGCAATAATTTGTACTGGAAGGGTATGCTTCCAGTACAAATCCTACACTATACAACACAAACTCACCTCTGCACCATGGTGCTAGGCTGTGCATTGTGTAAGGCATCCTAATTACAGCAGCATCACAGGGGACAGCAGCAGCAGGACAACGTTAGCTGAAATGGCCCTACACAGTTTTTAACATTCCGCGGCGCTATAGAGTGCTGCAAATCCATCTGCTGTGCTGGGAGTGCTGTTATTAGGTATGATTCTATCATGCTGGGAGTGCTGTTATTAGGTATGATTCTATCAGTTGACCTGCAATGACCCTGCATAAATGACACTTCATCATTTATACTGGCCTGACTGCATGAGACACACTACTAAATGAGAGCGGGGGGTCTTTAACACCTTGGGTGCTAAGGGGTTTCCCCTCCGGTGCTGAAAATCCAGATCTGCATTGTTCATGACAAGGTCAACTCGTCATAAGCACAGCCCAGGTAAAACCCATGACGAGTTGACTTTGTCATGAGCACTGAAGAGGTGAACTCCTATGCCCCAATTGCATTTCACTAATCCTTGTCTTCATATCAGATTTACTCACCTCTGTCCAGAGAGTGCATCAGAATTACCTGTGGATGAAGTTTGCTTCATTCTGTGATCTCTCCTCAGTGCCTTGAAGCCACCACTAGTGCTCAGGATACTCAGAGGGACTAAAAGCAGTGAGAGATCCTCGGGTCTGAGCTGCATCTGATGAGCAGCCTCTGGGAGAATTCTATAAAACAGGTACAGATACGGTAAACTGTACATAGAAAGAGCTGATGGTGGTATTGTGCAATCTGTGTGTGTGGGGGAAATGATGAGAGTGCAGAAACCAGCCTAGAATAAACTCCACATCTCACTTCTGAGGAGTGTGCGCATGTGGTGAAACTCTAGACAACACCCCATCATAAGCCATGTGTCACCATGGAATGTGTTTGTGAGTGTGTCTGAGTGTGGGTGGGTGTGTGTGTGTGTGAGTGTGTGTGTATGTGTGTGTGACAGAAAGAGAGAAAGAGGAGGAGATGATCAGACGGAGGATAAATGATATGACTCCTAAGCAATGTGTCATCATGGACTGTTTGTGTGTGTGTGTGTGTGTGTGTGTGTTTGTGAGTGTGTGTGTGACAGAGATAGAGAAAGAGAGGAGTTGATGATCAGACTGAGGATAAACGAGATACCACTGGAAACAAGCTGTACCCTACTGATGAGCTCCGACTCAGGCTAAACAGGTTTGGCATAGTATGTGAGTGTGCCTGAGTGTGTATGTGAGTGCGAGTATGTTTGTGAGACAGAGAGAGAAAGAGAGAAGATGATCAGACTGAGGATAAATATGGCTTTTAAGCCATGTGTCACCGTGGACTCTGTTTATGTGTGAGTGTGTGTGTGACGGGAGACATACTTTACCTCAAAACCATCACAATGCAGTATGGTTACATTGCGGTTTTGACAACGCAAGCCGTTATATCAACTTGCACTGGAGGGCGCTCTAGACTAAGGACCAGTGTGAATTACTATTCCAACACCTTCCCTACTGTACGTAGACTGGAGTTGGAATAGTAATTCACACTATTTCCTAGTCCAGCGCAAGTCGATGTAACGACTTGCGTTGTCAAGACCGCGATATAACATACCACGTTGTGATGGTACCCGTTGTATCATCGTACATTTGTGTTTGATCGAGAGAGAAAGAGAGGAGAAGATGATCAGAGTGAGGATAAATTATTTGCCTCCTAAGCCATGTGTCACCGTGGACTATGTGTGTGAGTGTGTGTGTGTGTGTATCTGTGTGTGTGTGTGACAGACAGAGAGAGAGAGGAGAAGATCAGTGAGGATAAATAATTTGCCTCCTAAGCCATGTGTCACCGTGGACTGTGTGTGTGTGGGTGGGTGGGTAGGTGTGTGAGTGTGTGTGTGTGTATCTGTGTGTGTGTGTGACAGACAGAGAGAGAGAGGAGAAGATCAGTGAGGATAAATAATTTGCCTCCTAAGCCATGTGTCACCGTGGACTGTGTGTGTGTGTGTGGGTGGGTAGGTGGGTGGGTGTGTGTGTGTGTGTGTGTGTGTGAGTGAGAGAGGGAAAGACAGAGAGAGAGAAAGAGAGAAGATGCTCAGAGTGAGGATAAATAATTTGCCTCCTAAGCCATGTGTCACCGTGGACTGTGCGTGTGTGTGTGTGTGTGTGAGAGAGAGAGAGAGACAGAGAGGGAGAAAGAGAGGAGAAGATGATCAGACTGAGGATAAAAGATATGCTTCCGCAGCCATTTGTCACTGTGGACTGTGTGTGTATGGATGTGTGTGTGTGTGTGTATGTAGTCTGCTTGGCTAAGGACACAGCGCCAGCGTGGGGCTGGTTGTTCGCAGGAGTTACTGATGTCCTCTGTGTTACCTGTGGACAGGGTGGGGTTCTGTGGTCATTTATTCTACCTTTGCATCTGCTAGGGTGAACGCTGTGAGCAGAAGTACTTCAAGGCACACAGAGGTAATCAGCAAACAGCAAGATGTACGGGTGTCTTTAATGAGAGACCACCTGGCCAACAGTGTGGGGTGGGAGGAGACAGGCGCGGCTGTCTGGCGGTGTGGGGTGCGTGTGCTAGGAGGAAGGACAGGGCTTGTTCTGTGAAGTGTACTGGAGGAGTGAGTTTTAGGAAGGACTCTGCGGAGGGCACCAAGGTGAGGCTGACTTTGCCTTGGGTGGAAGACTGATCCACCTATTAGGTGTTTGATTGGAGGGGATGCAGAATCCCCTACCCTGCAGGACTTCTTGTGTTGAATGATTTGGTCTTGCCAAGGAGCAGGATTGGCAGAAATGACCCTATTCTTTGAGGGACCCCATGGAGCATCTTAAAATGTCCCAGCTTGTGCCTTGGTGAGAGGCTCATCTCCCCCATGTCTTCTGCTCTGTAGGACTCCAGAGGTGGCTTCCCAACAGAGCGAGCTTGGCTACTGGTCGAACACCATCCATAAAGTCAGGTGACAAATGCCACAGCTCCCAACTCAGTGATAGTCTTGAAGGCAGACCAGGAACACTGCAAGCTTGTACCTTCAAGACTTCTTCTCATGAAGTTTTATCAAAAGGAGGCAGCAAAGTCACCTAAAGAAAACAGGTGAAGTGCCCTCCCCTCATGAAAAAATCTATGTATCTCCCAACTTAAGGAATAACAATTAGAGGCAGGACTCTTACAAGTAAAGGGAATTGCTCCAGTCAAACATATGCGTTGGGTAGGAGGCGATTTTAGGCATTTGCCCTATAGACTTGGAAGCAATGACATACACAGGTCAGTGCCTTATACGTCATATGCTGGGCGCTGCCAGGCAACTCTAGAAACCCTCTGCTCCCCATGTCGCCCAATGGCTTCCGCGCCTCTTGCTTGTCATGGCCATTGAGCTTCTGGCCCATAAGATAGCGCACACGGACACCAGGCTCACCCGCGTTTGGTTGCCCCGGATACATGATTTTACTCCTCTGGAAAACCCTTGCTCTACACTGCCCTGGCTCAGAGTGCGTCAACTATTGATATGGGCATCCCCTTGCTATACTTTGGGGCACACCCCTCCCCTCCCCTTTCCCACCCACCTCCCCCTTACAAGGCCTTATCTCTCTCTGGCTGGGTGCCAGTCACTAGAGGCATTTTTACAACTTATAATGGTCAAAAGTTCCCTTGTGTTGTGTTGCATATCGTTTTCAAATATGTGTGCAGATTAAAAATAACATCATCAATAAAAAGATTTCTAGTACAAAAAAAATTAAAAAATGAAGCATTGGAAATGTGAATGTGTTCAGGGATCTTTGCTAAGTTAGCAGAAATAAAGTTATCTTCTGGCTGATCCTATTGTGCATTCGGGTATAGGGCGCCTCAGGTGGGGAGTTACACCTCACGCACCCTAATAAATATATTTTCTTGCAATAGTTGGGTACAGGTGCTTTCAGGCTGGTATGGTGAGGTGTCTGTCGGATTTCACCAGGAATTTTTACTTAAATATAAGCTAAAAGGCAGACACTCTGGGCCCGATTCACAGAAAGAACTTAAGACTCTATCCTAAACTTACTACTATTTTGGTATTCACAGAATGAACTTACTACTTTTGGTATTCACAGAAGTTAGGATTTTGTCTTAAGTCTGTCTTAAGTCTGTCTTAAGTTTGTCTTAAGACAAACTTAAGACAAAATCCTAACTTCTGTGAATACCAAAAGTAGTAAGTTTATTCTGTGAATACCAAAATAGTAGTAAGTTTAGGATTGAGTCTTAAGTTCATTTTGTGAATCGGGCCCAACCTCTCTCTCTGCTTTGAAAGAATGTTGGTTATTTTACAAAATTGTGTATTTTCTCTCATTTACTACCCCTGCCAATCCACATTCGTCTGCCTTTCCACTGCCCCTTTAGCCCCTCCCATGGGCCCTGCTTAATGCCAACGTCATCGTTGAAATGACGCTCACACCACCCCCAATGGGATTGCTCAAGCTCCGCCCCTGCGCTTCAGGAATCCCTGAAGGGAAACCCGTCATATTTGCACCTGCAAAACCGTATTATTACTTGCACATATCATGTGGTTTTCTTTCTTTGATTATAAATGGTTTTGGCTTTGTGTTTTCAGTCAATTGTACGTAATGTTGTAACTAGAAAATGGCTGGGTATGTGTAAAAAAAACAACAGTAAATGTTGCACACCCACATACGCCTTTTGATTACATAAGTATTAAAAATTAAAAAATAATACTTGCAAATGTACAGAGATATTCTACTGTTTATGAATATTGAATATAATTTCATGGTGGGAACCACGGTTCTGTGTCCAAAAGTAGCATTCAAATGTGACTTGTTCGTGTGAAGTTGGGAACATTGCAGTGTTTTGGAAATCACTGAGGTTTGAAGGGCAGGGTGTGAGCAGATGGATTGATTGCTCACAGTGCACAGCTGCTCTGACCGGATGCTCAGCAGAGCCCTGGGAGGCAGGGGCAGAGCACATTTACAACACCTGTTCCTCCCGCACCACAAACAGTTCCTTTCCCACAGCATTCTCTGTCCCTATCTGATGTACACAATCTCCTAATGAAGGGTGCTTATCACAGGTGGAGGGTGAGGGGGTCTCTAAGGACGACTGGGGGATTCAGAAAAACTCACCGGGGCACACGCTGGGCTGCTGCTGTAGCTGGTCTCCGGCCGCCGCTTGTTCCACCACGCGGCAGCTGTCAGGGGAACTACAGCCCCCAGCATCCTTGGCGGTGACACGCCCACCGGGAACCGCGAACGGAGGCTCTGATAAGCCGGAGCTCCGGGCAAAGGGCGGGCCCTCTGTGGCCCTCAGAGGCCAGAGGAGGTCGGGTCGGGACACTCATCTTGGTCGGTCTCTCTGGACTATTGACATGAATTAAGGTATGCCCAATCAGAGACTAACCATCTAGAGTCTAATAACGATTGTCCTTGTTTTACTGTTATCCAGTAGCCTCTTAGTCTATCTAGATATCCATTGGTTCTGTACTAGGTGTGTGTAGCTGGGTCACAAGTTTGTTGCACCATGACCACTAAAGGGCAAGCCAAACAACCCGCCTCTCAAGGAGGCTCACTTAAGGGGACACTGGACCTTTACATAACTAGGGTGACCTCGGCTTTTGAGACAATTGAACATAGTCTTTCTAAAGATACCATATGTTACCAACAATCCCCTCCAATCTCAACCGACTCGCCAAATTCCTTACTACAGAGGGAATTAAATGCTATTTGCAATACCAGGTATATACCCATAGAACAGGGAATTGAACAAACTGGTTCCCCAACATGCCCTATGGGTATTGGAAGCCCCCAGCCCAGGAATTTGCATCAACTTAATAATAGCCCAGTGGAAACTCCCGTCGTAATATCAGATAAATGTACCCCTCAGGGGATAGCACACCTTCAGGTCCCTACCCAGAGTACAAAACGTAAAGGTATTACACTCAAGGGGAAACCACCGAAATTCCAAAAAACAAACTTAGGATCCCCCTTGGTTACTCCCACCACCACCCCCGAGACACCAAAAGAACGTCAAATACTGGAAACCCCTATATCCCTTTTACCATCTATTTTGTTGGCCAACTTTGAAGAATTGGTAAGAACCCTATTGTCCCCTCTTATTGAAAGGATTGAGCGAATTGGGGAAAAGTTCTTAATAATACATGAAAATACCAAGCCAATCAAGTCAAATAACCAACTCCAGAGTGCAGTTGCCTCAAAAACGTCTGACACCATTGTACACAGCAAAACTGCCCAGATCAAGCCACCAGATCCTGTACTATTGGTTTCTAAAAATAAGGAGGTAGTCAATGAACCGAGAATGGCCCTTACCTCTGTCCCCAGAGCTGGGTGGTCCAAAGTAGGCAAATGTTCTGAGGGGTTAGCCGCGAGAAATAAATGCATAAATCTACCACCAGAGGCAGCACCCTACGTGTGTGTCCTCTCGGGAGCCCCTGTGCTCACCACCGGAAAAACTGAAGGTCACCAGGACCTTAAAAACAAAGTCCAGTTTTGGTTGACAAAGAACAGAGCGCTTCCATCCAATATTAACGGGACAATCCTTAATGTGAGAAGGGTGGGGTGGATAGGCTCCCGTCCCAAGAACACAGCGGGTTATCTAGTCATTGTTAACTTCCGGGATAATCAGGTCGTCCCTTATCTGCGAAGTTGGGAGCTACAAAGAGGAGATGGGCCTATAACAACACTTGAATTGTGCGATTTTTACCCTAGAACTGCGTATTCGCCAAACACAAGGTGGAGTGTGGAGGGATGCCATCGGGGGGGAGGGGCCCTGTAGCAACTAGATGCCAGCAGATACCTACCTATATTTACCAGAACCTACTCCCTGGTCCAGATATGTTACTCTGATAGGATAAGGATATTGCTCCTACCAATTCTGTATTGTCAGATTGTAAGGAAAACTGAAGCACTCCTATTTTAAATTTTATTGTTATTTTAATGTTAATGATTTTTTTGTACTCTGTATGCTTTTATGGTTAATAATCTTAACCGAATAAAGTACCTTGAATTGAATTGAAATATCCTTTGGTGGGAAACAGAGCTACAAAGAGAAACCGACAGCCTGTTCTTGAATGGAGCTCACTCTCCCACAGACCTTGTCCTGGGTTGAAGGTCTTGTCTTCTGCCTTCCCTCTCACCCTGTGGCCATGGCTGTCCCTGGAGCCCTCTGCACAGAGAAGGGGTGATGGAATACGTGTTTAAAGGCCGCCTTAAAGCGCCCTGGCACTCCTCCCCAGGCCCTCACCCTTCCTCCCTGGCACAAACAGGACGCTGAGCAGGCTTACAAGACCCCTCCTTGATGGTGAACTCAGCCATGTGGATGTCTCGTGACATCACTCTCATCAGTACCACTCCCCTGCTGCTGGGTGGACCCAGTGCTGGGGATCAGGGTCTGAAATACCAAAGCTGCAAGTGAAAGGTGAAACCTTGACATAGGAGGTATTTATCTGGTCTATAGGTATGGGCTATACCCTACTCTATTCTGCCTAATTTGCACTTAAGGCCTGGGAGGAGTATTTTCACCAAATTTATCAGCATTCCATACCCCTAAGCAGTGTGGGGGTATTGTTTCACCAGATATGTCAAGGAGTTATGTGTTAAACTGAGCATAATGCAGGTGGGGTGTGAGGATAAGGTTAGTCATCAGTTCTACTGGTGGATCCCCCGGGCGCTGTTTCTTCAGCCCTGAGAGTGAGTGGCATCTCCTGATGTGTGGGGCGACCCTGCAGTAGGAGGTGGAGCTAGAAACAGATCCCCCCACCCCCGCAGAGCTCAGCAGGCAGACAAAGACACTTACACCCAGTAAACTGGGGGTACTGTTAACGAGCATTAAGTAAACAAGGGATTGAGAGAGGGCGGGGATTTGGGAATAAAAAAGAACAGCCGGAAGTGACGGAGGCTCAGACCGGAAGATGCTCCTTGAAGGGAGGAATCTGAAGGTCTTATCTGACTGACAGGAGGGTTCGGTTCATTCTGTAGGCATCAGCGATGGAGGACCAATGACTAGGAGCCAGGAAGAGAAGGCTTGATTCGCTGCTTTGCATCTCCTTGTTTTAGGGATTTCTAGAAGAAGTTTCTTTTCCTGCTTGTAGGTCTTTCGCCATCTCTGGACCACGACCATGGGTGACCCTGTGGGCCTCACAGGCGGCTTTGAGGTTCATGTGGGCTCCTGGAGGCGGTCAGCGCAGCCGATGAAGGATTGGGGCGAGATGGCCAGATGAGGTCTTTAATGCACAATGCGGCTTAAAAGCGTCAACTCTAAGGGTTATGAGGACTGATAAAATACAGGAATTTATGAAATGAGAAGTTGAAATGGATTGAATGCCTAGAGTGGAGGCTTTAGACTCATCTAAATAGTTTATTCCTTGTAATTCACATCAATAGATGCTGAGCATCCAAAGATGATGATAAGGCTTAAAATGATGTACTAAGATGATGATGAAATGCCAATTATCCAACCGGTTTAATTTTAAATAAAGGATGTAATAGTGAACATCAGATAAATGGAAAGTTGAATGTGTTCACCTGCAAGAAAATCAGAAAAAACAAGGTGCATTGATGAAATAAGGTAACTAAGTATATTAGCCAATTAAAGGTAAAGTAGTAATTCAGCAATTCGTTTTACTACATCAAATTAGGTCTGAGTAAATACATTTCGGACCCCTTCTCTGTGTTATGCTTCACTCTTCACACAATGGCACGAGGAGACCCCCAAACACAAGTATGAACCCCAGGTCTGGAGACTGAGAGGTGCTCAGGAGAAGATGGAATACCAATTTAGCCACCTTGGGGACAGCGTCAGGGCTTATGCCCCCGCTGCTCCGCCTCCTTCATATTTATTCCTCCTGATCACTGAACCACAAGAGAAAGAGAGCGAGGACACAAGGGAGGTGGAATTATTGGGCATGTGCTCCATGCCGGTCAACGGGGTTCTGCAGGCAGCTGATGAGGTGCCTGGAAATGAAGCAGCGACTGAAGGACCACTGGCAGCTGGGGCACTAGAAGGAAATGTGCAAGTCAATCTATCAATCAGGGTTTGTAAAGCAGGCAGTGCAGGTTTTCTCAGGTGGGGGGTGTTGTGCCTGTGGCCTGAGATGTCGAGGATCAGTCGTGCCGAGGCATTTTGGATGCGTTGTAGTCGTTTGATGAGCTTGGTCGGGGCTCCCGCATAGAGGGCATTTCCGTAGTCGAGTCTGCTACTGACGAGGGCCTGGATGACTGTCTTTCTTGTATCTGTCGGGATCCATCTACAGATTTTGCGGAGCATGCGGAGGGTGTTGAAGCAGGAGGAGGAGATGGCGTTGACTTGCTTTGTCATTGAGAGCGTTGAGTCGAGGATGATTCCCAGGTTGCGTGCGTGGTCGGTGGGTATCGGGGCTTCCCCCAGTGCCGCCTGCCACCAGGAGTCATCCCAGGCTGAAGGGTTGGAGCCGAGGATCAGGACCTCAGTCTTGTCCGAGTTCAGCTTCAGAGGGCTGGTCTTTTTCCAGTCGGCGACGGCCTTCATTACTTTGTGGAGGTTGGCTTTGGCGGTGATGGGGTCCTTGGTGAGGGAGAGGATCAGCTGAGTGTCGTCGGCGTAGGAGATTATGTTGAGCTTGTGCTGTCGGGCTACGTGTGCGAGTGGGGCCATGTAAATGTTGAACAGCGTCGGGCTGAGTAAGGATCCCTGGGGTACGCCGCAGATGATCTCGGAGGCTTTGGAACGGAATGGGGAGAGGCGGACGCTCTGGATTCTGCCGGAGAGGAAGAAGGTGGTCCAATCCAGAGCCTGGTCTCGGATCCCTGCGGCGTGGAGACGTGCGCATAGGGTGTTATGTTATGTTATGTTAGTTTTGTCTTTTATAGTGCACGGCTACTCCAGAGAGTGTCCCGGCGCTTTTATTGAAAAACCAGTCGTAGAGTAACACAACACAGAACAAGCAAAAATGGAACAGCAAAAATCAGAGAAAAAAGAATTACTGGGCGAAAAGCCAAGTTTTGAGGCCCTTCCTAAAAGTCAGCAGATTAGAGGTACTCCGTAGTGCCAAAGGCAACGTATTCCAAATCTGTGGTGCCAGCAGCCTGAAGGAGTGACCCCCAATGCGGGCCCTCCTTACTCGGGGTACCACCGCAAAGAACAGTGATTCAGATCTCAAAGATCGGGTCGGCTGGTAGAAGGCAATCCTCCTTTGGAGATATTTAGCTCCCGAGGCATGGAGAGCCTTATGGGCCAGGGTCAACGCCTTAAAAACTATCCACTTCCGGATAGGCAGCCAATGGAGCGACTGCAAAAGGCCTGAAACTCTGGAACGTCTATAAAGGCCAAAAATGGCCCGCGCGGCCGAGTTCTGGACGACCTGCAGACGTTGCAAAAGATATTCTGGCAGGCCAAGATACAGGATGTTGGAATAGTCCAATCTCGAGCCGATTAAGGCCTGCACCGTCGTCTGCCTATGATCTTCTGAGAGCAGAGGAAGAAACTTACGGAGCATCCTCAGGAGGCCAAAACATGTCCCGTGAGACCAAGGATCTGAGATCTTAACGCCAGGCCATTATCCATCTTGATCCCTAGATTCTTAGCTAGTTGGGAAGAGTGCGCTGGAGGAAACATGTTAACAGGCCACCATTCCTGCCAGTCTGGGTCATGTGGGCAGCCGAAGAAGAGTACCTCAGACTTGTCTGAGTTGCACTTGAGGCTGTTGAGGTGGAACCATTTAAAAACAGCCCCAAGGCACTCACTGATACTCTCTCCATCAAACTCTTCTCCTTTCCTGCATGTAAAGAGGAGCTGGGTATCGTCGGCATAAGATACAATCTGGGCCCCATAAGACTCCGCCAATGCCGCCAGAGGGGTCATAAAGATGTTAAAGAGAGTCGGGCTCAACACAGATCCCTGCGGAACTCCGACTCCCAAAGGCGGCATCATGGCGGAGCTGGGTGAGGCCCAGACCGTTTGTCGACGGCCATCCAGAAATTATGTAAAGCAGCTAAGCACCGTCCCCCTCAGACCGATCTCATGGAATCTGGTGAGGAGACCCTCGTGGGGGACGGTGTCAAAGGCCGCCGACAAGTCCAGCATTACGAGCATGGCTTTGCCGCCCGAATCCAGTGCCTCTTTTATGGCCTCAGACACCTCCAAAAGCGCCGTCTCGGTGCTTAAATTGGGGCGGAAGCCAGATTGAGTGGAGTGCAGCAGATTGTGAGATTCCAAAAAATTGGAAAGCACGATATGAACATGCTTCTCCAGGATCTTAGCCAGCGCAGGGAGGAGAGAGATTGGCCTGTAGTTGACCAAGGCCTCCGGGTCTAGACCCGGCTTCTTAAGAAGGGGAATGACCATTGCCTGCTTTCAGGCCTGCGGGACCACCCCCCGACTCAAGGAGAGATTCAAGAGTGGATTTGCCAGCGGATTTACAACGTCGGCCATTTTCGCCAGGAATTTGGCAGGGCATGGGTCAAGAGGCGACCCAGATTTAAGATTGGCCATAAGTGCCAATGACGAAGGAACTGAAATAGGCGGAAAATCTGCCAAGACTGAACCCGAAAGGGCCCATGGGCCTGGCCCATCTTCAAGGCTCGGAGGTACTTCAACTAGCCTCAAGGGAAAAGAATCCTGGATCGATTTGATCTTGGTGGTAAAGAAGTTGGTGAGAGCAGAGGCCCACGAGTTAGAGGGGACGGCCAGGGTCGAATTAGTTCGAGGGGCCGTGAATTCCCTGACGATCGTAAAGATCTCCTTGCAAGAGTTGGAGGCAGCCTCTATCCTCCTAGCAAAATATCCTTTTTTCTCCCAGAGAATGTCCCGATGGTAGGCCTTGACCGCTGTCCTGTAGACAAGCCTGGCTGCTGGATCATACTGAGCACGCCACGCCCTTTCAGCCACCTTGCATTGCCTACGAGAGGCCGACAGTGCTTCGGTGAACCAGGGGGCAGAAACCCATTTCGATGTTAATCGGGGGGCCGTCTCAGGGGCTAGATCGTTCAGCCTATCTGTTAGCCACGCCTGCAAGGACTCTAAATCTTTCTCTAAAACTCCTGTGAAAGGGCAAGGATGATCGAGAGATGCCTGAGCCAGCATCTCAGGGGTCACCCGATGAAACTCCCTAGGGGCTCGTCCAAGCTGCCTAGAGGCGGTGCTAGATGGTTTCTTTGTGCCTAGAACATGGAATTTGGCCGTCCTATGGTCTGACCAGAGCACCGGCAGAAGTGACATGATCTCAATGGGAGACGTGGAAAAAACCTGATCCAAAGTATGACCCTTTTCATGCGTTGGTCCGAACAGGTAAGGCGCCAAGCCTAAGGGGGCCGTGATCTCAATCAGCTTGATCGTATCAGGGTCCGATCCCTCATCCATATGGAAATTAAAATCCCCAGCCTGGATGCAGTGCTCAGCTCTCAAAGAAAGCGCCGAAATAGCCGACTGGAGCTAGTTGAAGAAAGAGCCAGCCGGTCCAGGGGGTCTATAAACTAAGAGCCCTTTAAGAGATTGATGAGGCGCCAGAGCTATAGAGAAAGCAAGGGCTTCAGATCCAGTAATAGCATCCATGGGAATAATGGAGCAAGCGGCCAGTTCATTCACCACAAGTGCTACCCCCCCCGCCCCTCCCATCCAACCTATCTTGCCTGAAGATATTATATTCTGGGGGGATTGCTATGGCTATATCGGGATTAGAAGAGTCCTCAAACCAAGTCTCTGTTAACATTAGACATAACGGCTTTTCAGCAGTCAGGAGATCATAGATATTCTGCGCATGCCTACGTGCTGACCTAGTATTTAGAAGCAAACAGAGATGCTTCACACTGTCCAGCTCCCTATATGGTAGAGAGACCGGGGCATTATCTGGTACCCACCCACAGCCAGGGCATCGTCTCTTACCCCTATATCGACCCGGAAAAACTTTATAACAACCACAGGGTATCTTTAGCAGAGACCGAAGCTCAAACGACGTGTAGCAAACCCTAGTAGCAGCAGGAGAAGGTAATCTCGGAGAAAGAGCCCCGCCCGCCAACCCGCTCGCCTCCGGGACGCTGACGGGCGCAGACGGGCTGGACCCTGGCGTGACTCCGGCGGTGATCCGGCGTTCCTGCTGCGAGTGACCGCTGCGAGTCAACATGACTCCCTTAAGAGGAGGTCGAACGTCCTTGGGCGCTAGAGCGTGCACTATACGCCCGGCGTCCTGTGCGGTGGCAGAAGGTGTCAAAGGCGGGGGAGAGGTCTAGGAGGATGAGTGCTGCGGTCTCGCCGTTGTCCAGCAGGGTTCTGATGTCCTCGGTGGCGGCGATGAGGCAGTCTCAGTGCTGTGGTTCCTGCGGAACCCTGACTGGGAAGGGTCCAGGATTCTGTTTTCTTCGAGGTTTCGGGTTAGCTGTCTGTTGACGGTTTTCTCGATGATCTTGGCCGGGAAGGGGAGCAGAGAGATGGGCCGGAAGTTCTTGAGGTCTCTTGGGTCAGCTTTTGGTTTTTTGAGTAGCGCGTTGATCTCGGCGTGTTTCCAGATCTCTGGGAAGGTCGCGGTCTCGAGGGAGAGATTGATGACGTTGCGAGGTGGGGTGCGATGGAGTTGCTTGCTCTGTTGAAGACGTGGTGCGGGAATGGGACTGACGGAGAGCTGGAGTGGATTGTGCGTATGGTCTTGATGGTGTCATCGATGTTCACGCTGGCCCAGGCTAGCAGGGGATCGTGGTCGATGGTGTGCGGAGGGTCCCGACAACTCCCACTCAGTTAGGATTTTTCTCAGTTTAGGAGTCCTAAAGTTAGGAGTCCTAACTTTACTACTCCTAAACTAAGAAAAATCCTAACTTTAAGTCTTAAAGTTAGGATTTTTCTCTTTTTAGAAGTCCTAAAGTTAGGAGTCCTAACTTTACTACTCCTAAACTTTAAGACTTTCGGTATTCACAGAAGGCATTTAGGAGTCCTAAAGTTAGGGCTCCTAACTTCTGTGAATACCGAAATGAATAAGTGCCTTCTGTGAATACCAAAATGGTAGTAAGCTTAGGATTTTGTCTTAAGTTAGTTCTGTGAATCGGGCCCTCTGTGAGTTGAGTGAGTACTAAGTTAGAAGTGTCTTGGATGATGAACGTGTTGTGGAAATGAACACCTCTGTACACTGTGCTGTAAGTAAGAGCAGTGCAGAAATGAAACATCAACCTCCAGGGAGCCTACACCGCTATGAAGCCACGCTGCAGCCAAGCGTTTTACAAATACTTGAAAAGTTACAAATACCTCTAAAAACAATTGTGCACAACTGTCTGTCACCACTTCTGCTCTTCATAATAACCTAGCGTGTGCGGGTTTCTCTCTTGCACACAAGAGTGAGGGTGAAATTCATCTGCAGAACACGCACATAAATCAACCTTTTACATATAGGTTGGATCCTTCCTAAAAACTAGTAGCAAATTACATCAGATCTGAATAAGAGATTGGCACTCCTGCTGGCGGGTCCTGCTCTGAAGCAAAAATCTGAGAACACTCGACGACGCACTGTCTGGAATCCGCTCCATTAGTGTTCCCAGTAGCTGGAAGGGACATTGCGTGTTGGCAATCATTAGCCATTTAAGGGCCCTCAATGGATATATTTAACCTTACATTATGGCGCAGCAAATTCACTGCATCACCTTCTGTGTTCAAACTGCAAAGCCCCAAATTAATGATCGCTGCAAACACGGCGTGATGGCTGGTACCAGCTAGTAATTAGGCCTAGGCAAAGCGCTACGCTCTCATAGTTTGCGAAGTTTGCGCAACTTCGCTCTACACGAACTGCACGTAGCACAGTGCGAACATGCGTAGCGTAGTGCAGCAGTCATTTTTTGCTTGTTCGCAGTCCTCAACGTCAATTTGGCGACGGCGAGCAAGCAAAATGATATCATGGCAAGACTTTTTCCTCGTTCGCGATCAGCAACAGCAAGTTGCCGATCGCGAGCGTGGAAAATAAACCTTCCTGCGAGATTCTCAATGCGGGGAGGTCTGGTTTCTCATTGCGAGTGGTCGCATATGCTCACGACCGCTCGCGATGAGAAACCACCAGTCCGCATTGAGAAAGCTGCTGCTCGAGTAAAAATCTCCTTGAGCGGCAGAAAACTACAGCTCGCACTGTGCAAGATGTCGTTTGCAATGATTGCACAGTGCCGGATGCTTGTCCACACTGTGCAATCATTGAAAATGGCATCTTGCACTGTTCACTTTGCGTACCGCGTTGTGTAGCTCATGTAGTGCGAAGTGCACTTTGCGTTGCTCCACGAAGCACTACTTTGCAAACTATGCCCAGCCCTGTAATGTGTGTACCCACATGGCACTAGAAGGGTTACAGCAGGGAAACGACAAACATCTACGATTAAGTTAAAAGAGGGGATGTGGAGAAAGCGAAAGCAGGGAAAAACTAAAGTGCTCCAATACCTTCGGGTCGATTTCATGCTATATAAATATGATAAAAAGAAACTTGTATGAGAAAGGAATGTAAAGTCTCGTAAAGGAGCTCATGTGCTGCTCTAGGAGGGCCTTTAGCCATCAGTCTTCACTTTTCAAGCACTGCACTTGTGCTTGTGGCGTGCCGCTGCTCGCTCCCGCAAGGTGGATGCCGCCACAAGCACGAGTGCAGTGCTTGAAAAGTGAAGACTGATGGCTAAAGGCCCTCCTAGAGCAGTGCATGCGCGCTGCCTAGGCGAGACCTAAAAAGGGGTGGCGTTTTAAAAAAAACAAATTGTCATTTTTTTGAAGTTTATTGAGGGGACCTCTTCAATAAACCTTTTTTTCATATTCACAAAAGTGTACTTGTCCCAAGTGGGCCCCTTCCCATTTGCAAATGCATTACCACCGCCTTTGAGCTGTTGGTATATTTCAATCTATTACGACTAGATTTTGGTCAAACATTGATACAAAAGATACCAATTTGGTATCTGAGAGCGACACCTGCAACATGCCTTTTCCAGATACCAAATCAGTATCCATTCTGAATCCCATTTTTGGGAACACAGAACTTAAAATGCGATTAGCACTCTGGAAAGAGCATTTTAAGGGTCACTAACGCTGAATTGGAGCATTTGCGACCGTTAAAATGTGCAGTAAATCTGTCCTGAAGTACCTACCCAAGGCTTGGAAGAGAAAAAGAATTGTAGGTGATTTTATTTGGGTCTGCTACAGTGGCTAGCATTGAGTCTGCGGTACTAGTTGTGGTGGCACATTTCACTTGAGTCCAACAGACCAGCACCTACTGGACTACCTGTTAGGGGCAATAACAGGACATGAGGTTAGTCTGCCCTGAGTGCTCTTTTGTAAATCATGGTCGGTTCAGAGACTTGTATCCTAAAATATATCTGTTGCATACAGACTTTCTAAAGGAGAGGTCTGGGAGCACTCCATACAGCTGCCAAAGGCAGGGGTACTGTCCATGGGTCAGAAGTGCTTCGGCTTGTAATACAATGCTAATATTTCTGACATCAGTACTGTAGGAAGCTGTCTCTTTATATAGTGGACCAAAAAGAGGTACGCTGTGTAAAAAGTCCAGGCAAAACCCGAAGCAATTACAGAGACACAAATGACACCCCAAATGCTCTTGTTTGTGGTAGCGTGGGCGAGCTGTTAGGCATATCATAGGGTAGTGCTAAGAATGTATTGCACATACAAAGGCAGTAAGTGATACCAAAGTCAATAAAGAAATCTGACACCAATTTATAAAAGGAACACATACTTTTATATAGATTTAGATTGATCAGTAGCGCCCCCTCAAGGACTCTCTGTCAACAGGCACAGTGAGTCGCAGGTGAGCCTCGTCAGTATGAAGGCCCACAATGCAAAGGATGCAGGCAAGACGTTGTCCTTGGAGCTGTGAAATGCTAGAGGCAGGGGATTTTTGGAGATTGAAGATCTTTTGTGAAGAGACCCAATAAGCCTTGGTAACAGCAAACAGACGCAATGCACAGGGTGGTCGTTCACGTCGACTGGAGAGGGATTACAGTCATCCAAGTTGCAAGGAAGACTGGTCAGGCTTCTGGAGAACTAAGAAACCACCAACTGTGCTGCAGAGCCGGGTGATGCCTACTGGTACTGCTTCAACCCGTGTGTGCATGTACAGACAACTGTACACCAGCCTACTGGTACTGCTCCCATTAGTGTGTACGGGCACAAACAACTGTACCCAAGCATACTGATACTGCTCCCATCAGTGTGTGCAGGTACAATGGACTGTACCCCGGCCTACTGGTACTGCTCCTACCAGTGTGTGCGGGTACAAAGGACTGTACCCCAGCATATTGGTACTGCTCCCATCAGTGTGTGCATGTACAAATAACTGTACCCCAGCCTATTGGTACTGCTCCCATCAGTGTGTGCAGGTACAAAGGACTGTACCCCGGCCTACTGGTACTGCTCCTACCAGTGTGTGCAGGTACAAAGGATCGTACCCCGGCCTACTGGTACTGCTCCCACCAGTGTGTGCAAGTACAAAGGACTGTACCCCGGCCTACTGGTACTGCTCCCACCAGTGTTTGTGGGTACAAAGGACTGTACCCCGGCCTACTGGTACTGCTCCCATGAGTGTGTGCGTGTAGAAAGGACTGTACCCCGGCCTATTGGTACTGCTCCCACCAGTGTGTGCGGGTACAAATAACTGTACCCCAGCCTACTGGAACTGATATAACCAGTGTGTGCAGGTACAAAAGACAGTACCCCAGCATACTGGTACTGCTCCCACCAGTGTGTGCGGGTACAAAGGACTGTACCCCGCCTACTGGTACTGCTCCCACCAGTGTGCGTGGGTACAAAGGACTGTCCCCAGCCTACTGGTACTGCTCCCACCAGTATGTGCAGGTACAAAGAACTGTACCCCGCCTACTGGTACTGCTCCCACCAGCGTGTGCATGTACAAAGGACTGTACCCCGGCCTACTGGTACTGCTCCCACCAGTGTGTGCGGGTACAAAGGACTGTACCCCGGCCTACTGGTACTTCTCCCACCAGTGTGTGCGGGTACAAAGGACTGTACCCCGCCTACTGGTACTGCTCCCACCAGTGTGCGTGGGTACAAAGTACTGTCCCCAGCCTACTGGTACTGCTCCCACCAGTATGTGCAGGTACAAAGAACTGTACCCCGCCTACTGGTACTGCTCCCACCAGTGTGTGCATGTACAAAGGACTGTACCCCGGCCTACTGGTACTGCTCCCACCAGTGTGTTCATGTACAAAGGACTGTACCCCGGCCTACTGGTACTGCTCCCACCACTGTGTGTGGGTCCAAAGGACTGTATCCCGGCCTACTGGCACTGGTCCCACCAGTGTGTGTGGGTCCAAAGGACTGTACCCCAGCCTACTGGTACTGCTCCCACCACTGTGTGTGGGTCCAAAGGACTGTACCCCGGCCTACTGGTACTGGTCCCACCAGTGTGTGTGGGTCCAAAGGACTGTACCCCAGCCTACTGGTACTGCTCCCACCAGTGTGTATATTGGTCCAAAGCCACTCGACTAGAGAGGTTCACTTTGGTTGCCCCTTCACATCTGAGGCCGCTCTGATGTCTCGTGCTGTGTAAAATGTGAGAAGACGCAGTGGGCGCACATGACTGCCTCCCTCACTGGATGTAAAACGGCAGAGAGCTATGAGTCCAGAGCAGCACAGCTTCAGCTGGCCAGGCAGAGGACGTGTGTCCCAACAAATGCCTCGTATTTTGCGAAAGAGCAAAGTTAGCACAGCTGACTATCCACCTCAGTTCCTTGCTCTAAGGATGTAAGGCAGCAGGAAAAGAAGAAAGCCAGATTCAGACAGATCCTGGCATATGTGATGGTGTCAATCATGACAATGTATTAGTCAGCTTCGAGGCCGCCGCCTCACCACAAACGCATCACTATCTTTCAGAGGTCCACAGCTCTGCTCTTATAAGTGAAGTCAGAGAGCCTCATCCGCAGGCTCACAGTTTGTTTAGTCAAATGAGGAAAACACAGAGAATGCCACAAAAGGTGGAAGACTGGTGGTGTGCACAGCTTTCCTGGGACTTTACCTCTTCACCCTACATATAGCTCCCGCCTCCACCACAGGTCCCAAAAAAGCTGACTTTCTGCCCAATCCCTCTGGAAGACTTTGTCCCAAGCTCAGGTCATGATGTACTTAGATAATGTTTTAAGGTGAAATTTTCACCTTTGCAAGAACAGCTTGCCTTCCCTGTTTATCAGCAAATATCTGCAATCAGGGCATCTGAGAACACCTTGATGTGGCGAGCACCAAGTATTAAGTGGCTGGAGTCCTAATCCGGCATCAGTCTCACCCGGCTTCCTTCATTCTCCTGGGGATCCGCTGCCTGCACCCAGCTATGCTCACCCTTGTGTTTCTTTGTACCTTCCTGGCCCTGAGCATGGCTAATCCTCTCCCTATTGCTGGTAAGTGAATTCAAGATAGAGGAGAAGAAATAGAGGAAGGGAATAGAGGCTGGTGCAGCTAGAAGAGAGGTTAAGGGGAACATGTGAGGTTGTGGACAGGTGATAAATGCCCTGCTGTAGAAATATTGTGCATTCCCAGATACACCTTTGTATCCTAAAGGGGTACTCATTCCCACACACCACTGTATCGGTGGGATCTCCCTCATTCCCACACACCGCCATATCAGTGGGATCTCCCTCATTCCCACACACCGCTGTAGCAGTGGGATCTCCCTCATTCCCACACACCGCTGTATCGGTGGGATCTCCCTCATTCCCACACACCGCTGTATCAGTGGGATCTCCCTCATTCCCACACACCGCTGTATCGGTGGGATCTCCCTCATTCCCACACACCACTGTATCAGTGGGATCTCCCTCATTCTCACACATCACTGACCTTTGCCCGTTTATTGGATCTCAGCTCATTTGCTCATAGTACCGGCCTTTACCCATTCAGAGTTATCTCACTCATTCACACATCACTAGCCCGGCATCTTTCATCAGCTTCTCCCTGATTGCCTCACTGTATTGTATTGGCTTTTACCTTTTCAATATACTCTCACTCATTCACACATCACTAGCCCGGCATCTTCCAACAGTTATTCCCTGATTGCCACACTCCATTGCATTGGCTCTTACCTCTTCAATATAGTCTCACTCTATCACACAGTTCTATTCTTGCACATTTCAATAGTTTCTCACTCATTGTCACATTGTATTAAATGGTCTTTTCCCCCTTTAATACGGTCTCACTCATTCACACTTCTCTAGCCCTGCACCTTCCAACAGTTATTCCCTGATTGCCACACTCCATTGCATTGGCTCTTACCTCTTCAATATAGTCTCACTCTATCATACAGCTCTAGTCTTGCACATTTCAATAGTTTCTCACTCATCGCCACTTGAGACTGAACTATTTTGTCTGATGCCCGATGGAGCTACCTGGTTTAGCTATAGGGGAGATGGGCAGTGGATTCCCTCCTTGGTCGTCACCTACCCAGTCGGTCTTTAGACAGACTTCCTTTCGTCTCTACGGTTGTCTCTTCACTTATCCTCACTTTCCCTCCTCCTCTACCCCCCTCTACTTTCTCTCTCCTTTTTCTCCTCCCCTAATTGTATTGCTGATTGTTTGATATAATGTTTACTTGTTGATCTTCTTCTGGTATATTGTTGAACCACATTGTTGCGCTTCCTTTCGTCTCTCCTGTCGTCTCCTACCCCATCCTCCCTCTATTTATGTCTCTCCTTCCCTTCTTTCTCAATGTATTGAGCCTGAACTATTTTGTCTGATACCCGATGGAGCTACTTGGTTTAGCTATAGGGGAAATGGGCCGTGGATTCCCTCCTTGGTCGTCACCTACCCAGTCGGTCTTGAGACAGACTTCTTTTCGGCTCTCCGTACTGTCTCTTACCTTATCCTCCCTTTCTCACCTCCCCCGCCCCCTCCACTACTCTTCTCTCTCCTTTCTCTCCTCTCCTAATTGTATTGCCTATGTTTTGGGAAGTATTGTTGAACTTTCTCTGTTACATTGTTGCTTCTCATGTAAAGCGCTCTGATACCTTCGGGTCTAGCCAGCGCTATAAATAATTCTTTAAATAAATAAATAAATAAAATAAAAGTCATGATTTTAGTGTGGTCCCATCCTCCACACAGCTCCATCTTGCACATTTCAATAGTTCCTCACTCATTGCCACATTGTACCGTATGGTCTTTTACCCCTTCAAGATGGTGTCACTCATTCACACTTCACTAGCCCTGCGCCTTCCATCAGTTTCTCAGTGATTGCCACACTGAATTCTACTGACTCTTGCCTCTTAAATATATTCCAACTCATCTACACATCACTAGCCTTGCACACTTCAACAGTTTCTCACTCATGTCCCCACAGTATTGCATTGTCTTTTACCACTTCAGTATTGTCTCACTCATTCACACATTTCAGCAGATCCTCGCTCATGGCCACAGTATTGCATCGCCATCTACCACTTCAGTCTGGTCTTCCTCCTTCACACATCACTAGCCCGGCACGTTTCAGTACTTTCTCGCTCATTCTCATTGGTGCGGCGGATCAGATGTCACATCTGGCTTAATGAATGAATGAATGAATGAAAGAGCATTTATAAAGTGCACGACTACTTAGGAAAGAGTGTCCCGGCAACGAAAAAAACTTCAATCCTGTCTGCTGCTGTCCCGCCTGGGCGGAAGAACCAAGAGCCAGGTTTTGAGCATCTTCCTAAATGTGGATACAACTTCCATCTGTCTGAGTGTCAAAGGTAGGAGGTTCCATGCGCGTGCACCCTGTACCTGAAAGGAGCGGCCTCCTGTGCGGGCGTGGCAGATCTTAGGGATGGCAGCCAGATGCAGTGAAGAAGACCTCAAGGTTCTGGGAGGCACATAATGTGTGACTCTCTTTTCTGAGGCACTGTGCACCGGTTTCCTGCAGGGACTTAAGCTTTCTGCTTGTACAATCCATTCCCAAGGCACTTTACATGCTTTAACTCCCTGAATATAGTGGCATAGAGAGAAAAATGGAAAGACATTTGTCGTCAGAGTAATTTACAATGGCTGAGATTACTTTCAGAATTCCAGCCATCATGTGTTTGTTTTTTTCTGACTGAGATACCTCAAATGTGACAAGTTTGACAAGATGCGAGTTGCATAACTTTCACTTATCGTGAGGCACAAACTGTCCATAAGCGACCTACCCAGACGGTAATATTTTCTCTCTTGACCATCCATTTCTCATAAAACATATCATCTCTTTCGAAATACTGTTTCCACCTCCTGTGGCCCTCCAGCATCCACAACATTGGCCCCCAACAAATTATTCGACAATAACAAGCTTCCTTTCCCCATTGTGGGCACTGTGATCTCTCTAAAACCTATGACTCTCTTATTCAGCATCTTAATAAATTATCAATAAATTATTAATTAATTGTGTATCAACAAAAAAGAAATAAAAAAATGAAAAATGGGCATTATAAAACACACTACTGGAGCTAGTTACTGTATATTGAAGTCAAGATACATCCATTCAGGACCCTCTTTATAACTTATCTTCTTTTACTCCCAGGTGCTGAAGTGGAAACTATTTCCATGGTTTGTTTTGATTTCATGTTGGGTGGTGAAGTCCCCATGTGACTAAGCTCATGTCATCTTGACTTTCCAACAATAGCACTTGTTCATTACAGGAGTGATGGGGAACTGCCATGGGAGCAACTGTTACTGCACACACACTGCTGGCAACCACTGTAGACTGCTTTGCATAAACCCTTTGATTTAACCAGGTTAACTACTGATATTAAAAAAAAAGGTTTTAGCTTTGTCTGGGTGCTGGATTTGGTTGTTTGTGACTCACTGTTAATTAATATGCTGCAGTTTGGGGTCTTCTAAAGCATTCATTAACTGGTCATCAAGCACAAAGGATGTGATATGTTATGTTGTACTGCTTGTTATTGGGTATTTGTACAGCTTTCTTGGTGTTTGAGTCAAACATTTTACTGCAAACAGAAAAATAAGGAGAACACTACTGGGAGGGGGGATCACGCCACGGTTTAAGTTGTTTCCTAAAAATAATCAGTAAGGAATGAACACAGAATGGAAGAGTACGGTGTTCCGGAGCTTGGGTTAGACCACCGAGAAAACTCTCGGCCTGATTTAGATCCTGGTGGTTCAGGCCCATCTGTTGGTTTTTCAATGGTTTTCCTGCTTGCCGACTTGGTGGTCCGCCTGCCCGATTTAGATGTTGGCGGGTTTTCGGGTGAAAGACCGCCACAGCCTCGCCACATCCGCCAGGAATCCTTTCCCGTGTCAACAGCGCCATATGCAGACGTGGCTGGTGGCTGGACTCTGGGCTGGAGTACCGGCTCAAGCCACTTCTGCGTATGGTTCTGATGTGCCTTTTGGTTGAACCAACTGTGGCGGGAATCCCCCAAACTTCTAGTTGGCGGAATCAAAGGAAATTAGGTAAAAATGTATCATACTTTATGCTTCCTGCTTCCATTTCTGTCTTGTACCCCATCGTCCAGGTCCCTTCTATGCACCTCCGACTTCACCACGATGCCAAATGACTCAGTTGTTGCGGAGATCTAATGCAACCAACTTGTACTATTCTCCTGTGTATCGTGTGTTTTCCATTGCTGTAGCCTCATGCATTTCTGTATTGCTCTAACATGCAAGATTTGTATTAGATGTCAAGCAGTAGTGTACATTTTCCTAAGTATCAAGGTAAATTGAACACACTTGTATTGCCACTTCATAAAAAATATTTGTTGATGTGGTGCTTGAGGGTGTTGTGCTAGTGATGGCTGTGGGTGGGTGGGCATTTAATAGTGTGTTTAAGTTGTGTGTGCCATATAATATGCAACACAGAGGGACATAACAAATTGCCTACATTTTCTTTACATGCAAACATGAAACATGTGTATTGACACATTAATAAGTTGTACTTACCAGTCACCACTCCACCAGGAAAAACCTTTGTCAGCAAACTGCTGCTAGGACAGTGCTAGCTCAATGGGAACATCTAAATCGACTCAGCGCAAACCCACCGACCTGATGGGGTCGGAGTACAGTTCGCCCTGGTGGTCTTCTATCTATTGCTGGCAACTTCTCAATACGGTGGGAGGACCACTGTCATCTTGATGGAGTAATTAGAACCTCCGCCGTGGCGGGATGATGGTAGTCCTGCCAAGATCTAAATAAGGACCTCTATCTCCAGAGCTGGCTTTATGTCAGTGAGTTGGGAATCTAAAAGATGCATTGAGCTGAAGATTTCAAGGACCAAGGCAACTAAACTTAGATGCCAAATGTGGGGGCTGAAGAAGAATACATCAAAAGAGGAGGCAGCCGGTGTGTTGCTCCCCGGTCCTTGCACCGAGAAGAAGCCCTAGAACCAGTCTGTGACTATTTACTAATTTTCAAGCATTCTTTCTAGTATCCATGTCATAAATGCACGCTGGTGGCAGTCACAGCAAAGAAAGTAAAACACAAATTATAAAGACAAGGAACATCTAAAATGATAGATACACATAATAAAGACAGAAACGTATTGATGTTTGGATTCTGTTTTAGTAATGATAACAGAATTAATAATTCTTAAGGTTTCTTTTTTCTTTAGTGAGAGAACATACCTCATTGGCGGATTACCTTAATAAGCACTCAGTGCCCTATTCACTAAAGACATCAGTAGAACCATTAGTCGGGCTACAATAGTACTATGTACTACAAAATCTCCACCGCCACCTTTCCTATATTTTCTTTGGGGAGATCCTCACACATGTATGTTAAGCAAATGTTGAAAGAACCGGGCGTGTACTTATTACACAGTAGGCAGAGTTAAGGAGGGGTTTGTGAAGTGACAGACACCCACCCACACAAGAGGAATCCAATTACTATTCACAATTGCAATGTTAAAGGGACTACAACCAAAACTGACCCAACACTGTAATAAATGCTCTCCAGCTCAGTGATAAATTACGCACACATGTCCAATCTCTAGTACTGCAAAATCCTCCCATAAAATTATATAGAGATAAGGGCTCAACAAACAACCATGTATGGAATAAAGTCAAATTAAATCAAACTATTTAAACTATTTACAAGTATAAATACATGTAATCATTAGTCGATTTAAAATATTATAATAACATTTTTATTTAAGGATTAATGTAAACCTTTTTTAATTGAATTACATTATTTTTAATTAATTGTACACATTACTTTTATCACTTTTAATAATTATAAATACATAATCAAGAATATAGTTTCTTTGCTTTACGATGTATTTTGTTCAGTTTATACTTCCCCAAAAATACTTTTGCTTAGTTTAATATATTTAAATTGATCTAATCTTTAATGTAAAATGATGTAATTGAAGCTGCACTATTTATTACATTTGCTACATTTTAACTAAACATTTGGCATTAGGTTACTATATATATATATATATATAGATATATATACTTCGGTGAACAAGCCTGCTGGTCAGGCGAAACGCGTCCGAGGGCTGTTTGATAATGAAATTCTTTGGTCAGCACACAGTCTCGTCACCTAGTGGTTTTACTGCTTGAGAGGTGAAATATATATATATATATATATATATATATATATATATATATATATATATAAACATATACCATAAGAATATGTTTACTATTTTTTCAACTTTAGTAAACTTGAATACTTTTCATATTCTTTACTATAGTAAACTCTCCACCGCCAACGTGAAAATCTCCCTACAGTAAAGCATAATGAGTATTAATAAACTTAAAATAGAGAAAACATTTTCATGCTAAATATTATTGTAAATTGATTTTATATTTAATTTACAAATGTAGAGCAAAACAAAAGAAAGCTGTAACACTATTAACCTTATTCAGAACAATATAATTAATTAATGTAAATATATTCTATATAATTAATAATATTTTTGCAAAGATTAACAAAAAACTCACCTAAAGTAACATCCTTCTCTTTATTTACTATGCATTAAAAATTACAAAACCATATGCCGAGATTGGATTTGAATTATTCTAATTATTTTTTAGACTTAGTCACATTTAATTTTTTTTTTTTTTTTTAAACACATTTTATTTGTCACAGGTCATATGTACCCCATAGCTCTGCAACCCGAAGTCTACTGCACACATCAATGAATCAACAATAATGCTGTTGACTTTTAAAGACCAAACAAACCCCCCTCCCTCCCGCCCCCGATTGCGTTTATCCCGGCACTAACAATGATTTACATTTCGGAAGTAGCACACTGAGTCCATCAAACACCCTGCCTAACCCACAATCCACCAACCTATTAGAATGGCATGGGAGCGACCCCCACCGGCGGCAGGTCCAGTTCCAGTCCACGGTAATCCGCCCATCTTTCCCAAATCTTAAAATGTTTACGGTGGTATCCCCTAGCAACAAAGATTGGCAACTCGAGCCCCATGCAAAAGTCCATCCCATTCTTCAATGCAGCAAATGGTGGGGACCAGGATGCCTTCCATTGCCTGGCTATGTCCCTCTTTGCCAGCGTGAGACCCAGCAGCAACAGATGACGCTTATATCTATTGCCCTCAATACCCTCCATCACATGCAGTAAAGCCAATCACAGCGTACGCGGGAGCTCCCATGCCAACACCTCCGACAAATCGATTCAGAAAAGGGGGGTGGTGATGGACAGATCATCTGAATTAAACAGAATACTCGTACCCAGTCAACAGATCAGGGCTTGATCCATCACCGTTTTTTATCTCACTGCACCATCCCAGCTCAGAACCTGGCTACATGCAAATTAGTCTGTCCCTGGCTCAGAGCATCATGGGAACAGGGCAGACCAAACTACCAAGCCAATTCTTTTACTGGAAAGGAAACAAGCTTCCGGGGACCGGTTTCTGGCATTACAGCCGTCTTCAGCCCGGCTTGCTTGAATCCTGATGGTGCAGTGATGGATATGCTCAGATGTGAGTCCCTTGCTCACTGCACCATCAGGATTCAAGCAAGCCGGGCCGAAGACGGCTGTAATGCCAGAAACCGGTCCCCGGAAGCTTGTTTCCTTTCCAGTAAAAGAATTGGCTTGGTAGTTTGGTCTGCCCTGTTTCCATGATGCACTGGGCCAGGGACAGACTAATTTGCATGTAGCCAGGTTCTGAACTGGGATGGTGCAGTGAGCTAAAAAACGGTGAAGGATTAAGCCCTGATCTGCTGACTGGGTAGTAGTATTCTGTTTAATTCAGATGCTCTGTCCATCACCACCCCCTTTTCTGAATCGTTTTGTCCACCATAAGCGTGGAAGGGTATGCTCAGATGTGAGTCCCTTGCTCACTGCACCATCAGGATTCAAGCAAGCCGGGCCGAAGACGGCTGTAATGCCAGAAACCGGTCCTCGGAAGCTTGTTTCCTTTCCAGTAAAAGAATTGGCTTGGTAGTTTGGTCTGCCCTGTTCCCATGATGCACTGGGCTAGGGACAGACTAATTTGCATGTAGCCAGGTTCTGAGCTGGGATGGTGCAGTGAGCTAAAAAACGGTGATGGATTAAGCCCTGATCTGCTGACTGGGTAGTTGTATTCTGTTTAATTCAGATGCTCTGTCCATCACCACCCCCTTTTCTGAAACACCTCCGACAGGCAGGAAAACACCCCCTCCAATATCGTTGTAAAGCAAAGCACCCTCAAACTGTATGTAAAAGCGTGCCCTCATCCGTCCCACAGCGGAGACACTCAGGGGAGCCAATCATTCCTGCCCGCCACAGGCGCACTCTAGTGAAGTATGTACGATGCAAGTATTTGAACTGTACTAGCCATAGGCTTGTAGATATTGCTGCCCCCGCGGGCTCGACAATGCTTCCACCCAGTCCTCTTCCTCGAGGTCGCCCACATCCCCTTTCCACGCAAACTTGAGCCTCTGTAGGTCAGTGGAACAATGATGAACTAAGGTCTGATAGATGCGAGAGATCTTGCGATCAGGTAGATCCCCCATAAACACATTAGCCTCTATTGGACTAAAGTCGAGCAGGGACTCCATCCCCTCCAGGTGTGGTGTCAGCGCGTGCCTAAATTGCAGGTATCTGAAGAACTGGGACCATGGCATCTCATATTCGTCCCGAAGATCTTGGAAGGATTTGAGTGTTTGGTCTGTCATCAAGTCTCCCAGGGACGAGATTCCTATAGAGTTCCAATCCCGGAAGCCCTGCACCGCCGCCAGACGTTGCAGTCACCCATTTCCGCACCGAGCAGTCTCTCCGGTCAAAACATTCCACCACCCCATCCTACTCTGACCCTGACTCCAGACGTGAAATTCCACCTGTGTAGCTGAGGGAAGGCACTTTCGTGATGACTCAGAATACAGTAGCGTGTGTAGAGACCTAGCACCCATCAGGTTTCGCTCGACCGCATAAGCCGGGTTCCCTCTGTCCTCATACCACCACTTATTTAAAACAAGTAAATGTGCCGCCTGATAATAGGAGAGGACATCGGACGTAGCAAGCCCCCCAGTGTATGTGGATAGGAAGCATGTGCGCAGGGCCACACAAACTTCACCCCCCTCCCATAGAAACCCGATCTGCCATAGATCGTCAGGGGCATGCGGGACCACACCTTCAAATCCTCATGTGTGCGCTCCCACACCGGGTATACCCCTAGATACTTCAACCCCCCGACCGAGTCGCAGTCTCCCACCTGTCGTCCACCACCAAGGACCCACAGAGTAGATTTGCCCAGATTCATAAAGAGCATGGAGGTTTCTCCAAAGATCTGCAAGATACGTAGCAATCTCGGCCCGACCTATCTAAGTCCGTAAGAAAGTACAGGACATTGTCTGCATAAAGTGCTATCTTATCAGTGAGACCCGGCACCCATCTGAACCCCCTGAGCTGAGCATCAATGCGCACCCATGCTACCAGAGGCTCCATGTCGAGTGCGAAAAGGTAGGGGGAGAGGGGTCAGCCCTGTCGCGTACCCCGCTGGATCCGAAAGGAGCGAGAAATTGCCCCCCCCACTCGCACCAACGCCGTAAAGTCTGTATATAACAGCTGCAGGTAGGTCAGAAATAGCGGGTCAAGATTTAGGCGCCGCAACAAGGCAAACAGGTACACCCAACTCAGGGAATCAAAGGCCCTGTCCATATCCGCTAACAGTAATGCTGCTGGCTCCCCAAGCTGCTCCCAGGCGGATATCGCGACATGCACACGTCTGATGTTATGGCGGGTCGCCCTCTGAGGCATGAATCCGGCCTGGTCCGGATGAACCAGGTCCATGATGTGTGGCTTAAACCTGTTGGCCAACGCCTTGGCCAGAACCATGACTTCTTTATTGAGCAGAGATATAGGGCGATAAGACGCATGCCTCTCTGGGGGTCTACCCGGCTTGAGAAACACCACCACCTCAGCGTGTCTCCAATCCGGAGGAAGCAAGCCACTCTCACGCGCCTCCTCTACCACCGGCCGAAAATGTGGGCCCAGCTGCACGAAAAATCGTTTAAAAAGTTCACAGGGAATGCCATTCGGGCCCAGAGCCTTCCCAGGATTCAGTTCCCCCAGGGCCGTGGCCAATTCCTCATCTGACAAGGGTCTATCAAGCTGCTCCCGTATGTCATCTGAAATGGTCCGGGGGGGAAGGTCATCGATAAACTGTAGGATTGTCTCTTCCGGGAGACATTCTTGGGTGCATACAAATCCTCACAATACGCTGCGTAACTCTCCGCCAGTGCTGGAGGCTTTAGGATAGGAGCTCCCTCTGGGCCTAGTACTCGGGGCACTGACTGGGCGTGCACAGGCGGTGGAACATCTTGCTTGATTTATCCCCCCATTGATATACCCGACTACGCATGGCAAGCCAGGCCTGTCATGCTTCGTCCATCAATATAATTAAACAACAGGGGGTGGTGATGGACAGAGTTTCTGAATTAAGCAGAATACTCTCACCTAGTCAAGAGATCAGGGCTTAATCCAACACCGTTTTTTAGCTCACTGCACCATCCCAGCTCAGAACCTGGCTATATGCAAATTAGTCTGTCCCTGGCCCAGTGTATCATGGGAACAGGGCAAACCAAACTACCAAGCCAATTCTTTCACTGGGAAGGAAACAAGCTACCGGGGACCAGTTTCTGGCATTTCAGCCGTCTTCGGCCCGGCTTGCTTGAATCCTGATGGTGCAATGAGCAAGGGACTCACGTCTGAGTATACCCTTCCACGCTTACGGTGGACAAAATAATTAAACAACAGGGGGTGGTGATGGACAGTTTCTGAATTAAGCAGAATACTCTCACCCAGTCAAGAGATCAGGGCTTAATCCAACACCGTTTTTTAGCTCACTGCACCATCCCAGCTCAGAACCTGGCTATATGCAAATTAGTCTGTCCCTGGCCCAGTGTATCATGGGAACAGGGCAAACCAAACTACCAAGCCAATTCTTTATTTTATATGGATTTAGGCCCAGATCTCTGTACTGGGGTGAATGTATGACATTGTTCTGCATTCTGTCCATCAACTGTTGTTTTTGCATTGGTCACCCCGAGTGGGATGGGTATGCTCAGACGTGAGTCCCATGCTCTCCACACCACTGGAGTCAAGCTATCCTGGCTGAAGACGGCTGATAGCCAGAAACCGGTCCTAGGATGCTTGATTCCGGTCCAGGAAAGACATGGCTTGGCAGTTCGGGCTGGACTGTTCCCATGAGGCACAGGATCAAGTCTGATTTGCATATGGCCATGTCTGAACTGGGGTGGTGTGGAGTGCAAAAAAACAATGGATTTAGGCCCAGATCTCTGTACTGGGGTGAATGTATGACATTGTTCTGCATTCTGTCCATCAACTGTTGTTTTTGCATCGTCCATTAATATAGCATTGTATTGCTGCTGAGCCAGCACCAGCTGTCGTCTAGCGGGCCACCGTCCGCCTCCCGACCCCTGCGCTCCAGCGCCTCCATGTCAGCCTCCCGACGCACCAGGTCTTGTTGCCGTTCCCTCCGCGCCGCCAAGCACTAAGAAATATCTACGCCTTGCAGCGCGTATTTTAATGCCTCCCAGAGAGTTGCTGGGGATTCCACTGACCCTACATTAGTCACTAGGAAGTTATCTATTTCTTTGGTCAAGTGCTCCCTATACTCCTCCTTCTGCAATTGCCACCTCGACATTCGCCACCTAAGTGGCTGTCTGCCCGGGCCCATCCGAAACGTAAGAGCTACAGACGAGTGATCTGACAAGGCTCTGGGCAGAATAGTTGCCGACATTATCCTATGTGTGAGCCCCCTGGGAACAAAAATGTAATCTAACCTGGAAAATGAGTCATGTACTGAAGAGAAGTAGGTGCATTCCCGGTGAGGGCCATGAAAGTGTCTCCACACATCTATCCAGTCGAGTCCTGTAGCTAGGGAGTGGAGTTTAGTAGAGGTCCCACCCGCCTTGCCAGTCACCCCGCCCCTCCACCTGTCATGTCCCAGCTCCATCATGTCGTTCCAGTCCCCTCCCACCACAGACAGAGTATCCGGCATGCCTCCCCAGAGCGTTAAGAGCCATTCCACCAGGGACCACTGTAGCGGCGGTGGGGCATAGACACTGCCTAACATCAACTTGTCACCCACAACCCTTCCTTGTATTACAATATACCTGCCCTGTGTATCAGACCAGAGCTTCTCATGCACATATGGGACCCTACGGTGAATCAGGATCGCAACCCCCCGCAAGCCCCGTTTGAAACCTGAATGAAAGACTTGGTGGTACCCAAAACCGCTGCAGACATAAAGCTTTCGTGCCTAGCAAGTGTGTTTCCTGGAGCAGGAGCACATCGTCCCGGCCCTCTTGGCAAACTGAAGGATCGCCCCTCGCTTCACTTTATCTAGCGCCCCGTGCACGTTCCAGCTAACTATGCGCAGGAAGCCAGGGGCTATCCGCCCTCCGCGCCCGACATGGTGAAGAAGTTCTGCCCTCTCTACGCGTGTCTCCCCGACTCAGCATGTAGAAAAAGTGGCAAGCAATCAGCACAAAGAATAAATCAAACATGCCCCCCAACCCCGGTCCCCCGCCAACTCCCCCCTCCCCCCACCCTGTACCTCACAAACATGAAAGCACCTGTTGCGGTCGGATCGTAGTCAAGTCCCCAACCAGGGGACAAGGACCACCCCCTACAATGGATCCCCAAATAACTACCCACAACTTTTGTGCCTCACTCCTACCCGCCCACCTCCACGTGGCCAAGCTCCCAGCCCTGAATAAAGACAAGCCTATCTAGACATCCAGATACAAAATGCAGAGTCTCGCATTCCGTTGGGCCCAAGTGTCATTCTGCCAATGTTTGCTTCTATGGCGACGGACCCTTCTGCCGGAGAGTGGAGCCGGATTGAGATCTACGCCTGGACTGCGACCTCCAATGACCTCTTCGCTGGCCTCGGAGGCCCCCTTGGGCTACTTCACTCGATGAGGAATCAGAATCCTTGCCCGGTGGTGTGTGACCTCGCACCCTCACCATTTCGTCAGTCCACTTAAATACTTCCTCTGGGGAGTCAAAGAACATCATACGGGACCTATAGTTGACCCTCAGCCGGGCTGGGTACAGCAACGCGTATTGAAGCTTGAGGTCCCAGAGGCGCACCTTGGCCGCCAGGAAGGATTGTCGCTGTTGCTGCACAAGGCGTGGGTAGTCTGGGAATATAAGAATGATTGCATTGTCACAGGTGAGAGAGGCCTTGGCCCTGGCCGGCTTCAGGATGGTATCTCGGTCCATATAGTTTAGGAATTTGACGATGATCGGCCGCGAACGAGCACCCTGAGGAGGTTTCTTCATGAGAGCTCTGTGGCCCATTGTACCACAAAGCAGCGAGAGAGCGCGTCCGGGGGGAGCCAACCCTCCAGCCACCGAGTCAGGAATTGCTCCACATTGTCTCCCTTGCATCCCTCAGGAAATCCCACGAAGGGTAGGTTATTCCGCCGAGCCCGCCCTTCGGCATCCTCGACGCGTGTGGCAAGCACTTTCTGTATCTTCTCCATGGCTGCGACTTTCTTTTTGAGGGTCGTGACGTCATCTTCCACTTCTGAGATACGAGTCTCCGTCCCGGTGATACGCTCAACCACATTCCTCAAGTCCTGTCGCAACAACATGACGTCCGATCCCACGGCCCCGATCTTGGCGTTCAGCATGTCCCTGGACTGGGTAATGGCTGCCATGAGCACTGCGTTGTCTGGAACCTGGCTCTGCGACCCTGCTGTCCCCGCTGCCGCGCCTGCCCCAGTGAACTTGTCAATGGTGCCCTGTTTGGTGGGGCCTCCACCTCCTTTATACCGTATCATCTTAATACGGTGGGTGTCCCCGAGCTCTGGGGCCAATACCTCGGTGGGCCAAACGTGGAAAGCGGCGCGGTGACCAATCAGCGTTTCTCTCAGATCAGTAGTCCCTGGCCCAAGCGCCCCAGGTGGGCCGTGTCGGTCGCAGAGGGCCTCCAACGCAATCACCAAGTCGCCTCTGCCTCAATGTCGGAGGGCCTCACCCCGCTCCACAATGGCCCGATCTGACCAGCGACGTGTGGGAATGGCCCCAGGAAGATGGAAAGCGCGGCACGTGGCACCCAGCACACTGTAGAGAGGCCCGACTGAGGCCAAAAGGAGGGCCTCGTCCTCTAAGGGCCCCACCAGAGCTGCTGCCCCACAGTAAGTACTGCTACAGTCAGGCCGCCTGGACTTCCACCGCAACAGTACATGGGGTGTCAATCGACGTGGGACTGTGGGGCCCTTCCTCTCCCTGACCGCGGCCCGACCTGGCCACCGAGCTCACTCGGGGCAATGGCTGATGTCATCAAGGAAAGGAAAGTCAATGGGGTGGGGGAAGAGGGGGCGTCCCCCACTCCCTGCCGGCCGGCTCCTGCCTGCCACACCACCCCGGGATCCAGGTACTCACCCGGCCGGCCGGAGCTCCACAAAATGGCTGCCGCTTCTCTCGAGGCCTTTCCGCCCAGAGGTAGCCACAGCAACCTGGTCGTCACCAGACCCGTTGTTCACTGCCCGCTGGCCACCGCAGCTCAGCCTCCTCCGTTGTCATGGGGAGGGAAACACACTAACACCGGCACCGAAGGACCGATAGCTCTGCCCCCACCGGCCACACCACGCCAGTCGCGCCGACCTCCAGGCACAAGTCGCCGGCCAAACAATGTACGGGAGGCCCTGGCTCAGTCTCCACCGTCTCCCGCTAGGCTGTCACTCCTCGCCGGACCTCCACCAGTGCTGCCGTTGCAGTTTCCGGGCTCCGACTGCTATCGGAGAGTAACCTATGTGAAGGTGAACTCTCCGGGAGTAGATTCACTACTCGGGACATCTAGAGGCAGGATAATTTATCAGGATTTTATTCGGCTGGTCGGAGCGCACCTAAGACACGACCGCCATCATCGCTGGCCAAGCCACACCCCCAGTCACATTTAAATTTAAATTAAAAAAAATATTTAAATTGTTTGATTTCTTAATTATATTGAATTCTTTTAACATTACATTTTATATATCTATTTAAAATGCCCAAATAACATAATTTATTGTAAAATTGATTCCCATAGGATTCTAATTTAAGTCCCTGTCACCATTATTTTCTGTGGGAGGATGCTGTAGTATTACTGATACTCCTTCTTTATGACAGCAACTTAACAGTCGTAAACTTTGCTCCATGCCATTTCAAGAGGTGGAGACTTGTAGGTCTATACTTTTAAGTGATTTACACTTGAATTTTGGGAATAGCCAAAGTATACAGTTTCTCAAATGTGTAAGAGCAAATTTACTAGTATTAAATGTATGTGTAGATTTACCTTTTTGAATAGGCCCTTCACAATTTCCGTACTGTATGCATTTGTTAAAGATGCCTACTTATAAAGGGGTAGTGGACGGGTGCAGAGGGATAGCAGGCTTCTTGGAATAAGGCCTGTAGCTAATTTTGGCCCCAAGTCCAAAAAATTGTCTGAGTGACCTGAGCTTAATATTGCTGCAATTTGCAGTTCCAAGGTCAATGATGTTGAAGAACTCTGACAGATCATGCAAACTTTGTGCCACCTGATCACAGAGTACCTGTACATGAGTGGGTATTGCGTGCGCCCTTGGTGTCTGATGCTCCAGGTATGGTTGCAGGTCCTGTATTAGGTCTAGGATGGTGTGTGGGTGTAGCCTGTACCTGTCATGTATTTCTGGCTCAGTCATTTGGAACAGTGTGACACGCAGTCTGTACACACGCTCTTCCCGTCTCCAAACCCTCTGTCCTGCTGCTCGCAAACGTAGCCGCCTTGCTATGACGTAGAAGGCCGCCATTGTGTTCACACTGTTGCATTTTGGGCCTGTTTTTATGCACTGCACCTGATTACCACCTGCTCTATGTCAGTGGTAATTACTGATTGTTAACCGCATGCGTGCGGGCGGAATTCCGCTCGCACGCTGAGATTTTTAAAATCGCATGTTACGTGACGAGCCGGGCTCGTCATCAGCGTGCGAGCGGGCTACGCCATGACGAGCCCAGCTCGTCATCAGCATGCAAGGGGTTAAATACCGAATTTGTCCAAATTCGATATTACCAAATTTTGGTACATCGCATTACTGACTTTTTACCGATTCCTTATTTACCCATTTGGTATTTTGGGGTTTCGGTGTCGGTCGATCGGTAAATAAGGAATCGGTAACTGATTTCCCTTAAATTTAACTAATTGTTATTACCAATGGCATTCGGTAATAACTACATCGCACAGGGCTAATTACCGGTCGGTAGCACTGAAATTTACTGAATTTCGGCTTTACCGACCAGAATTTAGCCATAATACATCTAGCCCATAGTCAAGACCAGTCGATAGTGGACCGCAAAGCTACAAATCTAGTCCCATAAACCCAGAATATGGAGGTGGAAATAATCTATCTAAAAAGCTCCACTTAAGCCCTAGACCCCTCATGAGCTGCACTCTCAGTGGCCCATTTAGGTCCTCCATCAGGGAGATGAGAGCGTTAGGACAGAGTTCAGCTAGGCTCTGTGTATAAAGCAGGGGAAGCAAGAAACATATTGGTGCCCCAGTGAAGTCCCCTGTGTTGAAGTAGAGTTTAAGTAAGTAGATGGACTTAAGGAAGTGCTGAATGAGTGGTGAGTAAAGATAAGGGCTTGGCGTGTTCGTGGTTGGGCTCTCCAATACATGGTGAGTATTTAAGGAGTAGAAGATGGTGTCTGATGCAACTTGCTGCCCTTCACACCTTGCACAAATAAATAAGTATGTCAGCTTTTCCATACCTCGTCTTTTCACATTTTCTTCAGTGATTTCAGTTCTGAAGATATTGTAATTATTGATCAGACCTTATATTTTAATATTCATTTGGCTCCACAGAGTTTAATTACCACAGTCTTTTTTTTATTTCCATTTTTATTTTATTGAACTTTCACGAATCATGTCCCCTCGGAGAGGTGGGGGGTATGACACAATTAACAATGAGTTACACATTATCGCACACAGTAGAAGATTACATTCTAATAAGCAGTGGTACATGTTACAGTTCTTTGGTACCTTGTAATCACGAACTTCTCCAGCGCTCCGTGTATGTCAGGGCCGTTAGCCCGTGTGTCAGGGGTCTGGTAGTCCCGTCCCCGGGCCCTCGACCCCATGTCTATAACCTCGTGCGCTGGTGGAGGCGTGTATGGGTATTGTCCCGGTGTGAGTCGTTATCGTTTGCAGTGTGTAGACCCGTGATAAATACTGGTTAGGGAAATGTGCGCCGGTCCCGGAACCGCCGGCTTGGAATACAAGGAAAACAACAGGCCGTGGGGGGAACTTTTCCTAGTGTGCTAGTTGGTGTAGCGCGTCTGGGGGCACCTTAATCGGGGTCAATGGGCATCATACTGATGGGGGGATTCGAGTCGTCGGGGACAGTGCAGCCTGTCCTCAAGGGGGGGTCTATAGTCGGTGCATCTTGCTATGTGTGTGGGGATTTCAGGTGTCGGGCACTGGGCTGGGGTGAGGCTGGGAGGCTTAAGTGCCTAGTGGAAAGGGGTCCGGGACAACCTCCGGGGTAGTTTTGTGTTGGAATTGTATGAGTAGGTGTGCCCATTCTAGTGAGATGGGGTTCTTGCGCATTCCTCTGACTTCCTCTTCTCGCAGGAGTTCCTCCTCGGCCGCCCCCCATTTCTGCACCGCCCCTATCCAGGCCACCTCCGGGGGACCCGCGGGGGCTCTCCAGTGCATTGCAATGGCTCTTTTTGCTAGCAAAAGGGCAAAGGATGCAAATTTCGACTGCACTTTTTCCTATGGTATGTGCCCAATGCCGTAACTTCCCAGGATTCGAGTTGTGGGAGGCTGATCAACGTGCGAAGTGTCTGGTGTATTGTGGCCCAGTATTGCCGGAGGGCGGGGCAATCCCAAAAGATGTGTTTAAAGTGCGCTGTAGATAAACTGCATCGTGGGCACTGGAACTGAGTGTCTGGATAGTAGCGTTGAAGTTTATCTGGCGTGAGGTATGCTTGGTGTAGAATGTTGAACTGTATGTTTGCATTTCTGGAGACTTTTTTAGTATATTCTAGGGCGCGTTTCCATTCCGAGTCATGGAATGCCCTGCCTATGTCGTCTTCCCAGGTCTGTCTCAGGCTGTCTAGCGGGACGTTGGTCAGCTCCCTAATGGCTTTGTAGTGCCACGTCACCAGATGTCGTCCTGACCCCATCCGAAGAATTGTATGGAGTACTGGATGTGTTGGCGGTTCTCCATCCCTCAGATCCCAGTGTTGTCGACTATTCTCTAAGAGCTGTCTGTATGTGAGGAATTGGCCCCGTGGCAAGTCATACCATTCGACCATTTGCTCAAAGGTGCGCAGTTGTCCGTCTTGGACCAGCTCCGCTACCTCGGTTGCATCGTGATCGGTCTAAGTTTGTAAGCTCCTGGTAGTGAAGTGGCGTTCCCCTCGAGGGAGACCCACCAGTGGTAACTGCGCGGAGTAGAGTGGTGCATATTTGGAGAGCCGGTGAATCCGCATCATGCATTTTCGTGCCACAGACACCTGAAGCGGGAGAGTACGGGACGGTCTAGTGCCTGGTAAGAGCATGCATCTGATGACCGGTAGGGGTATCTTTCCGGTGACCGACATGGTGTCCACTACATGTCGCTCCGCCGTCCAATGGGACACCCATTGTAATTGCGCCACTAGGAAGTAGGACTCGAAGGACGAGGCGCCCAGGCCCCCCTCCGTAGTGGGCAGTTGCAGTTTTTTGAGTGCCACTCTATGGCGGCCATTGCCCCATGTGAGCTTTGTGAGCAGTGCGTCCAGTTCGTAGAAGAAGGATCTGGGAGGAATCACCGGGAGATTGGAGAAATGATATAGCAGTCTGGGTACCATTACCATTTTCGCTAACGCCACACGGCCTATAGGTGCTAGGGGTAGAGTTCCCCAGAAGGCCACCGCTGATCGTAAGCTGGCTAGTACCTTTCGGTGGTTGCCTTCGTATAGGTCCGTCAGGGAGTGGTATAGTTGTACTCCCAGGTATCATGGGGCTGCTCCATTCCAGTGAAGCGATTGTGGGCCCAACATCACCTCGTGTGGTGCCAAGTTGGGGTGTAACGGGTAAACATTCGACTTTTTCCAGTTGACTTGGAGTCCCGTTGGCACCAAAGGCTCGTAGGGTGTCCCAGATTGGGGTAAGATCCTCTGTGACGTCACGGGCGTCAATCAGCAGGTCATCTGCATATAGGGAGACGCAGTTGTCCGTCTTGGACCAGCTCCGCTACCTCGGTTACATCGTGATCGGTCCAAGTTTGTAAGCTCCTGGTAGTGAAGTGGCGTTCCCCTCGAGGGAGACCCACCAGTGGTAACTGCGCGGAGTAGAGTGGTGCATATTTGGAGAGCCGGTGAATCCGCATCATGCATTTTCGTGCCACGGACACCTGAAGCGGGAGAGTACGGGACGGTCTAGTGCCTGGTAAGAGCATGCGTCTGATGACCGGTAGGGGTATCTTTCCGGTGACCGTCATGGTGTCCACTACATGTCGCTCCGCAGTCCAATGGGACACCCATTGTAATTGCGCCGCTAGGAAGTAGGACTCGAAGGACGAGGCGCCCAGGCCCCCCTCCGTAGTGGGCAGTTGCAGTTTTTTGAGTGCCACTCTATGGCGGCCATTGCCCCATATGAGCTTTGTGAGCAGTGCGTCCAGTTCGTAGAAGAAGGATCTGGGAGGAATCACCGGGAGATTGGAGAAATGATATAGCAGTCTGGGTACCATTACCATTTTCGCTAACGCCACACGGCCTATAGGTGCTAGGGGTGAAGTTCCCCAGAAGGCCACCGCTGATCGTAAGCTGGCTAGTACCTTTCGGTGGTTGCCTTCGTATAGGTCCGTCGGGGAGTGGTATAGTTGTACTCCCAGGTATCGTGGGGCTGCTCCATTCCAGTGAAGCGATTGTGGGCCCAACATCACCTCGTGTGGTGCCAAGTTGGGGTGTAACTGGTAAACATTCGACTTTTTCCAGTTGACTTGGAGTCCTGAGATGGCACCAAAGTCTCGTAGGGTGTCCCAGATTGGGGTAAGATCCTCTGTGATGTCACGGGCGTCAATCAGCAGGTCCTCTGCATATAGGGAGACGCAGTGAGTCGTCTCAGCGATTGGTATCCCCCAGGTTGCACCCTCCTCACGTAGCCGTATGGCCAGAGGTTTAACTGCTAGTGCAAATAGGAGGGGAGAGAGTGGACAACCCTGCCTGGTGCCACGATCTATTGGGAAGGGGTCCGAGATCAATTTTCCGAGTCTTACCCGAGCGGTGAGCTCCTTGTATAATAGCTGCGTGTAAGCTAACAATGTCGGACCGTACTGTAGGGTCTGGAGAACCGCAAACAAGTGTGTCCACAGCAGTGTATCAAACGCTTTTTCTATGTCGAATATCAAACACGCTGCCCTGGGGTACCTGTCACGCACACTGTCTTGGATGTGGAAGAGTCTCCGTAAATTATGGGAGGTGTTACGTCGGGGCACAAATCCGCACTGATCGGGATGGATTATCGTGGGTATGAGTGGGCTGTAGCGGTCAGCTAGTATTTTCCATAAAATTTTACAATCCGTGTTGAGAAGTGTAATGGGCCTGTAGGAGGAGGGGTGTGTGGGGTTCCTGTGTGGCTTTAAAAAGGTAACCATAGTGGATTCCCGAAATGAGGCAGGTAGAATCCCCGTGACCAGGGCTTCTTCGAGTGCAAGAGCCAGCCGGGGCACCAGTTGGGCTTTGAATTTGCTGTAATATTCTAGTGGGAACCCATCCATTCCCGGAGCCTTCTTGCGAGCAAGAGACCCTATGGCGTGGTTGATCTCTGAGGCCGTGATTTTCTTGTCTAGATCCCTGCGGTCCTCTGGAGATATGGCAGGAAGTCTGTGCTCACCTAGGAATTGTTGTAAAGCATCATGTGGCGCTGGTGTGGGATTGTGATAAATTCCAGTGTAGCAGGTGCGAAATGTATTAAGGATACCCGTTTGAGTGTAGTGTACGTGGCCTGTGTCATCTGTGAGCTCTGTGACTGGTTGTAGAGTCGTGTCCTGCTTAGCCATCCATGCTAGGAGAGCGCCCGCCATGTTACCTTCCTTATGAGTACGGGTTGCATATTTGCGGAAGTTGTATTTCCGTAGGTCCCGGAGTGTCTCTGCGTACTTCAGTTTTGCTTCTCCCATTCGCTCCGGGGGAACCACGCCTTGGTCTGAGGCACGGGAGAGCGATGCTAGTGTCTATTCCGCCTCAGTCAAGGCCAATTCTAATGTTCTCCTTACCCCTACTATTTGTTGGATGCAGTGTCCTCGTGCCGTGACTTTAAATGCGTCCCACTCTAAGCCCCTAGTGGAAGCGGTACCCGCGTTGTCTTGGAAGTGTGCTTCCATGAACTCCCCATGTGTGTGGCCAAACACTTGATCGGTAAGGCACTCTTGTGGAAGTCTCCACGTGGGAATCGGTGGGTGGGGTGGGCGCCAGCGCAGTGTTACCACATGTGCATCACGGTCCGAGACAGTGCGGCCCAGATAGTTGGTATGATGTAGTGAGGATACTATCGGAGGGGAGCAGAGGAATCTTTCTAAGCGCACCCTAAGATTGTGTGGGATGGAGTGGAAGGAGTATAATTTGGTCGTTGGATGGCGGGACCTACAAATGTCTGTCAGTGCCCAACGTCCCACCCAGTTTCGGAAACCCTCTGTTTGTTTGTGCGCCGGGTAGCTCTTGGGGGGGGGGGGGTGTGATCTGTCGAGGTGGAGGTCTAACACACAATTGTAGTCCCCTCCCAGCAGCCAAGGGATCGCTGTGTAGTGGGCCATGATTCCAGTAAGCTCTTCCCAGTAACTATCTTGCTCAGTGTTTGGGGCGTAAATGCTACCTAGTAGAATCGGTTGTCCCTCTAGTAGGCCACTAACGAAGGTATAACGGCCATTATTGTCCACTACTCGGGTGTGTTCCTTAAAGGGCACTCCCGGTCTAATCCACACTAGTGCCCCTCTCGCGAAGGCTGAGTATTTTGTGGCACAGGTGATGCCTCGCCACTTACGTTGGAGACGACCTATCTCTATGATTGTCAGGTGGGTCTCCTGTAGTAGGACCACTTGTGCCTGTTGTCGTTTTATGTATGCATATACTGAATAGCGCTTAGCGGCAGTGTGCATCCCTTTGACATTCAAGGTTATGATTTTAAGATCCGAGTGAAGGGACGTGGGTGTCATACTATAGTTGTGTCGTGGACAGAGCGTGTGGGCCCCTCTTGTCCCTGCCTCAGCCCCGACTCCCCCCCCGGTTGCCCCGGCCCCCTCCACCCCGAGGGCCCCTGTTCAGACTGCGCTCGGATAGTATCATATTGGGTTCTGTCACTAGGAGAGTTATAACCATAGGGGAAAACTAAGTCCAACTTCGGGAAACCATCCCAACAAAGGGGACCTATTGCAAGGGGCAATACGTCCAAACTGCAGAGCATGTAGGTTTGTTAGTCTATTGAGGGGGAGGCTGTGACCAGGTTCTCTCTCTGGTGCAGCCGGCTCCACTATCAACCTGTAAGTGAGTTCGTAAGTGTTTCCTTATGAAACTTGGGCGTTGCTGGATACCGCCGGAGGTGTGTGAAATCAACCCGGCGTTCCTCAGGCTCTGCCCGTTGATCCGACCTCATGTCTTTTATTCTGAGGTCTATGGTCCAATTGGGTCTATGGGGGCAGAATTTTGCGAACCGTGTCGCTCCAGTGTGAGTTGTCCGTACCCCCGTATTTTGTTACATCAGTAAGTCTGAGGTCTGAGGTGTCACCCTTGGGGGTGATTGCGACCCTTCGCGGGAGACCCGGGCTATGCTGGTTTCGTCTTCGGAGATGAATATGTGCGGGCCATTGTCACCATCTGACGCCTCCTCTGGCGGGCCCAGGGCAGCCACCGCCTTGAGTGCTTTTCTGCGTTCCGCCATGATCCGGGAGCCTTTTCCCGGGCGGGGTGGAGTGGGCACTGCGTTGCGTAAGGGTGATCTTGCGCCTCCGCCATGCGGCCGTCCTGATGGTGGAAGGTTTTGTGGGCTCTCCGGTTTTGTATGGGGCTGTGCGTGTTGTTCCACCCAGGTGTCTGCGGCTCTTGGGTCCGTGAAGAAGTGGGTGGTGCCATTGTGAATTATTTTGAGTTTGGCTGGAAAGAGGAGGGCATATTGTATGTTCCTGAGCCGGAGTGTTCTTTTTACCGCCTGGAACGTATCCCTCTGTTGTTGCACTGCTCGGGAATAGTCAGGGAAGAGCATGACTTGTTTGTCTTCCACCTGTAGTCTGCTGTGTGTCCTGGTCGCTCTTAGGATTGTGTCCCTGTCTCTGTAATGGAGAAGTTTCATCAGGATTGGTCTTGGGGGTAGACCCGGCTTCAGTTTGCGCGCCGGGACCCTGTGCGCCATTTCCACCGAGAAGAATGGGGTCAGATACTTGGACGGTGTGAAGGTGTTAATCCAGTCGGTGACGAAGTGTACGGGGTCAGTCCCCTCCGCCCCCTCCGGTAAGTTCATGACTCGGATGTTACTTCTCCGAGAGCGCCCTTCCATGTAATCTGTTTTACTTTCTAGGATCTTGAGTCTTGCTTGGAGGTACGCGATGTCGCTGTGGTGTTGTTGTACCTGTGGGTGCAGTGCTTGGAGTTTCTGCTCCCCCTGGGACACTCTATCCGACAATTTCCTATGGTAATCCCGCAGTAGATTGAGGTCTGTAGCCAAAGAATCGAATTTCTGTTCCATAGTCACCCTGAGGTTTTCTATTGCTTCGAGCACTTGATCCAGTTTTCCTGATGTGGGATCCATTGTATCTTGGTCTTCGTGTTGCGCTGTCTGGGTTGGTGATTGGCCTAGCGATTTCTGCGCGCCCGCGACTTGCACCATTGGCGCTGTCCAGCGGCCCATCGCAGCTGATGTGGAGGTCCGCTGATGACGCTGCTGGGGTGATAGCCTCTTGTGTAAGCCGAGCTCCCGAATGGTGAAGTCCAGGTTCTTCGCGGTATTTTTCGAGCTACACCTCCGCCGCCAGGTGTTGTGGTCCTGTAGTCTGAGGGAAAGGGGGGTGTCCCAGGGTACGGGCGCTCCGTGCCCCGTTGGGCTAGCAATGGTTTGCCCCCATGGATGGGTGGTGGCAGTGTTGGTGAGGTGGTCTCGGGAATCTGACGGGGATGGTCTCAGGTCCCCGGTTCCTTGGTCCTCCCCCGGTTGGTGATCTCTGTTTGGTGGTGTTTGGCGGTGACTTTGCGGTGTGGCAGGCTCGTTTCTTGGGAGGGGTGGAGGGGGAAAACTGCAAGGCTCTGTCCAGGCCCCTTCCGGTCAGGCCCCTGGCCCTGTGGTGGTGTTGTGGGGGCGGGTGTCCCGCCAGCTATGTCTCGGTGGCCCAGAGGAAGCGCGGTTGTACGGGGCCACACCCTTGGGGGGAGTGGGGGCACCCCCGGACTTGTAGGCTGCCTCAGGTATGCTGGGCCGCCAAGCTAGTAGTGCCACTGGCTCCCCCTCAGCTCCCCCCACAGTGCGGCCCCTCACCTGCTGGTGCGCGCCGGGTGTCTCGCCGGAAGTCCGTAGCCCCCGATCCGGGGGTGTGCCACGGCCGTCTCTGGGGCCGCTGACCACCTTCCAGAGGAAGCTGCTCCCCTCAGTTAGTCCCGGTCGCACTGGATGCGGCCGTCTGATTGTCCCCGATAAGCGCGCCTCTCTCTGGGCAGGGGGGATAGGTTTCACTCGCCTCTCGGCCAACCTCACTCTGCAACCGCCGATCTCATGGTGGTCATCCGGCGGCTCCCTCTCACTTTTCTGTGGAGCCCTCCATTTTCGGGTGATGTACACACGTTAGTGCCGCTGTAGCGCCGCCCGGTCCCCGCGTTTCTTCCCTCGCGTCTGTCCTTCCACCGTCGCCGATGCACTAGGCGGCCGCCATTTTGCTGGGGAGTTCACCGGCCGTGATCGCGGCATCTCGGATCCGTTCTGGGGCTCCGTTTGCTGCGGCGACCGTCTCCGTTTCCGCTCTGGGGGTTCCGACTGTGGTATCCGCCTGCAGGATTGTTTTTAAGGCATTAGGAGTCCCGTATCAGGCCATTGAGGTGGGCCGGCTGCGGGAGCTTCAGAGAAGACCGTCCGCCATCTTAGGCGGCTAAGCCACGCCCCCCACCAGAGTCTTTAATAAAAGGGCCCAAGTCCCCGCATTTTAACCCCTCCCCTGCTGGTGACGGGACCACTCTGTCATCAGCCGCGGTCGCGCTGTGCTGATGACAGACTGGTTCCGTCACGGCCCGCTCGGCACGCCTGAGGGCGCGGATTCCGCGCCTGCGCTGAGCGTTCCATTGAGCAGGCGGGGCCGTGACGGAACCGCTCTGTCATGAGCACAGCGCAACTGCGGCTGTTGACGGAGCGGTTCCGTCACCAGCATGGGTGCGCCGCGCGCCCCCCCCCCCCCCACCCCCTTAGCACTGCGGCGGAATAGCTGCCGCAGTGAAGGGGTTAAAGACTATTATACGTGCCGTAGCTACTGTAGGTTTATTTCGGCCTATGCTTCAGTGTGTTAATGTCCTGTTCTCTGTGATGGTAATCTTTTGTTAAATACAGAATCATTTCATTTAGGAATTAGTATTTTACTCTAAAGTCAAAGATAAATTAATTTATATTGCTTCAAATATCCAATATTAATAAATTAGGAAACTTTTCTCAAACAAATCGGCTCCTTCAGATGGAACCCCCCTACCCCAGGTATATTGAGATTGGGTAAAATGTAGGGTATTGAAGGGACAAAAGGGGAGTTACCTTCGTCCTCAAAACGTCTGGTGATTCCAATGAGCTCAAATGTCCACACACATCTTTATAACTAAGCTCTTTATCCTACAAGAGACATAAATAATCATGGTTCAGGTAAAATTTCTCATACTAGTCCTGAAGATAAATTCAAAGTGGAGCATAGTATTGATAAAATAAATCAGCCAGAGTCCTTACTGACTGGAATCAATGAAGAAACCTCCAGACTCATCCTCTCTATTATTGTCTTTAAACTTCATCTTATAACAGGGATAAGCAAATATCCCAATACAGCTCTTTAACAATGTTATGGTAGGGCATATCATCTCCCCTCCTGGACACTGGGACAGAGATTTAGATGAGGTTTAATGAACTTACACAAATTTGCAAGACACAGCAAAACTGGAGAGAGGTTGTAGCCTTACGGTTAGAGTTGGACCTCGAAGCTGGAGAACCGGGTTCGAGTCTCAGCAACAACGCTTAACATCCTGTGATTCTGGGCAAATTAATTTATCTCCCCGTGCCTAACAAAAATGAATGTGCCCTTGTGAAACGAAACTTGTGCTCATGTAAAGCACTCTGATACCCTATTCGGGTCTAGATCGCGCTATGTAAAACTCTTAAAAAATAAAATAAAAACCTGGTTAAAAGTATGGATGCTGGGACTTCTTCAGCTTTTTCTAAGGCAAGGCAAGCTTGAAGGCATGATTGAAGCACTACTAGACCAATCACCAATCCAACCAGTGAGCTGAAGCTGGTGCTGTGCCACAAGTGGGAAATGCTACTATTACCTCCTCGAACTCCTGCTATAGTGCAGTGCTACTATTACATCTTCGGCCTCCTCAATTATCTCCTAATATATATTTCCCAGAAGGTCCTGCTAGTTGAAAATAGATATTACAGTTAATAGATAATTCTTTAATGGAGCTGATAAATGGGTCAAACAAAATAGTTTGAATCAGAAGAACGCTCTCAAAAGATGGAAACGTGGGATCAGTTAGTGACCGCATGTGAGTTTAAGAGGTAGTGACCAGCTCATTTTCAATGAAGCAGTTGTACCAGACTTGGTCCAAACTATCCCAGCGCAGGATTGGGTCACTCACTTTGAATCTATTTATTCTGTTGAATGTTATTTTCCTTCTGACATTAATACTTCCTTTATCAAAGGGGTGAGAGTTACATTTTGAGGTGGCCGACATAGTAGAAGCCATATTGGCCCCTTGATCCGGAAAAGCGTGTGGGCCGGATGGAGTGCCAGGGGATTTTCTTTTTATTCTGTGTTGACCTCTGGGCCATAGTCACTCAACATCTGTATGCAGCTGTGTGAGGGTGTACCCCCCTTACTGGCAAAAATTTGCATACAGAAAGGTGCTGCAGAAGGGAGCGGGATTCAGCTCCTTTCGACTTCTATAGGGACACCTAGTCGGAGGACCTCTGAGCTTGGTGAAAGAAGGGTGGGGGCACGCTCCCACGAAGATTCTCCAAGATGTAATGAACTGCATGCTGACCTTCAAAAGCCAAATGGCTAAGTTGTGGAAGCAAGCTTCACGCACCTTAGAGGCCTGTCAGGAAGTGGTAAAGCAGTGGTATGATCAAAATTCTACCACTGTAGAACGACAGCCTAGGCAGGAAGTATGGGCTTTGGAACCTGCGGAACCCAGGGCACTCCAAGAGCATTGGACTGAACACTATGAGGTGATTGAGAGAAAAGGTGAGTTCACCTACCTGATGGACCTGAAGACCCCTAGGCAACCCCAAAGGGTGCTCCATGTCAATCACCTCACACCCAACTTTGAGAGGTCAAAGATGGAGAAGAGGATGAGAAGCGTGAACCTCTCTGTTGTACTTTGTACATGAAGACACTGGTAGCCAGGTTGTAAGTTCTTAAAGTCTCCTTTATTAATCCATGTCAAGTGGTATCAAACAAGGATCAGCCATATAACAGCTTTTAACCCAGCTCCCATATCTCCTACGCCAGCCCCACCAGGAGCAGCCTGCCTAGCTGCTCAGCCCATCTCCAACTGTCCCCACTCATCCACACAGGCACCCGGGCATTCCACGCATCACAGGCACACCAACATTCCGTCACCATCTCTCACTCGGGCTGAGCAGCTAGAAGGACCTAGGCCTATTCACATATACATGTAAACCTTAGGATATAACATTATCCCTTTCCTATTAAAATTAAAACAAAACTTACAATTTAAAAAGAAAAGAACTATACACATAAAGGTGATAATGTTCATAACTAAGGGATGAGAATGAATTCAAAACATCACCAAAGAGAGAACAAAGCAAACAAGAAAAGATGGGCATAATACGACATATTAAAAACATGCATAAAAATCCCCCATCCTCCCTCATGAAAATAGTTAGGATTAATTAGATATTAAAACATGAAACTATGTCAAATTGGGAAGGAAAAACAGCAATAAAGCATTTCAAACTAGCAATAACCCCTTCCATTCCATAACACAAAAGAAAGAGATGTAGGGAAGGATGCACACACACCACAACAAACACCCGAGGCCAGAAACAGACAACAAGGGTGAACCAACACTACAAATACACGTGTACCACAATATGGACCACATAGAGGGTACCCACAGTGAGACACCTGAAGCGCAGGACGACTTACACAGGACAACATGTGAGGCGCAGGGAGACTTACACAGGACAACATCTGAAGCGCAGGGCAACTTACACAGGACAACATGTGAGACGAAGGACGACTTTCACACATACAAACAAATAAGACATGCAGTGCAAGACGACTTACCAACACAGAGATGGGAACCACACACCAAGACCAAAACCACCCTCATGTGTGAATAACATGTGATGTCCACGCTCCAGAAGACTAGGACGTTCCAAGCTATAAATAGCGTAAAACTGGGCCATCACGTAATATAATAACATTGCATGATGGATGCAAGTACAATAACCATAACAGTGGAACCTACTAAACTGTGTCCCCCACCGGTTAGCGACCACTCACCCAAATTGTGCTGTGACCACACTCCCCCTGCGTAAGGGAACCAAATGCACAAGAATACAACCAAAATGCATTAAAAAAAATGAGCTATAGCATGAAAACACACTATCCATTAGACATGTGTTGCCATACTAAGTAGGATAAGGACACTATCACAAACACAAGACCACTGAGCAAAGTCACATCAATTGTCTGCAGCAAAAGATGGCATCAAAGAACTTAGCAGTGAGTGTGGACTTGAAAAACAAAAACAGATAATTTGCTACAGTGCGGGAAATTAGGTGAACAAAAGAAGACATCCGAGAAAAACTCCAACATACTTGATGACAGTGTTCATCATTGCAGTTTGAGAAACGGAGATTATAATTTAAAAGAATCCAGATAAACGATTCCTCCACCAATTTCCCTTTTCTTCACTAGAAGGCTCTTCTGTCACACTGTCCTTTAAAACAAAATCTTCTCTACACAGCTGAAAGACATGAAGACTCCCGCACCGCAGCTACAAACTTCTTGACAAAAGTCAATGACATGTTCCTCGCGCTGTCCCCAGACATCATTAAGTCTCAATGTAACTTTATTCAGGCAAGCATGGGCAGTGTGGTTGTCAAAATAGTTGGCAGGCGACCACAAGATGGCGGCATGCTGTCTTAAATGCTTGCAGAGTGGCTTAGGGTGCGTCCGTGCACCAAAACGTCACAAAGCAGGATAGCACCATGAACAGCCAAGACGTCAGAGAGCTCCATAGTGACACAGAATTGAGGCACGTCAGCTAAATAACGGTGAGTGTGTGCACGCTCACTGTGGCTCACGCTTTTTTCCTTTTTAAACCATTTAACTGACATTATTTAGGAGGGCCTCAAGAGACACATCAATCAATCAATCAATCAATCACATTTGTAGAGCGCGCTACTCACCCGCAAGGGTCTCAAGGCGCTGGGAGGAGGGGGGGTGCTGCTACTGCTCGAAGAGCCAGGTCTTGAGTTGCTTCCTGAAGGAGAGATGGTCCTGGGTCAGCCGTAGGTGGGTGGGGAGGGAGTTCCATGTCTTGGCCGCCAGGTAGGAGAAAGATCTTCCTCCGGTGTTGGTTCTGTGAATTCGAGGGACGGTGGCGAGGGTGAGGCTGGCGGAGCGGAGCTGGCGGGTGGGTGCATAGAACGTGAGGCGGTTGTTGAAGTATTTGGGGCCCATGTCGTGGAGAGCCTTGTGTGCGTGGGTGAGGAGCCTGAACGTGATCCTCTTAGAAACTGATCCAGCGCTCCTAAAGAAAAACTGTCTCACAAACGCTACCTATTACCTCAATACTCACCATTAATCATGAAACACTTATACAGGCCCATAACACCAATGAGACAATTTTTGAGCAACGGAATCTAGTGGTATGATTTAGGAAACTATTCACATGATATTTACAATACTATATACAACTGCAGTTTATCGACTTTTACCATGGTTTTAAGCATTTGTCATTTATTAAATCAGACCCCCTAAGGCGATTGGATCAACTGATAGTAACTAGAGCATGAATAAACAAGACCAGCTTGTCTTTTCAAATCTAATTTTTATTAACTTTATTTTTCATAAAGAAAGAGCATTTACGTTTTAGAATCTTTATTTTATGAGCAAATAAGAAAGCCGCATTTTATTAGGAAATGAATTAATATACTGACATTATTTAAGCAACATCAGAATCATGAAATATTAGCAATTAACAGTTTCCATGTCCCTAATCTATTTCCCTGTCTATTTCTCACTTCACCTGAACAGGAAAATATCATTTAAAGTCTGCTGTCCTTACGTGTGCCAAAAGTCCAACAGCACGTCACATCATTCAGGAATCGGGAAGCAAGAGTTTTTCCCTGACCCAAGTGTCAGGTTTTATACCTTTTTCTCTAGCTAAACTTTCTACATTTCACATTCTTTCAAGCAAATCCAAGCTCCTCATTGGCTGTCCGGTGTCAGACCACGATAAAGTAAATTACATCATCTCCGATCCTCGACCAAGTCCAGGCTTCACATAAGCCCTATTGTCTTTCATTTCCACAATATTTGGCTTCCTCAAAAGAGTAACTTTTCTTCGAGTCTTGTACTTTTCACTTCCTGATCTTGGCAGACTTTTACAAATCCTGTCCTTGAAGCTTATTCTTCTTGTGCACGTTCAACTTGACCAAAAAACAGTTTTTCAAATAATGTCAGTGCAGCAAAAATCCTCACAGCTGCGTACGTGCCAATACTTCACTGTGGACAAGGTTTCACGTCTGCTGTGCTGTCAGCCATGCTTCTATGCCACCTTTTAGGCCTCACTTTGGAAACTATTATTAAACAAACACAAGACATCAATTAATTAAAGAATTGAGACCCATTCTGTTACCCTCCCCCTTTACTAGTTAACCCTGTTAATTGTGTTATCTAGCAGAAGCACGAATATGCAGCTTTTATATTTACTCTTCCTTCAGGAACTGCGCAAAGTCCAAAGGCTTTTGTCACAGAAAGACATAACATAAGCACACATAATAAGCACATGCCATTAGTTAAACAGCCGCATTTAATATTTGACAAAGACAATAGACAAGGTGAATTTATTATTTTCTTCTTCGCGTTTGCAACACAAAGCACATTAGTTTATCCCGCGTGTACTGATGTTTGCATTTTTAAACTAAGTTGATTAATATTTTCATCACTTGCTTATTAGTTTGATTATTCATTATGGGAGATTAGCTTCACAGGTTAGAACAAAATTGTGTTCTTCACCTTGCTCCATCAAAACAATTAACTAAAAATGACTCACCAGAGATGACATACTCTGAGGACACTTTAATATCGATCTCCTCTCGTGCAAATGTTCTTTTCCATGTGTTCACAGTTAAAATATTAGTGCAACAACACTGCCCCTGTGTGGCGCTAGTAAAAACCGAAGTGTATAGCAAAGTGGGTTGAAACACAGGCAGTGAAACGGCACATACTCTGCATAGCATGAATGTAATTAAAAACGGTACCAACGCCAGCAGTAATAACGTACACACTCTGGGCAGCGTTGTTGTGCTGAAGGGCAATTCAAATGCAGGCATTAAACAGGCAGTTACTGTGTGCATCATCAATGTAGATACGAAATATGAATCATGTTCATAATGGCTCAGTCTGCGCCACATCACTGTATTTCGCTATAGAAGAAAAACTCTTCATACCATGTACAGCACGTTTGTGAGGGGCTTCCAGTCATCCATTCCACGTGCACTGGACTCCAGAAAATGAAAAATTGTTCAGGGTCACACCAGTATCCTCTTTGAAAGATGACCTACACTGTGCTCACAAGACACAAATCTTAACACCACACCGCTCCTGTGTGGCACCTGTGAAATCACTTCACTGAGTTAGACCGTAACTCATAACTTGAACAGCCACAGTTCCCTTGCGCAGTGGATACATCCATACGATGGTTCAAAGGGAAGTGGTAGGGTGAAAGACAGTACATTCGTACCGTAACATACAGACCATACCTGTGGTCAAGTCCATGGAGTAAGATCAGGCAGGATACAGGTTGGGGCCGTCCGATGACAGGACACTGGTGGGGCTGGCTTGCCTTTTACTCCATTCTGCGTCATGTATTTTTCTTTCTTTTTTCTTTGAAGTTGCGTTGGTTACAATGGTTCTTTGTAGTTTCTGGGTTTCTGTCCAATCCATATGTACGCTTGGGTCCAGGTCCGCTCGTGGCCAAAAATATGTTGTACTTTGTATAGGATGACACTGGTAGCCAGGTTGTAAGTTCTTAAAGTCTTCTTTATTAATCCATGTCGAGTGGTATCAAACAAGGATCAGCCATGTAACAGCTCTTAACCCAGCTCCCATATCTCCTACACCAGCCCCACCAGGAGCAGCCTACCTAGCTGCTCAGGCCATCTCCAACTGTCCCCCTCATCCACACAGGCACCCCGGCATTCCACGCATCACAGGCACACCAACATTCCGTCACCATCTCTCACTCTGGCTGAGCAGCTAGAAGGACCTAGGCCGATTCACATATACATGTAAACCTTAGGATATAACACTCTCCCTCACCTATTAGACTCCAAGGAGAAAGATGGTTGTGGAAGAAGTATTTCTATTACTCTTATCTGACTCCTGAACAGCAGAGGGACTGCCACCAAGTGCTAGGGCAGTACTCCTCTCTGTTTTCCCTCATCCCTCGGGCTACCCACCTGTGTACCAATGATGTGAACGCAGGAGACAACCTTCCAGTCAAGATCAAATCTTAGGGGTTGGCTGAGAAGGTGAGGGCTAGCATTAAGGAAGACGTTTCCAAAATGCTGGATTTGGGGGTGATGGACCCCTCCAGTAGCTCCTTGACTAGTCCTGTATGACTGGTACCAACAGCTGCACAACCGGACATCATACCTCAATTAATTCAGGTTCTGTATAGATTATAGAGGGTTCACATGAGTCAACAAGAGCTTATTAACAGGTTAAGGGCTACTCAGTACTTAAGTACCTTTCATTTACATCAGGATACTGCCAGATTGTTCTAACAAAAGGAGAAAAGGAGAAGCCAGCCTGTTCTATCCCAGAAGGCCACTATCAGTTCAGAGTGATGCCTTTTGGACTCAAAAATGACCCTGCCACCTTCCAGAGGTTCGTGATGCAGGCCCTTGCTGGTATGGAGGCCTTAAGTGCTGCCTATCTGAATGACATAGCTATCTAAATTAGCAGATGGAAGGACCACCTTTTGCACCTACAGTAAGTGCTTCAGGCTCTGCAACAGGGAGGCCTGAATATCAAGGCAAGTAAGTGCCAGATAGGGCAGGGGTCTGTGGTGTACCTCGGACATCTGGTGGGCCGGGGGAAGGCGCTGCCCTTCCAGGCCAGGATAGATATTATCATGGCCTGGGAGACCACCAAAACCCAGACTGAGGTCAGAGCATTCTTGGGCCTCACTGGGCACTACAGCAGGGTTGTCAAAGGATATGGCACCATTGTTGCACCCTTGACAAGTCTGACTTCTAGGAAGCAGCCCAGGAATGTGATTTGGGCAGAGGCATGAAAAACTGCAGGTGATTCTCTTAAGCGGGCCATGTGCACAACCCATGTGCACACTAGGCCCTAACTTCTCCAAGGAGTGTATCATTCAAACATATATGTCAGAGCATGGTATTGGGGCAATACTATCACAACTAAAAGAAGAGGACCTAGAGCAACCTCTATCCACTGTTACAAAGTGAGCATTTCTCTGATCTTATCGCTCTGTGTGCCTTCTGCCTGTCTCCAATACACGTCCGGGGAGTGATGACAGCTTTACTTTGGGCATTCCCTCTAGACAGCCAAAAACACAGATAGAGTAGGAGTGTCTGAGTGCCCATCTTTTTCTGATGGGCAGAATGGGAGGGAGGAGCTGACACTTACATCTGAATGGGTAGTGTCCTGCCCCCACACACAGGCCTGATTACCCCCTACAGACAGTCTGGAGCCAGGGCTGGGAATAAAGGACTTCTGTGCATTTCAAAGATCCTTCTTTGAAGGCACAACTGGGTATAAGTACTGAGTCACTGACCACTTCCAATCAGACACTTCTGGACCTGTAAATAATATCTGTCAGCAGAACTGCTGTGGTGCATCAAGGACTGACTCTCTGTGGGACTGTTTATCTGGAAGACCTTCTTTTCTACTGTGCCGCCCTGCAACCAAAGTGATCTCGAAGGGCTTGTTGGCTTGCCTCCTGGTGCTTGAGACTCAGGGCTATCAATGTCTCTACCGCTGCTCCTGTGCCAGGTTCACTGGAAGTTGACCCAGATACTTGCATTTGTAAAATCAATTCATTTTCTGTGTGCTGGCAGCAGAGCCCGCCACCTCCACCCTGTTGCAGGAGTCGAATCAGTGCATCACATTTGGGGCCCAAACAGTATAATCAGAACCGCTGTGTTGACCAATGCATTACCGCCACAACAGAAGGAAAATGGACGCATCCCATAATAGATGATGTTTCATCCTGGAGTCTCCTATGGTCTGTGTAGGTACCAGTCCTGTGTTGCTATGATTAGGTCCTCCATTGGAGGAGCAGTAAATGGACCAGGCATCCTCCCTCCCTCCACTTCCTTAGTCATTTTGTCTTGTATAATCTGTTCTTTCCCTAACATGAGTTTAGGTTGCCCACCCACTTTCTGATCCTCGGTCCTACTTATGGTATTCTGAAACCCTCCATAAAGCCCCTCGTCTATTATTCCTCCAATCTGCTTTCTTTGAACGACCTTAATATTTTTGTAGCACCTACACTGTAATTGGTGTAACTCTCTTTTCCACGTATCCCCTTGCCTCTGCCCTCTTGAAGGCCCCCTTCTTCCCCTACATAGTTGTGAGGCGGACCAATACTGATCTCGTTATACACCGCTACACCCCCTACCTCCAACGTGTAACCAGAAAAAACCCTGTGAAAAAAGGGTCAAACAACCACATGGCAGGCAAAGCCCGAGCCCCACCTCAGCAACAGGCCCCCGTACAACATGCCCTCACAGGGCTGCTGCTGCCATTCAGCGAACTAGCTGACCTACGACTGCCTCCCCGCGATGGAAAAAATGGCTCAAAAACTACTTTGTCACTATGAGGGAGACCGACTTGCTGTCAAGGGGTCACTACTCCACCACCATGCCGGAGAAGAAATATATAAAATATTTAAATACTTAGCAAACACTGGCCTTGCCACAGACGACGATGCTGCTGTAATGGCGCTCAACGCCCATATTGACACCCGGCTAAACCCGGACTTTGAAAGGTTTAAGCAACACCAGACCTGACAATGTGAGCGTAAGTCCATTGACGCTTTCTCCTCCAGGCTATGCAAGTTATCCGGTACCTGCACAGTAGATTACCTACTCGAAGAAATCGAAGCGCAGCTTATTCAAGGTTGCAGTGACAAGCCATTGCAAGGGTTGATGCTATGCCAACCTAACATCAGCCTCAAGGACATCTTTATCCTAGAGTGCACACACGACCTGTTCGCATCCCAGGACAACAAAATGGACCAGTCCTTTATATGGGCCCCAGAGAAGCCAGCAAGCATCAAAGTGGAACATGCCAATGTTATCAGAACAAAGAGTCGGTGTGACAGCCAGAGGACGGGAATGCCCAACAAGTAGACTGATATGTGGGTACTATGGCAGGCCATTGACGAGGAAGCTGACAATTTGATTGGGAGCCACAAGGCAGAAGATCTTGGCCTGGTGTCCTCCGCTAAGAGCGTACCGTTGCAGCAAATTGAGGATCTGCTAGACCAATTTTCTGAGTTATTCAAAGGACTGGGTTATCTCAAGTATCCTCCAATGAGACTCCACATCAACCCTTCCGTCGCACTTGTGGCATACAGACACCGCCGCAACCCATTCCTGCTTCGGCCACTATTGGAGAAGGAACTTGTGGGGCTTGAACAACAAAGCGTAAAAGAAAAGGTATCAGGAAAAACCACCTGGGGCTCCCGAATAGTGATCCCAGAAAATCCCAAAAAACCTGGGTAAAATCCATTTATGTATTGGTATGCGTCTTCCCAATCGGGGCATCAAATGGAAGCGGCATATTATGTCCACCATGGACGACATCATAGCGGACGTCAACGGCTCCCGTGGTTCTCAAAGCTGGACCTCACCAGTTGCTACTAGCAGAGCAAAGGCGATATATAAGCACCTTTAGCGGCCACCTAGAGCTACGCTGATACAAACTCCTGAACTTCAGAATCTAAGCTAAGGTATTTCAAAATGCCATATGCGAGATCCTGTCTCGGCTACCCGACTTCATGAATGTCAGCAATGACATATTTATCCACTCTCCCTCTACTGCTGAGCACCACAGACCACTGAAAGCCGCTCTCAAACACCTCAAAGAGTCACTCTACACAAAGACAAATGTGTATTATTTCAGCCATTTATTGAGATCTTTGGGTATGTCTTAAACCAAGATAGAATACAAGTAGACCCCCGCAAGTCGCAAACAATCAAATGAGCGACAGCACCCAACACACCTTTGTAAGTGAGGAACTTCCTAGGGATGGCCACATATTGCGGGAGGTTCATTCCTGACCTTGCTACCCTTGCCGAACCACTGAGGGCCCTCACAAAGCAAACACTAAGTGGACCTGGGGCCGTCGTGAGGAAGATGCATTCCCACGTATCAAAGATGCCCTCCTCGACAATGCCACACTCGTATACTGTGACCCTGACAAATGCACCAAACTGTTAGTAGACGCCAGTCTCATTGGGCTGGGAGCTATACTAGCTCAGGAACAAGAACCAAGGTGGTGGTCAGCACTGGCATTCGCAAGCAAAGCATTGACACCAAATGAAGCACCCTATGCACAAATTGAGCGAGACAACCTGGCGATCAATTGGGCCTGCTGGCATTTCCACCTGTACCTGAGCGGCCAACCCTTCAAGGTTGTCACTGACCACAAGCCCTTGGTCCCGCACTTTTGAGGGTCAACTCCTCACCCGCCCCTCGGATCAAGAGATGGGCCATCCAATTACAACATTACCAGAAGGAAGTAGTCCACGGGCCAGGATCGAAGAACCCTACCGACTTCCTATGTCGCCACAGCACACTTTCAGAGGTTCAAGACAACCCTGATGGAGAAGAAGAATATGTCAACATGATTTCGAGTGCCGCCTGCCCCCAATCACTAAGCCTGGAAGACATCAAGGAAGCTGCTGAGGCAGACCCTGTCATTAGCCGAGTATGCAACGCTGTGCAGAGCGGCATGTGGAAAGATTTCCTCCGGGATACCAATAATTGGGCGCACGAAGACAAGGAGAGTTTGACGAAGATGTGGAGGATATCAGAAAAAATTCAGTATCACCCAGGACGGGATCCTACTGCGAGGGTCTAGCATCATGATTCCAAAGGCCTTGAGACACCATGTCACGCAGCTGGCGCATGGAGGACACCAAGGCACCACGAAAATGAAGTCAAGAATGTGAGAAAAGGTGTGGGTCCCCGGGCTAGAAAAAATGGTCGAAGACCTTGTGCATAAGTGCCCTGCATGCCAATTAACAGGTGCACCAGAAAGGCTGGCACTGGTAATAACCGAAAAACCACGCACAGTCCAATAGTCCAAGCTAAGCCTGGATTTCGGGAGCTTCCCCGATGAAAGCAGCACTCTTATCCTGGTAGACGCCTACTCTAAGTATCCTATTGTGGAAGTAATCAACTCCCCTGTATTCATCCATGTGGCTCCTGTGCTGGAGAAGGTGTTTGCAATCTTTGCTCTACTGATGAAGATCAAAAGTGACAATGGAACGCTGTTCCATTATGCAGAATTTGCTCACTTTCTCAAACAGCAAGCGACACGCCACAAGCAAACAGTGAGGTTGAAAGGTTTTTGCGCATGCTGAATAAAATGCTTTTCATCGCCACAACTGAACAAGCAGATCCTGCACACCACCTACAATTTCTCCTTAGAGAATATCGGAGCACTCCCCACTACACAACTCAGCAGGCCCTGTGGACCCTAGAGTTCAACGGGTCACGGCGGGACTTCATCCCAAAAAGCCCATGGCAGGCACCACTGCCTCGTGATGTTCTGGGAACCCATGCACGCTGCGAGCGATGCAACACTTGAGTCAGTCAACACCGATGGGCAAAGACAAGATTGCTTTTACCCAGCAAACCTGTTGTCATTGAAGACCACACACCTGGGTGCAAATTTAGAACACCGTACAAGCCCGGGATATGGACCGTCATCAAAAGTGATAGAACTATGATGACAGCCAAGAAAGAGCAAGAAGGGATGGCAAGGAACGTTTCATGGTTCAAGAAGGCTACAACCCCATCTCAACCCTCAGTCTCATATCATAATGAAGACAACGCTGGCTGGCCAGAGTATGAGGAAAGCGGCACAGCTGAGAGTGATCCCGCAGGTCAAAGGCCGGTGAGTCCTAAAGGAAACCAGCAAAATGATACGCCTGTTGATCCTCCTGCCCATGATCCATCCATTCCATAGATATAGTCTCCGTCCCAATCCTCAACCAAGTTAGCCCTCAAAGACTTTGGGGCAGATCTACCAGAAAGTGCTGCAGCGCGGCACCTCAAGTCCTTTGGCTGTGCCACGCTGCGCAACTTCCGAAGCACAGGAATGCGACATATCTACAATGATATGTTGCATTCCTGTGCTCTCCCCTGCGCTGGCGCAGAAACAGCTGCCATGTGCCGGCGCAGGCATCCTTGTACCATGGCGCAAGCATGCCTGCGCCATGGGGAGATTGCTTTTGTGCAGGAAGGTTCACTGCAGGCATTTTCCCCTTTCAATGCGTGCTATAGAAAGCAGCAGGCATTGAAAGAGGAAAAAACGAGGAGAAATTAAAACATTTCTCCTCGTTTCGCTTGGCTTTGCCACCCCTAGGGTGCCGTAGCAAACTGATGCATTTCCAGGTTTACAATTTCCTCGTAAATCTCGAAATGCATCTGTGGACATGGGTGTTGCGTGGGAACACCCACAGCAACACCCATGTCCCGCCCCTAACACGCAAAGTGTTGCGTGAACAGGGGCGATACTTACAAGAACTGGTTAGTCATGCAGGGTGACTTTGCCTGTGCTTGTAAATATCCCTTAGCAAGCTGCACCACCGGTGGGTCACGCAGCGTGATGCACCGGCGGCGCACGGGGCTTGTAAATCTGCCACTTTGTATGCCAAGTGAAATTAACTCTGATCTTGTTAGTGCAATTCATGCATACGCCCATACCAGCCTGAAAGCCCCTGATCTCTTCTGATCTCAGAAGTGGAGCAGGGTTGGGACTTGTTAACACTTGGATGGGAGACTGCCTGTGAATACCAGGTGCCATGTCTGCCTTGCTGTGGCCAACACTGAATTGCAATGAAAACAGCTAATATCCAAAATCTCAGTGCATTCCATGCCTACAACCACTCAACCCTGAAAGCACCTGAACTCTTCTGACCTCAGAAGATGAGGTGTGTCAGGCCTCGTTAGTACCTGGATGGCAGACCACCTGGGAATATCAGGTGCTGTAGGCTTTTCATCTTTTTTGCTGTTTTGTTGTTGCTTTAGGTGAAGTGGGTTGCATGTCTGACTTGCTATGGTCACCACTGAAGTGGAATGAAACCACCTAATAAGGAAGCTCACCACTTACCCCCTCCCCGTCCCCCCCAGCATCCTTCCTGTATTCTCCTATCTGCCTTCGGTTACCGCCTTGTGTACTATATACTTGTTCTTGGGAGTTAGGGTACAGGACCTCTTTAGGTTCCCTGTCCCCATCCCTAGTGATTTGTGTATGTACAACCACCACTGCTCACGGTATCCCTCTTTGGTCCCTGTAATGTACCACCCCAGGTGGTCTAGTTGTTACTACCTGCATACGTGGGGATTTTGGTTTGATCCTACGCGTCGTGCATAGGTAAATATAAAGCACATGGGCGGAGCTGACTAGTTCAGTCCCACGCTAGCCTGTAAACTAAGGCGTGTCCTTCTGCCCTGTGGATCACAAGGCCTGACACTATACTGGCAATGAGGCGGGTGTGACGGTCCCCTGCCCCGCTCTCCATAGGACAAGTGAGACACAACACTGTATTGGAGATGAGGCGGTGTGTTTGTCCAATGCCCCGTTCTCATAGGACATGTGACACTACAGTGGCGGCGAGGCTGGGTCGCCCCGTACCCTGCACTCCATAGGACAAGTGCCCGTCTTCTGTACCCGTGCGAGTGCTGTCCTCGCTGGTACCAACACGAAACCCCCTCCAGGATGCGAGTTTGCCCCCTCACCCGCTTTCAACAAACTGCGTTCATATTAGACCTTAAATCACCACTGACAACATGCTTAGGTGCCTTAAAAGGTCGCAATTTATTCAACATCACATGTTTATACATTTTGCAAAATTCAGGGTCATATCAACTGCTCACTTATTGTCCCTGCTACACATTTACATTTCCTGGTCTTTGCAATCGCTTTTGCTTGCTGTATGGACCCAGCCTCCTCCATTCCCAGGGAAGGGAGGTGCCTTTTGTCTGGGCTTTCGATTCCCGGGTCTAGGCTTCAACTTACTACCAACTTGAAGTGTGTCCGTCTGGACCTGCCCAGGCTGCAAGCGCAGTCCTGCTCACCCTGGACCCTCCTGGGCCCTCCCTGCTCCCAGGGGTCCCTGCTGTGTGGCATCACAAGGACCTTACTTGAGCATCTACTCTATCATTCCTGAGGCTGAGTCCTTGCATTTCGCTCCCTCTGTACCCCTGCTGTGAGGCATCCCAAGGGTCCTGCGCGATCATCACATCTACTCTTTCTATGGTGGTACGCTGCCCTTGGCTCCCTCAGGGCCCCTGCCGTGAGGCATCCCAAGGACACTGTATGAGCTTTCCATCTAACTTTTAGTAAGATCTCTCTTTTTTCCACCTTTGTTGTGTTCCTTCTGCTTCACCTCTACCCTTGCGGCTGCGACGCCCGCTTCGTTCGGTGTGGGTGCGTGGGATTCTTCTGCTCTCTCTGCGATGGGGGGGTGGTTGTGCCACTCCTGGGCCTGATGCCCATATTTATCTCCCCCTCACCCTACCTGGCTCGCCCCCTGATTGGGGGGCCCGAGCTTGCCCTGGGGTGATCAATCCTGGAACCCCCCCTTCTATCTGGTATGTAAATGGGGCGGGGAAAGGCTTTCCGCCGTCGGACGGCGTTTGTCCCGGGCCCCCATTGGGTCTGGCTTCCCACCCCGGCCCAGGTTACCAGTCCTCACTTCCTCTTGCGGTAACCTCGTACCCCTGGTCAAGTCCCAAAAAGTCCGGGGCAGCTGGGATGTCTTGGGTGCAGCTATTTGGACATGAAGTAGGGGGTGCACAGACATAATATTGAGTTTTTTATTTAGACCTACAGTAATATCGAGTTGGAAATATCGAAGGGACAGAATATCGACATCAAGAATATCGGTGACTAGAATTTCGACCTGAAGGTAAGAAATATTGTTTTTATTAATATCGAAGTGAGTAAAATCGTTTGCAAAAATATTGTTAATAATGTCAATGTTTATTTTAGTGTTATGTATTTTAGTATGTATTTTATATGCATGTGTTCTTTAAGTATTGTATTTTGTTTTTAAATATATGTATTACATTTTTAGAAGTAACTGATTTTTTGCGTTTTAGTACCGTAGCGAGTTGTGGGTTTATAGGGGAATAGGGTGGGAAGTAACTTAACTATAGTAAATTGAGTAATAGTTTTTAGAAATGATGAATTTTTTAAAAATAAATGTAGTGTTTTAGTTCCGTAGTGGGTTGTGGGGTTATAGGGTAATAGGGTGGGAAGTCATTTTATTATAATAAAGTAATTAATATATTTTATTTATTGGTATTGATAATTAATTTATTGTTAATTAATTATTAATTGGTATGTAATTTTTAATAATTGATTAATTTATGATTGTATTAATTGTGTCACTTTTTAGTGTGTGTGTTGTGGGTTTATAGGGGAATAGGGTGGGGAGTAAATTAATTATAATGAAGTAATTATTATTTTTCATGTATTGGTATTGATAATTAATTTATTGTTAATTAAATATTAATTGGAAATTAATTGTTATTAATTGTTTCATTTATAATAATATTAATTGTGTTCATTTTTTTAGGAGTGGGTTGTGGGTTAATAGGGGAATAGGGTGGGAAGAAATTTTAATATAATAAAGTAATTAATACATTTTATTTATTGGTATTGATAATTCATTTATTGTTAATTAATTATTAATTGGTAAGTAATTTTTATTAATTGATTAAGTGATTATTATGTTAATTGTGTTAATTTATTTTATGAACGGGTATTGGGTTTTTTAGGGGATTAATGTGGTAAGTAATTTAATTTTATTCAAGTAATTAATAATTTATTGGCATTCATAAATAATATATTGTTAATTAATTATTATTTGGTTATTTAATTATTTCCAAACAGTTACACTCTCTGGAGTTGGAATAGTAATTTTACCCCTACGCTTTCCAAAACTTTCCCTACTGTTGCACTCTACGGAGTTGGAATAGTAATTTTTACCCCTACGCTATCCAACACTTTCCCAACTGATTCACTCTCTGGAGTTGGAATAGGCATTTTTGCCCCTACGCTATCCAACACTTGCTCTACTGTTGCAATCTCTGGAGTGGGAAAAGTAATTTTTACCCCAAAGCTATCCAACACTTTCCCAACTGTTGCACTCTATGGAGTTGGAATAGTAATTTTTACCCCTACGCTTGCCAACGCTTTCGATACTGTTGCACTCTCTGGAGTGGGAATAGTAATTGTTACCCCTACACTACCCAACACTTTCCCTACTTTTGCACTCTGTGGAGTGGGAATAGTAAATTTTACCCCTATGCTAGCCAACACTTTCGATACTGTTGCACTCTCTGGAGTTGGAATAGTAATTTTTTCCCCTACGCTACCAAACAATTTCTCTACTATTGCACTCTCTGAAGTGGGAATAGTAATTTTTACCCCTACCCTACCCAACAGTTTCGATACTGTTGCATTCTCTGGAGTGGGAATAGTAATTTTTACCCCTATGCTATCCAACACTTTCCCTACTGTTGCACTCGATGAAGTTGGAATAGTAGTTTTTACCCCTACGCTATCCAACACTTTCTCTACTGTTGCACTCTCCGGAATGGGAATAGTAATTTTTACCCCTACGGTTATCCAATATTTACTGTTTTAGTTAATCTAGTGTATAATTTATTTTAAAAATAATGTTTTTATTTGTTATATACATTTTTTATATTATTGTTGTGTGTATATATATATTTATAGGTTATCATTTTTTTTACCAATGTATACGTTATTACAATAATTATTTATAAATATTATTAAGTATAGATATTATATGTATTACATTATATGTATTAGTTATAATTTAAAAATTTTTTAAATATTTTTAACTATGTTTCTTTTAATTATATGTATTATTTATTTTATTTTTCAATAGTTTTTAAACCTTTAAAAAAAATGATATTTTTTTACGATATTTTTTTCACAATATGTTTGTACTTGCCATAATGTAGATAGGACTTCGATATTGTGGACATCGATATTTCGCCTCCAATATTTTTGACTTTGATATTTCTGTAGTCGATATTCTGTAAGTGATTCGAAGTCGGGTCTGCCTAGCCTGCCTCTCTTGGCTCCTGACAGGCAGCTTCCCTTTCCTGGATCCCTTCGCTCCTCAGGTGTGGGGTGCTCTCTGTGGGACCGCTAACTCTTTGCACCAGAATCTTTGACCTCTGCAACGTCTGGAGGCTCCTGCCAATCAGGGCTGTGCCCAGGACGAAAGACCCTCAAAAAGATGTAAAGCCTTTGTTTGGGATTCATGAAACTCATGAGAAGTGAACACTTTCAGAGTAAGTAAGAACATTTTGTTTTGGAAATCGTGTTGGACTCCCTTAAATCAATGCCACCCTTCACTGACCTAGATGGTATGTAATTGAGTAAGATGAGTTTATGTGTCACTGAAAAGTTGACTAACAGAATTTAATAGGATGTTGTTTTTCTCTCTTCAAAGATTTAAAGGCTGTGCCCAAGGTAGTCTACTGTAAGTAACCTCTCGTTTTTGAAGTTTGCCTCGCGTGCATGAGTTGTGTGCCAGGGTTTGTCTTTAAATGCCTAAGAGCCAGGCTGTTGAGATGGTCAGTGGGAGAAAAGAGGTATCCCTGAACCCAGCAGCACATCAAGGATGCCACCCCTGGCCAGTCACCAAAATACAGGCATAGTTGGGGTGCAGGGGCCCCTCAGAGCCCTGGGTTCAATGCACTAAAAGTGCTCAGACCCCCGAGGGGAGAAAGGTCCCAGTGACTTATTGATACCCATCTATCATTTATTGATTTATGGCCCCCAAAGCCATGTTTCTGCTTTCACCTCATATGCAGGGGAGGAGGAGTGATGGGGGAGCCATACATAGGAAGTTTTGTTGAGGTCGACTCACTTATTCATGCTTAACTTGGGCAAGTCAGGAGGTCATGAGCTATATTAGTTACACAAATGAAACTAGAGAGTAGCTGGTTAGGAGTGACTCCATCCTCCAGACAATAAAGCAGTGCGGCTCCTCGAGGGAGTGCTGCGGGGCGGTGAGGGGGGGCGGGGGTTAGTAAACTCCGGCATACAGCCAAACGGAGGTAAGTAAATAAATAAAACAATTTACATTGCACGCGCTGCAACGCCAAATCAGAGATTCAGCGCGTGCAGTGTAAATCATTTTAGTTATTTATTTCCTTAACTCCGTTGGCCGTATGCCGGAGTTTACTACCCCCCCCCCCATATCTGTTAGGCCCTTAGAAAAAATAGAATGGATGATTTTAATTGGATCGACACCCGCCCACTGTATACGAACGCCATTGGGTCTTGTAGCGATGATGCAGAACTTGGCCCAGTTACTAACTTTTTACCAGAAGAAGACCGTTAGTACGATACAATTGTGGTCCCGGCTGAACAACCCTAGGTGTAGAACACCATTTACTGTCACAAGCTGAAATGAGTCTGTGGTCAATAATAGTTGAGGCACTCCTTCCATTAAAGGTTGGTATCAATTCTCCATTATTATCACAGGCACATTCCAATAACTGTAACGCCTCCTTGGTTTTCATAAAATTCAATAGGCCTCCATAAACATTAGGGGAAAATGCAAATAACTAGCCCCAGCCTGGTCAATGAACCCACAAACCCGTTTAGCAGACAAAGAGCAGGGTTGGATGTTAAACTCACCTGCCTGAGTAAGAAGGCACTTACCCATTGATGAGCAAGTGCCTTCTGTGAATACCAAAATGGTAGTGAGTTTAGGATTTTGTCTTGAGTTAGTTCTGTGAATCGGGCCCATTGTTTGTAACTTTGTCCCAATGCCGGCCTCCTGTGTTCTCTCTAGGTGTGGTCTAGTTGCACCTATGTAAGACCCCGGCATATTAGATGTTGAGGTTGTTTGTGAAATGGTGTCAAATGCATTCCCCTCAAATACTCCCTGGGTATATTGGGATGATAGGTTTGGATCCTATCTACTTTGGTAATCAGGGTCTCCGGCTTTTCTCAGATGGGTATTCACATGTCCTCCATTCTAGATGTTATTCCAGTTATTAGTGGTGCCCAATAGGAATCTGCAGGGGGCTCGGCTGGGTCACTGCCTCAATATGTGGCAGAAAAACAGACAGATGGACATATGACCCACCGATTATCGTAGGAGCCTTTCTGCACTTCCTTTTCTTCTTAGGTGTGGGGGGACGGGCAGATGTGGCACAATTATCAGAGGAGAAAACTGGTGCCAGCTCTTGATTTGATCGGGTAATCGAGCCTTCGGCAGCACTAGGGGTATGAGGCTTTCCAATCTGTGGCTCGGGCCTGTTATCACGATATCATTGTTCATTGATGTCGAGCCCCTCCCGCCACTGCTCCTAAAGATAGGCGACGATCTGCAATATCTATTTCTTGAGAGATAACATTCACCGCCAGCACTAGAGAGGAATCGATTATTGTGATTTCTGTAACATATTCTGAGGGGAAGAGGTACAAATAATGTGGCTGTTATAACAAAATTATCCACAGTATATATGAGCAGTCAAATCAGAAGAAAGTCAATGACCATTAACCCCTTCCATGCTCATGACAAGGTGAGCTCGTCATGAATAATGGGATCCTGCATTTCTCAGCACACAGCGGGAATTGCCTTAGCATTCAAGGTGTTAAACCGTAAACTATTAAACAGGCACCACATTGGTGGGGCTTCATGCCACGTTTAAAACCTTCACTAATAATAACTATATAATCATCAAATATTTCTTTGTTACTAGTCCAGAGGAGCAAAGCCACATAAAGAAGGAAAGGTCCCCCTCCAAGAAAAGTAACAAGCATTGGCATAGCCAAAAGGTCTCGCCTTTGGGACATTATAAGTGTTTAGCCATGCAACAGTTGATGTTGCACCAAGGGCATTGTGCTGCATAATTAAATACTTGTGAGGTCCCAAAGGCGAGACCTACTGGCTATGCCAATGCTTGTTGACGCAGTGGATGGATTTGCTGTTTGAAAGAAGAAACAGTTCTGTTTTGGTTAGATTCACGTTGTGGTAAGCAGATGACCACATCAAGATCATCATGGGAAGCGGGACATATCCAACCCTGGGAGACAGGTGATACTTTTAGGTCTTGGGGTTTTCAGTTAGGATGCTGAAATAAAGATATCTTCCCATCCTTGGTAAAAAAAACGAAAAACTTATGGGGCTTGTGAGTAATATTTTATATCAAAGTCCCACAGGGAATTGAATCACTGCAAAGGGTCTGCTGAGGAACTGGTTTGAAGGCAGCAGATAACCACGTCCGGTCACTAGCAACACTTGAGCCAGGTCAGGTTACAACCATTGATTGTGTCACTGGCGGTCTTTCGCTACTTCCAGACAGTACAGTTTGTAATACCTTGCAGATAGCAAGGCTTTAAATAGAGTGCATAGCCACTGCAGAAACAGCACTTTGTAAAAGGGTCAGTCTCAGCAACTACTCAAATAGGAAGCGCCACAGGTGGCAATTGTCTGATCAGATAGCGATAGGTCCTATTTGCAATTATCCCTATACGGTGGGTGGTTTTCTGCCCAATCCAAGCAGTGTTGTCACTTTGGCAGGACTGCTGGTACTGCTAGTGTGGGAGCGCCGTCTGGGTTACCATCTGCCTTAAGATCAGACATTTATGTGTTTGAATCTCTCGCTCAAAGAGGTTCCGGCATGTGAACATTTACAGTGATAAAGATGCGTGCACACAAACCATTGTCTGGGGAGTTCAGAGTTCACATTCGTTATTTTATTCTGCTGAGATATGTAATCAAGTTTTCAGATTTAAATCGACTATGAAAAAAGTGGCTTAGGTTTCAGCAGTGTAGGGGAGAAAGGCCAAGCTGCACTAAATGCCATATGTGGGTTGCCAACTAAGGCATAAAGAATTGAAACCAGCACGCGCCTCGCTCCTCACTTTCTGAAAACCGTGACTTGAAGAAACGGTTCCCAACATCTCTTTCCTTTGTTCATTTAGTTGCTTTCCTGTGAAATGGATCCAAAAAAGAACCAGCGCACGCCTCGCGCAGAAAGTAAAAAAAAACAAAAAAACAAAACGAGATGGGAGAGGAGGAGGCAGCAGGGGGATGGGAAGAGAGGAGGGGCCTGAGGCTGTTACCCTTGCGGGAGCGAGCAGGAACCAAACGTGCATTCAAAGCAATGAAATGCGTGCACGTTTTTGACTGAAAAACAGAATCAATTGCTAAAGGTCTTTTCCGCGTAGGCGAGACCTAAAAAGGATAATACCTTCCGCTTGCAATATCCACCAAACGTTAGAGGGGGGCCCAGCCCAACCTCTTCCGGGCAATGACTGGCAAGGGCGATACGAGTCAGGCACGTCCCACGTCAATGTTGTCAAGGCAGTGGTTTGATGGCATTGGTGGTGCCTCTCCCTCCCCAGCAAGGAACCCTTGGAGAGCGAGTCCCAAAATGGGAAGGTGGCAGCAAAGTGTCCCCTGCAGCGGGGGTCGACGCAGCACTTTGAGCACATTGTTGGTGCCTGCCCCTTAGCAGCAAAGAAACCTGGGTCATGTCACTGCTTTCACCTCATATGCAGGGGAAGAGGAATAATGGGGTGCCATACATAGCAGGTTTTGTTGAGGTAGGAGGGTGTGTCTTCTAGGTTACTACCAAGCCACTCCCAGTATCAGACCACAATTAGGTCACTCTCAAGTCACTCATTTGTCACTATCAAGTCACTATGTGGTCACTATCAAGGAACTGGTAAGTCACTAGTAGGTCTCTAGCAGGTCACTGGTAGGTCACTATCAAGGGACGGGTAAGTCACTAGTAGGTCACTATCAAGTCACTGGTAGTTCACTATTAAGTCACGGGTAGGTCACTATTAAGTCACTAGTAGGTCACTATGACGTGACTAGTAGGTCACTAGCAAAGTACTGGTAGGTCACTACTAGGTCACTATTCAGTTACTGGTAGGTCACTATTAAGTCACTAGTAGGTCACTATCAAGTCACTAGGTCACTATCAAGGCACTGGTAAGTCACTATCAAGTCACTAGCAGGTCACTATCAAGTCATTGGTAGGTCACTATTAAGTCACTAGTAGGTCACTATCTAGTCACTGGTAGGTCACTACTAGTTCACTATCAAGTCACTAGTAGGTCACCATCAAGCCACTACTAGGTCACAAGCAAGCCACTATTAGGTCACTATCATATCACTAGTCGGTCACAACTAGCTCACCATGTAGTCACTGGTAGGTCACTATGAAGTCACTAGTAAGTCACTATCAAACAGTTGTCAAGGTGGGAAGGATCTAAGGGGCATGACACACCCATATATTTATGAATATTCTTTCCCCATCTTTTTGTGACAAGACAACCATCCAGCGATGGTTGTTTCCTATAATTTAAATGCTTCAGCAGAAGTATTATGCAGGGAGTCTCATGTGCTGTGAAACCGAAAGCGGGCAGACAGCTAAACAATAACCAAGCCTTCTTGCCAGGGTGCCTGATTGCCTTAAAGAAATGCAAATGTGCACAACGGGTTGATCTGCAAATGTAAAGGGTGCTTGGAAGCTGTTATTGGCTTTTATTGATGGAATCACTATATGCTTTGTGATGACAAAGATTGACTTCTTTTGAGTGGTAGTGCAAGGGAGTTAACAGCTGAGCTGTGAAGTGCTTGCTATTAGGGACTGCAATATAAAAAAAAGCATTACGTAGAGTCTGGGTATTACTAAAAACTATATTTTGGAAGCATCATTTTATCTTAAAAACGATTTTGTGTGCTTTTTGCTCTATCTTATAGTGTGTGTAATGCAATTTTCAAATAATGAATTGCATATTCACAGTGTTTTCTGTCACAGGGTGGGACCTGGTAGCACTAAACATACACAAGTCACTATTTTCCACTGCACCAACCAAGCTTTAATTATGTGGCTCATCACGTAACATAGAGCATTTGTCACTGATTAATGTAAGTTGAAAAAAAGAAAAATTCCCCTTTAAGATTTACACTAGTTTTAATGTAGCTAACTGAAGGTATTGTTGCATGTAATTACAGAACATTTTTTTGAGCTTCACCTTTGAGCCCACCCCCATCCTCGCTGACCCCCACCCCCCATTGCATGTAGCATCATAGCGCTCGTACTTTTTTCATGCACTTCGACCACTGTGATCAAGTCAGTAGTAGGTCACTATCAAGTCACTAGTAGGTGATTATCAAGTCACTGGTAGGTCACTGCTAGGTCACTATTGAATCAGTAGTAGGTCCCTATCAAGTCACTAGTAGGTCACTATAAAGTCACTAGCAGGTAACTATCAAGTCACTAGCAGGTCACTATCAAGTCAGTAGCAGGTCACTATTGGGTCACTATCAACTCACTAGTAGATCACTACTAAGTCTCTATCAAGTCACTTCTAGGTCACCATCAAACCACTTCTAGGTCACTACTGGGTCACTATCAAGGTTTGGCGTAAGCATGATTGCATTGATGGTCTTTCCGTGCTCTTTCTTTATACTCCTTACTTTTTGGTGATAGTATTGAATGGAATTTGGGGGCATATTAACAAGCTGAAGTATCGCCGCTTTCTCGGCACAATTCGTGGAGAAAGCGCCCTATTAACAAGGGCATTGCAACGCCTGCCACAAGCCCACTTTGCATGTCAGCGAGAAACATCGCTAATGACATGCAAAGTGGGCGTTCCCACGTCCAACCACATGTAAAATGTGGTTGGAGGTGGGAACACCCTATCACCAAGGCAGGCGTTGGGAGGGAAAGACCTATGATAAACTTGTTTATCGCAGGTCTCTCATCGCCTGCTCTGTAAATGTAAATGTAAATGTATTTGAGCTTGTAAAGCGCACTGCTACCCGTAGGTTTCCTGGTGCTGTATAACTCTGGGGAACCCGTCCTGGCTTTCCCTGTGAGATGGTCCCTATTGGGCACCCCCAAGGTGAAGCCAGGCATCCCCGGCGTTGATGGGGCCGTTTGTGGAGATTAAGCAAGCTATTGCCCAGAGTTGCTGAGTGGGACCCATGGTTAGAGTGGCACCGAAGGCGAGATTTATCGAGCCCGCAGACATTGGCCCAACACCCTGCCGTGTCGGGAATTGAACCCTGGTCCCGGGCCGACCTCTGCTTCTGGGTCTGCCGCCTCTAACCAGTGAGCCACACTACTCCACCAGGCGTTAGGCATTGTAAACATGGGGGTGTGGATCATAAAGCTGAATCCACCCCCCCATATTAACAAGGCACACATTAGCGCTTGAAAACAACGCTTGTTTTCACGCGCTAATGTTCACTATCGCTGGCTATCGCAGGATTTACTATCGCGTATGTGTTGCGCCTTGATAATAACGCGCTAACACAGCGAAAAAATCTGGCGATAGCCGGCTATAGTGAAATGTGCGATGTGCGTTTTTTAACGCACATCTTGTTAATATGCCCCTTGGTCTTGACGTTGGGACACTTTCTGTTTTATTCTTTTTGGGGGACACACATAAAGATTCTTCTGAGACTGCTTCAAAGCGCCCGAATCCTTTTAGATAAATAGAATCTGATCAAGAGTGTGCTTGTGCAAAAAGTGCATAACTTCTATAGCACCTATAAACCACCAGAAGGGGCGTAGGCACTAGGTAAGAGCAGTAGGGACTCCACTTCAGATTTCTGGAAGTCAGATCTCTCTCTTCCCTGGGGTACAGATGTGCACCCCCTAGGGTAAGAACATCTACCCGATGGAGGATGCCAATCCATCACAAATGGATGGTCTTTCAGGATTAACAATACTAGGGTGTTGGACAACTTTGAGCTGTGGGCTGGCAGAGAATGTTAGAACTAGAGTGGGGTTTCTTTAATTATTGCTGAACTCATTTTGTTGTGGCCTCAATCATGGTTAGATCAGCATGAATGTTGTGAGTACTAACGAAAGTGGTTTTATTAAGAAGGTGTGGACAGATGCAGCGAGAATAACGACTGTTCTTGATTTCAGACACGGAGAAGCCGAAGGCGTTCTTCCTGCCGGCAGAGCCGTGTCGGTTCAGCGCATCAGGTCATTAACTCTGGTTGTAAATCATTCATTATGTAATCTGTGCAAGAGGAAACTCACTTGTATAGTGAATTCTCTTATTATGATATCTGAAGATTAAGAAATAGTAAATGAATGCAAAAAAAGTTTGATCATTTAATGTAGTAAGTAAGAATGACAGAAGCTCCCTACAAAAACCACTCCTCATTCTGACCATATCACCCAGGCAGGGCACCGGTCAGGTGGGGGGCAGCTTGAGGAGGGCCATCGCTTTCTTTGTGAAAACTGATTTCCATACTTTACTGTTTCAGGGGCATTTTCTCAAGGATCTATCGCTGAGTTATCGACACTTTATTGCAGCCAAAGTCACGATAAATTTATCGCCCCATTCACAAGCTGGTGCAAACAGCCGATATCACCAGTTTACTTGCGATAGCATCTGCAAAAACTATTGCCATAGATGACCCCAGCAACTATCGCTAATGAGATGCAGAGTAGGCGTTCCCGAGCAAAAGCCGTGACAACACCACTCCACAACATTCTCAATGACCAGCCAGATCGGTGATAAGATCCCAAAACATGCGATATTAACACACTGCTCTGACCTGGTGCAAAGTAGGAAGACAACCTGCACCAGAACAGGGAGCACAGTAGGCATGGGCGGATTTTGCGGATTGGCAATCCGCGAATTTGCATATTTGCGAATTTGCGGATTGCGAAAATCTGCAAAATCCGCGAATCCTCACGGATTTTTTTTTTTGTGTTCGCACGGGTTTCTGCAAGTTCGCGAGGGTTTTGTACAATTTCGCAAATTGCGAAATTGTACAAAACGCTCGCGAACTTGCAGAAACCCGTGCGAACACAATGTGCCCAGTAGGGTATGTGCCTCTTGTGTGTAAAAGGTCAGAGAAAGATCAGTTCAGCAGATGAAGAGAAAGAAGCTCCTGGTCACAGGAACAGCACGGGTATTGCGCTCGTGAAAGTCAAGGATGCAAAGTCTATCCAGCATCACAGCTGATTTTCCACTGTAGATTTGGGAAGAAGGCACACCTGTCCAGCCTCGACGACCCTCACAATTGTTTTTGGGCTAATGAATGAGTCACTGAATTTGAGCATCAACTACTTCGAGCGACCATGTGTGTGTTACTATGCAATCGCCCGAAGGGCTTAGGGGTCCCTTGAGTGGTCCATCAGCTGATTTTCCACGGTAGATTTGGAAAGAAAGCAGACCTGTGCTCAGCCTACTCATGCAACTATTTTACAATGGCGCCAGCAAGCTGCCAGCGCCGTTGTAAAATAGTTACAAAGTTAGCTTGCACAGGAAGCACTTAGATAAAATAAAGCAGCACCTGCTTCGTTTTATCTAGTGGTTCCTGTGCAAGCTAACTTTGTAACTATTTTACAACGGCGATGGCAGCTTGCTGGCGCCATTGTAAAATAGTTGCATGAGTGGGTGTTCAACTTTTGAACCCGTTACGTCCGCGGATTTTTTTTTGCGGATTTCGCGGGAAATCCGCAAAATTCGCGGATTGCGGATTTCCCAAAAATCCGCAAAATCCGCAGGCGTAACGGATTTCCCGCTCACCCCTAGAGCACAGCCCACAGCCACACCTGAAGAAGAACAGATGCCACGGAGCCAAGGATTATGCAGCTCAGACCCCCAAGAGGGCCCGACAACACCCACTGCCATCACCCCCGAACCAACCCCATACCCCCCAGACCACCCCCACACACTCCGGGGACCTACCCCGGGCATCCCCACTTCCCCCGGACCAAGAGATTGCACATCAACATCACAAAATCATGAACAAAATCATTCGCTTGATGTTGCACAATTACGACAAACAACAGTCATGTGAGTACAGGAAAATCAGAATCAATCATTCACCATTGAAAGTCCAAACAAAATATCACAATCAAATTTGTCTCCAAAGAACTATTTGGAAGAGCCATGGTGGGTCATCCCCGGACAATCTGTAAGTGACAGCCTGCAAGTCAATATCCAAGATAAGAAGGTGTGTCAGGCACTCATCAAAGGACAGAGAGAGAGAGAGAAAAAGAGAGAGAGAGAGAAAGAAAGAGAGAAAGCAAGAGAGAGAAAGAGAGAGACTGAACAAGGAGCGCAAGGCCAATCGGGCCCTTGGCTCATACATGCCAACTGTTGCGTGTGTTTCGTGATTGGTGCACCCTAAATCTAAGGCCTGGCATCAATTTTAGAGTGAGGGCCACATCACATTTCAGAAATACAAGCAGTAGTCAGACTGAAATTAGGCATGAAAACTCCTTTGTCTCAATACACAAGGCGGAAGGACATCTGAACCTCCCACCTTGGTCTTGAATGAGGCCAGCACCCCGTGAGTAAGATACCATACCAGACTCTGACAACTCCCACACCACGAACTGCCCTAACGAAAGACCAACATGTCGACAACCCACAAACACCTTTCCCTGCTCGAGGTACACCTGCATGGCATGCCCCTGACACATTGGTAAAAAAACTACCCATACGTCCAAAAGTTGCACACACATACGACTTATTGCTCCGAGCTGTGGCATATCGTCCACAGAACTGCTGCTGGTCTGAGGAGTGCCGGTAGTATGAGACCAACAAACGCAATGGCAGGCAATCCCGGGCACATGCACAACTCCTGTCACGTGGCACTGTACCGTGCACAAATGTTGCATCTTTTGGGATCACTGTCACTGGCAGTTTTGCGAATAAGTTGCCGCCTGAGTTTCCGTCTTGCGAACGTCACATGCGTCCAGCCCTGGTTCCACTGGCGATCATGCACATTTGAGTGGCCCATAGAGGTCTGCCTATCCAACACAACGGTAGCTGAACTGGATTATGACTCATGTGTGCGCCCCCTGTTGGCCCATGAACAGCAGTGCAACCGGGATACCCGTGCATGGGATGCCTTGATCTGTGGTGTATGTGCTGGCAGTAGTGGATGGTAGATTGCACTGCACAAGTCAACGTATGCAGTGACCACATCGAAGTGCTCCCCTATTGAGCTGTGTTGTAGATTGGTGAAACTGGGTGGATGGAGCATATCTGTCTGGACCAGTTATTGGATTGGCTCTCCCTTGTGTTCCTTGAACTCGAGAATTACCTACTTCTGGAACTGATTGCCTATGAAGCGGCTCTCGCATTAATGGGCGAGTAACTATGTTCCTGCAGCCACAACTGATTGACACCCAGAGCACAGGTACCAACACCTTGCTGCATCTTGGAGGAATGGTCACATATCCCAGAACAACAGTGGACATGTCTGCATTTGCCCGGACTCAGAATGCATGTTCATGCACCTACGCGTGTTGTTACACAGCTGTGCAAGGTGATGCACCCCATGGGCGGAGCTGCACAGCGTCGTTTAGCAATGTTCCTAAATCTGACATACTGCTGGAGGAAGACTACACACACGGCAATGTAGCACGACATGTGACCTTGTTGGTCTCTTTCACCTGCTCACTGTCAGCAGAGCACACAGTCTGCGCAGTCCGGTGGTACAGCTCCATACAGATCCCATGGGCTTTGAACCGTGTCCCCTGACATGGGGCAATGAGCAGATGCCAAACATTGTTGCAGGGATTCTGCGCATACACAGAATGGTGCACAGAGACCCAGGACCTCAGTGAATTGTGGTGGACCAAAAAACTCTCCTCAGTACCTAGAACCCCCTAACCGACTAGCATCAGTGTCTCATTAGCTCTTCGACCTATAGCAAAGGTACCAATGATTAGACAACCCAGAACATGAGACTTAGGATACACCTAGGAATGGTGGGAATCAAGAACACTCTTTCGTTATATTCTCATACCAGTCCACAAAATGGGTAAGTAAAAAGAGACACAATAAAGTTTAAAATGTTTATTTTAACGGTGTGCGCTAAGTTGCAGTATTTTTGCCAACATAAGCATATGATTAAAAATAATATGATCAGCATTGTTACAATTCCATAAAACACAAAAGGAGAAAGCATATTATAATGCTAGTGGAAACAGGACCTATAGTGCCTAGTGTACCACCCTCCTTAGCTAGGAGCTATGTTTTATAATAATATAGAAGGTCTCTTAGGCTTGAATAGGGGACCCCAGACCTCCAGGATCAACAGAGATGAATCACATCAGGATCTGCAGAAACTCTCTCTCTCTGGAAACATATTTTCTCCAAGTGCCTAAATCATGCATGTAGTGTGATATTAAAGACGCCAGAATTTCAGCTAGCTGCAGCTGCGTGCATGTTATGTCTAGAGGCTGAGCCGATAGGCCCGAACAACACCTAACACTGTTATGATAACCTTGGAGGCCTAAACTTTCACTGTGCTGACTAAGGTCAATATGTAAGTCTAGGGATGTTGAAAACAAGCCATTCTCATGTGAAGAATTTCACGCAGCCTAACTTACAACAACAGTTACATGTAGTGTTGTGTCCAAAAGCAGCAAAAAGGTAAAATGGCTTTTAAACTTCTAATAACCCTATGCTAATATAGCAATGAGCGCAAGAAGGGCCCTGCCTTCCACTATACCCTCCCTTGATCGGAACATGCACAGAAAGGGGGACAATTTGGAACACAGAGTTCAAGTTCGAGTGAGACAGAACCAAGTTAAAAATTTGCCAAACTGGACAATTGGGTGTAAAATTCGGAATTAGGAACCACAATTTTTTTTTTACTCAAAACCAAGCAGGGGCTGTATAGTGTTCTAAAGCATGAAATGTGAACAGAGCAAAAATTGAATGAAAGAAATTACGAGCCCAGTACGCGTTTGAAGCCGGAACCATGCCACTTCAATCCAAAAGCGAATAGGCACAGTACGTTGCAATTGATTCCAAGAGGAAGTCATTGTTCTCATTCGAAAACATTTCATCCATCCAGTTTAGTAATGGGAAGGAACACACATGTTCTTTGACAGCCGGAGCCTCTAGCACAATCAGAGGACAACTCGGGTGTTCTTCGAGATAACTGCATGCCAGAAAGTCATGGGCTGCATAGCATATATTCCAATTACCCAGGACTCCATGTGCCGCTGCACAGGCCATTATTCCAATACCAGAACAGTCTATTTCAGGGACTCATAAGTCGATCATAATCCGGGTTAGGAGACACCGTGTTGCAGAGATACAAATCCAGAGACCATTCAAAACTGCAATCCAGGCAATGGAAGACAGGCTGCACGCATGTAAAGTATGAAAATCAAAAAAATAATCCATACACCACACTCAAGGTAGCCAGCGGTAGCGCTCCTTAATATTCAAGCATCCGATTATGAAGCTGGAGCAGCAGGGGCAGGTTGTCATGTGACACAGATTGTGTAGCCATTTTTGAGCAAGCAAATTAACAGCAGTACACCGGCAGCCAAAGCAAGAATTAACGGTAAGCCGCCGAAGAGGCTGGAAAAAATAGAATGAAAAAATGCCGGTATCACACCAAATATAGGGCCCTATTAGGATGACGGACGGACCTGCATCCGTCCGCCACCCCAGAGGAGAAGGAACCGTCCACAGGGGCAGCGGCTGTCCCTCCGTGCAAATTAGGATGTGACCGCCACCCTGGTGGTCACATCCTGTATGTTTAACATTGCGGCGGGTGCTGCTTGAAGCAGCACCCACCACAATGTTAAAAATGCAAGCTGTGCATTTGCATGCAAAAAGCGGCAGGCACCGCGCAGTGCCTGCCGCTTCGTGCATGCAAATGCAGGGGGGTACCATAGGTACCCCCCATGTGCACCCCCACCCCCCCTTCACCCTAGGGGCCCGCAACGGCGGCCACGGAAAGTCATTACAAAATGCTAATCCTAATATGGCTGGCGGTGTCTGATAGACACCGCCACCACATGAGAGCTTTTCCGTCGCGGTCTCGCGGCGGAAAAGCGGCAGACGGAGAAATGACCCCCCAGACATCCTAATCTGGCTGGTGGTCTTTTCTGTGTCCGGCGGTGAATCTGCATCCTCCGGGCCGGTGGTGGCTTCCGCCGGCCCGGAGTATGCAGATTCATTGCAATCGTATTAACCCCCATAGTTTGGAATGAGGTCACAAGGTCAGAACTTACAATTTTAAAAAAGGGCGCCAAGCCTGTGGTCGACGAGGCATTAAAGATAGTGTGAATCAAGGCACCGAAATGCAGGGGGAGATCAGTATTCAAAAGGGAATGTACCTCGGTGCGAGTGTTTGCCACGTGAAGTACAAATGTTTCACGCGAAGAAGACAAAAGAGACCTTATTCGACTCATCTTGTTGAACTCTGCTTTCAAGGTCGGAATGGAAGGCTAGATGGATACATCGAGCTTCCCATGTGGAGGAGGGAACAGCACATTTTTGCTACAAACTACACATTGGGAGACTGTCACAATGTACGGAATCTCTGCCAGCATACCACAGCAATCTTCATTATTTAAAAGCAAATAACTACCATTTGCTAACAACGTGAAAGTTGGAATCATGGGGGGGGACAGGATTTCCTTTTAAAATGCATGCTAAATTTGGTGTGTCAGAATTGCAAGAGCCTTGCAATTGTATGTTCCTGCAAACTAATGAGTTATCAGGTGTTGAAGTGCAATCTTCACCTTTCAAATAAACTTTGTTACCCTCCCTCAGGCACCTTTAGGTGAATGGCAGAGACCAAACTTCATGGAGATAAGCGCTACCCAAAGGTTCATATCTGCCTATGGCATAGTGTTTCATACATGAATCAAATTTAAATAGTGGAAAAGGCAATGTTATTAACCCATGAATGAGCAATACACCTGCATTATATTCGGAAAAAAGAAAAAGGCAAGGGTTCTAACTTTTCAATATGCAAAAGTGAATACACAGCATCTATTATAGACATGAATTGTTGTTTCACAGTCAGATTAAATGGTAAAAATAGAGAGGAGATATTCATGTAGTCCCAAGGCACTTTACCAGCCTTTAACGTTTGTAATGTCCAAGCAAATTGCATAATGGATCGTAATTGATTTTGACCATGATACAAAACAGACACTACGTCCTGTACGATATCAATAACAGACGAAACAATATTATCCAATGTGTAAATTCGGGAAGAAAGGTTGTGAATGCTGTTATCAACAACTGCAAGCACTTTTTCCAAATTAGCCTGGTTGATTGCACATAATCTAGAAGCTGCTTCTATTTGAGATAATTTCCAAACTTCGTTGTAAACCGCATACAACTCAAAAAGCCATCTTTTTTGATCTGCCTGCCGCAGGTTATTTAACAAAATCATTCAAATCAACATCTTAATTTAATTTGGGACAAATGGAGTTTAACTGATGCTAAGGTGGAATGTTTCAGCCAATTTTGACATAATTTGCCTACCGAATAAGTAGTAACAGTATGGTCATGTTCAAAACGTCGATAGCCAGGGGCGAGACCCGAAAACGATGTTGGCATAATCAAAACTGGAAATGTTAAAAGACGAATTTAGCAGCAGAGACTGTAATTCACTAAGGGACAAATCGATGTGATTGTACCTTGTAGGGTATTCTCCCAAATCAGGAAGAGAAGGAGCATTTAATTTTTTAGACGTAGCCAATCCAAAGCTAGTGATTTGTGAAATAGTCGAATTCAAAAACAACATTTGGCTTGGGATGAGGCATGCACGATGCAAAGCTTCAGTGCCCTGTACCTGCCAATTTCTAGAACCCCAAACAGATTTAAGATTAATAGTATCTTTCCACAGTTCATAGCCCCCTATTGCTAATTGGTCAAGAAAGGACTTAGAATACAGTAATTTAGTGTGGGTAAGTCTAAAATAATCATTTTATTTTAAGATGATTTAGCAGTCATATTAAAATAAAATGATTCAGGATTTGATTGATTAAAATCAGTAAAGTATGTAAACTTTTTCAAAAATGTTTTTGAGCTGCCCTCAATGGGAGTTGGTCAATGATCCCATTGTGTGTAATTAACCACATTTCTAAATTTGTTTGCTTTGTGCAGAAAATGATTGCCATAAAGTTGGTAGCAAAATAAATCAGCATAATTGGCTGAGTCCAAATACAAATCTTCAGCATCAAAGGCAGCATAATATTTCAAATCAGAAAACAGAGTCTCTACGACCTGGACATCCCAATCATCAGAGTGTATATTTTGTTTAACTACATCACCCATTGAAACACATAGTACATTGGGAACATTGATAACCTATGTGGGACTGTGCATTTGAAATTTGACAGCATCCCATACAATCCCATTTAAAACGGGCCAAGCTGTAATGTTAACAAAAGTCTGGTCCCTCTTCATGATGTGAGATGAGGAGTGGGGTGCAAAAGTTCCATCAATTAGTCTAATTGAAGTTCTTTCCTTAACATAGTGTCCATTTACAAAATGGAAAAAATCTACCACAAATCCAATTGACATGAATAAAAAAATAGAAAAAAGCACTAGCCAAATGTAAATCTGCTGGGGTATCAAAAAATATTTTTAAAACCAAACAGCAAAAATCAAAGTTTTCGATAGGGACTTTGATGTAGTAGAAGCAGTGTTTAAATGAAAGCGTGACTGGTTAACTGCAGATGTTTGCAAATCAGGCATAGACAAATCTGTGGGATAGGTATACTCAATATCATCAAGGTGATCACCAGCCGGTGGATTCAATAAAGGATTTGTTACTGTATGCATATGGATGGCAACGTCAGGACTGGTGGTACTCGCCGGAGCCAAAACAGAATTTTTCAGCATTGCTGGACAAGAGACAGCTGGAGCCATACTAAGAAGAATCGGCCACTCGCTGTAATTTGACATTGTCAATAGAGATGTACCTGTTTTCCTTGCGACCAGGAAGTGGAGGTAAAATGACTGTTCTTGTACCCTGCACGCCAAGCACAGGAACTGGTGCACAGTTTAAGGGGCCAAACTCCTTCTTGTTCTCCTCCTTTTCAAGGACCAGGTCACCAACTCGGGGCAGCCAGCCAACTACCGGAATCTGAAGAGCAGTATCAGATGTGGAGGGCAAGTGTTCCTTTGCAAGACTGTCTCTGGTCTTATGTAGGTTCTCTAAAACAGCAGAATGTTCATCTACGTCAAAGGATGCAACAGACGCCGCTATGACTAGACCCTCAAGGTCCGGAACACACATTTTGATGCCAAAGAGCATTTTGTATGAGGTCCGCCCATCCAGAGACCTTCTAGGGACATTATTAAGTGCACCCTGAACGCTATACAAATGGGCGAGCCAGTTCCAGCCAGTACTTAACACCCTATCTGTCAAGGATTACTTTAAGTCATGGTTTAGCCGCTCCACAACTGAATTGCCCTAAGGCCTGTATGGAGACGAAAATTTGACTTGGACCCCCAATGAACCCATGGCATCCTTGTAGGCCTTAGAGGCGAATGCTGGACCCTGGTCCGAATGAAAGGTGCCACATGCACAAATTCCCACAAAGACACGCAAATCCCTGATGACAGTGCGAGCATCAGCACTCCTTTGTGGCCACACCCAAAGAAAGCTTGTGCACAAAACAACTGCAACTAAGATGTACTTATACGCAGTATCAGAGGAGAAAGGACCGCAGTGATCTAAATAAACACACCCAAGTGGTTTATTGGAAATCTACAACTGTGTTTGGGGCGGGCGCTCAGCATTTGAAGGCTTAATCTGCTGGCAAATGCCACAATGAAGGACATAATCACATGTTTCTTTGTACAATCCGCACCACCAGTAACGCTGTTGTAAGAGAGATACAGTCGCTGGAACCGCGGCATGAGCAGAGGCCATGCCCTCGTTAGCTGCTGATATCAAGGTCTGCCTGCGGTCTGCATTGGGAATCAACCTGTCACCAACGTCGTTAACTCTCACATAGGGAACTTATCAGGACTTAAAAGATAAAAGTATTTAAAAGGGAAACCTCTAGGGTAATTACCTCCCTTCTCTGTTGCGGCAATAGCTGCCAAGATTTCATCATTAATCTTACTTTTGGAATGCGTAACTGCTGCTACTACATATGTCGCTACTGTGGTCTTGGCTGCTTCATCTGCAAGACAGTTACCAACAGTGTGTACCCCCAAGCGTTGGTGACCAAGAGTATGAATTTATTTTATGCAATTTTTAAAGCGCGCAAATACCCGTACGGGTGTCTCGGCGCTGGCGTTACAGAAACACAAACACGAGAGGCAAACGTTCTTTAAGTTCTGCGAACCGAACCCATAGCATTTTGTGTTTAATCGTGCTACCTTTGGAATCACGATAATCATTCTGAGTCCCAAAAAATAAATTTTCATTGGAACACTGAACACAGTAGTTAGAGTCACTTACAATAAGAGTCAGCATACTCCAGTGCAAGCACCGAAGCACGTAGCTCAGCCAATTAGGCGGTACAGTTCCCTAATGTCTGTGTATGCACGTCATCGGTGTTGAACTCTCCATTCACCATAGTACCAACCACGATTGCTCAGGCCACTGAATAAGCATGCTTTGACACCTTTGCCGGTTGCGCCGAACCGTCAGTGTAAATGATACAATGGAAATCCTCCAGCGGGCGCAAGGTCAGAGGAGCCGGGTGAACAAATTCATACTGCAAGTACTCCTGAGATTGCAAAGAGGAATCAAAGACAAACGTGACATCCGGAGACGTCAAGGATGTGGCCCATTGTATCCAACGAGGATGCAAAGCTTTCGAATTTGGTACACTGGCTTTCGTCACTGCCTCCTGGGCAGGATACGGTGTAACAACCAACATGCGTTTTCCCTGTGACAGTTCCCGTTCTTTCAGAATCCCCTTCTGCACTGCAGTCAAAACTTTCTCAACAGTAGAAAACCGCATTTCAGCCGAAGTATACAAGTGTGACTTGTAAACAATAGGGACTGTGTCACACTCATTAAAAGTCAGGTCCGTGAAACCCACCGCCCCAGGCACAATTCTTATTACCAGGTTGGTGTGGTTATCATGAGTCAGTAAGTATTTAGATTCAAGAAGATCAGACTGCAATGATTGTAAAATTGCAGAATGTTCAGGCAGCCAGCAAGATTTGGTAAAGGTAGGTTGTACCAAGGCATAAAGCGTCTTGATACGCTGGGCATAATCAGGAATGGAGGTATGCCCAAAGTTAAAAAAAACAGTAAAGATTGTAGTTTTTTCAGAGTTGTCGGAGACCGCAGCAGTGCGCATTTCTCCAGGAAGTGATGTGCTAAACCTCGACCTTCATTGTTGAGCTCATAGCCCGGAAACAACACTGTGTACTCTGCGATGTGTGACTTTGCAAAGTTACATTTGTAACCGAAGTCCGCAAACATACAAATGATGTGGTCAACGCGACACAGATGCGGCCATAATTCGTCATCAGTGCGATAAATGTCATCAACGTACGAGCATGCATCAGGGTCGAGTCTCTCCAAAAGAGAGACAATGCAGGTGACAAAGATGCCTGGACTGTTCTTATAGCCCTTAGCTAATCTTCGGAACTGTTTTTATTTACCACCACACGTGAAGGCTGTCAATTGACTACTAATAGAGGACAGATTTTGGCTAAAAAAGCCATTGGATATGTCAAGTGCGGTCTTAAACCATTTACGCACAAGACTATCCACAAGGGCTGAACTGTGAGAATTCTCATTGTCGGACCATGCAGGTCCGACAATGAGAGTTTAAGTGCTGGTAGTCCAATACCAAACGGTACGAGCCATCAGGCTTGGTCACATGATTGTGCATTTGTGCCATTGTGTCCATCTACCCCCATCACCCCAGTCCCTGGTCGTTACTCACCCTGTTGCTGTTGGGTCAGGTCAGGTCATATCGAGCTGTGTCCAGACCCCCTAACTCCTTGCACCGTGTCCACAATGATGACTGCGGCCACCATTTCCTCCAGCTCATCCAACTCCTCCTGTGTTGCAGGTCTCCCATCTTCAGTTGCCTTTGTTGCCTTCCTGTTGGCAGTGTGTTTCTCCTTAGTGTGGCTGTGCACTTCATGCCAGCGCCTCTTGACCTCATCCATTGACCTCCTCGATACTCCGACTACATTGACTTTGGTGATGATGGGCTGCCATATTTCCGTTTGTATTGCCAATGACGCAGTGAAGGTGACGAACAGTTGTTGGTAGTGTTCTATCACCTCTGTGACGATGATCCGGTCTTCCTGCAGACTGAACCCCATCTTCCTCTTCCTTTTCTCCTTGCCCTTCCCCGACCACGGGGTTCCTGGCGGGTCCTCCGTGAGGCTTGTGGGATTCGGCTTGTCCTCTGCACTTGGTCGGGGCGCATCCATGGAGCTACGCAATTAGATTTGTTTTTGGAGTGTGTATTATTTTGCTTTTATAGTGCATTTTCCCGCATGACGTGTGGGAATTGCAGGCCTGTCGCTGGTTGTTGCTGATTTTTGTATCGCGATTTGGGGCATCGCTGTTTTTTTCGCGTTGGTGTTTTGCATTTTTGCAGCGTCACGTTGATTTTAGCACTGTCATTTGACGCGTTATCGTTGGACTATCACATGGTGCCGCCGAGTTGAGAATATAATGTTAACACAGTGTTATTTTCCCGTGGTCGACTGCGATATGCAAAGTTGCGTTAAGCTAATTTTCCGATGATTATCACACGTTCTTGAGAATATGTCCCTCATTGTTTTATAGTTTTCTCAGTAAAACTGCGCATCTCTGCAAACTTCCAAGTCCTTTCAAAGGAAATTGTGCTGTTTTTGAATGACAGTCAACGTACCATGCTTTATACATATGTGATGTGGTGCTCCGAAGTTCACCCCCACCAGCTGTATATCACACCTTTACTGCTTGTGTGCTAGACTTGTTCTTTGTGTGATGCTTGGGTTTTTCACAATCCCTTTAACTGCAGTGATGCAGGGGCGTAATGCAAGGCCCCCAGTGCCTGGCAGTGCCAGGGGCTCCCACACATTACATTTCAGAGTGGACCCCACGGAGCCTGTGGGCTGCAAAACAATACAGTAGAAAAAACACAATTTGAATCTGCAGTGAGCAGGTCTGTCAAGGGTCATGACCCAGGCAGTGTATTAGTAATGTGTTGGTGCCCTATGTCCACAACATGACAAACTCCATGATGGCTCACAGCAGCAGACTGGCCTGGGTGGGGGCGTCAGTCTCAGTCCACTCAGTGAAGCTCAGAGCAGGCACGTGAAGTCATGTTGCAGCCACCGGTTTTGATCAAGTAAGAGCTACTGATGGTATTTCAGCATAGCTTAAATTGGGGCGAAAGGCACCGCTCGTCTGTGGCTGGGGTTGTACTGGGGCTAGTAAGCCATGAACCTTGATGGACTAGAAAAAATGTAAATCAAGAATGTAACTTTTCTTTGCACTGTCAAAAGAGAAAAACATTCACTTATGGCAGTGCTGCCAAGTAGCCTCATGCTGTGCATGGCTCTGAGTACCTTCTGGTGCTTTAGTCACCGCCACAAAGCATCATGGGATTCGAAGTTTCATTTTAATCATTAAAATTGTAGGAGCCGAACCCCAATAATCATCTGAACCCCAATATTGTGAACACCCTAGTTTTACCCAATAAATTTAACTCCAAATCTTTCCAGTTGATCTTGCAGTTAGTGATTACACTCCTCAACAAAAAGCATAGCATTTAGCAGAGGAAAACAGGACAAAAAATGGAATCCCTAATGACTGAGTTACAGATCTATTACAGCATGATCAATAAATGTCGTACAGGGAAATAATGCATGAATCTCCATGAAGGCCGAGATACAGAAATAGAGACTCATAAAACTTATTAAAATCCCTAAATTGACCTGTCTAGGCAAAAAAACGAAGTGCCAGATTTATCATAATTTGACGCAGCGCAACGCAGCAAGACAACTTGCAGTTCTGCGTCAAATGGAGAGGGCAAGAATGCCACATATTTATTATAATATCGCACCTTCCTGTTCTCTCCTTGCCGTGTCGCACTCTGTGCTGCCTAGCGCACACATCAACGTGCCTGTGTTGCAGCAGGATTGCGTTTATGCAGGAAGGTCCTTGAGACTGCTCCCCCTAGCTGCACGATCAGCAGGCCCTCCTGACTGCCGATGGCGTTGCTCTGCTGCCGCCTGTTTTATCCACATTGCTGTCCCACCTCTGTTTACTGCTGTTACATGCTGCCATTCTACTGTCTTGCCTCTATTCGTTAGCCTTTAACTTTTTAATTTGTTGCCAGTAGTAACTGTAAAAGCCTAATTTTGTAACACTGTTGTCATTATTTATACTAACCATAATAGCATGTTTTGTAACATTGTCTTTAATTCTCTGTGTTGGATACATTGTCAGGTTCTTTGCCTGTATCGTTGTACTTGCTATTTTGTCTGCCTCTCCGCTCACTCTTTTCCTGCAGTTTTTGCCCCTCTCGCTTCCTGCCACCCAGCGCCAATAGCACACTGAGACCGAAGCAACAAACATGGAGGTGGAATTGCCATCATCCACAAAGAAGCCATTCATTCCAGCACCTTTGTGGATGATACCACCCGATCATAGAACACGATTTCCAACTCCACTCCGGCAGCACAACCACCTTCAGAGGGGGAACAACGTTTACAACGCAACTTTTACAACGCAGTACCTTTACGACGCAACCATTACAACGCAAGTCATTACAACGACTTGCGCTGGGGGGCACTCTAGGATAGGGAATAGTTTTAATTTACTATCCAACACCATCCCTACTATCCACGGGGACTGGAGTTGGAATAGTAAATTAAACTATTCACTATCCAGTGCCCCCCAACGCAAGTCGTTGTAACAACTTGCGTTTTAAAAGTTGCATCGTAAAGGGCATGCTTTGTAAAAGCATGCGTTGTAATGACGTACATCCCCTTCAGAGGCGCTCTCACCTACAGACCCCCCTGGTCCTCGCTCAAGCTTCTGCGACGCCATCCCTGAATTCATCGGTCCACTTACCCCTGACTCAAATCACTGCAGTTTCCTCGCCGACCTCAATTTCCACCTCAATAAGCTCAATCACACCAACACAGCCAACTTCCTCGATTTCATGGGTAGCATCGGCCTCACCCAACTAGTCCCTAACTCCACTCACACCAGAGGGGACACAACCCAATCTTCCCCGCCAGCAACAGAGTTCAATACAGCCACGTCACTTAGCTTACTGGATAGACCACACCATCATATATGTCACCATTGCAGGACCCTCCTGGCACTGCCAACAAGCCACCCCACACCACTTACCAAAACTAAAGCAAAGTATTAGAGTGTCAGTGGTCCAACTCCCTTAACGCCACCTGTCCTGACACCACAACCAACCTAGAATACGCTATCAAGAACCTCTCCACTTGGTTCACAGATAGCGCTCACAGAATCGCCCCCCGTCGAACACACCAAACTCAAAAGATCTTCCAAACAGACCGGTTTGTACACCAGGGAACTGAGAATCATCAAACAAAACTGCAAGCATCTCGAAAGAAAATGGCATACCAGCAAAGGAGCCCAGAGACTGTGCCTCCTTCAAGACCTCCCTCAACCAATAACCAACTCCTGAAAAAGACGAAAAGGAGTAGCCTCTCTGACCACATCAAAGCCGGTTCAAACCACAGCAAAGAATTCTTCAACACATCATCAGAGAATTCTTCAACCCATCAGCCACCAAAAACATCATCACCCCTTCCCATAATCTCCGCGATACCGTGACTGAAAAATGTGAACCACAACCCGCCACCTCCGATACTCTCAGCCTCCTTTCTCCAACAGACACAAACCCCACCCACATGCTCACCACCTGGATCCAGCTCACCACTGACAATACCACAGCCATCATGAACTCTGTCCACTCAGGAGCACCCTTGGAGCCCTGTCCCCACCACATCTTCAACCTCAGGAGCAAGATGATCAGCAACAAACTCACTCCCATCTTCAACTCATCCATCACCACAACCACCTTCGTTCAAGAATGGAAACGCACAGAAGTCAAAAACGTTCTCAAGAACTCTTCGACCGCCCCGAACAAATTCAAGCACTGTTGTCCCATCTTCCTGCTCCGTTTTCATGCCAAAGTCTTCTAAGGCTATCAATCGCCAACTCAGGGAGCACCTGGAAAGAAACAACCTTCTGGATACCTCCCAATCTGGGTTCTGCTCCAGCCACAGCACCAAAACCACTCTGATCACTGCCACAGATGACATACGAACCCTACTTGGTTGGGGAGATACGGCGGTACAGATCCTCTTCCAGATTTCAGCAGTGTTCGACACCATATCTATCACATACTTATAAAAAGACTTCACAACATGTAAATCCAAGGAAACACGTTCAAATGGCTTGCTTCCATCTTACCAGCAGAAACCAGAGAATCCACCTACTTCTTTTCACCTCGGAACCTAATAACAGCAGCATCCCTTAAGACTCGGCCCTCAGTCCTACTCTGTTCAACACCTAAATTACACCCATACCAGCATAGTCAGAATCCATGGACTAAACATCATATCCTACGCCGACGACACCCTTCTCATCCTCTCACTATCAGAAGACCCCTCCACCACTATGGCCTACATCGGCAGATGCATGACAAGTGTTGCCCAAAGCATGAATGGCAACTGCCTAAAACCTAACACTGACAAGACTGAAGTATTGTTCTTTGGGAACAACAACTTCCTGTAGAGCTACTCCTGGTGGCCTTCTGAACTAGGACCCTCAACCATGCCAACAGACCACACTCGCAACCATGGCATCATCCCAGACAGTCAGCTCAACTCTGCCTAGTTTTTCAGCTTTTGCATGTTCCGAAAGATCTTCAAATGACTCCCTGTAAACACTAGATGAACCATTGCTCAAGCCCTTGTCACCAGCCGTCTGGACTGTTACAATGCACTCTACGTAGGAATTACCCCTCACCTCCTGAATAGACTGCAGACCATAGAGAATGCAGCGGCCATACTCATCCTCTACCTCCCCATGTGGACCCACATCACCCTCCCTCAAGAAGCTCCACTAGCTTTCCATCCGAAAGAGATGTCAATTCAAGATGCTGATCCACACCTACAAGACCCTGCACAACCAGGACTGGCATAGAACAACCAGCGCCTGAACTTTCACCAATCCTCCAGACACCTGCGCTCAACCTGCCTATCCCTCCTTCACACCCCGAATCTGCCATAGCAACAGTGGAGGACGCTCCTTCTCCTACCTTGCTGCAAAATACTGGAACTACCTCCTATTTCCCCTTTGGACATCAGCCTTGCTGCTTGATCTCAGGAAAGGACTTAAGAGCTGGATAATCAACTGATCCTTCCTCGCAGCAGGGTTACCAGTGTCTGCTTACCCTCACGGGTTGCAAGTCATGCTATATAAATATGGTTTATTTGATTGATCAAGGATAACATCATGCTATTGGTTACAACTCTGTGCGTCATTAACCTCAATTCTCACAAATAATTTTCACATGATATTTGCACATTATTGCACTTAAAAAAAAGCACCACATGAGTATAAACTAAAAAGTCTGAGCATGCTCTTGGCTAAAAATGTATGAAGCCACCAGCCACCTTTACTGACACTGCTCGGTCCTGTTTTGTATGTTGGGAGCAGAGTACAAGATTGTCACTGAAAACATTTATAATTGTGACTTAAATTACTAAGCAAAAGTCATATCAAAGTGAAAAGATAACTGAGTGGGTCAGATATTTGAAAGGTCCCTTGAATAAACCTGCATGTGCCCTGCGCCCCTCTTTCAACCCAGCTGGCCCCTCTACTATCAATTTCTATGTCTAAGGCCACAAGTAAATGCCCTCAACCTTGAGTAACCCCATTTCCTATGGTAACCAAAGAGTGGTAGGTTAAGCCCCCATTGGGCATGCTCTCTCTCTTTTTCAGGCTGGGGACTGGGAGGTGTAGGAAGGTGTGTCAGGAAGTAAACCCTCTCCCAGGACTGAATACATAACCCAGTGCTCTGAGTCCTGTGGAGGGGGGGAGGGGAATGCCAGGGTAGTAGATATTCAAACACAATCATAATCCTGCAGGAAAAAGTAATTCCCTAAATACAAGTTAAGGCTGAGATTACCTATATGCCCCTGCAGTTACACTCATTATTGTATAGCAACTTCTTCATATGTTGCATGCTACAGACTGACAATAAGACGTGTCTTATTGTCTGTCATGTGTTCGTATCAGCCCTAAATACAACTATCTAGGAAATGATGGGTAAGTAGACACCTTTGAATTGTAAAAGTAAAGACTTTACTGAGTGATTGCCATGAAAAGAGTTTCCTTCACTAAACCTCATCATCTGTCTAGGTAGGACACCCTCCTTCCACCACACATGCATTCCTTCAAGAACTTGATGCTTTTGAGGGTGAAGACGGCACCCCAACCCTGATCTCTTAACGGTGAGAGTAAGCTTTAGATGGAGAGGGCCAAGCACTGTCCACTTGATGCCTCCATCGGACGCTTCTGTAGGAAGACTGAGGTCTTAAGCGGTGTTGAAGCTGACTAATCCTCACTCTCATAGGAGTTACTGTGGAAAGAGACTAGATCATAAATATGTTATGGGGGGTCCATTCCTGTATCAATTTTTAAGGCAATCCATTTTCAGACTAAGATCAATGGTGCTCATAATCTTGCAAACTAACTTTGACCAACATGTACTTGGATATTATATGAAGAGGCCTAAGAATGGAAACACAGGATGAGCACAATTGTACCTAGGAGAAGTGATCCCTTGGGAGAGCGCTTGAAGTGCCTCAAGACTGAACTCCATTCTTATGCAATAGAAGTGATATCTCCATAGAAAGTCCAACACTGAATGATCATAGACACTGAACTCCAGTTCTGTTGAAAGTCCAACAGCTGAATGATCATAGAGACTGAACTCCACCCTCATGGATAGAGGATACCTCTGTAGAACATCTATTCCCTGAATGATCATAGACACTGAACTCCACTCTTGTAGGATGAAGGACATTCCTCTAGAAATTCCGAGCATGAAATGATGATTGAGAAAGAACTATATTCTCATGCGATAGAGGTTGTATCTCGGTAGAAAGTTCAGGATTTAATGAAGGTAGAACCTAAACTCTGATATAATGAGATAGAGATGATAGCTCTGTAGAACACCCAAGCACTGATTGATCACAAGGGCCCAAACACACTCTCATGGATATATGAAAGTCCTTTCTAGAAATTCATAGCACTGAATGATCATAAATTATAAATTCTGCTCCTATGGAATAGAGGCGACCCCTCTGTAGAAAGTCCAGCATTTAATGAGCATGAGACTGAATTCCACTCTCATGAATGGTAATGATACCTCTGTAGAAAGGTCAGCATTGAATGATCATAGAGACTGAACTCCACTCCCATGGGATAGAGGTGATCGCTCTGTTGAAAGTCTAGCATTCAATGAGCATGGACCTGAACTCCACGTTCATGGAATAGAGGTGATCGCTCTGTTGAAAGTCTAGAATTGAATGAGGATGGACCTGAACTCCACGTCCATGGGATAGAGGTGATCGCTCTGTTGAAAGTCTAGTATTGAATGAGCATGGACCTGAACTCCACACCTATGGGATAGTGGTGATCGCTCTGTTGAAAGTCTAGTATTGAATGAGCATGGACCTGAACTCCACACCTATGGGATAGTGGTGATCGCTCTGTTGAAAGTCTAGTATTGAATGAGCATGGACCTGAACTCCACTACCATGGGATAGAGGTGATCGCTCTGTTGAAAGTCTAGAATTGAATGAGCATGGACCTGATCTCCACTCCCATGGGATAGAGGTGATCGCTCTGTTGAAAGTCTAGTATTGAATGAGCATGGACCTGAACTCCACGCCCATGGGATAGAGGTGATCGCTCTGTTTAAAGTCTAGAATTGAATGAGCATGGACCTGAACTCCACTCCCATGGGATAGAGGTGATCGCTCTGTTGAAAGTCTAGTATTGAATGAGCATGGACCTGAACTCCACTCCCATGGGATAGAGGTGATCGCTCTGTTGAAAGTCTAGAATTGAATGAGCATGGACCTGATATCCACGCCCATGGGATAGAGGTGATCGCTCTGTTGAAAGTCTAGTATTGAATGAGCATGGACCTGAACTCCACTCCCATGGGATAGAGGTGATCGCCCTGTTGAAAGTCTAGAATTGAATGAGCATGGACCTGAACTCCACGCCCATGGGATAGAGGTGATCGCTCTGTTGAAAGTCTAGTATTGAATGAGCATGGACCTGAACTCCACTCCCATGGGATAGAGGGGATTGCTCTGTTGAAAGTCTAGTATTGAATGAGCATGGACCTGAACTCCACGCCCATGGGATAGAGGTGATCGCTCTGTTGAAAGTCTAGAATTGAATGAGCATGGACCTGAACTCCACGACCATGGGATAGAGGTGATCGCTCTGTTGAAAGTCTAGTATTGAATGAGCATGGACCTGAACTCCACTCCCATGGGATAGAGGGGATCGCTCTGTTGAAAGTCTAGTATTGAATGAGCATGGACCTGAACTCCACGCCCATGGGATAGAGGTGATCGCTCTGTTGAAAGACTAGTATTGAATGAGCATGGACCTGAACTACACGCCCATGGGATAGAGGTGATCGCTCTGTTGAAAGTCTAGAATTGAATGAGCATGGACCTGAACTCCACGCCCATGGGATAGAGGTGATCGTTCTGTTGAAAGTCTAATATTGAATGAGCATGGACCTGAACTCCACGCCCATGGGATAGAGGTGATCGCTCTATTGAAAGTCTAGAATTGAATGAGCATGGACCTGAACTCCACTCCCATGGGATAGAGGTAATCGCTCTGTTGAAAGTCTAGAATTGAATGAGAATAGACCTGAACTCCACTCCCATGGGACAGAGGTGATCGCTCTGTTGAAAGTCTAGTATTGAATGAGCATGGACCTGAACTCCACGCCCATGGGATAGAGGTGATCGCTCTGTTGAAAGTCTAGTATTGAATGAGCATGGACCTGAACTCCACGCCCATGGGATAGAGGTGATCGCTCTGTTGAAAGTCTAGAATTGAATGAGCATGGACCTGAACTCCACTCCCATGGGATAGAGGTGATCGCTCTGTTGAAAGTCTAGTATTGAATGAGAATGAACCTGAACTCCACTCCCATGGGATAGAGGTGATCACTCTGTTGAAAGTCTAGAATTGAATGAGCATGGACCTGAACTCCACGCCCATGGGATAGAGGTGATCGCTCTGTTGAACGTCTAGTATTGAATGAGCATGGACCAGAACTCCGCTCCCATGGGATAGAGGTGATCGCTCTGTTGAAAGTCTAGAATTGAATGAGCATGGACCTGAACTCCACTCCCATGGGATAAAGGTGATCGCTCTGTTGAAAGTCTAGAATTGAATGAGCATGGACCTGAACTCCCCTCCCATGGGATAGAGGTGATCGCTCTGTTGAAAGTCTAGTATTGAATGAGCATGAACCTGAACTCCGATCCCATGGGATAGAGGTGATCGCTCTGTTGAAAGTCTAGAATTGAATGAGTATGGACCTGAACTCCACGCCCATGGGATAGAGGTGATCGCTCTGTTGAAAGTCTAGTATTGAATGAGCATGGACCTGAACTCCACTCCCATGGGATAGAGGTGATCGCTCTGTTGAAAGTCTAGTATTGAATGAGCATGGACCTGAACTCCACGCCCATGTGATAGAGGTGATCGCTCTGTTGAAAGTCTAGAATTGAATGAGCATGGACCTGAACTCCACTCCCATGGGATAGAGGTGATCTCTCGGTTGAAAGTCTAGTATTGAATGAGAATGGACCTGAACTCCACTCCCATGGGATAGAGGTGATCACTCTGTTGAAAGTCTAGAATTGAATGAGCATGGACCTGAACTCCACGGCCATGGGATAGAGGTGATCGCTCTGTTGAAAGTCTAGTATTGAATGAGCATGGACCAGAACTCCGCTCCCATGGGATAGAGGTGATCGCTCTGTTGAAAGTCTAGAATTGAATGAGCATGGACCTGAACTCCACTCCCATGGGATAAAGGTGATCGCTCTGTTGAAAGTCTAGAATTGAATGAGCATGGACCTGAACTCCACTCCCATGGGATAGAGTTGATCGCTCTGTTGAAAGTCTAGTATTGAATGAGCATGAACCTGAACTCCGATCCCATGGGATAGAGGTGATCGCTCTGTTGAAAGTCTAGAATTGAATGAGCATGGACCTGAACTCCACGTTCATGGAATAGAGGTGATCGCTCTGTTGAAAGTCTAGAATTGAATGAGGATGGACCTGAACTCCACGTCCATGGGATAGAGGTGATCGCTCTGTTGAAAGTCTAGTATTGAATGAGCATGGACCTGAACTCCACACCTATGGGATAGTGGTGATCGCTCTGTTGAAAGTCTAGTATTGAATGAGCATGGACCTAAACTCCACACCTATGGGATAGCGGTGATTGCTCTGTTGAAAGTCTAGTATTGAATGAGCATGGACCTGAACTCCACTCCCATGGGATAGAGGTGATCGCTCTGTTGAAAGTCTAGAATTGAATGAGCATGGACCTGATCTCCACTCCCATGGGATAGAGGTGATCGCTCTGTTGAAAGTCTAGTATTGAATGAGCATGGACCTGAACTCCACGCCCATGGGATAGAGGTGATCGCTCTGTTGAAAGTCTAGAATTGAATGAGCATGGACCTGAACTCCACTCCCATGGGATAGAGGTGATCGCTCTGTTGAAAGTCTAGTATTGAATGAGCATGGACCTGAACTCCACTCCCATGGGATAGAGGTGATCGCTCGGTTGAAAGTCTAGAATTGAATGAGCATGGACCTGAACTACACGCCCATGGGATAGAGGTGATCGCTCTGTTGAAAGTCTAGTATTGAATGAGCATGGACCTGAACTCCACTCCCATGGGATAGAGGTGATCGCCCTGTTTAAAGTCTAGAATTGAATGAGCATGGACCTGAACTCCACGCCCATGGGATAAAGATGATCGTTCTGTTGAAAGTCTAGTATTGAATGAGCATGGACCTGAACTCCACTCCCATGGGATAGAGGGGATCGCTCTGTTGAAAGTATAGTATTGAATGAGCATGGACCTGAACTCCACGCCCATGGGATAGAGGTGATCGCTCTGTTGAAAGTCTAGAATTGAATGAGCATGGACCTGAACTCCACCCCCATGGGATAGAGGTGATCGCTCTGTTGAAAGTCTAGTATTGAATGAGCATGGACCTGAACTCCACTCCCATGGGATAGAGGGGATCGCTCTGTTGAAAGTCTAGTATTGAATGAGCATGGACCTGAACTCCACGCCCATGGGATAGAGGTGATCGCTCTGTTGAAAGACTAGTATTGAATGAGCATGGACCTGAACTACACGCCCATGGGATAGAGGTGATCGCTCTGTTGAAAGTCTAGAATTGAATGAGCATGGACCTGAACTCCACGCCCATGGGATAGAGGTGATCGTTCTGTTGAAAGTCTAGTATTGAATGAGCATGGACCTGAACTCCACGCCCATGGGATAGAGGTGATCGCTCTATTGAAAGTCTAGAATTGAATGAGCATGGACCTGAACTCCACTCCCATGGGATAGAGGTGATCGCTCTGTTGAAAGTCTAGAATTGAATGAGAATAGACCTGAACTCCACTCCCATGGGACAGAGGTGATCGCTCTGTTGAAAGTCTAGTATTGAATGAGCATGGACCTGAACTCCACGCCCATGGGATAGAGGTGATCGCTCTGTTGAAAGTCTAGTATTGAATGAGCATGGACCTGAACTCCACGCCCATGGGATAGAGGTGATCGCTCTGTTGAAAGTCTAGAATTGAATGAGCATGGACCTGAACTCCACTCCCATGGGATAGAGGTGATCGCTCTGTTGAAAGTCTAGTATTGAATGAGAATGAACCTGAACTCCACTCCCATGGGATAGAGGTGATCACTCTGTTGAAAGTCTAGAATTGAATGAGCATGGACCTGAACTCCACGCCCATGGGATAGAGGTGATCGCTCTGTTGAAAGTCTAGTATTGAATGAGCATGGACCAGAACTCCGCTCCCATGGGATAGAGGTGATCGCTCTGTTGAAAGTCTAGAATTGAATGAGCATGGACCTGAACTCCACTCCCATGGGATAAAGGTGATCGCTCTGTTGAAAGTCTAGAATTGAATGAGCATGGACCTGAACTCCACTCCCATGGGATAGAGGTGATCGCTCTGTTGAAAGTCTAGTATTGAATGAGCATGAACCTGAACTCCGATCCCATGGGATAGAGGTGATCGCTCTGTTGAAAGTCTAGAATTGAATGAGCATGGACCTGAACTCCACGCCCATGGGATAGAGGTGATCGCTCTGTTGAAAGTCTAGTATTGAATGAGCATGGACCTGAACTCCACTCCCATGGGATAGAGGTGATCGCTCTGTTGAAAGTCTAGTATTGAATGAGCATGGACCTGAACTCCACGCCCATGTGATAGAGGTGATCGCTCTGTTGAAAGTCTAGAATTGAATGAGCATGGACCTGAACTCCACTCCCATGGGATAGAGGTGATCGCTCTGTTGAAAGTCTAGTATTGAATGAGAATGGACCTGAACTCCACTCCCATGGGATAGAGGTGATCACTCTGTTGAAAGTCTAGAATTGAATGAGCAGGACCTGAACTCCACGCCCATGGGATAGAGGTGATCGCTCTATTGAAAGTTCTAGTATTGAATGAGCATGGACCAGAACTCCGCTCCCATGGGATAGAGGTGATCGCTCTGTTGAAAGTCTAGAATTGAATGAGCATGGACCTGAACTCCACTCCCATGGGATAAAGGTGATCGCTCTGTTGAAAGTCTAGAATTGAATGAGCATGGACCTGAACTCCACTCCCATGGGATAGAGGTGATCGCTCTGTTGAAAGTCTAATATTGAATGAGCATGAACCTGAACTCCGATCCCATGGGATAGAGGTGATCGCTCTGTTGAAAGTCTAGAATTGAATGAGCATGGACCTGAACTCCACGCCCATGGGATAGAGGTGATCGCTCTGTTGAAAGTCTAGTATTGAATGAGCATGGACCTGAACTCCACTCCCATGGGATAGAGGTGATCGCTCTGTTGAAAGTCTAGTATTGAATGAGCATGGACCTGAACTCCACGCCCATGTGATAGAGGTGATCGCTCTGTTGAAAGTCTAGCATTGAATGATCATGGAGACTGAACTCCACTCCCATGGGATAGAGGTGATCCCTCTGTTGAAAGTCTAGTATTGAATGAGCATGGACCTGAACTCCACTCTCATAGATGTGATCCCTTTGTAGAACATTTAAGCCCTGAATGATCATAGAGACCGAATTCCACTCTTGTGGGTTGGAGGATATTTATCTGTATACATTCGAACCATTAAATTATCATAGGACTGAACCCCACTCTCATGAAATAGAGGTGATCCCTCTGTTGGACATCTAAGCACTGAATGACCATAGAGACCAAACTCCACTCTTGTAGGATGGAGGAGATTACGGTGTCGAAATTGTAACCATTGAATGATCGTAGAGACTGAACTCCACTCTCATGGTAGAGAAGGAGCTTATTCCTTTAGAGGTGGTTACTAACCCTACAGGCAACAATATCAGTCCGGCCAGAGACAGTACCATCCTTAGAATGCACCACAGCAACAAAACCGACAACCACCCGTGACTGCATATGAACGTGCATTCTGAGGAGAGTAATCTGCCCGCGGCAGAGATCCTAACTAGAAACAGTGCCACAATTTAGAGCCGACTACCCCATACTCTCCACCAACCTGTATTGGGGGTCACATTTGAAACCATCTATGCCAGTGTTCTAGGATAACATCCGACAAGTGGGTCCTCAATGTGATCTCTCGGGGGACAAAAACTCACGTTCTCCAAAAGCCCTCCTAACACCCCACCAACAGGACCACCTCCCTCTCACTAAAAACAACTCCTGAGCCAGATCTCCATCATGCTGAAGAAGGAAACTATAGATGTCATTCCAAAACTTAATCTATGCTTATGCTTTTCCCTTGATCCCAGTGGTCCCAAGGGTGCTCAACAAACTGAAGAAGAGAACTTTTCAGACTTCTCCTCATAGCTCTCAAGTGGTCCAGACAGTTCTGGTTCACAAGCTCCTACTCCTCTTGAAACAAATCCTCATATCCAGCACAAACGGATACCGACACTGCTGACCACGAACCAGGGCCAGGTCCATCATCCAAACTCGACATCGCTACATGTATCGGCCTGTCTCCTGAGTTCAAGAAGTTCTCCATGATAGACATTCCTGTCAGACTGCAGGGAAATCCTTGCCATGGTAAGAGTGGACACCACGGACAGAACTTATAAAGTCAAGTGGAAACGCTTCTGCCTTGGTGTGCAGACTCTAAGATCCACCCTCGAACATCACCGCTGGAGCAAATTCTCCCATATCTATTCCAACTGGCAAGATCTGGCTTGACTTTTCGTCCATCAGAGTGCACCTAGCAGCAATTTCAAGTTTTTAGGTGATCCAGTAATGCAGCTTCTTTACGGTCTAGTAGAATTTAAAGAAAATTCCTCAAGGGCCTATTCAGGACATTTCCTCCAGTAAGAAATCCTCTGCAATCGTGGTACCTGAATGTGGTGATGGGGCAGCTCATGAAAATACCTTGTGAGCCCATTAACAAGACAGAATTAAAGCATCTTACGTGGAAAACTGGTCTTCTCGTGGCTCTCACATCTGCCAGAAGTGTAAGTAACATTCAGGCCTTTACTATTGAGGAACCTGAAGGAAAGTAGGATCTTTTCTTTATGGTTACCCCCACTTTTTGCCGGGTATCAGTGTGTTTTGTCCGTATTTTGCTGGGATCCTGCTTACCAGGACCCCAGCACCTGTGCTATCTCTCCCAAAATGGCTTTGGTAAGTAATTTTGTACCTTCACAATTGGCTACTGGTGTACCCTTATAATCCCCAATATATGGTTCTAAGATACCCAAGGCCTAGGTACATCAGGGGTCTCCCGTGGTCTGCAGTATGTATTGTGTGCCCCATGGGAGTCCTCTTAAACTCTGACTACAGGCCTGTCATTGCAGCCTGTGTGAGATATAGGTTTTCTTATATCTGAGGCGGGAGTGAAAGTGGTGGCTATGAGGGCTAGGTTAATTGTCATACAACAGCTCCTCAGGGGACTACTGGTCTGCAAAGACCGAGGTATGATGCCAGGTGCAGTACGCTCATGGATTGGCTTGCCTTTGGCGTGTCCGCTGCACGGACGCACTGAGAGTGTCTTCAAATAGCTCTCCATCGGAGGGGAGGTGTTACCAGGGAGGTGTGGCTAATGGTCCGTCACTGCGAAGCGCATTGCGGAATAGTTAGGAAAATATCAGCTCAAACCAGGGTCCAGTAACCCCACTTACCCACCTTCAGGCTCCCCTGAGGACGCTAAGATACTGACGACATTAAAGGTAAGCAAAAGAAAAGTGCAAAAGTGAACACGTAATCATTTAAAATGGGTATAAAACCCGTTAAATATGGCGGTCAGTACCGAAGGAGCCAGGCACTTCCTGAAAAGGGCACAGTGTGTATACAAGGAAACAAAGAGTTGGGGGCTAAACAGGTAGCCCCGTAGCTCACCCTCTAGTTGGGGGTAGAGGGTTTTTTTTACCTGTACCAGTGGTGCATAGATCATTCTGGCTCATCTGGCCACTTGCTGCGCACTGATAAATGCCCCTCATTGAGCCAGACAAACCCAGAGTCCCAAAGACGGTCAAACCAGTCACCCCTGGTCAAGGCGTTTACCGGGGCTAACAAGAATTTGACTGAGGGTCTGATGGAATCATGGAAGCTCCAGCTTTATTCTTTTCTGGTTGAATCAAAATAGGCAGGGAGCAGTCACTTCTGAATATAAGATGGTTTCTCTTGAGAGGCCAGGTTATTTAGGCAGGGCTGGTGCTGGACAGTGCTTCTTCTGCCAAGACTTATGAGGTGTCAGAAGATGATTGGCCTGGAAGGGGTCTCTTTCCTGGTTCACTCATGCAGTACTCTAAAAGTGAAAGTGCTGACCTCACCTGATCGCTCACACTTGTAGTGACACCAAGGAGTGCTCAACTCAACTACTGGCATGGAAGATGTAGAGGTACCCACACCCCTCAGAGAAAAAGAGGCCATATATTGAATGGGAAGCTGGTTGTCAAATATTTTGCTTATAAAATATTTTTATTTTTTAGCTAGATGCAAATAAAGAGTAATATATACAGCTATAGTAACTCACAACATTGAATGTAAATGTCTACTTACCTTGAAATTCATGAAATAAAAATAATGTTTTTCTTTTTCATTTTCTCTGTCCCACCAGCTAAAAAACCTAAAACCGGTAAGTAAACCAAGTGTGAGTCCTGGTGACATGTTAGGTATTACAAATGAGCGACCCTCACTCCCAGAGAAGTTCATTTCAGGCAGAAGCCATAAAACTCATCTCAGAAAGAGACCAACTTTGGCTATGACCACAGTGTTACACTTGAAAACTGACATTTGATTGGTCATAACCCACTTCTCTGTGCCTCATCTTAAGCAAATGACGCATCTTTTTCCTCCAATGTGATATAATAATTTCATTTTAGTTGCTCAAGGTTCAATCTCTCTTTGATTGTTTATTATGTGTGCAATTGGCATCTATAATTGTATCTTATAGTAGATAAGTCAGGACATGTTTCTCGAATATTTTCTGTTATGTTGGGGCTGAAACAATTGTAAATCCACAAATGAGATCAAATCATAATATCACATATTTTGCCAAATGTAACTCATATATAAAGTGAGTGCGCAGTGAAGGAGATAGAGAACACAGGAAGGTGTAAAAAGTAAAGGAGAAACAGATGATATGAGTGAACGAAAAGGAGACTGGAGGATTCAATTGATAATGAAAAGAGATCGGGAGAATGGGAGTTGAGAAACAAACACAGGATCTCAGAGCAGACATCTAAAGAGGAAGAGGTATGCAGCAAAGAGATCTGAACGCTGTGGCAAGGGTTCTCACTAAAGTATAGAGTCATTATCTCAGTTCTTTTGTCAGAGGCCAGAAACATCGTACATAGTTGAAGGAAATGACACATGGTAGGGTTCAGACATGTTGTTTGCAGCTTGTCTGCATGTGTGGAATGTGGAATGGAGAAGGATGAACATAGAATGCAGACAGGGGAAAATGAACTTCAAATGAGGAATGGAGAAGGATGAATGAGAAATTAAGTAGGATGTAGAAGGCTGGCTCAGTATATGGTGTACACCTATGGTGAGGCACTGTGCACTGAGTCCAGGCAGCCCTTAGTGGTAGGATTTAGGTCACTGAAAACCAAAGCTAAAGGGGTAGCTTTGGAGAGCACCGATGTCCCCCCATGGGTCCGTAATGCATCTGGTCAGGCACCAGCAGTGCTATTGCGACCTTTCCTGGCGCCAGGCCCGGCGCCGATGCTCCAGGCACCGCTTGTGCTCCGTATGGTGGCAGCCCCATTCTGATGCCTAACGACACAGAGCCGGTACCGCATTGACCAACGCCCATTCTGGTACCGATGGAACCTCTAGGTCCTACGTTGTTTCCTGAAGGGCTAGGAGTGGAAAAAGATTGGAAGGGGTTGTTGGACCCTTTAGAAGACCAGCCTCATAACATAGACTGGTGTGAGGAGCTGGCTGCGGCCAATGGACTGGGCACTGCTCCAGATACTTCCATGCTTTTTCACCTACTGTGGCTACGGAGGAGGGAGCTTCATTTGCTATGGTAGTGTGAAGGGTGGAGGAGGTCCTGGACCTTCAGCTCTGTTCGGTGGTGGTCAAGTCTAATTTCTTGCTGGAGGTCTTGCAGTCAGGTGTCTCCTCTTTGGAACCCTTGCTACCTTTCATTACGGCCCTTACAGTTGTCCTACTGGGTACCTGGTCCAAACCCAGCACAGGGGCTCCTGTGAATAGGGTAATCAGCTGCCGCCACCACCCTGTCCCAGGTGACCCAAGCGGCCGCACCATCCACCCTACCCCTGAGATCGTGGTGGTCCAATTCTCTAACTCCCACAGCGCATTCCCTTCTGCACCCTGGACTGGGAATTCAAGAGACTGGACAGTTGGGGTCAGAAAATGTTTTCTTCTGCCAGCCTTGCATTACAGTTAGTGAACACTGAATGCTTATTGGGCCATTATTCTCACTCCCTGTGTGAAATGGGTGCCAAAGTGCTGCAGCAAGTCTCGGAGGAGAGCTGGTCCATCCTCTCCCAAGCGGTAATAGATGGGAGAGATACAGGAAAGTTTGCCGTCTGTTATGGTCTCGACACAACCGACTCACTGGGCAGAGCTATTTCATCGATGGTGGCTGCTTGACGCCACACCTGGTTGAGGACTTCTGCCTTTTCAGGCGATGTCCAGGCTTCTCTCATGGACATGGCCTTTGATGGCACCTGTCTCTTTGGAGTCAAGGCAGACATGGCGCTGGTGCGCTTATGGACTCACAGTCTGCCTTTCGCCCCTTGCATGGCTACGGAAGGAGCTATCAGCTGCGCCAGCTGTTTCCCAGCCAGAGGACCTTGCAAGTTTAGCAAACTCAGCGTGGTCGAGGGCACGGCTCATTTCGACCTAGTGGGTTGGGCGGCCAGAGGTCGGGTCAGTCCACCCCCCTGCAGCCTCAGCCTCACCCTCCAAACCCTAGTCCTAGTCTTGCCTCTCAAGATAATGGGTGGCCAGTTGGTGGCAGATTCCGCCACCACCTCTACCGCTGGCTCGATGTCACATCAGACAGGTGGGTCCTCCAGATAGTCCGAAGGGGCTACTCCCTCCTCTTTGAGACTAATCCTCCCTCCATGCCTCCATCGTACGAGCGTCTGATGGGAGGATCATCTCACTTTGCTTCAAGAGGAAGTCATGACTCTCTTGGCCAAAGGAGCTATAGAGTGTTACCACAAATAGGCTGTGGTTGATATTCTAGCTACTTTCTGGCTGCAAAAAAGGACAAGGGCCTTTGTCCTATCCTAGATCTCTGAGCCCTCAACTACTTCCTCAAATAGGAAAAGTTCAAGATGCTCACATTGGCTCAGGTCCTCTCTGCCCAGGACCCAGGAGACGGGATGGTAGCATTGGACTTGCAGGATGCCTATTTCCATATTCCCGTCCTGCCTGCTCAGCTATGCTATCTGTGGTTTACGGTAGGCCTTGAGCCTTTTCGCTTCACCATGCTTCCCTTTGGACTTACCCGCACCCCTCGGGTGTTCAACAAGATGATGGCGGTGGTCGCAGCTCATCTGCAAAGGTTAGGGGTGTTAGTCTTCCCTTATCGCAACAACTGGCTGTTTAAGCCAGGCTCACCCCAGGCAGTCGTCTCCCAGCTCCAGACTATGGCAAACCTTTTGCATTCGCTGGGGTTCATATTCAATGTACTGAAGTCACACCTGACTTCATCTCAGATTCTCCCGGTCATCGGAGCAGTTCTGGATGCAGTGCAGTTTTGGTCCTATCCTCCCGGGCGGCGAGTCCATGCTATTCAGGCTATGATACTGATGTTTCAGCCTCTATACTGGGTTTTCGTGAGACTGACTCTGAGGCTGCTCGGCCTAATGGCCTCCTGCATCCTGTTGTTGACACATGCCAGATGGCATATGCGGGCTCTGCAGTGGAACCTGAAGTTTCAGTTGGAGCAGCATCAGGGGAATCTTCCCAACATGGTCCAGTTCTCAGAGGGATCTGCACAGGATTTGCAGTGGTGGCTCACAAATCGCGATTTGGTCAGAGGAAGACCCCTCTCCTTTCCTCAATCAGATCTCACAGTAGTGACAGATGCTCACCTCCTGGGATGGGGCGGCCACTTGGGATTGGTGGGATCGAAGGACTCTGGTCTCCGGTGGAATCCGGAATCTACATCATCCTGCTGGATCTATGAGCGAGATGTTTGGCGTTGAAAGCCTTTCTTCCTTCCATCAAGGGGAAGCTTTTGCAAGTGTTCACAGACAACACCACTTCCATATGGTACAGCCACAAATAGGGCAGGGTGGGGTCATGAATCCTTGTCAAGAGGCTCTGCATCTTTGGACTTGGCCAGGACACTTGGGCACCTCCCTGGTGGTTCAACACCTGGCAAGTTCGCTGATCGCCAGGGCAGTGAACTCAGCCATTGATGCCTAGTGAATCTTGAATGGTGTCTCTATCCAGAGGTGGGGTAAGGTCTCTTTCAACTGTGGGAACAGCCTTGATTAAATCTGTTTACCTCTGCCAAGAATACCCAACGTAAGCAAATTTGTGTACTGGAATTTCCAAGGTTGATCTCGCTTGGAGACGCTTTTCACCCTGAGTGGCACTTAGGAGTCCTGTATGCCTTCCTGCCCATACCACTTCTGTTCAGCTTTCTCAAGTAGATCAAGAACGACGGGGCCCAAGTCAGAATTGTGGACCCGGACTGGGCACAGTGAGTCTGATAGCACATGCTTCTTGAAATGAGCATAGATCCTCCGATCAGGCTGGCCCTTCCGGAGGATCTTCTGTCGCAGCAGCAGGGGAGGGTCATCCACTCGAACCTGTCAACTCTACACTTTCTTGGGTAGAGGTTGAGCATCAGCAGTTTCCAGCATATGACCTTCCTCCTGAAGACTGTAATATTATTTTGGCAGCCAAGTGCCCCTTAACCAAGTCGTGTATCCCTGCACACGTTTACCAAGCACTACTGACTGGACAGTCAAGTCCGCAGAGGCTGCCTTTTTGGCTACTCTGTCTTGCAGGACTTCCTTATTTTAAACTTGCCCTCAGTCCCTCCTCGGGGGATGGTATTGCTTGGGTATATATTCAAAGGTAAGGAATCTGTGGCTAGATGTCTCTATTTGATGGACAAGTCACTTACCTTTGGTAATGCCCTACCTGGTAGAGACATGATCTAGCTGCAGATTCCTTACCGACCCACCTATCCTCTCTGCAATGCGAACAGGTTTTTAGGGTCAGGGGTGATCCCTTTCAGGGCCCTAGTTGTTCAAAAGACATCAGTGCCAGTGCACTTCATGGCTCCGCACTTCTGGCATGGAAATTCGTGAAAAGTGACTTGTGTCAGTGCACTGATGAGGTGCGTAGATAAGTAACGCTGACATCACTATTCCGCAGACTACCGTGTCGTGCAGAGCCGACTGACATCACCTATCGGCACTCAAGGGCATTGCTCAATGAAAAATCAATAGAATCCAGTCTGGTGCTTGGGAAATTCAAAGGTAAGGGATCTGTTGCTAGATCATGTCCCCACCAGATAAGGCGTTACCGAAGGTAAGTAACTTGTCCTATAGGAAAGGGATGCACAAACCTATAAAAGAGTACACTCATTGTATTCTCAAACTGCCTTTCTATTAATTAATGGAATTAATTCTACTTCTAAATGATTTTATACATCATTTGTAATTATTTTAATACATATTAAAAATACTGTATTTTACTTTTGGTTATAACTTTTTAATTTTTATAATTTTCTTATTTTAAATTTGGAAAAATAATTTTACTTTATGTAAATATATTGACATTTCTTAGTTTCAACTTCAGAACATAATTTTATACTGCAAAATATTTACATTTTCCGATATAGAATTAACTTATTTATGCAGTCAAATTTTTATACTGTCATACCATTAAAATAAATATACAAAGTTAAATAGTATTAATATTGAACATAAAAATATGTTTTCCCAATTTTTAAAAAAGTTCACTAAACTTTTCCTTATACTTATCATAGGGAGGTAAAGAGGGACCTGCTGTTAGGTGGTCATGTTTTTTGCTGCTTTAATAAGTCCTCCCTGAAATTTGCCAGAAATGGTTGCTTTTTCAGAAGGGTCAATGTGATGATTTTTCAATTGTATCTTCAAGTGTGGAGACCCCACCCGGGATCTGAATTTAATATAGTAGATTCAGAAGAACATTATACTCCGAGCATCCTGTGTTGCGAAACTGATTAGGTAGGACAGCTTTATAGGTGGCCGTTTCATCTTCTGGACATACTGTAAGCTTCCAGCAGTTCTCCATAGAAGAATTCTCCACAGGGTCCCAAAAAGATGATTCCAAATACATCCTTTCATTCCACCAAAGTCTTTTTCAGATATTCATATGAATTGATAAATATATGTCCCACTGCATTACCCAACCTTAATTGGAACAGGTGAGGGTGGCAGGTAATGGTATTTGTCCAATAGTAAGTTCTAAGGAGATACCGCCATTGGACGGCAGTGGATTAAGAGTCAAATATACCATGGCTCATATTGTTTGATACGCTTGACTGCCAGATACACTCCTAAAAAAGGCATTCGATCAGGGAGATAAACCCAGCTGGTGGTGCCCCCATATCATGAGGGCACTGTAGAAAAATGCCGTTTGATGATACTGAAAAAATTCAATACAGTTGTCTTGGGAAACAGGTTTCTTCAACTACTGGCCCTCTGACATTGGACCTGCTGCCACTGTACGTAAAACTCTACAAACCTTTGATTTATTCACCTCATGCACCTCTGACAGCTGTTGCTTCAACACTTTGTAAGTGGGTAAATGATAAAACAAATGGATCTCACACCATTCATGCCACTTTCATTCAATGTTCTCTTTCATAAAACTGGAATTAAACGTAAGACCACATAGGACACTAGAGTCCTGATATCTATTCAATAATGGAAATGTGACCTTCATGTAATGCGGTGTCACTGATTTTGGATGTAATTCATCAATACATATGCCATAAAGCTGTTCAAGACAATCAAGCACTACATAAAACCCCTGGGCCCACCTATTCCTTATTCTACAGAAAAGTGCAATGCCATCAACCTCTTCTCTCCTGAATAAACACAGAAGATTTGACAGAACATCAACAACACCAACCCTGATTGAATGCTTACAAGCATCCATTGTTATAGAATCCCATAATGTTCAGCCTTCAACCCTCTATTTCTCCAAGATCTCACTGACATTCCCAACTCCCTAAAAGCCACATCGTTTCAAGAATAATGTTAGACCATTGTCCTTCACCAAAGCTTGCTGGAGATGCAGTCTTACCCCTACTTACCATTGTCGTCAATGCCATCCTCACTCAAGGCATCTTCCCAGTGGAACTCAGGATGGACAGGATTCTTCCACTCCGAAGGAAACCAACTCAGACCATGATTACCACTCCACCTACCAGCCCATCCCTCACCTACCATTTATCAGCAAGATCATTGAAAAAGCAGCCTATGTTCAACTCCAAGATCACACCAATGCTAACCATCTCCTGCATGACTAGCAGTCTGGCTTTAGCTCAAGCTGCAGCACAGAAATCGCTGTCTTAAATGTCGTAGATTATGCTTTCTGGACCACAGATCACTTCCTGCCTTTTGATATGGCTTGACTTCTCAGCTGCTTTCAACACAGCTTCATATGCACCCTGGAGTCTTCAAAGAGATTCATCGGCAGGGCCTTCACTGGTTCTCTTCCTATCTTTCTAACCTGCTCCAGTTTATTCACATGGGCATGTCCAGGTCACAAAATATCCCTAGCAGCTGTGGAGTCCCCCAGTGCTGCACACTGTGTCCTGTCATATTCACCCTATACATCAAGCTGCTCGGGGTTCTACTCACAAATACCAGCATCAAAGATTCAGCAAGGAATGATTGAACGCTAATGATGCTCAAGTCTTCTCTACTTCAAACAACCAATGCCTCAAGCTCTGCACCAGATCCAGAGATGGATGCCCAGCGCCTTCCTGAAGATCATCCCGCCCAAGACAGAATTCCTGGTATTTTCCAACAACAAAGGACAAACCAGGGTCAATGATATGAACCTTCATGCCTTTGAACCCCAACTTTCTCAGAGTCCCAGGTCACTTGTATTCACCATAGACACTGCCCTCGCCCCCAAGGATACATTCCAATAAACACAAAGACAGTGGAACCAGCGCTCTCTTCTATAGAAAGTCAACTAATTTCTTTCCAGAAAATAACTTCAGAACTACTGTTCAATCCCTTGTTCTCTTGCATTGTAGCATTGGTAATGCCCCACTTCCTGAGGATTTGTGGACATTTCACTCTCGTTCACTCTCGGCACCAATGTTTGTTCTGCAGAAGTTGCTGCTTTCTTTTTCTTTTTTATGTAGGGTGCCTCCTGTACCCCTGTCCCCTTCCCACCTCGTCGATAGGTATTTTGCCACAAACTGTAATGCAGTATTATTAGGGGCTGAAGTGCATGAGGTGAAATGCCGGTTGGGAAGAATAACACAGCACAAAGTCCTTCCATGGACTCACAGACATTACACTGGCACCACTTAAGGGCATCCTACATGCTGCAGCACGTCTCATCCAGGGTTTGACTAAATAGGAGCACACCACTCCCATTCTTGTTGGCCTGCACCATCTTCAAAGACAGCTGCATTGTTTACAAAGACTTCATGACCAGCACCCCCGCTTCTCCTTCAGACACGCTATCTCAGTGGATTTTGGCACACTCGTGTACAGGACACCATCAGACAGCAGACTCAGAAGTATGAAAAAAAGCAAGACCACAGGACTTTTCCATGCCAGGATCTGGAATAGCATCCCTGTATCAAGCACGACTTTGCCAAAGCTGCTCCAGTTTAGGGAAGAGTTGAAGACTCGCCTCTTTAAAGAGCACAACATCACAAGACATTAGCTATCCATAAACCAGCTCCTTCTCCTATTACTCGTTTACTTTATGCTTGTCTTCGAAAATCTACAGCACACCACTGCCGTGTAGCTGGGTTGACGCTATAGAAATACTCTATATATACTTATACATACATATTTTGTACCCTCGATTGACTATGGCAACGCACTCTACACTGGTATCTCCAACCAACTCAGCGAAGCCTCCAAACTATCCATACACCGCCGCCGGACTCATCCTATACACCCCCACAAACGCGAGCATCAAAACCTATCTCATGGAACTGCCCTGGCTGCCCACCCAGAAATGCTGCAAATTCAAACCTCTCATCCATACCTACAAAGCCCTCCACAACGCAGGATCAGCGTACCTCTACCAACCCTCCAGACAGCTGCGCTCCACCTCTGTCACCCTTGCATGATTCCCCAGCATCCGCCGAAGCAAGATAGGAAGAGGTGCATTTTCCTATCACTGTTGGAAGCGGAAACAAACTCGCTCTACACAGCGGGACCACCACTCCACTCCTCAACTTCCACAAAAAGCTGAAGACCTGGATGTTCAACTAGAAGCACCACCTGACCTGCGCTTCTGATACCCTCAGGGGTGATCAGCTAAGCCACACAAACCTACACACACAACACCTTGTCAGTGTCCTCTTAGAGTGGAACAGGGTGATATGAATGAGTTCTCTCCTCCATTTTTTGATGATATACTTGGCTCCTCCTGCATATTGATCCAAGTTTAAGCCTATAGTGAAGTGCTGGTAAATCCCAGACTAACATAAAGCAATTGAACAGCATTCAATGTGATTGCAGTGCAGCGACTGAATGTCACACTCAAGGTTGCTTCACACGCTCTCTCTTAAAACTCACAAAGCCTTTGGGGCACCTACATTCAACTTATGTTCTCAAATGCCGGAATTTGCTTGTGCAAATTCAGGTTTGTAACCGGTAAACCTGAATTCACACCTGCAAGGCGCTTTACTCACATGTAATATTAGACTGTTAGGTATACTGTTATATCGAATAAATCTGCTTTCTAGTGCTGGGACCAGACATTCCAGTGCATCCTTCTTGGCTAAATAGCTGAGCATCAACCTTGAGATGGATTTTAGATGTTCTCTATTCAAAGTCAGGAGTAAATATGTATCCCAAGAATATTTACCTCCCTGAAAAAAAACACATACCATGTGCCAAAACACGTTTGCTGTTCATTTACTCATACTTAAATGTGCACCCTGTATATTTATGCATGTGTAAATACTAACACATGTGGGTCTCCTGGAAATCAATGGCATTTGCAGAATTCCAGCAGTACTCTGGAAGTTTTTGTGCTATCCAATAGTAGGTAAATCTACTCCAAACACAGGTGCAAATCTAAGAGAGTAAATTTACAATGTTTCACTCGTTTAATTCTACAAGGGGCTCTTTGTCGTGCACTGAGTATATCTTCTGATCATAACTATAGCTTCCTACCCAGCCTGGTAGCATGCAAATGAATACCCCACACACGGAGCACAGTAATGGACATCTCTATACATCATAAATAACTAAACTTGCATTACGCCATGAACTTATATAAATACACCGAGACACACCCAACTCTTATGCCATCCTACGGAGTCCTATGGGGTCCAGAATGGTGTTGCTATACAACTATATATAAGACATTACAAATCCCCCTTTGTGAAATAAAAAGTACCAAATTTACATATGTAGACATTACAGCTCCTCAATGAGGCATCGAGGCACTCAAATCAGCCTTCCAGACTGCGTTGTGTGAGGTTGCGGAGGCAAAGTACGGGCGCGTGACTCGGCTGCAGGCCGTAAACTCAAACTCTTCAGACTCTCAGGTGGGAATACCTCAGGGGAGACGTCTGGAGCCGACAAACATTGAGGCAGAAGTTTGAAAATCCCTTGCAATGGACTTGCCAAGACATTGAGCGGTCACCATATGTCCCTTGCTAGTCACGATCCGCAGTGGGTCAGCCTCACTCTCAGGATCAGACTTGCACTTCAGTTTCCCCTTAAGCGGAACCCAGTCTATCTCCTTGAAGACCATGTCCCGAGCATCTCCTCAGTGATTCGCATAAGTCTTCATTTTGGAGTTGTTTTCAAACTCTATTTCACGGATCTCAGCAGCACCAACCACTCTCTGATGGATCTATTGGGGCATATTTCATTCCCATGGCTCTCGCAAACATCAAGGTGGGAGGGCTTTCACCTGATGTGGAATAGGGAGTGGACCTGTAAGCACGAAGAGCAAACACAAATCTTATCGAAAGTCACTTCCCTCCAGTGCAGCACGCTGAACCACTCTCTTTAGTGTCCTCATGAAGCGTTTGACAACCCCATTTGTCTGGGGCCAGAGACAAGTGCTTTTCTGATGTTTTACATTTAAGCTTGAAAGAAAATCTTTAAACTCCCTAAGTTGAATGATGGGCCATTGTCAGAATTTAAAACCGATGGAACACCCCATGTGGCAAACCATAATTCACGACCCTAATTACTTTATCATGCATCGTTGATGACATGTCTTTTACAAGGGGAAACCTGGAATATGCATCAACCATTACCAGTAGAGGATGCCCATTGTTGAGGGGACCCAAGAAATCAATGGTAATCCTCTCCCGCTCTTGCTTAAAAAAATCAGACATGGTCAGAGGGTGATGCGTTGTCTTGGGAGACAGACAGTTACACAGATGACAGGCCTTTAACTCTCTTCCAACTCTTTCTTCAAGGCGAGGAAGCTACACTCGGTCTCGCAGAGCTCTCTTAGTGGCCACAATACCACAATGACCCTTGTGTGCCAGATCAATCACTTGCTGTCTCAAGCTATCGGGTATGACAGTCCTTCTGCCTTGAAAAATATTGCCTTCTTGAAAAAAAGAGAGTTCTACTCTGTCATTTTTAAACTTTTGATATTCAAAATCATCTCTCAGAGGTCTAAGGTTTCCTCCAGGGTTGCTGTGAAATTATATCCTTGAGGTTAATCATGTCTCGATCTTTGTTTGTCGCAGCGAGAATTTGTTCTATAGGTAGAGCAGGCTGCAAACTAGATTTTAGTATGAAGTTAACAGAGGCCTCAGCTATTTTGGACATAGCTTCATGACACTGCAATCGCACTTAAAAAAATTATAGCCAGCAGGATTTTGGTCTTTCCCTGTCTGGTGCCCAATCGTCTAATCATACCCCTGCAGTCTCAAACCCCACCTTTCAATTCTAGGGGGAATCTTGGCTTTTGGATTCTCAAAATTGGTGAACGCCTGGTGGTCAGTGACAAGTGTAAAATGTTTGCCGTATAAAAAGATATGGAAGCCTTACCACAGCTAGGCTTTCTTTTTCAGGTTCGGAAGCAAGTTCGGGTTGCAACAGAGTTCTGCTTGCATAAGCCACGATGTGTCTCTGAGCATCTTCATGACTAATGTGCTGAGCAAGGATCGCACCCACCCCCACTGGGCTTGCATCAACCACAATTCCAGTATGCAGGTTTGGATCAAAATAGGCCATGTTATGTTATGTTAACTGGATTTATTACGCGCACAGCTGCCCCAGCAAAAGCAAGCGCCATCTCAGTAGCATTTTCTAAGCCAAGTTGCATTTTCTGAAAACTGTGATTACACTCATGCGACCACCTGAACACAGCTTTCTATTTTGTTAGGTCTCTCAATGGTGCACAAGCAGAGGTACCCTTGCAAACCCCGGACTCCCTTCTCCAGGCTTTGTAAGTGCACAGCAGCCATTATAAGGCTCGTAGTGGACACTGACAAGTCGAGATGTCCAGCTACATAATTGCTTCACTGAACCTGATCATGCTTGGTATCAAACATGTTGGAATCACGCAACAACACTGATTCCAGTATTAGTTGCTTGATACCAGGTACTAAGGAGCTCCTCAGAGGATCCCCCAATACCATCCTGAGTAGCCTTACAGGGTCTGTCTGCCAGCCTGTGCTGCTGCCGGCATCACTGTTCTGCCCCCTGCTGGTGAGCTTAACTCAGGCAAGGGAGCTGAACAAAGGATTTCCTGCGAAGGAGAGGTCGGACCGCTCCTATAGGATTAGGTAGGGTGGGGGTGGTTCCGAGCACCACCAGACGGCATTGAAGTGCCCGCCTTGCATAAACCAGTTTGGCCCGGTTCAGGAATCTTTGGCTTTTGCTCTGGTGTGAAACTACACAAAGGACAGGGGTGTTTCCACCCCCATGTCCAGCTCCTCCTGAGGAACTGTGCTTATAAAAAGAAACATGCAAAAAGGTTCTCTCTAATCTATGTTAAAGATTCGTTAGAAAGCATAATCTGGAACAGATCTTGAGACTGCAGCAAAGATAGGAGGACAAAGATCTTACCCTGTTGCAAGGCAAAAGGTACGGAGCTCTCATTACTCTGCGGCAAGGCTAAAGGTACCGAGCTCTCATATCTCTGCGGCAAGGCAAAAGGTACGGAGCTCTCATTACTCTGCGGCAAGGCTAAAGGTACCGAGCTCTCATATCTCTGCGGCAAGGCAAAAGGTACCGAACTCCCATTACTCTCCGGCAAGGCAAAAGGTACCAAGCTCTCGGTACTCTGCGGCAAGGCAAAAGGTACGGAGCTCTCATTACTCTGCGGCAAGGCTAAAGGTACCGAGCTCTCATATCTCTGCGGCAAGGCAAAAGGTACGGAGCTCTCATTACTCTGCGGCAAGGCTAAAGGTACCGAACTCCCGTTACTCTGCGGCAAGGCAAAAGGTACCAAGCTCTCGGTACTCTGCGGCAAGGCAAAAGGTACGGAGCTCTCATTACTCTGCGGCAAGGCTAAAGGTACCGAACTCCCATTACTCTGCGGCAAGGCAAAAGGTACCAAGCTCTCGGTACTCTGCGGCAAGGCAAAAGGTACGGAGCTCTCATTACTCTGCGGCAAGGCTAAAGGTACCGAGCTCTCATATCTCTGCGGCAAGGCAAAAGGTACGGAGCTCTCATTACTCTGCGACAAGGCTAAAGGTACCGAACTCCCATTACTCTGCGGCAAGGCAAAAGGTACCAAGCTCTCGTTACCCTGTGGCAAGGCAAAAGGTACTGAGCTCTCATTACTCTGCGGCAAGGCTAAAAGTACCGAACTCTCATTACTCTGCGGCAAGGCAAAAGGTACCAAGCTCTCGTTACCCTGTGGCAAGGCAAAAGGTACTGAGCTCTCATTACTCTGCGGTAAGGCAAAAGGTACCGAGCTCTCATTACTCTGCGGCAAGGCAAAAGGTACAGATGTCTCATTACTCTGCGGTAAGGCAAAAGGTACCGAGCTCTCATTACCCTGCGATAAGGCGAAAGGTGCCGAGCTCTCATTACTCTGCGGCAAGGCAAAAGGTACAGATGTCTCATTACTCTGCGGCAAGGTAAAAGGTACTGAGCTCTCATTACCCTGCGGTAGGGCAAAAGGTACCGAGATCTCATTACCCTGCAGTAAGGCAAAAGGTAGCGAGCTCTAAGCACCTTCATTAAGGCAGAAGGTGCTGAACTCTCATTACCTGCCGCAATGCAGAAGGTATGGAGCTCCATTACCTGCACCTAGGCTGAAGGTACAGACGTCTCATTACTTGCATCAAGGCCGAACGTACAGATGCCTCATTACCTGCAGCAAGGCAGAAGGTACTGAGATCTCATTACCTGCATCAAGGCAGAAGGCACAGAACTTTCCTTACCTGCAGCAAATGCAGAAGGTATGGCGCTCTCAATACCTGCACCAAGGCCAAAGGTACAGATGTCTTATTACCTGCAGCAAGGCAGAAGGTGCTGAACTCTCAATACCTGCAGCAAAGGCAGAAGGTACTGAGCTCTGATTACCTGCAGCAAAGGCAGAAGGTACTGAGCTTTCACTACCTGCAGCTAGGTAGAAGGTACTGAGCTCTCATTACCTGCAGCTAGGTAGAAGATACAAAGCTCTCATTACCTGCAGCTAGGTAGAAGGTACTGAACTCTCATTACGTGCAGCTAGGCAAAAGGTACACAGCTCTCATTACCTGCAGCTAGGTAGAGGGTACAAAGCTCTCACTACATGCAGCTAGGTAGAAGATACTGATCTCTCATTACCTGCAGCTAGGCAGAAGGTACTGAGCTCTCATTACCTGCAGCTAGGTAGAAGATACAAAGCTCTCATTACCTGCAGCTAGGTAGAAGGTACTGAGCTCTCATTACGTGCAGCTAGGCAAAAGGTACACAGCTCTCATTACCTGCAGCTAGGTAGAAGGTACAAAGCTCTCATTACCTGCAGCTAGGTAGAAGGTACTGAGCTCTGCAGCTAGGTAGTAGGTACAAAGCTCTCATTACCTGCAGCTAGGTAGAAGGTACAAAGCTCCCATTACCTGCAGCTAGGTAGAAGGTACTGAGCTCTCATTGCCTGCAGCTAGTTAGAAGGTACAAAGCTCTCATTACCTACAGCAAGGCAGAAGGTACTGAGCTCTCATTACCTGCAGCTAGGTAGAAGGTACAAAGCTCTCATTACCTGCAGCAAGGCAGAAGGTACTGAGCTCTCATTACCTGCAGCTAGGCAGAAGGTACAAAGCTCTCATTACCTGCAGCTAGGTAGAAGGTACTGAGCTCTCATTACCTGCAGCTAGGTAGAAGGTACAAAGCTCTCATTACCTGCAGCTAGGTAGAAGGTACTGAACTCTCATTACGTGCAGCTAGGCAAAAGGTACACAGCTCTCATTACCTGCAGCTAGGTAGAGGGTACAAAGCTCTCACTACATGCAGCTAGGTAGAAGATACTGATCTCTCATTACCTGCAGCTAGGCAGAAGGTACTGAGCTCTCATTACCTGCAGCTAGGTAGAAGATACAAAGCTCTCATTACCTGCAGCTAGGTAGAAGGTACTGAGCTCTCATTACGTGCAGCTAGGCAAAAGGTACACAGCTCTCATTACCTGCAGCTAGGTAGAAGGTACAAAGCTCTCATTACCTGCAGCTAGGTAGAAGGTACTGAGCTCTGCAGCTAGGTAGTAGGTACAAAGCTCTCATTACCTGCAGCTAGGTAGAAGGTACAAAGCTCCCATTACCTGCAGCTAGGTAGAAGGTACTGAGCTCTCATTGCCTGCAGCTAGTTAGAAGGTACACAGCTCTCATTACCTACAGCAAGGCAGAAGGTACTGAGCTCTCATTACCTGCAGCTAGGTAGAAGGTACAAAGCTCTCATTACCTGCAGCAAGGCAGAAGGTACTGAGCTCTCATTACCTGCAGCTAGGCAGAAGGTACAAAGCTCTCATTACCTGCAGCTAGGTAGAAGGTACTGAGCTCTCATTACCTGCAGCTAGGTAGAAGGTACAAAGCTCTCATTACCTGCAGCAAGGCAGAAGGTACAGAACTTTCCTTACCTGCAGCAAAGGCAGAAGGTATGGCGCTCTCAATACCTGCACCAAGGCCAAAGGTACAGATGTCTCATTACTTGCAGCAAGGCAGAAGGTGCTGATCTCTCAATACCTGCAGCAAGGCAGAAGGTTCAGAGCTCTCATTACCTCCAGCAAAGGCTGAAGATATGGTTCTCTGATTACCTGCAGCAAAGGCAGAAGGTACACAGCTCTCATTACCTGCAGCTAGGTAGAGGGTACAAAGCTCTCACTACATGCAGCTAGGTAGAAGGTACATAGCTCTCATTACCTGCAGCTAGGTAGAAGGTACAAAGCTCTCATTACCTGCAGCAAGGCAGAAGGTACTGAGCTCTCATTACCTGCAGCTAGGCAGAAGGTACAAAGCTCTCATTACCTGCAGCTAGGTAGAAGGTACTGAGCTCTCATTACCTGCAGCTAGGTAGAAGGTACTGAGCTCTCATTACCTGCAGCTAGGCAGAAGGTACAAAGCTCTCATTACCTGCAGCTAGGTAGAAGGTACTGAGCTCTCATTACCTGCAGCTAGCTAGAAGGTACAAAGCTCTCATTACCTGCAGCAAGGCAGAAGGTACAGAACTTTCCTTACCTGCAGCAAAGGCAGAAGGTATGGCACTCTCAATACCTGCACCAAGGCCAAAGGTACAGATGTCTCATTACTTGCAGCAAGGCAGAAGGTGCTGATCTCTCAATACCTGCAGCAAGGCAGAAGGTTCAGAGCTCTCATTACCTCCAGCAAAGGCTGAAGATATGGTTCTCTGATTACCTGCAGCAAAGGCAGAAGGTACACAGCTCTCATTACCTGCAGCTAGGTAGAGGGTACACAGCTCTCACTACATGCAGCTAGGTAGAAGGTACATAGCTCTCATTACCTGCAGCTAGGTAGAAGGTACAAAGCTCTCATTACCTGCAGTTAGGTAGAAGGTACTGAGCTTTCACTACCTGCAGCTAGGTAGAAGATACTGATCTCTCGTCGCCTGCAGCTAGGTAGAAAGTACAACGCTCTCATTACCTGCAGCTAGGTAGAAGGTACTGCGCTCTCATTACCTGCAGCTAGGTAGAAGATACAAAGCTCTCATTACCTGCAGCTAGGTAGAAGGTACAACGCTCTCATTACCTGCAGCAAGGTAGAAGGTACAAAGCTCTCATTACCTGCAGCTAGGTAGAAGGTACAAAGCTCTCATTATCCGCAGCTAGGTAGAAGGTACAAAGCTATCATTACCTGCAGCTAGGTAGAAGGTACACAGCTCTCATTACCTGCAGCTAGGTAGAAGGTACTGAGCTCTCATTACCTGCAGCTAGGTAGAAGATACAAAGCTTTCATGCAGCTAGGCAGAAGGTACAAAGCTCTCATTACCTGCAGCTAGGTAGAAGGTACTGAGCTCTCATTACCTGCAGCTAGGCAGAAGGTACCGAGCTTTCATTGCCTGCAGCAAATGCAGAAGGTACTGAGCCCCCGTAAGATCTGTCAAGAAGAAAGAAAGAAAGTTTCCTTGGATGATATTCCTTCATCCTCTCAATAGTACAGTTTGAGTCTTTGATTAAATCCGGCAAAATTTCTGGTTCTCTGGATAATCTTTTCCTCTGAAATCTCTCCAGGTATTTCAAGCTTAAACTATTGTTCTCCTCGCTCATTCTCATCTGTATAAATTCCTTTGACCTCCGTCAAAGGAAACACTACTGTATAACCTGCTCTGGGTACCTCCCTTTTGAAAAATTCAACACCTGCGGAAAGGTTTTGAGTCCCTGTTATCCGAGATGTGTCCTGATACCCAGCCAAGCTCCCAGAGAGAGATCTAATAACTAAACTACAGAAATACAATCCTCCTGCACCACCCACCTCTCCTCCTTACCCAGGGCACTGCCATTAAGTGGAGTGAGTGATTCCTAAGGGCCTGATGCCCGCAAGTAAAGAGATGGCATGAAGTGTCCTGGGGGGGACAACGTTCTCTGCCTTTCCCCTGCTTTTCATTGGCTGCCTCTGCACCTTAGAGCCTTGCTTAGGTCCTTCAATGGGTCATGATTCACCTATTAGTCTGACACCGGGATTATTGTCAGACTGAGCCCGACATCTGATAAATACACCACAGGGACTTATTTAAAGTTTGACAGACAAGTGCTGTAGACTGGAATGCATTAGTAAAACAGGGGATAGCACATCCGCCATGTTTGTGATGGAGTGTCCTGTCCGCCATATTACAAGTGCCACAGACTGTAATGCGTTTATAATACAGTGGATGCCACACTCGGCGTGTTTGTGATGTAGAGTCCTGGCTGCCATATTACAAGTGCGGAAGACTGTAATGTGTTTGTAAGACAGTGGATACCACACCTGGCGTGTTTGTGATGGAATGTCCTGGCCACCATACTGCAAGTGCCATAGACTGTAATGCGTTTGTAATACAGCAGATGACACACCCGGCATGTTTGTCATGGAGCGTCCTGACCGCCATATTACAAGTGACGTGGACTGTAATGTATTTGTAATACAGCAGATGCTACTCCCAGCGAGTTTGTGATTGAGTATCCTGGCCACCATATTACTAGTGACGTGAACTCTAATGCGTTTGTAATACAGCAGATGACACACCCGGCATGTTTGTCATGGAGCGTCCTGACCGCCATATTACAAGTGACGTGGACTGTAATGTATTTGTAATACAGCAGATGCTACTCCCGGCGAGTTTGTGATTGAGTATCCTGGCCACCATATTACTAGTGACGTGAACTCTAATGCTTTTGCAATACCGCAGATGACACACCCGGCGTGTTTGTCATGGAGCGTCCTGGCCACCATATTACAAGGGCTGTAGACTATAATGCATTTGTAAGACAGCGGATGCCACACCTGGCGTGTTTGTGATCGAGCGTCCTGGCCGCCATATTACAAGTGTCATAGACTGTAATGTATTTGTAATACATCAGATGCTACTCCCGGCGTGTTTGTGATTGAGTATCCTGACTACCATATTAGTAGTGACGTGGACTCTAATGCGTTTGCAATACCGCAGATGACACACTCGGCGTGTTTGTGATGGAGCGACCTGGCTGCTATATTATAAGTGCCGTTGACTGTAATGCGTTTGCAATACAGCGGATGCCATTCCCACCGTGATTGTTATGGATCATCACGGTCACCATATGACAAGTGCTGTCGAATGTAATGCGTTTGCAATACAGAGGATGCCACATTTGTCATTTTTGTGATGGAGCATCATCCTGCCATATTACAAGTGCCGTAGACTGTAATGTGTTGGTAATACAGGGGATGTCATATCTGCCATATTTGTGATGGAGTATCTTGGTTGCCTGATTCTAAATAACGCCCAACGATTTCCATGATTGAATGAACAAATATTCTTTAAAATTGAACCCTTTAACTAACAGAATGATACACTTTGGCAGTCATCAATGCTGCAATATCCAGCCCATCTGGTAGATGTTCTAGTTCCTTTTCTAGAACTTTCTTGAGTAATTAAAAACTTGGATTTTTACTGTGATTTCAATCTTTCTGCGTTTACCAAATTCCCAGGGTCACTAGGTCTGGCTTAAACAATCTGAAATCTATAACAAAGCTTTTACTATTTGTCCACCTTGGCTCTCCTAGCCTTGGTATAATTCCAGCTGGACTATTCAACTGCATGTATCTACGTCTGACAAATAGGCCTAGCAGAGGTCGCCACATCAAGAACGCAGCCCGTGGGGCACTATCTTAAGCTGCCCCTTTCACGACTTCTCCCCAGCATGGAACTCCTTGTGTCAGCTAACAGCTCGTGCAAGGATTCAGTTGATGCCTGTGAGAAAGTGCCATCTTTCTGCATGTTTGCCCCCACTTTTTGCTGAAGTGCTGATGTTCTTTGACTGAGTGTATCCTGGGCTCCCACTAATCAGGTACCCAGGGCCTATGTTCCTTCCCTAAAACTGCATTGAAGCCTAAAACCCAACTGTCATCTTTGGCCACACGTCAGCCCCTCGTAAATGGTACCACAGGTACCCAGGGCACTGTGACCAGAGAAGGCCTCTAAGGGCAGCAGCACTTATTGTGCCACCATTAGAGGCCCTGTACCCTGACACTCACACACAGCCTTTGCAGGCTGCGTGTCTTGGTGCGGAACAAAGGGAAGAGTCGACCTGGCACACATCCCTGTGTGCCATGCCCACAAGCCACTGCCCTGGCATACATCAGTCACCCCTCTAGCTGGGTGCCCTATGCCAGTGGTGAGGGTACAGGTGCATGAGCCCTGTACCCCTACATTAACCACGTTCATTCCTGGGGACTGTAAGTGCAGTGATGCCATTAAGAGTATATAGTGCTGGGAGTTTGTCATTATGAACTTCACAGCACCATAATGGCCACACTGAAGACTGGGAAGTTCTGTATCGAACTTCTCAGCTCATTAAACCCACTCTAATGCCAGTGTGGGATTTAATGTAAAATGCACAACAGAGGGTACCTTAGAGATACCTCTGAAACTCGACCAACTAGTGCCCTGACTGAGTGGTTGCCTAGGCTGCCACCACCAGACATGTTTCTAGATGTTGGTGATCCTTTTGGTTTACCGTCCCCCTCGGGCCACCCCCAACTTCATGGATGACTTCATAGAGCTTGTTCATGACCTCAGGTCTCGTTATAAGGACCTGCTAATCATGGGAGATTTTAACTTCCATTGGGAGATCTCTCCCAAAGAGGGGCAGGCTGGCCATTTAGAAGAAGCATTAATAGCGCTGGGACTGATACAACTTGTAGTAGGTCCTACGCACGATAAGGGCCACACGCTGGATTTGGTGTGGTCGACTGACCCCGGGGCTAAGCAGGTGGTATGTACTCCATGTATATGGTCCGACCATTTTCTGCTTAGAGGACAGAAGGAGGTATCAAAAGATGGAGGGAAATCCAGACCAACATGGAAAACCGTGAGACGATGGAACTCCATAAATGAGGAAGCATTGGTTGGAAGCTTGCGCAATTATACGGCACCAACCATTGGGGATGATAATATAGAGGTCACTTGTAAGAAGGTGGTGGACAAACTAACTGATACCATCGATCTAGTGGCACCAGCTAGAAAGGTGAAAGTGGGGGACAAAGGAGGGGGAGCGCCCTGGTTTAATGATTCGTTGAGACTTAAGAAACGAGCACTTAGGAAGGCAGAGAGAGCATGGAGGAGGGATTATAACTTGTCGGCTCAGAGCCTATATCAGCAAGAGCTGGCCACTTATAAAAAGGCTATCCTGGCCCGAAAATCTGAATACTTTGAGACTAGAATTGAGGAATCGGATAACCCGCAGAAAGAAGTCTTTAAGGTGGTCTTGGAACTAAGGAAAAATAAGGAACAGAGGCCTGACGCCTCCTTGGAGGATTGTCAAAGATTCCAGGATTTTTTCATTAGTAAAATTGAAGATCTCCTGTTAGAGATCTCTCATGCCCCGTTACTAAATTGTTCACTACAAGTTACTCCACGTCCTCCAAAAGTTGATAATCCTTTAGAAACTTTTCCCTTGATTACAAAGGAGATGCTAGCTAGTCTTGTAGGGAGGGTAAAATCCGGCTCTCAGGTGGATCCCTGCCCCCCGAGGGTTTTTAAGCTAGCTATGCCAGGGTTAGAAGAAGACGTTCTCTACCTTTTAAATAAATCTTTGGAAACGGGACAAGTACCGGTTATGCTTAAGGAAGCCCAGATGATCCCACTGCTCAAGAAGCCAGGGGCGGACCCAAAGGTCTTAACGAATTTCAGGCCAATTTCCCAATTACCTTTCTTAGCAAATGTTTTGGAGCAGCATGTGCTGACACACCTTTCTAGACACCTGGAGGCCAATGATTTGTTAGAGCATAATCAGGCAGGCTTCAGGGCATACTACAGCACGGAGCTGGTGATGGTATCCATTCTGGACGAACTGAGGTGTAGAGCTGATAAGAAGATCCCGGGGGCCCTGGTGCTACTTGATCTCTCCGCGGCTTTTGACACGGTGTGTCATAGTCAATTGCTGCTGCGTGTGAGAGACTTGGGCATCGGGGGCCCGGTACTAGGTTGGCTTACCTCCTTTCTGCAAGATAGATCGCAGAAGGTGCAGCTGTTCGACCTAGTATCTACATCAGCGGCCATCAAATGTGGAGTACCACAAGGTTCGGCCCTCTCACCGCTCCTCTTTAACATCTACCTGCAGCCACTGATCTCAGCTCTCAATCAGATGGAGTGTCAAATTTTTAATTATGCCGATGACACACAGATTGTTATTCAAATAGAGGATTCCCCAGGTGTACAAGCTAGGCTGCAGAATATTCTAAGGTTCACAGTGAACTGGATGTCTGCAAACTCCCTAAAGATTAACCCGGCAAAAACAGAGGTGCTGCCAATAGCCATCTCTGGCAGCCCCTGGAATGACGGGTTCTGGCCTACGGAGTTGGGCAGGACACCGGAGCCAGCAACTGTGGTGAAAAGCCTGGGTATCCACATTGATAGCACTCTGTCCATGAAAAAACAGGTGTCGGGTGTGGTAGGCACGTGTGTTGGCCTATTGAAACAGCTCCGCAAGATTGCCCAACTATCGCCGTTTTCCACTTTAAGAACTGCGGTGTCAGCCATGATCTTGGGAAGACTGGACTACGGCAATGCGCTGTACATAGGGCTGCCCAAGCAACAACTTAAGAGGCTTCAGATAGTCATGAACGATGCAGCGAGACTGGTCTTTAAGAAGCCTAGGAAAACGCATGCTTCACCTCTCCTGCGTCAGTTGAATTGGCTTCCCGTTAAACAGAGGGCACTGTTTAAGGGACTGTGTATTACACATAAGGCACTCTACGGGAATGCGCCCAGTTACATTAAAACTAGATTATCTAGTTATGTCCCGAGTAGAGCGCTGCGGTCCTCTGATGCCACTCTCTTGAACAATCCTCGTTTTCGCCTATCCACTGTGGGAGGGCGTGCTTTTTCCACTTTACTTCCTGCAGCGTGGAATAAATTACCAACGGATCTTCGCAAGGAGCCCAACCTATTGTCTTTCCGTCGAATGCTAAAAACCATTCTTTTCCGGGAAGCATGGGGAGGGCTGTAAAGTCACCAGCTGTTTCTGTAGAGGCGGTTTCTCTTTCTCCTGTACAAGCGCTTAGAGACCTTGGGGTGATAATGCGCTATATAAGTTGAAATAGAAATAGAAATAGACCCCTGGGTTGAGAGCTGCTGCTCTCGGGGGCCTGAAACAATGTACATCCTGGGACGATGTGCCAAGCCTCCTCCCTCGGGATGGGGAGGGTTCACGAAGGAGAAGCTTCAAGGGCATGCCGCCTTTGTGAGCCTCTCCAGACCATTTGCTGGTTTCAGCAACTGGTCCCCACTGGTTCTACTCCCCACTTTGGGCAGGAGAACCAGCTGGAAAAACAAGTGTGGAAGAGAGGTGTGCCCACCTCTGCCAACTGCACCCCTTAGGTGGGGGAGGCGAGGTGAAGTACAACCTCGAGTCCCCGCCATCTTGAGGATGAGGGGACCCAGCCAACCTGGGACATGCTCCTGCCCCCCTCCCACTGGAGAGTGGCAGAATAGGGGGTGTACCCACCACAGGGAAGGGACCTATTGGTCCCTGCCCTTTACCTACCTGTAAAGCCCCTAAATGTAGTATTTAGAGGGCACCCTCAACCTTCCTTCCTCAGGTCCAGAAACGACACGAAAAGAAGATAAGAAGAAGGACGAAAAACCTTGCAGAGCTAACAAGAGGACGACGCCCACTGACTTGGCCCCAGCCCTACAGGCCTGTCTACCTTCGAACCTGTGAAATCCCGGTGTGTCCTGCAGCCAGCAACCTCAAAAACCCCGGAGAACCTGCCTGCCTTCACTTCAAAGACCGGACTTGTTCAAACTGCAGCTTCTGGTGCCAGCCAGAGTCCGCAAATCCAGACCGCTCTGCACCCGCCGAACCCGCCCAAGCTCGAGTGGAAAACCAGCACGAGGACGTCCCCCCAGCGATCCTGACCCGAGATTCGGTGACCCCATACCTGCCTCAAGCCACCAGATGATGCCTGCAGCCTCAATCCAGAAGACCCCCCCTACCGCGACCAGAGCGGGTAAGAAAATCCGATGTCCCAAGGTGCCCCTGCATCCGACGCCCCACTGCCTTTTGTGGCCAAACCAACAGTACCTAACCAACGCTCAATATCCTAACTTACTCCTCGACGTGGTGGTCGCACCTGGAAGATCTTCGTTCCCGAGCCTGCAGTGTTTCTTTGTCCCGGAGGTTCTCCATTGGAAACAACTGGGCACCTGACCTCAAAACAGCACCCTGCACCCAGCCGCCCTAGTGCCACTGAGGGTGCACTTTTGGTACAACTTTGGTCCCCATCTTGCCCTGAGCTAAACCCTAGGAGCTTTCGTACCACAGCCTTGTGGCCTGCTATCCAGTAGCCACCAACCGGAGACCCCCTATCCTCCATAGGATAACATTGGGCCTCAACACATTGCACCCAGCCACCCTAGTGCTACTGAGGGTGCAGCAACAGTTCATCACTGACCCTGGAAGACCCCCGAGTCTAACCCCAGAACCTTAACTCCCACAGTTGTTTACTTTCCTGCAAACCGTTAGCCTGTTTTTCCTCCATAGGATAACATTGACAATTTCCCCTCCAAAAAACGAGTGTGGAGATTTAAAAACTAAAGATATTCTTTAAAAATCGTAAAAATAACCAAAACGTTTTTTCTCACCTGTTTGCAGGACATGTCCCAGTGCTGAATCTAGGCATCCAGCACTGAGTGAGAAAAAGCAACATAAAAGTAACTTACCTGCAATTTGTTGACTAAGCCTATTCATTTCAATGTACAGCTCCGAAAAGTTTCTAAGTGTGGAGTTTTGAAATCTGAAAATATTCTTTAAAAATCGCACAAATAACAAAAACGCATTTACTCACCTGTTTACAGGAAATGTCCCAGTGCTGAATCTAGGCATCCAGCACTGAGTTAGAAAAAGTAATTTAGAAGTAACTTATCTTCAATTTATTGAAAAAGCCTATTCATTCCAAATTTTGCGATTCCTTAAATGCAATGTCTCAAGGAAAAAAAAATTCCAAAATGCCCTTAAGGAATTCTTTTAAAAAAGCATTTTTTTTGAAAATCCAATGGTGCCATGTGACGCTAATACACTCCCTTAGGGCATGTATGTGCACCATATGCGCACACATGTCATTTTCAGGGGTGCAGCAAGGTGTTCTTGAGACACCCCTGCACCCTTGAAATTATTCTCAATTTGCGATTAGCAAATTGCGAATCGCAAATTGAGAATAATTTCCCATTCATTCCTATGGGCCTTCTGGCCCATAGAAATGAATGGGAAATTATTCCTTAATTACGATTAGCAATTTGCTAATCACAATTAAGGAATTTTAAGGAATCGCTTAAAAATAGCGATTTTCTTCATACATACCATTTTGCGATTTCTAAATAGCGATTCCTTAAAAATCGCTTTTAAGGAATCGCAAAAGGGTATGTTGATACATATGGCCCTATTTTTATACAAACACAATTGGCCTAGAGTTCAGTTCTTGAGTGTGTGAGACCATTTGCTGACTGAGTGTGTACAACAAATGCTTTACACTGTCCTCTGATACTGCCTTACTGCTCGACCAAGCTACCACTTTAGAGAGTTAGGTTCTATTTAACTTTAACCGCTGCCTACCTCTGGGGTCACGTGGACTCTATACACACTGTACCTCATTTTGGTGTAGTATATATAGAGCCAGTTTCCTACAAAGCCACAGTGGTTTGTGCACATATTTTTGTGTGCATTGCATTTAGCCCTACTTTTCCAATGGAGCTGTTACTCCACTACCAGTCTGCTGCAGAACTTTCAGTAATCCATCCTCCTCCACAGTCCGCCACTTCAATCTTCCAGCTAAGGTTGGCTGTGGTGTTTCTATAGATGCTTCCCTCCTCTTGAACATGTTGCCTGTGGAATTGTGCTCACACCTGATCATACAGGAGTTTCTCAACACCTATGCTTTTATTAAAAATCAAATGGCACACTGCAGCTTTCTCCTTCTCAACAATTGTGTTAGGGGCTTATTAGGATGGCGTGCGGGCTTTGCCTGTCTGCCACCCTATCGGGAAACGGGACCGCCCACCTTAAGGGCGGGGGTCCCGAAATGTGCATTAGGATGCGCCCGCCACAGTGGCGGGTGCAATCCTCATTTTAACATTGTGGTGGGTGGTGCTCACTGCACCGCCCGCCACAATCTTAAAATGAAATGCACGCATTTGCATACACGAAGCGGCAGGCACCCTGCGGTGCCTGCTGCTTGGTGTATGCAAATGCGGGGGGGTACCACAGGTATCCCCCCCTTTGTAACAAACACCTCAGCCTTCACCAGGGGGCCCACAGGGGGCCCCCAAAGCAAAGACCGCCTGCCTTTCCCACCACGGAAAGGCTTGCCAAAATGCCCATTGTAATATGGCTGGTGGTGTCTAACAGACACCGCCACCATATTAAACATTTTCTGCCCCGGCCGCAAGGCTGTGGTAAAATCGATTACCTATGCATAATTTATAATCAATAATCAATAAGAATAACTCAGATAAATAAGAGGCAAAATCCGGGATATTGAGGTTAACTCAAAAGGGTTTTATTCCTGTAAAAGGAATTGGGTTATTGGCTCGAGCCAAGGTGGCATACCATTCCGTCACCACATAGGTTCGGGAAGGGGCAGACAGACAACATATTGTTTACAGAAGTACATATATATAGTCAATGCATTACAATGTATGAGCATGTAGTAGGCGTAACAGCTGGAAAAGAAGAGATAAAACATGGAAACGTCATGAAAAAGGCGTTACAATAGGCGTGCATGAAGGTGTGTACCAGAAACGTCACTTGTCATGAGGTCACAAGTAGGTGGATCCATAAGAGAATCCTGCAATGTCAGCAGAAATATATGGCAGAGATGCGCGCGCAGCAGCTTGACGTGAGTCTGACGTATAACTGGAGGGCGAAGGGGACTTGACATTTAGCACTACAAGGGTAGACATAAGTCTAGGATGTCAGATCAACCTAATCCCAAATCATATCTGATATCATATGTTTAAGGAACTGTAATATCTGGAAGGGGAAAAGGTCTCTCGGGCGAAGACTACACTATACTGGTTGTGAGTGCGTGTACATGTGTCTACGTGTCGGCCTACTAGGTGAGGGGGCATGGGCCTACCATGGCAACGGAGTCTATGAATTACTTGCACGGAGACAGAAGGACCGGGCCCTCTGTTCCTGCAGCTGGGAGGATGTTTACTTGAGCTGCGAGACAGGAATGTATTTTCGAGGAGTGGAGCAGATAATTCGAAGGTTGAATGCAGTCTTGGCAGGCAGAGGCTAGGCTATGCGCCGGAGCCGCGCAAGGAATAAGGTGGGGGTCACTGGTACAGAGGTAGCCTGGGCTGAGGCCCTCGGAGTCAGGAAGCAGGAAAGAACTCGAAAAAGGCTCAATGGCATAATCTGGGCCTACTTCGCCAGAGCTGAAAAACGTGCAAAGTGCACCACAAAAAGACGGTGGCACAGCATATATAGGAACTGAATATTCAATCCGTTCATGGCGGATCTGAAAGAGGACATGTTAAAGATGGACGCAAATGTATTTGCGTCTTCATAGTTGGCACAGGAGGGAAATTACATGCACTGTAAGCTAGTACATGGAGACGGTGGGGTACTCGCTGGGGAACACTACTCGATCAAAAATTATATTTCCTCATTCCCTCCTTGTTCCCCACGGACCCTTCATGATACATCGATTCTCATTAATTGATCAACTTGTTCACTTAACATCATTTGCTCTTCCTTTACGCGCTTTGAATGGGAACTTGGATGCGGGACACATGAGGTGGCACACAGGCCGCAAATCGCCGGACCACATTGGAGACACAGGCAACAACTGAATACTACGAGAAAGCCAATACCTAGGAGGGATAGGATCTTCCACCCCCAGGCTGATAACGTTGTCCAGAACCAACCGGACCAAGTCCAGGTGCCTGGAGTCTGATGAATTAAACTTGCAATTTTATGGAGACGTGTAATAGCTTTATACACGGTTGGCGCGTTATTAGGAATGAAAATACAGCAGCTTGACCCGATGACCTTACAAGCTCCACCCCTATCTGCCAAGATGACGTCAATAACAAGACGATTTTGAAGAACAACAACCCGCATAGCGGACTGTTCCTCCGTTAAGTTACCTAGAGCTGAAGTGGTCTCAAGTACCACTGCTTCGAGGGTTCTGGTTAATCTACGAATTAGTTTACTATTTGAAACAGTACCTAGGTAGGGGAAGAAACCTTTATTGAAATCTGTATATTGTTCCCATGTAGTTTCAGTATAATCGACAAGCGGGAGATCTCTCTGGTATCTATGCTTAACCAGATTGGTGTTTCTATGGTAGTCAGGAGGGGCTAGGAAAACAGGTGGCAGAAGGAATGCAATGTAACAGGTACCATCCCAATCTAGAGGCAAACGGACATATGCAGTATGACCACAAACAAAATAGGAGTGACGTAAGGCCCTAAACGTGGATCTACCATGATCAGTGAAATCGACTACAGTGGTACATTTACTATGACCTAAGTGTACGGAACCATTCTTGCGAACACAGAGTTCACCAGTAACGGGCAATACTTCCATAGCAGGTAGAACAGGAGCAGCTTCGGATTCAACAGACAAAATCATAAATGTAACTGTGTAATTACCTAATCCATATACTTCATTTTCTAGATCAGTTCCAGTATCTACGGGGAGTCCCTCCTTGTCAGGGTAGCATACCTTAAGCAGGACTAAATTCAGGTTTCCCCAAACCCAGTTACCTTCGTAAATAGCAGTAGTAGAAACTAGGGAATTGAGCATTTTAAACCATGCACCACACGTGCCATTGTGAGTGAACGGGTATGGGAAAAGGGGCAAAACACCCTTGTTTTCTTGGTAAGGAGGGAGACGACCACATATCCAACAGTTAGTAGCATTGGTAGTCTGATGGGAGTGATGTAACATACTAATAAAAGTGTTATTGCGCAGCGCAAGTCTGTAGGACAATTCGTGAGGCGGTAATTCACTAAAAGAATGTTCAGCAGTAGCATTATAGGCAGATTGTGCACGCTTGAATATAGGATAGTATATGTGCAGCAGAACACTAGCAGTAATAACCAGCAAACTTAAAAAAAACATAACAAGTAGTGTCACTATACAGCGACTACGAAGTGATTTGCAATATGCATTTTTCTTATGTTGTCTTTGTCTATCTCTCTCTCTATCTCGATCTAGGGGATACATGTCAGAAACTAATTTAACCGATTCACCTAGGGGAGGACTTAAACAATTAAACTGTCTGACTTGCTAGATCGTAATTTCAGTCTGTAATTTTCTGAAGCAGTTTTCTCAGCCAAAGGGAGTTTCGTGTCAGTTTGTGGAGGAGGGCAGGGCTTAGAGTCCAAGTCCGAAGGAAGTCCGAAATATTTCTTAATATGGCTGGAATGCAGCCATCCCTTCCTGCCCTCTATTTTCACAGCTGTCCTCGTCGTGAGCAGAACCAACTTCGGGGATTGCCAGCGGGGCTCCAGTGGGCTCTTCCGATCAAAATTCCTGACGAAAACGTAGTCACCAGGAACCACCTCATGGGGCTTCGTCTCGGTGTTGTCGGGAAAGGCTGCAGCTACCTGTGAACGACAAGATTGTAGTGCAGACATCAAGGAGGCAAGGTAATCTGTCAGCATAAGACAATCAACATCAGTTATTTTACGTGGAATAGGCGTCCCCCACATATTCGGTGGCCTACCAAAGACCACTTCGTACGGGGATAGCCCAGAACGGGAATGGACCACCATCCTCATATAGAAGAGGGCGACCGGCAAGGCAACTATCCAGTCTATACCTTTGTCTCTACAAATCTTGGAAAGTCGGATTTTCAGTGTCTGATTATGACGCTCCACGAGACCTGCTGCCTCGGGATGCCGAACACAATGGAACTTCCACTGGTAACCTAACAGAAGTGTAATGTTTTCCACAAGTGCGGATGAGAACGGCTGGCCATTATCTGAGTACACGATACGGGGCAAACCATACCGTGGGAAGTATTCACGAACCAGTTGCTTGGCAGTGGTCGGAGCAGTATAATCGGGAACTGGGTATGCCTCTATCCATCGGGAAAGAGCACACACAACTACGAGGACATACTTAAATCCTAGACAACGTTCCATCTGGATATAATCCATCTGGAGGACTTCAAAAGGGTGATCGGGAGGCTGAAATCCACCTTGCTCTACGGGGATGCTTTTACCTGGATTGAACTGACCACAAATCATGCAAGTACGCACTTTCTGTTTGGCTGCTGCCCGTAAGTTTTTATTGGACCATATGTGTTGAATACTGTCTAGCATTGCCTTCTCTCCTAGGTGTGCTGGACTATGTATTGTGTTAATAATGACTTGTACCATAGAATCGGGGAGAAACCATGTAGATTTTCCCTTCGTCATCCATCCCTGATCTGTTTGGACCCCTCCTAGTTTAGTCCATTCCTTAATTTCCTCTGGTGTTGCATGTGACTGTATGTCGATCACATCATGTGCGGGATCCCTAACTGTCATACAATGTGATGGTACCACTATTTGTGTCTGGTCAGTTACATGAGTTCGGTTCTGAGCAGTTTGCTTTGCTGTTCGATCTGCCAGGTCGTTACCCTGGGAAATGGTGTCAGTAACCTTGGTATGTGCCTTACATTTCATGATAGAGATTGCAGTGGGTAGATGTATCGCGTCTAATAAAGCTTGAATGAGGGGACCGTGTTGGATGTTGGCACCGTGAGAAGTTAAGTAACCTCTCTCTCGCCAAAGGACTCCAAAGTCGTGAACGACTCCGAATGCATAGCGTGAATCAGTATATATGTTGACTCTCTTATTTTTGGCTTGAATACATGCTTGTGTCAGAGCGATGAGCTCTGCTGCTTGAGCTGACAAAGTGTCAATACAACTGGTTTCAATAACTTCCGTGTCTGTCGTGACAGCGTAGGCTGCCACTAATTCACCGGTCCTTGTTCTCATACATGAACCATCCACATACAGTGTCAGGTCTGGATCCGGTAACGGAACATCTGTCAAGTCTTGTCTAGGCTTTGTTGTGATAGTGATAACTTCAATGCAATCATGTGCCAATGGATCTACTCCACTTACTGGTAATAACGTGGCAGGATTCAATGTGCTGCAACGTCTGATTTCAATATGAGGTTGAAACAATGTCAGTTCGTAACCTGTCAATCTTGCTATAGTCAGGTGTTGGGTCTGAGTACGATTTAAAAGGACTTCTACAGAATGTGGAACCTGTACTGTCAATGGATGTCCTAACACAATAGAATCACTCTGTCTGATTGCTAAAGCTGTTGCTGCAACTGATTTCAAACATGCCGGAAGGGCTTGGGCTACTGGATCTAATGTGCTAGAAAAATAAGCACAAGGCTTGTGTGAACCTGCTTGTTCCTGAGTGAGGACTGACAGGGCAGTACCCTCACGTTCTGTGACAAAAAGTGTAAAAGGCTTACTGTAACATGGTGTTGCTAAAACAGGTGCTTGACATAAGGCTTTCTTCAAGTCTTCAAAAGCTTGTGTATGTTCCTGAGTCCAAGGGAGGACGGACGAAGTCGCTGCCTCCTGTGTCGTTAACTGAATGAGTGGCTTTGCTAGAAATGCATATTGGGGAATCCATTGTCTGCAGTATGAAGTGAGGCCTATGAAAGCCCGCACTTCCTTTTGTGTTCTGGGTGGTGACATGTTTACGATTAACTGAATGCGATCGGGTGTGAGCTGTCTCCCCACTTTGGACAGCAAGTGACCCAGGTACACAACTTGCTGAACACAGAATTGTAGCTTCGAAGGAGACACCTTGTGTCCTTTGTCGGCCAGGAAGTTCAGAACAGTCAGAGAAGCATTTTCACATTCGGGTTCGCTTCGAGCGGTGATCAGCAGATCATCGACATACTGAAGCAGAGCAGTGTGTACCGGCATGTGGATGCTATCGAGTTGTTTTTTCAGTGCTTGACTATAGATGCTGGGGCTTTCTGTGAACCCTTGAGGTGCACGGGCAAATTTGAAAGATCGTCCATTTAAACTGAATCCGAACAAATATTGGCTTTCCGGATCAATAGGAACACTGAAGAAGGCGTTCTTGAGGTCAATTACAGTGAAGAACGTCGCTTCTGAGTCAATAGCAGTTAGTAATGAAGAGATATCTGGGACCACAGGGTATTGTGGTACAATGCATTTATTCAATTCGCGTAGATCAATAACTAATCGATAAACAGGTGGAGCATTTGGGTCAGTACGTTTAAGAACAGGAATGATAGGAGAATTACACACGTTGGAGTCAGTTTCCACAACCACTCCTTGTGCAATCAGCTCGTCAATGATTCTCAGTAAAGCCACTACAGCATATGGGGGTAACTTGTATTGTCGAATTCGTGGTAATACCACTCCTGCCTTGAGTGTGACTCGATACGGGGTAATGTGCATGCAACCTACATCAGTGGGGCCCTGCGCCCACAAGTGCGCAGGGACGTTCTGCAACCGGGGATCCATATCTCTCAATACATAATGGCCTTTGAAATCTCGCAAGAATAATCGTACTCCCTCAGGAGAACAACAAATAATCGCTCCTAGAGCTTTCAGTGTTTTTATGCCTAACAGGTTTTCTGGACATGATTTCGTAAGCAATAAATCTGTAGTCCGTGTCAGAGGACCTACTGCAAGAGGGAGGGGTTGTGGTACTTCGTTAATAATGGGTTTTCCTGAAAATCCAAGGGACACGTTCTGGGAGCCTGAGAGGGGTGCCCCTGGTACTTCATTATGGCTTATCGTGGTTCTGCTTGCCCCTGTATCAATGAGGAACTTTCTGTCTTTCCCTAATACCTGACTATGTACGTAGGGACCATTCTGATCTACAGGAACTTCAATAAGAGGCAAGCGGAATTCCCTCTCTAGGCTGTTTCATGTGTATCGCTGGTAATCAGGGTAATCGTTCTGTGCATACTGATACATTTGCTGTGTTGTGTTTTGTGTTGCGGTAATGGGCTGTTGCTGGGGTATCGCTACGGTCTGTGTGGAGGCTGGCATGGGTGCAATATGTTGTATATTCTGCGGTACCTGTTGTGACGTCTGGTCTTGTCTAGGAGGACGCGGTCTCTCTTTAGTCTTACCCGTGGCGATATTATGTTTCAAAACTGCACAATCGTTTATATAATGACCTGGCTGTTTGCAATAATTACATACACCTTTTACAGGAACTGTTGGATTCCCGGGATGGGTCGCACCCTTTTTCTGACCGTCGGCAGGAACCGACTGAGCAACTAACATTTTCATTTTTGTGTCTTTCATACGTCTTTGTTCATGTTCTTGTTCTTCTCTAAGTCTATTCTGGTGGTACTGTAACATTTGTAACATTTGTGCAGGGGTGTTAGCTTGCCAAGTGCTTTCTACTTTCAATACTCTATTCTTAACTTGGGGTAAGGAATTCTCGACTAGTTTTGTTACAAAAAGATGTGGATATGACTCGCTACTTGCTTTCAGACCGCTATTAATACCAAAACATTTCTCAAATCGTGTATAAAAATCACTAGTATCTTCATCGGGTTTCTGTTTACATGCTGAAATTGCACCCCAATCCTCCTTTTTCGTACTCAATAAGTGTGGCAACACTTGTACTAATAAACCTGGTAACGCTTTAACTTTATCTCCAAGCCCTAGGCCTGGAACTCGGGTATCTTCTTCATTTTGTAATCCAGCCCAATCAATCTTTGCATTTCCCACCTCCCACTCTTTTTCTTTGAGTTTCTCGTATATGCCTGGAGGTAGTAGTACTTTCAGTATTTTCATAAGGTCAGGATAAGTGTAATCGCCCATTAATAACATGTCTTTTATTTCACGGTGAAAACCTGCAGGGTCTTTATCATGACTGGGTACTAGTTTCTTCATCTCTAACAATTCAATTTTAGTTATAGGTGTATACACAAACACGCGTCTAAGCGTGTTGTCTGCGTTCTGTACGGGGTGCACTTCTCGCAACGGATTCTGTCTATCCATGTAATACATGGTCCTTCGTTCCATAACGGGTGCTGAGTTGATCTGCGGACATAGGAACGCACTATACTTGTGACGGTGTTCTAGAATTACTTTAATCAGGTCAGTACTTAGACCTTTCCATCTGTTCGTGACCAGTTCAATTAGTATATCAGGCAGAGGGCCTGGATCAGAATGTTGGCTTTTATACAATAAGAGCAGATGCTGTATCATGTACATACCAGCTAAACGCTGTTCACTCGGTGTCAAGTTCAAGAACGCATGTGCTAGCGCATCATCACCATATTTCTCAGAGCTGTCAGCCCATTGCACGGCTGACCTGGCTAATTCTTGTTCATCCATGGAATCGAGTACATGGTACCCCATGCGCTCTTGAAGTACTCTGTCAGTAGCTTGGAATAAGTGTTCGGGTGTTCTAGGATTACACATGGCTTCCTGATATATTCTTTTACTTTCCGGGCGCACTGGGCGCATTGAATTATTAAATGGTCTTCCTTTACCTACGTAAGCCACCATTTCTCTAGCTGGCAACTGGGTTTGTTCTGATGTCTCGGCTTCCTCCTCCGCCTCCTCCTCTGAGGATTCCTGTTTGTCTGAATCTATTTCCGGTACAGGCTGCCTTTTCTCATGCATCTTAATTATCGACTTTCTGATTCTTCGGTACATATTATCTATACAGGCATCCTTGTCATGTTGTCCATCCGCTATATGCTGACCCCATTTGTGGAGTGCTTTTACATCCTCCGGGTTCTTACCCGGCCTATCCACTTCTCTAATAAAGCAGTTTATAAGAAACCGCAATAACTTGCCTTTAGTATCCACTTTCTGATAGGCCATGGCCTCTTTAATACTTTCAGGTCCTACTCCTGTCTGAACAAACGTATATATTCGATCTAAGTGATCTGTCATTCCAGGTAACGTCATCAGGAAGTTCGTGACTCGCCGTAAACGTACTGATGCGAGTAACATTCTCTCGTCACTCTTTTTACCAGGTACTGGATCATATCTACAGTCTGCAAGGCGGTCTCCATAAATTGTAATGTCTGTTCTAGGTGTACGCTGCTGCGCTATTTCTCTAAAGCTCAGACGTTGGGCTTGTGGCGGAGTCTGGAAACCTGTCCCTCCGGACGCGCCTCCTGAGGCACCGGCTCCGAAAGGGTTAGTCGGGTTCGTATCAAGGGAAGTAGGAGGAGGTGGAAGAGGAGGAGGGGGGATCCGGGGAGGAGTAGCCTGTCGGGGAGGAAGAGCATAATTGTCCTGACCGTCCTGACCGTCAGGCGCAGGCACTGGTGGCGGTGGCAATGCGGTATTAACATATGTGGGAGCCACATCGTCTAAATAGGAAGAAAGGAAAATGTCCTTTGCTGTCCTCTGGTGTGTTTTAGTCGGGAGCAATGGGGGTGGTAGGTCCTTCAGTACTTCTGGAGAGGCCTTAGGCAGGCCTTTTGACAAGATAGGGTACATGCCATTCATAAGTGTATTTCGCTGTCTGTCTACTTGTTCTAATTTTACTCTGATACCTTCCTCAACTAATGCGTTTTCTTGGGCCTTGTCAGGCTCCTCCTTATTCTTTCCTTCTAGTCTGTGAGCTTTTTCTGTGCGCCTATGCGACTCTTTACGCCATAACTCGATGGCATCTTTCTGTGACTGTCTGGCTTTCTTTTTCCATAATGCTTCTTCTACTCTCATGATACAATCTGCATCCCATGTCCCTGCAGCGGGCCATCTCTGATTCTCCGACAAGTCTTTAGTGTAGTCTACCCATAAGTCGAGAAATAAAACAGCATCTAGGCCGTGTTTATGGTACATAAAGTACCCTGGAGTGTCCCTAGGTGGAATGGGAACAGCTTCTTCTAGAACCCCTTTACGGGTTTTTATTTGTCTTAGTTTGGAAAACAACGGCATTCTGAAATCTGGCTACTTGGTTCTTACTTCAGATATGAACATGAACACATAAGACACGTTTAAGCACAATAATGAAGATCGAACATTCACTCATACCACGACATTTGAATGACACATCAAAACATTTCAAAGACAAACCACATTAATTACAATGACAAACCTACCAACCTAGTGCAACAGGATGTACCGCTAAACGGCACAGATACACCCTTTACAGGTGCAAACTAGATATACTGCTATACAGTACAGATACACTGCTGAACAGTGCAGAACAGGCTCGTGTACCCGAACCCGTCTTGACCGGCACAAACTAATGCGCACGTCAGGATGCGTCCCTAGCAACGGTACTCACCAGGAAGCACGGAAACAGAAGGCCTCGGAAACCCTGGACTGGACTCGGCTCGGACTGGATTCGGACTCGACGCAGATACTTCGGAATCTGGTGGGCCTCGGTATACCACGGATCTTGCTCTCTCAGCTAGGCTCAGGTCGGGATCCTCCGCACTCCTCACCGCCTCGTCTGGGTGTCGATCGCAGCCTCAGTCACCTCCGTTGGCCTGAGGGAGATACAGGAAATCCTGCGGGTACGCGTAATTGTCCGTCCGGCTGTGGCAGGGGGCTAGGCCTGCAACGCACCTCCGGCGCGTGGGGTGGGGGAGGGGTCCCTGTTCGGGCGCCAAAAACTGTGGTAAAATCGATTACCTATGCATAATTTATAATCAATAATCAATAAGAATAACTCAGATAAATAAGAGGCAAAATCCGGGATATTGAGGTTAACTCAAAAGGGTTTTATTCCTGTAAAAGGAATTGGGTTATTGGCTCGAGCCAAGGTGGCATACCATTCCGTCACCACATAGGTTCGGGAAGGGGCAGACAGACAACATATTGTTTACAGAAGTACATATATATAGTCAATGCATTACAATGTATGAGCATGTAGTAGGCGTAACAGCTGGAAAAGAAGAGATAAAACATGGAAACGTCATGAAAAAGGCGTTACAATAGGCGTGCATGAAGGTGTGTACCAGAAACGTCACTTGTCATGAGGTCACAAGTAGGTGGATCCATAAGAGAATCCTGCAATGTCAGCAGAAATATATGGCAGAGATGCGCGCGCAGCAGCTTGACGTGAGTCTGACGTATAACTGGAGGGCGAAGGGGACTTGACATTTAGCACTACAAGGGTAGACATAAGTCTAGGATGTCAGATCAACCTAATCCCAAATCATATCTGATATCATATGTTTAAGGAACTGTAATATCTGGAAGGGGAAAAGGTCTCTCGGGCGAAGACTACACTATACTGGTTGTGAGTGCGTGTACATGTGTCTACGTGTCGGCCTACTAGGTGAGGGGGCATGGGCCTACCATGGCAACGGAGTCTATGAATTACTTGCACGGAGACAGAAGGACCGGGCCCTCTGTTCCTGCAGCTGGGAGGATGTTTACTTGAGCTGCGAGACAGGAATGTATTTTCGAGGAGTGGAGCAGATAATTCGAAGGTTGAATGCAGTCTTGGCAGGCAGAGGCTAGGCTATGCGCCGGAGCCGCGCAAGGAATAAGGTGGGGGTCACTGGTACAGAGGTAGCCTGGGCTGAGGCCCTCGGAGTCAGGAAGCAGGAAAGAACTCGAAAAAGGCTCAATGGCATAATCTGGGCCTACTTCGCCAGAGCTGAAAAACGTGCAAAGTGCACCACAAAAAGACGGTGGCACAGCATATATAGGAACTGAATATTCAATCCGTTCATGGCGGATCTGAAAGAGGACATGTTAAAGATGGACGCAAATGTATTTGCGTCTTCATAGTTGGCACAGGAGGGAAATTACATGCACTGTAAGCTAGTACATGGAGACGGTGGGGTACTCGCTGGGGAACACTACTCGATCAAAAATTATATTTCCTCAAGGCGACCGGGGCGGAAAACAGGCGGGCGGTGTTTTTCACCGCCACGGTCCCCCCCGCCATCCTAATTTGGCGGGGGGGGAATTGGGCAATGGATGTCAGGCGGATTGCCTCCGCCAGGCCGGCGGTAGGCTACCGCCAGCCTGGCTGAGGCAGTCCGCCGGACATCCTAATGACCCCCTTAGTGTCTAGAACCCATCTCTTTGGTCGTGGGGCGCTCTCAGTAACCTTATCCAACAAAACCCGCGCTTGCACTCGCCTTTTGGATGGGTATTTATTTGTCATCAGCAATCTTTGACCCAGGTGGAAGAGAGAACAGGGCTGTTTCTACCATTAGGCAGGACTGGGCGGCTGCCTAGGGCGGCAGAAGGGGGAGGGCGGCAAAAACACGAGTTTAGGAATCCCCAGTACATTCAGCAAGTGGGTTTAATCTACAGTTCAAGAAAAAAACACGCAATCTTGTCAAAATTACTTTGTTAATTAACCGAGATACCCTGGCAACAGAATACCGTCACATATTAAACATGACCCCGTCACCCGTCTAAGCACGAGTTCACACTATGCAGCTCTGGGCAATAAGCTTGCTTAATCTCCACAACGGCCCCCCGCGGCGGGATGCCTGGCTTTCACCTTGGGGATGCCCAGTACGGGTTATCTCACAGGGAAAAGCCAGGACGGGTTCCCAAGGCAAGCGCCGAGATGCCCAAGGGTAAGTGGAGCGCTATATAAGAACGCACATACATACATACATATGTGCTCCTGCAGGCATTAACGTTTCCCTCCTTCAGCACGCGCTAATTGCTCTCATACCGGCAGATTGCACAACTGTTTTACTTGAAATCATGATATGCTGAAACTGGCCATTCAAGTACTTAACTAACTGGCTTTAGTTAATCGATGCAGTTCTCTTGTTTTGTCTGCTTCCTGAGCACTTTGATTGCCTCTTTTATGTACATAGGATACAGTGTTGTCAGTTGAATATTTCTAGAAAAAACATAGCCAGCTATTCATTATTCAGATATATGCACGAGGTTAAATATAGATGAAAATTCCATGTTCTTTCGGCCTGCAGGTGTTGGTAAATTTGTTGATACAGTCAGCGTGGGTTTGAGTATAAATAGAGAGTCAGGGCTGCATGTGGAAATAAGAAGGACTAGATCGACAGCATCAAATGACCAACTACTCACTTTCACTTTAATTAGTCTTTATTCTATATGTTTCAATCATAAAAGAAATTTTGCACAAAAATTTGTTGTTTTTGTCCCACCCCCTCCCCCCAGCCCCACAAAGATACAGGATCCACAGTGATTTAATACAATAAATAAACAAAATAAAAAAGTCTTCCTATCTCATCCTATTTACATTTTTACATGATCTTAAAATATCCTATTTACATCTTTACATAATCTTAAAATATCTATTAAAATACCAGAAGAAAAAGGAAAAAAACAGTAAAATTTAAAAAGCTAAGTTCATTAATGTCAAAATACAAGAGTAAGAAAAATAACAATTACTTATATAGTATGCATAGTTAATCGTTAATTAATACTGATTGGCAATTCAAATAATCGCAGACAGTACGACAGACAATAACAATCCTACAGTTACTCCAAACACGTTTTGCGTGCCCGAATTATCCACATCCAGTGGAGAAATTTTGCCATGGCTATAACAACGGGCTGAGAGGTATCTGTTCTTAAAATCCTAACAGCCTCGTTTGCTGTTCTTAAACCTAACTGAATGCAAATTGGTTTGAGCCATGAGCGTCTGGGCATTCTATATGCAGGACAAGCAAACAACACATGTCCGATGTTTTCATTATGATCCGGACAAAAGGGGCACCTTGGGGTTTGTACCTTATTCCATTTCACTATTAGGGCATTTAGAGGTAGTGTCCCCACCCTCAACTGATGGTACCTCTTCCGGTCCCCTGGGACCGTGATCCAATCCCAATAGAATTCGAGGGCCGGTGAGTGCTTGAGCTCCAGGTAATCGTATGTAAAGGAGCGATCAATATGATTCCTAAAACACTTAATCTCTAACATGCTCCAATAAATTCACGGAGTGTCTTTTTAGGTGGAAATACATTATTTAGGGGATCATCCCACAATTGGGATAAACCCAGTGCCCTATATAAAAGTTTAACCTCTTTCATCCAGACTATCTTACAGCCACTATCCAGGGTTCTCACCTCTAGGAAGCCTTGGGCATACTGGGAGAGTTCTGGGGTTACCCATAACCTTCTCCAGTAGGCCACAATTCTATACCTGGCCATGTCCCTAAAACTATAAAGTCCTAAATCATAGTTTAAAGGTATCAGTGGGGTTGACATAGGTAAACCAGTAATGTTGCGGAGAAATTTGTTCTGTGCTACCGTCAACTTGGTAAGATTACTGGACCCCCAGAGTTCAGCTCCTTAAAGAACTGCTGCTCCAACCTTAGCATTGTAAATTTTTAGGACAGGTCTAATTGGTTTGGTATGAGATGAAAAGAGCTCCTTTGTGAGGACTCCTGTCAGTTGGGCATGTTTTGTATCTAACTCATTTGTGTGCTGTTTCCAATCTAGATTGTAGGACAAATTAATACCGAGGTACTTAAAGACCTGGGTCTGTTCAAGCTGGACCCCATCCATAGTAACTCTACCTCTAATGTGTCTCCGCTTATGCATAACCATAAATTTTGTTTTGCTTGTATTAATTACAAGTCCATGGTCAGTGCAGAATGATTCAAAAACCCCAATGGCCCTCGGAGTCCCTGCTGGGTCGTTGATATCAGCAGGGTATCATCCCCAAACATCAACAGGGGGATCAGTCTTCCTGCCAACCTTGGGGCATCTGTGGGCTGGTGTTCAAAGTAACTGATCACCCTGTTGATGTATAACGAAAAAAGCGTTGGTGCGAGTACGCATCCTTGGCGTACTCCCCTCGCGATGGGGAATTTCTCAGTGCCACTACCCTGCTGATTCCACCGTACTTGTGCAAAGTTATTTTCATGCATTCTAATCAATAAGGACAGGATTTCTTTTGGGATACCCTGGTCATGCAGGATATTCCACAACTTATGGCGGGGAACTAAATCAAAAGCTGATTTTAAATCAACAAAAGCCGCAAAAAGCATCCCGCCCCCTAATAAAACTGTGCGCCAATACAATAAAACAAATCTAAAAACTTGGTCAATGGTACTGGTATGGCTGCAAAAACCAGCCTGCAGGGGTGATAATATGTCATGATCATCTATCCACCCATGTATTCGCTGTAATAATAACCTTGCCAATACTTTTTGTATACATGCAATCAGGCTAATGGGCCTATAGTTGCCTGGGTCCGAGCATGCCCCCTTTTTATAGATGGGGATAATCTCGGCTCCTTTCCAGGTCTCGGGGATAGGCGAACCCTTTGCAATAGCATTGGCTAGTAGCTGGATATAGGTGGCCCATAAGTCCTTGTCATGCATAAACAAGTCTGCAGGGATAAAGTCTAAGCCCGGAGCTCTGGCTTTAGGTATATTGTTCAAAGTTTTTAGGACAGCATCTTTGGAGAAGAGTAAGTGGCTCGTTAAAGTATCTACTAGGGCTAGACACTCCTCTTCACCTTCATCCTCAACGGCAAACTGGGTAGCATAATGGGATACCCAGGCTTCCGGTGACACATAATTCATGGGTTCTCCTCTTTTAGCCCCCCATCCCCATTTAACAATGTTCCAGAAGGGTGTCATAGATGCTAGCTTCGAGGAGATCCCTCCAGTAGCCTTCCTCCCAATCCCTTTTTGCACTAATTTGCACTTTTTTATACATAACTCGGGCCTCCCTTATCTTGGTTTTATCTCTAGTTTTTACAGCGTCTGACAGGAACCTATAGGCAGTCCTACAGGGTTTATCATACCACTGATCCTCCTTTCTTATTGGTCTACGTAGCTTCTTCTTAGCTTTTTTAACAAAAAACGGTTTTAATTTATTTAAAAATTCATCATGGATCCTGCTAATTTCAGATATCGGAGTATTTTTATCAGTTATACCCCGAACTTCTTGGATGGCCTGGGTTGTTAAGTCCCTCATAGCTATTATGCTTTCCTCGTTGGCTGCACAAGTTGCCCATCTAATGCGTCTTTGATCATTTGAGAGATTTATTTGAACATTTTCCCTCTCTTCCTCTTTTGTCACCAGATCAAACAATTTGAAAGTTAAAATCAAAGGGTCATGGTCACTTTCCACCCTTGACTCGATCCACATGTCAAGAACATTAGCCCAATTCTCTTTGTTAGTCAAGATGTAATCAATACGACTATGTATAGTTCCATTAGAGAAGGTAGGGGCACCCTGTTTATCTGATAATGTTCTTCCATTAGTGGCCCGCAACCCAGACTCGACACATAGTACTTTTAACTGTAAGGCAGCCTCAGACCATTTTTTAATGGGTATCAAGGAAAGCTGTGGGATTTCCCAGATGTAGTCCTCTTCAGTAGTGAGGTCTACATCCTGATTATCAAGTGGTTCAAAACAACAATTAAAATCACCACCAATAATAATGTCAGCATTTAAACAGTGTTGTTTTAGTAGGGAGTCCAACAGGTCAACCGCCTCAGTGGGTTTACCACCTGGTAGGCCCCTTGAGTAGATGTTAAAAATGAAAAGATCCCTACTGGGCGGTCGCTGTAATTTAACCAATAATATATCAGAACTATTGGTATCTATTTGTAAAACTGAATGATCGTTATTCTGTTTAATCCATGTTACCAAACCACCTTTTGCCCTTCCCCTTAAACTCGGGGTAGCTGGAATGAAAAAGTGTAAATATCCCTGAATTGGATCTGGGTCTAACTGCCAAGTCTCCTGAAAAAGGATTATGTCCTTTGAATCCAGGAAAGTTAGCAAGTCCTGTGAAGGAATCTTATTTTTTAACCCTGCAACATTCCAGGACACTAAAGTATGTTGTACAACGATATTATCAATGGTAGATTTGATACTACCAGTTTGGCCTTCACACTGTTGCTGGGTAAGATCATATTCACTTATGTTATTATCTATAACAGCCAATTCAAGCGATAAATTTTCATTTAACTCATTTATCTCATTATTATCAACATGTTCGAAACGTTCATTACGATGGTAAGCATTATTCGTAGTACCAAGTTCATCCTGTGTATTGGTTGCATTAATCAAAACATCAGTTAATCCAGTGTTTAGCTGGGTTACCATTTCCCTGGCAGCGTGATCACCAGAAAGAATTGAAAATTTTTTAGGACTTCTGCCCAGTCAATCACAATCATTTAGCCCTGATAAGGCTTCATATCTATTGCCTAAAACCATGCCCCATTCATTAAGAGGAGCCCTTGGACCTCTGTTGTTTCTCACGGTATTCCACAAAGGTCCCGGAGTCCTCGGGAAAGTCACATTCTGTTGCTCTCCGTAGAAAAATTTTAAGGTAAGAGGAACAACAGATCCTGCTCTTCTTTGAGGAGGGTAGATATGATTTAAGAGATTGGGCAAAACACCTGGATGGGAAAAAGTCACTATAACACAGTCTCCCTTAAACCTTTTCGGTCGATTTCCAATCCACACAACCCTCTTTACGGATTTAATTTCAGATGCAAGTTGGTGTTTTCCTCCCGGTGCCATTTGCATGTTGTTTGTTAGCCAATAGAGTGCCTTACTAGACAAAGATGCTGGCGTTTCAGATTGTGCATCCGTTGGCGGGGGAACATTAGCCAGGACCAGTACAACTGGGGAGGCTTCTTCGATAAATTGGAGGGGATCTGTTTCCTGGCAATTTATTGGCGCAATACCTGTTGGCCCTGATACACCAACAGTATTCAAAGGTCGATTGGTAGGGTGAGTTTCATTTCGGGCTGGGCTTCCAGGGAGCGTTGGACTGCTCTCTTTTTCTATAGAGCTCCTCGCCTTAGGTTCAGTTGGTTTCACCATTTGTGTCACTAAGATATTAACCATCTCAACCCCTTCCACAGCTTTAGTTTGAAGACCACTCATCTTTTTTACCTCCGCATTCAATTTGTCGATCTTGGCGACTAAAGGCTTAATGATGGTTTTGATTTTAGAGTCAATGATGTCTGCTATTTTCTGAAGCAAATCATCCTCATTATAGCTTTTGTCGTGATAGCTTTTATCAAGAGCATTATTATCACCATCATCAGAGGTTTTTGCCTTGTTTTTTCCTGTCGGAGTAGCTTTTTTCCTCCTATTTCCTGAGCGTAACCCCATCCGCCTTTGCTGGGTTTTTCTATGCTTTCTCGAAGGTCAAGTTTCCTGCTCAGGGGATGACAGTTCGTCGGAGTTATGGACCAAGATCTCATGTTCGAGGTCAGTATTGATTTCTTGATCTAGTGGCACTGTATTGGCTACATTATCCAGCATAAGACTGTTCTGGTCATCCAAATTTGAAATTGGATGAACCGTAATGTCTATTAAGTTAATGGAGTCATTAGGTGCTAAAGTAACTGACTGTTGAAGACTTTGGGTTGGGCTTAATAACTGTAGATTGGGCGACTGACTCAGTCCTAATGATTGTCTTCTTTCGTTGTTAATTTTAGCTACGACTTGGAGCATGTAATTTTCTATAGGCTTGGTATTAGTAGGTGGCTGTTTTTTTGTTATTTTTTTAGACATGTTAAGGGCTATGTTGTTGATTTGCCCAGTGTAGAGGAGAATAACACACGTCCACACCTACTCACCAGACCTACTGAGCAACTGAAAATTAGTAAATGCAAGGTGCTGTATAGTCTTTAGCAATAGTCACTTGTCGCTTTGCTGAATCGCGGGTATCAGTTAATTTAGATTGGATGCAAGCAGTAGGCCATTCTCAATGACATTGCATAGAGGGATTAGTAGAATTAGAGAGATTTTCTTACTTGCTTGCGTTGCAGATGTTAGGGGGGTTGCCCAGTCCAGTCCCGGCCAGTCTAGGACTGTCTAAGACTGTCTAAGACTGTCTAAGACTGTCTAAGAGTGTCTAAGACTGTCCCGCCCTTGTCCCGGGCTTCTCCCGGGCGCTTCCCGCGCGCGACTCGCGGGGCGAGAGGGGACGTCTCCCGTTCAGCGCCGCCTGGCGCTCCTCTTGCGTCACGAGCGCGTCTCGCCCCTGGTGCTGCTGGGGGTTGTAGTGCGCTTGCACTCAGCGCGTCCTGCCGGTACTGCCGTTCACCTCACGGCTACACTGCCCGATGGCTCTGCTGGTCCGCCTCGCTATTCTGCCTCCACAGTTCGAAATGCTGCTCCGCGAGGCTCCGGCGGCGTCTCCCTTTCAGCGCCGCCTGGCGCTCCTCTCGCGTCACGAGCGCGTCTCGCCCCTGGTGCTGCTGGGGGTTGTAGTGCGCTTGCACTCAGCGCGTTCTGCCGGTATTGCCGTTCACCTCACGGCTACACTGCCCGATGGCTCTGCTGGTCCGCCTCGCTATTCTGCCTCCACAGTTCGAAATGCTGCTCCGCGAGGCTCCGGCGGCGTCTCCCTTTCAGCGCCGCCTGGCGCTCCTCTCGCGTCACGAGCGCGTCTCGCCCCTGGTGCTGCTGGGGGTTGTAGTGCGCTTGCAATCAGCGCGTCCTGCCGGTACTGCCGTTCACCTCACGGCTACACTGCCCGATGGCTCTGCTGGTCCGCCTCGCTATTCTGCCTCCACAGTTTGAAATGCTGCTCTATAATATATGTATACACGTTTATCTTTATATGCAATCCAATAAAGCAAGCTCTCAATTTATTTCATGATGGCGGTGTTAAAAGGGCAGTAATATAGTTCTAAAAAAGTAAAGGTCTTAAAAACTGCTGTGAGGGACAAACAGCATACATTTATTTTTATATCTGTTTAATTCATAAGCAAGGGTGCCGTTTGAACATGCAGAACTTGCTATTTATGAGTTTATGTCAGTTGCTGAGGAAAATATGGACTATTTAGCACGTAATGTACAGAGTTTCTTGGGAGCTGGAAATAGTAGTAACTTTCAAACGAATTATTTTAAGTCTCCTTCCACCTGTCCTTTCCCTGTCACCTTCCTTGTCTCAGGCCCTTGGTATTACCTCTGAGCTTTAATAGCTAGCCGAGTCAGGGGTACCTTCAGGCACCCCTGACTCGGCTAGTAGCCAACCAATCCTGAGGCACAGAGGACCACCCAGTGGACTTGACAGTAACAGGAATTGCAAACTCCTTTCGAATGAACACTCCTAATGCCGCCCCAAGAATCTTGTTTACTTTCTTTAGGTTCCAGCCATTGCACTTACCATAGTTCCTCTGTAGCCAATAGGAAGCTGCTGAGGGGTGAAGAGTTGTACAAGAGATCAACCCTGTGATGCTATTGGGGTCACAGCGAGTGTGATGTTCTCCTGGTCTTTTGTTGAATCTAGATAAGGTAGATGTGGCATTTTCTATTGAAAATGCTTCCATAATTCACATTCTAAAAAATATATAATATCAATATAAAAATGAAAACGAAAATAAACAACAGCGAGTATATTAAATGCACACGCCTGTGAAAGCATTTCAGACTTGGGCATAATTCGGAGTACAAATTTGCTTTTACAAGTTATTGCATTTGATAAATTCGTAAGTGTATGATAAAAGGGAACACAAATTGCTTAAATACCAAACTGGGTCAATGATTCCCTTTCAAGTTTCAACTAGGGAAGGAGAAAAAACATGTCTTTGACACCTTTCCATAATAATCTCATTAAGGTAGACTGAAAGGCGTGAGTGGGAGTGACAATCTGTATTTCGAATCGTTGTACCTTTGTGGACGCCCAGACCTCGAGGTGCAAGTACTAAAAGGAACATGTTTTCTGCATGGTCTTCATAAAGACAATTTCCTCAAGGTAACAATTTTTCACTCTCCACAGGTACTAATAATGCCTTTAAAAATATAGACATCCAACAAAGCAATTCTCCTTCCAGCAGAAACTTTACCCAGTTTTCAAGAGTATATTTATTTAATCATAGCCAAGACATCATTAAAGAAAAAGTTTATGAATGCAATGTTTGAAATATTCTCATCCGCTGGGAACAAATCTGGGTTTGAAACCAATTGATCAAATAGCCCAAAATGCCCATATAGATTGAGGCCGGATGTATTCAAAACATACATAGTCCTGTTCTAATAGGAGCAGTCCAGTCTGAACTAATAGGTCAGATCCCACCTATATGAGAACACAAGTAACCCCTCACTGGTGGCTTTAAAGCGCCTCCTTTCTCAGTGAGGAGCAGCTAAAGTTATACTGCAACCTGAGCATGAGTTCTAGGTCTGGGAATACCCATCATACTCAGAACATCTCACAAGGGAAGACAAAAAAGGCACAGGTGGGATCTTTCTATTACATTCAGTCACTGGTAACTAAATGGTGCATCACCCAAATTCATCCTTTTTTCACCCACTAAGCCACTCCAGCCATTTGCAATTCAGTCTTGGGTGAGAGGGGTCAGAAAACTAATGAGGACAGGCAATGCAGAGTCTGGGTGAGAGTCAGAGCACAAGCTGAGCCATCCATCAGCCTGTCCAGTTTTCAGTGTTTTTGTTGTTGTGAATTTCAGTGGTATTTAATGTTTGATGGTTTTTTCTTCTAGCCTGGATGACAGGGGGTGAGAGTGATGGTAGTAAAAGGGAGGGGGCGGCATTTCTCAATTCTCGCCTAGGGCGGCAAAAGACCTAGAAACGGCCCTGAGAGAGAAAGGGAAAAAAACCAAGAAAGGGAAAGGTAGGAAAACAGGATAATGCAGGGATGAAAAAACCTTTAAGGAGAGATGAGTGGACAGGGAGGGCAGGACGCAGGAAGGACGGGGCTTGAGGAAGTGTAAAAAGTCAGCAGCCTCGGTATTCCACAATCCCGGCATTCGGCATTTTTGTTTGTTTTTTACAAGTTAAGTATTGTTATGCAGTGACAAGTTAAGTATTCACTTTACCTCTTCCATGTGTGCCTCCTTCTCTGGCTGGAAGGTACCCGTGGCCTGAGGGTCAGAGACATTGAACAGCAGAAGATCCCGGAGAAGGACAGAGACATAAAAAGAGCGGGAAAAGTGGAGTTGAGGAGAATGAGGTAGAGACAGAGATGATATAGAAAGATATGAGGTAGGAAGAGAGGTAAAGCATGTAGCTAAAGCTGAGGTGGGCAGAAGGAAAGATAAATAAAGAGAGGTAAAGGGGGAACAGGTAGGGTGGAGAAAGAAATTAAGAGAAGTAGGTCTGGTTTCAAAGGGAGGTAGAGAGAGATATCGGGAGAAGGAAAAGGAGAGAGGGAGTACAGTTCGCCAAAGGGGTGAGGTAGAGAGGGAAGGTATGTAGAAAAAGAGGTCAAGGCGGTGAAAGACTGGAGTAAAAAACAAAAAGACGCATGGTATAGAGAGAGCACCGTGAGCAGAGGTAAAGAAAAACAGATCCGGTGAAGAGATTGGAGTGAGGGGAGAAAGGTAGAGAGAAGAGTGAAGGGTAAGAAGAGCAATGTGATGTAGAGAAGAAAATACAGGAAGCTGAGAGACCAATGGGAAGCACAGGATACCGGGTGACGTTGATACCGAGGCAGACAGAGGTCTGAGCTAGAGGAAGAGACAGTGAGGGAGAAGGATCCCTAAAGAAGGAGGTAGAGAACGATAGTTGAAATGAAGGAGGTCCAGAGAGATGGGTTTGTGAGAGAGAGAAAGAGACAGACAGGACTTAATGATTGAAGAAGAGGAATAGATATAACATGAAAGTAATATGATGTGTAAAGAGCCGATGGAAGGTAACAGAGGGAGATTGAGAGCGAGGGAAGGTGGAGAGGGGGTGCTGAACTAACGGTGAAGCAGATTTAAAAGATAATCAGTCAGATGTGGGGAAAGAGAAAGGTGAGACTGATGTGAGGTAGAGAGAGAAAAGAGATAGAGAGGTTAAAGGCCATGTTGAGGGGGAGAAAAGGCTGAGAGAGGTATGGTGCAGATATGGAGAGAGAGGTAAGGTAAAGCTAGAGAGGGAGTTGTGAGACAGAGGAGAGAACTTTGAGGTACAGGGAGGGGATTGATAGCGATAGATAGCAGAGGTATGCCCAGACACTGACATAGATGCAAAGTCACGAGACTGTGGTGGGGGTGCATGAAATGGAGCGAGGTATATTGAGTATAGTGAGAGAGGGGTGAGGTAGACAAAAGAGACCAGAGATTGAGAGAAAGGATATAGGCATAGAGATCTGTAATGGGAAAGAGAGAGGGGGAAGGTTGAAGAGGTGATGTGAAGTAAGGAGAAAGAAATGAAACCCATCACCAACTGCCTCAGAGTGTGAGGACTAAGGCTGGGCAGGCCAGACATGTGCAGGAAGGGCCTGATTGGCCACCCCTTCGGCTGCTGCAAAGCCATCAAAGGTGAGGCACAAAGCGCCACGTGTAGATTTGTGACTTACACTCCAACTCAAAATGAGTTTTGCACTGGGAAGTTTTCTAAAAGTAATGCTAATCAGTGCTAAGCTCTATTTAGCATTACTTTGCATCAAGGGGCGTCCCATGGGTGGTACAAGGGCGTTCCTAGGCTGCCTGACATTTCTTTCCTTTGTACTTTTTTGCACAAATCCCTACATACTAACATTTGTAGAGGAGGTTTTGCTCTTAAAAAATACACCTCCTTGAGGTGCATGCATCTGCTCTGTTCAACACACATGCAAAGTGGGAAAAGTTTTAAAGTTTGTCTAAACACTTTATTTTGTGTTACCTTTCCAGAACAAAACCTATGCTAGACTCACACACTTTCCTTTGCAGTATGGTACAAAAGTGTGTGCACGCCACGGCGCAAGGCAGCCAAATTGTGTGTGAGTGCTCGGGCAGCGATCAGCAGTGAAATATCTCAGTAGATAGAACACTGTCCTGTGCCCTCCCTTTCATGCACTGCAGGGCAGCAAATCCTGTGCTGTGCCTGAAAGAATAATATGTAGCCGCCATGTTCTTGTTAAACTTGGACAGCTGCCAGTTTTAAAAAGAAGGTTATTTTTATGAGCACTGTTATTATAGGAGCCATTTTGACTTTCCTATTCACTTCCCAGGGGGGGGGGGGGGAGGAGTGTGGGGGGAGGGGCTGGGGGGCCTTGGATGGTGGGCGCTGGGCTGTTGCCCACTGTGCCCATGTGTTAAAGGTTCACTGCTGTTATATCCCTTCTAACTACACCACATTTCAGCACTTTCTCCCTAGCACACACAGTCATTTTAATATAAATATATTTTATTTTATTATATAATGGTCTTTTTTTACTAAAAATGATACCATGATAACCTATTTTAAGCAATGGCATCCTGCAGTGAAATACTTTTCTTCACACAGATAATGGCGGTCACTAGAAAAGGATTCTGCCCAAACCTCAGGACATTTAATGGTTCAATACATGGTAAGAAGGCATATGTTGTTCAAGGAAAAACAGAGTTATAGTTAATGAATGATGTATGCATTTGCATGAGTGTGTGTGTTTGCATGAGTGTACACATGCATGCATACTCATGAGTGGGTGTGTTTGCATGAGTTTGCACATGTGTGTATACTCATGAGTATGTGAGTTTACATGTGTGCACATGGGTGTATACTCATGAGTGTGTGTCTTTGCATGAGTGTGCACCTGTGTGCATACTCATGAGTGTGTGTGTTTACATGTTTGCACATGCATGCATTCTGAGGTTCCGTGACAATTGTAAGTGGTGTTTTCAACTCGTACGAATATGGTCGAGTCTGGTATCTATGAACCGCAAATGACGAGTTTAGTAAGTGTGCGCAGTTTCGCTGTGCTAACTTAAACCGTTCGTTTGTTACGTGGGCTTTTCATCTGTACCCACGGGTTCCATCTTAGATACGGCATCCATTTTGTCTCTTGCCCTCAAGTAGTCAGCGAACGGACGCTGTCCGCTTCGCGACCCTGGGACTCCCAAGATATTTGCGGAAGACACATGTCCTTTGAAAGTGTCTTTATGACGAGGGGGTTGCTACTGTAAGGCAGGTGGCGCCGCTCGAGGCTCATCTTGCCGCACGGACTTATTGTCTCAGCCGTGCATCTCATTAGGCACGTCCCTTTGATGCCTGTATCTCGTGTTTCCCGACACCTCCCCTTTTACACCCTTTCCGATCTCCCCACTGTCTCCGTCTTCCTCTGCACCTGTCTTCGTTCCTGTTTCGATCTATTTGATTGCTGATTGGAATTTGCTAATGGTGGGAAGATGGGTTTTTACAGTTGGGAACCGCCAAATGTTTCCGCACTTATGTTCCGGACCTTATGTGTTTCAAAGCGACCAAAGCGACCCCTCTGGGAGCTAGATGTGGGAACTGAGTTGTAAACCTTTGTGTTCAATGTTAGCCTATGGGTAAAAACTGTATAAAAGGAGCGATCCACATAACCAATTTGAAGCAGTCTCCACAAGTAGCACGCGTTGTACTTGCCGTGATTTCTGTGTTCCCTGCAGTAAATAAACCTTGACTCTTTGACGCCGAAGGAAGTGTCCCGTGTCTCTGTGACTTGTACGCCGGAACAGGTTACCCACGAAGGTTTCAGGTGTTGTGCCCTGGCACCGCTGGGTCCAAAAGAACCCAGTCCTTCAGTTGGCGCCCAACGTGGGGCTGCATCAGTGGTACCGGTCCAAGCCCGACGATCGTGAGGAACTTCGTGTGAAATCTCCGAGGGAAGGTGCACCCCGCTTCATCGATCCTGTTGTCGAAATAAGTGGCCCGAAGACTTTTCCCGCGAAGATTCCCGCCTCCTGACGGCTGCGACGGACTGCTGCCCTGACTGTAGACCTGTTTTGGCGCCTGGCGTAGACCTTGGTATAGCGAGACGATTGACGGGCCTTCCTGAGGACGCCATTGATCTTTGAGTTAAGTATTTGTGGGTCGCTCCCAGAATCCTTGGTTGTAAACACTTTAGCGAGTGTTTTTGTTGTAGACACTTTAGCGAGTGTCTTTGTTGTAAACACTAGTGGCTTTGTTGTACACGCTGTGTGAGTGTTTTTGTCGGTGACACTTTGCTAGCGTACTTTGTTGTTGTATTTGTTTGACGACTGCAGCCGCCAAAGACCGAGGGTTTTGTTCTTGCTGGGACTTGGTAAATCCCGTAACCCTTGAAGTTTGTGAAACTCGGCTAGTGTGCAAGATGCCTGGTCGCAGTACTTTGTTCAGTTGTTGTAGACCTTGTGGTGCGGATTCCCTGCTGGAGGACTCGTGTCCGATACCTCCGGTTGGAACTCCTACTTATGACTTATATAGCAAACATGGGCTAGGCCCGATTGCTTTTAACGATTACTGGATAAAATATACAAAGAAAGACGGCGATCTTCGTTGGCCACCTCACGGTAGCTTCGAAGCGTCGATCTTAGATAATTTGGAAATAAAGTTGTTCGAACGCAAATCTAGGCCGGCCATGTTTGATGCCTTTCGGTTGTGGCGCAAAGAAGCCCGACAGAAAGAGATCAGACAGAATAAACGTAGTGAGCGAGATAATGTTGCTACCATTGTGAAGAAAGCTGAGCAGTTTCAGCGTGATAAGGAGGATAAGGATAAGGAAGTGTTTGAGAGGTTACAACGTATGACCATAGATAAATGTTATCCTGCTTTGCCTTTGGAGTTGGATAAGAAGGAAGAGGCAGTCGAGGATCCTTTAATGTCTTATCTTATGAAGTCGCCACCCCCGTACGTACAGGGTACCGCAGCTCCTGTGGTCCCTGCCGTACCTGTTCTTCCACCTGTTATTCCTCCACCCGTTCCTCAACCTGCACCCGCTCTTCCGACTGTTCCTGCTCCTGTGCCTGTTTCTATTCCTACTGCTCCTCCGCTTCCACATACTCCTGCTCGCGCTACTGCTCCTGTGTTGTTAACCCCTGTTGTTGCTAACGCTTCTACTCCTCCTCTTGTTAGTTCTGTGTCTTACTCTTGTCCCTCTACTCGTAACCGTAGTTCTCCCATTGCGACAAATTTTTTCCAGTCGCTCGGACCTGTCTTTGGATCCGCTGGTTCTGATGGTCCACCACAGAGACGTAGCCAGCTTCCCGGTAATAGGGAACGCGCTGCGCTATACAATATGGCGATGGGTTGGATGGACAATCCGCAAAGAAATCCACCCCGAGTCGTTCTTGAAACATTTAGTCAATTCAACATACCGACTCAGAGATATGTGTTTGACGAAATGTGTAAACTCCTACATGATCAGATAGCGGCTGTTGCGCCTGACGAGGTGCTGACCGCCCTGTCTAATCTTCGGCTTCAGTTCGCAACTGGACTGATAGTCGATACTAATGTCCGACGAGCTATTGAGCAGTTGCTGTCTTATCGCCTTGCTCCTATTCCTCACGCACTGTTTGTTGAGGATCTTGAACGCCAACAAGCTGAGTCTGGCCAATACCCTATGCGTGAAGTTCCGCCGGTTTGGGTACCCGCTGATAATACTAATGTTAACGCTCCAGTAGCGGCACATTTCCAGAGAGTATGGATACATCTCCCATGGAAACGATCTGAAGTGCTTCAGGTGAAACAAACTTTGCCTGATCCTCGCAAAAATCCTGCGGGGTATTACAAAGAATTATCGCAGCTTGTGGATGCTACGGTAATGAATCTTGCCGATATTGACATGTTGTTTGGCAATGTCGTGCCGCAACCGGTATGGGCCAAGATTCGTCATCAAGATCACACAAATGAATTAGGTGGTGATTGGGCTGCCATTACAGCGGCAGACGCTGGACAAGTGGCTGCTGCTAAACCCGATCAGTTGATTGCACTTCTTCCCCAGCGAATCATTACATTAATGAAAACGCTTATGCCAGCTATGAGGGTAAATTGGGACAAGTTGTCAGCCTGTAAGCAAAAGAAAGATGAGAGTGTTTCAGACTTCTTTACGAGGTTTGAGGAAACATTTGTTGATCATAGTGGACAGGATATGGGTACTGAGGGTGGACAGAGGTTGTTTGTGGATAAATTTGTATCGAACTTATTGCCCGATTTGTGCAATAAATTAAAGAATTCAGAGAGTGCGTGGGCCGTTTCTACCTCAGCTCAGATTCTGGCTACGGCACAATATTATGAAAATAGAGAGAAAGAAGAAAATGACCGAGCTGATAAAAAGACAAAAGAGCTGAAAACTAAAGTGTTGTTACAACAAGCATACCCGCCGCGTTCTAATCAGAATGCGTCTCAGCAGAATAGATCACAGTCGCAATCGAATCGATCGCAGTCGCGTAATGATTCCTCTTTCAACAGATCTTCGTTGGGGTACAATCAATGTGCTTATTGTAGACAGGAGGGACACATTAAATTTGATTGTCCTGCTTTAAATGATCGTAATAGTGGTAATTCGTCTAGAGGAGGCCGTGGTGGTTCACAGACTGCATCACGTGGTAGAGGTCGTGGTGCTCAGAACGACCGCTCTGACAACTCATCAAATTCTAATAACTGTTTCGACCAACGTGGATCATCGCAAGGACGATCTGCGCAGTACAATGTAGACGATTATTACGTCGATCAGGGAACTGACGACAGTAATTACTAGGACAGCCAAAGACAAGGAGAGGGAGTGGTATCAGTTCCGGTTGATCAGAGAGGGCCTTACGTCGCAGTTGCTACATCGGGCGTCGTTGAGCCTTTTCTGTTGGACACTGGTGCAGCGAAAAGTTCCATTATGCATTCGAAACTCCCTGGCGCACCTTTGTCTGGCTTAACAAATGTATCCGTTGGATTCTCTGGCGCCCCCGTTAGCAATCCAGTTTCACGCCCTTTGCCCCTTCAAATTGGGCCGCGTGAGCTCGAAGCTCCACTGATTTTGACCACTGGTTGTGGCGAAAATCTTTTGGGTCTGGATTTGCTTAAACGTTTGTATGCAACTTTGTATTGTTCTCCTGCGGGTGTAAAGCTTACGTTTGGGGAGAAAGTAGTCTCTCCTATGTATTTGTCTCTCGATAAGCTTCCACCGGAATTGGATTCTCTTCCTGCGTCTTTGTGGGCGACGGGTCCAAATGATGTGGGCCTGCTTGATATCTCCCCTTATGTTGTTCAGTTGAAATCAAATGTACGATTGCCACGTATTCCCCAATACCGTATCTCCCTTGATGGTGAACGAGCTTTGTTAGCGATCATCTATGATTTGATCGAGAAAGATGTTATTGAGGAGACTCGGGGAAACGTGTGCAATAGCCCTGTGCTGCCCATTCTTAAACGTACTGATCCTACCAAACCGCCTGTTTATCGTTTTGTTATCGATTTACGGGAGGTGAATAAAATTGTGGTTCCTCAATTCCCTGTTGTGCCTGACATCACGGCGCTACTGACTCTGATTCCAGCTACTGCATCATGGTTTTCGGTGATTGATTTGAAAAACGCCTTTTTCAGCATCCCGATCGCCGAAGAGAGCAGGGACCTTTTCGGTTTCTCTCTTGGTGGACGTAGCTTCCGGTTCAAACGCGCTCCTCAGGGCTACTGTGAAAGTCCGTCTATTTACAGTCAAGCCTTGAAGGGTCAACTGGATGCGTTTAGGTTGCCGGTTGGTGCGGCCCTAATTCAATATGTCGACGACTTATTGGTGGCTGCTGATACTCAGGACATTTGCAAAATTGCTACGGTGTCATTGCTGCAACATCTCTGTGAGTTGAATCACAAGGTGTCACCTTCTAAACTCCAATATTGTTGTCAAGAAGTAACCTATCTAGGTCACTTATTGTCAAAGGAGGGAAGGAGATTGACCCCAGAGAGAATTGCAGCGATTGCGCGAATGGCTGTGCCAAAAACCCAAAGAGATGTGCGTGCCTTTCTAGGTATCACGTCGTACTGCAGGCAATGGATTCCAAATTTTTCATTGCTAGCGAAACCATTGGTGGCTCTTACATGCAAGGATGTTTCAACTCCTTTACCATGGACGGAAGAATGTCAGAAAAGTTTTTCTGAACTACGTGATTCATTGTGTTCGGCTCCTGTGTTAGGTACCCCTGACTACAGTAAACCGTTCACGTTATATGTTCACGAGAGAGAAGGCTGTGCGTTGAGTGTCTTAACGCAACCTTTTGGTGATAAGCAACGTCCATGTGCATATTTTTCCTCGACCTTAGACCCAGTAGCTAGAGCATTGCCGAGTTGTTTGAGAGCAACTGCGGCAGCTGCGGTCTCCATCCGACAATCAGCAGGATTGGTCATGGATAATATGCTCACGGTGATGGTTCCGCATGCAGTCGACACTCTTTTGAATCGAACGAAAACTCAGCACTTGACGAGTGCGAGGTTGTCTGGGTACGAATTGACGCTCTTGGCAAGCCACATTCAAATAAAACGTTGTAATGTCCTGAATCCGGCAACTTTGTTACCAATTAGTGCAGAGTCAGATCAAGTAACAGAACATGACTGCTACTTGCGTACAGAAGAGGAAACAAAAGGTCGAGTGGACCTTAAAAACACCCCATTGGAAGACCCTGACGGCACTTTGTATGTGGATGGGTCATGTTTTAAATTGCCGAATGGTGATGTGACTACTGCTTATGCTGTTGTGACGTTGAATACTGTTGTTGAGACTGCGAGATTGAATCAGAATTCTGCCCAAGCTGCAGAGCTGATTGCTCTTACTAGAGCATGCGTGTTAGCGAAAGGTAAACGTGTGAATGTGTACACCGATAGCCAGTACGCTTTCGGTGTAGCGCATAGCTTTGGACGATTGTGGCGAGAGCGTGGTTTCTTGACGTCACACGGCACGAAAATACAGCATGGCCAGCTTGTGAATGATCTTTTGGATGCATTGACTTTGCCTGCTCAAGTTGCGATTGTTAAGTGTAGTGCGCATCGTAAAGTAACGGATGATGTTGGTCGTGGTAACGCGTTTGCAGATGAGATTGCTAAGGAGACTGCCCGGAACCTTAGCACTCGAATGTATGTAACGAGTTCGGTTAGGTGGCCTACAGAATCGAGTATGTGTGAGAATACTATAGAGAGCGTGAAAGCAATTCAGAATGAGGCCACCGACACGGAAAAGATGAAGTGGAAAGAAAGTACGGGAAAGTTGGATGTGAATGGTTGTTGGATTGATTTGTCGGATCAGAAAAGATGGATGTTGCCTGATGCGTATGTGCTGGCCGTTGTGACAATGGCACATGGGTTAGCACATATCAGCGCGAAAGGCATTTGCAAGTTGTTGTCGCCTGTATGGAGGAATGATGGCATTACAAAGTGTGCTGAACGTCTGGTGAAGAATTGTATGGTGTGTATAATGTACAATCCTGGCAAAGGAACCCCAACTCCCCCTGGCAGTTTTGCTCCTCCTTCGTATCCCTTTGAGGTGATTCAATTGGACTTCATCCATATGGAGCGATGCAATAACTTGAAATATGTTTTGGTTGTGGTTTGCGCATTCTCCCGATGGATCGAGGCCTATCCCCTCAAAGACAATACTGCTTTGTCTACTGCGAAAATCCTACTGAAGGAATACTTTCCTCGGTATGGAATGCCTAGAGTCGTGTGGTCAGATAACGGAAGTGAGTTCGTTGGAAGTGTGATGAAGAGCGTGTGTAAGGGCCTTGGAATTAATCAAAAATTCCATAGCGCCAATCATCCTCAGTCAGCTGGATTGGTTGAAGGGTACAATGGTACCCTTAAACTAAAGCTAGCGAAGATTCAGGCTACGACTGGACTTTCGTGGCCTGACGCTTTGCCTCTAGCATTACTGTCAACTAGGGCGACTGTACACTCCCGAATAGGGCTTAGTCCCTATGAAATAGTGTTCGGCCGTCCTGCGAATGTGTGGGGGGTTCCTAGGCCAGGTATATTCGTTGATCTTGAGTATCCGATGTTGATTGACTACTTACATGACTTGACTGCTAAACTGAGGTTAATTCATCAACAGGTTTACGACGCCTTGCCGACGCAGACGGAGGGTCCAGGCCACCAGCTCCAGCCCGGTGATTGGGTTGTCACCCGTAATTTCTCACGCAAGAAGAATCTGGACCCCCGTTTTGTTGGACCTCACCAGGTGCTCCTGGCCACGAGGACTGCCGTTCGTCTTGAGGGGCGGAAGAATTGGGTACATGCTACCCATTGTAAACGAGTCCCTATTCCTTTACCGGCAGACCCGTGGGTGAGGAAAGGCATTGCGTCAACAGAAGCAGAGACATTGCCGGCGTTTGTACCTTTTAGCGACGCACAGCTCATTGGTGAACACTCAGCGCAGCAGAAAGCCACTGTCGGAACATTGTCAGCAAAAGACTCAAGACCAAATCAACAAACTGATCAGCAGGACGCTGTCTCTTCAACGGATCCTTTGTTCGACGAGCAGACACGTCCCGGGAAACATCGATATTCTTTGCGTTCTCGCATTAAGGACTAATAAAATTTCTTGCTTTGCTGGAATTGATAACTGTAATATCCTCGTTTCCCCTGATCAACTTTGAACATTCGTATCGTTGAAACTTGTTTTGTACATATATTAAGCTTCTTCCTTGTATCTTTTTCCTTCCTCAGCTGAATTATTGTGCTAAATAAATACATATTGTGTATTGAGGGCCGTAGGGCCGCGCGCGTACTTCCTTCTGGACAGTAGGTCTTGACGCTAGGTTAAAGGCCGTCGGTTCCTAGGAACTCCTAGGGATTGACCATTGCTGCACAGAACGAAGTGCGTCAAGAAACGTTGCGGACGGTCATAGGGAAATGGCATTTTCAAAGCTGAACGATTTGGAAGGAGCTCAGGCGTATAGAGTCAAACTGCAGAAACTCAGTCGTACTAAATGTTTTGTATTCCAATTGTTTGTATTGTTCTTAACTGCTTCTGCATTCTTGGCGGGTGGGGTGTATTATGCTATGTCTTACTTTTTACTTCCTACCCCTACTCCTACTTCTTATCCTAATCTTACTCTTACTGCTACTACTGCTTCTCCCCATTCCTTTCACATTTTACCGGAACACGAACAGGCTAGACGTGTAGAATTCCGCAACAATTCCTTTATCCAGCTCCTCCATCAGCATCAGTTAGTGGTTAACACTACTAATTGTTGGGTGTGTGGGTTGATGCCACATACTACGGGTAAGGGAATTCCATATCTGGTGTTACCGTATAGTTCCCAAGGGTCAGCTCGAGCATTCCAAACAATGCTTCGAAGCGCACTAGGTTTCCACCCCACTCCAGAACAACGTTCCCCCAAACCTGGTCCTACCTCGTACCAGTGGGTGCTATCGATGGCAATAGAGGATATGGAAGATGAGATCCATGATGCTTTTCTCATCCCTAAGGAAGAGGTACAAGCCTATAGGGTCCTGAGTAGAGGGGAATATAGTATGTTCGCTAATGAAAAGCAGCTTAAAAGCTCGCCTCCAATATGGGTCGTACCCCACACTGGTAATCTTTGTCTTGTGGGTCGTGGTTCGCAAGCCTCACTTGGAGTAAGTGCTTGCATTGAAAGTTACGTTCTGCCAATGTCCCCGACCCCTGTGTTTCTGGCTGCCAAGGGTACGTACTTCATCTGTCATGATCGTGCATACACATGGTTGCCCTTAGACTTCATGGGCTCATGTTTTGTTGCAAATCTGTTGCCTCCGACGTTCACTGTAGATGCCGATTACCATAAGACTAGAGTTGTACGAGGCGTAATTAGCGAAGAGGATACTGCCGGTCAAGAGGCAGGAGACTTTTTCAAGGGTTTCCTCCCGTTTTGGGGACCTATGGTTAATAGTAGGAACCTGAGACATTTGACTTGAGTGGTAGAATCGACAGCTAATGTTACTGCCAGTGCCCTTGGTAATATCACCACAGAACTTCAGGCGGAGAGACTTATGACGTTACAAAACCGTATGGTTTTAGATGTCGTCTTGGCAGATCGCGGTGGGGTATGTAAAGTGATCCATTCGAGCTGTTGCATTTTCATACCTGATAATGCTCCTACTGTCTATCAAGCCATCTCGAAGTTGCATAAGATCTCCGAATCCATACACGTGGATGTAGGGGATTGGACGCTACTTGGTTGGTTTTGGGGCCTGATGTCGACTTGGGGTTGGAAGATTCTGATGATCATCGGAGTTGTGGTAGTGTTCCTGTTCACGTGTTGCCTTTGTGTGCAGTGTGGTCCTGCCTTATGTGGCCTCTGTGCTACAACGTGTATGACAACCACCTGTTACCAAGGGGACTCGGTTGGACAAGGCTATGCTACAACGACATCTTGATGGTCTGATGAATATCGAATATGATTCCGACTAGTGCTTGCCTACATGAGGGCAAAAGGAGCGTCTGAGGTTCCGTGACAATTGTAAGTGGTGTTTTCAACTCGTACGAATATGGTCGAGTCTGGTATCTATGAACCGCAAATGACGAGTTTAGTAAGTGTGCGCAGTTTCGCTGTGCTAACTTAAACCGTTCGTTTGTTACGTGGGCTTTTCATCTGTACCCACGGGTTCCATCTTAGATACGGCATCCATTTTGTCTCTTGCCCTCAAGTAGTCAGCGAACGGACGCTGTCCGCTTCGCGACCCTGGGACTCCCAAGATATTTGCGGAAGACACATGTCCTTTGAAAGTGTCTTTATGACGAGGGGGTTGCTACTGTAAGGCAGGTGGCGCCGCTCGAGGCTCATCTTGCCGCACGGACTTATTGTCTCAGCCGTGCATCTCATTAGGCACGTCCCTTTGATGCCTGTATCTCGTGTTTCCCGACACCTCCCCTTTTACACCCTTTCCGATCTCCCCACTGTCTCCGTCTTCCTCTGCACCTGTCTTCGTTCCTGTTTCGATCTATTTGATTGCTGATTGGAATTTGCTAATGGTGGGAAGATGGGTTTTTACAGTTGGGAACCGCCAAATGTTTCCGCACTTATGTTCCGGACCTTATGTGTTTCAAAGCGACCAAAGCGACCCCTCTGGGAGCTAGATGTGGGAACTGAGTTGTAAACCTTTGTGTTCAATGTTAGCCTATGGGTAAAAACTGTATAAAAGGAGCGATCCACATAACCAATTTGAAGCAGTCTCCACAAGTAGCACGCGTTGTACTTGCCGTGATTTCTGTGTTCCCTGCAGTAAATAAACCTTGACTCTTTGACGCCGAAGGAAGTGTCCCGTGTCTCTGTGACTTGTACGCCGGAACAGGTTACCCACGAAGGTTTCAGGTGTTGTGCCCTGGCACCGCTGGGTCCAAAAGAACCCAGTCCTTCAATACTCATGAGTGAGCGTGTGCACAGTATTTACAAAGAATATCAGAATCAAAAATATTGTGGGACAAAATATTGTATCAAGAAATCGAGAACAAAAATATCATAAAGGTAAGTTTCCTTAGGTAAGTAGAATTTGACTATATATAGCTCTCCATATATGTACCTAGATGATATATATATATCCTGGTGGTAAGTAGATGTGGAGTTAAGAATAGTAAATCTGTACTTACCTTCCCAATATTTTGGTCCTTAATATTCTTGACATGATATTCTGTCCTATTTTTGATGCATTTTTGCACGCGTGCACCTACATGCATAGGCATGAGTGCAGTTGTTTGCATGTGTGTGGATATACATGAACACATCTGCACGCCTCTGTGTAACATGTATGACCCTGTGTAAATCAGCTGGTGTTTCCTTTCCTTATCTGCATCTCAAGAAGCAATTTACAACACTGCGAGGGTTTTACCTGTTTTTAGCATCACAACGGTCAGAATTATAGGGATCACGCTAACACCCGCTCCTCAGGGTGAAAAGTGCCACAAGCGAGACCCCCTGCAAAGACGTGCCCGCCAATGTGAGGGTGCTGACTCAGGAGTACGTCTGAAATGACCATCAAGGAAGCCATGATCTGGACACTGCACTCCACAAATGTCCGCCTCCCCTCCTTCGAGGGCAGTGCTCCTGAATATTGACACAAGAATATCAATGGCACACAATATTGTGGAAAAAATATTGAAAGTAAAATATCAACAGGTAAATGATCCTTGATTGTTTTGTACCTAACTCCGCAAATAGGTAGATTGGCTAAATATATATATTTATACATTTTTAGGGTACGTAGATGAGGAGTTAAGAACATTGAAGTACCTTAAGAAATCTATACTTCCCTATATACACTCATCTTTCATAATTTTGTCCCTCAACATTCTTCTACTACAATATTCTGGAGGTCGATACTCAGTAATACAATCACTGAAGGCACCTTGGAGGTTTAGTAACACCCAGACTCACCTTGAGGCTGACCTTCAAGCACACGCTTGACAGGACCTGAGCATCACCGGTAGGAGTAGTTTGCACATTATCTTTATTTCATTTGGTAGTAGGAGGTGGAACAAGAATAATAAATCATTACAGCGAGGAATGAACCATCATGGAGTAGGCAGCAGGGCTACCTTGACCAAGCTGGTCTCACAATCACCGATCTCACCATCACTCTCCTAAGGCCTCCGGTTGGGTCTGACACGGCTCCAGGCTACCACTCCTTGTAGAAGTGGATCCCGGGGCCATCCTGGTTTCAGATCACTCCACCCGCCCTCTCGCTCTATCAGCTTCCTTCATGAAGAAGTCCTACTTGGAACAAAGGGATATCAACTCTCTGCAAAGACCCAAGATGATCCCTGACAGCACAATTTGGTTTTAAGAAAAGGAAATCCATTTGTAAAAATGAGCAAGTGAAATGTTTCCTAGATAGGGACTTGTTAGCAAAGAACTTTGGGCCCGATTCACAGAACTAACTTAAGACAAAATCCTAAACTTACTACCATTTTCGTATTTACAGAAGGCACTTACTCATTTTGGTATTCACAGAAGGCATTTAGGAGTCCTAAAGTTAGGAGTCCTAACTTTACTACTACTAAACTGAGAAAATCCCAATTTTATGACTTTCGGTATTCACAGAAGGCCTTTAGGAGTCCTAAAGTTAGTCCCAACTTTACTACTACTAAATTGAGAAAAATCCTAATTTTAAGACTTTCTATATTCAGGGAAGGCATTTAGGACTCCTAACTTCTGTGACTACCGAAATGATTAAGTGTCTTCGGTGAATACCAAAATGAGTAAGTGCCTTCTGTGAATACGAAAATGGTAGTAAGTTTAGGATTTTGTCTTAAGTTAGTTCTGTGAATCGGGCCCTAAAAGGTGAACAGCTCTGCGTCACTCGTTATGAGAGTATCTTGCAAAACTAGAGCCTGAAGAAACGTAGGAACTCCCATTTCTGAGAGAAAACCAGGAAAAATGTATTGACTTTAGGGGGAGTTATTTGTTGTACTGTAGGTGCAAAATAATAAGAAAATGCTGTTGTAATAGTGCAAGAGGAGGTGATTGGGAGTGTGGGATTTCACGTCTTCCTTATAAACGACTGTGAACATTATCATATCTCGGCTTTGATGTGATGGTTACAGAGAGGACCAGAAACATATATAGGGTAATCCTGTATCTTTTTGGGAACCCAGCAGTGAATTCCCAATTGCCAGTGGTTGCAACAGAAATTATTCAAATCACTTTTTGACTAACATTAACATTGATTCACACATTTGCTAAGTTATACAATAGATGGCTTTCTGTACAAATGTCTGTTAATCCTGTGGTACAGTTGTAATCATTTTGTAATTACATACACAAATTACAAAATGAAAAACACAGCAACGGTGAATATGGCACAATGCGTAGCAGGTTTTGCAAGAAATAAATGTAGTCTGTTGCTGCAGTACACCAAAATAGGAGTAAAAACAGTTCACTGCTTAGGAAAACTTATTTTCTGTATATACCATATACTGCTGATGGTAGCCATATTCTTAGTCCGTTTACGTAAACTATAGCCATTCCTTAGGCACATCTATTGTAGATACATTGTTTCGCCCCTTGGTTGAACTTCACCAGGTCTGCATCAGGACCATAGGAATTCAGTAGTATGCTTCAAAGATTACTTAAAAAATGAAAGAGACATATCAGCCGAAAAAACATTCACAAATCTCAAACTTGCTCTAATAAAATAGGAACACTTCTTTTCCTAGAAATTAGAATGTTTGTTGGCACAACATTATTTACAGAGCATTATATTAAATCATTTTCTATTGCTGAATATAAATACACATCATCCTGACCAGGGGGAGGATATGGAGTATTTTCGACTTACGAAGTATCTAATATTAGCCTTGAAATAAGGCATTTGTATCATGAAACAATTCACATGAGCCAAACATACAAAATGCTGATTTGCTCTATACCTGAAGTGTTTGTCAAACTGAACTGTTGACTAGCAATATTTTTTCTGATTTATTTAAAAAAAAGTTTAAAAATTGCATTCTACACTTCAGAAACAATTACATTAACTATGAGTTATTGGTAGATTGCATATTGAACGGAATAATTTATTGAAAGTTCCACTCTCTTTTCTTTTTCTCTTTTTTTCTCTTTTGTTTCAGAAAACAGGTGGATGCTGACGCCTCATCTGAAATCTCATATTTGTCCTTTATTTTCTGAGAAGTGGAGGAATAGTTTGATTTGATCAGACTCCGTTTATGATTAATAAACGATTACACTAAAAAATGATTGTTATGTTTTTAACATTTCTTTTGAAACTTTTCAGAAATATCAGGGGTTATCTTGAAAGGTCCAACTTCTGTGGTAGACAGTAGTGAGTGTTGATGGTTGTGGTTCAGGCAGTGATTGGTCCCGGTTTGGGACTTGCTTCTCTCCTTCTGCATAAAGTCCATGTTTGATGTAGTTTATCTTCTCCTGCCGCGTCGGGTGTGAGCCACGGAGTAGACTACACCCTCAATTTCTATCTTTCCCACCCAAAGATCCATGCGTCAATACACTAAATCCTAAATTAGCCAATCCCCACCCTCAATATGCCCATCCAACCTTGAATTTCTCAAAATATTCACCCACCCTCACTCAGAGACCCACTCATACACTTGTTGTCCAGCCAATTTGCTATCCCAAGCTTTCACAACAATCCCACCACACACATGAGGGTTGGCTCAATCAATTAGAGAAAGAAGTGAGCTCAAACCATCAGAATCCAACTCTCTGCCCACCCCTGCCTCTGCTGGAGTGTGAGGAGTCTCTCTGTGAGGAATACATCCACTGGCTTCCTTGAGTGGAGCTCCTAAATTACTTTACAAACACTCAAGAACACAGTGGTCAATCTTAAACCCATACAAAAGATAATCTTCACTTTCCTTCATCCATCCAAGTGAATAAATAATTTGTTCACAGTTTTAAAACTGACTCCTATTCCTTCATACACCTATTTACTGTTGACCCACACAACTGGTGAATTACTCACCTACATATTCAGCTATCGCTAACTCTAATATTCACCCACTTGTTGACCTGTTACTTAACTAATTCATCTGTCTCTCGTTTATCTCTCTTATATCTAACACTCAAGCATTACCTCAGTGATTATTCAGTTACCCGAAAGCGAACTTGCTAATTCTTTCTCTGATGCTGATTCATGGACCTCAGTGTCCCTTCGATTCGCGAGGGACTGTATTGGGTTCTGCTGGTTTTAGTCTAGTCATACCACACAGGGACCCTGGCAAAATCATTATCTCAGCTCAGAGGATTCTCAAGCAGGTGTTACTTGAGAATCCTCTAGTAAACTGAGGAGCCATCCATTTTCCCCCTGCTTTTTCTTCATGGCTTCTGCCATGCTACCAGTTGTGGAGAGTATTAAGGACTGGCTTTCCATCTTTTACTGTACCCTCCAGTCTTCAGTGCGTGTAGGGCTTGACTACACACAATACTCAGGAAAAAACGCAGGTACTGTCTGTGTGCCCGATGGGAGCAATCAGTAGGGATGAGGGCAAAATGACTGGTAGCGTCCACTTCGGATTCACAGAACAGCTTCTATTAGAGCCATGCTTTGGTGCTGGCGGCAGCCGACATTCAGAGCTGCAAGCCAAGTGTGAGCCCGTGCTAAGTCCCAACAGCCAGGCATGTGGTGTTTTGAGGGCAGCAGGGCTTTCTAGCACTATGGTAAGTTGACATCTTACAATGACAACCAGAAATGGGATGATAGTAACAAAGTTCATCCTAGTAGAGCCCTTCCACCATCTCTACCTCCAGCCTATGCCTCCTCAGGGCCCTAAACTTGAAACAAAATATCTCAGAATGTACATCCCAGTGCAGTTACCGGCTCAGTGCACTTTGATCATATTCAATACCATAAAGGGACCGATTTGCAGTTCTGCTCAAATCTGCCAGCTTACTGAAAACCATAAAATGTGCACCTGTTACTCACACTTCTTCATCCATTACACTGCTTAGCTCTGCTTCCCATAACACCATAGCCGCAACCAGTGCTTAATTTGCTGTGTATGTAATTTAGAGATGAGCACTACAGTTGTTTGTCAGTCAATATACACAGGGCCACTGGAATTATGCACCAGGGGGGGGTCCAAATTATGCACCAGGGTTGAGCAAATTATGCATAAGAAACAGCAAATTATGCTGCGTAATCCAGCACATTTTATCATAGTATTACTTCATTATTTTGTAAGTTGTATACTTGCTAACACTGCATGGGCATTGGTTGCACCTCATTAGTTCCAGTTTAATGCCTAAATATAGAAATAAGCTACAGAAAGGTAACAAGACTACCTTTGCAAAGGCCTTCCACTAAGCAACAACATATGTTGCTGCGTTTTTTGTAAATTTTGAGCTACAAACAAAATTCGTTTTTTGATAAAATCTTAGGTTATGCAGCAGATGACATATTATGTGACAAATGCAGCAAATCAATAATTATGCGAAAAACGTTGGGCCTCACAATCGCATAATTCCAGTGACCCTGAATATACCTTATAAATGACTAATACCTGCCCCAAGCCATACTTATAACTTCTGGGGGGCTGAATTATTCAGAATTACCTTACCACACTTAAAGGAGTGTAATAGTTAGTAGTTGTACTTTTACTGTCATTGGAAGTGCCGCTATGGGCATTGGGGGATCCAAACTGCAGTGGCCTCCTGACAAGGGCCCAGCACTTATTTTATCGTAAACTAAGCTCTGACGCACCTCGCAGAAATATTGACCCCATTGGATCAAAGATAAAGACAACACACTTCCAAGTACACACTCAGATGATGCTTGGTGTCTATGATAAGATAATTCTTGAAAACAATGTGTTCATGTTTGAACAATCATTGAATAAGCAGTTACAAGGGAACGCGATTGGCTCCAGATTTGCCCCCTCTTACGCAAATCTCTATATGGTGGTGTTTGAGGAGGGTCATATCTGGGACTGAAGAGGGTCACAATGGATCGAACATACACTGTATTAGGGATGATATATCGATGACTGCCCGTTGATTTGGGCATGTGATGAGATGCAGCTGAATGAGTTCCTTGTTCACCTTGACAATAACAATGTGAATATTAAGTTTACTTTTAAGTATAGTAAGAAGATAATTGAGTTTTTATACTTGGAGCTGTATGGAGAAGAAGGAAAATTACACAATAAACATTTCCGCAAACCTACCTCATGTAATGCAACTTTACATGCTTTTAGCTCACACCCCAGGAGTCAGATCAATGGTATCCCCTTTGGGGAAATGATGAGAGCAAGAAGGAATTGTAGTGAAGACCATGAATTTAAAATATATATACAGGATATGGAGAGATGATTTAAAGAAAGAGGATACAGTATACAAGTGGAAAGAACAGCAAGGAGAAGAATGACTTGTATAGACAGACAATATACATTAGATACTCATACTACGTAGAAAATAGATTATGAGCGAATACACCATATTGCTGACTATAAAGGATTGTCACACAAATACCGCAAATGCCTAAATAAACATTGGTATATGTTGAAGGCAGGTAAGAAGTAAGAACAATATATGTCTGAGAAACCATCTGTTATATACCAAAGCTGTCGTACCTTGCAGACTCTATGTCCAAGTTACCTGAGATTACAACAACAGGCTAATTGGCTCACCAAACAGACATAGGGATTTTATAGATATGGATCTTGTACAATGTGTGGATGGGCCAAGGCCAAGGACAAAGTGAGAAGTTTCACAGACATAAGAAAGAAGGAATATACTATACGTATGAACATCACATGTCAAACTAAGTTTGTAGTGTATGTTATACTGTGTAACTGTGGATTTATGTATGTGGGGAGCACCATTCATGCTCTCAACGACAGAGTGTGGGAACACATGAGGTTGGTGAAAAATTGAACTGTGATATTTCCAATGTCAGTTCATATACAAGATTGTCAGTCACAAGGAATATATAAAATCTTTGAGGTTTATGGAACAGATCATGTACCAAGAAATTTAAGGGGTGGGAATAGGGAACTCAGCCTACCAAGATGTGATGCAATGTGGATTATGAGATTACACACAGTTGAGTATGGGCTAAATATGAATCATGAATTACATTATTTTCTAGAAGGTCGGTAGACTAGACAACTGAAAGATTACTACATTATAAAGCTGTAGATAATCAATATTTCCCTCTCAATGGCTTGATTTAGAGTGTTGAAAAATTACTGGGAAATGTATGGAGGCTTCATTACATGATGATTAAATCTTTACTGCGTATGTGTGGAATTATACGCTTATGTTGCTCAATAGTTTAAGAATCCATATTTTGATACATCCCATCATTATAATCATCATATTTACTCTATACCTGACACAAATTGAAATTAAGTTGGAATTAATTATGATCCAAAGGTACATTTAGTATTATCAAATTAGATTGTAAACACTTGACCATGAACGGAAATTTGGTCATCGATTATAATAGTATGATATGGTCATAGCCGAGGTTGAAGATACTATTCTTTAAGTAGTATGAAATTTAAACACATTTACAATTGTGACAGAAAATCCACTAAAATTTATATCCATTTTCAAAGTTATGCATGACTGTGGAATTAGAGAATTATGAGTGTGATATGCAAACCTGGTAAGTTTAATTACTCGACAGAGGAGAATATGACAAGTTATAATAGATATTGTTTTTGTGGTAAACAACACAGCTTTGTAGCTCTGACTGTTAGACACCAGTGTTGACAGTAGAGAACATTGGATATTTAGGTGAGATACCCCCATTGTAGCCAGCTTGCTGAATATCTGGTTGAGATCAATACATTTATCAACGGAACAGGGAAGGACTATTTTTGCTCACCTCACTGGATCAGCCTGTGGTCTTGACAACTACTATGGTCGAGGAGCATGGTCACCACTATGAGATGCACAGTAGAGGCAAACTGACAGTCCAGCCCCTGTGGTCAGCATTGGCAGAGGGGAGCTGATGCAGGCACCCATAATTGCCCCAGTTTGCCTTGGTGGCTGTGGGTGCCTGAGGTCTCCCCAACGTCGAGTGGTTGGGTTGCTCCTCTATATAGTAGCACCGCTTCTTCACTCATGCGCTCCGCTACCATTCCTAGTCTGGGTCTCCTCTTCAACATTTCTTACAAGGGCCTTAGTAACACAATTTCTTTCCTGGGGACCTTTACTGCCCTTCTTTCTCAAGGAATCCTGAAACTCCTTATGTTGCCCTCCGTCTGACATTCCTTTCTTCAGGTCCTCCATCTGCTACTTCTTTTGTGGTCTCCTCCACCTTTCACTTCTTTCGTGGGCTCCTCCCCTGTTGCTTTCTTCGCTGAGTCCTCCCTCTGCCAATCCTTTCATGGGGTCCTCCATCTGCCAATTTTGTTGTGGTGTCCTCCATCTGCCATTCTTCTCATGGGGTCCTCCATCTGCCACTTCTTTTGTGGGGTCCTCAATCGACCACTTCTTTTGTGGAGTCCTCAGTCTGCCACTTCTTTCGTGTGGTCCTCCATCTGCCCCTTCTTTCTTGGGGTCATTGATTGACCACTTCTTTCGTGGGGTCCTCCATCTGCCACTTCGTTTGTGGGGTCCTCCATCTGCCACTTCTTTCCTGGGGTCCTCCATCTGCCACTTCTTTCGTGGGGTCCTTCCTCTACCACTTCTTTCGTGAGGTCCTCCATCTGCCCCTTCTTTCGTGGGGTCCTCAATCGACCACTTCTTTTGTGGGGTCCTCGGTCTGCCACTTTTTTCATGGGGTCCTCCATCTGCCCCTTCTTTTGTGGGGTCCTCAATCAACAACTTCTTTTGTGGGGTCCTCCATCTGCCACTTCTTTTGTGGGGTACTCCATCTGCCACTTCTTTCGTGTGGTCCTTCCTCTGCCACTTCTTTTGTGGGCTCCCCCCTTTGCCACTTCTTTTATGGGATCCTCCATCTGCCACTTCTTTCATTGGGTCATTCATCTGTCACCTCTTTCGTGGGTTCCTCCATCTGCCAAGTCTTTCATGTGGTCCTCCCTATGCCACTTCTTTCGTGGGGTCCACTATCTGCCCCTTCTTTCGTGGGGTCCTTCCTCTGCCACTTCTTTCGTGGCCTCCTCCCTCTCCAACTTCTTTTGTGGGGTCCTTCCTCTGCCACTTCTTTTGTGGGGTCCTTCCTCTGCCACTTCTTTTATGAGGTCGTCCCTCTGCCACTTCTTTTGTGGGGTCCTCTGTCTGCCTCTTTTTTTGTGGGCTCCTCCCCCTGTCACTTTCTTTGTGGGGTCCTCCCTCTGCCACTACTTTTGTGGGGTCCTCCCTCTGCCACGTATTTCATGGGGTCCTCTGTCTGCCTCTTCTTTTGTGGGCTCCTCCCCCTGTCACTTTCTTTGTGGGGTCCTCCATCTGCCACTTCTTTTGAGGGGTCCTCCACCTGCCACTTCTTTCGTGGGGGACTTCCATCTGCCACTCCTTTCATGGGGTCCTCCTTCTGACAATTCTTTCGAGGGGTCCTCCCTCTGCCACGTCTTTCATTTGGTCCTCTGTCTGCCACTTCTTTTGTTGGGTCCTCCGTCTGCCACTCCTTTTGTGGGGTCCTCCATTTGTCACTACTTCCGTGGGGTCCTCCATCTGCCACTTCCTTGGAGGGGTCCTCCATCTGCCACTTCTTTCATGGGTTCCTCCGTCTGCCGCTTCTTTTGTGGGGTTTCCCTCTGCCACTTCTTTCGTGGTGTCCTCAGACTGTCACTTCTTTTGTGCGGTCCTCCATCTGCCACTTCTTTTGTGGTGTCCTTCCTCTGCCACTTCTTTCGTGGGGTTCCCATCTGCCACTTCTTTTGTGGGGTTCTCTCTCTGCCGCTTCGTTCGTGTGGTCCCCCATCTGCCACTTCTTTCAGGGGGTTATGTTATGTTATGTGTGGACTTGGGTGACGGGCGGACCGGAATAACAGGCGGGGAGGCCGGATGTAGTGAGCTATGTCAAGGGTTTTTATTCGATAGATGCACAAAGTCACAATGAAGGTAGGGTTGCAGTGTGGATTCCCAGGGTGGGTTGGGATGGTTGATGCGGCTGCTGACTAGGCTCGGAGAGGTCGTTGTGGATCAAGTCCTGCTTCTCCTTGTTCCGCCAGTAGTCTCCTCGGTATGGTACTGGGACTCCCCGGAGGCTTGGAAAAGGAGAGAAGCGTAAGAGCTTTAGTCCGAGCAAACAGTCGGAATACTTCCACCTACACCAGGGAGTGAGGGGGTACGGAAACGGCCGGTGAGGAAGGGACAGTAAGGGACGATGGAAAAGGCAAGGGAGAGATGGGAGGGATGAGGGTTGTCAGGTGCTGGGCAGTGCTCGGTCTTTATTACAGTGTGCGTGAAAAGAAGGTAATCTATACACTATCTCTGTGCTCGTGATCTCTAGGCTATGTACAACTCTATATACATCTATATACAGGAGGGGGCACTGAGAAAGGGTGACGTGTACTCACGTGCCCCGCCGCAACTCTCGTCCGAGTTGCGGCCGCTCTCCAGCCTCCTCCTGAGGACGCCACCAGTCCTCCGTCCAGACGTCCTCTTCCTCATCCTCGCTCCGGTCTCGCCGTGCTGCGCCGCTCTCTGTCGGGGGTTCGTCGCTCTCCGCTGCCTCCTGCCACGAGTCGGTTGCTCCGAACGCCTCTCCTCCGTCCTCGGGGCTTTTTCTACCTTCCGGGATGTTGTCTATCCGACGACTTCCGAGGTCAGAGGTGGCTGCTTCCGGGTCGCTTGGGTTCGTCCCGCTTCCACTTCCGGGGTCGCTGGCGAGGGTTTCCGGTCCTTCACGCTCGGGTGCCGGTACCTGCAGGGGGCGAAAAAGAGAAGGTGTCCTGGGTGACCAGGACGTTACTTGACCGGGCGCGGGGGACAGGACCCCCGCGCTCGGACATCGCTGCACGGAGGTATGTGCCGCGGCTGCTCCACATCCCCTTTCCCTAGCTGTCTTTCTCGTAGGGGGGCTGGGAGGTGGATATCAGGACAGATAATCAGCGTTGCCCTGTTGCAGTCCTTTCCTATGCAGTGTTTTAAACCTAAAGGGCTGTAGGGAGAGAAACCACCGAAGTACTCGGTCGTTGTGGCCCCTATTGCGGGCCATCCATTCCAGAGGGGCATGGTCAGTGTAGAGTATAAATTCACGCCCCTCCAGATAGTACCGAAGGCTTTCCACCGCCCACTTGATTGCTAGGGCCTCTTTCTCTACCACTGCATAATTTACTTCTCGGGGAAAAAGTTTCCTGCTGAGGTATAGTATTGGTCGTTCGACCCCTGTTGAGTCCTTCTGTGAGAGAACAGCTCCCAGGCCCTGATCAGAGGCATCGGTCTGCAGTATGAATGTTTGGGTATAGTCTGGACTGACTAACACCGGCTCTGAAATCAGGGACCGTTTCAGTCGTTCAAAGGCGTGTACCACCAGGGTTGAAGGGTGTCTGAGTATTTCTTCTGTTTTCGTGGTTTTCTTTAATAGATCGGTCAAAGGGGCCGCGGTTTGGGAGAAATTCGGGATAAACCTCCTATAGTACCCTAATAATCCTAGAAAGGCACGAAGTTCCTTCCGGGTTTGAGGGAAGGGGATGGCTTGAATGGCCTTGATCTTATTGTCCTGAGGCCGGATGAGCCCTTCCCCCAACAGGTAACCGAGGTACTTCACACTCTGTGCCGCTAGGGTGGTCTTGGAGGGGTTGATGGTAAAGCCATTGTTCCCTAGAGAGGTGACTACGGCTCGTAAATGTTGTAGATGCTGCTCCCAACTGTCACTATAAATGACGATGTCGTCCAGGTATGCCCCAGCGTACCTTATATGTGGCTGTAGCACCAAGTTCATGGGTCTTTGAAAGGTAGCCGGGGCTCCGTGAAGCCCAAAGGGCATCACTTTAAACTGAAACAAGCCCTCAGGGGTGGAGAAGGCGGTCTTGGGTTTGTCAGTTTCTTTGAGGGGGATCTGCCAGTACCCCTTGCAGAGATCAAGGGTACTTATGTACTTGGCTTTGCCTATGCGTTCCACCATTTCATCTACGCGGGGTAGGGGGTAGGTGTCGAAGGCCGATATTTTATTCACTTCTCTAAAATCTATGCAAAATCTCGTGGAGCCATCTGGTTTGGGTACTAATACTATAGGGGAATTCCAGCTGCTGCTGGAGGGTTCTATGATACCCATTTTCAGCATTTGATTCGTCTCCTCTTTGATGATGGCTCTACGAGCTTCGGGGATGCGGTAAGGCCTTTGTCTCACTGTTTTTCCTGGTTCCGTGTGGATGGCATGTTCAACCACTGTGGAGTGTCCTGGTAGGGAGGAAAATACGTTTTGCACTGAGGACAAGGCTCGCCTGAGATCCTGTTTGTTGTGTTCTGGGAGGTCAGGGTCAAAGCACCCTTCGAAGGGAGGGGTTGTTGCATTGGACATGACAGGACGGGGTCCCTCCCACTTCTTTAAGAGGTTCACGTGGTAGATTTGGGTGATACCTCGGGTGGGTTCTGTTTCCACTTCATATGTAACAGGGGTCACGGCCCTTAGAATAGGGAAGGGGCCCTGCCACTGCCCTAACAACTTATGGTCGGAAGAAGGCAATAGTAACAATACTAAGTCACCAGGATTAAACTTCCGGGCTTTGGTTCCCTTGTCGTACTGGTGTTTTTGTGTGTCTTGAGCGGCCACCAGGTTCTGCCTCGCGATGACCCTTATCTGTTCTAGGTGGGTCTTTAGATTGTCCACATATTCGGGTAGGGGTCGAGTTCTGTCGGGTTCGGCTTCCCAAGCTTCCCTAGCCATATCCAAGAGTGTCCGTGGGGCTCGTCCATACAACAACTCATACGGTGAGTAACCAGTGCTGCTTTGAGGCTTGCACCTGATGGCAAACAACGCCAGGGGAAGCATCTCCTCCCACCTCTTGCTCTCGAGACCCAAGAGTTTCTTAAGTGTCGTTTTGAGGGTGGCATTGTAGCGCTCTACCAACCCATCTGTCTGGGGGTGGTAGGCCGCTGTCCTTATTTGTTTGATGCCTAGGTGGGAGCAGACTTGGCGCATAAGGGAGGATACGAAGGGCGTCCCCTGATCAGTTAATATCTCGCGGGGAAAACCCACCCTCGAGAAGATGGATATGAGGGCCTTGGCTATGTTTTGAGTGGTGGGCTGGCATAAGGGCACTGCTTCAGGGAAGCGGGTGGCATAGTCCACCAGTACAAGAGCATACCTGCACCCGGTTCTCGAGGGTAACAAAGGCCCTATAATGTCCATGCCTACTCTTGTGAAAGGGACATCAATGATGGGGAGGGGTTGGAGAGGAACCCTGGGGGGACGGTATCGGCTATTCCGTTGGCAGACCGGGCATTCCCGGCAATACTGTTTGATTTGTCCGTGTACCCCAGGCCAATAAAACTTATCTAGGATCGTGTGTCCGGTTTTCTCATCACTGAAATGACCTCCCAACAAATGGCTATGGGCCAGGAACAGTACTTTATCTCGAAACAATCCAGGGATAACCAGCTGGGGTGGCTGTTGGGGTCCATCCTTTCTGTAGAGGAGCCCGTTTTTTCAGAAGAAATAAGGACCTACATGCAGTGGGTCCTCAGCATCCAGAGCAATGGCCCAAGCCTCCTGCAACACCGGGTCTTCCTGTTGCGTGGCGCGGAATTCCCGGTTGGTTTCCCATGGATGGACATCTACTTGAGCCGGAAAGGCCACAGCAAAGTCTCTTTTTTCGTTCCTTTTCTGTCTTCTGGTCTTGGTAGGTTTGATCGCCGGATTCACAGGGAAGGGTTCACTGGAAAACGGGGCACCGGCCCACCATTTCTTCAGGGTTTCGGTTGTGTCTTGAAGGAGATGGGGTAGCCCACTATAGTCACTACCCAAGATCGCTTGTTCAGGGAGATTGGGTATTAGGCCCACCGTTAGCAGACTACCCGTGTCCGTGGGGTGTTGGACATGGACTCGGTGGTCGGATAGTTTTTGGTGTCACCATGTACACATTTGATAGCCACGGTGCCTGTCACTGGACCGACCGGGTGGGGTAACTCCTGGGGTCTTAAAACGCTTTGTCTGCATCCAATGTCAGCCAGAGCCATCATTCTGTGTCCGTCTATCCGCACTGGACATCGAAATGGAGGAGGGGTGGTTTCAGCGGTGAGACATACGTAGTTTCTAGCCATCCCTATGTCCATGGGCTCCTCCTTTTGGGGGCAGTTGCGAGCAATATGCCCGTACCCACCACAATGGAAACATTGAGGTCCAGTTGGGTTGGGCCGTGGCAGGACAGGGTATGGCATAAGGGGAGCGGTCTCAGGTTTCCTGACCATCGGAGGGGGTCGTGGGGCCCGGGGATGGCTTCCCGGGGTTAAGCGGGGATGATGTTCCTCCTTGGGTCGCTGGGTTTCCTGGGCTCTGCTATATGCGCTGGCAATTTCCACAGCACTGCCGAGTGTTAGACGAGCGTGTTGGCGTACCCACTTCTGGGTGGCAGGATGCAGGGAAGCCAGATACTGCTCCAGATATATTTTGGACAGAATGTCTTCCTTAGTGGCCGTAGCAGGTTTCAACCACCGGTTTGCCAGATCCTGAATACGGAAGGATAAAGCCCGAGGCGTTTCTTGGGGCCCTTCCCTTGCTTGACGCAGCCGAACCCTATACGTCTAGTCGTCTATCCCTAGACGTTCCAGGATACGTGTCTTGATGTCGGCGTATGGTGTTTGTCCCTGGATGTTGGCTTGCTGGTAGGCGGCCTGCAGCTCACCAGTCAATAGGGGACCTAGGTAGTGGCCCCACCGGTCGGCAGGCCAGGCAGCAGCCTGGGCTAGGCGCTCGAAGTTTGTGAAGAAGTAATCGGGGTCTTCTCCGGGCACGTACTTCTGTAATACGACTGAGGGTAGGGAGGTGACCGGTCTTTGTTGCCCCATGACAGTAGTGAGTTTCTCGAGGGCTTGGTCCTATGCGGTACCCTGACCCTTCAGTACGTCATGTAGTTGTCCCCGATCGTCTTCAGCCGTCTTGAGGAACCTCTCCATCATCTTCCCCAGTTGTTCCTGGCATTCCGCCAGTTGTTTGACTGCGGCCTCCATGCCTCCGGAATGTCCCACTTCTGACACCACTTGTGGACTTGGGTGACGGGCGGACCGGAATAACAGGCGGGGAGGCCGGATGTAGTGAGCTATGTCAAGGGTTTTTATTCGATAGATGCACAAAGTCACAATGAAGGTAGGGTTGCAGTGTGGATTCCCAGGGTGGGTTGGGCTGGTTGATGTGGCTGCTGACCAGGCTCGGAGAGGTCATTGTGGATCAAGTCCTGCTTCTCCTTGTTCCGCCAGTAGTCTCCTCGGTATGGTACTTGGACTCCCCGGAGGCTTGGAAAAGGAGAGAAGCGTAAGGGCTTTAGTCCGAGCAAACAGTCGGAATACTTCCACCTACACCAGGGAGTGAGGGGGTACGGAAACGGCCGGTGAGGAAGGGACGGTAAGGGACAATGGAAAAGGCAAGGGAGAGATGGGAGGGATGAGGGTTGTCAGGTGCTGGGCAGTCTTTATTACAGTGTGCGTGAAAAGAAGGTAATCTATACACTATCTCTGTGCTCGTGATCTCTAGGCTATGTACAACTCTATATACATCTATATACAGGAGGGGGCACTGAGAAAGGGTGACGTGTACTCACGTGCCCCGCCGCAACTCTCGTCCGAGTTGCGGCCGCTCTCCAGCCTCCTCCTGAGGACGCCACCAGTCCTCCGTCTAGACGTCCTCTTCCTCGTCCTCGCTCCGGTCTCGCCGTGCTGCGCCGCTCTCTGTCGGGGGTTTGTCGCTCTCCGCTGCCTCTTGCCACGAGTCGGTTGCTCCGAACTCCTCTCCTCCGTCCTCAGGGCTTTTTCTACCTTCCGGGATGTTGTCTATCCGACGACTTCCGGGGTCAGAGGTGGCTGCTTCCGGGTCGCTTGGGTTTGTCCCGCTTCCACTTCCGGGGTCGCTGGCGAGGGTTTCCGGTCCTTCACGCTCGGGTGCCGGTACCTGCAGGGGGCGAAAAAGAGAAGGTGTCCTGGGTGACCGGGACGTCACTTGACCGGGCGCGGGGGACAGGACCCCCGCGCTCGGACATCGCTGCACGGAGGTATGTGCCGCGGCCGCTCCACATTATGTTATATATGTTATGTTATATATTTGTTGAGCGCGACAGCTGCCCCAGCGACGGGGCGTCCCGGCGCTAAGAACCATATCATAACCAACTGAGAAAGGGGGAGAAGGGGGCCTACAGGGGGGGAAGAGGTGAGTTTTAATAGCTTTACGAAAAGCGGACAAGTTGTCAAGGCAGCGGATGTGGAGGGGAAGGGAGTTCCATAGCTTTGCTCCCAGCAGACTGAATGAGCATCCTCCGATGCGGCAGAACTTTGCGTGGGGAACCAAGACTTGGTGTTGCCCCATAGAACGAAGGTTGCGTTGGGGGATGTAGGGTGTTAACAGCGAGCGTAGGAGCTCGGGCCCTCAGTTTTCAGAATTTTAAAGGCAATGGTGAGGGCTTTGAATTAGATGCGGGCTTCCATGGGCAGCTAGTGAAGTCTGTGAATGGTGGCTCTCGCGGAGCACCTTCTAGGAAGGCCTACTATTGCCCTGGCCGCAGATTTCTGTATTCGTTGAAATCTCTTAGTTTCAGCCTTGTTCGCGCCTAGTAACAGGACACTCGCGTAGTCCAACCGGGCAAGGATGGTCGATTGGACGATGAGTTGCCGCGTTTTCCCTCTGCCGCTTCTTTTGAGGGGTCCCCCATCTGCCATTTCTTTCGTGGGATTCTCCCTATGCCGCTTCCTTCGTGGGGTCCTCTATCTGCCGCTTCTTTCGTGGAGTTCTCCCTCTGCCAATTCTTCTGTGGTGTCCACCATATGGCGCTTCTTTCGTGGGGTCCTCCCTCTGTCACTTCTTTTGTGGGGTGCTCCATCTGTCACTTCTTTTGTGGGGTCCTCCATCTGCCAGTTTGTCCTTGCAGTCCTTTCTTTGCCACGCCTTCCCTGGACTCCCCCTTGACACACCTTTCCATTGAGTACTTTGTGTGGGAGTGGTGAGTGTGTGTGCTGGTGCATGTACAGTATATGTTCGTTGTGTCAGGTTTACACTGTTGGTACCTTTTTGGGACCAGTTCAACGTGCAGGGCTGCACAGTTACCTGTGCGGAGCCTGCCATTTGTGTGTCGTAGGGTTGCGCCTTACCTGTACTGTGTGTGTCACACCTGTATTTTCTCTACCTGTGCTCTGTCTGTTGTGACTGTGTGTGGGTGGTAGGTGCTTCATATGTATGAATGTACTTCAACCACTGCAAGTTGGTGTTTTTTCCTATGGATGGTGTGTTTCAGTGCCAAGGGCAGGCCTACAGTGTGGCAGACTGAGGCCAGTGACACACTCCTGAAAATACTGGCACGGGATGCCAGATGGGCGTGGCCTCTGCTCCACCTCAGTCCCAGTCAAGACTAGTCCAGGGCTGCAAACCTCTGTCCTGACTTGGTTCTGGTTGGGTCGAAGGACTTTCGCTTCCATGGTCTGTTCAAGAGTCTCAGTGAGACCCCCAAAATACCTGATGGATCAAAGGAGTCAAATCACTGAAGTAAATCATGACCAGTGTACCCCGGGGCGACTTACAACACTCCAGGTCATGTCTGCCATGCAGGAGCTCAAACAGTGGCATGAGGTGTTACCTTGATTACTAGGCTCTAGATAGGTGGGCATATCTTTACAGAAGAAACGTCCCGTTGCATAAGTAGGGTGGGTCCCACAGCCATAGGTCTAGGGTTAGGAGAGGGGATATGAGTGCTCCCAGAGGGGGTGCAGGCGGCCGGAGATGGTCAAGGTAGGTGTAATCCACATAGGCATGAGCGTGTGGGCAATCTTGACCATCCTGCAAACTTTTGCCACCCAATTTTCCCATTTAAATTCACTCCTGAACAAAAAGATACAGGGGATGTGGAAATTGGGAATCTTTTCTCTAAACAACCCCATGGCCTCGTGAATCTCGGGGGCCTACACCCTATGAGACAAGCTGCAGCCCTATGCTGGCCCTCAGGGCTGTAGGGTTACATCATTTCCTGTGGTTGAATGTCTGGAGTACCAAGACTAATGACGTGGCAGATTAGAAGTGGAAAGTCCAACACACCCTTCTTCGTATACAAGGGGTCTTTGTTGAGCTGGACATAAGGAGGCCCCAGGCCCCGCCTACCGATCCAATGGCCTCCTGCAAGACCCGTGACGTCAGCATCAGAACCGGAAGTGCCCAGGACTCCTGCCGAGGGGCGGACAGGGATTCTGATGGGCTTTGTCCTCTGGTTTCTCATGGCTTCCAGTGTCCAGTGCTTTCTTAGAAATGGTCACTTGTGTGACGACGACGCCTGCAATCCGAGCTGCTCGATTCTAAATAAATCTGATAATTACAGCTTCCAGGGTTTCCATGTTTCCATGGTGGTGGGGGTGCAGCGCGCGAGACAGCCCCAGGGTGCAGTATAAAAGGAGCGGGTGGTGGCTCCTGCCTTCACACCCCCCCCTTGAGGAAGAGGCAAGCATGAGGGCCCTGCTGCTGTTCACCGCCCTGCTGGGCCTGGCCTCGGCCTCCCCAGAGACGCCTGAAGGCTCAGGTAGGTCACCTGAATTTACAGCACACGTTCAGAGCATTGATTCATAAAAATACAGAGCTCTCTTCCCTAACCTCGGATGGAAAGTGTAGTAAGGGGGGGTAAAAAGGTGCTCGAAGGAAGGTGGTAAAGGGGGGGGGGCAGATATAAACGAAGAGGGCGCGTGAGGCGACACACGCAAGAGAGGGGAAAGGATCCTTGGGGACTGACGGGGGAATGAGTACACATTTCTACAGCACTGAAGCAAAATAGTTGTCCTCTAGGCACTTGGAGAGACTGAGGGGGTGATTTACTAATATTTTGCCCTGGGCTTGCGTCATAAAAGTGATGCAAACCAACACAAAATGTTTTTTATTCATTTACTTTCCAGCACATAAATTGTTTTGCACCGGAAATTGAATAAAAAAGAATGCAAAGTAGCGCACACGGCGCACATACAAAGGATGCACATACAAAGGGCGCACACAGCACACATACAAAGGGCGCACACAGCACACATACAAAGGGCGCACACAGCACACATACAAAGGGCGCACACGGCACACATACAAAGGACGCACACGGCACACATACAAAGGGCGCACACAGCACACATACAAAGGACGCACACAGCGCACATACAAAGGACGCCCACAGCGCACATACAAAGGACGCCCACAGCACACATACAAAGGACGCACACGGCACACATACAAAGGACGCACACAGCACACATACAAAGGGCGCACACGGCACACATACAAAGGACGCACACAGCACACATACAAAGCAGGAGAAGTTTTAGAATGTGTCTAGGTATAGAGGCTTGTTTATGAGAGGCTCGCGCCTCCAGAGCGTCGTGTTTTTTGCCCCTCGGCAGCGCAGGCCTCTCAATCGTATCTATGGGGTGACGCAAAGCCGCTCTGCGCGTCTTTGGATGGCCTCATAGATATGGAGGAGCACAACGCAGCAAAAGGTGCTTCAAGGAGCTGCTCCATGTATGTTGCGGTGGGTGTGCCCACGCAACACCCATGGATTCTGACGCCGCCCCAGATTTACTTAATCACGTAAACATGGAGCACCGCCAAACCTTACGCCTCCCCAGAGCTGGCGTAACAATGAGATTTTTTTTATTTCTCCTTGTTTGTTCCTCTTTCCATGTGCGCTGCATACTCTGGACTGTTTTTGTGCAGGAAGAAGCCTCACCCAGCCCCAAAACCATCCTGCATACGATGACCTACACGGGCGCTGTTGCAAATTATTTGTGGAGCTTGAGAACCAGATCGACCTTGTTAAAGATCCAGACATGGAGAGCACAGGATACAGGGGAAGCATCAGGTGCTGGAGAGCACAGGATACAGGGGAAGCACAGGTTACTGAGGAGCATAAGATACAGGGGAAGCGTCATGTGCTGGAGAGCACAGGATACAGGGGCAGCGGCGGGTGGTGTAGAGTGCAGTATAGAGGGGCTGCGGCGTGTGCTGGAGCGCACAGGATACAGGGGAAGCACAGGTGCTGAAGCGTGCAGGATATAGGGGAAGCGTCAGGTGCTGGAGACCGCAGGATACAGGGGAAGAGTCGGGTGCTGGAGAGCAGAGGATACAGGGGCAGCGCCAGGTACTGGCGAGCACAGAATGGAGGGGAAGCGCCAGGTGGTGTAGAGCGCAGGATACAGGGGCAGCGGAGGGTGCTGGAGAGCATAGGATACAGGGGAAGAGGCAGGTGCTGGAGAGCACAGGATACAGGGGAAGAGTCAGGTGCTGGAGAGCACAGGATACAGGGGAAGAGTCAGGTGCTGGAGAGCACACGATACAGTGGAAGCGCCAGGTGGTGTAGAGCGCAGGATAGAGGGGCAGCGGCGTGTGCTGGAGCGCACAGGATACAGGGGAAGCACAGGTGCTGGAGCGGGCAGGATATTGGGGAAGCGTCAGGTGCTGGAGAGCGCAGGATCTGGGGGAAGCGTCAGGTGCTGGAGACCGCAGGATACAGGGGAAGAGTCAGGTGCTGGATAGCACAGGATACAGGGGAAGCGGCAGGTGCTGGAGAGCACAGGGTACAGTGGAAGTGCAGGGTGCTGGAGACCACAGGATACAGGGGAAGAGTCAGGTGCTGGAGCGCACACAATACAGTGGAAGTGCCAGGTGCTGGAGAGCACAGGATAGAGGGGAAGCGCCAGGTGGTGTTGAACGCAGGATACAGGGCAGCGGCGGGTGCTGGAGAGCGCAGGATACAGGGGAAGCACAGGTGCTAGAGCGCACCGGATATAGGAGAAGCGTCAGGTGCTGGAGAGCGCAGGATCTGGGGGAAGCGCCAGGTGCTGGAGACCGCAGGATACAGGAGAAGAGTCAGGTGCTGGAGAGCAGAGGATACAGGGGCCGCGCCGGGTGCTGGAGAGCCCAGGATGGAGAGGATGCGCCAGGTGGTGTAGAGCGCCGGATACAGGGGCATCTGCGGGTGCTGGAGAGCACAGGATTGAGGGGAAGTGGCAGGTGCTGGAGGGCGCAGGATACAGGCAAAGCGCCGGCAGAGGATACAGGGGAAGCACAGGTTGCTCGAAAGCAAATGATACAGGGGAAGCGTCAGGTGCTGGAGATCACAGGATACAAGGGACACGTCAGGTGCTGGAGGGTGCAGGATACAGGAGAAGCGCCGGGTGCTAATGAGCAGAGGATACAGGGGAATCATAGGGTGCTGGAGAGAATAAGATACAGGGGAAGTCCAAGGTATAGTGGGACAGCATATGATATACAGGAAATGCAGGGTGCAGTGGGAGAGCACAGGATACAGGTAAAATGCCTGGCTGCTGGAGAGCAAAGGGTAATTGCAGGGGTGCTGGAGACCATAGGATACATTGGAAGTGCCGGCTGCTGGAGACCATAGGATACAGGGAAAAAGGCAGGTGCTGGAGAGCACAGGATAGAGGGGAAGCACAGGTTACTGAGGAGCATAAGATACAGGGGAAGCACAGGTTACTGAGGAGCATAAGATACAGGGGAAGCGTCATGTGCTGGAGAGCACAGGATACAGGGGCAGCAGCGGGTGGTGTAGAGTGCAGTATAGAGGGGCTGCGGCGTGTGCTGGAGCGCACAGGATACAGGGGAAGCACAGGTGCTGAAGCGCGCAGGATATAGGGGAAGAGTCAGGTACTGGAGAGCGCAGGATCTGGGGGAAGCGTCAGGTGCTGGAAACCGCAGGATACAGGGGAAGAGTCGGGTGCTGGAGAGCAGAGGATACAGGGGCAGCGCCAGGTACTGGCGAGCACAGAATGGAGGGGAAGCGCCAGGTGGTGTAGAGCGCAGGATACAGGGGCAGCGGAGGGTGCTGGAGAGCACAGGATACAGGGGAAGAGGCAGGTGCTGGAGAGCACAGGATACAGGGGAAGAGTCAGGTGCTGGAGAGCACAGGATACAGGGGAAGAGTCAGGTGCTGGAGAGCACACGATACAGTGGAAGCGCCAGGTGGTGTAGAGCGCAGGATAGAGGGGCATCGGCGTGTGCTGGAGCGCACAGGATACAGGGGAAGCACAGGTGCTGGAGCGGGCAGGATATAGGGGAAGCGTCAGGTGCTGGAGAGCGCAGGATCTGGGGGAAGCGTCAGGTGCTGGAGACCGCAGGATACAGGGGAAGAGTCAGGTGCTGGATAGCACAGGATACAGGGGAAGCGGCAGGTGCTGGAGAGCACAGGGTACAGTGGAAGTGCAGGGTGCTGGAGACCACAGGATACAGGGGAAGAGTCAGGTGCTGGAGCGCACACAATACAGTGGAAGTGCCAGGTGCTGGAGAGCACAGGATAGAGGGGAAGCGCCAGGTGGTGTTGAACGCAGGATACAGGGCAGCGGCGGGTGCTGGAGAGCGCAGGATACAGGGGAAGCACAGGTGCTAGATCGCACCGGATATAGGAGAAGCGTCAGGTGCTGGAGAGCGCAGGATCTGGGGGAAGCGCCAGGTGCTGGAGACCGCAGGATACAGGAGAAGAGTCAGGTGCTGGAGAGCACAGGAAACAGGGGAAGAGTCAGGTGCTGGAGAGCAGAGGATACAGGGGCCGCGCCGGGTGCTGGAGAGCCCAGGATGGAGAGGATGCGCCAGGTGGTGTAGAGCGCCGGATACAGGGGCATCTGCGGGTGCTGGAGAGCACAGGATTGAGGGGAAGTGGCAGGTGCTGGAGGGCGCAGGATACAGGCAAAGCGCCGGCAGAGGATACAGGGGAAGCACAGGTTGCTGGAAAGCAAATGATACAGGGGAAGCGTCAGGTGCTGGAGATCACAGGATACAAGGGACACGTCAGGTGCTGGAGGGTGCAGGATACAGGAGAAGCGCCGGGTGCTAATGAGCAGAGGATACAGGGGAATCATAGGGTGCTGGAGAGAATAAGATACAGGGGAAGTCCAAGGTATAGTGGGACAGCATATGATATACAGGAAATGCAGGGTGCAGTGGGAGAGCACAGGATACAGGTAAAATGCCTGGCTGCTGGAGAGCAAAGGGTAATTGCAGGGGTGCTGGAGACCATAGGATACATTGGAAGTGCCGGCTGCTGGAGACCATAGGATACAGGGAAAAAGGCAGGTGCTGGAGAGCACAGGATAGAGGGGAAGCGCCAGGTGGTGTAGAGCTCAGGATACAGGGGCAGCGGAGGGTGCTGGAGAGCGCAGGATACAGGGGAAGAGTCAGGTGCTGGAGAGCAATGGATAGAGGGGAAGCGCCAGGTGGTGTAGAGCGCATGATACAGGGGCAGCGGCGGATGCTGGAGAGCACAGGATACAGGGGAAGCACAGGGTACTGGAGAGCATAAGATACAGGGCAAGCATCGGGTGCTGTGAGCACATGATACAGTGGAATTGCCAGGTGCTGGAGAGCACAGGATAGAGGGGAAGCACCAGGTGGTGTAGAGCGCAGGATACAGGGGCAGCGGCGGGTGCTGGAGAGCACAGGATACAGGGGAAGCACAGGTGCTGGAGGGCGCAGGATATAGGGGAAACGTCAGGTGCTGGAAGCATATGATCTGGGGGAAGCTTCAGGTGCTGGAGAGCGCAGGATACAGGGGAAGAGTCAGGTGCTGGAGAGCACAGGATACAGGGAAACGGCAGGTGCTGGAGAGCACAGGGTACAGTGGAAGTGCAGGGTGCTGGAGACCACTGGATACAGGGGAAGAGTTGGGTGCTGGAGAGTAGAGGATACAGGGGCAGCGCCAGTTGCTGGCGAGCACAGAATGGAGGGGAAGCGCCAGGTGGTGTCGAGCGCAGGATACAGGGGCAGCTGCGGGTGCTGAAGCGCACAGGATTGAAGGGAAGTGGCAGGTGCTGGAGGGCGCAGGATACAGGCAAAGCGCCGGCAGAGGATATAGGGGAAGCACAGGTTGCTGGAAAGCAAAAGATACAGGGGAAGCGTCAGGTACGGGAGAGCACAGGATACAAGGGAAGCGTCAGGTGCTAGAGGGTGCAGGATGCAGGAGAAGCTCCGGGTGCTGAAGAGCAGAGGATACAGGGGAAACATAGGGTTCTGAAGAGAATAAGATACAGGGAAAGTCCAAGGTATAGTGGGATAGAGGATATAGGGGAAATGCAGGGTGCAGTGGGAGAGCACAGGATACAGGGAAAATGCCTGGGTGCTGGAGAGCACAGGGTAAGTGCAGGGGTGCTTGAGACCATAGGATACAGGGAAAGTGCCGGGTGCTGGAGACCATAGGATACAGGGGAAGTGTCGGGTGCTGGAGACCATAGGATACAGGGAAAAAGGCAGGTGCTGGAGAGCACAGTATACAGGGGAAGTGCCGGGTGCTGGAGAGCACAAGAGACAGGGGAAGCATCAGGCGCTTGAGAGCATACGATTCAGGGGAAGCATCAGGTGCTGGAGAGCGCAGGATACAGGAGAAGAGTCAGGAGATGGAGCACACAGGGTACAGGAGAAGAGTCAGGCGATGGAGCGCACAGGGTACAGGAGAAGAGTCAGGCGATGGAGCGCACAGGGTACAGGAGAAGAGTCAGGCGATGGAGCGCACAGGGTACAGGAGAAGAGTCAGGCGATGGAGCGCACAGGGTACAGGAGAAGAGTCAGGCGATGGAGCGCATAGGGTACAGGAGAAGAGTCAGGCGATGGAGCGCATAGGGTACAGTGGAAGTGCCGGGTGCTGAAGAGCACAGGGCGCAGGAGAGGTCTTGGGTGCTGAAAAGCGCAGTATACTGGTGAAGAGTCAGGCGCTGGAGAGCACAGGATACAGGGGAAGCGTTAGGTGGTGTAGAGTGCAGGAGAAAGGGGAAGAACAGGGTGCTGGAGAGCACAGGATAGAGGGGAAGCTTCAGGTGCTGAAGAGCAGAGGATACAGGGGAAGCACAGGGTGCTGGAGAGCATAAGATACAGGGGAAGTGCAGGGTATAGTGGGTGAGCATAGGATACAGGGGAAGTGAACGCCGAGCCCAAAATTTTGGCCACGCTCCTGGCTAACCAATTGGTAAAAGTGATCAGCGACTTAATACATCCCGATCAATCCAGCTTTATGCCACATAGAAACACAGCCCTCAATCTACGCAGAGTACACTGGGTGATAGATAGAGCCCACACCCTTCAAGAACGAGCCGTGATTGTGTCATTGGACGCAACCATGGCCTTCAATACTATTGAGTGGCCCTGTTTGTGGGCAGTCCTGACGAAGTTTGGGTTTGGTCCAAAGTTCATCCAGTGGGTACGCCTTTCGTACTCTGCACCTCTGTCACAAGTGGTGGTACACAATAAAGTGTCAGCTACATTCCCGCTTAGTTGGGGAACGCGCCAGGGTTGCCCGCTATTCCCCCTCCTTTTTTCCCTGGCCTTGGAACCCCATGCTGCTTGGATTTATTGGGATCCAATTATAAGAAGAGGGCTGAGGTGGTCCCCAGGATGGGAGGACCGCATATCTTTGTACGCCGTCGATATTTTGCTATATATGGCTTCCCTCCAAAAATCCCTTGAGGTTGTTCTAGATATTCTAACAGTCTTTGGAAGGTTTTCGGGACTCTCCATCAATTGGGGAAATCCTTACTGTTTGTCCTGAGGGGAAACCCTCCTGTTCCTCCCCGAAACTGCCAAATACAAATTAACACCGTTGGATTTAAGTATTTATTTCTCCTACCCCCTCAGATAGGTATACCAAGAATCTTCCTCCCCCTCTTCAGAAACTCAAAAGCGACATTGCCAACTGGAAGAAGCTCCCCATTTCACTCCTGGGCAGAGCCGCCCGCTTCAAAATGATGGCCCTATTAAGATTCCTCTATGTCCTGCAAAACACTTTAGATGTAGTTTCAGCGTCTTACTTCAGGGAAATTGAGGGCCTGCAAAGGGACCTATTATGGGACTTCAGACCTCGGATTGCACTAAAGAAACTAACGTTAAACTGGTACGATGGAGGCATCAGTCTCCCAGATATCAGGAAATACTACTGGGCCTCCCATCTGGCGGCTATTAACCAAGGTACTTTCGGTCGTGCAGACGATCCGGGCTACGCCATGGACAAGTGGCTCCTTCTGGGTGGGAACTATAATAGAGCTCTTTACTCCTGACCCACGCGATTTTTATTAACAGGCCCCACGAAACATTCAGTTCAAATTTGGCATGACGCCACTAGCTCTCTGGGATGGAGACACAAGTTAACATTAGCCACCCCTCTTTGGGACTCAGAGAAACTGGGCGATCTCAGGAAAACAATGGGCTTTGACAGGTGGGATCTGATTGGAATTTCAGCTATCAAGGATATGTAGGGGAAGGGAGGGATCAAGTGAATACGAACTGGCAGACTCGGAGTATTTTCGTTATATGCAGGTTTTACACTCACTCGAGTACTCCTTGCCCAAAGGAACTGATCCCCCGGAGCCTTCTCGCTGGAGGACAGAGTTTTGGATGGTCACCTCTCAGAAAAAACAATCTCACTAATATATAAAAAGTTAATCAATCATATGGCAAACCCTCTTCAAACACTGAGTGGGTGCAGGACAGGATAGAATTGGTTGATGAAGATTGGTGGTTGGCGGTGTCTTCCCCCAGAGTGGTGACTATTCCGGCACGCTTGAGACTGGTTCAACTAAAAATCCTTCACAGAATTTACATAACGGGGCCCCGATTAGTGAGCATGGGGTGGGCCGACACAGAAGAATGCAAAAGGCAACGTGGCCTTACCGGTACATTCGTACACATTATCTGGGAATGTACACATATCAGCTCTTATTGGCTTCAAGTACATGATATAATCAGCAAGGTGTTACGCATCAGCCTCCGTCCGGAGTCAAGGAGATGCCTTCTAAATATATGTGAGCCCACAGATTTGAACACCTCACAGACGCAGTGGGCAACTTTGGGGTTCATGTTAGCTAAAAGAAATATCGCTCAACTGTGGGGGCGGCACATCCACCTACCTTAGAAGCCTGGGAAAGAAACCTTGACAGGTGTATGTTCAGAAAAAAAGGGTGCATCTGGCAAGGGGGTGCCCCAAGAAGTGGTCCCATATCTGGGGCTCGTGAAATAGCTATAGAGAAGAGATCTGTACACCACCTCGTAGCATTGAACAAGACAACCCTATCTCCCCGTAATGTTCCTCTCCATTGTAATGTCTGGATATCCTTCCACCCATATGTATTGTGATGTATAATTTGCCCGATCCTCTGTACTGTACAATTTGCCCATGTATGTTAATAAAAAGAGTTATTAAAAAAAAAGATTTTTTTTTTTTCTTCTTTATTTAGAGGTTTTCTATAGCGCTAGCCAGACCCGAGGGTATCGGAGCGCTTTACAACATGAGGAAGAGGAGGTAAAATACAGAACAGTGACAAGGATGTCAAATATAAAAGAATTCAAATTTACAGTTCTGCTGAGTGTCAAAGGTGTGTTGAAGAGGTAGAGAGGTCGAAGGATCCGAGACGAAGCCATGAGGTAGAGTTGTCAAGAGATAGTCACGAAGCCTCGAGGAGACGAGTCTTGTCCTGTAATTTTCCCTTTGCGGTGCCGACCCAGTGATTGCGAGTTCGGGGAGAGTGCAAGGGGTAGGAAGAGGTTGAACGAAGTCTGAGGCTGCCCGGTGAGAGCGCGATGTCAGGTGACTGCCTGGAGGGGGCGAGTGTGTCACGTGATTGCGTTTGGGAAGGCACGGTTGAGGTAAAGGGTTTTTAGGAGGCATTTGAATTTTGGAAAGGAGGGGGTGGTTCTGATGTCGACTGGGATGGCGTTCCAGATTTCGGAGTGTTTCCTGCAAAAGATCGGGCTGCAGTCTTTTGTTTCCGTGTTTTCACGGGAATGAGTAAGAGGGAATTGGAACTTCTGAGGTTTCTTGATTGACCGGCTTTCTTAAGTTTGGAGGCAAGGTATTCTGGTTTCCCTGTGTGCAGGGCTTTGTGTGTGAGGAATGCCCTTCTGAAGCGGTCTCGCATATCCACTGGGAGCCCTTTTAGATCTCTGAGTGCGGGAGATATGTGGTCAAATTTTTTGATTCCGGAGACTATTCTGGCTGCTGCATTGAGGGTGGTTTTGAGAGGAGCTAGGTGGGAGCGAGCTGAGCTGGAGAGGATTGCGTTCCCATAGTCCAGTCCGGACAACAACAGGGATTGGGTGGCTTGTTTGAGGTCGGTAGGAGGGATATGGGCTTTGATTTTGTTGAGGAGTTTCAGATTGAGAAAAGCGTTCTTGGCGGAGTTCTTGATGTGATTGTTCATGGATAGTTTGTGATCCAGGGTGATTCCCAGTGATTTGACTGAGAATATCGATAACTTTCAGCCAATCAACGATTTCAGGGTTTTATTCCTTGTTGGAGATGAGGAGGATCTCAGTTTTTCCTTGATTGAGTTTGAGGTGGTTCGTTGGAAGCCATTCTTGGACTTCTCTGAGAGTATTGCTGCGTCTTCGGATGCCGTTAAAGGAGGAGGTTTCTAAGTAGATTTGGGTGTCATCAGCTTATAGATGAAAAGGGATGTTCGCTTTTTTTCGGAATGGCGGTGAGGGGTTCCATATGTATGTTGAACAGTTGAGGGGAGAGAATGGATCCTTGAGGGACACCTCTGTTTATGGGGAGGAGGTCGGAGGAAAAGGATTTTGATTTTAACTCTTTGGGAGCGGTTTTGGAAGAAGGAGGAGAACCATTTGAGGACCACTTCGTCTGCACCTACCCGCTCATTGAGGGCTTTGATGAGAAAACTGTGGTCTACAGTGTCAAAGGCTGCTGACAAGTCTAGGAGGATGAGTAGACAGCAGTGGTCTGATTCGAGGGAGTTGAAGATGTCGTCCATGATTTTGAGGATTGCAATTTCAGTGCTGTAGCCTTTTCTAAAGCCTGATTGGTGCTGGTCTAGCAGATTGATATTGTCAATATGATTGTTCAGTTGACGGAGGACGCATTTTTCTAGGATTTTGGCAAGGAAGGGGAGATTGGAGACAGGTCTCAAATCATTCAGGTTGGTTGAGTCTAGATCAGGTTTCTTCAGAAGTGGAGTGACTTGACCGACTTTAAGGCAGTCTGGTATGATGCCAGTTTTTAGGGAAACTGTTTATGAGCTCGCACAACAGTGGTGCCAGGGTGAGTTTCAGCTCTTTGACCATTTGGGAGGGAATGGGGTTAGGGTTAAGGAATGAAGGGTTGGAGGAGGAGATTAAGTTGAGGATCTCAGATTCTGCAATTGGGACAAAGGAGGACCAGGGTGTTGTCGGTCGCCTTCTCGTGGGAGTTTCAATTATTGGGGAGCAGTCTTTGTCGAGGGGATGGAGGTTAGTGTCCAGTGAGAGTTCGATCATCGTGATCTTTTCGTTGAAAAAGTTGGCGAAATTGTCACATAAGTCTTTAGAAGGCTGGACGAGGGATGTCACTGGCTTTGACGTTTGTTTTTTGATGATGTCAAAGAGTTCTATTGGTCTGTTTTTGGCCTTGTCCACTGCAGTGGAGAAAAAGTTGGATTTTTCATTGTTGATATGTTGTATGTACTTTCTTCTTGCTGCTCTGAGCTCATCTAAACAACTGGAGGAGGGATTCTTTCTCCAGAGACCTTCTGAGGCTCATTTATGGCCTTGTTAAACCAGGATCTGAAGGGTATGTTCCTAGGTTTTTTCAATTTCAAGGGGGCAAGTTCATCTAGGATGAAGGACATGGTAAGATTGTAATGGGATATCAGTTCTTCTCCGTTGAGCGGCCTTCCCGGGGGGGATGGGTAGGAGTGAGGATATTTTCTCTTCTAACTAATCTGTGTTGATCTGCGCTAAGTTTCTCGACCATGAGGGGGGGACTGAGATGGAGGGAAGAGGCAATATCTGTTGGGAGAGGGGGAATAAGCTAAGGTGATGGTCTGACCAGTCGACCGGAAGGATGTGATCTATAGTGATTGCATCTTGTTTTGCGATGATGGCATCAGGGATTGCTCTTTTGTTGTGGGTTTCCTTTGAACAGCGCTGGATAAGGTTCTTGGAATGGAGTAGGTCATTAAGATTTTGAATTGGAACACTGTTCTTATCATTCCAGTGGAGGCTAAGGTCGCCTAGTATGATATTATTGGTATCTCCGAGCGAGCAGTGCGTGATTAGGTCAGATAGGTGTTCTGTGAACATAACAGAGTTGCCTGGGGGATGGTACAGGAGGTGGCAGTGCACTAGATTATTGTTGGAGTTTTTTATGTTTGCGGAAAGGCATTCGGAAGAATTGTAGGTGATGATATTGTTTTCAGACACCAATAGGTTTTTGTTGTGGATTATTGCCACGCCTCTGCCTTTTTGGCCGTGCCGGGTACTGGAGATCGCAGGATACAGGGGAAGCACAGGGTGCAATAGTAAATCACAGGATATAGCAGTACACCACCTGGAGAGATCAGGGCAGGTTGAAGGGCAGAGCATCACAGGGGAGAAACACAGGAAGTAGGCGGAGAACACACAGACGGTGTAGGGAATGAGCAGGAGAGAGCGGTGCAAGGGGCGAACAACGCGGGGAGAGAAGTGCACCGAAGGGGAGAGCATGGAGAGTCAAGTCAAGTCAAGTCATAAAATTTGTATAGCGCACTACATACCCAGAGGGTTTCAAGGCGCTTAGGAAGAGGAGGAGGATTATTTGTCAAATATCCACGTTTTAAGCTGCTTTCTGAACGCTAGGTGGTTCTGGGTGAGGCGGAGGTAAGCGGGGAGTGAGTTCCATGTTTTAGCAGCCAGGTAAGAAAAGGATCTGCCTCCCATGGTGGTCTTGTTGATGCGAGGTACAGTGGCGAGGGCTTGGTCGGAGGAGCGTAGTTGGCGGGAGGGGGTGTAGAAGGACAGTCGAGAGTTGAGGCAGTCTGGTCCGATGTCGTAAAGTGATTTGTGTGCGTGGGTGAGCAGTCGGAAAGTGATCCTCTTATTGACGGGTAGCCAGTGGAGGTCTTTAAGGTGACCAGAGATGTGTTCGTTGCGTGGGATGTCTAATATGAGCCTGGCTGAGGCGTTTTGGATTCGTTGGAGTTTCTTCTGGAGTTTAGCGGTGGTGCCTGCGTAGAGGGTGTTTCCGTAGTCCAGTCGGCTCGTGACCAGGGCGTGGGTGACTGTTTTCCTAGTTTCGGAGGGGATCCAGCGAAATGTTTTTCTGAGCATGCGAAGAATGTTGAAGCAGGAAGAGGATACGGCGCTGACTTGTTTGTTCATTGAGAGTGAAGAGTCCAGAATGACGCCAAGGTTCCGTGCGTGGTCTGTCGGGATGGGTGCTTTTCCGAGGGCTTCCGGCCACCAGGAGTCGTCCCAAGCAGAGGGGGATGTGCCTAGGATGAGGACTTCTGTTTTGTCTGAGTTCAGTTTCAGACGGCTTTGTTTCATCCATTCGGCGACTTCTTTCATTCCTTCGTGCAGGTTAGCTTTGGCGGCGCCGGGGTCATTGGTGAGAGAAAGGATCAGTTGAGTGTCGTCCGCGTAAGAGAAGATGTTGAGGTTGTGTTGACGTGCGATGGCCGCGAGGGGGCTCATGTATACGTTGAAGAGGGTGGGACTGAGTGAGGATCCTTGAGGTACGCCGCAGATGACTTCAGAGGCCTCGGACTTGAATGGAGGAAGGCGGACTCTCTGGGTTCTACCGGTGAGGAACGAGGTGATCCATTCCAGTGCTTTTCCTTGGATTCCGATGTTATTGAGGCGTTGTAGAAGGGTGCTGTGGCAGACTGTATCGAATGCTGCAGAGAGGTCGAGGAGGATGAGGGCGACTGTGTCTCCATTGTCCAGTAGAGTTCGAATGTCATCTGTTGCTGCGATGAGGGCGGTCTCAGTACTATGTTTTGCTCGGAAGCCAGATTGTGAGGGGTCGAGGGATTTGTTGGCTTCGAGGAAGGCGGCGAGCTGGCAGTTGACGGCTTTCTCGATGACTTTGGCCGGGAATGGAAGAAGCGAGATGGGGCGGTAATTTTTGAGTTCGGTGGGGTCCGCTGTTGGTTTTTTCAGAAGGGCGGTGAGTTCAGCGTGTTTCCAGTCTTCAGGGAAGGTAGCGGAGTTGAAGGCGCAGTTGATGACGTCTCGGAGGTGCGGCGCTATGACGGAGTCTGCTTTGTTGAAGATGTGGTGAGGACATGGGTCTGTGGGGGATCCTGAGTGGATGGAGTTCATCAGGCGGATGGTGTCCTCAGTGGAGATTGGCTTCCAGTCGTTAAGGGTGTTCACGGGGGGAGGATGGACAGCAGACGGCAGGGTGGGTTGGTTTCCGGGTTGGTTGTCAAAGCTGTTGTGGATGTCTGCAATCTTGTTGTGGAAAAAAGAGGTTAGGGAGTCGCAGAGGGTTTGAGAGGGGGTGATATCGTTGGAGTTGGTAGAGGGATTGGAAAATTCCTTGACGATGTTGAAAAGTTCCTTGCTGTTGTGAGCGTTGTTGTCGAGTCGATCCTTGAATGTTGCTTTCTTGGCTTTTCGGATTAGTTGGTGGTGAGTGCGGGTGGCGTTTTTGAAGGCGTCCTTGGTGCTGGTGGTTGGGTCTTTTTTCCAGGCCTTTTCAAGGGAGCGGCAGAGTTTCTTGGACTTCTTGAGGTCATCGTTGAATCATGAGGCCTTCTTGCTGCCAGGTTTGTTTTGATGTTTTTTCAGAGGTGCTAAGGTGTCCGCGGTGTTGGATAACCATAGGGTGAGATTGGCGGCGGCTTCGTTAGCGTTGGAGGAGGGGGCTGGGGTGTGTTGAAGGAGCGATGCGGAGATTTGGTCCGTGGTGATTTTGTTCCAGTTCCTTTTCAAGGTAGGTTGGAGGTGGATGCTGGGTTTTGGTTTGTTGTAGGTGAAGTGAACGCATCTGTGGTCAGTCCCGATGAGGTCCGTGGTGTGGCTGAAGGAGACATGGTTGCTGGAGGTGAAGATGGGGTCGAGTGTGTGACCTGCGATGTGGGTGGGGGAAGTGACCAGTTGTTTAAGTCCGAGGTTGGTGAGGTTGTCCACGAGGGTGGCGGTGTTGCGGTCGTTGATCTTATCGAGGTGAAAGTTGAGGTCTCCCAGAAGGATGTAGTCTTTGGAGGGGAGCGCGTGTGGAGAGAGCACCACATGGTGCAGAGGGGGGTCAGCCTGTCTGGGGGGTGGGCGAGGGCAGCCCGAGGTGCAGGGGGGAGCAGCTTAGGGTGCACGGGGCAGCAGAATGGTGGAGAAGTTCAGAGGTGAGGGGCTTGGGGTGCAGGGGGAGACCCTAGGGAGCAGTGAGAGAGCAGCACAGGAAGCACGGTGTGGGGCATCTCTGGATGAGAGAAGTCCGTCTTTAGTAGGGGGAAGTATTGCATCTTACAGAGGGAGAGCAAGACAAGATGGAGGGCAGGTGCAGGGAGCTGGGGGGTCTCGCTCCAGAGCCAGCTCCAGCACTGAAAACAGGGGGGGGTTTCCCCTTCCACACTGCTGCCCCCAGAGTGCACTGGTGAAAAAAAGCCCATCAATAAATCAGCCAACCTATCAGTTGCCTAAATGCATTCCAGCCCTTTGTCTAGGCATTTTCTTCTCTAACATACTTGAAAGCCTGAGGTATGACATTGCTTGATTTACTCCTGTCCTTTCTTCACACAGGGTCTATGGATGAAAGCAGCAGCCGCGAATCAGGAAAAGGCCCAGGGCCACACCCAATTCCCCCAGACGGCTTCGGTGGTGGACGACGGGGACCCCCAGAGGGGCCCGGTGGACCCAAAGGTTGGCATTCCAGAGCACAATCCAGAAGTGCAGAATTTGAGGGGAGGGGGGTCCACACAGGTGTGGTTGCAGTGAATATACTAAAATGCGACCTGCATTCCAGCTATCAGAGGTATTTGGCGTTCATGAAAACGTACAAATTAGTTGTGAAAACTGTGTGGCATTAAGGCAAGATCAGTTTATTGTTGGTGTGTGTGGAACACACCACGTAGGGAAAGGTCTTCCCTTCAAACTCATTACATACATGAGTAATCGCATGAATGTAGAAAAAATATTAAACTCTTAATATAAAAATTATGGTTTATCGCATCATAGAAAAGTTATTGCGTTGAGCAATGGTTGAACAGAAACTTATACAAGTTCCTTCCATCACAAGCCCGTAGTGAGATTCGCATAACTTGCGGAAAATGAGATGACCACATAATTTCTGCGATTTTGTCAAAGTAATGTTTGATTAAATAGAATATTGTTTGAAACATATTTCTCTCAGGTAAAAAATAACATTTGAGAGTTTTGCAATCCACCCACATTTCTCTGTTTCAATATATAGGCACATGCCTTTAGGCCCACAGTGTGTTGTGTGGAGGTGTAAAGTGACACTACATCCATGGTTACAAGAAGACAGCCTGGATTCCAGGTCGTATAAGCAAGTATCCTCAGGCAGTCTCCTGTGTCTCTTATCTAACATGTTAATCAATACATTATTTTACCATCTTTATTTCAAGGTTGGAATGGTGAAATTCCACTGCAGTCTAAACAACAGTACGAAGAGCGCTGAACTTCAGAGGGGTTACATTTAATATTCCCACTCCAAACAGAGCAAAAGTAAGGAAAGTGTTGGCCTTAGGAGGGGTAAAATGTACACATTCCTGGTCCAAGCAGTGCAACAGTAGGGAAGGTGTTGGACTTTGGAGGGGTTAAAATTACTCTTTCCACGCCAGAGATTGCAACAGTAGGGAAAGTGTTCGACATTGGAGAGGTAACGTTTTGTATTCACACTCCAGTTTGTGCAACAGAAGGGAACGCTTTGGACTTCTGAGGGATTTAATGTACTATTACCACTCGAAACAGCGCAACAGTAGGGAAAGTGTTGGACTTTGGAGGGGTTAATTTGACTACTCCTACTGCAGTCTAAGCAATAGTAGGGAAAGTACTGCACTTCAAAATTACATATATGAGTAACCACATGAACGTAGAAAAAAATATTAAAACTTGTAATATTAAAATGATTAACATCTATATATATATATATATATATATATATATATATATATATATATATATATATATATATATGCAAATGTATTACAAAACTAAAAACAATTAATCAATTTACATAAATACTGTACAATAATGATCAATTAATAAATAACTGCGATTCAAATATTATTTAAATAACTTCCCGTCCTATATACCTACAAATCTAGCAACCCACATATAAAATATTACCAAAAAAAAGATTCTGTAATGTAGATATTTAAAATTCAATTACAAAATTAATTGACAAATAATAGTTGTTATATTATGCTACTTGGTTTCTTGGCACTAGGGTAACAGGGCCTGTTACGCTACACAAGGTTTAGTCATATGCTTGTCTAAAGAGCCAGGGGCCTAATTTATGAGAAATGACGCATCGTTGCGTGAAAGCAACAATGCGTCACTTCTCAGTGCGCACTCCTTGCGACATTCCTGATGCATCATATTTAATGTATGACGCATCATGTCGCAAGGAGTTACTGATACGTCAGTATTTCTGACGTAACTGTAAGCGCAAAAGTGACGCATTGCTGGAGTGTGTCACAAAAGTGACGCAACTCCAGCAATGCGTCCTTTCACATGGGGCAAGCCCCATGTGAAAGGGCCTGCGTCAGTCTTACGCCTGCTGTGAGGCAGGCGCAAGATTTTGACGCAACAGCGTCCTAAAAGTGACGCAGTGAAATCTCATAGATTTCACTGCGTCACTTCTACGACTCTTCCTTGCATCAATACGCCCCCCCTGCATACATTATACCTGGCGCAGGTATAATGTGGCGCAGGGGTTTCCAAAGTGACGCATCTACCTAGATGCGTCACTTTGTAAATATGGTGCAACAAGGCGCATTTTTTACGCCACTGGTGCGTCACAAAAAGTGACGCACCGGTGGCGCAAAAGTGACGCACAGCCTCATAAATGAGGCCCCATGTTTTTAGGAGTTGCCTGAATAATTGGGGGTGGGACGGCAGAAGGGAATTCCATAAATGGGGGAAAGTACAGAGAATCTAGCTCCACTTAATTTATTCTTTCAGAATTGAGGGATTGTCAGTAGATTCCAATAGATGACCTCAGGTTTCCACTAGAGGTGCTTTTCTAAATTCTGGATGATATAAAGGCTGGGCTTCTTCCATGGAGGGATTTGAAAATAATGCATCCAGTTTTGAAGATGGTCCTTCGTGGTACTGGGTGCAGGGGTCTCTTTCTCATCAGCGAAGTGATGAGGTGGTGCCGCCTGGCTGGCTGGTTCTGTGCTGCTTCAATTCGGTGACTGAGGTCCATTGGACGCAAGTCTATCCCAGAGATGACTTTGGTGCTGATGACTTGGGTAATGGCTTCAAATGTAAGGTATTTCCAGATGTTTCTAATCCGGAGTTAGGGGAAGCAGGAGTAGGTCACTGCTCCTAGTTGGAGTGTTATAGGGAGATCCTCAGCAATGAAGACCCCAAAGCTACAAGGGAGAGCAGCAACACGAGGGAGAGCAGCACAAGGGAGAGCAGCCTGGGGTACAAGGAGAGGAGAGCAGAACAGCCTGGGGTACAAGGGGAGGAGAGCAGAACAGCCTGGGGTACAAGGAGAGGAGAGCAGAACAGCCTGGGGTACAAGGAGAGGAGAGCACGAGGGAGAGCAGCCCGGGGTACAAGAGGAGGAGAGCAGAACAGGGTACAAGGGGAGGAGAGCACAATGGAGAGCAGCCCAGGGTACAAGGGGAGAGCAACACAAGGGAGAGCAGCCCAGGGTACAAATGAAGAGCAACACAAGGGAGAGCAGAACAGGGTACAAGGGGAGGAGAGCACAAGGGAGAGCAGCGCGGGGTACAAGGAGAGGAGAGCACAAGGGAGAGCAGCCTGGGGTACAAGGAGAGGAGAGCACAAGGGAGAGCAGCCTGGGGTACAAGGAGAGGAGAGCACAAGGGAGAGCAGCCCGAGGTACAAGGGAAGAGCAGCATGAGGGAGAGCAGAACAGGGTACAAAGGGAGGAGAGCACAAGGGAGAGCAGCCCGGGGTACAAGGGGCAGAGCAGCACAAGGGAGAGCAGCCAGGGGTACAAGGAGAGGAGAGAACGAGGGAGAGCAGCCTGGGGTACAAGGGGAGGAGAGCACAAGGGAGAGCAGAACAGGGTACAAGGGGAGGAGAGCACAAGGGAGAGCAGAACAGGGTACAAGGGGAGGAGAGTACAAGGGAGAGCAGCCCGGGGTACAAGGGGGGGGGGGAGAGCACAAGGGAGAGCAGAACAGTTAGGGGAAGCAGGAGTAGGTCACTGCTCCTAGTTGGAGTTTTATAGGGAGATCCTCAGCAATGAAGACCCCAAGGCTACAAGGGAGAGCAGCCCGGGGTACAAGGGGAGGAGAGCACACGGGAGAGCATCCGGGGGTACAAGGAGAGGAGAGAATGAGGGAGAGCAGCCCAGGGTACAAGGGGAGGAGAGCACAAGGGAGAGCAGCCCGGGGTACAAGGGGAGGAGAGCACAAGGGAGAGCAGCCAGGGGTACAAGGAGAGGAGAGCACGAGGGAGAGCAGCCCGGGGTACAAGGGGAGGAGAGCACAAGGGAGAGCAGCCCAGGGTACAAGGGGAGAGCAACACAAGGGAGAGCAGAACAGGGTACAAGGGGATGAGAGCAAAAGGGAGAGCAGCCCAGGGTACAAGGGGAGGAGAGCAAAAGGGAGAGCAGAACAGGGTACAAGGGGAGGAGAGCACAAGGGAGAGCAGAACAGGGTACAGGGGATGAGAGCAACCCATGGTACAAGGGGAGGTGAGCAAAAGGGAGAGCAGAACAGGGTACAAGGGGAGGAGAGCACAAGGGAGAGCAGCCCAGGGTACAAGGGGAGGAGAGCAAAAGGGAGAGCAGCCCAGGGTACAAAGGGAGGAGAACACAAGGGAGAGCAGCCAGGGGTACAAGGAGAGGAGAGAACGAGGGAGAGCAGCCCAGGGTACAAGGGGAGGAGAGCACGAGGGAGAGCAGAACAGGGTACAAGGGGAGGAGAGCAGAAGGGGTACAAGGAGAGGAGAGCACGAGGGAGAGCAGAACAGGGTACAAGGGGAGGAGAGCACAAGGGAGAGCAGAACACGGTACAAGGGGAGGAGAGCACAAGGGAGAGCAGAACAGGGTACAAGGGGAGGAGAGTACAAGGGAGAGCAGCCCGGGGTACAAGGGGGGAGAGCACAAGGGAGAGCAGAACAGTTAGGGGAAGCAGGAGTAGGTCACTGCTCCTAGTTGGAGTTTTATAGGGAGATCCTCAGCAATGAAGACCCCAAGGCTACAAGGGAGAGCAGCCCGGGGTACAAGGGGAGGAGAGCACAAGGGAGAGCATCCGGGGGTACAAGGAGAGGAGAGAATGAGGGAGAGCAGCCCAGGGTACAAGGGGAGGAGAGCACAAGGGAGAGCAGCCCGGGGTACAAGGGGAGGAGAGCACAAGGGAGAGCAGCCAGGGGTACAAGGAGAGGAGAGCACGAGGGAGAGCAGCCCGGGGTACAAGGGGAGGAGAGCACAAGGGAGAGCAGCCCAGGGTACAAGGGGAGAGCAACACAAGGGAGAGCAGAACAGGGTACAAGGGGATGAGAGCAAAAGGGAGAGCACCCCAGGGTACAAGGGGAGGAGAGCAAAAGGGAGAGCAGAACAGGGTACAAGGGGAGGAGAGCACAAGGGAGAGCAGAACAGGGTACAAGGGGATGAGAGCAACCCATGGTACAAGGCGAGGTGAGCAAAAGGGAGAGCAGAACAGGGTACAAGGGGAGGAGAGCACGAGGGAGAGCAGCCCAGGGTACAAGGGGAGGAGAGCAAAAGGGAGAGCAGCCCAGGGTACAACGGGAGGAGAACACAAGGGAGAGCAGCCAGGGGTACAAGGAGAGGAGAGAACGAGGGAGAGCAGCCCAGGGTACAAGGGGAGGAGAGCACGAGGGAGAGCAGAACAGGGTACAAGGGGAGGAGAGCACAAGGGGTACAAGGAGAGGAGAGCACGAGGGAGAGCAGAACAGGGTACAAGGGGAGGAGAGCACAAGGGAGAGCAGAACAGGGTACAAGGGGAGGGGAGCACAAGGGAGAGCAGCCCGGGGTAAAAGGGGAGGAGAGCACAAGGGAGAGCAGCCAGAGGTACAAGGAGAGGAGAGAACGAGGGAGAGCAGCCCAGGGTACAAGGGGAGGAGAGCACAAGGGAGAGCAGAATAGGGTACAAGGGGAGGAGAGCACATAGGAGAGCAGCCCGGGGTACAAGGGGAGGAGAGCACAAGGGAGAGCAGCCAGGGGTACAAGGAGAGGAGAGAACGAGGGAGAGCAGCCCAGGGTACAAGGGGAGGAGAGCAAAAGGGAGAGCAGAACAGGGTACAAGGGGAGGAGAGCACATGGGAGAGCAGAACAGGGTACAAGGGGAGAGCAGCACAAGGGAGAGCAGAACAGGGTACAAGGGGAGGGGAGCAAAAGGGAGAGCCGAACAGGGTACAAGGGGAGGGGAGCACAAGGGAGAGCGGAACAGGGTACAAGGGGATGGGAGCACAAGGGAGAGCAGCCTGGGGTACGAGGGGAGGAGAGCACAAGGGAGAGCAGAACAGGGTACACGGGGAGGGGAGCACAAGGGAGAGCAGCCCGGGGTACAAGGGGAGAGCAGCAAAAGGGAGAGCGGCCCGGGGTGCAAGGGGAGAGCACAAGGAAGAGCTACCCGGGGTACAAGGGGAGGAGAGCACAAGGGAGAGCGGAACAGGGTACAAGGGGAGGAGAGCACAAGGGAGAGCAGCCCAGGGTACAAGGGGAGAGCAGCACAAGGGAGAGCGGAACAGGGTACAAGGGGAGGAGAGCACAAGGGAGAGCAGCCCGTGGTACAAGGGGAGGAGAGCACAAGGGAGAGCAGCGCGGGGTACAAGGAGAGGGGAGCACAAGGGAGAGCAGCCTGGGGTACAAGGAGAGGAGAGCACAAGGGAGAGCAGCCCGAGGTACAAGGGAAGAGCAGCATGAGGGAGAGCAGAACAGGGTAAAAAGGGAGGAGAGCGCAAGGGAGAGCAGCCCGGGGTACAAGGGGCAGAGCAGCACAAGGGAGAGCAGCGAGGGGTACAAGGAGAGGAGAGAACGAGGGAGAGCAGCCTGGGGTACAATGGGAGGAGAGCACAAGGGAGAGCAGAACAGGGTACAAGGGGAGGAGAGCACAAGGGAGAGCAGCCAGGGGTACAAGGAGAGGAGAGAACGAGGGAGAGCAGCCCAGGGTACAAGGGGAGGAGAGGACAAGGGAGAGCAGAACAGGGTACAAGGAGAGGAGAGCACAAGGGCGAGCAGAACAGGGTACAAGGGGAGGAGAGCACATGGGAGAGCAAAACAGGGTACAAGGGGAGGAGAGCACAAGGGAGAGCAGAACAGGGTACAAGGGTAGGAGAGCACAAGGGAGAGCAGCACAGGGTACAAAGGGAGGAGAGCACAAGGGAGAGCAGCCCGGGGTACGAGGGGAGGAGAGCACAAGGGAGAGCAGCCTGGGGTACAAGGGGAGCACAAGGGAGAGCAGAACAGGGTACAAGGGGAGAGCAGCACAAGGGAGAGCAGAACAGGGTACAAGGGGAGGGGAGCACAAGGGAGAGCACAACAGGGTACAAGGGAAGGGGAGCAAAAGGGAGAGCGGAACAGGGTACAAGGGGAGGGGAGCACAAGGGAGAGCGGAACAGGGTACAAGGGGACGGGAGCACAAGGGAGAGCAGCCTGGGGTACGAGGGGAGGAGAGCAAAAGGGAGAGCAGCCCAGGGTACAAGGGGAGGAGAGCACAAGGAAGAGCAGCCAGGGGTACAAGGAGAGGAGAGAACGAGGGAGAGCAGCCCATGGTACAAGGGGAGGAGAGCACGAGGGAGAGCAGCCCAGGGTACAAGGGGAGTAGAGCACAAGGGAGAGCAGCCAGGGGTACAAGGAGAGGAGAGAACGAGGGAGAGCAGCCCAGGGTACAAGGGGAGGAGAGCACAAGGGATAGCAGCCCGGGGTACAAGGGGAGGAGAGCACAATGGAGAGCAGCCAGGGGTACAAGGAGGGGAGAGAACGAGGGAGAGCAGCCCAGGGTACAAGGGGAGGAGAGCACAAGGGAGAGCAGAACAGGGTACAAGGGGAGGAGAGCACAAGGGAGAGCAGCCCAGGGTAATAGGGGAGGAGAGCACAAGGGAGAGCAGCCAGGGGTACAAGGAGAGGGGAGAACGAGGGAGAGCAGCCCAGGGTACAAGGGGAGGAGAGCACAAGGGCGAGCAGAACAGGGTACAAGGGGAAGAGAGCACAAGGGAGAGCAGAACAGGGTACAAGGGGAGGAGAGAACATGGGAGAGCAGAACAGGGTACAAGGGGAGGGGAGCAAAAGAGAGAGCCGAACAGGGTACAGGGGGAGGGGAGCACAAGGGAGAGCGGAACAGGGTACAAGGGGACGGGAGCACAAGGGAGAGCAGCCTGGGGTACGAGGGGAGAAGAGCACAAGGGAGAGCAGAACAGGGTACACGGGGAGGGGAGCACAAGGGAGAGCAGCCCGGGGTACATGGGGAGAGCAGCAAAAGGGAGAGCGGCCCAGGGTGAAAGGGGAGAGCACAAGTAAGAGCAGCCCGGGGTACAAGGGGAGGGGAGCACAAGGGAGAGCGGAACAGGGTACAAGGGGAGGAGAGCACAAGAGAGAGCAGCCCGGGGTACAAGGGGAGAGCAGCACAAGGGAGAGCGGAACAGGGTACAAGGGGAGGAGAGCACAAGGGAGAGCAGCCCGGGGTACAAGGGGAGGAGAACACAAGGGAGAGCAGCGCGGGGTACAAGGAGAGGAGAGCACAAGGGAGAGCAGCCTGGGGTACAAGGAGAGGAGAGCACAAGGGAGAGCAGCCCGAGGTACAAGGGAAGAGCAGCATGAGGGAGAGCAGAACAGGGTACAAAGGGAGGAGAGCACAAGGGAGAGCAGCCCAGGGTACAAGGGGCAGAGCAGCACAAGGGAGAGCAGCCAGGGGTACAAGGAGAGGAGAGAACGAGGGAGAGCAGCCTGGGGTACAAGGGGAGGAGAGCACAAGGGAGAGCAGAACAGGGTACAAGGGGAGAAGAGCACAAGGGAGAGCAGCCCGGGGTACAAGGGGAGGAGAGCACAAGGGAGAGCAGCCAGGGGTACAAGGAGAGGAGAGAACGAGGGAGAGCAGCCCAGGGTACAAGGGGAGGAGAGCACAAGGGAGAGCAGAACAGGGTACAAGGGGAGGAGAGCACAAGGGAGAGCAGAACAGAGTACAAGGGGAGGAGAGCACATGGGAGAGCAGAACAGGGTACAAGGGGAGAGCAGGACAAGGTAGAGCAGAACAGGGTACAAGGGGAGGGGAGCACAAGGGAGAGCAGAACAGGGTACAAGGGGAGGGGAGCAAAAGGGAGAGCCGAACAGGGTACAAGGGGAGGGGAGCACAAGGGAGAGCGGAACAGGGTACCAGGGGACGGGAGCACAAGGGAGAGCAGCCTGGGGTACGAGGGGAGAAGAGCACAAGGGAGAGCAGAACAGGGTACATGGGGAGGGGAGCACAAGGGAGAGCACCCCGGGGTGCAAGGGGAGAGCATCAAAATGGAGAGTGACCCGGGGTGCAAGGGGAGAGCACAAGGAAGAGCAGCCCGGGGTACAAGGGGAGGGGAGCACAAGGGAGAGCGGAACAGGGTACAAGGGGAGGAGAGCACAATTGATAGCAGCCCGGGGTACAAGGGGAGAGCAGCACAAGGGAGAGTGGAACAGGGTACAAGGGGAGGAGAGCACAAGGGAGAGCAGCCCGGGGTACAAGGGGAGGAGAGCACAAGGGAGAGCAGCGCGGGTACAAGGAGAGGAGAGCACAAGGGAGAGCAGCCTGGGGTACAAAGAGAGGAGAGCACAAGGGAGAGCAGCCCGAGGTACAAGGGAAGAGCAGCATGAGGGAGAGCAGAACAGGGTACAAAGGGAGCAGAGCACAAGGGAGAGCAGGCCGGGGTACAAGGGGAGGAGAGAACGAGGGAGAGCAGCCTGGGGTACAAGGGGAGGAGAGCACAAGGGAGAGCAGAACAGAGTACAAGGGGAGGAGAGCACAAGGGAGAGCAGAACAGGGGACAAGGGGAGGAGAGCACAAGGGAGAGCAGCCCGGGGTACATGGGGAGGAGAGCACAAGGGAGAGCAGAACAGTTAGGGGAAGCAGGAGTAGGTCACTGCTCCTAGTTGGAGTTTTATAGGGAGATCCTCAGCAATGAAGACCCCAAGGCTACAAGGGAGAGCAGCCCGGGGTACAAGGGAAGGAGAGCACAAGGGAGAGCAGCCAGGGGTACAAGGAGAGGAGAGAACGAGGGAGAGCAGCCCAGGGTACAAGGGGAGGAGAGCTAAAGGGAGAGCAGAACCGGGTACAAGGGGAGGAGAGCACAAGGGAGAGCAGCCTGGGGTGCAAGGAGAGGAGAGAACGAGGGAGAGCAGCCCAGGGTACAAGGGGAGGAGAGGACAAGGGAGAGCAGAACAGGGTACAGGGGGAGGAGAGCACAAGGGAGAGCAGAACAGGGTACAAGGGGAGGAGAGCACATGGGAGAGCAGAACAGGGTACAAGGAGAGGAGAGCACAAGGGAGAGCAGAACAGGGTACAAGGGGAGGAGAGCACAAGGGAGAGCAGAACAGGGTACAAAGGGAGGAGAGCACAAGGGGGAGCATTCCGGGGTACAAGGGGAGGAGAGCACAAGGGAGAGCAGCCTTGGGTCCAAGGGGAGCACAAGGGAGAGCAGAACAGGGTATAAGGGGAGAGCAGCACAAGGGAGAGCAGAACAGGGTACAAGTGGAGGGGAGCAAAAGGGAGAGCGGAACAGGGTACAAGGGGAGGGGACCACAAGGGAGAGCATAACAGGGTACAAGGGGACGGGAGCACAAGGGAGAGCAGCCTGGGGTACGAGGGGAGGAGATCACAAGGGAGAGCAGAACAGGGTACACGGGGAGGGGAGCACAAGGGACAGGAGCTCGGGGAACAAGGGGAGAGCAGCAAAAGGGAGAGCGGCCCGGGGTGCAAGGGGAGAGCACAAGGAAGAGCAGCCCGGGGTACAGGGGGAGGGGAGCACAAGCGAAGCGGAACAGGGTACAAGGGGAGGAGAGCACAAGGGAGAGCAGCCCGGGGTACAAGGGGAGAGCAGCACAAGGGAGAGCGGAACAGGGTACAATCGGAGGAGAGCACAAGGGAGAGCAGCCCGGGGTCCAAGGGGAGGAGAGCACAACGGAGAGCAGCGCGGGGTACAAGGAGAGGAGAGCACAAGGGAGAGCAGGCCGAGGTACAAGGGAAGAGCAGCATGAGGGAGAGCAGAACAGGGTACAAAGGGAGGAGAGCACAAGGGAGAGCAGCCCGGGGTACAAGGGGCAGAGCAGCACAAGGGAGAGCAGCCAGGGGTACAAGGAGAGGAGAGAACGAGGGAGAGCAGCCTGGGGTACAAGGGGAGGAGAGGACAAGGGAGAGCAGTACAGGGTACAAGGGGAGGAGAGCACAAGGGAGAGCAGAACAGGGTACAAGGGGAGGAGAGCACAAGGGAGAGCAGCCCGGGGTACAAGGGGAGGAGAAGTGTGGGTCACTGGTTAGAGGAGGCAGACCTAGAAGCAGAGGTCAGCCCGGGACTAGGGTTCTATTCCCGGCTCGGCGGGGTCTTGAGTCCTAAAATGTCCATGGACTCGACAATTCTCGCTCCGGTGCCTACTCGATTCACGGGTTCACACTCTGCGACTCTGGGCAATAGCTTGCTTAATCTCCACAACGGCCCCTCACGGTGGGATGCCTGGCTTTCACTTTGTGGATACCCTGCCGGGGTTATCTCACAGGGGAATACCAGGACGGGTTCCCTAAGCAAGCGCTTAGAAACCGCTCGGTGATTTGCGCTATATAAATTCCTGTACATTTACATTTACATTCACAAGGGAGAGCAGAACAGAGTACAAGGGGAGGAGAGCACAAGGGAGAGCAGAACAGGGTACAAAGGGAGGAGGGCACAAGGGAGAGCAGCCTGGGGTACAAGGGGAGGAGAGCACAAGGGAGAGCAGAACAGAGTACAAGGGGAGGAGAGCACAAGGGAGAGCAGAACAGGGTACAAGGGGAGGAGAGCACAAGGGAGAGCAGCCCGGGGTACATGGGGAGGAGAGCACAAGGGAGAGCAGAACAGTTAGGGGAAGCAGGAGTAGGTCACTGCTCCTAGTTGGAGTTTTATAGGGAGATCCTCAGCAATGAAGACCCCAAGGCTACAAGGGAGAGCAGCCCGGGGTACAAGGGGAGGAGAGCACAAGGGAGAGCAGCCAGGGGTACAAGGAGAGGAGAGAACGAGGGAGAGCAGCCCAGGGTACAAGGGGAGGAGAGCTAAAGGGAGAGCAGAACAGGGTACAAGGGCAGGAGAGCACAAGGGAGAGCAGCCTGGGGTGCAAGGAGAGGAGAGAACGAGGGAGAGCAGCCCAGGGTACAAGGGGAGGAGAGGACAAGGGAGAGCAGAACAGGGTACAGGGGGAGGAGAGCACAAGGGAGAGCAGAACAGGGTACAAGGGGAGGAGAGCACAAGGGAGAGCAGAACAGGGTACAAGGGGAGGAGAGCACAAGGGAGAGCAGAACAGGGTACAAAGGGAGGAGAGCACAAGGGGGAGCATCCCGGGGTACAAGGGGAGGAGAGCACAAGGGAGAGCAGCCTTGGGTACAAGGGGAGCACAAGGGAGAGCAGAACAGGGTATAAGGGGAGAGCAGCACAAGGGAGAGCAGAACAGGGTACAAGTGGAGGGGAGCACAAGGGAGAGCAGAACAGGGTACAAGGGGAGGGGAGCAAAAGGGAGAGCTGAACAGGGTACAAGGGGAGGGGAGCACAAGGGAGAGCGTAACAGGGTACAAGGGGAGGAGAGCACAATTGAGAGCAGCCCGGGGTACAAGGGGAGAGCAGCACAAGGGAGAGTGGAACAGGGTACAAGGGGAGGAGAGCACAAGGGAGAGCAGCCCGGGGTACAAGGGGAGGAGAGCACAAGGGAGAGCAGCACGGGTACAAGGAGAGGAGAGCACAAGGGAGAGCAGCCTGGGGTACAAAGAGAGGAGAGCACAAGGGAGAGCAGCCCGAGGTACAAGGGAAGAGCAGCATGAGGGAGAGCAGAACAGGGTACAAAGGGAGCAGAGCACAAGGGAGAGCAGGCCGGGGTACAAGGGGAGGAGAGAACGAGGGAGAGCAGCCTGGGGTACAAGGGGAGGAGAGCACAAGGGAGAGCAGAACAGAGTACAAGGGGAGGAGAGCACAAGGGAGAGCAGAACAGTTAGGGGAAGCAGGAGTAGGTCACTGCTCCTAGTTGGAGTTTTATAGGGAGATCCTCAGCAATGAAGACCCCAAGGCTACAAGGGAGAGCAGCCCGGGGTACAAGGGGAGGAGAGCACAAGGGAGAGCAGCCAGGGGTACAAGGAGAGGAGAGAACGAGGGAGAGCAGCCCAGGGTACAAGGGGAGGAGAGCTAAAGGGAGAGCAGAACAGGGTACAAGGGGAGGAGAGCACAAGGGAGAGCAGCCTGGGGTGCAAGGAGAGGAGAGAACGAGGGAGAGCAGCCCAGGGTACAAGGGGAGGAAAGGACAAGGGAGAGCAGAACAGGGTACAGGGGGAGGAGAGCACAAGGGAGAGCAGAACAGGGTACAAGGGGAGGAGAGCACATGGGAGAGCAGAACAGGGTACAAGGAGAGGAGAGCACAAGGGAGAGCAGAACAGGGTACAAGGGGAGGAGAGCACAAGGGAGAGCAGAACAGGGTACAAAGGGAGGAGAGCACAAGGGGGAGCATCCCGGGGTACAAGGGGAGGAGAGCACAAGGGAGAGCAGCCTTGGGTCCAAGGGGAGCACAAGGGACAGCAGAACAGGGTATAAGGGGAGAGCAGCACAAGGGAGAGCAGAACAGGGTACAAGTGGAGGGGAGCAAAAGGGAGAGCGGAACAGGGTACAAGGGGAGGGGACCACAAGGGAGAGCATAACGGGGTACAAGGGGACGGGAGCACAAGGGAGAGCAGCCTGGGGTACGAGGGGAGGAGATCACAAGGGAGAGCAGAACAGGGTACACGGGGAGGGGAGCACAAGGGAGAGGAGCTCGGGGAACAAGGGGAGAGCAGCAAAAGGGAGAGCGGCCCGGGGTGCAAGGGGAGAGCACAAGGAAGAGCAGCCCGGGGTACAGGGGGAGGGGAGCACAAGGGAGAGCGGAACAGGGTACAAGGGGAGGAGAGCACAAGGGAGAGCAGCCCGGGGTACAAGGGGAGAGCAGCACAAGGGAGAGCGGAACAGGGTACAATGGGAGGAGAGCACAAGGGAGAGCAGCCCGGGGTCCAAGGGGAGGAGAGCACAACGGAGAGTAGCGCGGGGTACAAGGAGAGGAGAGCACAAGGGAGAGCAGCCTGGGGTACAAGGAGAGGAGAGCTAAAGGGAGAGCAGAACAGGGTACAAGGGGAGGAGAGCACAAGGGAGAGCAGCCTGGGGTGCAAGGAGAGGAGAGAACGAGGGAGAGCAGCCCAGGGTACAAGGGGAGGAAAGGACAAGGGAGAGCAGAACGGGGTACAGGGGGAGGAGAGCACAAGGGAGAGCAGAACAGGGTACAAGGGGAGGAGAGCACATGGGAGAGCAGAACAGGGTACAAGGAGAGGAGAGCACAAGGGAGAGCAGAACAGGGTACAATGGGAGGAGAGCACAAGGTAGAGCAGAACAGGGTACAAAGGGAGGAGAGCACAAGGGGGAGCATCCCGGGGTACAAGGGGAGGAGAGCACAAGGGAGAGCAGCCTTGGGTCCAAGGGGAGCACAAGGGAGAGCAGAACAGGGTATAAGGGGAGAGCAGCACAAGGGAGAGCAGAACAGGGTACAAGTGGAGGGGAGCAAAAGGGAGAGCGGAACAGGGTACAAGGGGAGGGGACCACAAGGGAGAGCATAACAGGGTACAAGGGGAGGGGAGCACAAGGGAGAGCAGCCTGGGGTACGAGGGGAGGAGATCACAAGGGAGAGCAGAACAGGGTACACGGGGAGGGGAGCACAAGGGAGAGGAGCTCGGGGAACAAGGGGAGAGCAGCAAAAGGGAGAGCGGCCCGGGGTGCAAGGGGAGAGCACAAGGAAGAGCAGCCCGGGGTACAGGGGGAGGGGAGCACAAGGGAGAGCGGAACAGGGTACAAGGGGAGGAGAGCACAAGGGAGAGCAGCCCGGGGTACAAGGGGAGAGCAGCACAAGGGAGAGCGGAACAGGGTACAATGGGAGGAGAGCACAAGGGAGAGCAGCCCGGGGTCCAAGGGGAGGAGAGCACAACGGAGAGTAGCGCGGGGTACAAGGAGAGGAGAGCACAAGGGAGAGCAGCCTGGGGTACAAGGAGAGGAGAGCTAAAGGGAGAGCAGAACAGGGTACAAGGGGAGGAGAGCACAAGGGAGAGCAGCCTGGGGTGCAAGGAGAGGAGAGAACGAGGGAGAGCAGCCCAGGGTACAAGGGGAGGAAAGGACAAGGGAGAGCAGAACGGGGTACAGGGGGAGGAGAGCACAAGGGAGAGCAGAACAGGATACAAGGGGAGGAGAGCACATGGGAGAGCAGAACAGGGTACAAGGAGAGGAGAGCACAAGGGAGAGCAGAACAGGGTACAATGGGAGGAGAGCACAAGGTAGAGCAGAACAGGGTACAAAGGGAGGAGAGCACAAGGGGGAGCATCCCGGGGTACAAGGGGAGGAGAGCACAAGGGAGAGCAGCCTTGGGTCCAAGGGGAGCACAAGGGAGAGCAGAACAGGGTATAAGGGGAGAGCAGCACAAGGGAGAGCAGAACAGGGTACAAGTGGAGGGGAGCAAAAGGGAGAGCGGAACAGGGTACAAGGGGAGGGGACCACAAGGGAGAGCATAACAGGGTACAAGGGGAGGGGAGCACAAGGGAGAGCAGCCTGGGGTACGAGGGGAGGAGATCACAAGGGAGAGCAGAACAGGGTACACGGGGAGGGGAGCACAAGGGAGAGGAGCTCGGGGAACAAGGGGAGAGCAGCAAAAGGGAGAGCGGCCCGGGGTGCAAGGGGAGAGCACAAGGAAGAGCAGCCCGGGGTACAGGGGGAGGGGAGCACAAGGGAGAGCGGAACAGGGTACAAGGGGAGGAGAGCACAAGGGAGAGCAGCCCGGGGTCCAAGGGGAGGAGAGCACAACGGAGAGCAGCGCGGGGTACAAGGAGAGGAGAGCACAAGGGAGAGCAGCCTGGGGTACAAGGAGAGGAGAGCACAAGGGAGAGCAGGCCGAGGTACAAGGGAAGAGCAGCATGAGGGAGAGCAGAACAGGGTACAAAGGGAGGAGAGCACAAGGGAGAGCAGCCCGGGGTGCAAGGGGCAGAGCAGCACAAGGGAGAGCAGCCAGGGGTACAAGGAGAGGAGAGAACGAGGGAGAGCAGCCTGGGGTACAAGGGGAGGAGAGGACAAGGGAGAGCAGTACAGGGTACAAGGGGAGGAGAGCACAAGGGAGAGCAGAACAGGGTACAAGGGGAGGAGAGCACAAGGGAGAGCAGCCCGGGGTACAAGGGGAGGAGAAGTGTGGGTCACTGGTTAGAGGAGGCAGACCTAGAAGCAGAGGTCAGCCCGGGACTAGGGTTCTATTCCCGGCTCGGCGGGGTCTTGAGTCCTAAAATGTCCATGGACTCGACAATTCTCGCTCCGGTGCCTACTCGATTCACGGGTTCACACTCTGCGACTCTGGGCAATAGCTTGCTTAATCTCCACAACGGCCCCTCACGGTGGGATGCCTGGCTTTCACTTTGTGGATACCCTGCCGGGGTTATCTCACAGGGGAATACCAGGACGGGTTCCCTAAGCAAGCGCTTAGAAACCGCTCGGTGATTTGCGCTATATAAATTCCTGTACATTTACATTTACATTCACAAGGGAGAGCAGAACAGGGTACAAGGGGAGGAGAGCACAAGGGAGAGCAGAACAGGGTACAAAGGGAGGAGGGCACAAGGGAGAGCAGCCTGGGGTACAAGGGGAGGAGAGCACAAGGGAGAGCAGCACAGAGTACAAGGGGAGGAGAGCACAAGGGAGAGCAGAACAGGGTACAAGGGGAGGAGAGCACAAGGGAGAGCAGCCCGGGGTACATGGGGAGGAGAGCACAAGGGAGAGCAGAACAGTTAGGGGAAGCAGGAGTAGGTCACTGCTCCTAGTTGGAGTTTTATAGGGAGATCCTCAGCAATGAAGACCCCAAGGCTACAAGGGAGAGCAGCCCGGGGTACAAGGGGAGGAGAGCACAAGGGAGAGCAGCCAGGGGTACAAGGAGAGGAGAGAACGAGGGAGAGCAGCCCAGGGTACAAGGGGAGGAGAGCTAAAGGGAGAGCAGAACAGGGTACAAGGGCAGGAGAGCACAAGGGAGAGCAGCCTGGGGTGCAAGGAGAGGAGAGAACGAGGGAGAGCAGCCCAGGGTACAAGGGGAGGAGAGGACAAGGGAGAGCAGAACAGGGTACAGGGGGAGGAGAGCACAAGGGAGAGCAGAACAGGGTACAAGGGGAGGAGAGCACAAGGGAGAGCAGAACAGGGTACAAGGGGAGGAGAGCACAAGGGAGAGCAGAACAGGGTACAAAGGGAGGAGAGCACAAGGGGGAGCATCCCGGGGTACAAGGGGAGGAGAGCACAAGGGAGAGCAGCCTTGGGTACAAGGGGAGCACAAGGGAGAGCAGAACAGGGTATAAGGGGAGAGCAGCACAAGGGAGAGCAGAACAGGGTACAAGTGGAGGGGAGCACAAGGGAGAGCAGAACAGGGTACAAGGGGAGGGGAGCAAAAGGGAGAGCTGAACAGGGTACAAGGGGAGGGGAGCACAAGGGAGAGCGTAACAGGGTACAAGGGGAGGAGAGCACAATTGAGAGCAGCCCGGGGTACAAGGGGAGAGCAGCACAAGGGAGAGTGGAACAGGGTACAAGGGGAGGAGAGCACAAGGGAGAGCAGCCCGGGGTACAAGGGGAGGAGAGCACAAGGGAGAGCAGCGCGGGTACAAGGAGAGGAGAGCACAAGGGAGAGCAGCCTGGGGTACAAAGAGAGGAGAGCACAAGAGAGAGCAGCCCGAGGTACAAGGGAAGAGCAGCATGAGGGTACAAGGAGAGGAGAGAACGAGGGAGAGCAGCCCAGGGTACAAGGGGAGGAGAGCTAAAGGGAGAGCAGAACAGGGTACAAGGGCAGGAGAGCAGCCTGGGGTGCAAGGAGAGGAGAGAACGAGGGAGAGCAGCCAGGGTACAAGGGGAGGAGAGGACAAGGGAGAGCAGAACAGGGTACAGGGGGAGGAGAGCACAAGGGAGAGCAGAACAGGGTACAAGGGGAGGAGAGCACAAGGGAGAGCAGAACAGGGTACAAGGGGAGGAGAGCACAAGGGAGAGCAGAACAGGGTACAAAGGGAGGAGAGCACAAGGGGGAGCATCCCGGGGTACAAGGGGAGGAGAGCACAAGGGAGAGCAGCCTTGGGTACAAGGGGAGCACAAGGGAGAGCAGAACAGGGTATAAGGGGAGAGCAGCACAAGGGAGAGCAGAACAGGGTACAAGTGGAGGGGAGCACAAGGGAGAGCAGAACAGGGTACAAGGGGAGGGGAGCAAAAGGGAGAGCTGAACAGGGTACAAGGGGAGGGGAGCACAAGGGAGAGCGTAACAGGGTACAAGGGGACGGGAGCACAAGGGAGAGCAGCCTGGGGTACGAGGGGAGGAGAGCGCAAGGGAGAGCAGAACAGGGTACACGGGGAGGGGAGCACAAGGGAGAGCAGCTCGGGGTACAAGGGGAGAGCAGCAAAAGGGAGAGCGGCCCGGGTGCAAGGGGAGAGCACAAGGAAGAGCAGCCCGGGGTACAGGGGGAGGGGAGCACAAGGGAGAGCGGAACAGGGTACAAGGGGAGGAAAGCACAAGGGAGAGCAGCCCGGGGTACAAAGGGAGAGCAGCACAAGGGAGAGCGGAACAGGGTACAATGGGAAGAGAGCACAAGGGAGAGCAGCCCGGGGTCCAAGGGGATGAGAACACAACGGAGAGCAGCGCGGGGTACAAGGAGAGGAGAGCACAAGGGAGAGCAGCCTGGGGTACAAGGAGAGGAGAGCACAAGGGAGAGCAGGCCGAGGTACAAGGGAAGAGCAGCATGAGGGAGAGCAGAACAGGGTACAAAGGGAGGAGAGCACAAGGGAGAGCAGCCCGGGGTACAAGGGGCAGAGCAGCACAAGGGAGAGCAGCCAGGGGTACAAGGAGAGGAGAGAACGAGGGAGAGCAGCCTGGGGTACAAGGGGAGGAGAGGACAAGGGAGAGCAGAACAGGGAACAAGGGGAGGAGAGCACAAGGGAGAGCAGAACAGGGTACAAGGGGAGGAGAGCACAAGGGAGAGCAGCCCGGGGTGCAAGGGGAGGAGAAGTGTGGGTCACTGGTTAGAGGAGGCAGACCTAGAAGCAGAGGTCAGCCCGGGACTAGGGTTCTATTCCCGGCTCAGTGGGGTCTTGAGTCCTAAAATGTCCATGGACTCGACAATTCTCGCTCCGGTGCCTACTCGATTCACGGGTTCACACTCTGCGACTCTGGGCAATAGCTTGCTTAATCTCCACAACGGCCCCTCACAGTGGGATGCCTGGCTTTCACCTTGTGGATACCCTGCCGGGGTTATCTCACAGGGGAATACCAGGACGGGTTCCCTAAGCAAGCGCTTAGAAACCGCTCGGTGATTTGCGCTATATAAATTCCTGTACATTTACATTTACATTCACAAGGGAGAGCAGAACAGGGTACAAAGGGAGGAGGGCACAAGGGAGAGCAGCCCGGGGTACAAGGGGAGGAGAGCACAAGGGAGAGCAGCCTGGGGTACAAGGGGAGCACAAGGGAGAGCAGAACAGGGTACAAGGGGAGAGCAGCACAAGGGAGAGCAGAACAGGGTACAAGGGGAGGGGAGCACGAGGGAGAGCAGAACAGGGTACAAGGGGATGGGAGCAATAGGGAGAGCGGAACAGGGTACAATGGGAGGGGAGCACAAGGGAGAGCGGAACAGGGTACAAGGGGACAGGAGCACAAGGGAGAGCAGCCTGGGGTACGAGGGGAGGAGAGCACAAGGGAGAGCAGAACAGGGTACACAGGGAGGGGAGCACAAGGGAGAGCAACTCGGGATACAAGGGGAGAGCAGCAAAACGGAGAGCGGCCCAGGGTGCAAGGGGAGAGCACAAGGAAGAGCAGCCCGGGGTACAAGGGGAGGGGAGCACAAGGTAGAGCGGAACTGGGTACAAGGGGAGAAGAGCACAAAGGAGAGCTGCCCGGGGTACAAGGGGAGAGCTGCACAAGGGAGAGCGGAACAGGGTACAAGGGGAGGAGAGCACAAGGGAGAGCAGTCCGGGGTACAAGGGTAGGAGAGCACAAGGGAGAGCAGCGCTGGGTACAAGGGGAGGAGAGCACAAGGGAGAGCAGCCTGGGGTACAAGGGGCAGAGCAGCACAAGGGAGAGCAGCCAGGGGTACAAGGAGAGGAGAGAACGAGGGAGAGCAGCCTGGGGTACAAGGGGAGGAGAGCACACGGGAGAGCAGAACAGGGTACAAGGGGAGGAGAGCACAAGGGAGAGCAGAACAGGGTACAAGGGGAGGAGAGCACAAGGGAGAGCAGCCCGGGGTACAAGGGGAGGAGAGCACAAGGGAGAGCAGAACAGGGTACAAGGGGAGGAGAGCACAAGGGAGAGCAGAACAGGGTACAAGGGGAGGAGAGCACAAGGGAGAGCAGAACAGCGTACAAGGGGAGGAGAGCACAAAGGAGAGCAGAACAGGGTACAAGGGGATGGGGAGCACAAGGCAGAGCAGCCCGGGGTACAAGGGGCAGAGCAGCACAAGGGAGAGCAGCCTGGGGTACAAGGGGAGCACAAGGGAGATCAGCCTGGGGTACAAGGGGAGGGGAGCACAAGGGAGAGCAGAACAGGGTACAAGGGGAGGGGAGAACAAGGGAGAGCGGAACAGGGTACAAGGGGAGGGGAGCACAAGGGAGAGCAGCCTGGGGTACGAGGGAGGAGAGCACAAGGGAGAGCAGAACAGGGTACAAGGGGAGGGGAGCACAAGGGAGAGCAGAATAGGGTACAAGGGGAGGGGAGCACAAGGAAGAGCAGCACAGGGTCCAAGGGGAGGGGAGCCCAAGGGAGAGCAGAATAGGGTACAAGGGGAGGGGAGCACAAGGAAGCGCAGCACAGGGTACAAGGGGAGGGGAGCACAAGGGAGAGCAGCCTGGGGTACAAGGAGAGGAGAGCACCAGGGAGAGCAGCCCGAGGTACAAGGGAAGAGCAGCATGAGGGAGAGCAGAACAGGGTTCAAAGGGAGGAGAGCACAAGGGAGAGCAGCCTGGGGTACAAGGGGAGCACAAGGGAGAGCAGAACAGGGTACAAGGGGAGGGGAGCACAAGGGAACGCGGAACAGGGTACGAGGAAAGTAGAGCACAAGGGAGAGCAGAACAGGGTACCAGGGGAGGGGTGCAAAAGGGAGAGCGAAACAGGGTACAAGGGTAGTTGAGCAAGAGGGAGAGCAGCCCGGGGTACAAGGGGAGGAGAGCACAAGGGAGAGCTGACCAGGGTACAAGGGAAGGAGAGCACAAGAGAGAGCAGCCCGGGGTACAAGGGGAGGGGAGCACAAGGGAGAGCAGAACAGGGTACAAGGTGAGAGCAGCACAAGGGAGAGCAGCACGGGGTACAAGGGGAGGGGAGCACAAGGGAGAGCAGAACAGGTTACAAGGGGAGGAGAGCACAGGGGAGAGCAGCCTGGGGTACAGGAGGAGGGGAGCACAAGGGAGAGCAGCCCGGGGTGCAAGGGGGGGAGAGTACAAGGGAGAGCAGCCTGGGGTACAAGGGAAGGGGAGCACAAGGTAGAGCAGAACAGGGTACAAGGGGAGGGGAGCACAAGGGAGAGCAGAACAGGGTACAAGGGGAGGAGAGTACAAGGGAGAGCAGAACAGGGTACAAGGGGAGGAGAGCACAAGGGAGAGCAGAACAGGGTTCAAGGGGAGGAGAGCACAAGGGAGAGCAGCCCGGGGTTCAAGGGAAGGGGAGCACAAGGGAGAGCAAAACAGGGTACAAGGGGAGGGGAGCACAAGAGAGAGCGGAACAGGGTACAAGGGGAGGGGAGCACAAGGGAAAGCAGCCTGGGGTGCAAGGGAAGAGCAGCACAAGGGAGAGCAGAACAGGGTACAAGGGGAGGAGAGCCCAAGGGAGAGCATCCCAGGGTACAAGGGGAGGAGATCACAAGGGAGAGCGGCCCGGGGTACAAGGGGAGGAGAGCACAAGGGAGAGCAGCCTGGGGTACAAGGGGAGGAGAGCACGAGGGAGGGCGGAACAGGGTACAAGGGGAGGGGAGCCCAAGGGAGAGCAGCCTGTGGTACAAGGGGAGGAGAGCACAAGGAAGAGCAGCCCGGGGTATTAGGGGAGGAGAGCACAAGGGAGAGCAGCATGGGGTACAAGGGGAGGTGAGCACAAGGAAGAGCAGCCCGGGGTTCAAGGGGAGGGGAACGCAAGGGAGAGCGGAACAGGGTACAAGGGGGGGAGAGCACAAGGGAGAGCAGCCCAGGGTACAAGGGGAGAGCAGCACAAGAGAGAGCGGAACAGGGTACAAGGAGAGGAGAGCACAAGGGAGAGCAGGTAGAAGGGGAGGAGAGCACAAGGGAGAGCAGCGCGTGGTACAAGGGGAGGAGAGCACAAGGGAGAGCAGAACAGGGTACAAGGGGAGGAGAGCACAAGGGAGAGCTGGCCGGGGTACAAGGGGAGGAGAGCACAAGGGAGAGTGGCCCGGGGTACAAGGGGAGGAGAGCACAAGGGAGAGCAGAACAGGTTACAAGGGGAGGAGAGCACAAGGGAGAGCAGCCCAGGTTACAAGTTGAGGAGAGCACAAGGGAGAGCAGCCCGGGGTGCAAGGGGAGGGGTGCATAAGGGAGAGCGAAACAGGGTACAAGGGGAGGAGAGCACAAGGGAGAGCAGCCAGGGGTACAAGGAGAGGAGAGAACGAGGGAGAGCAGCCCGGGGTACAAGGGGAGGAGAGCACAAGGGAGAGCTGACCAGGGTACAAGGGAAGGAGAGCACAAGAGAGAGCAGCCCGGGGTACAAGGGGAGGGGAGCACAAGGGAGAGCAGAACAGGGTACAAGGTGAGAGCAGCACAAGGAAGAACAGCACGGGGTACAAGGGGAGGGGAGCACAAGGGAGAGCAGAACAGGTTACAAGGGGAGAAGAGCACAAGGGAGAGCAGCCTGGGGTACAAGGGGAGGAGAGCACAAGGGAGAGCAGCCTGGGGTACAAGGGGAGGAGAGCACAAGGAAGAGCAGCCCGGGGTACAAGGGGAGGAGGGCACAAGGGAGAGCAGAACAGGGTTCAAGGGGAGGAGAGCACAAGGGAGAGCAGCCCCGGGTACAAGGGGAGGGGAGCACAAGGGAGAGCAGCGCGGGGTACAAGGGGCGGGGAGCACAAGGGAGAGCAGAACAGGGTACAAGGGGAGGGGAGCACAAGGGAGAGCGGAACAGGGTACAAGGGGAGGGGAGCACAAGGGAAAGCAGCCTGGGGTGCAAGGGAAGAGCAGCACAAGGGAGAGCGGCCCGGGGTAAAAGGGGAGGAGAGCACAAGGGAGAGCAGCCTGGGGTACAAGGGGAGGAGAGCACAAGGGAGGGTGGAACAGGGTACAAGGGGAGGGGAGCACAAGGGAGAGCAGCCTGAGGTACAAGGGGAGGAGAGCACAAGGAATAGCAGCCCGGGGTATTAGGGGAGAGCAGCACAAGAGAGAGCGGAACAGGGTACAAGGGGAGGAGAGCACAAGGGAGAGCAGCCCGGGGTACAAGGGGAGGAGAGCACAAGGGAGAGCAGTGCGGGGTACAAGGGGAGGAGAGCACAAGGGAGAGCAGAACAAGGTACAAGGGAAGGAGAGCACAAGGGATAGCTGCCCTGGGTACAAGGGGAGGAGAGCACAAGGGAGAGTGGCCCGGGGTACAAGGGGAGGAGAGCACAAGGGAGAGCAGAATAGGTTACAAGGGGAGGAGAGCACAAGGGAGAGCAGCCCAGGTTACAAGGGGAGGAGAGCACAAGGGAGAGCAGCCCGGGGTACAAGGGGAGGGGATAAAAATGGAGAGCAGAACAGGGTACAATGGGAGGAGAGCACAAGGGAGAGCAGAACAGGGTACAAGGGGAGGGGAGCAGAAGGGAGAGCGGAACAGGGTACAAGGGGAGGGGAGCACAAGGGAGAGCAACCCGGGGTACAAGGTGAGAGCAGCACAAGGGAGAGCAGCCCGGGGTAAAAGGGGAGGAGAGCACAAGGAAGAGCAGAACAGGTTACAAGGGGAGGAGAGCACAAGCGAGAGAAGCCCGGGGTACAAGGAGAGGAGAGCACAAGGGAGAGCAGCCCAGGGTACAAGGGGAGGAGAGCACAAGGGAGAGCAGAACAGGTTACAAGGGGAGGAGAGCACAAGGGAGAACAGCCCGGGTTACAAGGGGAGAAGAGCACATGGGAGAGCAGCCCGGGGTACAAGGGGAGGAGATCACAAGGGAGAGCGGCCCGGGGTACAAGGGGAGGAGAGCACAAGGGAGAGCAGCCCGGGGTATTAGGGGAGGAGAGCACAATGGAGAGCAGCATGGGGTACAAGGGGAGGAGAGCACAAGGAAGAGCAGCCCAGGGTTCAAGGGGAGGGGAGCACAAGGGAGAGCGGAACAGGGTACAAGGGGAGGAGAGCACAAGGAAGAGCAGCCCGGGGTACAAGGGGAGGAGGGCACAAGGGAGAGCAGAACAGGGTTTAAGGGGAGGAGAGCACAAGGGAGAGCAGCCCCGGGTACAAGGGGAGGGGAGCACAAGGGAGAGCAGCGCGGGGTACGAGGGGCGGGGAGCACAAGGGAGAGCAGAACAGGGTACAAGGGGAGGGGAGCACAAGGGAGAGCGGAACAGGGTACAAGGGGAGGGGAGCACAAGGGAAAGCAGCCTGGGGTGCAAGGGAAGAGCAGCACAAGGGAGAGCGGCCCGGGGTAAAAGGGGAGGAGAGCACAAGGGAGAGCAGCCTGGGGTACAAGGGGAGGAGAGCACAAGGGAGGGTGGAACAGGGTACAAGGGGAGGGGAGCACAAGGGAGAGCAGCCTGAGGTACAAGGGGAGGAGAGCACAAGGAATAGCAGCCCGGGGTATTAGGGGAGAGCAGCACAAGAGAGAGCGGAACAGGGTACAAGGGGAGGAGAGCACAAGGGAGAGCAGCCCGGGGTACAAGGGGAGGAGAGCACAAGGGAGAGCAGTGCGGGGTACAAGGGGAGGAGAGCACAAGGGAGAGCAGAACAAGGTACAAGGGAAGGAGAGCACAAGGGAGAGCTGCCCTGGGTACAAGGGGAGGAGAGCACAAGGGAGAGTGGCCCGGGGTACAAGGGGAGGAGAGCACAAGGGAGAGCAGAATAGGTTACAAGGGGAGGAGAGCACAAGGGAGAGCAGCCCAGGTTACAAGGGGAGGAGAGCACAAGGGAGAGCAGCCCGGGGTACAAGGGGAGGGGATAAAAATGGAGAGCAGAACAGGGTACAATGGGAGGAGAGCACAAGGGAGAGCAGAACAGGGTACAAGGGGAGGGGAGCAGAAGGGAGAGCGGAACAGGGTACAAGGGGAGGGGAGCACAAGGGAGAGCAACCCGGGGTACAAGGTGAGAGCAGCACAAGGGAGAGCAGCCCGGGGTAAAAGGGGAGGAGAGCACAAGGAAGAGCAGAACAGGTTACAAGGGGAGGAGAGCACAAGCGAGAGAAGCCCGGGGTACAAGGAGAGGAGAGCACAAGGGAGAGCAGCCCAGGGTACAAGGGGAGGAGAGCACAAGGGAGAGCAGAACAGGTTACAAGGGGAGGAGAGCACAAGGGAGAACAGCCCGGGTTACAAGGGGAGAAGAGCACATGGGAGAGCAGCCCGGGGTACAAGGGGAGGAGATCACAAGGGAGAGCGGCCCGGGGTACAAGGGGAGGAGAGCACAAGGGAGAGCAGCCCGGGGTATTAGGGGAGGAGAGCACAATGGAGAGCAGCATGGGGTACAAGGGGAGGAGAGCACAAGGAAGAGCAGCCCAGGGTTCAAGGGGAGGGGAGCACAAGGGAGAGCGGAACAGGGTACAAGGGGAGGAGATCACAAGGGAGAGCAGCCCAGGGTACAAGGGGAGAGCAGCACAAGAGAGAGCGGAACAGGGTACACGGGGAGGAGAGCACAAGGGAGAGCAGCCCGGGGTACAAGGGGAGGAGAGCACAAGGGAGAGCAGCCTGGGGTACAAGGGGAGGAGAGCACAAGGAAGAACAGCCCGGGGTACAAGGGGAGGAGGGAACAAGGGAGATCAGAACAGGGTTCAAGGGGAGGAGAGCACAAGGGAGAGCAGCCCGGGGTACAAGGGGAGGGGAGCACAAGGGAGAGCAGCGCGGGGTACAAGGGGCGGGGAACACAAGGGAGAGCAGAACAGGGTACAAGGGGAGGGGAGCACAAGGGAGAGTGGAACAGGGTACAAGGGGAGGGGAGCACAAGGGAAAGCAGCCTGGGGTGCAAGGGAAGAGCAGCACAAGGGAGAGCGGCCCGGGGTACAAGGGGAGGAGAGCACAAGGGAGAGCAGCCTGGGGTACAAGGGGAGGAGAGCACAAGGGAGGGTGGAACAGGGTACAAGGGGAGGGGAGCACAAGGGAGAGCAGCCTGAGGTACAAGGGGAGGAGAGCACAAGGAAGAGCAGCCCCGGGTATTAGGGGAGAGCAGCACAAGAGAGAGCGGAACAAGGTAAAGGGGAGGAGAGCACAAGGGAGAGCAGCCCGGGGTACAAGGGGAGGAGAGCACAAGGGAGAGCAGCGCGGGGTACAAGGGGAGGAGAGCACAAGGGAGAGCAGAACAAGGTACAAGGGAAGGAGAGCACAAGGGAGAGCTGCCCTGGGTACAAGGGGAGGAGAGCACAAGGGAGAGTGGCCCGGAGTACAAGGGGAGGAGAGCACAAGGGAGAGCAGAATAGGTTACAAGGGGAGGAGAGCACAAGGGAGAGCAGCCCAGGTTACAAGGGGAGGAAAGCACAAGGGAGAGCAGCCCGGGTACAAGGGGAGGGGAGAAAAATGGAGAGCGGAACAGGGTACAATGGGAGGAGAGCACAAGGGAGAGCAGAACAGGGTACAAGGGGAGGGGAGCAGAAGGGAGAGCAGAACAGGGTACAAGGGGAGGGGAGCAAAAGGGAGAGCGGAACAGGATACAAGGGGAGGGGAGCACAAGAGAGAGCAACCCGGGGTACAAGGGGAGGAGAGCACAAGGGAGAGCAGAACAGGGTACAAGGGGAGAGCAGCACAAGGGAGAGCAGAACAGGGTACAAGGGGAGGAGAGCACAAGGGAGAGCAGAACAGGGTACAAGGGGAGGAGAGCACAAGGGAGAGCAGAACAGGGTACAAGGGGAGGAGAGCATAAGGGAGAGCAGAACAGGGTACAAGGGGAGGAGATCACAAGGGAGAGCAGCACGCGGTACAAGGGGAGGAGAGCACAAGGGAGAGCAGCCCGGGTTACAAGGGGAGAACACAAGGGAGAGCAGCACGGGGTACAAGGGGAGGAGAGCACAAGGGAGAGCAGATCAGGGTACAAGGGGAGAGCAGCACAAGGGAGAGCAGAACAGGGTACAAGGGGAGGAGAGCACATGGGAGACTAGAACAGGGTACAAGGGGAGGAGAGCACAAGGGAGAGTAGAACAGGGTACAGGGGGAGGAGAGCACAAGGGAGAGCAGAACAGGGTACAAAGGAAGGAGAGCACAAGGGAGAGCAGAACAGGGTACAAGGGGAGGAGAGCACAAGGGAGAGCAGCCCGGGGTACAAGGAGAGGAGAGCACAAGGGAGAGCAGCCAGGGGTACAAGGAGAGGAGAGAACGAGGGAGAGCAGCCCAGGGTACAAGGGGAGGAGAGCACAAGGGAGAGCAGCCTGGGGTACAAGGGGAGCACAAGCGAGAGCAGAACAGGGTATAAGGGGAGGGGAGCAAAAGGGAGAGCGGAACAGGGTACAAGGGGAGGGGAGTACAAGAGAGAGCAATCCGGGGTACAAGGGGAGGAGAGCACAAGGAAGGGAGAGCAGAACAGGGTACAAGGGGAGAGCAGCACAAGGGAGAGCAGAACAGGGTACAAGGGGAGGAGAGCACAAGGGAGAGCAGAACAGGGTACAAGGGGAGGAGAGCACAAGGGAGAGCAGAACAGGGTACAAGGGGAGGAGAGCATAAGGAAGAGCAGAACAGGGTACAAGGGGAGGAGATCACAAGGGAGAGCAGCACGCGGTACAAGGGGAGGAGAGCACAAGGGAGAGCAGCCCGGGTTACAAGGGGAGAGCACAAGGGAGAGCAGAACAGGGTACAAGGGGAGAGCAGCACAAGGGAGAGCAGAACAGGGTACAAGGGGAGGAGAGCACAAGGGAGAGCAGAACAGGGTACAAGGGGAGGAGAGCACAAGGGAGAGCAGACAGGGTACAAGGGGAGGAGAGCATAAGGGAGAGCAGAACAGGGTACAAGGGGAGGAGATCACAAGGGAGAGCAGCACGCGGTACAAGGGGAGGAGAGCACAAGGGAGAGCAGCCCGGGTTACAAGGGGAGGAGAGCACAAGGGAGAGCAGAACAGGGTACAAGGGGAGGGGAGCACAAGGGAGAGCAGAACAGGGTACAAGGGGAGCGAAGCACAAGGGAGAGCAGCCCGGGGTACAAGGGGAGGAGAGCACAAGGGAGAGCAGAACAGGGTACAAGGGGAGGGGAGCACGAGGGAGAGAGGTCCGTGGTACAAGGGGAGGAGAACACAAGGGAGAGCAGCCCGTGGTACAAGGGGAGGAGAGCACAAGGGAGAGCAGAACAGGGTACAAGGGGGTGAGAGCACAAGCGAGAGCAGAACAGGGTACAAGGGGAGCGGAGCACAAGGGAGAGCAGCCCGGGGTACAAGGGGAGGAGAGCACAAGGGAGAGCAGCCCGGGGTACAAGGGGAGGAGAGCACAAGGGAGAGCAGCCTGGGGTACAAGGGAAGAACAAAAGATGTAGCAAGGAGAAAGCAAAAGGTGAGAGTGCAGGGAGAGAGCACAGGCTGGCTAGGGGGGTGCGGGTAGGATGCAAGAGAGAGTAGCCTGGGAGGCAGGGTAGAGCGTCTACGGGTGTGGGGGGAGGGCAGTTCATGCTAAAGTGCTTTAAACAGACTTAGACTTTTTGTGGAGAGTGCGGGTGCTCTCCCTGTGGACACGCTGTCCATTTAAAACACTGCAGGCAGAGCGGGGGTGGTTACAGGGGGAGGGTCGTGCAAGGTGGGCAAGGAGTGCAGGATACAGGGGATACAGGAGTGTACAAAGTGGGTCTCATTCTAGCCCCAGCCTCCGGCACCTGCAAGCGGGGATTGTCACTTCTGCAGGTGCAGTAGGTGCAGTGGCACCGGGACCCACATGTCCGAGGAGCACAATGAACCATGATTATTGCTGTATTTTACAATTCAAACAGCAGTGAGAGGCCCCATTTCATTCCTTGCACCCTTGCACACTGGCCGCTCCACTGCTTACCTTACAGTGCATTGTGCTGGCTCCACTGCTCACCTCGCGGTTCATGGTACTGGCTCCACTGCTCATCCTACAGTGCATGGTGCTGGCTCCACTGCTCATCCTACAGTCCATGGTGCTGGCTCCACTGCTCATCCTACAGTCCATGGTGCTGGCTCCACTGCTTATCCTACAGTGCATGGTGCTGGCACCACAGCTCACCTCGCTGTTCATGGTGCTGGCTCCACTGCTCATCCTACAGTGCATGGTGCTGGCTCCACTGCTCATCCTACAGTGCATGGCGCTGGCTCCACTGCTCATCCTACAGTGCATGGCGCTGGCTCCACTGCTCATCCTACAGTGCATGGTGCTGGCTCCACTGCTCATCCTACAGTGCATGGTGCTGGCTCCACTGCTCATCCTACAGTGCATGGTGCTGGCTCCACTGCTCACCTCGCGGTTCATGGTGCTGGCTCCACTGCTCACCTCGTGGTTCATGGTACTGGCTCCACTGCTCATCCTACAGTGCATGGTGCTGGCTCCAATGCTCACCTCGCGGTTCATGGTGCTGGCTCCACTGCTCATCCTACAGTGCATGGTGCTGGCTCCACTGCTCACCTCGCGGTTCATGGTACTGCTCCACTGCTCATCCTACAGTGCATGGTGCTGGCTCCACTGCTCACTTCGCGTTTCATGGTACTGGCTCCACTGCTCATCCTACAGTGCATGGTGCTGGCTCCACAGCTCACCTTACAGTCCATGGTGCTGGCTCCACTGCTCACCTCGCGGTTCATGGTGCTGGCTCCACTGCTCATCCTACAGTGCATGGTGCTGGCTCCACTGCTCACCTCGCGGTTCATGGTACTGCTCCACTGCTCATCCTACAGTGCATGGTGCTGGCTCCACTGCTCACTTCGCGGTTCATGGTACTGCTCCACTGCTCATCCTACAGTGCATGGTGCTGGCTCCACTGCTCACTTCGCGGTTCATGGTGCTGGCTCCACTGCTCATCCTACAGTGCATGGTGCTGGCTCCACTGCTCACCTCGCGGTTCATGGTACTGCTCCACTGCTCATCCTACAGTGCATGGTGCTGGCTCCACTGCTCACTTCGCGGTTCATGGTGCTGGCTCCACTGCTCATCCTACAGTGCATGGTGCTGGCTCCACTGCTCACCTCGCGGTTCATGGTACTGCTCCACTGCTCATCCTACAGTGCATGGTGCTGGCTCCACTGCTCACTTCGCGGTTCATGGTACTGGCTCCACTGCTCATCCTACAGTGCATGGTGCTGGCTCCACAGCTCACCTTACAGTGCATGGTGCTGGCTCCACTGCTCACCTTGCGGTTCATGGTGCTGGCTCCACTGCTCATCCTACAGTGCATGGTGATGGCTCCACTGCTCATCCTACAGTGCATGGTGCTGGCTCCACTGCTCATCCTACAGTGCATGGTGCTGGCTCCACTGCTCACTGCTCACTTCGCGGTTCATGGTACTGGCTCCACTGCTTACCTTACAGTGCATGGTGCTGGCTCCACTGCTCACCTCGCGGTTCATGGTGCTGGCTCCACTGCTCATCCTACAGTGCATGGTGCTGGCTCCACTGCTCATGGTGCTGGCTCCACTGCTCATCCTACAGTGCATGGTGCTGGCTCCACTGCTCATCCTACAGTGCATGGTGCTGGCTCCACTGCTCATCCTACAGTGCATGGCGCTGGCTCCACTGCTCATCCTACAGTCCATGGTGCTGGCTCCACTGCTCATCCTACAGTGCATGGTGCTGGCTCCACTGCTCACCTCGCGGTTCATGGTACTGGCTCCACTGCTCATCCTACAGTGCATGGTACTGGCTCCACTGCTTACCTTACAGTGCATGGTGCTGGCTCCACTGCTCACCTCGCGGTTCATGGTGCTGGCTCCACTGCTCATCCTACAGTGCATGGTGCTGGCTCCACTGCTCATCCTACAGTCCATGGTGCTGGCTCCACTGCTCATCCTACAGTGCATGGTGCTGGCACCACAGCTCACCTCGCTGTTCATGGTGCTGGCTCCACTGCTCATCCTACAGTGCATGGTGCTGGCTCCACTGCTCATCCTACAGTGCATGGCGCTGTCTCCACTGCTCATCCTACAGTGCATGGCCCTGGCTCCACTGCTCATCCTACAGTCCATGGTGCTGGCTCCACTGCTCATCCTACAGTGCATGGCGCTGGCTCCACTGCTCATCTTACAGTGCATGGCGCTGGCTCCACTGCTCATCCTACAGTCCATGGTGCTGGCTCCACTGCTCATCCTACAGTCCATGGTGCTGGCTCCACTGCTTATCCTACAGTGCATGGTGCTGGCACCACAGCTCACCTCGCTGTTCATGGTGCTGGCTCCACTGCTCATCCTACAGTGCATGGTGCTGGCTCCACTGCTCATCCTACAGTGCATGGCGCTGGCTCCACTGCTCATCCTACAGTGCATGGCGCTGGCTCCACTGCTCATCCTACAGTGCATGGTGCTGGCTCCACTGCTCACCTCGCGGTTCATGGTGCTGGCTCCACTGCTCACCTCGTGGTTCATGGTACTGGCTCCACTGCTCATCCTACAGTGCATGGTGCTGGCTCCAATGCTCACCTCGCGGTTCATGGTGCTGGCTCCACTGCTCATCCTACAGTGCATGGTGCTGGCTCCACTGCTCACCTCGCGGTTCATGGTACTGCTCCACTGCTCATCCTACAGTGCATGGTGCTGGCTCCACTGCTCACTTCGCGTTTCATGGTACTGGCTCCACTGCTCATCCTACAGTGCATGGTGCTGGCTCCACAGCTCACCTTACAGTCCATGGTGCTGGCTCCACTGCTCACCTCGCGGTTCATGGTGCTGGCTCCACTGCTCATCCTACAGTGCATGGTGCTGGCTCCACTGCTCACCTCGCGGTTCATGGTACTGCTCCACTGCTCATCCTACAGTGCATGGTGCTGGCTCCACTGCTCACTTCGCGGTTCATGGTACTGCTCCACTGCTCATCCTACAGTGCATGGTGCTGGCTCCACTGCTCACTTCGCGGTTCATGGTGCTGGCTCCACTGCTCATCCTACAGTGCATGGTGCTGGCTCCACTGCTCACCTCGCGGTTCATGGTACTGCTCCACTGCTCATCCTACAGTGCATGGTGCTGGCTCCACTGCTCACTTCGCGGTTCATGGTGCTGGCTCCACTGCTCATCCTACAGTGCATGGTGCTGGCTCCACTGCTCACCTCGCGGTTCATGGTACTGCTCCACTGCTCATCCTACAGTGCATGGTGCTGGCTCCACTGCTCACTTCGCGGTTCATGGTACTGGCTCCACTGCTCATCCTACAGTGCATGGTGCTGGCTCCACAGCTCACCTTACAGTGCATGGTGCTGGCTCCACTGCTCACCTTGCGGTTCATGGTGCTGGCTCCACTGCTCATCCTACAGTGCATGGTGCTGGCTCCACTGCTCATCCTACAGTGCATGGTGCTGGCTCCACTACTCATCCTACAGTGCATGGTGCTGGCTCCACTGCTCACTGCTCACTTCGCGGTTCATGGTACTGGCTCCACTGCTTACCTTACAGTGCATGGTGCTGGCTCCACTGCTCACCTCGCGGTTCATGGTGCTGGCTCCACTGCTCATCCTACAGTGCATGGTGCTGGCTCCACTGCTCATGGTGCTGGCTCCACTGCTCATCCTACAGTGCATGGTGCTGGCTCCACTGCTCATCCTACAGTGCATGGCGCTGGCTCCACTGCTCATCCTACAGTGCATGGCGCTGGCTCCACTGCTCATCCTACAGTCCATGGTGCTGGCTCCACTGCTCATCCTACAGTGCATGGTGCTGGCTCCACTGCTCACCTCGCGGTTCACGGTACTGGCTCCACTGCTCATCCTACAGTGCATGGTACTGGCTCCACTGCTTACCTTACAGTGCATGGTGCTGGCTCCACTGCTCACCTCGCGGTTCATGGTGCTGGCTCCACTGCTCATCCTACAGTGCATGGTGCTGGCTCCACTGCTCATCCTACAGTCCATGGTGCTGGCTCCACTGCTCATCCTACAGTGCATGGTGCTGGCACCACAGCTCACCTCGCTGTTCATGGTGCTGGCTCCACTGCTCATCCTACAGTGCATGGTGCTGGCTCCACTGCTCATCCTACAGTGCATGGCGCTGTCTCCACTGCTCATCCTACAGTGCATGGCGCTGGCTCCACTGCTCATCCTACAGTCCATGGTGCTGGCTCCACTGCTCATCCTACAGTCCATGGTGCTGGCTCCACTGCTCATCCTACAGTGCATGGTGCTGGCACCACAGCTCACCTCGCTGTTCATGGTGCTGGCTACACTGCTCACCCTAAGGTGCATGGTGCTGGCTCCACTGCTCACCCTACAGTGCATGGTGCTGGCTCCACTACTCATCCTACAGTGCATGGCGCTGGCTCCACTGCTCATCCTACAGTCCATGGTACTGGCTCCACTGCTCACCTCGCGGTTCATGGTACTGGCTCCACTGCTCATCCTACAGTTCATGGTGCTGGCTCCACTGCTCATCCTACAGTGCATGGTACTGGCTCCACTGCTCACCCTACAGTGCATGGCGCTGGCTCCACTGCTCACTTCGCGGTTCATGGTACTGGCTCCACTGCTCATCCTACAGTGCATGGTGCTGGCTCCACAGCTCACCTTACAGTGCATGGTGCTGGCTCCACTGCTCACCTCGCAGTTCATGGTGCTGGCTCCACTGCTCATCCTACAGTGCATGGTGCTGGCTCCACTGCTCATCCTACAGTGCATGGCGCTGGCTCCACTGCTCATCCTACAGTGCATGGTGCTGGCTCCACTGCTCATCCTACAGTGCATGGTGCTGGCTCCACTGCTCATCCTACAGTGCATGGTGCTGGCTCCACTGCTCACCTCGCGGTTCATGGTGCTGGCTCCACTGCTCACCTCGCGGTTCATGGTACTGCTCCACTGCTCATCCTACAGTGCATGGTGCTGGCTCCACTGCTCACTTCGCGGTTCATGGTACTGGCTCCACTGCTCATCCTACAGTGCATGGTGCTGGCTCCACAGCTCACCTTACAGTCCATGGTGCTGGCTCCACTGCTCACCTCGCGGTTCATGGTGCTGGCTCCACTGCTCATCCTACAGTGCATGGTGCTGGCTCCACTGCTCACTTCGCGGTTCATGGTACTGCTCCACTGCTCATCCTACAGTGCATGGTGCTGGCTCCACTGCTCACTTCGCGGTTCATGGTACTGGCTCCACTGCTCATCCTACAGTGCATGGTGCTGGCTCCACTGCTCACCTCGCGGTTCATGGTACTGCTCCACTGCTCATCCTACAGTGCATGGTGCTGGCTCCACTGCTCACTTCGCGGTTCATGGTACTGGCTCCACTGCTCATCCTACAGCTCATGGTGCTGGCTCCACAGCTCACCTTACAGTGCATGGTGCTGGCTCCACTGCTCACCTTGCGGTTCATGGTGCTGGCTCCACTGCTCATCCTACAGTGCATGGTGCTGGCTCCACTGCTCATCCTACAGTGCATGGTGCTGGCTCTACTGCTCATCCTACAGTGCATGGTGCTGGCTCCACTGCTCACTTCGCGGTTCATGGTACTGGCTCCACTGCTCATCCTACAGTGCATGGTGCTGGCTCCACTGCTCACCTCGCGGTTCATGGTGCTGGCTCCACTGCTCATCCTACAGTGCATGGTGCTGGCTCCACTGCTCATGGTGCTGGCTCCACTGCTCATCCTACAGTGCATGGTGCTGGCTCCACTGCTCATCCTACAGTGCATGGCGCTGGCTCCACTGCTCATCCTACAGTGCATGGTGCTGGCTCCACAGCTCACCTTACAGTGCATGGTGCTGGCTCCACTGCTCACCTCGCGGTTCATGGTGCTGGCTCCATTGCTCATCCTGAAGTGCATGGTGCTGGCTCCACTGCTCATCCTACAGTGCATGGTGCTGGCTCCACTGCTCATCCTACAGTGCATGGTGCTGGCTCCACTGCTCACTTCGCGGTTCATGGTACTGGCTCCACTGCTTACCTTACTGTGCATGGTGCTGGCTCCGCTGCTCACCTCGCGGTTCATGGTGCTGGCTCCACTGCTCATCCTACAGTGCATGGTGCTGGCTCCACTGCTCATCCTACAGTCCATGGTGCTGGCTCCACTGCTCATCCTACAGTGCATGGTGCTGGCTCCACTGCTCATCCTACAGTGCATGGCGCTGGCTCCACTGCTCATCCTACAGTGCATGGCGCTGGCTCCAATGCTCATCCTACAGTCCATGGTGCTGGCTCCACTGCTCATCCTACAGTGCATGGGGCTGGCTCCACTGCTCACCTCGCGGTTCATGGTACTGGCTTCACTGCTCATCCTACAGTGCATGGTGCTGGCTCCACTGCTCATCCTACAGTGCATGGTGCTGGCTCCACTGCTCACCTCGCGGTTCATGGTGCTGGCTCCACTGCTCATCCTACAGTGCATGGTGCTGGCTCCACTGCTCACCTCGCGGTTCATGGTACTGCTCCACTGCTCATCCTACAGTGCATGGTGCTGGCTCCACTGCTCACTTCGCGGTTCATGGTACTGCTCCACTGCTCATCCTACAGTGCATGGTGCTGGCTCCACTGCTCACTTCGCGGTTCATGGTGCTGGCTCCACTGCTCATCCTACAGTGCATGGTGCTGGCTCCACTGCTCACCTCGCGGTTCATGGTACTGCTCCACTGCTCATCCTACAGTGCATGGTGCTGGCTCCACTGCTCACTTCGCGGTTCATGGTGCTGGCTCCACTGCTCATCCTACAGTGCATGGTGCTGGCTCCACTGCTCACCTCGCGGTTCATGGTACTGCTCCACTGCTCATCCTACAGTGCATGGTGCTGGCTCCACTGCTCACTTCGCGGTTCATGGTACTGGCTCCACTGCTCATCCTACAGTGCATGGTGCTGGCTCCACAGCTCACCTTACAGTGCATGGTGCTGGCTCCACTGCTCACCTTGCGGTTCATGGTGCTGGCTCCACTGCTCATCCTACAGTGCATGGTGCTGGCTCGACTGCTCATCCTACAGTGCATGGTGCTGGCTCCACTGCTCATCCTACAGTGCATGGTGCTGGCTCCACTGCTCACTTCGCGGTTCATGGTACTGGCTCCACTGCTTACCTTACAGTGCATGGTGCTGGCTCCACTGCTCACCTCGCGGTTCATGGTGCTGGCTCCACTGCTCATCCTACAGTGCATGGTGCTGGCTCCACTGCTCATGGTGCTGGCTCCACTGCTCATCCTACAGTGCATGGTGCTGGCTCCACTGCTCATCCTACAGTGCATGGCGCTGGCTCCACTGCTCATCCTACAGTGCATGGCGCTGGCTCCACTGCTCATCCTACAGTCCATGGTGCTGGCTCCACTGCTCATCCTACAGTGCATGGTGCTGGCTCCACTGCTCACCTCGCGGTTCATGGTACTGGCTCCACTGCTCATCCTACAGTGCATGGTACTGGCTCCACTGCTTACCTTACAGTGCATGGTGCTGGCTCCACTGCTCACCTCGCGGTTCATGGTGCTGGCTCCACTGCTCATCCTACAGTGCATGCTGCTGGCTCCACTGCTCATCCTACAGTCCATGGTGCTGGCTCCACTGCTCATCCTACAGTGCATGGTGCTGGCACCACAGCTCACCTCGCTGTTCATGGTGCTGGCTCCACTGCTCATCCTACAGTGCATGGTGCTGGCTCCACTGCTCATCCTACAGTGCATGGCGCTGGCTCCACTGCTCATCCTACAGTGCATGGCCCTGGCTCCACTGCTCATCCTACAGTCCATGGTGCTGGCTCCACTGCTCATCCTACAGTCCATGGTGCGGCTCCACTGCTCATCCTACAGTGCATGGCGCTGGCTCCACTGCTCATCCTACAGTGCATGGCGCTGGCTCCACTGCTCATCCTACAGTCCATGGTGCTGGCTCCACTGCTCATCCTACAGTCCATGGTGCTGGCTCCACTGCTCATCCTACAGTGCATGGTGCTGGCACCACAGCTCACCTCGCTGTTCATGGTGCTGGCTACACTGCTCACCCTAAGGTGCATGGTGCTGGCTCCACTGCTCACCCTACAGTGCATGGTGCTGGCTCCACTGCTCATCCTACAGTGCATGGTGCTGGCTCCACTGCTCATCCTACAGTCCATGGTACTGGCTCCACTGCTCACCTCGCGGTTCATGGTACTGGCTCCACTGCTCATCCTACAGTTCATGGTGCTGGCTCCACTGCTCATCCTACAGTGCATGGTACTGGCTCCACTGCTCACCCTACAGTGCATGGCGCTGGCTCCACTGCTCACTTCGCGGTTCATGGTACTGGCTCCACTGCTCATCCTACAGTGCATGGTGCTGGCTCCACAGCTCACCTTACAGTGCATGGTGCTGGCTCCACTGCTCACCTCGCGGTTCATGGTGCTGGCTCCACTGCTCATCCTACAGTGCATGGTGCTGGCTCCACTGCTCACCTCGCGGTTCATGGTACTGCTCCACTGCTCATCCTACAGTGCATGGTGTTGGCTCCACTGCTCACTTCGCGGTTCATGGTACTGGCTCCACTGCTCATCCTACAGTGCATGGTGCTGGCTCCACAGCTCACCTTACAGTGCATGGTGCTGGCTCCACTGCTCACCTCGCGGTTCATGGTGCTGGCTCCACTGCTCATCCTACAGTGCATGGTGCTGGCTCCACTGCTCACCTCGCGGTTCATGGTACTGCTCCACTGCTCATCCTACAGTGCATGGTGCTGGCTCCACTGCTCACTTCGCGGTTCATGGTACTGGCTCCACTGCTCATCCTACAGTGCATGGTGCTGGCTCCACTGCTCATCCTACAGTGCATGGTGCTGGCTCCACAGCTCACCTTACAGTGCATGGTGCTGGCTCCACTGCTCACCTCGCGGTTCATGGTGCTGGCTCCACTGCTCATCCTACAGTGCATGGTGCTGGCTCCACTGCTCACCTCGCGGTTCATGGTACTGCTCCACTGCTCATCCTACAGTGCATGGTGCTGGCTCCACTGCTCACTTCGCGGTTCATGGTACTGGCTCCACTGCTCATCCTACAGTGCATGGTGCTGGCTCCACAGCTCACCTTACAGTGCATGGTGCTGGCTCCACTGCTCACCTCGCGGTTCATGGTGCTGGCTCCACTGCTCTTCCTACAGTGCATGGTGCTGGCTCCACTGCTCACCTCGCGGTTCATGGTACTGCTCCACTGCTCATCCTACAGTGCATGGTGCTGGCTCCACTGCTCACTTTGCGGTTCATGGTACTGCTCCACTGCTCATCCTACAGTGCATGGTGCTGGCTCCACTGCTCACTTCGCAGTTCATGGTGCTGGCTCCACTGCTCATCCTACAGTGCATGGTGCTGGCTCCACTGCTCACCTCGCGGTTCATGGTACTGCTCCACTGCTCATCCTACAGTGCATGGTGCTGGCTCCACTGCTCACTTCGCGGTTCATGGTGCTGGCTCCACTGCTCATCCTACAGTGCATGGTGCTGGCTCCACTGCTCACCTCGCGGTTCATGGTACTGCTCCACTGCTCATCCTACAGTGCATGGTGCTGGCTCCACTGCTCACTTCGCGGTTCATGGTACTGGCTCCACTGCTCATCCTACAGTGCATGGTGCTGGCTCCACAGCTCACCTTAGAGTGCATGGTGCTGGCTCCACTGCTCACCTCGCGGTTCATGGTGCTGGCTCCACTGCTCATCCTAAAGTGCATGGTGCTGGCTCCACTGCTCATCCTACAGTGCATGGTGCTGGCTCCACTGCTCATCCTACAGTGCATGGTGCTGGCTCCACTGCTCACCTCGCGGTTCATGGTACTGCTCCACTGCTCATCCTACAGTTCATGGTGCTGGCTCCACTGCTCACTTCGCGGTTCATGGTGCTGGCTCCACTGCTCATCCTACAGTGCATGGTGCTGGCTCCACTGCTCACCTCGCGGTTCATGGTACTGCTCCACTGCTCATCCTACAGTGCATGGTGCTGGCTCCACTGCTCACTTCGCGGTTCATGGTACTGGCTCCACTGCTCATCCTACAGTGCATGGTGCTGGCTCCACAGCTCACCTTACAGTGCATGGTGCTGGCTCCACTGCTCACCTCGCGGTTCATGGTGCTGGCTCCATTGCTCATCCTGAAGTGCATGGTGCTGGCTCCACTGCTCATCCTACAGTGCATGGTGCTGGCTCCACTGCTCATCCTACAGTGCATGGTGATGGCTCCACTGCTCACTTCGCGGTTCATGGTACTGGCTCCACTGCTTACCTTACAGTGCATGGTGCTGGCTCTGCTGCTCACCTCGCGGTTCATGGTGCTGGCTCCACTGCTCATCCTACAGTGCATGGTGCTGGCTCCACTGCTCATCCTACAGTCCATGGTGCTGGCTCCACTGCTCATCCTACAGTGCATGGTGCTGGCTCCACTGCTCATCCTACAGTGCATGGCGCTGGCTCCACTGCTCATCCTACAGTGCATGGCGCTGGCTCCAATGCTCATCCTACAGTCCATGGTGCTGGCTCCACTGCTCATCCTACAGTGCATGGTGCTGGCTCCACTGCTCACCTCGCGGTTCATGGTACTGGCTTCACTGCTCATCCTACAGTGCATGGTACTGGCTCCACTGCTTACCTTACAGTGCATGGTGCTGGCTCCACTGCTCACCTCGCGGTTCATGGTGCTGGCTCCACTGCTCATCCTACAGTGCATGGTGCTGGCTCCACTGCTCACCCTACAGTGCATGGCGCTGGCTCCACTGCTCATCCTACAGTCCATGGTGCTGGCTCCACTGCTCATCCTAATGTCCATGGTGCTGGCTCCACTGCTCATCCTACAGTGCATGGCGCGGGCTCCACTGCTCATCCTACAGTGCATGGCGCTGGCTCCACTGCTCATCCTAAAGTCCATGGTGCTGGCTCCACTGCTCATCCTACAGTCCATGGTGCTGGCTCCCCTGCTCATCCTACAGTGCATGGTGCTGGCACCACAGCTCACCTCACTGTTCATGGTGCTGGCTCCACTGCTCACCCTAAGGTGCATGGTGCTGGCTCCACTGCTCACCCTACAGTGCATGGTGCTGGCTCCACTGCTCATCCTACAGTGCATGGTGCTGGCTCCACTGCTCACCCTACAGTGCATGGCGCTGGCTCCACTGCTCATCCTACAGTCCATGGTGCTGGCTCCACTGCTCATCCTACAGTCCATGGTGCTGGCTCCACTGCTCATCCTACAGTGCATGGCGCTGGCTCCACTGCTCATCCTACAGTCCATGGTGCTGGCTCCACTCCTCATCCTACAGTCCATGGTGCTGGCTCCACTGCTCATCCTACAGTGCATGGTGCTGGCACCACAGCTCACCTCGCTGTTCATGGTGCTGGCACCACTGCTCATCCTACAGTGCATGGTGCTGGCTCCACTGCTCACCTCGCGGTTCATGGTACTGCTCCACTGCTCATCCTACAGTGCATGGTGCTGGCTCCACTGCTCACTTCGCGGTTCATGGTACTGCTCCACTGCTCATCCTACAGTGCATGGTGCTGGCTCCACTGCTCACTTCGCGGTTCATGGTGCTGGCTCCACTGCTCATCCTACAGTGCATGGTGCTGGCTCCACTGCTCACCTCGCGGTTCATGGTACTGCTCCACTGCTCATCCTACAGTGCATGGTGCTGGCTCCACTGCTCACTTCGCGGTTCATGGTGCTGGCTCCACTGCTCATCCTACAGTGCATGGTGCTGGCTCCACTGCTCACCTCGCGGTTCATGGTACTGCTCCACTGCTCATCCTACAGTGCATGGTGCTGGCTCCACTGCTCACTTCGCGGTTCATGGTACTGGCTCCACTGCTCATCCTACAGTGCATGGTGCTGGCTCCACAGCTCACCTTACAGTGCATGGTGCTGGCTCCACTGCTCACCTCGCGGTTCATGGTGCTGGCTCCACTGCTCATCCTAAAGTGCATGGTGCTGGCTCCACTGCTCATCCTACAGTGCATGGTGCTGGCTCCACTGCTCATCCTACAGTGCATGGTGCTGGCTCCACTGCTCACCTCGCGGTTCATGGTACTGCTCCACTGCTCATCCTACAGTTCATGGTGCTGGCTCCACTGCTCACTTCGCGGTTCATGGTGCTGGCTCCACTGCTCATCCTACAGTGCATGGTGCTGGCTCCACTGCTCACCTCGCGGTTCATGGTACTGCTCCACTGCTCATCCTACAGTGCATGGTGCTGGCTCCACTGCTCACTTCGCGGTTCATGGTACTGGCTCCACTGCTCATCCTACAGTGCATGGTGCTGGCTCCACAGCTCACCTTACAGTGCATGGTGCTGGCTCCACTGCTCACCTCGCAGTTCATGGTGCTGGCTCCATTGCTCATCCTACAGTGCATGGTGCTGGCTCCACTGCTCATCCTACAGTGCATGGTGCTGGCTCCACTGCTCATCCTACAGTGCATGGTGCTGGCTCTACTGCTCACTTCGCGGTTCATGGTACTGGCTCCACTGCTTACCTTACAGTGCATGGTGCTGGCTCCGCTGCTCACCTCGCGGTTCATGGTGCTGGCTCCACTGCTCATCCTACAGTGCATGGTGCTGGCTCCACTGCTCATCCCACAGTCCATGGTGCTGGCTCCACTGCTCATCCTACAGTGCATGGTGCTGGCTCCACTGCTCATCCTACAGTGCATGGCGCTGGCTCCACTGCTCATCCTACAGTCCATGGCGCTGGCTCCACTGCTCATCCTACAGTCCATGGTGCTGGCTCCACTGCTCATCCTACAGTGCATGGTGCTGGCTCCACTGCTCACCTCGCGGTTCATGGTACTGGCTCCACTGCTCATCCTACAGTGCATGGTACTGGCTCCACTGCTTACCTTACAGTGCATGGTGCTGGCTCCACTGCTCACCTCGCGGTTCATGGTGCTGGCTCCACTGCTCATCCTACAGTGCATGGTGCTGGCTCCACTGCTCACCCTACAGTGCATGGCGCTGGCTCCACTGCTCATCCTACAGTCCATGGTACTGGCTCCACTGCTCACCTCGCGGTTCATGGTACTGGCTCCACTGCTCATCCTACAGTTCATGGTGCTGGCTCCACTGCTCATCCTACAGTGCATGGTACTGGCTCCACTGCTCACCCTACAGTGCATGGCGCTGGCTCCACTGCTCACTTTGCGGTTCATGGTACTGGCTCCACTGCTCATCCTACAGTGCATGGTGCTGGCTCCACAGCTCACCTTACAGTGCATGGTGCTGGCTCCACTGCTCACCTCGCGGTTCATGGTGCAGGCTCCACTGCTCATCCTACAGCCCATGGTGCTGGCTCCACTGCTCATCCTACAGTGCATGGTGCTGGCTCCACTGCTCATCCTACAGTGCATGGTGCTGGCTCCACTGCTCATCCTACAGTGCATGGTGCTGGCTCCACTGCTCACCTCGCGGTTCATGGTGCTGGCTCCACTGCTCACCTCGCGGTTCATGGTGCTGGCTCCACTGCTCATCCTACAGTCCATGGTGCTGGCTCCACTGCTCATCCTACAGTGCATGGTGCTGGCTCCACTGCTCATCCTACAGTGCATGGTGCTGGCTCCACTGCTCATCCTACAGTGCATGGTGCTGGCTCCACTGCTCACCTCGCGGTTCATGGTGCTGGCTCCACTGCTCATCCTACAGTGCATGGCGCTGGCTCCACTGCTCATCCTACAGTGCATGGTGCTGGCTCCACTGCTCATCCTACAGTGCATGGTGCTGGCTCCACTGCTCATCCTACAGTGCATGGTGCTGGCACCACAGCTCACCTCGCTGTTCATGGTGCTGGCTCCACTGCTCATCCTACAGTGCATGGTGCTGACACCACAGCTCACCTCGCGGTTCATGGTGCTGGCTCCACTGCTCACCTCGCGGTTCATGGTGCTGGCTCAATTGCTCGCCCTACAGTGCATGGTGCTGGCTCCACTGCTCATCCTACAGTCCATGGTGCTGGCTCCACTGCTCATCCTACAGTGCATGGCACTGGCTCCACTGCTCATCCTACAGTGCATGGCGCTGGCTCCACTGCTCATCCTACAGTCCATGGTGCTGGCTCCACTGCTCATCCTTCAGTCCATGGTGCTGGCTCCACTGCTCATCCTACAGTGCATTGGTGCTGGCACCACAGCTCACCTCGCTGTTCATGGTGCTGGCTCCACTGCTCACCCTAAGGTGCATGGTGCTGGCTCCACTGCTCACCCTACAGTGCATGGTGCTGGCTCCACTGCTCATCCTACAGTGCATGGCGCTGGCTCCACTGCTCATCCTACAGTCCATGGTGCTGGCTCCACTGCTCATCCTACAGTCCATGGTGCTGGCTCCACTGCTCATCCTACAGTGCATGGCGCTGGCTCCACTGCTCATCCTACAGTGCATGGCGCTGGCTCCACTGCTCATCCTACAGTCCATGGTGCTGGCTCCACTGCTCATCCTACAGTGCATGGTGCTGGCTCCACTGCTCATCCTACAGTCCATGGTGCTGGCTCCACTGCTCATCCTACAGTGCATGGTGCTGGCACCACAGCTCACCTCGCTGTTCATGGTGCTGGCTCCACTGCTCACCCTAAGGTGCATGGTGCTGGCTCCACTGCTCACCCTACAGTGCATGGTGCTGGCTCCACTGCTCATCCTACAGTGCATGGCGCTGGCTCCACTGCTCATCCTACAGTCCATGGTACTGGCTCCACTGCTCACCTCGCGGTTCATGGTACTGGCTCCACTGCTCATCCTACAGTTCATGGTGCTGGCTCCACTGCTCATCCTACAGTGCATGGTACTGGCTCCACTGCTCACCCTACAGTGCATGGCGCTTGCTCCACTGCTCACTTTGCGGTTCATGGTACTGGCTCCACTGCTCATCCTACAGTGCATGGTGCTGGCTCCACAGCTCACCTTACAGTGCATGGTGCTGGCTCCACTGCTCACCTCGCGGTTCATGGTGCAGGCTCCACTGCTCATCCTACAGCCCATGGTGCTGGCTCCACTGCTCATCCTACAGCCCATGGTGCTGGCTCCACTGCTCATCCTACAGTGCATGGTGCTGGCTCCACTGCTCATCCTACAGTGCATGGTGCTGGCTCCACTGCTCATCCTACAGTGCATGGTGCTGGCTCCACTGCTCACCTCGCGGTTCATGGTGCTGGCTCCACTGCTCACCTCGCGGTTCATGGTGCTGGCTCCACTGCTCATCCTATAGTCCATGGTGCTGGCTCCACTGCTCATCCTACAGTGCATGGTGCTGGCTCCACTGCTCATCCTACAGTGCATGGTGCTGGCTCCACTGCTCATCCTACAGTGCATGGTGCTGGCTCCACTGCTCATCCTACAGTGCATGGTGCTGGCTCCACTGCTCATCCTACAGTGCATGGTGCTGGCTCCACTGCTCACCTCGCGGTTCATGGTGCTGGCTCCACTGCTCATCCTACAGTGCATGGCGCTGGCTCCACTGCTCATCCTACAGTGCATGGTGCTGGCTCCACTGCTCATCCTACAGTGCATGGTGCTGGCTCCACTGCTCATCCTACAGTGCATGGTGCTGGCACCACAGCTCACCTCGCTGTTCATGGTGCTGGCTCCACTGCTCATCCTACAGTGCATGGTCCTGGCACCACAGCTCACCTCGCGGTTCATGGTGCTGGCTCCACTGCTCACCTCGCGGTTCATGGTGCTGGCTCAATTGCTCGCCCTACAGTGCATGGTGCTGGCTCCACTGCTCATCCTACAGTGCATGGTGCTGGCTCCACTGCTCATCCTACAGTGCATGGTACTGGCTCCACTGCTCATCCTACAGTGCATGGTGCTGGCTCCACTGCTCACCTCGCGGTTCATGGTACTGGCTCCACTGCTAATCCTACAGTGCATGGTACTGGCTCCACTGCTCATCCTACAGTGCATGGTGCTGGCTCCACTGCTCACCTCGCGGTTCATGGTGCTGGCTCCACTGCTCACCTCGCGGTTCATGGTACTGGCTCCACTGCTCATCCTACAGTGCATGGTGCTGGCTCAATTGCTCGCCCTACATTGCATGGTGCTGGCTCCACTGCTCATCCTACAGTGCATGGTGCTGGCTCCACTGCTCACCTCGCGGTTCATGGTGCTGGCTCTACTGCTCACCTCACGGTTCATGGTACTGGCTCCACTGCTCATCCTACAGTGCATGGTGCTGGCTCAATTGCTCGCCCTACATTGCATGGTGCTGGCTCCACTGCTCATCCTACATTGCATGGTGCTGGCTCAATTGCTCATCCTACAGTGCATGGTGCTGGCTCCACTGCTCACCTCGCGGTTCATGGTGCTGGCTCCACTGCTCACCTCGCGGTTCATGGTACTGGCTCCACTGCTCATCCTACAGTGCATGGTGCTGGCTCAATTGCTCGCCCTACATTGCATGGTGCTGGCTCCACTGCTCATCCTACAGTGCATGGTGCTGGCTCCACTGCTCACCTCGCGGTTCATGGTGCTGGCTCTACTGCTCACCTCACGGTTCATGGTACTGGCTCCACTGCTCATCCTACAGTGCATGGTGCTGGCTCAATTGCTCGCCCTACATTGCATGGTGCTGGCTCCACTGCTCATCCTACAGTGCATGGTGCTGGCTCCACTGCTCATGGTGCTGCCTCCACTGGTCATCCTACAGTGCATGGTGCTGGCTCCACTGCTCATCCTACAGTGCATGATGCTGGCTCCACTGCTCATCCTACAGTGCATGGTGCTGGCTCCACTGCTCGCCCTACAGTGCATGGTGCTGGCTCCACTGCTCACCCTGCAGTGCATGGTGCTGGCTCCACTGCTCATCCTACAGTGCATGGCGCTGGCTCCACAGCTCACCTTACAGTGCATGGTGCTGGCTCCACTGCTCACCTCGCGGTTCATGGTGCAGGCTCCACTGCTCACCTCGCGGTTCATGGTACTGGCTCCACTGCTCATCCTACAGTGCATGGTGCTGGCTCAATTGCTCGCCCTACATTGCATGGTGCTGGCTCCACTGCTCATCCTACAGTGCATGGTGCTGGCTCCACTGCTCACCTCGCGGTTCATGGTGCTGGCTCTACTGCTCACCTCACGGTTCATGGTACTGGCTCCACTGCTCATCCTACAGTGCATGGTGCTGGCTCAATTGCTCGCCCTACATTGCATGGTGCTGGCTCCACTGCTCATCCTACATTGCATGGTGCTGGCTCAATTGCTCATCCTACAGTGCATGGTGCTGGCTCCACTGCTCACCTCGCGGTTCATGGTGCTGGCTCCACTGCTCACCTCGCGGTTCATGGTACTGGCTCCACTGCTCATCCTACAGTGCATGGTGCTGGCTCAATTGCTCGCCCTACATTGCATGGTGCTGGCTCCACTGCTCATCCTACAGTGCATGGTGCTGGCTCCACTGCTCACCTCGCGGTTCATGGTGCTGGCTCTACTGCTCACCTCACGGTTCATGGTACTGGCTCCACTGCTCATCCTACAGTGCGTGGTGCTGGCTCAATTGCTCGCCCTACATTGCATGGTGCTGGCTCCACTGCTCATCCTACAGTGCATGGTGCTGGCTCCACTGCTCATGGTGCTGCCTCCACTGGTCATCCTACAGTGCATGGTGCTGGCTCCACTGCTCATCCTACAGTGCATGATGCTGGCTCCACTGCTCATCCTACAGTGCATGGTGCTGGCTCCACTGCTCGCCCTACAGTGCATGGTGCTGGCTCCACTGCTCACCCTGCAGTGCATGGTGCTGGCTCCACTGCTCATCCTACAGTGCATGGCGCTGGCTCCACTGCTCATCCTACAGTGCATGATGCTGGCTCCACTGCTCATCCTACAGTGCATGGTGCTGGCTCCACTGCTCACCCTACAGTGCATGATGCTGGCTCCACTGCTCATCCTACAGTGCATGATGCTGGCTCCACTGCTCATCCTACAGTGCATGGTGCTGGCTCCACTGCTCACCCTGCAGTGCATGGTGCTGGCTTCACTGCTCATCCTACAGTGCATGGCGCTGGCTCCACTGCTCATCCTACAGTGCATGGTGCTGGCTCCACTGCTCGCCCTACAGTGCATGGTGCTGGCTCCACTGCTCACCCTGCAGTGCATGGTGCTGGCTCCACTGCTCATCCTACAGTGCATGGTGCTGGCTCCACTGCTCATCCTACAGTGCATGATGCTGGCTCCACTGCTCATCCTACAGTGCATGGTGCTGGCTCCACTGCTCACCCTACAGTGCATGATGCTGGCTCCACTGCTCATCCTACAGTGCATGGTGCTGGCACCACAGCTCACCTCGCTGTTCATGGTGCTGGCTCCACTGCTCATCCTACAGTGCATGATGCTGGCTCCACTGCTCATCCTACAGTGCATGGTGCTGGCTCCACTGCTCATCCTACAGTGCATGGCGCTGGCTCCACTGCTCATCCTACAGTGCATGGTGCTGGCTCCACTGCTCGCCCTACAGTGCATGGTGCTGGCTCCACTGCTCATCCTACAGTGCATGGTGCTGGCTCCACTGCTCATCCTACAGTGCATGGTGCTGGCTCCACTGCTCACCTCGCGGTTCATGGTGCTGGCTCCACTGCTCACCTCGCGGTTCATGGTACTGGCTCCACTGCTCATCCTACAGTGCATAGTACTGGCTCCACTGCTTACCTTACAGTGCATGGTGCTGGCTCCACTGCTCGCCCTACAGTCCAAAGCGCTGGCTCCACTGCTCGCCCTACAGTGCATGGTGCTGGCTCCACTGCTCGCCCTACAGTCCAAAGCGCTGGCTCCACTGCTCACCCTACAGTGCATGATGCTGGCTCCACTGCTCATCCTACAGTGCATGGTGCTGGCACCACAGCTCACCTCGCTGTTCATGGTGCTGGCTCCACTGCTCATCCTACAGTGCATGATGCTGGCTCCACTGCTCATCCTACAGTGCATGGTGCTGGCTCCACTGCTCATCCTACAGTGCATGGTGCTGGCTCCACTGCTCATCCTACAGTGCATGGCGCTGGCTCCACTGCTCATCCTACAGTGCATGGTGCTGGCTCCACTGCTCACCTCGCGGTTCATGGTGCTGGCTCCACTGCTCACCTCGCGGTTCATGGTGCTGGCTCCACTGCTCACCTCGCGGTTCATGGTACTGGCTCCACTGCTCATCCTACAGTGCATAGTACTGGCTCCACTGCTTACCTTACAGTGCATGGTGCTGGCTCCACTGCTCGCCCTACAGTCCAAAGCGCTGGCTCCACTGCTCGCCCTACAGTGCATGGTGCTGGCTCCACTGCTCACCCTACAGTGCATGATGCTGGCTCCACTGCTCATCCTACAGTGCATGGTGCTGGCACCACAGCTCACCTCGCTGTTCATGGTGCTGGCTCCACTGCTCATCCTACAGTGCATGATGCTGGCTCCACTGCTCATCCTACAGTGCATGGTGCTGGCTCCACTGCTCATCCTACAGTGCATGGTGCTGGCTCCACTGCTCATCCTACAGTGCATGGCGCTGGCTCCACTGCTCATCCTACAGTGCATGGTGCTGGCTCCACTGCTCGCCCTACAGTGCATGGTGCTGGCTCCACTGCTCATCCTACAGTGCATGATGCTGGCTCCACTGCTCATCCTACAGTGCATGGTGCTGGCTCCACTGCTCATCCTACAGTGCATGGTGCTGGCTCCACTGCTCACCTCGCGGTTCATGGTGCTGGCTCCACTGCTCACCTCGCGGTTCATGGTACTGGCTCCACTGCTCATCCTACAGTGCATAGTACTGGCTCCACTGCTTACCTTACAGTGCATGGTGCTGGCTCCACTGCTCGCCCTACAGTCCAAAGCGCTGGCTCCACTGCTCGCCCTACAGTGCATGGTGCTGGCTCCACTGCTCGCCCTACAGTCCAAAGCGCTGGCTCCACTGCTCACCCTACAGTGCATGATGCTGGCTCCACTGCTCATCCTACAGTGCATGGTGCTGGCACCACAGCTCACCTCGCTGTTCATGGTGCTGGCTCCACTGCTCATCCTACAGTGCATGATGCTGGCTCCACTGCTCATCCTACAGTGCATGGTGCTGGCTCCACTGCTCATCCTACAGTGCATGGTGCTGGCTCCACTGCTCATCCTACAGTGCATGGCGCTGGCTCCACTGCTCATCCTACAGTGCATGGTGCTGGCTCCACTGCTCACCTCGCGGTTCATGGTGCTGGCTCCACTGCTCACCTCGCGGTTCATGGTGCTGGCTCCACTGCTCACCTCGCGGTTCATGGTACTGGCTCCACTGCTCATCCTACAGTGCATAGTACTGGCTCCACTGCTTACCTTACAGTGCATGGTGCTGGCTCCACTGCTCGCCCTACAGTCCAAAGCGCTGGCTCCACTGCTCGCCCTACAGTGCATGGTGCTGGCTCCACTGCTCACCCTACAGTGCATGATGCTGGCTCCACTGCTCATCCTACAGTGCATGGTGCTGGCACCACAGCTCACCTCGCTGTTCATGGTGCTGGCTCCACTGCTCATCCTACAGTGCATGGTGCTGGCTCCACTGCTCATCCTACAGTGCATGGTGCTGGCTCCACTGCTCATCCTACAGTGCATGGCGCTGGCTCCACTGCTCATCCTACAGTGCATGGTGCTGGCTCCACTGCTCGCCCTACAGTGCATGGTGCTGGCTCCACTGCTCATCCTACAGTGCATGATGCTGGCTCCACTGCTCATCCTACAGTGCATGGTGCTGGCTCCACTGCTCATCCTACAGTGCATGGTGCTGGCTCCACTGCTCACCTCGCGGTTCATGGTGCTGGCTCCACTGCTCACCTCGCGGTTCATGGTACTGGCTCCACTGCTCATCCTACAGTGCATAGTACTGGCTCCACTGCTTACCTTACAGTGCATGGTGCTGGCTCCACTGCTCGCCCTACAGTCCAAAGCGCTGGCTCCACTGCTCGCCCTACAGTGCATGGTGCTGGCTCCACTGCTCACCCTACAGTGCATGATGCTGGCTCCACTGCTCATCCTACAGTGCATGGTGCTGGCACCACAGCTCACCTCGCTGTTCATGGTGCTGGCTCCACTGCTCATCCTACAGTGCATGATGCTGGCTCCACTGCTCATCCTACAGTGCATGGTGCTGGCTCCACTGCTCATCCTACAGTGCATGGTGCTGGCTCCACTGCTCATCCTACAGTGCATGGCGCTGGCTCCACTGCTCATCCTACAGTGCATGGTGCTGGCTCCACTGCTCGCCCTACAGTGCATGGTGCTGGCTCCACTGCTCATCCTACAGTGCATGATGCTGGCTCCACTGCTCATCCTACAGTGCATGGTGCTGGCTCCACTGCTCATCCTACAGTGCATGGTGCTGGCTCCACTGCTCATCTCGCGGTTCATGGTGCTGGCTCCACTGCTCACCTCGCGGTTCATGGTACTGGCTCCACTGCTCATCCTACAGTGCATAGTACTGGCTCCACTGCTTACCTTACAGTGCATGGTGCTGGCTCCACTGCTCGCCCTACAGTCCAAAGCGCTGGCTCCACTGCTCGCCCTACAGTGCATGGTGCTGGCTCCACTGCTCGCCCTACAGTCCAAAGCGCTGGCTCCACTGCTCGCCCTACAGTGCATGGTGCTGGCTCCACTGCTCATCCTACAGTGCATGGTGCTGGCTCCAAGTTGAGTATTTGAAAAGAAGCAATCAGATCTGCCAGTTTAATTGAAGAAGTAAACCCCTCACCTCAGGCTTTTTCTTTTCTAAAATAAATGCCAAATCATTTTTGTAAAATATTCAGAAACGTAAGACATGAAAGTGATTGATGACGCCACTAGCCTTTTCTTCACACAGGGCCTTTCAAAGAGGGCGGTGGCCACGAGCGGCCCATGGACGCACCAATGAGAAACAGGGGCCCTGCGATGAACCATGATGAAGGAGACATGGGGGGAAGACCAGGGAAAGGCCCCGAGCCAGAGTTTATTCCCCCAAAGTTCTTTGGTGGTGAACGAGGGGGTCCTCCGCAGAGGCCAGGCGGACCCGGTCCAGATCCCAGAAGACCCAAACCGGAAGGACCCAGACCAAGACACTAGAGCAAGGTGAGAAGACACCAGGACACTGGGGAAGAGAATTCATGCTGAGTGTATGTGTGCACGCGCGTGCATCTATGTTTGTGTGTGTCTGGCTGTGTGTGTGTGTGCGTGTGTGTGCTTGCGTGTGTGTGTGTATGTGTACACCTGCGTCTGTGTATGTGCATGTGTTTTGGTGTGTCCGGCGGTGTGTGCATGGGTTCCCCTGTGTGTGCATATATATGTATGTATGTGTGTTCACATGTGTGTGTGTGAGTCTGCACCTGTGATTGTCTGTGACTGGGTGTGTGAGAGTGTGTTTGTCTGCTCACATGTACTCCTGTGTATGTGTGGTGTGCCTAAGTGTGCCTAAGTGTTTTCCTACACAATCCAGTTTCCAAATTCTAGGACCATTATTCAGCCTGTATCAGTCCCATTCTCAGAGATCACATGAATGCTTCTGTGATTGTGTCAGCTCTGCATTCAGACAGCCCTGCTGGCACGTGCCACCTCCAGTGAGGGTGCACTGCAGAGGCACACAGTGGTGACCCCCAGGCCTTCCCTGAGGTACATTAAGAATAAATAACTGCCCGGCCTCGTTGGTAACCGAGACGAATCTGCTCCTTTCTGTGATGAGAAAACGAAAGTCCTTCAGCTGCTGTACCCTCATCTCCCAGCCCTGCGAAAACCCTGACTCCAGGAGTGAATCCCAGGGTGATGGGCGCTTCTAAAAGAAATAAAAAGTAATGATCTACTGAGAACTATCGCGACGGTGGAACCATGGAAGCGTTCCGCACATCCAGCTCTTGAAAAATTTGCTAAATCTCCACCCTATGAGCTATGGCACTGTTAGACCAATCCTGCGACCTCAACCCCTACCTAAAGTTCTTTTCCGGGGTGCTTTGTGTGCAAAGAATGCGTTAGATAAAAGGGGTCGTCATTTGCACCCGACTTTTACCAAATTCATTCTTAATTTGCGAACAGATCTAGGTACCAATAGGTCGGGTCTCAAAATACCGAATTTCAGTGGGTCACAGTTCGACCTAACTCATAAATATGAATGAAGTAGGTAGAAAATTGCTGCCCAATAAGATTGACTAAAATCACAGGCATGGGGGCCGGCTGTGTTCTTTGCGAGTGGGTTACCTGAGTTGGCACAGTACATATCAATGTTTTGCAACTTGATTTTGGGAGCAAAACATTAAAACAGAATAAGGAATCGGTATTTGGAAGAGACGCCCTTAAAACATCCCTTCCAAATAGTGATGCCTTAATATTTTCTAAACCAATTTAACAATTCGAAAACCTTCTCCGAATCATTAATGTGGTTTTATATACCAATAACAAGCCCTCTGATTTGCAGAATAAGCGGGCCGCGAATGACAAATGCTTTAGTACAAGACGTTTCTACTCTGTTAAAAGAGCCCTCTGTTCAAGATTTTAATAAACTCCAAACTTTCTCAGGACCTGAGGTATTCCCAAAGGTCATTGAAAGCTGCATAGCTGGGCAGTCGAACCAACATACCTCTAGCAGGTAGTTACACACATTTTAATCAAGTTGTATCAATTGTTGTAGAGACTGTGGGGCATATCACCAAGCAATAGCGATAATTTTCGCTATTGCTTGGTTAGAGACAAAAATTTACCGCCGAGCTCCGGCGATTTTTATCGCAAATAAACCTTGGTATTACCAAGGTTTATCGCAAATGCAATAAAAATCGGCCGCAATGCATGAATATCGCTGAAAAGTCCGCGATATTCATGCATTACCGAGCTAATGCTCTTAGCCATGTTATCCACCTCCCATTGGATAACATGGCTAAGAACTGCTCAGGGCAGGTGTTAGCTTATGGAGACATTCGCGCTTAGCGCGAATATCTCCAAAAGTTGATAATAGGAGATAGCGATGTTAGCGACTGTTTCCAGCCGCTAACATCTTGACACGCCCACTTTGAATGTCATTAGTGATAAATATCACTGACATGCAAAGCGGGGCCCAAGATGGTCGCTATCTCCTACTAGCTGTCGCTAACTGGTGTTAGCGACAGCTAGGTAATAGGGAGATAATTTTATCTCCGCTTTCTTGGCTTTTAAAGCCAAAAAAGCGGAGATAAACCCCCTCGCTAATATGCCCCCCCTTCCTCCAGTGTGTTTACAGCGGGCTTCGCGTTCTTGGAACAAGAATTTAATATCCACTTGTTCTCCTTAATGTGTCTGTTGCCCTCATTATGACTCATCATTTCACCCTAATCAATGCCCTGAAACAGTGTGCGAGCCCTGGTGGTGTTCCTATTCTTAACTGCTTCCTAGTGCCTCTTCCGTGCCACTTAAATCCACAAATTCATCTAAATGGAATCAATAACAAACTTCTAGCTCATCCTTAGGTATTTATGACAGTCAAGATCTGTATGCTGCATCAATGCGCGGAGACTTTATTTTCATAAATCAAGTTTTTCTGAGAGTTGAGAGATGAGAGTTGAACTTTTCTACCACATTGGCGCATAATCTGGAGTTAAAACCCGACAGTAATGATAATGTTAATAGACAAAAGTGTAGAGTTTCTCTGACAGGGTACTCCGTTGCAAACTCAACAGAGTACTGTGCCTGTCAAACCCTCTGTCTGTCCACCTCATTTAGAGACAAGCAGAGCCTAAATATTCCCTCGAGCGAGCTCCTGTAGGCTCCATCCTTACTTCCTCTGAGGGACCGATAAGTTAGGGGCCATCAGAGGCAGGACGTTTCGGCCCTATTTCAGTGGAATGGTTTGGTTTTATTCAGGCGGGAGAGCTGTTTCCCGGCCTTTAAGGGGATGTGCTCCCGTTGTGAGAGGTTGGTGGTGAGCGTGAATGCGAGTGACTCGTCCTTGGTCAATAGGGATTACCGGTCTGTTTAGATCTCGGCTGACGGGTTACATCGTCACAAAATAAATCAGATTGTATCCTATGGGATTTATATTTCAGCGGACGAGTTATCGGTTGCCGTCTTGATGGAGTCACCCATCTGCCGAGACATAAATCAGGCTGTAAGTCGAACAAGTTCATGCCGTTAAGCCCAGTTGGACTCGTTGATGTTTCTTATTGTTGATGAATAGAAGTACCTTGTCAGGTGAGGTTGAGTTTGAGGTGGACATTGGGCATCCAGGTCTGTATGAGGTGGATGGGTTGCCTGAGTCGCTGAACATCGAGACCTTCCCGTAGAGTTGTGTGTTGTCATCCTGTTGGTGGATTTTGATGTGCCTTATGCTTTTTTCATCCTATTTTCTCTTTTTCCAGGACTGAAATGGAGCTGACGGTATCTCGTTGAATGACCCCAACCTCCCTGTCTGAATGGTGTAACAGTAGATTGCTTTGATCAGACTTACATTATAATGGCTAGAAGGCATATAGATCTTGCATTAAAGATGTCACTCATTCTTGTGTGTTTCTTGTGTTTTTTATCTTTTGTAAATTTTCATCATATAGAGGGGAAGAGCCCTCCCTCCAGAAGGGATGCGGTTGATGCAGCTGGTCTGCAACCCTTCCCTCTCTGATCCATGTATCAATAACATGCCAGCTCGGCCTTCCATGAACTGATCTGTTTATCCATCAAAGTTCCTCTCCACCCCTGAATGCATCCAATCAGTCGCCCATTTGTCTACACATGAAAACTCTGATCAAGCCATCTAAACAGTCATTTGTTAATCAATCATTGAAGGCGCCTACCATCGATCCAACATTGACATTCACCATGATAGAGCTACCCATTTTCTTGCTCGGGATTCAAGGACATTTTCCATTCTGGCAACCAGCAGTGTTTGTGACTGCATCTATTCAGCACCTCATGACTCAGTCATGAGTCCATCTGACACTTCATAGGGCCCACCTTTGTGTATTCCCAAAACAGGGATGCATTCATCCATCCACACATCTGACAGTCCCCCAAAGCACAGATTAAAACATGTGTTATTATTCTAAACATCCAATCAATCAATCATGTATTATAAAATATAGGACAGAACAAGGACAACCCTCATATATATAGAGGGACCCGGGTACAGTTATAATAAAAAACAAGGCTACACCGCCTTCTTTTACTTCCATATACTCTCCATAACTTTCATCGAAGTAACTATCAGGAGGTCTCGAACACAACAAGATAATCCTATATAATTGAGTTCAAGTCCTATTGCTAGACGCTTCTTTAAGGGTGAAGTAGGAGACAACTATGAATGTAGTTTCACTAACTGGTTTGACCATATGTTGTTCTTCAATTATATTTTGCTCTTAGATGTTATTATGTATTGGTATACACATAGTGAGGTCATAAGCATTGCATTTGGGGCGCGAGCTATGGATTGCATGGCCGTTGAGTAGATAATGAATTGTGGTGTCAACCATAATTTGCAAATCTTTGTGGTTTTAGGGTTTTAGGGCCAGATGTATCAAGATACTGTTTTGCAAATCCTAAATAGCGATTTTTTGCGAATCGCTATTTAGAATTCGCAAAACGGTATGTATGTACAAAATCGCTATTTTTTTGCGATTTCTTATTATTCTTTATTTGCGAATTCGCAATTTGCGAATTCGCAAATAAAGAATAATTTCCAATGCATTCCTATGGGCCAGGAGGCCCATAGGAATGAGAGTGCAATAATTCTCAAATTGCGAATTCGCAATTTGCTAATCGCAATTTGAGAATTATTTCAAGGGTGCAGGGGTGTCTCAAAGACACCCTGCTGCACCCCTGAAATCTACATGTGTGTGCATGTGGCACACATACATGCCCTATGGGCATGTATGTGTGTCACATGCCACCCTTACAAATGCCAATTAGGGCATTTTTAAAAGAAATCGCAAATTACCACCAACTACAAGTTGGTGGTAAATTGCGATTTCTTAACACAAATTTGAAACCAAAATGTGTCATACATATCATTTAAGGAATCGCAAAATTTGCGATTCCTTAAATGCTATGGCAAAATAAGGAATCGCAAAAAATTGCGATTCCTTAAATTGCGATTTTTTGATACATATCAAAAATCGCAAATCGGCCGTTTGCGAGTCGCAAAAGCCTTGATACATCTGGCCCTTAATTCCTAACCATAAATGGGTTTTAATTGTGGCTTGTAGATAAATGTCTGTCTTTTTTTAAACATATGTTAAGGTGTTACAGCAAAGGGGACCATAATGCCGCATTAATAATTGTTGTTTACAGTGATTTATTTTAGAAGATACCATATCCAACGCTTCCCTGTGGCTCAGCCTGAACCAGCAGCAAACCGCTCACGGCTGCGCCCTCTTCCCAAATCACTGCGGACAGCCAACCCTCAACTGGCAGCCAACTCGCACTGCCCAGTACCCGGGCGGTGCACCGAGTAGTTTGCCGAAGGGTCTGACCCCTGCACTTATCCCACCACAGGCTTGCACCCCCTGCTACATTTGGCCTTTTTATACAATAGCAAATGGTATAAAGGAATAGATGCAAGATAGTGTCTGAGTAGAGTACATTTAATTAGCCTCTCCACAATTATTACTCTTGATGAATGTATCAAAACACATGTATATTCTACATGGACGATAGCACCTAATCAATGAAATAGACATAGAAATGACGTGTATCACAACGTTCTATACATAAACCCCCCCAAAAACATACATATATAACACAATAACACTCAAAAATTATTCGCACTAGTGTTTTTCATACAATTCTGGAAAGACCACTAAGAGGTAGTCCAGGTGGCACACGTAAGGTTAGTCAATTAGTACAGTCTTTCTAGTGTGACACCCTACAATTCTGAACCATCACTACAATTCTAATGACTCCTCCTTAGAAGTGTCGACGTGACCACGCTTCAGCCTATAATCTTCTTCGGCCTTCTCAGGACAGGGTTAATACATGAATCTGTCAAGCCTTCCAATGGACCAACATCCAAAATAAATCCATTCTAAATTGCGCCATATAGGCATCTCAATGCTCAGGATACAACATGTCTCCCACTGAGTGTGGTAGAGTGCCCTCCGTAGACGTTTGACTACTTATTCATCGTCTGCGTCGCGTTAAAATCAAGCCACAAGAAATTCCAAAGTTAATCGACTCTCAAAGAAGTCTGGGGTTCTCAATCTCCCCATTTCCTTCACTTCATACGCGGCCTCCAAAGAATGCTCCCCTTTGGCCTTTGGTCATATGCAGCAGGGTTTGGCCACAGGGTCTGACCTTCATTCCACTGGCTTTTCCAGACCTGGCCTCCAGCACCGACCCTGCATGGTGGGTATTGTTTGCAAGGCTTGACCTGTGGCCAGACCTTGTGCCCAGACCTCCACAGGTGCCCAACCCCAGCTTCACAAAGCTAGTGGGTTTCGGTAACTCCCGGCCAACCCCTAATCAATGGGTTAAAAGATCCTGGGGCCATCCCTACCCACTTTTTCAGACGTACCCACAGGCCCATACTACCATGAATCATGGCATTTTCAATGTGGCAAAAGCCTTCAGCCATTCTTAACTTGGGCTCTGAGGGCTGAGTATGTGTGTGAGTAGTGTACAATAGTAATTCTATTGTACTCCCATATCTAACACTAAATGTACTCACAATAAACCCAGAGACTGACACCTTGGAAGACAAAGCAGGGTCCTTCAGTAACCAGACATAGGAGACACAAGAATTGTCTTGGCATCCTGTTCTCTTGCTTTCAAGTGTGCCTTATGTGTTAGATGTGGCTTAACAGACATATCAAGCAGGATTTGACAGTGTTTTGTCATTGGATGCCCACAGCCCCCATTCTGAATATTCTGTGGAGTTCATAGGAGTCATCTGTTCCCATTCTAGTAAGCCCATTGTTTGCTCCTGGGAGGCAAATGCAAATTAGCCTCCAGGAACTGCAGGCAGGGAAAAGGTACCTTTTTAAAAAGGCATTTTTCCACAATATTAATTAAGAACCGACCTCACCATTTAATTTTATTTTTAAAAACGAGTGGTTTACCTCCATATACCAGGCGAGGTTCGAGATCGGGGAAGAGGAACAGTTGGAGGGCGTTTGTGAGGGTTGGTGTTGTCCTGCTGATTACCAATAAAGTACTTAAAACTCACCTTGGATTCATGCATCTTTACAGTACTCTGAACCAAAATGTTCTTTCTTCAACGTAAGTGTTAGGTTCTCCGCTACAGGATGTTCTTTCTTCAACTTAAGTGTTAGGTACTCCGCTCCAGGATTTTCTTTCTTCGACGTAAGCATTGGGTACTCTTCTCCAGGTTGTTCTTTCTTCAATGTAAGCTTTATGTACTCTGCTCCAGTTTGTTCTTTCTTCGAAGAAAGTGTTAGGTACTCCGCTCCAAGATGTTATTTCTTCATCATGAGCGTAAGTACATCAGCAACCTGAAACCTTGGCAGCTATGCATCGGTGTAGTCCAGGCACTGCCCCAGCTGACAGCCTCTTGCACCGGTGGTACCCTCATGCAGGTGCAGTGCTTCCTGACTGCACAGAAGACACATATCTGCCAACCTACTGTGATTGAAAACCCAAAGGATTTTACATCTGATACCCCAATTAGTATAGTGATAGTGTCACTGGAAGAGACTTTCTCTGCTGTTTGGCCCACATTACAGCCACAACATTGCTGGTGCTGTGTCAGGAGTTTTATTTTAAACAGACTGCAGTATCTCTAGGGATCTGTGGTCCCTGTTCTCTTAGTTTCTTCCCTATGGTTTGAATTACATAAACACATAAACATAAGAACAGCCTCCAATGCTGCCATTTAATTTCCATTACTTATACTTTGTCTCACTCGCAAGGCCTTGCAGGTGAGACATTCCTTGAGCTTTGGTATTAAAACTGAGGCATTGTGGGTTGGCTTTTTATGACTACTCCCTAGAGATAAACAGTTCTTTATTTCTACCTGTGGTTTCCGGTGCTCAGCACTGGCACTAAATAGTCAACAGTGGCACTTATGACAGCCTGCCACATGGTGGCGCTGTTTGTGTAATTTTGAGATGAGAACAACAGCAGTTTTTATTAGTTCAATATACATTAAAACGACTAATACATGCAGACAAAGCTGTTCTTATAGCTTTGGAGGCCTGGAAAAGTCTAAATTCTCATACCTGTAGGAGTGTGGTAGTTAATTGTGTTGTTACTGGCACTGGCGGCACTAGCGGGGGGCAATGGGTGCTACAAGCTGCAGTGTCCTCCTGATGATGGCCTGGCACCGATTTATTCACAAATTAAGCACTGGTGGTAAGGGGCAGATACACCGATACCAACAGACGTGATTCAGGCAGTAGACTCATGATTATTAAGGACAAAAATTGCTTTATGTTAGCTGTCTTCTGCCTAAAATTGCCCCTGCTTAAATGTAAGTCAATGGGGAAAATACATTTCCTTAATTTCCTTTCAAAATCTCCCAGTTTCCATCTTTAAATGTTGGCATGTACGCTCATAAGGGTCTGATAGTGGGGTTTCACATCAGCACAGTAGTGCGGAGCCGTCTCCCCTCAAATAGTAAGGACTGGGGCGAGTGATGGGAGATGCAGGTAAGTAACCAGGAGGGGGCAGTGTTCTGCACAAAGAGCCAATCCTGAAGAAGGGGCCGGGCAGAGGGGACAGGAGAGAAGGGTAAAGAGCAGACACAGGAGAAGGCAGGAAGAGTGTAGGGGAAGTGATGTAGAACACAGACAGGAAGTCAGGGCCTGGTGAGTACATGTAAGAAGGGCAGAGCGATGGGCGATAAATGGAGGGTAGTGGGTGTCAGTGGCAGGAACGAGAGGCCACATGCTGCTTAGGGGGCAGGGCACATGTCGGGGGTACACGCGGGTTCTCAGCCTTCATCCACTATTTTCACAGGGTGGACACCGTCCACCCTGCCAAACAGTTGGGCCCCACTGGAACATATGCTGAGCAGTCCCTGAGTTGTTTTCAGACACCGGGACGCATTCAGCAGGGCCTGCTGGGTGTCTGCTTTCTTTTCGAGCAGCACCCTGCAGGCAGGGACGGGGCGTTGTCATCTGAGACTCCGGCTGGGCCAGAACAATGGGCGACCTTAAGGGGCCACCAGGCCTCCTTTTGTTCGAGTCTCCGGGCTGGGAGCTGCCTGGAGCCTCACACCTAGATGTAAGTGCAATGGAAGGGAAACAAAAGCACAGAGTCACAGGTACTTAAGAAAAGCACGATTTTGATTTTGTTCGAACGCCATATATTAAAGATATTCATGCAAAGTAAGAATGCCAGATGTTTTGCTCTGTTCTAGCACAAAATAACAATTTTAATACCAGTAATTTGTATTTCTTGCTAATCATCCCAATGTAGGGTGTCAAAGCGCTTTACATCACACGTACACATTATATTAAAAATAAATCACAGAAGTTTATAAGTCATTGTACAGGATGTGTTACAAGAGACAGTGAGGGTCACAAGGTGTAGGGGTCACATATCACCTTCCTAGCTCACTCTGCTTTACTAGAAGGATTACAACGCAGCTGCAAGCAACAAAGGCTCTGTGTTCAAAACAGTAACCTACTTACGCATCTACATAAAATAAAACCTGCCTTTTGCATGTTACATGATGTGCTTTGCAGGCGACACATTAACCCTTTATGCTTCTTTGAGTCAAAACTGGGACCATAGAAAACACAGATCTTTCATTCAAATGTGTTCAAGACTAGAGTTATCTTACCATTAGTACTTTTCCTACAGATTCACAGGTCTCTGCAGCAGGTGCCTTAACCCTATAAGATATTTTAAAATTCAGACTTTAGAACCAATTAAGTAGAACAAATTTACTGCTTCATGTCTCCTTGTTGCCAAATTCTTTGTGGCAGAGTTTAAAAAAATAAATGTATAAGTTGAGGCCCAGATTTTGTGCTGGTGTTTCGTCACTTTTTCTGGCAACACCCTGGCACAAAATCTATTTTGGGATCTACAGTGTTACACAAATCCCGCTTGTGAGGCTTTAGTAAAAAAAAACAACAAAAAAAAAACCTCAGGGCAGCACTTTGCCCTGCCTTGCCTTACCTTGTGCCATGTGGGCATTACAAGAGCGATGAGTGGGCATTCCTGTGCTTTCGCCCATGTATTTGGTAGCAAACCCATATATACAAAGCATTGTAAACATAGGTTTGCACTAGAAGGATGAGCTACGTGAGGCTGGCGTAACAAGGAGAAATATCTTTATTTCTCCTCATTATTCCCTCTTGCATGTATGCTGCACCACACATGCCAAGAGGAACTAGCTGCATAGGATAGTTTTTCTCTGGCTTTGCAAAAAAAACTAATGCAAGGTAGCGCATTGCGCAGCCTTGTCTTACGGTGTGTCGGGTAAGGATTACATGGGTGGGACATGGTCATTCCTATACATCCACCCGTGTATTTTGTGTATAAATAATACACACAGTGTTCTTAAGGCACTAACACTTGCTTTCCCTCGATCAGCTCTCAAGTGCCACTTCCCTTTTGATGGATCATGGTTATTCCCCATTTATGTGAAGTGACTTTCCAGCTAGGCCCCACTTGTGAGTTCAAGACTTACAGCCTTATTCATGAAGGGGCCGTTTTGCGAGCCCCTAATAGCGAATCATAGCGATTCGCTATTAAGGACTCGCAAAACGGTAATCATGTAGGAATCGCATAATAAAATGCGATTCCTACTGATTCCTTATTTGCGATTAGCAAATTGCTAATCGCAAATAAGGAATAACTCGCCATTCATTCCTATGGGCCAAAAGGCCCATAGGAATGAATGGGGAGTATTCCTTATTTGCGATTAGCAATTAGCTAATCGCAAATAAGATTGCGATTTGAAGGGTGCCAGGGGTGTCCACAGGACACCCTGTAGCACCCCTCAAATGACATTTCACACAGGTGTTGCACACACACATGTCCAAAGGACATGTGTGTGTGTAACATGCAACTCAGAAAAATGCATTTAAATGCATTTTTCTGAGTTTTCGCAATTTACCGCGAGGTCTGACCTCGCAGTAAATTGCGGCAAGAAATTGCGAATTCGCAAATTTAAATTGGATGTTGAATTGCATTTAAGGAATCTCTAATAGAGATTCCTTAAATGTAATTCCTCGCACATTTGCGACATCGCAATTAGCGATTTTTGCATTTGGGATGCTGAATCCCAAATGCAAAAATCGCACTCGCAAAGGGCCGGATTCTCAGAATCCGGCCCTTTGCGAGCCGATTTAGCCTTCATGAATAAGGCTGTAAGAAAGAAGAAGTCTTAGACATCCAGTAAAGTATCAGTCAGCGCATGTTTCCTCGAAGACCTCGTGGCCCAGTATCCAGTGTTGCCTGCTCTTGCTGGAGTGAAGGTTTGGAGTGCCTGGGACACATCTTCAGCCCGGTGTTGAGTAGAAGTCTCGATGCTACTGTAGAGGCGCTCCTACACCTACACGGTAATCCTCCGGGAATACGGTGGCAGGTCTTTGGTCCTCCTGCATTTGCCTAGGATCACACAGTTTGGTCAAGCTGATAATCTAGAATCAATCACAGGTTTTCTGCTTTCTGATTTCTGATTTCATCCATTGTATGGACATCTCTTTATTTCTCCTATTTTACTTCGAAGGTTAACGCTTTGCCTTTAATTCTTGGCACATGAGTTTGGAGTGTGGGTCGCAGGCTGATAAGCAACTGTGCATTTTTCACAGCAAATAAGGACACTGTTGCATAATTCTTCTTGATCCTCCAGAAATATCTAAATCTGTCACACCACAACAAACAAAGATTTCCAAACTTTCAAAATGATCTGCTTTATTTTCCCTTTCAATTCACTAAATGTTGAAGAGCTGTGCTCCTTGAATGGAAGCAAGGTGCTTTTTTGTAGCTCTGGAAATTCGCGTGCGTTGGATATGGCTGTGATAAACTTTCCTAGGCTGTTACCCTGCCGGGGTATGGGTGATCTTGTAAAGCAAATGCACAAATCAGTTGATTTGGATAAACAAAATAAATAATGGGTAACAAGATGAATGACAAAAACCCAATGAAAAGCAGGCATACAAACATAAAGCTATCACAGTCACTTTACGTACATTACAGAATACCATACAGTAGTAGGTGTAAAGAGAAAAGCAATCAGACACACTTATGTCCAGTGTGTAGTTTGTCCATACTATTACAACCACATGTGAGACAAATGTATGTCAACTCCACAAAACTATCAGAAGAACATGTCCTTGAGCTGTAGAATTAATTCTGATAGTAAGTAAATCACAGAAGGGCAGTGGCGCGGTGTTGATGTTTCGGCGTTGAGTATGTTGGACCGTCATCAGGACAAACTTCATTTGTGAAGTCTGAGGTCCACTAAGTTGTCTCATTCCTCGGGAGGTGAGAAATGGACCAGATTGCATCCATTAACACTGGTTAAACATGCCCAACAACAGCAGAGTCCTAAATTGCATTTTGGCCAAGCATCAGCTCTAGTATGGTGGAAGAACTTGTACAAGTAGGCAGCTGTCAATCAAAGGCGCCAGCTCCTCTCCCTCAAAGCTGGAGAAGGGGTCTGATTCCCTTACAGTCAGCCATTGCTGCTGTTTCAGAGCTCTGTGTGCCCCCTGCCTCTTCCATCCACTCCTAATCCGGGGCTTCCGAGAGAAGTGCTGTCGAGCAGTCGCTTCTGCAGTGACCTTGAGTTTACAATCCCCCTTCGGTGCTGTATTTGCTGTAAAGACATTATTAGCAAAGGTGATTTGCACTGAGTGACATTTCTGGAGCATCGCTCTGGTTTTCTGAGTTGTACTAAAACTTAATGAATTTCTGCAATCTGTATTTCGAAAGGTTTTTGAATACTAAAAAGATCTGAATAAAAACGTGCTTGCTGTGTCCCTGAGTGATGCCTACAAACTCAGAATTATTGTTTTTCTTCTCTTTTTCCCTTCCTGAAAAAACCTTCCCACACTGCTTTAAAGCAGGGGGTTATTTAATCTGCAAAACTTGTTTTTTTTTTTAATAAGCTTTTGTTGACCTTCACCCTGCATCCTTGACAAACACCCCTGTGCTTTCTTACCCTGCATACACGCCTGAAGTAGAGGTACGGGTGCTGCTGCGGCACCCCAAGCACAGCCATGCTGGGGTTCAGAAGGTGAAAGAGCAGTAAAGGTGCCTTTAATTTTTGTTTTTATGTTATGTTATGTTATGTTATGTTATGTGGTTTTTATTTGGCGCACAGATGCTCCAGCTAAGGAGCGTCCTGGCGCCCCTTATCTTATCTTGACACATTCATGTGTTCAAAGGCAGAGGTCACATTAATTGCTGCTTATTCTTTTAGCATGGACATTGATGTTTACTTTCCTTCGGCTGCTGAGGTGGGGCATTCTGTAAGGTGAACTCCCTGCTAATCTTGCTGGGCTGTGGGGAGGGTGAAAGGAAAGGCTGTAGGATGACCATTAATTGTAACATTTCACTATTTAAATACCTTTAAACGAAATGTACAAATATTTCAAAATATATCAGCAGTGAGAATAGCCCAAATCAAGCACTTTTTTTGTAATTCTGAAGTCCGATAAAAACAAAGGGGCAGATTTACAAGCCCCTTGGGTCAGTTTTGCACCGCAGTTGAGTCACTTTTGTGATGCAGTGACGTCAAAAATAATGCGGCCAATTTACAATGTGACGCATCTGGGGAGATGCGTCACGGTGTAAAGCCCTGCGTCACATTATACCTGCGTCAGGTATAATGTATGCAGGGTGGGCGTTCCATCGCAGGAAAGCCTCGTAGAAGTGGTGCAGTGAAATCTACAAGATTTCACTGCGCCACTTCTAGCATGCCACTGCATCAAAACCTTACGCCTCCTTGGAGCAGGTGTAAGGAGTGACACAGTACAATGAGTAAAGGCCTCCCCCTGCATCGCTGGAGTTGCATCGTGCTTGCGACACAACTCCAGCAATGCGTGACTTTTGCACCAACAGATGCATCGGAATTTCTGTCGCATCTGTCAATCCTTGCGCCATTGTGTAAATTCAGCGCATCCGTGGCGGCACAAGGGTATCGCAGGCTGGCGGAGAAAGTGACGCATCTCTCCAGATGCGTCACTTTCTTGCAAATCTGCCCCGACACTTTTAAGAGGATCAGAACAAATCAAGGCACTTTACTTGGTGATGTGAATTTCACACATTATTGTTCGTGTCCTACGGTTTTATTAGTAAAACTCAATGTCAGTGTGAATTGTGTGTCCATTTTAATGGAAAATGTGCTGTCTGTAAAGAAATGTATTTACAACAGTGTGCTCCAAAAGGCACCACGTGCTGCATACCACACCCTCACCAGTCTGCGGTCAAACGCGCGTGGCTCTTTTGCTATTCATCTTCTCTGTGTGATACTTGGACTTTTCACGACCCCTATGACTTCTTCGATGTGACATTGATGGCAGCACTCCCACTCTCAAAACACTTCCAACACCACTGACTCTCTGTGTGATACTGCTTGCATGTCTTCTTTTAAACCTTTCTCATGCAGGCGCAGGTCTGAAAGAGCTTCACAGCAAAATAGAAAACAAGGGGTTTGTGCCCCACCTATCTTCTGTCTTTGTCTGAGCGGCGTGGGCACTCCAGCAGGGACCCTCCATGCTGGCAGAAGGAAGGCTCATACCTTATTGACACACTTATATACTAGTAGCATTACTTTCATATTTACTCCTGGTTTTCTAATGCACCACTGCAATTGATTATACAACCTCACTCGGTTTATATATTTTCCTTTTGATGCCTGAACTGTACATATGGTTGGCACTTTAAGCACTTTCTATTCAGTTTTGACCCCGAAAGCGCGCCTCTGAGATGCGCTTGCGCAGACGCACACACAGCCCCTGCTTTCGCTTGGCTTGCATGCAAACACGGCGCATACACACACACACACACAGAGCCAGCCCCCACCCCCTGCACACACACAAACACAGGCGCGCGCACACATACACACGCTGCCGCCCCCCACCCCCCTGCACACACACACATACAGACACACACACAGACACGCACGCATACACCCGCCGCAGCCCCCTACCCCTCCTGCACACACACAGACACACACCCCCGCCCCCCCTTACAACTAAGCCCCACTCACCGCATCGCCGCCACTCCTGACTTCGGCAGCCACCGCGGGGCTCTCCCTCAGGCATGGGAGCCCCGCCCGCTTCACCAATGCTGCTCTCTGGCACTCCGTGGATGCGGGCTTCACACACAAGGTGGAAGTCCCGCCCCACGACCGGCTTCACGCTGCCGAACTTCCGGTTGCTAGGTTTTGTTTTTGGATTTCTTCTAACGGGGATTGGACTTGATGTCTCGTCTTCCAAATGCTACTTTTTCTGTCATGGTTTCACTCTGCGGCTCAGGAAGTTGCTTTCTCGCACTCCAACACCTCCTCCTGCCGGGCTCTGGTGCCCTTCGTGGTCTGTGGGTTAACAGCCCACAGTCGATTCGTCGGGTGTGACTCTCTTTAAACAACCACAAGATAGAGCTACCCTGCAACTGTGCCTCTCCACCAGTCTTTGGACTCATGCCTAATCAAGGTGCCTGTTTTCACTCAGCTGTCCGTGAGCCCCATCTCTGCTCAACTCGCAGGAAAATAAATTAGATGCATCCCCAGACACATGTAAATAAAAAAATAGACATTTCTAATTTGCAGCTGCTGCCTTTAAACTCTGTCGCTGAGCTTGAGAAAGGCCCACAGCTGGGTCGTCACGTGTGGCTCTTTAATAAACCGCGAGAGAGTGACCGCAGCAGCTGCGCCTCCCCATGTGTCTTTGAACTCATGCCTAATGAAGACGCCTGTTTTCACTCCGCTTCGCTCTGACACCTTCGGGTAAAGTCCGCGCTATAAAAAATCCGCATAAAATAAATAAATAAATACATTAAATAATACCCCTCCCATTGTTCCTTAACAGACTGGATGTCCCTACTGTGAGGGTGCCCACTAGTCGCCACCTGCACGGGACATGAGTACTTGCCCAAGGCCCCCCACTGCTCCTGTCCCGGCACAGGAGCTTGAGGTGGAGTCTGTCAGACCAACCCACTCCAGCGGTGGCTCCATCCAGATGTGCACGGCAGTTGTCCACAGCTGCAGGCCTGTGCCCTGCCTCTGGTGCCTCCTGGGGGGTGAGGCTCTGATGGGGCTGGGGCGCACTGGCAGAGGAAATATCGTGAGGCGACTTCCTAGGGGCGATGCTGCGGCTGATGATTAGGCGCCCGGGTAAAGCAAAGCCGAAAGGGCGGAAGGGCACTCCTCTGTTTAAGTTTGTTTCAGATTACAGCCCATGTTTTGATGCTTCTCAACCTCCCACGTACATTGCCAGTAAGGTGAGGAGAAACCTGGAAAGATGGACAGGAAGCTCGGTGTGCAAGTGCACCTACTGCTGAGAGCTGCGGCAGACTCATCCAGCGGCCCCTCATTCCAAGGTATAAAACAAGGAAAGACGGCCGCGGAGCTGGGAAGCTCCTCTGAGAACACTATTTAATGCAGGCGTCTAAATCCAAAACAATGGGAAGCAAGCAGGCTGCCGACTGAAAATTTTACAAAGTATGCTGAGCTGCTTTAAGGCCACGAGGCTGAGCTTCCAGACAGTCCTTTCTCTCTAGCCTCTTAAAAAAATCACCCTACCTGATAAACATATACTTTCAAATTCCTTACCTCAAAATTCCCCAATGAAGTAAAGTCTCTCGTTTTAATTTAATTTTTTTTACACAACACAAACTTTCCACCACCTTTCTTATAAAGTGGTCGTATTATAATAGCACACCAGCTGACCAGACCCATTACAAATCGTACTAATTATTAATTTTCTGACCATCATTAACAAACAGACTGATAGGCTGCCCCCTTAACACCTTGGCTGCTAGAGGTTTCCCCCCCCGGTGCTGGATTTGCAGATTTACCATTATTCATGACAAGGTCAACTCGTCATAAGCACAGCTCAACTGTGCCTCATGACGAGCTGAGCTCGTCATGAGCATCGAAAGGGTTAAATTAGATAGGTGGCTTACTAAAGCACTGTCCTTGCTTGCTACCAACAAGCATTGCCATAGCCAGTAGGACTCGCATTAGGAAAGTGTAAGCTATTGGTTTGGTAAATAACAATGCTATTAATTTATATATTTTCAAAGCCAACACATATTTAAAAAATGTGTCATTTACAATACCAATAGCTCACACTTTCCTAATGCGAGACCTATTGCATTGCAAATGCTTGTTCTCTTTTTTATTATTTTTGTATTTTTCGAGCTGGCATCAAGTTACAAATGTCGTAACCCTATTACTATCTCAGGCATAATTTTTCATGTCCTGATGATGATCCTTATATTTCACTAGGGGTCGAAACATCGCCGACTTATGTACCCTGACTCAATTGTTATAATAATATATTTTATGTATGGGCGTTAACCATTGAGTTCTATTTTGCCACAGGGATATGCCTGAGTTTGTAAACTTGACTTGATTTCTCTTGAGGTTGTCTCCCACTGTTATGTTGTTTACTTTGCGCCTGATTTACAGAATTAACTTAAGACAAAATCCTAAACTTACTACCATTTTCGTATTCACAGAAGTTAGGAGTCCTAACTTTAGGACTCCTAAATGCCTTCTGTGAATCCTGAAAGTCTTAAAGTTAGGATTTTCCTCAGTTTAGGAGTACTAAAGATAAGAGTCCTAAAGTTACTACTCCTAAACTGAGAAAATCCTAACTTCAAGACTTTAGGTATTCACAGAAGGAATTTAGGAGTCCTAAAGTTAGGACTCCTAACTTCTGTGAATACCGAAATGAGTAAGTGCCTTCTGTGAATACCAAAATGGTAGTAAGTTTAGGATTTTGTCTTAAGTTAGTTCTGTGAATTGGGCCCTTTGTATTAATAAATAGAAATACTCTTTCCACTTGGACATCATACGTAGACTTCGTTGTATTTCTATGGACATTTAACTGTTTCTAGTTGCCTCATAAGGGACCAGTGTTCCTTCAAAAAATACTTGCACCCCTGGCCCCTTACTACCCATGGGTTTCTCTTGTTGTCCATAAATATAGAACGAAGGCTCAGACCACACACCTACGTTGCTTTATAGGTAACCAGAGCTGCCACCCCCCTCTGGAACCATGGATTCTTCAGACAGGAGGCCTGAGGGAGGACAGGTAACCAGGGCGGCCTCCTTCACCCTTTGGAACCATGGATTCTTCAGACAGGAGGCCTGAAGGAGGACAGGTAACCAGGGCGGCCACCTTCACCCTCTGGAACCATGGATTCTTCAGACAGGAGGCCTGAGGGAGGACAGGTAACCAGAGCTGCCACCCCCCCCTCTGGAACCAAGGGTTCTTTAGACAGGAGGCCTGAGGGAGGACAGGTAACCAGGGCGGACACCTTCACCCTCTGGAACCATGGGTTCTTTAGACAGGAGGCCTGAGGGAGGACAGGTAACCAGGGCGGCCTCCTTCACCCTCTGGAACCATGGATTCTTCAGACAGGAGGCCTGAGGGAGGACAGGTAACCAGAGCTGCCACCTGCCCCTCTGGAACCATGGATTCTTCAGACAGGAGGCCTGAGGGAGGACAGGTAACCAGGGCGGCCACCTCCCCCTCTGGAACCATGGATTCTTCGGACAGGAGGCCTGAGGGAGGACAGGTAAGCCGAGCGGCCACCTCCCCCTCTGGAACCATGGATTCTTCAGACAGGAGGCCTGAGGGAGGACAGGTAACCAGGGCGGCCACCTTCACCCTCTGGAACCATGGATTCTTCAGACAGGAGGCCTGAGGGAGGACAGGTAACCAGAGCTGCCACCTCCCCCTCTGGAACCATGGATTCTTCGGACAGGAGGCCTGAGGGAGGACAGGTAAGCAGGCCGGCCACCTTCACCCTCTGGAACCATGGATTCTTCAGACAGGAGGCCTGAAGGAGGACAGGTAACCCGAGCGGCCACCTCCCCCTCTGGAACCATGGATTCTTCAGACAGGAGGCCTGAGGGAGGACAGGTAACCAGGGCGGCCTCCTTCACCCTCTGGAACCATGGATTCTTCAGACAGGAGGCCTGAAGGAGGACAGGTAACCAGGGCGGCCACCTTCACCCTCTGGAACCATGGATTCTTCAGACAGGAGGCCTGAGGGAGGACAGGTAACCAGGGCTGCCACCTCCCCCTCTGGAACCATGGATTCTTCGGACAGGAGACCTGAGGGAGGACAGGTAACCAGGGCTGCCAACTCCCCCTCTGGAACCATGGATTCTTCAGACAGGAGGCCTGAGGGAGGACAGGTAACCAGAGCTGCCACCTCCCCCTCTGGAACCATGGATTCTTCGGACAGGAGGCCTGAGGGAGGACAGGTAAGCAGGCCGGCCACCTCCCCCTCTGGAACCAGGGATTCTTCAGTCAGGAGGCCTGAGGGAGGACAGGTAACCAGGGCGGATACCTTCACCCTCTGGAACCATGGATTCTTCAGACAGGAGGCCTGAGGGAGGACAGGTAACCAGGCCGGCCACCTCCCCCTCTGGAACCATGAATTCTTCAGACAGGAGGCCTGAGGGAGGACAGGTAACCAGGCCGGCCACCTCCCCCTCTGGAACCAGGGATTCTTCAGTCAGGAGGCCTGAGGGAGGACAGGTAACCAGGCCGGCCACCTCCCCCTCTGGAACCAGGGATTCTTCAGTCAGGAGGCCTGAGGGAGGACAGGTAACCAGGCCGGCCACCTCCCCCTCTGGAACCATGAATTCTTCAGACAGGAGGCCTGAGGGAGGACAGGTAACCAGGCCGGCCACCTCCCCCTCTGGAACCATGAATTCTTCAGACAGGAGGCCTGAGGGAGGACAGGTAACCAGGGCGGCCACCTTCACCCTCTGGAACCATGAATTCTTCAGACAGGAGGCCTGAGGGAGGACAGGTAACCAGAGCTGCCACCTCCCCCTCTGGAACCATGGATTCTTCAGACAGGAGGCCTGAGGGAGTGAGGTGAGACAGAGGGGGGCCTTTGTCCTCCCCCAGTTAGTTCCATTATCCATGATGCTCGCCTGCGAAACTGCAGACTGGAAATAATGGCCACTAGTCTCACCAGCCTTCTCCTGGGCCTAGTTAGCAAGGATGGACTAGTAACTGGACTAACTCAGACCTGCCAGAGACTCAGCAGGTTGAGCGGAGATTTGTGGGATCCGTGCTTTGTTTTGAAAAGTCAAAGGCAACCACAAGTGTATTAATATTTTATATATTTTTTTATTTACTAACAACTTGTATACTTCAGAAACAAGGCAACTTTAAATATCAAACTCAAATTGAGCAAGCAAATGTTAATAACGTAAAGAAATAGTAGGAATCTAAGATTTTGTTAAAAGCTTACTGGTGTCTGTACTTGAATTTCTGCTTCTTTATACTTGTGTACACCCCTAAACCCTTTTGCCCTCTTCTTACATCAGCATCCATGAGCCTCCCTTTGTCGATCCACAGTTGGGCTTTCAGCTGACTGGCGTAGTGTCCCCTGGATACCTAAAGCCCCCCTCACTTTCAAAGCTCATCATGAGATGTGCTTGAGGAATGTATGACGTTACAACGCATGCTTTTACCACGCATGCCTTGACAACGCGGTTTTTACAACGCATGCCTTGACAACGCATAGTGCTTTGGGGCGCTGGATAGTGAATAGTTTAATTTACTATTCCAACTCCAGTCCCCGTGGATAGTAGGGAAGGTGTTGGATAGTACATTAAACCTATTCCCTATCCTAGAGCGCCCCCCAGCGCAATGCGTTGTAATGGTTTGCGTTGTAAAAGTTGCGTCGTAATGATAGTGCGTTGTAAATGTTTCGTTGTAAAGGTTGTTTACCATGCTTGAGAAACAGTTGAATGTGAAGGGATCAGTGGTGCATGGTTTGGGCGCTTGAATAGAAACAGCAGCAGTCTTTCCCACTAAGTAGCTCAATGCAAGCAGGGGGCAACTGTATCAAGGTTTCCTTATATGCCTGTGTTGTGCATGGCTTCCCTTGGGGGCCTCTGTCATTGACAACAGTTTTAAAATCTGGAACTCACTGCTATGATGTAGCGAAAGTTGATAACAGAACTCATTACCCCTGTCCCTCCATCTTAAAGGGTTTTCAGGCCGGGCGGGAAGAGCTTTCTCTGAGAGCTGCTTAGCACAGCCCTGCTTTTCTGCGTTGACAGAAAGTAGAAAGCACACCTACTAAGCTTCCACGCAGCAGAGTGTAGCTGGACAACTTGCTGTGCTGTGTTGTGTGGAATGTGCCATATCTACTAATATATACGGTGCACTTCTGCTCTCTCATAGCACTGGCGCACTTCAGGCAGCCTAGCGCCGCAGGCAGTCATGCACCATGGTGCAAGGGTGCCTCCACTGCAGAATTGTTTTTGTGTAGGAAGGGACACCGTCCTGTACTAAAACATTCTCTTGAGGCATTTTCCCCTTTCTAAGTGAGCTGCAGAATGTATCACACATAGAAAGAGGAAAGAATGAGGAGAAAATAAATGTTCCCTGGGTTACGCCAACCTATGGGAGGTGAAGCGATTTCACGCAACCCCAGATTTACAATCCTTTTAAACCTGGGATTGCGCGGATTCCATGGTGGATGCACAAGAACGCCCATGGTCCACCCTGGTAACGCCTCCCAGAATGAAATGGAATGCAATGCAGGCCATGGAAGAGTGAGGGCTGGGACATGATCAAGTGCAGACAGGGAGATTGATGGGTTGGAAGCTCAGTTGAGGGATGGCTGAGAAGGTCAGTGTTGGATCCATGGACCTCTGGGTGGGTGAGACAGAGTTGTGATAGACTCTCCTCGGTGTCTCATGTCTGGTGACGAGGAGATGTTATCCAGTGGGTGAACAGGGACACTACACGGGTAAATTGGCCAAGACCAGACTTGCATCGATCACTGGGTTAACCATAAACCCACTAATGGCAGTGGAATCACCCTCTAAATCCTGCACTGGTGTGATCTCTTGCATGCTGCCTCTCCAATGCATGAAACAATACAAGATAAACTAAAACAAGCCAATCAAAAACACAAGAACAAGTGACATCCTTAATGTAGACTCTAGAAGATACTTTAATTGTTTTAATCAGAGCCTGGTTGGAACAATCTTCTGTTTCACAGAACCGGAGGCTGAGACCATTGAGGTGGGACCCAGGATTCATTTCATGCCTGAAATTAGAAAGAACAAAAGAAAATGTTATCTACACATTATTTATCATACCTGTGCTACAGTTGAAGGACAGTTTGTAAAACATCTTCACCGTCATGATTGAAATGCATAAGAACAAGTAACTCATAAAACAAACTAAGAACACAGGGCAATCAGATTTATAGTGCAGATTATGATTGCCTTTCCAAGAAAGAACTAATCAATATGAGTTTATGTATTACTAAATGTTTTGTTTACATACATTGCATTTTAATCATCATGCAATCTCCACATTTCCTCTTAATTTCACATATTTGATCAGTACAGAAAATCCCATTTGCTTCCTCCAGATGTTTGGGAGTTAAGGGCCATATGTCTCAAGCAAAATTGCATTCGCAAATGCAATGCAAATGCGTTTGCGAATGCAATTTTGCCAAATGGTATGTATTAAGGCAAAATAAGGAATCGCAAAATTAGCGATTCCTTATTTTGCGATTGCATTTAAGGAATCGCAAATTTTGTGATTTCTTAAATGCAATGTAAGAAGCACCAAAAAAGTGCAATTTGGCCTTAAGGAATCGCAAATTACCACCAACTTCAAGTTGGTGGTAATTTGCGATTTCTTTGAAAAATGCATTTTTTTGCATTATTCAAAGTGCAATGTGAAGCAGATACATGCCCTGAGGGCATGTATGTGTGCCACATGTGCACCCATGCTTATTTCAGGGGTGCATCAGGGTGTCCTTTTGACACCCCTGCAACCTTGAAATTATTCTCAATTTGTGATTCTCAAATTGCGAATCGCAAATTGAGAATAACTTCCCATTTATTCCCATGGGCCTCCTGGCCCATAGAAATGAATGGGAAAATATTCATTAATTGCGATTCACAATTTGCTAATCGCAATTAAGGAATATGTAGGATTTGCAAAATGTATTGCAAATCCTGCATACATAGCATTTTGCGATTCTCAAATAGCGATTCGCAAAAAATCGCTATTTGAGAATCGCAAAATGACTTCTTGATACATACGGCCCTAAATGTATTATCTCTTTGTCTTTGTGAACCAGGAAATCATGCTGAAACTAGGGCACAGTATTTAATTAATTTTATCCAGATGAATGACCCATGTTTTCAGCTGATGGCCGAAACCTGATGTCAATGTGAATTATACCTATGGATTTTCTAAATTTAAGAATATTTTTAAAATAACACTTAATGTCATGTTATCAAATGAAAATATTAAGATTAATCCGAATAACACATTTCTAGTGCTTACGTAAGAGCTGAACTCTCAGCTCTACCCTGGTAATGAAGGGCCGAAGTATCCCTGAATAAACCGTATTTCCACAAGACAGCTTTGATCAAAAAGCTTATTTGTTTCAGTAATTGTATCCCACTCCTGGAAATTCAGGGCCAATTCACACAGTGGTCCAGAATAAAAGTTAATTAGTCACAGTAAAAAGCTTTGTGAATCAGCCCCACAGACGACAGAGAGATGGTGCCAACAATATTTTGGCGCTGGAAAGTGTGGTCCAATCTCTGGAGAAAGATACAGAGATAAAATCGGTGCAGCCCACACTGCCAGGCCAGGTCCTCTCTGAATGAGAACATGAGCAACCGTAGGCTGTTCTTACTGGAGCAACAAGAAATCCTACATCTGTTTCTAGTGGAGAAACAAGAAACCACAGACCTGTTCTTACTGGAGCAACAAGCACCACGGACCTGTTCTTACTGGAGCAACAAGAAACCACAGACCTTTTCTTACTCGAGAAACCAGAAACCACAGACCTGTTCTGATGAAGCAACAATTAACCCTGGATCTGTTCCTACTGGATCAACAATAAACCCTCAACCTGTTGCTCCTGGAGCAACAAAAACCCACAGACCTGTTCTTACTGGAGCAACAAGAAACCCTCAACTTGTTCCACCTGAGCAACGAGAAACCCTAGAGAGCTGCTCTTACTGGAGCAACAAGAAACCATAGACCTGTTCCGACTGGAGCAACAAAAAACCTGGACCTGTTCCTTCAGGAGCAACAAGAAATTCTGGATCTGTACCTCGTGGAGCAACAAGAAACCCTACTTGAGCAACAATTAGCCCTAGACCTGTTCCTACTGGATCAACAATAAACCCTCAACCTGTTCCTCCTGGGGCAACAAAAACCCACAGACCTGTTCTTCCTGGAGCAACAAGAAACTTTAGAGTTGTTCATCTTGGAGCAACAAGAAACGCCAGACCTGTTCTTACTGGAGCAACAAGAAACCCTAGACCTATTCTTCCTGGAGCAACAAGAAACCCAGGACCTGTTCTTACTGCAGCAACAAGAAACTCTAGACCTATTCTTACTGGAGCAACAAGAAACCCAGGACCTGTTTTTACTGGAGCAAAAAGAAACCCAAAGCCTGTTCTTACTGGAGCAACAAGAAACCCAAAGCCTGTTCTTACTGGAGCAGTACTAAGACTGATTTGCAAATGGCTGGTTCTTAATTCTAGGTTTCATGGTGGCCAAAAACGATGGACCGGGATATGGTCTGAGCAATTACCAGAAGCTGAGATTAATTCATGCATTTCATCTTCAACTTTTTTGTATACTTCATTCTGACGTCCTAAGTGTGACGAGTAGACCCAGACATGGGTCCCGTGCTCACTGTGCCACTGGAACCAAGATGCACCTGATTGAGGAGGAGACCCAAATAGGCCAAAATCATTCTTGGACCACTCGTATCCTGGTTTAAATGGACCTGGCTCTGTAGTTTTGGCTGTTCTGGGCTGTTTTCAATGCAGCACACCAAGGCTGAATTGCATATGGCTATCTATATGCACATGACCAGGAACACCCAATGCACATCATCTCCAATCGGAACGATGACGTGGAACCCTGGATGTACTATCCCCCATTTGCACGCAGTGTAGTAATTGTCCATTTTGTTTGCTCATACACATCATATACAGCGTGTACGTGTGCCCACAAACACATTTGCATTTAGCTGAAGGCTCACATGCACCTCTGTGTGCATACAAACGTATACACGGACATACAAACATACACACACACTCCAACTCAAGTGGCATGTTCCTAGTAGATTGTGCTTCTTACATGGATTATTCCTTTTCTTACTGTCTTCTAAAACTATGCTCTTGGTTGTTTGGCTCCTGGTGGCTTTCCTGAAGGAGGTGGTGGTGGTGGACCAGCCGAGCCTTGTGGTGGGGGTGGGTGTGGCCCTGATCCTACTCCGTTATTGCCTCCTTCAACTGAATTTACTCCATGATTGCCATTATCGTGTGCCATGTCTCCCCGAGGCTTGCCGTCACCATCTTGGGGCGGTCCTGTGTGGAGAGAAGTAAAAATAATGAAGAAATCCGTCACTTCTTTGTCCAGGTTTTTTGGGTTTTGATTCAGTTATGGAAATAAATTAGCAGGGATTTCAGAAAAGGGGGATAAGGAGGGTCTAGAGCATGTGAGTAGGATATGTCTATATAAGTATTCATTGTTCACAGGAGACCAGGGAGGGGGGGTGTTGGGTGGCAGGAGATGGATTGATGAGGGACTTGAAGCAGTATCATCAGAGCCTGAGTTAGAGGTGGATGGTGGACGGTAATACAAACTCCTGTGGTTTCTGGAGAAGAGGCGGTTGCCTTGTCCAAACCACACACATGTTGTACCTTTTCAACCTTTCGGTTTATTGCTGGCTCTCTCAGGCCTTATCTCATCTTCTAGAAGCACCACCCCTGAATGTCACACACAGGCCCTGCACTTTGTAATACCTTCTCCTGCTCTGTTGCATATGGAATATAACTATACTAAATCCTGTTCTCTAAAGAGTTCTTCATTTAGGAAACTAAAAACTTCTAAACAATATGTAAATAGAGAGCCGGCTTATTGCCATGGCCTTTGAGATCCAGTACGTTTTCCGGGTAGGCTCCACACTGCCTGTACCGCCTCCCGTTGATCAGGTCATTGAAGGAAATAAAAATGGTTACTTTCAGGTATGCTGATGATTTACAGCTGCTCTTGGAGAAGTGGAGAAGTGTGGCTCACTGGTTAGAAGAGGCAGACCCGGACGCTGAGATCAGACCCGTGACCAGGGTTCAATTCCCGACGTGGCAGGGTCTTGAGCCCAAAATGTCCACGGACTCGTTAATTCTCGCTTCGGTGCCTACTCGAATCACAAGTTCACACTCTGCAACTCTGGGCAATAGCTTGCTTAATCTCCACTACGGCCCCCCATGGCGGGATGCCTGGCTTTCACCTTGGGGATACCCAGTAGCGGCTATCTCACAGGGAAAAACCAGGACGGGTTCCCAATGCAAAGCGCTTTGAGACCTGGAGGTGATATTGCGCTATATAAAAACCTATCCATCCATCCTCTTCACCATTGATAACTCACCCCACTCAGTCTCGGTTTTCCAGTCAACCATGAGATTTATGAGTCACTGGTTGGACAGAAATCATTTAAATCTAAACCCAGGAAACACAGGACTAATTTTGACAGGTGGCAGCCAGAAATTCTGGGGCCCTCATTACTGGCCAGGAGAACTAGGCCCCCCTCCCATTCCTACTACATCTGCCAAGAGTCTTGGAGTTATAATATCAATTGACCTGTCTCAAAAATGCCTGTGGGTTTTGTTATATCTTCTTGTGCCTACCTCGTGCGTAAAATCAGAAAGATAAGTAGGATGCCTACCCAAGCAGAATCAAGCAGGTTGTAATGGCTACGGTCTTGTCGCGTCTAGATTATTCCAACGCAATTTATCGTAGTTTACCAGCTGGTCTTATGAAACGGCTGTAGATAGTCCAAAACCAGGCAGTGAGACTGATCTACCGGCAACCTAGGTGGCATCATGCCTCCCCCCTGTTGAAGGAATTGCACTGGCTCCCCATGCCTCAACGCTGTGCAATTAAGATCGGCTGCCTGATATTCAAGTCACTGCACGGTCAGAGTCCCAGATTCATAGACAGTCTCATTTCCAGGTATTCTCCCCCACGGAACCTTCGCTCGACCCATCTCCAGCTATTGTCAACACCTACCTTTAAGTTAAAGCAACATGGAGGAGCCAGGTTTGCAACCCTAGCCCCTAAGTTATGGAATTCTATCCCTCTGGAAATCAGGTCAAGTACTGATCTATTGAAATTCAGGAAATTGCTTACAACCTGGCTGTACAGGCAGGCTTACAACTGATCTGCTTAAATTCCCAGCACTTTTCTAGATCCAGCGCCAAGAAACCAACCGGTGAACGAGCACTTTACAAAACATCATTAACATAACATAAGCTTTCACTCTGGAAAAGTGGTGAGTGAAGTTTACCTGCTTGGCAAGTGTCTACCAAGAGCTGTTCCCATGAGCACCAGGGTCAGTACTAATTAGCATAAGACGGGCCTCAGCCTAGAGTGGCACAGTGGGTGAAAAATGATGGGATTGAGATCCTACTCAGCGCTATTTCAGTAGTTTTACCTTCATAAAATATTCTTCCCATCACTGTTTGTTTGTTTGAAGTAGCACCATAAGAAGTCAAGGATATGTGTAGACATGGTTCCCTTCCTTGTTATCCACAAAATCCAAGGTGTACCTAGTGATGAGTTGTAACAAGGCTAAACGGGGTTTGGAGTTGTTTATCTTTTCTTGCAGAGGGGATGCCACCTGGCAATCTGGGATGGACTGTTCCCATGATGGACATAAGATGGCCCCCTTTCTCGAGGGGCAAGTTAACTGTAAAAACATTTTCTTTGTGATTTTAAAACAGGGTGGATGTTAGTGATCTTGTTTCTTTTTTCTCGAAACAGCTTGGAAGGGGAATACAAATTCCTGATTTAATATGAAAGCCAACATGCAAAAACTTTGGAAACTATGCATATTAATTACATTATTCACAAGAGTTGCAAGAATTTGGTGACCAAAATAAAATGCCACTTAACACATTCATGCTCTAGGAGAGATTCTTCACTTGGTCAGATTCTGATGTCCTGTGTTTCTGCGCACGCACACAACAGCAACATCATCCTAGGCACACCACAAAAGGAACTCCACACAAGGTTATATAAAAATAACTTTTGTATTGTCAAAACGCATTAGATAATAATCTCATAATATGCATTGTGCCAACTGGCACGGGCAATATTCACAAGGGATTATTTACAGGACAGGGCCACATGGGCCACTGTCAGAATCAACACTTTTAGAACTAGAAATACTGTTAGAAATAGCATTTTTGAACATATAACAATCAGAAGTTTCACACATGATGCATAGAACATTCACAGGTGTAGGAAAGACACATGATGTATAAACATACATTCAGCGGTGTACAGAACAAGGCACATGACGCATCAAAACACATTCAGAGGTGTAGGTAAGACACATAATGCATAAAACACATTCAGAGGTGTGACAGGCATAATGGCATATCACATTACGCATAACTCACATTTGGGCCTAACCGGTAAAAATACAGTAGGCAATCTCCTCACTAGTATAAACACATTAGACTTTGCCTCCTAAGAATAAATCATATTTAGGGGCGTAACTCACATAGTGAAAAAATCTCACTAACATAAACCTACATAGGTAAAATAACCTCATAATCACATTGCACAAACATCGCCTTAGGCAATTACTATCAAAAACATAGTAAAACCACATTGCGCAGAAATCACATACCAGCCCCCTGGCCAACTGGCCATCCAATAAGGGGACTCAAAAAGCCCTGTGTCCAGAATGTCAGGGCGCGCTGCCAATGCAGCTCCAGTCAGGGGTGCGCCAACGGCACAAACCTAAACGTTGCAGCTGCCCACTACTTGCTGGGCAGCTGGGAACAACAACAGGGCATAAACGTTGCAGCTGGCACTAAGTGCTGCGCAGCTGTAGCAGGCCTGGCACCACTGTGCCATCTCTGTCCCAGACAGGGACTCTCTCTCCCTTGGTGCCTAAATGGTGCAGCTGCCCACTAATTGCTGGGCAGCTGGGAATCAAATCTGTGGCATGGGCTCTCACTGGCCCCCAAGAATAAAACTGCGCCACATGCTGAGGCTCCAGAGACAAATAGTGCACCATTGGAGCCCTCTAGGCTCTAAAGCAAATGTGGGCATGGGAGCACTCTGGCTCCTTAGAAATAAATGCCCCCAAAATACAGCAGGGGCCCACCTGGACAAGGAAACCGATTGGAGCCACTGAGGGCTCCTAGAAAGAACAAGGCGACTAAGTCCTCCTTGGGACTTCAACACAAATGGCCCCCAATGATGCTGGAGCCTTGGGTCTCTGAAAAAGTATCCATAAACCGTTGGGGCGAACCCGCTGCCATCCGGGGCCGCCCTGCATGCACCAACTATGTCCCCTTAAACTGTGGACAGGACACGGGCCTTGTGGCCCCCACGGGGGCTTTCTAAACCACGCCCACGTTGGAGCGGCCCTCTGAGCATATGGTGCCGCTCAGATTTCATCTCTCTCCCCCCCAGCTCCCGTGGACACTCACCGGGACTCTTGCTGGGGCTCCTCTTGGTGCTCTCTCCCCCCCGCCCTCCTCCCCGGCAGCGCTACTCACCAGCTGCTTCTCCGGGGAGGGGGGTTGTACCACGCTTCAACCGGTCCCCCATCTCGGGACCGGGACTTCGGGAGGCGGAGCCCTCGTGGCTCCAGGCTGACTCCTCGGCCGGGGCTCCCTCCACTGCATGGGAGCCCAGTAACACCCGTGCTAAGCTTTGCTGGCTGCCCCAGGGCTCTCCCTAATTCATGGGAGCCCCGAGCAGCCATCCCTCGGCATGCTTCTCTTTCTGGCCGGCGGCGGGCAGGACTTCCTGCCAGATTGTAGGCCCCGCCCCCGTCCTGGCAAAAGATGCCTGACTTCTGCTTTCTGCGGCGTGAAGGCCGCGGAGGTGATTCAAAGGGGCACAATGAGGGGTGGGCACCCTCGGTTGCTAAAATAAAAGTAGAAACGGGGTGAGCACCCGTTAGACAATTAAATAAATGGGGTGCGATCCATCAATACAAAAAATGCAAATAAGCATAAGAGGGGCAGGAGCGCTTCCCTCCAAGGGAAAACAACAGCGCTCTACCCAGCAAAGGGAAATAAAGCGCTCTCAAGGCTCTTGGGGCATAGGAAAGCCCACAGGAGCGATCCTTATCATCAGAAGGGCCCCAGAAACACAGGATTCAAAGAAAAAGGTCCTGGGGCAAAGTGATGCAAAGAGGACCCCAAGAAAGAAAAGATCCTCCAGGCGTCCAGGTCCATCAGGTATCCAGAGGCTGGTCAGGGCCCAGGGAGGCAAGCCTTCCCCTGGGCCCAAGCAGCAGCACGCCTCTGGCAGGAGTCAAGTCAGAAACAAGAACATTTTGTGAGGGGACACAGCCCTTTTTTATACAGTAAAATCCTTTGTCTAGCAGGGTGCAGGCAGTATGAGAACCAGCTACAACTGGTTATAGGGAACTCCTTTCACTGGCCAGGCTAGGGACATCAGACACACCACAGGGGGTGGAGCCAGCATTATGGAGGGAAAACCCAGCCCTATTCAGGCCCAGGTGCACCCCTCCCCTCACATCAGCAGGCTAATCACTCCATTCACCACCGGGGCAGACCCACCCAGACTCTTGGAGCCAGGCTCATCAGCCAGCTCCAGCCAATCACACGCCAGACACAAATTACACAAACATGCCAACTTCTAGAGGTAGGACTTCCACACTAGACACAATCATGCCGCATATATCATTGTGCAGCATTCAATCTCACGAGTTCGCACATACCACACTCGACCCTGCACTCCCCACACAACAGGAACTACCATGGTCATACATATTCTCCATGCATTCCTATGGGAGGGCAGGTCACTCTCACCACACACACAGAGAGCTCACGCACTTTACACTGTACCACAGTGAAAAAGTGCGCAGAGGCCTAAAATCACCAACACCAGGTCACAGAAACAGGCTAGGAAAAAGCACAAAGTTTCGGGGTGAACCTGCCAAAAAGGGCCAGGTCCAACACAACCCCCTTCCAGCCAAAACGCAGGGTAGACCAATCACTCCACTGATGGGCTTCCCTGCTTTGGGCGACAAAACACGGACACGGGCACGCACGGCAGGGACACCCTCCGGTTCTACGCCATTCTGAACCCACATGGATTTCTCTCAACAACAGCTCTCTGGCCCAACTAGGATACCCCACTGGTACTCTCTAGTAATCCACGGCCAGGACCAGGCCCAATGCCATCCAAATGTCACAGGTCCTGACCACTTCACAGAGTGAGGGGTAGTAACCCCTGTCACACAATAGCCATTCTCCACTCTCCCTCTCAGTGTAGCTACAACTACCACTGATCCTTCAACCTAGGGACCACACCCTCAGGCTGACCAGAGGTCACGGGCAAGAATGCCCCACCCTACCTCTACTTCTGGGGTTCCGCACCCTCCCAGGGAAGCACCCACCAGAACATATCTCTCCCACCAGATCAGGACCTGTCTCCATCACTGGTCTACCACATGGGATCTGGAAACTATTTCACTTCGGAGGTACAAAGCACACAGCACAGTCCCTCGTCAAGCAGGTGGGGGGACACAGCACACAACAAAGTCTCCTTTCCTCTACCTTAGTAGAAATAACAAACTGCAGGTGAGCCCCAGATCACACAGCATGGGCAGCCCCCTCAGTCTCTTCAGCTGATCTACTTTGGCAGAGATTCCTTCTTGACCTGGAAGTTTCCTAATCTCCCAACTTAGGGTATAAACCCTCAGGTTGCACTGGGGTCAGAAGTACACCGTCCCTCTGCACCCCCTTCCAGAGTTCTGCACCCTCCCACCTTGGAGCGGTACCCCTGGAAGCCAAAACCGGTCAGGACACTGATTACAGATGCCCTTCCCTCCAGATCAGGCTGAACCTGAACCTGGCCTCCCCCCTCTTCGGGGAATGACCTCCAGAGGCCCCACAAATGGTCAAGCCACTCTAGATGGTCAAATGCTCAGCGAGCCAGGACTTCTGCACCCTCCACTTAGGAGCGGTACTGCCCAACACCAGGACCGCCGGAGTTCTGGTTACAGACACTCCCCGTCCTCTAGACACAGGAAGATCCTCCTCAAATGACCTGTAAGTACAGCCTAGGCCCCTGACCTGGTGCTCCCTTAGGGAACCCTCCAGGCCCTGAGACAGGGTTTTGGGCCAACGTGGGACACACCGTCCCACACTCACTCCGCCTCCACTGAGACAGGACGTGAGCCCCTACACCCCTACCATCCTACTGGGACCTAGCTGGGCTACACATGAACCTCTTCCCCTACACGGGATGATCAGATACACAAGCCACTACTTTTAGATTAACTCCATAATGCCTCTGCAAGACATCTAGCACACCGCCAGACATCCACCTTCTTCTCCAGTACCTCTGCAGGACCTCCTGCACACCACCAGAGGTACACCTCCCATACAAGCTTCTTTTTTTAAAAAAAACTCACACCAACTCCTCCAGTTCAACACACCACTCATCCACACACTCCCCCTCCAGACTGGTGAGACAGTTCCTCACTGCCTCTGACTCTCAACCTGTAACCCTCTTACTGAGCACCAGGCACCATACTCTGGAAACTGGGAATGGGACTTCATGCACTGGACACATTTTAGCTGCCACCACTGGATCCTACCATACTGGGGAATCCAGACACACACACTACACTCAGGGGATAACCACCCTACCGAACTAGCCATTTCTCCTCCACACTCCCTCTCTTCCATCTACCCACACAGGGACAGGAACAGGGATTAGTCACTGGACCCAGCAAGGGATTCCTTATCTATGGGAACCTCCCCCTCTACTGGCGTCCCGCCCTTTCATTTTCTCTCATCTGCCACTAAACATAAAACCGCAGGAACACCATCTGAAAATGACACTCTTGAGGAAAAACAAAATCACAAACAATAAATCCAAACATGTGACTATCTAGAATGCAGAGTTTTGTAATGTAGCCAGTTGTCGCTGTGGTACTGCACAAACACAAGTCCTAATCCTCACCGCTGTCCACCAATGTTAGAACTGGCTATTTCTGGTTGGCTAAGGCTGACGCCAAAGCCAGGCAGAACCCTCCATTCTAGTTAGGGCAAGGGAGTCACACGCCAAGATAACCCCTGCTCACCCCCTTGGTAGCTTGGCACGAGCAGACAGGCTTATCCCAGAGGCAATGTTTAAAGCATTTGCGCACGCACACAACAGAAACAACATCCTAGGCACACCACAAAAGGAACTCCACACAAGGTTATATAAAAATAACTTTTGTATTGTAAACACACATCAGATAGTATCACACAATATACATGGTGCCAACTGGCACGGGCAATATTCACAAGGGATTATTTACAGGACAGGGCCACATGGGCCACTGTCAGAATCAAAACTTTTAAAACTAGAAATACTGTTAGAAATAGCACTTTCGAACATATAACAATCAGAAGTCTCACACATGATCAATAGAACATTCAGAGGTGTAGGAAAGACACATGATGTATAAACATACATTCAGCGTTGTACAGAACAAGGTACATGACACATCAAAACACATTCAGAGGTGTAGGTAAGACACATAATGCATAAAACACATTCAGAGGTGTCACAGGCATAATGGCATATCACATTACGCATAACTCACATTTGGGCCTAACCGGTAAAAATACAGTAGGCAATCTCCTCACTAGTCTAAACACATTAGACTTTGCCTCCTAAGAATAAATCATATTTAGGGGCGTAACTCACATAGTGAAAACATCTCACTAACATAAACCTACATAGGTAAAATAACCTCATAATCACATTGCGCAAACATCACCTTAGGCAATTACTATCTAAAACATAGTAAAACCACATTGCGCAGAAATCACTTACCAGCTCCCTGGCCAACTGGCCATCCAACAAGGGTATTCAAAAAGCCCTGTGTCCAGAATGTCAGGGTGCGCTGCCAATGCAGCGCCAGTCAGGGGTGCGCCAACGGCGCAAACCTAAATGTTGCAGCTGCCCACTATTTGCTGGGCAGCTGAGAACAACAACAGGGCATAAACGTTGCAGCTGGCACTAAGTGCTGCGCAACTGTAGCAGGCTTGGCACCACTGTGCCATCTCTGTCCCACACAAGGACTCTCTCTCCCTTGGCGCCTAAACGGTGCAGCTGCCCACTAATCGCTGGGCAGCTGGAAATCAAATCTGTGGCATGGGCTCTCACTGGCCCCCAAGAATAAAACTGGGCCACATGCTGAGGCTCCAGAGACAAATAGTGCACCATTGGAGCCCTCTAGGCTCTAAAACAATTGTGGGCATGGGAGCACTCTGGCTCCTTAGAAATAAATGCCCCCAAAATACAGCAGGGGCCCGCCTGGGCAAGTAAACCGGTTGGAGCCACACAGGGCTTCTAGAAAGAACATGGCCCCTAAGTCCTCCTTGGGACATCAACACAAATGGCCCCCAACAATGCTGGAGCCTTGGGCCTCTGAAAAAGTATCCATAAACCGTTGGGGCGGCCCGCTGCCATCCGGGGCCGCCCTGAATGCACCAACTATGTCTCCTTAAACTGTGGACAGGACACGGGCCTTGTGGCCCCCACGGGGGCCTTCTAAACCACGCCCCCGTTGGAGCGGCCCTCTGAGCATATAGGGCCACTCAGATTTCATCTCTCTCCCCCCAGCTCCTGTGGACACTCACCGGGACTCTCGCTGGGGCTCCTCTTGGTGCTCTCTCCTCCCCTGCCCTCCTCCCCGGCAGCGCTACTCACCAGCTGCTTCTCCGGGGAGAGGGGTTGCACCACGCTTCACCCGGTCCCCCATCTCGGGACCGGGACTTCAGGAGGCTGAGCCCTCGTGGCTCCAGGCTCACTCCTCGGCCGGGGCTCCCTCCACTGCATGGGAGCCCAGCAACACCCGTGCTACGCTTTGCTGGCTGCCCCAGGGCTCTCCCTAATTCATGGGAGCCCCGGGTGGCCATCCCTCGGCATGCTTCTCTTTCCGGCCGGCGGCGGCAGGACTTCCTGCCAGATTGCAGGCCTCGCCCCCGTCCCGGCAAAAGATGCCTGACTTCCAGTTTCTGAGGCGCGAGGGCCGCGGAGGTGATTCAAAGGGCACAACGAGGGGTGGGCACCCTCGGTTGCAAAAATAAAAGTAGAAACGGGGTGAGCACCCGTTAGACAATTAAATAAATGAGGTGGCACCCATCAATACAAAAAATGCAAATAAGCGGGGCAGGAGCGCTTCCATCCAAGGGAAAATGACAGCGCTCTGCCCAGCAAGGGAAATAAAGCGCTCTCAAGGCGCTGGGGGCATAGGCAAGCCCACAGGAGTGATCCTTGTCATCAGAAGGGCCCCAGAAAAACAGGATTCAAAGAAAAAGGTCCTGGGGGCAAATTGAAGCAAAGAGGACCCCAAGAAAGAAAAGATCCTCCAGGCATCCAGGTCCATCAGGTATCCAGGGGCTGGGCAGGGCCCAGGGAGGCAAGCCTTCCCCTGGGCCCAAGCAGCAGCACGCCCCTGGCAGGATTCAAGTCAGAAACAAGAAAATTTTGTGAGGGGACACAGCCCTTTTTTATAAAGTAAAATCCTTTGTCTAGCAGGGTGCAGGCAGTGTGAGAACCAGCTACAACTGGTTATAGGGAACTCCTTTCACTGGCCAGGCTAGGGACATCAGATGCACCACAGGGGGTGGAGCCAGAATTGTGGAGGGAAAACCCAGCCCTATTCAGGCCCAGGTGCACCCCTCCCCTCACATCAGCATGCTAATCACTCCATTCACCACCGGGGCAGACCCACCCAGACTCTTGGAGCCAGGCTCACCAGCCAGCTCCAGCCAATCACACGCCAGACACAAATTACAAAAACATGCCAACTTCTAGAAGTGGCACTTCCACACTAGACACAATCATGCCGCATATATCATTGCGCAGCAGTCAATCTCATGAGTTCGCACATACCAAACTCGACCCTGCACTCCTCACACATCAGGAACTACCATGGTCATACATATTCTCCATGCATTCCTATGGGAGGGCAGGTCACTCTCACCACACACAAAGAGAGCTCACGCACTTTACACTGTACCACAGTAAAAAAGTGCGCAGAGGCCTAAAATCACCAACACCAGGTCACAGAAACAGGCTAGGGAAAAAGCAAAAAGTTTCGGGGTGAACCTGCCAAAAAGGGCAGGTCCAAGAGCCATCACCATCCCTGCAAGAATGTTCAATGTTTTTTGACACTTTATATGGCATGTGTCAATATGATTGATACATTCTGATCTCTGGGGACTGAGAGAAACAGACATTCACATTTATACGTTAGAGATGCAAGAAAGTATCTACTGATCAAAAATGGAATGTGCTGCAGCCGACTGTCTCTGCTCTGTTTACCCGAGCATTCCCTCAGATCTACTTCAGTTCATGTATTAAATGTCTATGAATTGCCCAATGGGCTCCGTCTTGTGAGGTCATAACATAGGAGCCAGTGGAAATGGGGAATTCCACAAGTGCAAATGTAGCTACTATCACCCAACACATTCAAGTGGCTTTCAGATTCTCTGTGTGGTATCGCTTTGGTACAGCAGCACTTTCCTTGGGTGGTGGGAATGCTGACATCTTGCTTTGCATTGATGTTGACAAAGAGAATCTATTGCTTTTTATATTACACTTACTGCAATCAAAGGAATTAGATACTGCATACAGGCGATACATTACCCAACTCAAGTGACAGATCTCAGCAGCATCATTAATTAAAATGCCCATCACAATGCATGGTTGGGGGGGAGTTGGACACTGGACCTGGCATTGTGCTGCACCAACCCAAGCTTGCTGCTCCTGCCCCCTCCTCCTTACCATCCATTGTCCACAAGCATGCCCCTGCTTCCTCATAACAGCCCTTTGTGGTGGTTGTTCTGTCACTGCCCGCCCATCTGCCATCAACAGTTAGCTTGCTGCCCCATCCACCTCTTCACTCCTGTCTGTTGTCTAAGTCCATGCACCAATCCCCTTCCTCCTGCCCTGCATGGTCCAATGTGCTGCCACTGCTCTCCATTTAGCTTGATGTGCCTGTCCACTCATCCTGCCCTCCGTTGCCTAATTCTAGGCCTCATTGTTGCCCTCCTGCTTAGCCTCTGTGCTTAGCTTGCTGCTCATACTCTCCTTCCCCTGTCTTCCGATGTCTGTGTGCTTACCCTTGCTCCCTTCATTTTGCTCACTATGTTCCGTGGACCTGTCACTACCCCTCCTATCTACTTTGAGTGTTCCATTGAGCTACCCCTCCCACCTGCCTAGCATGGTCAGATGACTGCTGCCTGTTCCTGCCACCTCCACCCAGCCTGTCCAGGTTCTATGCTCCTATCCCTTCCCTTTTGTCCTCCATGGTGAATTTTGCTGTCACTCCATTCTGCCCTCCATGCTCTGTTGTTCTGTAGCTTCTCCTTGTATCTACCCTACACAGTCTGTTGTGAAGCCCCTTCCCTTGCACTCTCTTGCCTGTGTCTAGCCCCTAACCAGCCCTCCTGTCCTCCATGGTCCTTTACGCATGCCCCTGCCCCCTCCCTCCTGCTATTTAGGCCTGCCTGTTATGCTGCAACTGTCCCTCCTGCCTGTCTGGTATGGGCATCTTGCTGCCCTTGCTCTCTATTGTCCATGCGCATGGCCCTGTCCGCTCTCTATTGATTTCATGGTCTGTTGTACTGTACTACTGTCCTGTTTGACCTGTGTGCTGTATTGTGCTGCTGCAACCCCTGAAGCCTGACCTGTAAGGTCAGTTTAGTGCCCCAAAACCCATTTTCCTCCTGCTCTCTGGTATTCAAGTCCATGTCCCTACCCCTTTCCTCCTGCCCTCAGTGTTCCAATGTACCATACTTGCCAACACTTTGAACTTGGTAAGAGGGTAATCTTGAAGATAAACCTGGGGATTTATTTTCCCCATTGACTTACATGGAAAAAAGTGGATATTTTAAGCAGGCGACAGAGAAAATAATTTCTTATTGGGCCTAAAAACATCCGGAGTCTCCTGCATGAATTGCATCTGTTGGCATGTATGGTTGTACTGGCACTGCCTCTTCCTTCAGTCCTCAGTGGTCTGTTCTCTTCCCACAGCCTCTCTGCCTATCCTCATGGTTGGTTTGTTGCCCTGCCCCCCCCCCCCCTGTCCTCTGCCCTCTATGGTCCGTTGTGCTGCCGCTGCCCCTTTTGCCTGCCCAGCATGGTCAACTTGTTTTCTCTGCACCCTCCTTGCTGCCCTCAATGATCTGCGTCCGTGCCCCTGACATCTGCCTCCCCACAGTATTCTAGCAAACAACTAGATTGCTATAACTCTATATTTATTATAAAAGTGTGGCATGCCTGATGTAATCAAACTTGTGATATCTAAAGAACATCCTTTAGAAATTATAAAATTGAGAGAATCTTATTCCCATAGAAATTATGTTAGTGCTCTAAAATACTAAAATGAGGGCACATTTTCTGAGTTCTCAAATAGCGACAAAGCACTTTTAAATTATTTTCTATTGTGATGTTTTCTGTTCCAGCTGATCACTTGAACATATGTTGCACACTTTTGACATTCGACTATACGTGGGCTACATTTGGGTGATATTTGTGCTCCATTGAGGCTCTTTTCTCTCTTGGGAGACGTATTTGTTATGAAGCCCTCTAATCTCCTCATTTACTGCAGCGTCTTCAGTAGTAAATGCTTCCAGTTTTCTACTTCGATTCCATCGAGATGGCGATCAGATGTGCCACATCTTTGTCATAAATTTAGAATTTTGTCACTCTATTTGCTCATCAGAACACTGTAGTAAACTGCTGATCACAAGGGAGTCAACTGGAAGTCTGCTGCTGGTGTTGAAAAGGCATGTTTCAGTCTCTATGTCAGAATGTTTTAATGAAATGGAAGAGGAAGATATGTGGAAAATCACTTCAAATGTGTCCTAATTTTTCTTTCTATGACAAAATGAAAACCCTCATTTTGTTCCATTAAATTAAATGTTTTACATTTTATCGGTTTGATTCAATCAATATGGATTCAAGTATGCCATATTTTTGTTATAAGTAACACTGTTAGCGCTCTAGTTGTTCTTTAGAGGGAATTACAGGGAATTAACGTGCGGCTGCTCCTTTTGGAAGTACATGATTTACAAACAATGTCAGACTTCATTTCCACATGGCTGAGAAAGATAGTGTGAATTTTCAGAAAATATGCTCTTGTTTTAGCTTCTGAAGCACCTTCCATAACCTCTAATGGGCAAATCATGAGAAGCAGTTTCCTCTCAAACATGTTTAATGCACTCCCAGCAGAAGGCTTTTTCACAGGGTAAAATCACCTTAGACACACTACAATTCTTAAAATTAGTATGGTACTATCAACAAATGATTTCTCCTTCATGTGACCCTCAAAACCTGCCATTCACTACAATGAAATTTTGCTGGGGTGCTATCATGTATATTTGTCCCAAAGCGGCTGCCAGCACTTCCTGGTTGAAGTGCTGACTGCCAATCAGATCAACATGAGATCTGTGCTTTGTCTCCACCCAGATATCCTTGTTTGCTTTCCCTTAGATTTCTCAACAACTACTGAACAGATTTACACCAAATAACTGAAAGCGGGATCTGCGCACCAAAATCTGCCTTCCTGCCAAATCTGGTGAAATTCCGTCCAGCGATTCTGGTTATAGTAGCATTCAAAGCACCTATGGGAATCAACATGGGGAATTGTGTTTGTTTTACTCCCTTTTTTCTCTGCCCCCGCTTGAATTTCAATTTGACAGATCATCCTGAAACTTTCCTTATACAACAACACTCACTGTGTCACTTTTTTTGGAACAGTTCGTGAACATTCGTCGAATGACGGCAAAGATAAAAGGAAGTCACAAAAAGCTTTTTCTATAGACACATGGTCTTAACTATAACGACCTACTGGCGACCACCAGTAAATTACCTATCTATCTATCTATCTATCTATCTATCTATCTATCTATCTATCTATCTATCTATCTATCTATCTATCTATCTATCTATCTATCTATCTATCTATCTATCTATCTATCTATCTATCTATCTATCTATCTATCTATCTATCTATCTATCTATCTATCTATCTGTCTGTCTGTCTGTCTGTCTGTCTGTCTATCTATGTCATGAGTGATGTAATATGTGAGGTCATAAGCAGTGCATTGCGTTGTGTAAGTTACAGTTAGCTCAGGTAACTATAACTGCTGAATTTCTTTTTTTTTTACACTTGAAATTTGAGACTTACTATAACATCCCTGCAACCTTTGTTTTTTCAGTGAATTTATATGTTTTTTTAATTATATCTCCTAACTATAATGTCACTGTAACCTTAGTTTTTTTCTGTGAATATCTAAGATTTTTTAAATTCATTTTCCTACCTATAACATCGCTGTAACCTTTGTTTTTTAGGGAATTTGTAAGGTTTTTTCATTTTTATTTCCTAACTGTAACCTGTAACATTTCAGAGTGTTTGTGTGAGTTGCTGTATAGGTAGGTGGGTGGGTGTGTGGGTGACTGTATGGGTCTCTCACTAGGTGTGATTCGTTTTATGGGTGTTTGTCTGGCTGTATAGGCCTCTGACTGGGGGTGTGAGAGACTGTATATGTGTGTACATGGGTGTTTAAGTGGGTGTAGGAGTGCCTTTGTGGCTCCGTGAGTGGGTGTGTTATTGTCTGAATGGGAAGAAATCTGCAGTTAGACTATTTGTAATTTTTGTAATTTGTGGGGGTATTTGTAGAGCGCAACGGTCGCTCCGGAAGGAGCATCTTGGCGCTGATTTCCAGGTAAAAGATCAGGTTACTTCCTAAAGGTAGAAAAGTTAGATGGCTGCCATGGTGTAGTCGTCGGGAAGATTAAAAATCCAAGTTAGTTCTTTCCTGAAGTGTTTTTCTTGGGTTAAGGACCTCAGGAATTTGGGCATGCTGTTCCAAGCTTTTGTGGCAAGATGATTTAAGGTTTTTCCGCCTTTGGTTTTCAAAAAGAACCCAGTAGGAAGGATTAGATTGTCCTTGGAGGAACGCAGGGATCTGCTGGAGTTGTAGTGAGGGAAACGCTTGATAAGATATTTTGGGAAAATACCTTATCTACGCATTATCTATGCCTTATCTATACCTTATCTACCTTATCTATGCCTTTTCTACCAGATAAGGCAGTACCCAAGGTAAGTTACTTGCCCAACTTATAGGGACATCTAACTGCAGATTCCTAACCCTTATAATTTTTCCCAAGCGCCAGACTAGTTCCGGAAAGAAATTTAGTCCATTAAACAGATAAATATGAGAAATTAATTTCAGCAATGAGAAACTCTAAGAAGATGTTGAATCTGATGGAAAACATCTGACCTTTGCTGTAAGCTCATTAACCATTTGTGCTAATTTATGGGCTGTAAAAAGTACAATCTCTCTGCAGGAGCAACATTAATCATCAGTTAACTTTGATTTGTTTGTATTGCTTAAACACTCCTGGACAATAACAAGTGCTTTTAATCCCATAAGCTATTAATATGCGCACCCTGCAGCTCAGTGGCAGCTGCAGGGGAACCAGAAGTAAGGAAAAAATGTCTGTAACAAAATCAATAACACACTGAGCTAACCATGATATGCTGGTAATTAATGCTGCAGCAGTAATGTTTGTGAAACAGTTGTTTGCACCAGGAATATTTGTAATTAAGTTCTGCTGTGACTGTGGTTGTGCGGCCCCTTTCCCCAGGCCGCACAGAGGGCCCAGAGGACCCCATCCCCCATGGCCTGGCCTAGTAACGCTGGAGGCCCTGGAGCTCACCCAGAGCACCCAGTTAACAGCATTGGGGATCGCGGGGAGCCTGAATGCCCCTGTAATCCCTATTGGCGCCCCACCTCCTGTGGGAGCCAGCTTCACTCCCTCAAGCAGGGAGCTGTTTTAAATAGCAGCTCCCTGCTTGCTGAAGCAATGCTTTCATCTGTTTCCCTGCACGCATATTTGCATGCAGGGAAACAGTTGAAAAGTCTGCTTTCTTCAAGAGAGAGCTGTTTGACTTATGTTTGCTTTCAGCTGTCAGCTCCTACCAAGCAAAAGCAAACACCAACCTACCAAGGGTGGACACCTTGGAATTAGCAGAAGCCAGTCCTGGGAGTGTCAGTACTCAGACTCCACTACAATGTGTATTTTTGCTCCGGGGAGGTGGCAGTCCCTGGGCCGGAGGTCTGCGAGAGACCCCATACATTATTTTTTGAGCCCCAGGGAGGTGGAGGTGGAGGTCCCAGGGGCTGCGGACCAGAATCTATCTTTCAATCAAATTTTGTGTAACTCTGTTTAGCAGTTCGGTTGCAGGTGCGGCTAAAGAGTCTATGGGAATTAACATGGGTAAACATGTTTTGTGACCCCCCTTTTTCTCTGCCCCCGCTTGGTGGACCACCCTGAAACTTTCCAACCAGCAGCTGTAGTAAGCAGCGTAATAGTTCTGAAAATTTTGTGAAGATTTGCGAAAGGGGGCTAAAGATTTAGGCAACTTAAAATCACCTTTGTAATAGAAATTAGGTTATTAAGTCCAAACTATAACTACCTACTGGCGACCCCAATAGGTAATAGATACATACATATATATATCAGGCTCAGCAATCTTGCCTAATTCCTCTGCCCAATCCCCACAACAGCTCAGAAATTCTATTGAATTTTTCTCAAGCACCCTGCAACAGTACAGCTTTGCAAATATAAACCCAACATCTCCCTGCAGTTTAACAGTTCTCCCTCATTCACAGCTGTCAACACAGACAGATACATTCTCAGGTTTCCTATTACTGCTGTGTTACCAGTGCACAAATATTGAAATGCATGAGAACTGTTCCACATACATATGCAGCCTGTTGAGGTAAGGCTCCCCTCCCTGCATTTACTGCCTAAGCGAAGGCGATGCAACAGGTGGTTTGACAGTTATTGAGGTTCCTTTCTCTGTTCACAGGAGCAGCTACTAAACAGTATGAGTACACAGCTTTGAGGGGCTCTGGACAGTATATAAAACTGGTTAGAGATACTCCAATGAATTTGCATTATAATGACGTCATTCTGTCATGTCTGGGTTGGATGGTGTCAGGGACTTTTCACAATGGACTGTTCTAGCTTTGAATACTCCAATACAACGTCCAGCGGTGCGGGCAACAATCGGGCGCACAGGTGTGTAATCTGGGTAATTACATATGCTATCGTTTGAGATGCACTCCACTCTTAGTGGTCCCACCGTCACTGGGCCAATTTTTAAACACAATATAACCTTGATCTGAAAGGAGCATCTTAATTCATCAAGATTCCCAAGTTAATTACTTCTGATGTAGCTCTATTCATAAAAATTCCATAGGCATTTATTTATATATCCAATTAATACATTTTATTAGGCAATGTTCACTTCATAAATCCAGATCACACCATAGTAATCAGTGCCAGCCGACGTGATTCATCCATTAGGGACATCATCAGGGCTTGAAACATTGTTAATCGCACTTAGTTTCTATCCGGATACGTCCCTAGGCAGCATCCAATTGTCCCTCCAATTGTACGTGTGATCTTCCAGTTACTCGGTTCGAATCAAAATGAAATCCATCTGGTTGGTGCAATCCCTTGCAGCATGTTCACCCCTCCCCTAAAGGAAGACACAAAGGGGAGCAGGGGAGCGGGATTCCTCCCTTACTCGTTACCAGAGTCTCTGTGATTTATGCTAATTGTGTCTATACTGACCTCCTACATTTGAACCATTCTGTAAAACTTGGAGTTATATTGGAAACAAACAAACAAATGTATGGCTCCCGGCATCTTACAGCTTGGTGATTGTGCCAACCAGCGAGCGATTATTGTTTTGGCAGAAAATTGACTGCGTGGGGGGTGCTGTGATGGACAAAGGTTGAGGCAACCTGTGGCTTGATATGTTGGCCCCTCATGGTGGTCGCCGTCTTTACATTGACATTGACTTATGTGCAACATTTTCAACCTCCCAGACCTATGACTTCTACAAGCTGTAGGATTTACTTAAAAAATCCTGACTTGGAACATTAGTGTTAGATCTTGTTACAACTGATGTATACTGCACTTAACCATACCTGACCTTTGTTGATGAAGGGGGTCCACTGACCAGAAGATCTTATTTGCTTCTTTAAAAGAGATAGGAACAGCTACGGCTTCTGCCTAATGGTCCCTTGACTCAAGAAATATATTTTCTTTCCGGCCAATTTTCATGCAATCTGTGATCACAAGTTTTCTTCTGTCTGTATTGAAATCTATGACGGAAGCCTCTTTCAATCCACGCAGAAGAGACCGATGGGAGAGCCGTGTTGAAAGATCATTCAGAGAAGATGGTGTGAATAATGGTCGAGCCTTCCAGTAGCAAGACTGACCGCTTTGGAAATCCTTAATCCTATCCTCAAGACTCGATTGAAACAGAACATGCTAAAAAACATCTTTTATTCCACAGTCTTTGGCCAGCTGAACCAGCTGTAGACTTTATAGCTTGTATCCGGCTTCTCTGGTCAGATGTCTAGGACCAATGATCGGCTGTTGGTCAATGATGAAGGATTTTCAATCTACTCGCCGCCAGAAGACATTACCTATGATTCGACTATTCACTGCCAGAAGACTTTACCTAAGATTCGACTACTCACTTCCAGAAGATATTACCTATGATTTGATTACTCACCGCCAGAAGACATTAACGATGATGCGACTACTCACTTGTGGATGACAGCATCCATTTTAAGTAGGTCCTTGGATCTACTGTCTCGATCACCATCAGATACTTAATTTCTGGACCTGCTTAAAATGTTACTGCACCTTCCATGGTGCTCCAGGCATCATTATCCACAGGGCTCCTGGTTTTATGGTGTTTATTTTTTAACATTTCCATCTATATCTACCCATATGTATTTTTGGACCATCTTATTTGTATTTACATTTATTTTGTGTTTTCTGAATAAATTAAGTTGGATTTTGTATTTTTCCACGATAATTTAACTGAGAAATATGGACTTCTACTTTGATGCCCGTCAGGTTTTATCAGATGAAATAGCAAAGTATAATAAAACAACACGCCTATATGAAAGTATTAACATTATACAACAAAAATATATTTAGACAAGCATTGATTTAGGGAAATCTCCACTAGTGTTGTAACTCCCCTCGCTGTCTGTCTGCCCCCCCCCATTGGCTTGGAATTCATGCCTGGAGAGTCACTCAAAAGAAACTCAATGTTCTGTATTTTTCTGCTTTTAAAATTAAATACGGAATGGAAACGTTTTCTGTCTGTATGTATATGTAAAAACATTAAAATTTGAAAACTGGGCGCCCTAGTTATCCAGTTTAAAGACTTATGTAAAACCCACACATGCATGATTGACCCTCCTGTCCGGTCAATGGTGCTGATCACTGTGCAGCTTGTATCACAGCAGAGCCCACTATCGGCCTTTTATGAAGCAAAGTCAGACTGCCCGAAGCCAGAGGAACTACTCTTGAATGTGTAGCTTTTCATAGGACAATGATCCGGAGAGCTCTGTTGTCTGGACCGGATGTTGATGCATTGCAAGTAAATGTAAGTTTCTTATAAGTGTGCACATTTATGTGCAGAGTCCCATGACTCCTCCTAAACATTCTTTTAGAGTTTTTGCTATTCACAATACAGGTGTAAAAACCCTCTTGGAAAGGTGAAGGTTTCCAGTTCTACTTTCACATCTGTTAAGTGACATTCTTAAAGCTGGCTGGTCCGTCTGCGTGGAACTGTGCGTAGAGCGCAATAGCGTACAAGGGCGCAGAGTGGGAGGGGCTGACCATTGTGCACAACCACATTTTTTCCTCTACAGGGAACGTGAAGGGTAAGCCCTTACCCCCCCCCCCCCCCCCCACCCTTACCAGATCTGGTGCGAGCTGCCCCTTCTCATCCTGGAATGGGATTTACTCTCAACCTTGGCAGCTGCACATTGCTAACCACGTGCAGCTTGGGAAGGGTCACATTTTGATTTGTGAAACCTTACGAGTGACCCACTCCCTGTGTTGCCCGCGTCCCTCCCCTTACATGGGATTTACTACTGCAGATTTCTTCGCACTCACACTCCATTTACACCTGCTAGGAATCCTCTTGGGAGTTCCTGACAGCCTTAAATGTGGCCAGGATGAGTTTTATGGACCGGGCTCGTAACCTTCTCCCATCTCTTTGAGGGGGTGTCCGATGCTTCAATGCTCCTCTCTTTCTGCCCCGGTCCATGGCTTCCTTCAGTCTTGTGTCTCAGAGTTACTTGTCTTCTTTCCTCACCGAGCTCCACCTCCTGCTCTTCGTTTACTTCTTGCTAACTGTTGTTTCCCCCTCTAAGGGCCCCCTGTCTCCATCTTCTCCTTCCTTTCCAGTTTTAACTCAAGAAGGAAGCTCTAACTGATCTGGGACAGAGAAGCGAAGGAAAGTCCTCAATTTGTGGAGGAAAGCCTCTCTTCCACCACACTCTACCCAAAGTCAAGGAAATTCCACCGGTGGCTTCTGATTGCAAGACTCCTTCCAGATATCTGAGGGTTCCCCATCACATCCAGCTATAAATCAGCCCATATATTTCTATATATAAATATTTCTGGAGGGAATGACCCGACCACTTACCAGGAGCTCCAGGCGGAGGTTGAGGAGGGGCGGCCAACGCCAGGGACAGCAAGGCGGCGAGGAGCAGAAGGATCCTCATGGTAACTAGCGTCTGTCTCTCAAGAAGGTTTCAAAAGTGAGGAGCTAGCGATGGATGCAACCCATAAGCCATGCTGCATTTATACGCAACCAAGGAGCGGCCTCAGTCGCGACACAGGAGCCGTCATGGAAACATTTGGGACCCTATATTTTTCAGATTTGCATGTTTCCATGATGCTCAAATTCAAATGCTTTTGGGTCACCGAAGAGATCAGTTCCATGAAAGTCAAACACTGAAAAAAAAAATACTCCAATAGGTAGGGTAATTATTAGTCCAATTGTTCATGAATTCTCCACCTCTGGGCTTGTAGAAGTCTCTGTTGACACATTAGCCAGGAGCTACGACCCACTCAATGCACAGATCCAATGGCCAGTTCCACAAAGACCCTTGCCAATTAAGAAGGCAAAAAGATTTGTCCACTCCAGTAACAGAGACAGGAATAACTCTTGCTTATCATCTGATACAAAGAGGTGGTTTCACCTTACAACAGGGCGGGGTGGCGCTTCATACCTGGTCTTATGCCGAAGAGCGAAGAGCGCAGTGTTGTGATGTGTTGTCGCAGTAAAAGGACAGTGAGCCTCTTTGAGGGTCTCCTGTGCGGGTGTCTGCTCCAGAGAAGCACAATTGCAGCACCGCCTCTGATCGCCAGAAGCCATACATAATCTAGAAAAAAGTAACAAATCTAAACATCATATCACCCCTCCTGTATTTGAGCAGATTTGCACAAATGCCCAGGAGTACTCCAGGAAATCTTTGCAAATTATAGATGTGCTTGTCCACTCCTTAACCCCAATATTTACTGCTGCAGAAGTGCTTTAGAGATTCAAATTATGAACAAAACATGGAGGTGCTAATGGAACCTTTCTGCGTCTTTTCTGACTTTACTCCGACTCTTTTAGGAATACATTTATAAGGATAAACCATTGGGCCTGGGCGTGAATGTCCGCAAGTTTGCAACTTTGCAGATGTTCATCGCCTTCCCAATGTCCTGATAGATGCTTCTCCCATCAGACCACGCGTTCCAACTTCTACCTAAAACTTCAGACATTAGGAACTCACCCTCACACATTTATCCTAGTCGCAGCTTCTACCGCCTGAAGTATATGGTAGAAGATCCAAATTTTGTGATGCAGAATCAAACGTTTATGTCCAGAGAAAGCCTATCTTGACCACTACAGCAGGACTTGACTGCCAAAACAGTATTGTTCACTGAACCCAATGTGAGTTGCTTAGGCTACAGTTTACTGAGTTTACGGTTATGGGGCCTGGCTTGAGAGCACAGCTGTCGCCAGATCTTACGCAATCAACCTAAAAAAGAGCTTTTGACAGTGCTAGAGAGAGACATTTGCTCCTCCCACGTGTTGGTGGACATGTGGACATGTTATGATGTGCAGAAGTTGTCTACTACAGCAGAAAAGGTGCTTCCCCTCCACACAGCTGTGATTATTGTGTTTGTTATCCTACTGTCTGAGCCAGCAGCAGTATAGAGGAGTCTCACTATCACCCATAAAGCATCAAGCTTACATGTCACATTTATGGGGGGGACACATGTAGCATTAACAGCAATGCGGGCAAAGTGTCTTAAATATGGAGTTAATTTACGGGTTTTTTTTGGCAGAAGCACAGATGGAAGAAGGGCAGTAATGGGGAAAATATTGCTATTTTCCAGCCACAGGACATTCCCTTCCCTTTCCATCATTAACCTTAGACCTCAGAGTGCAGTTGTGTGTTTGAGAGCAGTGTGGGATACCCAGGGCTACACTCATCTACATGCATTCTTTCATCTGGCTTGACAGCACACCCTATGTGATAAACAAACAGAACTTTTGGAATACCAGTGGGACAGAGGCTTGGGCTCTGCCCACATGGTGCTTTTCCCAAGTACAGAATTTAATTGGGCCGAATGTGTGTGCTTTCACTAACAAGAAGGCGTGTATGGTTGGGAAGAGGTGTGGCGCTGCGGCCAGGGCTACTGACACCGAACACTGGGGCTCACGGTTCGATCCCCGGCACCAGTGGCAGGTCAGCTCAGCACCATGTGACTCTGGGCAATATCTTGCTTAATCTTCCTGACGGCCCCCAGCACCGGAATGCCTCCGGGTAGCTGTGCGCTTTACAAATACTGGATTTACATTTATGGTTCTTTTTGTAATGAGGCAAAGCTTATCATCGATACAGCCGGACTGAGCTGATAGTGGCAAGTCAACGATGATGGATGTTAGCTTTATCTGTTTATTATAAATTGTTACGATAAAGGCAGCAGGCCTGATGTATTTTTTGTGAAAAGCATGACTTAAAATCAATAGCATCCAAAGGTGGATTGTTATTACTCTGTACCCACGCACGCAACCTGGGATTCATCCTGGACTCATCCCTCACGATGACCAAGCAAGTCAACGCCATCTCCTCCACCTGCTTCAACACCCTGCGCAAGCTCCAAAAAATCTTCCGGTGGATCCCCACCGGAACCAGAAAGGCGGTCACCCAAACACTTGTCACCAGCCGACTAGACTACGGGAACACCCTCTACGCTGGAACGACGCCCAAACTTCAGAAAAGACTCCAGCGCATACAGAACGCATCCGCACGACTCATCCTCGACATCCCTCGCCACAGCCACATCTCCGCCCACCTGAGAGATCTGCACTGGCTCCCCGTCAACAAGAGGATCACGTTCAGGCTCCTCACCCACGCACACAAAGCTCTCCTCGACATGGGCCCCGAATACCTCAACGACCGCCTCACGTTCTACACGCCAACTCACCAGCTTCGCTCCGCCAGCCTCGCCCTCGCCTCCGTCCCACAGATTCGCAGAGCCACCACCAGAGGAAGATCATTCTCCTACCTGGCTGCCAAGACTTTGAACTCCCTCTCCGCCCACCTACGACTGACCCAGGACCATCTCACCTTCAGGAAACACCTCAAGACCTGGCTATTCGAGCAGTAACAGCACCCCCACCCCCCTCCCTCGGTGCCTTGAGACCCTCACGGATGAGCAGCGCGCTCTATAAATGTACTGATTGATTGATTGATTGATATTAAAGCCTACAGATAGGTATCTTGTTACGTGGAATTTAACAGATTACTTTAGTAGGCCATAAGATTGGTGTTGGTTACCCCCCGACAAACCATGGATATAGAAAATTTGCTCTTTGTGAAAACGTATTAGGTCCTCATAGGAGAGCTAGTCAACTGCTCAGCCAATTGTAATTTTGTATAACTTCATGATTTTTTGACTGGGTTCCTGAGGGTCGCCATATGGAAAATTGTCCACTTAAAAAAATAGCCCTGAGTTGGCTTTGCTGATAAACAATAAGCCTGATTGGTGCCGGCAGCCAGAACTCAGTGTAGTTGATCAAGAAGACCAAGATAAAGTATGCCTCCAGAGGAAAACCAGAAAAACTTAAGCATAGATCACATGACAGACTAGCATAGTGTCTGCATAGTCAGCAAGGCAAAGAAAATCATGGCATATAGCCCCAAAACGTTACCTTATGTGAGATTTTAGACGGAAAAACCATACACATCTAGTAGTGAGATATGATACAATAGGGTTGAACTAGCAATTTATCATCCCAGGGAGCTTATGAACATTCTAAAATATAAGTTACTATCAATAAGATACATCTAGAGAAAGCTGATTCTACTGCATATTAATGGGTGAAGTGTGCATAGTAAAGGAGGGAAGTGAGTGACATAGTGTTCAGCGCCGGAGTGGAAACGCAAATCAGCTCTGGTAATTAAGTTGGACTGGCCCTGGGGCTGGGGGGAGAATGAGGGGGAGGGTGTTTGGGGGGATGAGGGTTGGAAACACTGCTGCTGCACTTTTGTTACAACACTGCTGCGAAACCGGCGCCCAGTAACAAAAATGGCCAACAACAGTCAAACAACGGCATCCAAACTTCGGCCCACCTGGAAAACACCCGGTGCCCGCTATGGCCAGTCTGGCCCTGATGGTGTTATGTAATACATTAAACAGTTGAACTCATGAGTAGCCACTAGAAATACTTAAGAAAAGAACCTTGAAAGTTACGAAGACAGGAACTTCCTGGCCGTGGTTTCTTAGACAAGAACACAAAATAATACAATTTATTAATATAGAATCTATGTGCCCTGTTCTGTTTTGCTGATTTTCTGAAAGGAAAAGCACACAGAGAAACAGATACACATGGAAAAGCTTGTTCACATAAAATAATAGGGCACACTTTATTCTGCAAATAGGAATAGATGTCAGTGGAGCTAGCTGCGGCCCAGCCATGCTAACTTTTGCTTATTGAATTAGATATTCATTTCCTAATTAATAAAAACACTTTAACAACTGCTTGAAGGAAAGTCTGCCGGGAAGTAGGCCCCCGGGGAGCTGTGAAGGAAGAACTGTATGTCAGCCCGATGTAGGCTGTGGAAAGGTCTGTCCTGCTGGGCCGGTTGGTAAGGCCATGTGTCACTGACCCCTCCCCCCACAGTGTGCCCCAGAGTGAAGGGACCTGCTTACCGAATCCGTGTTCACATTGGCACTTGTGGGCACCACCTGACCTGTCCGCGGAGAGTGGCAGAAGGTGCCAGAGAGGGCTCAAAACCTGACCGGTGGCAATCACTGCTTTCTGCCCCTTCCACTTGTGGCAGGGTATTTCATCGTGTTTTGGAGACTCCTAATCATTGGCCCTCGCTATCCTTCCTGTGTTATCCACATCACTTGAGTTTTTTACGTATCTTCCTATTTTAGGTGGTATCCGTGATTCTTTATCGTTATAAATCCTTGTGCACAATAAAACCCACCAAACCACATAGATTTTAGCAGTTTCCCATTTCTGGTGATTTTGTACCTGATAAAATGATTGTAATAAAATGTTTTGTTTGCGGTACAATAGTGAATTATCTCCTGATGAAGAACCTCTGGAAGGTTCCAAATGCATTGAGGACTGCAGGAGAGGCGGGCATAAAATTATTCATAGTCAAGACTCAAGACATCAGTGTTACCAAACATGGATTGACATGGACAAAGAATGTATCAACTACATACTACTGATGTCACCTGGCAAGAATAATAATAATGAGAGGAAGGAATAGTAGTGTGTGTAGAATGCAGTGGCAGCCGGTACCCTAAATATGTGGTGGGGCTACCACTATTCAAGAAAAGAGAGAGGGGCCCTATAACACCAAAAGGGTAGGGTACCAACTGACCAAAGTCATACAACAATTTCCCCTTGGGAGCAGATAATATGATATCACACAAACACACTCTAAATTCCTTTCAACAGTAATAGATTCACTTCACAAACCACATACTGTGAGCCAGAAAGTCAAATCAGTGCAAAACATAATTTAAAAAGTATAGCTTTCAATGTATTATAATATTGCAATACATAAACAGCTAATTCCCAAGTTTAAAAACAATTCAATGACTGGTATGAAATACCAATGTACTATTTAGGTTAAAAACATTTTCATAATAAAAAATAAATAATCACAAACCTCAATAAAAAGTGGGACAAAAAGCAGCACGAAACATTAATTTCATATCAAGGAATAATAACAGTAATACGACATATGGATATGCACACAGTTTAGATACGGAAATTCATGTTTGATTTCAGTATAACAGGTGAAACATTTATCATTTATCCGTGATAGATTCCACTAAAAACAGGCATTGACGCGTTTCGGTGGGTCCTCTGAAAATAACTCCCAACCGCCTTCAGGAAAAATAGATCAAGAATTATTGCCATAGAATAGTAAATTTCTGCAGAAAAGATCGTGGGCAGTTGAATAAAAGTTGAAATTGAGGAAAAGAGCAAGGCAATAGTCCATCAAAGAGATGGTTAACCCACATGACGCCCCTTAGAGTTCCAAGGGATGGGCCTGTTATTTAAAAGGACATGCAAATTATACCAAATGGGGGTGTTTAAAAATGATTCACGTGTGATGGTATTCGGGAGAACCAAGGGCTTTAGAAGAGAAGAAGTATGTTTGAATAAAGGAAATGAAGTATGTGGAGATTTGATAGAGAAGCACACCACTTCCCCGAAGGACAAGGGTAGTAATAAAGTTTGTTCAATGAGGAGCCAAGGAGGAGTAAAGGGGGAAGGGTCCGATGAAAGCCATCGCGATGCCTAGCGTAGAGAAAAGGATTTATGGTAGAGGCAGAAATCTGGAAATTTAACTCCACCATTAGATTTAGATTTGCGAAGGGCTACAAGAGAAATTCTAGCTTTTTTATACTTCCAAAGAAACTTCGAAAGAGAGGAATCAATACGTTTAAAATATAGGGCAGGGACATGAACAGGTAACATGGAAATAATATAAATAAGAATAGGGGCTATCATCATCTTAATTGAATCCAATCGACCCCACCAGGAAAGAAAAAGAGGGTTCCAGGAAGAAAACAGTTGATCAATTCGGGATAAAACTGCAGACATATTTAATTTAATTGAAGAGGAGATGGAGTTGGAAAACCAAATTCCTAGATATTTAATCTTTGAACTATTCTAGGTGAAGCCAGTCAAGGAGAAAAGATGAGGAACACAAGTTTTGGTTAAAGGAAGAATTTCAGTTTTATCTGAGTTAATCTTATAACCTGAGACAAGAGAGAAGGCGTCAAATTCAGATAATAAAGGGGGAATGGACACTTCTGGATTAGAAATAAACAAAAGGATATCATCTGCATATGCAGAATTGTTCAATTGGTTATCACCATAGGGAAAACCTGAAATGGAATTATTGTTGCGAAAGGAGGACAGAAACGGTTCAAGAGCTAGGACAAAAAGAAGTGGGGACAGTGGGCAGCCTTGACGAACTCCTCGCTGAAGAGTAAAGGATGAGGAAAGCTGACCAATCACAAGCACTGAGGCTTTGGGTGCAGAATATAACGGAGAGAAAAGGGATATGAACTTGGGACCAAAGCCATGCCAACGTAATGAAACAAACAAAAAAGACCTATCGACCCTCTCAAAAGCTTTTTCTGCGTCAACAGAGCTAGCGGCAAGAGGTATAGAAAGAGATGGGGCTTTATTCAAAACATTAAGAAAACAACGAGAATTATCAGAGGTGAGTCTACCTTTAACAAAGCCACATTGCTCCTTGCCTATAAGATGTGGCATAAAGGGGTCTAAGCATAACACAATTAATTTAGCAAACAATTTCTAGTCCACATTAACTAAAGAAATCGGATGATATTTTTTACAAAATTTGGGGTCACGACCTTTTTTCGGGATAAGACAGATGGTGGCATCATGAAAAGTACCTTCTGCCTTACCAGAGGATGTATGATGTTACCACGCGATCAAAATGATCGCGGTACATCACAACGCAACTTTTACAACGCAAGTCATTACCACGACTTGCACTGTAGGGTGCTGGACTTAGGAATAGTATAATTTACTATTCCAACTCCAGCCTACGTACAGTAGGGAAGGTGTTGGAATAGTAAATCTACTATTCCTTAGTCTAGAGCGCCATCCAGTGCAAGTCGTGGTAACGACTTGCGTTTTAAAATCTGCGTTGTGATGGCACTGCAGTGTTTTGACCACGTTGTAAAGGTTGTTTACCTTACCAGATGAGTAGAATGACTGAAAGAGTGTTAAAAGTTTGGGCAGTAAAAGATCAGAGAAGTGTAAATAAAATGCAACAGGAAAACCATCAGGACCGGGTGTTTTACCTTTAGTAAGGGATGTTAAAGCTACAGAAAGTTCATGTAATGAGAGATCAAGTTCAAGGTCTGGAAAGTTGAGATGAGAATTAGAAGATTTAGGAAGATTCTCAAAGTACTTCTGAATAAGAGAAGGAGTAGGAGGAGATTCTTGAGAGTAGAGCTGCTGATAAAACAATTGAAATTGGTTGAATATTTCCTTATCTTTATGCAGGAGAATATAATCAGGGGAGTAAGTAGACTCTATAAGAGTACACTCTTTACAAGATTTAAGATAATTAGCTAAGAGTTTGCCAGATTTATTACGACCACCATAGTAACGAGCACTACTACGAAGGAGTATTGAAGATGCATTATCAGTAGTAAATTTATTAAATTCTAATTTTGCTCGTAAAAGATCTGGTGACATACATTTATCCGAAGAAGTATAGAATTTATGTTCTAAAGATTTTATATGCGCTAGGGGTTTTTATGTTTCTGAAGATATTGCTTTTTTTTCCTAGAGACAAAATCAATACTGAATACTCGTGCAGTGGCTTTAAAGGAGTCTCAGAGGATATGAGGAGGGGTACTAGGAGCATAATTAAGTAGAAAGAAGTCCTTAGTAAAGGAGCAGAATGATGAAGAGAAGTTAGGATCTGTAAGAAGTGTGCTATTAAAACACCAACGAGATGGCTTGGGACGCGGAGGAAGCAAATCAAGATCCTTTACAATGGGAGCAAGGTCCAAAATAAACTATGGGTTCAATAGAAAAAGACAGTAAGTTTTGAGATAGGGTTTTAGAGAGAAAAATGTAGTCCAGTTGAGAGAAAGAAGTGTGAAGAGGAGAAAAAAAGAATAGTCCAAAGTGTCAGGATGGGAGAGTCTCCGAGAATCAGTAAGATGTGATTGCAAAATAGTGTCAAGCAATTGTTTACGTGTTTTATGAGGGAGGAAGCGAACTGAGGATTTACGATCAAGGAATGGGTCAACAATCTGGTTACAATCTCCACCTAAAATAAATAATTCATCTTTATGCTGAATACACTTGATCGTAATTAGAGGCCAGAAAGAACAGTCAGGCTGAGTAGGACCATAGACATTAAAAACAGTTAAAGGTATAGAATAATTAGTAACTTAGTTAATATCCATCTACCATCGTTGTCATGTTCTTGTGGCTAAACTTTACATTTTAACTTTTTATGACATAAAATGGCAACTCCATTCTTTTCGTTGTTGGAGGGGGAGAATAAGACTGTACCAACCCAATTCCTTTTTAATTTAAGGGATTCAATATCAGTAAGGTGGGTTTCTTGTAAAAGGACAAACTCAGGGTTGTAAGATGCTAAATGTGAGAGGACTCTCTGCCATTTAATGGGATTAATAAAACCTTTTACATTCCAGGAAACAACTCTGAATTTATATAAAATTAATAGAAACAAAAAATGCAAAAAAGTTTATACATAACAAACAGCCGAAAAATAAGAGGGGGAGTAAAAAGATATGATTATAATGAGGCACATCACAAACAAGGCCAGGGTGAAGTAAAGAAAGGAAAAGGAAATCTATACAAATATGGAAAGTGATAGTAAAAGGGCAAAGATGGAAGAAAAATGCGTAGAACCAGAGAATAAAGCGTTTGAAACAATGAATAGGGAGAAGGTAAAAGAGAGGAGAGGGACGGAAAAAAGGGCAGGGGAAAAAGAAGGGAAAGAAGAGGAAAGCACCGTAAGTGGAAAAGATAAAATAGCAGTAGAGACAGGACATATCCAGAAGGACGACTGAAAATAACATACCTGAGGGGACATACAAGAGGGAAATGGGGCAATGGCGACACTCTACAAGATGGACCGCTCGAAGAAGGGGAATCCAAACCGCACCAGGACATAAAAAACCAAAGGGAAGGGACCACATGGGATGAGAGAACAAATATCACAAACCTGTGTAAGGATATATAAAAGAGAAAACAAATGACAATAGGGAAACAACATTAGGGATGCATATTATAATGTATATAACAAACAAGACTATATAATAACATATTCAAAAGCATCTAAATGTAAATTTTAATGTAGAACACCATCAAGGCCGCACCAGAAATGCTGTAACAGAACAAACAATAAAGATAAATATTAAGTTACTCAGCCATTAGAAGTATCCATGCCACTATTGGAATGAATATGAATAAAGTTCTTAGGCTCTCCAGGGTCTTGAAAAGTCCATGTTCGATTTTGGTGAGTGACCTTGAAAATACATGGATGAAACAGGCCATATCTATCTCCAAGAGAACGCAAGGGCGCACAAAGTTTGAGAAACTCTTTCCTTCTTGATGCAGTGGCATTGGAAACATCTTGAGAGAGGAATACTCTCTGGCCCAGCCAAGAAACTTGATGCTTGGCTCTAGCTGCAGAAAGGACTGAGAGAAGATCCGTGAATTTCAAGAAAAGAATGATGACTCCTCGTGGTTTCGTTGAAGTAGATGAACGTGGACCAAGTCTAAGGGCTCTTTGGATGGCGAGAGAAGTAGTGGACTGCATGTCCAGTAGTTTCGGAATAAAAGAGGTGAAAAATGTCACAGGATCATCACCCTCTAAAGATTCTATTAAACTGTAAATACGAAGATTATTCCTCCTATTCCTATTGTCATATGGTGACTACGTTTCTATATATTGTGTTAAGTTAGCATGAGCTTATTAAATGTTTAAACGCCATATTTTCTTTCAGCTTCGGTTTGCACACAACACCTAATTGTTATTGTAGCTTTCAACCTAGACGAAAGATGTGATTTATTTGAGAATAATATGTTATTGCTCTGGTATAAGTCGTGCTTGGTACACTTGGTACAACTGTCTGCACACCGAGAACTGCACACTCTAGAAATAACCTAACACAAGGTTGCTGAAGGCCTGATCCTCGCACCACGTTAGACATAACACAAATAATGTTGCTGCCAACATTGGGCTCCACGCGGGTTTAAGATAGAGTTACAGGGAATTAATCAACACACTTGATGCTTCGCATGCAGAGAGCTGGTAGCTGTTGATGTGATCCACTCCTACTGAGAATTAGAGGTATAGGCCCGCCCTGCTAGAACCCAAACGAGACCTTCTTAGATATAATATAATATACTGAATAGGGTGCGCGAAATATAGGTGATACAGAATTCTATAGATTTTTGCATCATAACATGCTATCACCTTTTGCTTATTATGGATTAGTGACTATGCTGCTAACTCTGATTTTTATAATATGTATGTTGGTATTATACAAGATACTGCGTTTGAGAACCTTGCATTGAAAAATAAACATTTCAAACTTGCACGTGTGTTCTTTGCCTCCCAGTTTCGGTTTGTAATGATTATATAACGAAAGAGTGTTCATGTGTTCCACGATACCTGAGGTACCCTAAGCTCATGTTCTGGATTGTCTAAGTCATTGGGAAGTAATTACTACCGATGAGACACTGTAGCTAGCTTGGTAAGGGGATTTCTGAAACAAAGGTGAGTTTTGGGTCACCCTAACTCACCCAGGTTCTAGATCTCTGTGCACAGTTCTGTGGGAGAACGGAAACCCTGCTACATGGCGCCCAACGTTGTTGGCCTTATATCATGACACTCGAGTAGTATTTCATTCAAACCTTAACCCCTTCATTCCCGTTTCCGGAAAACGGCGGTGTCGGACAAACCTACCTATTTTTGAAATAGGTCTTTTTTCAAGCTTGAATCTATCTAAAAACGGTTTCATTGAATTGATACCCAATTGTGCTACAAAGTAATCTTTGCTTTTTCACTTTCCTGTGCTAACATGGCACAAGCCGTGGACATCCCGCAGCATAGTCGCATTGCGGTGCGTGACCATTTGCGGGCTTATAATGTCCCTATGGAAGGCTTGGCTGTTGTTTTAGTGGTGAGTGCGGAACATGCTTACCCGTACAAACTATTTTATTCGTGGGTGACATTTCCGGCGGTGAACGCTAATTCTGGTGTTTTCCACACCTACACTGCTACGGCTGTACCGGCTGCATATGCTCCGTACAGGGCACTGGAGGTTCCTATTGACGCTTGGCAGCATGGAGTTTGGTTTGGTGGCCCCTACCACACGCTTTAACCGCTCCGAGGTTGGGTCCTTTGTCCATTCCGGGCACTCCTTGGCCTGCTTTGGCTGGATTCACTCTTCACCCTAATCACGCCACTTGCAACGTGGCTGATCTGCGGCAACTTCATGAAGTCGCAGTGGCAGTGATTAGAGCGCTTGTTCATTACACTAGCCGTAATGTTCAAGACGTAGCCCCTAGGGGTGCACAGCTTCGTGCAGAACAGGCTGGTTTGAAAATCAATCCTGTCATGGTGAATTCCGTGATGGGCAAAAAGCCGCAGGACAAGGATGATTTTCCGTTCTGGCTTGCAGAGAAATTCGGCCAGCTGGAAGCTGTGTTTCCTAATACGAATCCCGGTGATAAGCACCGGATTCTTACACTAAGTTTACCGAAAGATTTGGCACCTGAGCATGTTGACTGTGAGACCTGGGGTAAGACTTTTGCAGCGGTCTATTCAAGGTGCTACTACCCCGTCTGTGACCAATCTGGGTGCGGTCCTTAAACGTGTTCAGGATGAACACGGACCGGAGTCGGCGGTCGTATTGGGTATGCGCCTGTGTGGCTCCTTTGATGTAGTTTGCGATCTGATCCTTGCAAATGTCAAGGGAGATGCAGTGAACTTTCAGGTTGCTAACGCTTTAGCGTTAATTCCCGAGGCCGAGAGACCCCATCAGTTGGCAAGGATCATTGTGGCTGCTTATAAAACGGTTGGCCGCAATGCGAAGGGGCTTAAGGCTTTTCCTGATAAAGAGAAAAAGCAGCCCCAGGGTCAGACATCGGATACTAGTGGTCAACAAAAGTCCAACAAACAAAATTGGCCTAAAAAGCAGAATCAGGGTAAGCAACAACAACAACAAACACAGGTTTCTGCTCCTGCGTCTCCGTTGCCTGCGCAGTCGGATCGTGTTTATGATTTGCGCGACCGCGTGATGATTAAATCGCCTGAGAGGTTTCAGGCTTCTGACCAACGCTCTCCTCGTTCCTTTCAGGACTCATCGGCTCCGTCAACCGGTGGTGGAGGGGGCGGCAGGGGCCGGAGTGGCCAGCAAGGACGTGGTCAGCCCCGCCCGCGTACCGGTGGAGATCAGCAGGAAGGCTCTACGCCCAAGAGACCACAGTTTGCCACGAAGAAAGTTGCCGCCCTGACAGCGCATCGTTATGCCCCAGATAGTGAGAACGCGGCTTCGGAATCTGACGTGGGCTCTGACCTTGCTGGACAGCGCGGCGGAGATTACCATAGTGAGAGAGGCCCTCCGTCCACTGTTGAAGGTGACAGCGACTGACACTTATGTTGTGATTGAAACTGCTGATACGCATGTTGCTCCCCCTGAACGTCTTTTTGAAATTGTCCTGTTAATTGAAGGTGACATGCAGCGAACTGTAAAAGGGGTATTTTGGGAAAATCTCTCGTCTATGTATGACATTTTGCTTTCGGAGGCTGACTGGCCCCCACCTTTTGTTCTCGCAGCTCCGCGAGGGGAGGAGGTAATCCTGCCCAGTTTCGCGCACACTGTACCGAGAGTAGAAGCGTTGCATTTTGCAGAAGAGTGGGCTCTGGCGCTTGCGCCGGCTGTGTACCGCAATCAGTGTGGCTGGGATAAATTGTCACCAAGCCACGAGATTCCTTTACGGTCTCAACCGCAGCCTCAACCTCAATATCCCATAGGGCGTGAAGCCAAAGCTTCAGTCGCAGCTATCCTTGAACAATTGGAATATCAAGGTGTAATTGAAACGTGTGTGTCACAGATGAATAACCCCCTTTTTACTGTAAACAAGCCGGACGGCTCATATCGTTTGGTTTTGGATTATAGGCATTTAAACTTGCATTGCCGTAACTGCGCAGTACAGAATACTCATGGCTCTGCTTTAGTGAATAGTCTTGAGCGTAAACGGTTCAAAACCACGCTCGACATTTCCAATGGTTTTTATGCACATAGATTAGACGTCTAAGTTTCCAATGGACCAGTTTTACATGCGGCGGTGTGCAAAAAATGTTTCGGCGTCTCCCAATGGGCTATAAGAACAGTCCAGGAGTATTCTCCGCCCGCATTGTCTCTCTTCTGGAGGGCATCGACCCGGTTGCTTGTTCGTATGTGGATGACATTTATCTCACAGACGACGATCTTTGGAAGCATCTGTGTCGAGTAAATAGCATAATTTGTAACTTTGCTGACATTGGTTACAAGTTTAACTTTGCAAAGTCGCACATTGCAGAGTACACAGTGTTGTTTCTCGGTTACGAGCTTAACGAGGGAAAAGGGTTAGCACCTCACTTCCTGGAGAAATGCGCACAATTGCGCTCTCCAACAACACTGAAAAAATTACAGTCTTTGCTGGGGTTTTTGAATTTCGGGAGAACTTACATTCCGGAATATGCCCAGCGTATCAAGCCTTTGTATGCTTTGATACAACCATCTTTCTCCAAATCATGCTGGCTGCCTGAGCATTCAGCCATTCTGCAGTCTTTGCAGGCTGATTTGCTCGCTTCTGAATACTTACAGACTCGTGATAACCAAACCAACCTGGTGATAAGAATTATCCCTGGGGCGGTGGGTTTCACGTACCTGACTTTTAATGAAGGAGATACAGTACCTATTGCTTACAAGTCACACTTGTACACTTCGGCTGAATTGCGTTTTTCCACTGTGGAGAAAGTTTTAACGGCTGTGCAGATGGCAATTCTTAAGGAACGTGCCCTGTCACAAGGAAAGCGCATGTTGGTTGTTACCCCGTGTCCTGCCTTGGAGGCGGTTACGAAAGCCAGTGTACCTAATTCCAAAGCTTTGCACCCTAGGTGGATTCAGTGGATGCATCCTTGACATCCCAGGATGTCACGTTTATTTTTGACGCCACTTTACGGTCGCAGGAGTACTTACAGTATGAATTTGTTCATCCTGCTCCTTTAGCAATGCGGCCTTTGGAGGATTTCCACTGCATCATTTACACTGATGGTTCGGCGCAGGTTGCGCATGGCTCTAAACATGCCTACGTTTCCGCTTGCGCCATTGTGGTCGGTGCCATGGTGAACGATGAGTTCAAGTCCAGTGTTGTGCACACGCAAACGCTTGGGGACTGCACCGCACAATTAGCAGAGCTTCGTGCTCTGATGCTTGCATTGGAGTACGCTGATCCTAGTGTGACGACTTTGATCGTAAGTGACTCTTACTACTGTGTCCAGTCTTACAATGAAAACTTGTTCTTTTGGATTCAGAATGAATTTCGTGATTCCAAAGGTAGCACAATAAAACATAAAATGATCTGGGTCCGAGTGGCGGAACTTAAAGAGAAGTTGCCACTCGTGTTTGTGATTCATACTCTCGGTCATCAGCGCGTGGGGGTCCACGCTGTTGGCAATTCGCTTGCTGATGAAGCAGCGAAGTCAGCGGTATCAAAATACTTAGTTGCAGCGGTCATGAGGTCCAAAAGCAAGATAGATGATGACATCTTGGCAGCAGTAGCTGCATCGGAGAAGGTAAGTAAATATCCTGCGGGGTTCCCTTCTAAATACACATACCACTTAAGTCCCGATAAGGTTCCTTATGTGAAAATCCCTGATGTTGGCGAACGTCTAGTTCCCAACTCGGATCGCAGGGCTGCTTTGATTGCAGCGGCTCATGAAGGTGTGCCGTCTGCGCATGTGGGCGTCTCAGCCACTGTAACTCAGCTACAACAAAGGTTCTGGTGGCGGAGACTGTACAAACAGACGCGCGATTATGTCCTTCAGTGTGACATTTGCCAGCAGATTAAGCCTTCTACTGCTGAGCGTCCGCCTCAGACACAGTTGTACATCTCAAATAAACCGCTTGGTTGCGTTTATTTAGATCACTGCGGTCCCTTTTCTTCTGATACTGCGTACAAGTACATCTTAGTAGCAGTTGATTCATGCACCAGTTTGTGTGGGTATGGCCTCATCGAAGCGCTGATTCACGTACTGTCATTAAGGATTTGCGAGTCTTTGTGGGAATTTTTGCCTGTGGTACCTTCCATTCGGATCAGGGTCCGGCTTTCGCCTCTAAGGCGTATAAGGATGCTATGGTTTCATTGGGGGTCCAAGTCAAGTTTTCGAGTCCCTACAGGCCCGAGGGCAATAGTGTAGTTGAACGAATGAACCGCGACTTAAAGCAATCTTTGACAGCTCGAGTTATAGGCACTGGCAGAAACTGGTTATCCCACCTCATAGGCGTGCAGCGTGCGCTTAATAATCTCCCTAGAAGGTCTCTGGGTGGGCGGACCCCGTACGAAATGCTCTTTGGTATCAAGATGTATGTCCCTGACATCGATGGGCTAGACTGCAAGGCCCGGGCCAAGGCCTTTGACGTAGATGAACATTGCAATGTCTTACAGAATCTACAAAAGACCAGAGACAGTCTTGCAAAGGAACATTTGCCCTCCACATCGGATGATGCGCTGCAGATCCCGGTAGTTGGCTGGCTACCCCAAGTTGGAGAACTGGTTCGAGAGAAGATCGATAACAAGAAAGAGTTTGGTCCCTCATATCGTGCACCGGTTCGAGTTCTTGGAGTGAAGGGCACAAGAACAGTCATTTTACCACCACTTCCAGGTCGTAAGGAAAACAGATTTATTTCTATTGACAATGTCAAGACACACAGGGTGGCCGATTCTTCACAGCATGACACCGGCTGTATCCTGTCCTTCCATGGTGAGGCACTCTGTGCTGGCTATTACATCTGGTGCAGAACAGGAGGTGTCCCTCGAGATGCCTGCCATATCCAGTCCTTTATTAAATACTATTCCTGTAACTAACATTGATGAGTTGAACTACACCTATCCTGCTGATTTATCGATGCCTGATTTGCAGACTTGTTTGGCCGACCAGTCCAGATTCTCTTTTGACTCTGTTTCGGAACCTTCAAAGAAACCCTCAACTATTGCAAAATATGCCACGTTGTTTAAAAAACATTTTTTAATTCCCCCTTGGACATACATTTGTTTGATCCTATTTTCATTTTACCTTTTTATGTCAATTGGTTTTGTGTTTTATTTTTTCCGCCTGATCGATGGTCACTACGTTAAAGAAAGAACAGGAATTCGGTACCTTAATGGAACATTGGCCCCTCTTTCCTCTTCACATTCAGCGCACAGACTGAAACGAAACTTAAATACAGTTAACATTACTGCTTGGCCTGTCCTTGATGGGATTGTGTGGGATGCGGTTAGGTTTCAGATACATGGGCCCACTGAAGTGATTAATGTTCCAAATGTGCTTAGAGTAAACATGGGAGATGTGATTAAACAAAATATACGTTCTGATGATTGGGATATTCAGGCCGTAGAAGCATTATTCTCTGATTTGAAATATTATGCTGCCTTCGATGCTGAGGATCTGTATTTAGATTCTATTAATTATGGTGATTTGTTTTGTTTTCAACACTATGGTAATCATTTTTTGCATACGACAAATTCAAGGAGGGTTGCTGTAAATTATACACAATGGGAACATTGCCCTGCTCCATTAGGTGGCAGCTCCAATACGTTTCTGAAAAAATATACTTATTTCACAGACTTTAATCAATCGAATCCTGAGTCATTTTATTTTAAAATGACACAAAAGTCCATGTCCAAAGTTAGACTTACCGATACAAAATTACTGTATTCGAAGTCCTTTCTAGACAGGTTGGCTGTAGATGGCTACGAGTTTTGGAAAGGAACAATTGACCTTAAATCGGTTTGGGGTACCAAGGATTGGCAGGTACAAGGCACTGAGGCTTTGCACCGTGAATGTCTCATCCCGAATCACATGTTGTTTTTAAATTCATCCATTTTCCAAACAACATGCTTTGGATTGGCTACTTCTAAAAAATTAAATACATCGACCATCCCAGATTTAGAGGAATATTCAGGTTGGGGTAATTTTACTGAATTGTCCATTCATGAGTTGCAAGCTCTATTGCACAATTCATCCTTTAACGTTTCCAGTTTGGATTCCAAGGGTTGGCTGATGTGGCATAGGAGTGCTGATTCTTGCCAACGTCGTTTTCTGGGTTTGGCTAAAGGGTTCACAGAAGTCAGACCCGATCCCCGTTTTGAAGAAGATTATACTGTCACAACTTATTCTGTGGGGAAGCTGTGTCAAAATTGGTTGCAACATTCCACATTAGCTGCAGTTAAACTACATCTGTCTCAATTAAATGATAATGTGGATTTGAACGATTTTATAAAAGGCCCGGCTAAAGGTAGATCTAAACGGTGGCTTTATGCGATTTACAATGAAATTTGGAAAGTTTCCCAAGTTGAGGCTGCTAAGCGCCTGAGAGCTATTGATCAAGCAAATTTAGAAAAAGTGCTTGCAGTTGTCGATAACAGTATTAACACGCTGTCTTCCCGAATTTACACGTTGAACAATATTGTGTCTTCTGTTGTGGACATTGTACATGATGAAGTGTCCGTGTTATAGCATGGTAAAATCAATTGTGTTCTGTGATGCAGTTTGTTTGGACACTACAGACTCTGAAGTCTGGTTGAGTGCCTTGGAGTTATATGAACGTCTCATCACTATTTGCCCCATTTAATTTGACTGAAAAACAGTGCTTGCTTTCAATGAGAGATGCATCATTTTCTATGTTACACATTGAAAAATTAGAATCCTTGCCCTTTTCTGTGGCTGAGGTGACTGCTGCTACATGGCTTATCCATGGTATTATTACCTTGCCTTTTGCTCTGTATAAATTTACGAACTGTATGAAATATATAGCTATAGGGAGATATGAACCATTAGGCAGCGCTTTCCTCCATGAGACATGGTCTTTACCATACACTTACAGATGCCTAAAGGAGGGGAGTGAAGTGAATCTGAATGTTGAAGAATGTACACAGTCGCCTGACCGCTCACTAATATGCAGACACATCCCGTTGCATGGTTCTTGTAATCAGGACAAGCCTAATTTGGCCTGTGCTTTGAAGGGGACACCAGTTCCTGCAATAGTTCCCACATTCACTTTATTATCCAACGGTAGTTATTTACTTTTAAATAACGAAATGTGTTGTAGGTTAATAGTCGGTATCGCTTATGTGGTAACTGTATCAGAAAGGGTGGTTTGTTGCAAGAATGTGTTATATCCACCCACGCATGGGAATTCAGATGTTTCAATTTGGCCACGAATACCAACCTTGAGAACGGAGTTCAATGGTTTGAGCCGTATAAGAGCCCTATTGTCTCAGAAGCAAGTGGCCCTGAGCTCTGCCCGCGAAACGTATGTCCTTCACATAGCTAACACACGCACAGAGGTGCAGGCACTTTTAAATACTGATTTGCCGTTTAATTTCTCCGAGCTGGTTCATCAAATCTTCAATGCCTCCTCCACAAACGGCCTAGCACATTTTTTTAAATTGGTTAGCAGTGGTCTCGTGACTACGTTTGAGAAAGTATTTGGTATTATCCCTGCGTTCTTTCATTCTATATTTGCAAGCCTGTTTGGCGGATTTCCTGTTTTGCTGGCTTTGGCTGCAGGCGTTCTGGTGATATTTTGCTTTCTAAAACATGGATGCCCATCCTGCGCAAGTAAACGCTCAGCTCCTACTGATGCAGTTTCGCAACCGGATGCTTGATTACTATGGCTCCTTGCCGCTTGCGACCTTAAGCACGGCTTTTGGATTATCGTTCCGATTTTCCTATTTCACATGTGTCCAGCCTGTGTTTCATTGCCTGAGCTGTGATTTCGACTGGGCCATTGATTTGTGTCTCTGCTTACCGACTTCTCCTAACGTCAATTTTGATCAGCTGATGAGCCCCGTAGTTGTTCACGAGTTGGTTTGTTCTGGCGAAAGGGTTATGGCTTTGGCAGCGATGCATGGACTAATGGGTCAGTGGGACATATTCGCAGCAGCGCATGACTTTCTGGCGCATGGCATTCTCGAGAACCCACTGAGTTGTCCTCTGATGTTGCTAGAGGAATCGGTGTTGGAGGAGCATGTATGTTCTTTCCCATTACTTAATTGGATGGCTGAACTGTTTTCGGATGATGACAGTGATTTCATGTTGGAAGCTGTAGCTACCTATTTTGCATATTCATTCAACCCATGAGTGACTTTGGAGACTTTCATTATTATGGCACGTGACTTTTTAGTAATTCTGAATGGTGCCTTTTTTAATACGAACATTCGACTTTCGTATGTTCTAGGCCTATGAACTGGGAGTAGGCCTTAAGTTCGACTTTTTATATGTTTGTGTGGCCACTATAGGCATTCATACATATTTTTGTTATTAAAATCTTATATACATTTACATACATTTAGCTTGGCTCAATATCATTGAACTCTGCTTTCATGTTTTGCCTCTCATATAGTATTGGCTTATCTTTTCTTCTTTTTTTTAACCGTCCTCGGATCATTGGGGGGGGTGTCATATGGTTACTACGTTTCTATATATTGTGTTAAGTTAGCATGAGCTTATTAAATGTTAAAACGCCATATTTTCTTTCAGCTTCGGTTTGCACACGACACCTAATTGTTATTGTAGCTTTCAACCTAGACGAAAGATGTGATTTATTTGAGAATAATATGTTATTGCTCTGGTATCAGTCATGCTTGGTACACTTGGTACAACTGTCTGCACACCGAGAACTGCACACTCTAGAAATAACCTAACACAAGGTTGCTGAAGGCCTGATCCTCGCACCACGTTAGACATAACACAAATAATGTTGCTGCCAACATTGGGCTCCACGCGGGTTTAAGATAGAGTTACAGGGAATGAATCAACACACTTGATGCTTTGCATGCAGAGAGCTGGTAGCTGTTGATGTGATCCACTCCTACTGAGAATTAGAGGTATGGGCCCGCCCTGTTAGAACCCAAACGAGACCTTCTTAGATATAATATAATATACTGAATAGGGTGCGCGAAATATAGGTGATACAGAATTCTATAGATTTTTGCATCATAAAATGCTATCACCTTTTGCTTATTATGGATTAGTGACTATGCTGCTAACTCTGATTTTTATAATATGTATGTTGGTATTATATAAGATACTGCGTTTGAGAACCTTGCATTGAAAAATAAACATTTCAAACTTGCACGTGTGTTCTTTGCCTCCCAGTTTCGGTTTGTAATGATTATATAACGAAAGAGTGTTCATGTGTTCCACGATACCTGAGGTACCGGTCGGTACCATCGGTCGCCCGAATACAACCTCGTAGGGGGTCAAATGGTGTTTGGTGGGAGTGGAGCGCATCGACAGCAAAGCCAGTGGGAGGGCATCTGGCCACTTAAGTCCGGTGGTGGCCACTATTTTTGACAATTTCAACTTCAATGTGAAGTTATGTCGCTCCACCAGACCGGCGGATTGGGGGTGGAAGACCGCATGAAACCTTTGCTTCACCCCCAACCCTTTTAAGATTAATTGGATAACCTCAGCTATGAAGTGGGGGCCATTGTCGCTCCATGAAATTCGACAAAGGCCATAGCGAGGGAAAAACTCTTTCAGTAGTACTTTGGCAGTATTCATGGCAGTGTTGTCACAGGTTGGATAGGCCTCTACCCATTTGCTGAAGGCACATACAATGACTAGTACATACTTCAAGCCTTGGTATCTCTCTAGCTGGATGTAATCCATCTGGAGGACTTCAAAGTGGTGATCGGGGATCCCAAACCCTCCCCGGGGCACCACAGTTCCCTTCCCGGGGTTGTGTTGCAAACAGATAAGGCACTGCTGGACCAGGCGTTTGGCTGAGTCGGGGATTTTGTTGTTGTACCAGACTTTGGAAATGAGTTCGATCATGGGTGCAGATCCTATGTGTGCGTGGGAATGTGCCATAGTCAGTACCGGGATCAGGTATGAGTCAGGCAGCAGCCATCTGTTTGCGTCTTTTGTCTGCCAGCAGCCCTCATCGTCCTTCAAACCCACCCGTGCCCACTCGGTCAGTTCGTGAGGGGTACTGGCCGACTGGATGTCTCTAATCATTTCCCTAGCATCAGTCCATTTCTCTGCTTGTGACCTGGTCACATATATGCGTGTCACCGTCTTATTCTCAGCTGTGGTTCGTGCAGTGATGTCGGCCAGTGCGTTCCCTTGTCCGACTAAGTCTGTCACCTTCTTGTGTGCCTGGCATTTGATTACTGCTAATCGTTTGGGGAGGAGAACTGCTTCAATCAAAGCAGAAACCAGATCTCCGTGAAGGATGGGTGTGCCGTGTGACGTCAGGAATCCCCTTTCCCTCCATAGGAGCCCAAAATGGTGAACCACCCCGAAGGCATACTGACTGTCTGTGTATACGTTCGCGGTGGTTCCTGTTGCTATGATGCATGCCCGTGTGAGGGCTATCAGCTCTGCCGCCTGTGCAGATCGTTGTGTGATGCGGGCTGTCTCAACTACTGTTCGGGCTGTCGTTACTGCATAAGCAGCTGAAGTGGTGCCATCTGAGAGTTTGATGCATGAGCCGTCTACCCATAGCTCTCCATCAGGGTCTGTAAAAGCAGTGTCTCGGAGGTCAACTCTACTCCTGGTCTGTTCGTCCGTGAGGGTCACACAGTCGTGTATGGGAGGCACGTCGGGGTCATTTTCAGGCAGGGGCAACAGTGTGGCAGGATTCAAAGTCGTGCATCTCTTTAGTGTGATGTGGGGTGCAAGTAGCGTCAATTCGTACCCTGTCAGTCGTGCGCTAGTCAGGTGTTGAGTCTTGGTTTGGTTCAAAAGGGTGTCGACTGCATGGGGTACTAACACGGTGAGGGAGTTTGAAAGTACGATTCCCTCGCTCTGACGGATAGAGACAGCAGCGGCAGCTACTGCTCGAAGGCAGGCAGGCAAAGCTCTGGCTACAGGGTCAAGAGTGGCAGAGAAGTAGGCACAATGGCGCTGCTTAGGACCGATAGACTGTGTTAGGACGGACAATGCACACCCCTCCCTTTCGTGGGTGAAAAGGGAAAAGGGCTTGGAGTAATCCGGTGTTCCCAGGACAGGGGCCGAGCAAAGGGCATCCCGTAGCTCCTTAAAGGATGCTTGACACTCAGGAGTCCAAGGAAGCGGGAAGGGGGCATCTTTGGCCAGCAAGGCAAGTAGAGGTTTTACAATGAGGCTGAAATTTGGTAACCATTGTCTGCAAAAAGAGGTAAGGCCAACTAAAGAGCGGACTTGCTTTTGTGTTTTTGGGATGGGGGTATCTAGGATGGTTTGGATTCGATCGGGCGTAAGTTTCCTCCTTTCTTTGGACAGGAGATGACCTAGGTATGTCACTTGTGGCTGGCAGAACTGTAATTTCTTTTTGGAGACTTTGTGGCCATTTTCTGCGAGAAAGTGTAGGAGTTGGACAGTGGCTGTGATTGCAAGTGGGGTGGTGTCAGCCGCCAAAAGGATATCATCGACATATTGGATCAACACCACTCCATCTGGTAGCTGGACGGCGTCCAGCTGTCTTTTGAGGGCCTGGCTGTAAATGCTGGGACTTTCAGTGTAGCCCTGGGGAGCTCTACAAAATCGGTACGAGCGGGATTTTAGAGTGAAGCCGAAGAGATAACGGCTGTCTGGATGGATGGGGATAGAGAAAACCGCATTTTTGAGATCAATAACAGTGAAAGTGGTGGCAGTGGACGGGATGAGGGTCAGAATGGTGGTGATGTCTGAGACTACGGGGTAATGGGGTACAACCACTTTGTTAATCTCTCGCAGGTCGATGATGAAGCGGTACGCTTTCTCATCTCCCTCGCCTTGCTTCTTAACAATGGGTAGGATAGGGCTGTTGCAGACATTGCTAACCACTTCTTCAACCACTCCTGCATCTACCAGAGACTGAATGATCGCTACCAATGCCTTCTCGCCCTCGGGCGATATCCGATACTGTGGGAGTTTCGGGAGCATAGCGTCCTGTCTTACAGTTATATGAATAGGGTCAATCATCATTCGTCCCACATCAGAGTCATTTTTGGCCCATAGGTACGGGGGCAGGGCGTCGAGCAAGGACAGATCACAGTCAGTCAGGGAGCACATGTGTCGTGTTGGGCAAGATTTAGGCACGCTCGGGTTGTCGTACAGGATGACTCGGACTCCATCTGGGGAACACCTGATAGTGGCTCGAAAATGTTTCAGCAAATCAATGCCCATAATGGCGTCAGGGGAGTTGGAGGAGAGCAAAAATGTTGTGGCAGTGGTGTTGTTATCTAGATCAAAGGAGATAGGTACGGACAGGGGGTTAGTGGAGGGCGTCCCATCGAAACCTATCGATGTAATGTGTGAGCCAGACAAGGGTGCCCTTGGAACCAGTCGTTTCGATAACACACTACGTGTCGCCCCAGTGTCTACCAAAAATGGAGACACTGTACCCAGGACCTTAGCAGTGACGTGAGGACCTTGCTGGTCAACACAGAGCTCGACTGGATCCCTCCCTTGCCCCTGGCAGTCCTATGCAAAATCGGGGGCATTCTCACCGTCGGATAGTTGATACTGGTTCTGTCGGGGACGGTCAAATGTGTTCGATCTCCCTGGTCTGTCATTGGTGGTGTCGTTTGTGTACCCTCGTCCTTGTCCCCTATTTCTCGGCCCACCCGCTACGTCCTTGGGGTCCCTATTTCTGTTCATCTCTAATAGAACCGGACACTGGGATTTCCAATGACCGAATCCTTTGCAGAAGGCACACTGGTCCCCGCTAATGTCTCTACGTCCAATGTGGGGTGTCGGGGTGTGGTCTTTGGGAGGTGGATTTCTAGGGGTGGTCGATTGGTAGTTCCCCCATGGGGTTCCCGTCCAACCGCTATACCTTGTATCTGGGCTATCATCACCCTTTCTTTCAAATCTTTCTTCTTTTTCTCGGATGCCCTATCACTCTCATTCTTCTGGTGCTCGTAATACTGAGCCATCTGAAGGATAGCTGCGGGTTTGGAGGCCCCCCAACTACTCTCACTCGTCTGCAGCTTTTGGGAGACCTCTTGTGATAGGCCCTTTACATAATTTTGTACAAACAGGTGTTGTCCGGTTGCGGTGGTCATGTCTTGGCCACTGTAGTCGGAGAATACTGTCTCGAATCGGGAGAAGTATTCCGATACATCTTCCTGGGGTTTTCGACGACAGGCCGTGACTATCGACCAGTCTACCTTTTTCTCTGGGATCAGTGTCTTTAACTTCTGAACTAATTTGTCTGGGAGTTCTAATATGTCCTTTACTGGTTTCTTTCCGGGCTCTCGCTGTCTATCTAGATCACTGAATTGCTTCCAGGTATGTCCGAACAGATCCGTGTGGTCAGCCTTCCGGATTTGCTTCCACACGTCAGCTGGCAGGCATAACCCGAAAAACAAGTCAATGTCCGCTAAAGTCATTATTGTCGAACCCAAGGCTGTGCCTAATTCGGTATAGAATGCTGTCGGGTTCTTTCTTAAATCGGGCAGAGTTTGTCTAAAGGTTAAGATGTCTTGTCGGTCCCATGGTTGGTAAACCCAATTGTACACAACCCTCCCCTTTGCATCTTCATGGTTAATATCGTCGTTTGTTCCCTGACCACGCGGCGGAACCCAGTAAGGGGCCGCCTCTCTGATGGGCATCATAGAGTTGGCTACTCCTACTGAGGACTCGGTTGTTTCAGGGACTGTAACCTTGACTTCTGGTTTCTGTTCCGTGAGGTGGCGGAAGACCTCAAGCTTGGCATGAAGAGGTCCGTCGCATCACGTTCAGTCCCATCTCCAACATCAATCTTTCTATCTAGCGCTGTCAGTTTAGCGGGGCCCTTACTCTGATATCTATCCTCATATGCGTTCAGGGTGTGGTAGCTGAATCGTAAAATGAAATGCCGTCTGTGGCTGTCGGCATGTGAATTATACATGTTCATTGTGTATTCTTCGCTCTCCTTCCGTTCTACTAGTGTCTTTGCTATTTTGTCAATCCCATCCCGCTCATCTTTACTCAACCTATTTGGTCTGGCTGGTGGTTGCTTGCTAGCCTCGGGGTCATCTGGTGGTGTTACTAATGCGGCTGGTGCGGAGGCCGTGAGGGCTGGTGCACTAGCGCTAAGGTCGCTCTCGTTCGCACTCAGGGCTTGCAGGTGTTGTTGGCAGGGGCATATGGAGGGGGCATGTAGATGATTGGGGGACCTAGCAGTAACTCATCGTTCGCCCGTTGTTTGGAGGGCAATTCAGGGTAGAGCGTAGAAGGGGTCCTAACAGGACATTGACCTGTCAACCCTGATTCTTGTTTTTGTGTAGCTTCCTTTCTTTCTTTTATTTCTTCTTCTAGTTGCTTAGCGGCTAGGTGGGCTGCCTTTCGTAAATCTTTCCCTATTTTTGCTTCTTCTCTTTTTCTTCGTTGTTCCGTTTCTTTGCGCCACATGCCGATACTATCGAGCATAGTGGGCGTAGTCTTATTTTTCTGGAGCGCTATTTCTAATGTTTTTATTTTATGATTATCAAAGGAACCTATCAGTGGCCACTGACTTTCGGGGTTCTTCTTTGTGTATTTATGCCATAACTTAGTATAAGCTATAGCGACTAGTCCATGCTTAGTGAACATGTCCTTATTAGGGGTGCCCTCCAGTGGAGCTGGATGGTTCATCTCTAATAAGCGGTCCGGGCTAAACAGGCTACCAATCAGTGGGGAGAAGATAGGCATGACGGGTTACAACGGGGACAAAGGTCGGCATTACCTATCTTATCACGGCGTGCAAAGACTAGACAGAATATTTCTATTCTCCGTTGTTTGCAGGCGGTGAATACCTCAAAAGAACCAATACCGAACACTTAATGTACGGTCAATCAAACAATCAGTGGGGAGAATAAGTGGGTACGACGGGTTAAAGGTTTGCGTTACCTACTTTTTCTCTACCTGCAAAGAGAGACCTTGTTCTTCCCTGTTTGCAGACAGAGAATCTCCAGACAACAATCCGCGAACAGTAGTTCGGGAAAACAGTGGGGGAGGAAGATAGGCACGACGGATTACAACGGGGACAAAAAGTCTGCGTTACCTATCCTTCACTGCTTGCAAAGGGAGAGCCTGTTGTTTCTCCGTTTGCAGACGGTGAATCTCCAGAGGAACCAACAAAAGAGTAATACTAGTATTATCCAAACCAAACAATCATTTCATATTTTTGTCGTATTTACACAACCTTACCCGGACCGCATGGACAGTTTCCTGTCTTCCGAATCCAGCGCCCGATCGTCCTCTATTCTTCGTCTGTTCGCGGCACTCCTGATGGTTCCCAGTCAGGACCGTAGATCACTCGAGAGAGGTCTGTTCAGAACTAGTGAAGTTCGGATGATCGGCTGTCAGACGAGGGTCTATCGGACAGGAGCTCTCCCGATCGTTGCAGTCGTTCACTCTGTCGTCGGGACCTCTCCCACTGGATCCACGTGTCGCTGATGGGCCCCACGCTTTGGGACGCCAATTGTAGAAAAAGGGTAGGGCTGATTACCTTTTTCAGAGTTGCCCGGCGTTAACCGCCTCTATACCATTCTAGTTATCAAACAAAGAGGCAGGCGCTGGAGACTTGAAGGCAGGAAACAGAAGTTTTTATTCCGACGGAGCAGAACACATCAGATCAGACAACAAGATATCGTCTCGAGGTGCTCTAGCAGCCTCTCTGAGGCCTGGCCTCTTATACCCTGGTTTATGACATGTGAGCATTCTTTATTGCATAAAAACTCTGTGAACTCATAAAAAAAACATCCCCGTAATCCTCGTGTCAGACCCACCCCCACATGTATCCACAATAGAGGTCCTCACCCTGCTGATAATAAGAGGGGGTTATCGCGCAGCTGAGTGTTCCGCCGATTCTTAGGACGTGTGCTCCTGATCGTATCCCAGGGGGGTGGGGAGGCCAGGATCAATAGTGGGCCCTTTGAAGAGGAGCAACTCCATACAATAGGGGCAGTAAACTGTATCTCCCGGCTAGGGGATGGCCTCGGACCTGTGTGGACACTCGGGGGAAGGGGTCATCAAAGGAGAGGTATTCATGCCGCGTGGACAATCAAAGCGCGGACGGAGAGTTTACCAACAGAGGGGTATTCATGAAAGGAAAGGAGGTGTTTGGTCAGGCGCGAGCGTGACTCCCAAGGACAGAGTCATGCAGAAGAAGAAGGTTTATGACTTGCCCATGTGAGGGAGGGGGGGGGATAGCCAGGGTGCGCGGAGGATGCTTGCAGGGTCAGGGGAGCACGCTGGCGATCGATCGTGGACAGGGAGACCATGATACCTAAAATGGCTGTCGTGCATGTTGTACGTGGGTGACAAGCTGGCGCAGATGATGTTCTGCTCGCGCACTAAAATTCCACAACAGGATCGCAGATGCGGTGGTTCCAGTAGTTAATGAAGCACTGTGCGGCTGGTGAATACAAGCTGCTCACCCAATGGGGCACATGTTCCGATGCAGATAGATGATGGTTGCAGCCGCGAAATGCCGTGGAAACGCTGCAAAACTCTTTGAAGAGGTCCGTCGTGGCGAAGAAACACCCTCAAGCCACCATCTTGCGCGGTGCCGTAGCCACGCCCCTTGTCAGTGGGTTCTAATTAAAAATATTAAAGCGTACTTCCCCACTGCATGGGCTGGCTCACCTCCTCCAGTCCTCGTGCCACAGTCCCTCATCGTTGGTCTGCAGTAATTCTCCGTACCAATCCAGCGGATTGGCTCGACTCTCCCTTGGGCACTGGGGGTTCTGTGCCTGATCTCCAGCCGGCTGCCTGGGTGGAGAGGTTTAAAGTGCGTATGTCAGGCTGGCTCGCACAAGACAGCCAGCCAAAGTGACATGCGCAGTCTAAATTTGAGGAGTGAGCGCCACTCCCCTGCTGCCAGTCACAAGCAGTGGCTACGCCCCCAAACACGGCTTGGGCTGAAGAAAGTGAGAAATAAAATGGTAATAAATTCATTTTATTTTTCACCTCCGGGCTGCTGGCAGCAGGGGGCCTGATACGCCTCCGCCCTCATACAGGGGCCGCCGCTCATATGAATGAAATCATTCACATAGGAGTTTTGTCCAATTCAGCTTTGATTGATGCTGGTGATGTGCAGGGGCCACACCCCTCCCCGGGACAGATTATGTTTGATGCACTTATCATTGTAAATTGCTCTGATTTGCCCCATACCTGTACAAAGGTGCAACATCTACTTAAAGCGCATGCCGGCTGGATCCATAAATGGAGTTCTGAAGACCAATGTAAAAAAAAAACACAGCTATGCAGTTACACTCCAGTCACCACTAAAACGTTATAGAAAGAAATGGGACTTTAATTCACACAAGGATTGTGTAAAAATGTGAGTAATGGCATGTAGCATGTAGACTCGCCTTCTTTAGCTGATATAGCTTAGATCAGGGGTCTTCAAACTGTGGGGCGCGACCCCCAGGGGGGCCGTGGAACGATGCAAAGGGGGTCGCGCCTTCACAGTGTCACTTCTGCCTCCAGGGCTTCAGCCCCCCTCCTCCCCCATCCTGTCTCTCACCTCGGGCTGCTGCAGTGCAGCTCACGCTCCTGGGGCCTGGGCTGGGCAGTCATTTCATTTCATTTCATCAACTTTTATTCGATTATAAAATTGTATAATCATAAAAAGTACAGTTTTACAAAGAACGTGAAATTAGTAAAATAAGAAGAGGTCATTTACATTGGAACACATGTAATGTTAAAAAACAATTTTACGACGAGTTGTTGTTACTGTTTTTAAAAAGGTTGCTACCAATTTTGCTTCGTGCGGGGTTTTCGGTGATTGGAGGTAAGCGAGTGCTGGATATGTGTGTCTGAGTCCGCTTAAACGAAGGAGGGGCAAAATCCATTTTTTCCTTGCCGGTCTATAATATTTACAAAACAAGATGACGTGTATCGTTGATTGTTTGGAAACCCCATCACAGGGGCAACGTATCAAATTTCGAGACCAGTTATTCAATTCAGGAAATGAGACCATGCGGAAGAAAAGGTCGAACCGTAGTCTTGTTAATAGGAATTTTTCATAGTTCGAAAGAAAGAACGACAAGTAGGGCTGTATCAATTTCTCTGTCTGCAGTATGCAGATTTTCTCATTTTGTGTTTTAACAATCTCGGCTTGATTGCGGAGTTCTCTTAAGTGGCCCATGCATAGTTCTTTCAGATGTTTCTTTGAGATATCTTCTGTTGAAGGTGGTTCTAGAAAATATTGCTCACGATCTAGATCTTGGAGGAATTTGTGAACGTAGTTGAGCCACGGTATTTTTCTCCAGTGTGCTAGGCCAAGGCATTCAGTAATGAGGGAACGTGTTATGTGACTTTCGGGGTTACACCATATGCGGTGCCAGAGCATGAGGGGCTGGCATCGTATAGTGTCTGTCACATATTCCATGCCCAGCTCCCGATGCGAAGCTAAGATCGGGGAGCTTTGAGGAAGAGCTAAGATATATTTAATGAAGGCGTTCTCCGTAACCTGGAGTTGGTCGATGCATCCGTGGCCCCAAATGCCTGCTCCATATGTGGCCACACTGTGGCATTTTGCATAATATATCGTTAGCAGTTCCGCTGGGGCTGGTTTACCTAGTTTCCTAGAGAAAGCACTTAGTGCTGATACTGCTCGGCGGAAGTTGAGGTTTCTGGCTTCGATTGCCTTGTGCCAGGTCATTGTGTCTTCCACTAGTATGCCCAGGTAGGGGTATACCGATGTTTTTTCCAGTCTGTTATTATTAATGTATATGGATTTTGAGACCCCCCGTTTTGGTCCGAGGGTCATTGTGAAAGTTTTTTTGATGTTTACTTTTAGGCCCAGGGAGTCCATGAATGACACATATTTGTTCAGCTGTCGCTGGAGTTGGTTAGATGTCCGAGCCAGGATGACCGAGTCGTCGGCATACAGGAGGATGGGTATCGGGCGGCGTGCTATCTGTGGGAGGTCCTGGCTCCCTTCCAGCATAGCCTGTTCAAGCCCGTTGGTGTATAGATTGAACAGGAAGGGAGCCAGTACACACCCTTGCCTTACTCCTCATGATATTTTGAAGGGGCGTGATAGTTCGCCACCTATGCCATAACGAACTCGGCCTTCCGCGTTGGTATATAGCTCCCTCAGGAAAGCTAGTATGGATGGGTCCACTCCAAAGTTTGTCATGATCTGCCACAGCTTTGCATGCTGGACGCAGTCGAATGCCGCGCTTAGGTCTACATAGACCAAATAGATGTTGCCTCCTTTCGCGCGTGCATATTTTCCAGCCAGGAGGATCAGGTTTAGGGCCTGTTCCACCGTCCCAAGCCCCTTCTGGAAACCATATTGCAGGTCTGTGATGGTGTAATTCTCCTGGGCCCAAGATTGTAATCGGTCCAGGAGTAGTCGACCTGCAATCTTGCCCGTGGAGTCCAGAAGGGAGATCGGTCGGTAGCACGCGGGGTCGTTGCGGTCTCCTTTCTTGAATATTGGCAAAAGGGTAGATGTTGACCATGATGGAAGGAGTCCGATTTCTGTGACTGCAGTCATTACCCGAGTGATTATTAGTGACCAATAATCACTGTTATGTAAGAACAGGTCCATAGGTACCCCATCTGGGCCAGGAGCCTTGCCAGTTTTTGAGGCTTTTATGGCCTTTCTGACCTCGCTAAGGGTGAAACGTAGATTTATGGGGTGAAAGTTGTCCTTTACTTGTTCCTGGTCTTTTGTTTGGGGAAGGTCCGTTGGTAAGCCAAAAATTTTTGTGAAATGGTGAACCCAGTCATTCTCGGTTATTGCCACGTCTAGGTGATGTGGGTCAGTGATGTTATCCAAAAAGGGTGATCTTATGGTCTGCCAGAATGCGGTACTGTCTTTTCTTAGTGCGCTCTCATGTAATTGGCGCCATAGATCTTGCTTTATCTGTTGCTTACGGTTTTTCCGGGCGTTGTTGTACATTTTCCTCCGGTGTGAAATTATTTGGGCATCTCTTGGTTTCTGTCGAAGGGCTTCTTTGAGGGAAGTGAGGGCCTTTCGACAGTCAGTGTCGAACCATCTCGTCGTGGGAACTTTTGGTTTATTTGCTGTGTTTTTGAATAGCTCTTCCCTTATTGCTCCTTGGATGTTGTTAAAGGAGATGATGATTGATTCAGGGGATGCCTCTGCAGACAGACAATCCATTAACCATAAGTGTGTTTTCTCGAGTATCCTTTGTGTTGTCTCTTCAGGGTCGATCTTTGACCATTTAATAGCGTAGCCATTCTTCTTCTTTATGGCCAGCGATTGTTGGTCGAGGGAGCTGGCTTTTATTGAGGATGAACCTGTTTTGCCCATAAGGAGTTCCACACTGAAGGGATAGTGGTCGCTAATTGGACTGGACCCTACTTTGTAGTTTTTTAATAGTCCTTTACAGGTGTTTGAGGCTAGGATATAGTCAATGGTTGTCATACAGCCTCGCCTGTGAAAGGTGGGTAGAAATTCCTGCACCGGATTAACTAGTTCGTTAGCAAAATCTAGGTCCAAGGTGAAAAGGATTTCATTCAGCTTATTTCCACCCGGGGTATGTACAAAATGAGGGATGGGGTTTCCAGATTCATTCTGTAACAGATCCCGTTTTTATGATTTGGACATAGTGTTTGATTGAAATCACCTCCCCAGATATAGTTGAGTGTCATGTTATGATTTGCGTTTTGTAATGAGGATATATATGCCACCATTGCATCTAAGTGTGAGCAGCAATCCAGAGTACCAGTGTTATTGTAATAGTTTATGAGTATAAATAAATTTCTCGTTGATGCCGTCTGGTGCGTAATTTGAATGATTTGGAAGATGGATGTTTCCTTTAATAATTTCACTGTGAGTGGAACAGTGTTAGAGAAGTAGATCGTGAGTCCACCTTTTGGCCTTCCCATTGTGCTAGGTGTTGCTTTGGTAAAGAATGTCTTGTAACCCACTAGATGGAGAGGGGTTATACGCCAGGTCTCTTGTAGGCACAGGATTTGTTGGCTCCTTGCTGTGTTCAGCCATAAAGGGCATGTTATTTTTGCGGTGAGGCCTGCAACGTTCCAATAAGCAATACCTATGCTCATGGCCTCTTTTTCTTTCATGACAGCAGGTATTGTCAAGTTGTTAGTATTGACTGCATTGGCTGTATCTTGCTGGGTGCTTGATCCCTGGCTGATATCTGCTTCGGGTGAGGAAGTAGTAGTCAAGAGTTTATTTGGGTATGTCGATGGTATCTCAAGTGTATGGGGAGACTCTGGAAATACTATATGCTGTTTATCAGGTACAGAGTGTTGTGTAATGTCGGCTTTGTGGTAGCTAGATTTATCCAGGAATGGTCAGTCGACCATTTCGAGGCAATCGAAACGATTTTGGGTTTGGAAGCCCTGCCATCCTTCATATGTTTGATAGGGTCTGTCCTGCCAATAGGGTGTTTGGCGTTCTATGTACCTTTCTCTCGGTCCACCCCTGGCTGTGTATTCATGTGGGTATTCCATCTGATTCCATGGTGTTTGGTGCCATGGGTCCTGATTTCGCGAATCTTTGGGATGATGGTGCCATACCCAAGGTGGAGGATTGCGGTGTTGTTTCGCTGGGGGGTAGAAGAAGGAAAGGTGTCTGGCGTCTATCCCCCCTTTTTTATCGAGTTGTGGCCAAGCACAGATATGGTCTACGGTTGAGGGATCTCTACATGTTACGATGATACAGTCACCACGTATTGTTTTTTTCGTTTTGCCTATCCAGGTTACCCTTCGGGCTGCGGTGATCCCTCCCGAGAGATGGGATTCAAGGGGCCTATTGATACTTAGCCACTGCATGGCCTTGTTTTTAAGTGACCATGCAGTTTCTGGTGTATCATCTGTTAACTCGGGTACTCCTGTTAAAACTATTGTATAGGGAGTGGCTTCCGGGGGCAGATGGGCAGGCCGTCTAATTGTAGGGGTTTTTTTGGGTGTGTTTTTAGGTGTTTTTTGGAGGGGCAGAGGTTTCGATGAATGGGGTTCAGACTTATTTTCTGGACAGATTCCACTGGAATCTATGTTTGCTGCTGAACATGGGGTGCCTACCGTAACTTTATCCGTGGTTACAGTTTGCTGTACTATTTTGGGAGGTAGTTTCTCCTTCTGAGGATGAGGCGTGTTTGCTGTAGGTTTGGTTATTGTAATCGCTTGTTTTAAATTTTTCTGTGCTAAAGATGTTGGGTTTGAGTGGACGACTGTTTTCTGCGTGTGTGCTTGATTTTGTTTTTTGGGAGGGTGCGAGGTGTTGCGCTGCCCCTTTATGTCTATTCGGGTGTTTGAATCTAGGAGGGTGGCCGAGATTATCGTTAGTTGGGCTTCGAGGTTTCTGATACTTAGCTGAATAGGCTTTAGATATTGGTATAGTAAGTCTTTGGTTGTAGTAAGAACTTGCGAAGTGATTCTGCAGGTCTTACATTGGTTTGTGGTATTGTCGTTAGAGATTGCTTTGTGTGGAAGGGTTGACTCAGAGATATGTAGTATACTGTGAGTCGTTGAGGAGTTTGAGTGGGTTGTTGTGTGTTTCTGGCGCGATGGGCTGGGTGTTTCTTCACTGTTTGCTAGACGAGTTTTCGGAATTGCACCTTCTCTCTCGCCTTGCTGGGGCAGATTTTCAGTGGGTTGGGTGTCACCCTGAGTTTGACAGCCAGCTAGGTCGGGAGTTGCTTCCAGGTCGTCCGATGTTATAGAGAGATCCGACTCAGAGTGCGTGACCGACAGGTCAACTACCGACGGGACAGTATTTGAGTCTGGTACTGACAGAGTCACAGGAAGGGAGCTGTTTTGAGTGTTAAGGTTGATTGGAGAAGCGGCATTTGCTATAGCGCCTAATGAAGAGCGCTTCGCGTTTGCACTCATGAGATCTAATGATACTCTCTTCTCCATCAGAGCTATGCTTTGGTTTATCGTCTCATTGACCCGTGATATGAATAGGTCAATAGGGCCTGTTACTTGTGCTACCTCCTGCGAGTGTTTGGATTTAGGTTTGGAGGCACTTCTTGTTTTAGGTGGCATGTTTGTTTGTTGCTAGTTCGTTGTTGAAAGAGGAATGGCCCGGTCCGGTCTCTATCGGGCACTAACGGGCAACACCGGGCCCGCCCTTGGCCCGGGCTTCGCCCCGGGCTGCGTCCCGCGCAGCGGGTGCCGCGAGAAGTTGTAGCGCTTCGCTGGGGGCGGGGCACTGGAAGGGGGCGCGGCTCTCACAGGAAGAGGACCAGCTGAAGGTGGTGAATGCTGGTCCTCGCAGTCCTGGGGCCGGCGCCTCGTCCTCCTCTGCGGCCTCTCGCTCACAAACACTCAGCGGGGCTTTTGGCAAGATAGCTATGCTACTCCTGTAGCAGGGATCGGCAGCAGGAACAGAAAGAGTCTTTAGGCGGTGAGTCTTTCTCCACGAGTGGCACCCGCGCAGCGAGTGCTGCGAGAAGTTGTAGCGCTTCGCTGGGGGCGGGGCACTGGAAGGGGGCGCGGCTCTCACAGGAAGAGGACCAGCTGAAGGTGGTGAATGCTGGTCCTCGCAGTCCTGGGGCCGGCGCCTCGTCCTCCTCTGCGGCCTCTCGCTCACAAACACTCAGCGGGGCTTTTGGCAAGATAGCTATGCTACTCCTGTAGCAGGGATCGGCAGCAGGAACAGAAAGAGTCTTTAGGCGGTGAGTCTTTCTCCACGAGTGGCACCCGCGCAGCGAGTGCCGCGAGAAGTTGTAGCGCTTCGCTGGGGGCGGGGCACTGGAAGGGGGCGCGGCTCTCACAGGAAGAGGACCAGCTGGAGGTGGTGAATGCTGGTCCTCGCAGTCCTGGGGCCGGCGCCTCGTCCTCCTCTGCGGCCTCTCGCTCACAAACACTCAGCGGGGCTTTTGGCAAGATAGCTATGCTACTCCTGTAGCAGGGATCGGCAGCAGGAACAGAAAGAGTCTTTAGGCGGTGAGTCTTTCTCCACGAGTGGCACCCGCGCAGCGGGTGCCGCGAGAAGTTGTAGCGCTTCGCTGGGGGCGGGGCACTGGAAGGGGGCGCGGCTCTCACAGGAAGAGGACCAGCTGAAGGTGGTGAATGCTGGTCCTCGCAGTCCTGGGGCCGGCGCCTCGTCCTCCTCTGCGGCCTCTCGCTCACAAACACTCAGCGGGGCTTTTGGCAAGATAGCTATGCTACTCCTGTAGCAGGGATCGGCAGCAGGAACAGAAAGAGTCTTTAGGCGGTGAGTCTTTCTCCACGAGTGGCTGGGCAGTCTTATCTCCGGCCTGAGTTTTCACAGGTCTTTAAAGACCATTAGCACATTTACATCCCTTTGTTTACTGATTACTAAAGATTCGTTTTTTTATGGTTCCAGTACCCCCTGGGCCCCCACTCTGCCTATTTCTTACATTTGCATTTTTACACTTACTGCTGTAGTGTGAGAATGCATTTAATGAAAATAAATATAAAGTTGGGTTGCAAAAGAAACATGCCTGCTATGTGTTGTTTAAAGATCCTGCAGAGGCCTGCTCTTGACACTAAATTGAGTTATAGATAAAAAAGTATGTATTAATTAGGTATGTGACTTTTCTGTCTTTATTCTCTTTAATTATTAGTCATGGATCATTAAGGCATCCATAGAACACAATTAAAAGTGCTTTCTATTTATATTTGCTGTTCTAAGTATTCACAGATAAGTGCAAAAAATACAGCTGTAGGTGACTGCTTATTTCTGGGCCCTCAAAATAATGAGCTGGTAACCCTAATCATTAGACTGTAAGTTTGTTGCAGGATCAGCACATTATTTATTTCCTCCACCCTCGATCCCTGATTAATGCCATTAAGCAATAATTTAACTTATATCTGAAACCCTACGCTTCAAGTTTTTGGGAATGCACCCTGCTTTCAGACTACTCACTTCTCATTCTCGCATTCACTTTCATGCTCCCCCTGCACTCCCAGCGATCACAATACACTCACACTGATCACAATGCACTCGCACTGATCACCATGCACTCGCACTGATCACCATGCACTTGCACTGATCACCATGCACTCACACCAATCACCATGCACTCACACCAATCACCATGCACTCACACCGATCACCATGCACTCACACTGATCACCATGCACTCACCCTTGCTGCTCCCGGCCATGGACAGGTGAGCTTCTAATGTGGCAGCGCGTATTCCTGCGGATTGGGAGGCCCTTCACAGAGGTTGACAAGACATCTTTCTGATGTTAATTGCTGTATTTTGGTTATAAACTGGTACTGATGGAGTGAAATCTTTCCCCTGTATTACTGTGTTTGAAAAAAATCTAAATAATAAAGCAATGCTACCCCAAAATACGCAGCATCACAGAACATTATTAACATTTTCTACTCACACAATTTAGTCAAGCCGGTCGCATAATTTGGTCCTCACCTTCCTCATAACCTAGAGGTTTAGAAATTTTTGTCAGGAGGGGGTCCTTATGCTTGAAAACGTTGGCAGGGGGGTCTCGGCATCCAAAAGTTTGAAGACCTCTGGCTTAGATTGTGTGTTTTCAGAGCAAATGGGTAGCACCTAGTGCTTGTTGTACTAGACCTTCTAGGAACTGAGTGTCTGGTTGGGAAAGGTTTGTGAGCATGTTTCAGTAGAGTCTTACTAGTTTGTTGGTGCATTGTGGCACCAGAAGCAGTTTGGGTGTGAACCGGATGATCACATTGGCTTGTGCCGAGCCTGGCAGTATGATCATGAGGTGAAGAAATACAGTCATTGAGACAGATAGGTCCATCCGAGGTGAGAATGCCAGCAGAGAGGCCCACCGTCTCAGAGAGACTCTAAGGGCCTCATTTATCAATCAATCAATCAAAGGCATTTATAGAGCGCACTACTTACCCGTAGGGTCTCAAGGTTTATGAGAAATGACGCATCGCTGCGTGAAAGCAGCAATGCGTCACTTCTCAGTGCGCACTCCTTGCGACATTCCTGATGCGTCATATTTACTGTATGATGCATCATGTCGCAAGGAGTTACAGATATGTCAGTATTTCTGACGTATCTGTAAGCGCAAAAGTGACGGATTGCTGGAGTGTGTCACAAAAGTGACGCAACTCCAGCAATGCGTCCTTTCACATGGGGCAAGCCCCATGTGAAAGGGCTTGCGTCAGTCTTACGCCTGCTGTGAGGCAGGCGCAGGATTTTGACGCAACGGCGTCCTAGAAGTGACGCAGTGAAATCACATAGATTTCACTGCGTCACTTCTACGAGGCTTTTTGCGGGGGAACGCCCCCTCTGCATACATTATACCTGACGCAGGTATAATGTAGCGCAGGGGTTTACAAAGTGACGCATCACTTTGTAAATAGTGCGCAACAGGAGGCATGTTTTACGCCGCTGATGCGTCACTAAAAGTGACGCATCAGCAACGCAAAACTGATGCAAGGCCTCATAAATGAGGCCCTAAGAGTTTAACCAGGGCTACTTAGGTTGGTGGTCCTCAGGAGCCGGGGTGGTGATACAACCTTCTTGGCCAGTTTACTGGAATGGGAACATGGGAGGACATGTATGGGATCTCACAGCCATGGACATGTGCAAAGTCAAGGCCACACATGAAGGTAAAGAGCCACAGGCAACCCCAGAAAGACAACACTGTGCCCTGAATGTTCTTCATAGCTTACCTCTTCAATCACAACAGCCTCACCGAGGGAGAAACTGCCACCGGGAGCTGGGGGTGCAGTCCCACTGCATGCAGGTCCAGTTCATAGGAGGAAGATGGCTGCAGGGAGGGCCATGCGAGCGCTGCTGGAGTGACAGTCTACTCTGTTAGTGAAACCGTGTGCAGCAGACACACCCATGCTGCTTGGATACATTGTTGCCAGATTGGGCTATTTATTTACCACATTTTTCCCATTTGTGCAAGAAAAACTCCAAATTGCGTGCGGCTACTTTTTGGGCGTTTATTGGCCCGTTGTGCACATTTTTATAAGCTGGTGCGGCGTGTCGGCATAAACACGACACTATATCATCATTGGCAGCCAGCCCCGAGTGTGATTGGACTCGAAGCGCGCACCATGACTGAGCCTGATTGGCCAGTGTGTGTAGGTGCAACTGCACTGTACGCACCACCTGAGATGTAAAAAGTGCCCTTCATGTTTGGGTGCCAGGGCCGTCACAGGGCCGTCACTGGGCCGTCAAGCTAGCAGTGACGGCCCTGGAATCATTTATCATCGGAGCCCGCCCGTGGCGGACTAGTAAAGCTGAGCTGTCAGTCAGCGCGCGTGAAACGCCCCTGGTGCTGTGCAGGGATCCAGTGACTGACGGCTGCAACAGGACAACACCAGTCGTTGACTCGAACCGACTCCCAGTCTCTGTCCTCAAGTGAGTGACTTGCTTCACGTGTCACTCTGACTGCGTGACTCAGCTGAACCTCGGGGGCAGGTCGTGTGAGAGGAAGACTGACTTTCGACTCTCCTTGTGGCGCGCATTGAAGCAACAACAAGTGCGTTTTCACCCTGGTTTCTACAGTGTTTTTGGAGGTGGCACGTCTGAAAAGATAACATGTGCATCCCTCTGCGCGTGAGGTTAGGGAAAGGAGGACACAGCACCGAATAGAAGTGCTTTCTGTGTCATGTGTAGAGGGAGTGTGTTGCAGGCTCTGGCCTGGCCCTTGGACACGGAGACAAACCTTCACAGTAAAAGGGGCAGTGTTTTAAATGGGCCTGCGCATGTAAAGATTCTTCTCTTCGTTAATGGAGCTTTTATTTCGCAGTTCTGTAGCATTGTGTCAAAAGCACAAGAAATTTCCTTGTACATTAAGCCGTTTTGGGCAACAAGCAAAGTGTCAAGTTGACTCTGGTAATTAATCCACCTGCTGGGGACAGATGGGAGTTTTGTCTTGGGGCGATTTTTTTATTTGTGTGAGGTAGCCCAGAGGTTGATATCGTAGCTGTCAAATATTCGAATTGTTAATGTGACATTTCTATTTTTGCAGTGACTGATGGGTGACATTCCACCGCGAAATGTGACACTTCAAAAACATTTTATACTGTGTTAAAATAATGAGTTGCATATTCCTTGTGCTTTAAGTCATAGCATGGGACCTCATAGCACTACTGCTGACATCGTTTAATTTGGTTACTCATCAGCGCACTTACAACCCCGGCGGTGTCCATCTGTAAGAGTGGACCCGTTGTGGTGAGGGGGTTAGCGCTCTAGTCATCGCCCAGTGGCGCCTATATAGCGTCATGCTCGAGCGACCGTGCATCGGACGTGCCCAGTGGGTGCACCGACGGCACGCCAAAGGCGCGCCAAAGGCAAGCACGGCTGGGCCCGTCCGCACTCTGGCCGCGCTTAGCGCCAGCCACTATGCCAGATTACAGATGTAGAAACTCCCAGAAATCACTAGGAATCACCTTAGACGAGAATCTTGACATGAAAGCCCACATTAACTCAATGGCGAAAAGTGCCCGCTTTCACTTGAACTACTTAAGAAAATTGAAACCATTCATCTCAGAGGCGGACCTCAAACTAGCAATCCAATCCTTAGTTATCTCGAGGATTGAATATGGCTGCACCACCTTAGCTGGCTTACCAAAAATGTCTACGGCACCTCTAAAAGCCTGCCTTAACGCGGCGGCAAGACTTATCACCGGAACCAGGAAATATGATCATATATCCCCGCACCTGAAAGCTTTAAACTGGCTACCTTATGAAGCTAGAATCCAAATGAAGATAGCATGTATCACACACAGAGCGCTACACGACAACACACCAAGGTATCTAGCCAAGAAAGTTCAACTGTCCGGAGGCAACCGACCAGCTAGGAGTGCTAAGGAGTTGCCACTACGGCCAGCCATCTTCCGAAAGAAAAAAACCTATGACAGAGCGTTCTCAGGAGCTGCCCCCAGAATATGGAACTCACTCCCTCCAAATATCAGGAAGATCCAGAATCTGGTAACATTCAAGCGGGAAGTGAAGAGCCTTCTGATGAATAAATACATTACCTAGTGAAGATCACTGTTCACGATTCTGATAGACTAATGCCTTAGTACTGAGCTTGTATGGCACGAGTAAGGGAAGCATAGTCAATACTAAAAGGAACACGTATTCTTTGATATGAGAACAACCTAAAGGCCACCACCAATGGATATTGTGACAGATCACGAGAACAGCACCCCATACGAACATATACCGAGCTACCTCATATTGGTTATTTGTTATATATACCTGTTTTAGTTACAAGTTTAGCCATAGCATATTTTAACGCGAACGCCTCACGTGTTACGAATATATAGTTGTTGTACTTTAACTGTTTTATATATGTTAACTGTTTTTATATATGTTAACCCTCTACCTCTCCTATGTTAAGCGCTCTGATACCCAAGGGTCTTGTTCGCGCTATACAAAACTCTATAATAAATAAATAAATAAATAGATATACCAGGGAACAGCTGTTCGATATCGGTAAATAGTTAAACAATCTCAAAGCATCAGCTCTGGATATCTTTGAGGGGACACATTTGCACATCTCACATACAGGGGGGTGATGAAGTGTGGTCTCCTTAATGTAAGATCATTCCCCAAACATTCCATGGAGATTCAACTCCTGTTCGACTCGCATAAACTTGATGCTCTGTTTATGACAGATGAAGCATGAGCTAGGGCTAGCCTCCTGCCCAGTAGGGTTCAAAGCATTTCATAAGCCAAGGCAGAGTGGTGGAGGTGGCGGGACTGGGATCATTTTTAAAGATTCCTGGGGCATCTCCCCTCTGGATATAGATGAGGTTGCTTATATAGAAATGTTAGGGTTCTCTATGAAAGACCCGTCAGGGCACATCCTGACTGGCATGGTCTGTTATAGACCCCCGGGCACTGCCACGGTGCAACGGCAGCAGCAGTTTGCCGACGTGATCAGCAACATGGCCCTCACTCACCATAGACTGTTGATACTGGGCAATTTCAACCTTTGGCCCAACGGGAGGATGAAACCCTGTATTACAATCTCATCCAATCCTGTGCCAACCTGAACCTTCTACAAAGGGTCCACGATGTGACTCATATAGAGGGATATGTGTTAGATCTGGTATTCACCAGTGAAAATTCAAAAATAATGGACAGAGTCCTACCAGTGGGCTGGTCAGATCACCATCTGGTTGAATTTAGAGTTATCCATGCTATAAGGACCAGCCCCACATCTATTGAGGAAAGGTGCTTCCTAGGCAGGGATTGGAAGACCCTTCTAAGGAGGACCAAATCAGCTCGGGTTCTTCAGTTAAAGTCCCTTCTTGACCCTGGGAAGCCGGTAACTGAGAACTATTCTGCTTTTTGCGATTATTTAACTAGAATGATTGATCAGCTTGCTCCTCTGAAGAATATTAAGTTGCGGTGAAAACCATCCGCACCGTGGTATACTAACGAATTGAGGATGCTCATGCTGGAATGTAAACATGCCGAAAGGCAATGGTGAAGTCTGTACGCCAGCGAGGCTAAAGCCAGATGGAGGGAAAACTTAGCTGAGAACAAAAAAGCAATAGTCACGACCAAGGCTGCATATTTTGCAGATTTTTTTCTCAAGTCCTCCAACAGTACCAAATGTGTCTTCAACATACTGAAAGAGCTGACCAACCCTGAGTGCACAAGTACTAAGATCATGCCCTTACAAGAGCTATGTAACAGATTCGCAGCTTTCTTTCAAGAGAAGATAGATAGGATAGTTGAAGGCCTAAACCCTGATATTCCTTTGGTCACCACCGAAAGTGACAAATCAGGAGCACTCAACCTAAACGAAATCGGGGATACGGGGGTTGAGTCATGGAGGCAGGAAATAACCCTTGACCATTGGGAACTGCCTTCAGAAGAAGAGTTTGTTAAGGTGGCAATGGGGATCTCCTCTGGCTCACAGCTGGACCCAATCCCCCAAAAACTCTGGAACGAGCTGGGTCCCTAGGTTTTTCCACTGCTTCACCAGCTATGGTGGAAGGTGGCGGTGGTCTCAACCCTCCTGGAAAAACCTTCATTTGATCCCAACTGTTTTAGGAACTATAGGCCTGTAGTCCTGCGCTCTTCACGAGCGGGACTTCTAAGATGGCACCCGCGACTAGACCACCGGAACAGGAGGTAGGCGGTCTAGTCTTTACGGAAGCGATAATGTCATCCTTGCAAGCCCGGAAACAAAGGTAGGACACGGAACACGGGAAGTTGTCGGAGATGAAACCAGAGGACCAGGGACATGATGCTACAAGCAGGATACCGGACCAATGTGGAGAAGTGTGGCTCACTGGTTGGAGCAGGCAGACCCTGAAGCAGAGGTCAGACCCGGGACCAGGGTTCAATTCCCGACGCGGCAGGGTCTTGAGCTCAAATGTCCATGGACTCGATAATTCTCGCTTCGGTGCCTGACCTAATCATGGGTTCACACTCTGCAACTCTGGGCATTAAGCTTGCTTAATCTCCACAACGGCCCCCCCGCGGCGGGATGCCTGGCTTTCACCTTGGGGAGGCCCTGTAGGGGCTATCTCACAGGGAAAAACCAGGACGGGTTCCCAAGGCAAGCGCGGAGATACCCCTTTGGGGGTCGATTCTGGCGCTATATAAGAAATATAATAATAATAATAATAATGAGAGGACACCGAGACGACGGAGAGCCCCAGCTGAGAACAGCCTAGTGGCAACGCACGCAGTCAGGCTGACCCGAGGAAGAGGAGGAAGGCGGCAAGGCTCCAACAGCCACGGCCCAGGAGGGTCATGGCCTTAGGCAAGTACCGTTTTTGGGTTTCTTCACGGGTTGGTGGAGGTCAGGAGTGTGAGCACGCACCCAACTAAATCCCCTTCCCTCCTTTTCCCCTTTTTATTATATTCTACTCACACCCCTACCCGAGCACTTGTCTACCTTCCCTGGTATCACACACTGAGGTTTGGGGTGTTGGTGACGGTACACTGTTTTTGGTACATACCCCAGTTACTGATTTTGGTATCGCTTGTCCTTCTTTGAGAGTACCAGCCTGAGACATACCGCCTGGAACAGACCTCCTCGACCCAGACACCCCAAGGAGTAGGAAAAGAAGATGAAAAGAACACCTCGTCATTCCTGAAGCTCCCAGCAGACCTCATTTTTTGCTGTAGGAACGGACAGCCAACCAGAACAATTTCTTCCCCTCCCTTACTCCCGGTGTTAATCCCCTTTTTTGCTCCTTCCCTTCTGGAACCTCACCAGACTTGAACTACCTCAAAAATCACTCTTAAATAAAAAAACATGAATCACTATTCCCAGTCTTGTCATAATATTCTGTACACCTGGGGATCACAAGGCCAATCTCCCTATTGCCATATCCAGTGAAGATAGTGGAGCGCTTGGTCAGCCGAGCACTCTCGGGCTTTCTGGAAGGCAATAATAAGCTTGGGGATGAACTGTTTGGTATCCGACCAGGACATGGGACCGAGACAGCATTGGTTACTGTGTTGGATAATCTTCGAATGTGGGCGGACAGGGGACAATCCGCGACTTTGATCCTGTTAGACCTGTCCGCCGCGTTCGACACGGTAAACCACATCACCCTGTTGGTGAGACTGGAGGAGGCGGGGGTGACTAATACGGTTCTGCGATGGTTCCAGTCTTACCTGGCAGATAGACGGCAGGCTGTTGCCCTACCCCCCTTTCAGTCAGACTTTATTAACAACAGGCATGGGGTACCGCAGGGGTCATCAATCAGCCCGATTTTATTTAATGTATACATGCGGCTGCTTATGGATGTCATCAAAGCCCACAATATTAGTGTGGTTAACTATGCCGATGACACTCAATTGATAGTGTCCCTGGATGGCGATCAGACGGACCCCAAGGATATTTTTCACAAGTGTATGCAGGGAAATGGTGCTGTGGTTAAGAGATAATGCATTGCAATTTAACAGCGACAAAACAGAGATTCTACACTGTGGGGTGGGCAGAGTGCCGTCAGTTCTGTACTTCTGGCCTTTCCCCACAGATGGCCCTCTGGTACCTGTGAGCATGGTGCGTAATCTGGGGGTCAGCTTTAATGATAAGCTTAACCTGGAATCACATGTCAATAAAGTAGTCAGGAACTATTATATGCTCATTAAAGGACTCCGGAAGGTACTACCACTGTTACCTCTCAGTCCAGATGGACAGTGGTCAGGAGTTTCATCCTTAGCCGCCTGGATTACTGTAATGCCTTGCTGCTGGAATCCCCAAGGTATCTGATATCGCGGCTCCAGAGTATCCAGGCGGCAGCAGCAAAACTATTCTTAAGGAGATCGCGCGGATCATCAACTTTCCAGGCATTAGCCGAGCTACGCTGGCTCCCGGTGAGCCAAAGGATATTGTTCAAGTGGCTGTGTATTGCCTTCACGGTACCGGGCCCAAGCCACTTCAAGGTAGGTTTGGCTGGTATGCTCCTGCACAAAACTTGCAATCCTCTGCAGCTAGCCTGGCACCCATCCCGAGGTTCAAGCGAACCACAATGGGTGGGAGAGCGTTTGGAGTGGCAGCTGCTCGTCTGTGGAATAGCCTCCCCTTTGAACGGAGGCAAACAACGCAGCTGCTGGTGTTTCAGAAGAAAGTTAAGACCTGGCTGTTCCCCAGCGTGTAACCGGCAGTCAGCATTTGCAGATTATTCCAACTTCACTGTGTCTTAGCGCCAGGATGCCCGTAGGGTTGCAGTGCGCTCTATAAATACATACATACTTTAAATACAGAAGGCTTTAACCACCACTCCTTAAACCCCCCCTCACTCCCCCGCCAACCAGAAATCTTTTTCTTTACTGTCTTATTACACTCTTCTGTAGTGACCGAACTAATCAATAAGATTTCATAATGCAAATTAATGCATTTCCTACTGATTACTTTAACTTAGATTTATCTTTAAACATACAGTGCACCTTTATTTTATCTGCTGTTACCTGAAGACAATCAAAACTAGTGACTCAATAAACATACTTTGTCCTCCCAACCCTCTTCCCCCTTATCCGGCCTGGTACTGCCCCAACTGCAGCACTCAAGTTAGTCTATTTACTTGAGTGCTACAGCTACTGAGGCTCAGGTAACTGCAGCACTCAATCTTCATAGTGCTAAGCAACAGCCTCTGGTTGGCTGAAGTCTGTCTGGACACTGATAATTGTATTATATTCCAACAATAGTCCTGTGGGACCTATTTATATTCTACTTCAATCTTATTTTAAAACAAATGTGTGTAAACTCAATTCTATTAGTTAGAAGAAACGTACAGGATGCCTTCTTATTTGAATAGAAGTCAATTTGTTGTCTAGGAACAATATAGCTCATAAATCGAAACATAGAAAATACTCTTATGTAATGAAAATTGTCATGAAAATGAACTGTAAACATCTGCGTTGTTGACACAGTGTTCTGTACTGTAAACAGGATCTGCGTTGCTGTCATGGATTACCTTTGGGTTTTGTTTTATGGCCATTATAGAGACAAGTGTATATATTTGCGTTCACACTTTGAGCATTATTAGAACATTGGAATGTTGGGAGCTCCATTGAAAACAATGGAGTGCTCGGGGCTTATAATGGCTGGTATAAGCCCGGAGCTCCAACATTCCAATGTTTCTCTGTTCACAGCTCTGGCTGCGAACAAAGGCTTCAGGGAGCCTGAGGGGATTCCAATCCCCTCACCCTCCCATAAGGCTTTTTTTTTTTTTGTTAGAACATTCTGCCCTCTAGTGGCAGAATGTTCTAATAACAAATATAACAACAAGGGAAAGAGAGAGAGGGTGGATTCGTTCTCCCTTTACAGATTTAGATAAACACGGAGATTCCACAAAAAAAGTGTATGGGTGGGCCCTACAGTGATGGGGAGCACACAGTGTTCTTTAAATACCCCTCACACACCAAAAGGACCCTTGGTGTCATGCTTCATCATTGGGGTCTTCGCACCCCTCTACGGGATGCGACGTGCTGCTAATCTGCAACTACGTGGGAGCACTTTTTATTTTGGCTGTGTGGTGCATGTGAGGTATTGTGAGTATGAGTGAGTGGTGGGGTTCAAAGTGACTCAAGTGATATTTTAAAAAGGACCTGGCACGTGGGGTTTTACAAAAAACTTGAATGGACCCCCGTGCTGGTACTGTTAAAAGGGGTGATTATATGGTTTTATGTATTTTAACGTACATTACCTTGTGTGTGCGTCAACATGTTTCGGAGCAGAGCTCCTTCTTCAGGACGGGGTAAACAAATCCCCACCTTACTCACGTCTGTTACAAAAATCTGATATTTACAGAAAAGTGATATCTAAGTTAAAAAGTCTAGTATGTTTCTAGTTATCTGCATTAAGGTTTCTGCAATTGAGAACCTGAAACAAGAGAAACACAACAAAAAAAATAATATATTGGTATTGTAAATACAATATACAATGATGATGGTTCAGTGACCTAGAAAAATGTGAGGGCAGCAGCTACTAGACATAATTTGTCATCCTATTAGTGATGGTGCACCCTGTAAAAGAAAGACGAAGACAAAACAAACATAACACTGAACATAAAACACACGCTCTAATTGCTTAACCTGTGAAGTTCTCGGGCTCTGTTATTGTTAGAAATGTAGGAAAATCAAGTCATTTTAGTGCATACTTGCTGCCACAGTTTTGTTGGCACCATGAGCCTCCAAACGGTGGGGGTCTGTAGTGCTAATTAGCACCCTGTAAAAGTAAGATATATTGGTATTCACTTACTTACAATGCTGACGTACAACACACTGTTACCAAGTATTTACTCACTGCTACAAGGGATTTCATGCGCCTGACTGCCCCACACGCGGCTCCAAGTTCTAATTCTAATTTCTAATTTCTAGGTTTGGTAAAGCGCAACAGCTACCCCGGCAATGGGGTGTCCCGGCGCTAGAAGACAAGCTAACTCCTACAGAACGGGGAGGGGAGGATGAGGGCCCTAGAGAGCGGGAAAGAGGTGGGTCTTGATAGCTTTGCGAAAGGTCGGGAGACAGTCTATGGAGCGGATGCTGAGGGGGAGGTCGTTCCATAGTTTGGGCCCCAGGACGCTAAAGGAGCGACCACCAGTGAGGCTAAGTCTGATTCTGGGAACTGTCAGGAGAAGTTGATTAGAGGAGCGCAGGTCGCGGCTAGGGACATAGGGTCGGGCCAGTTTTCGCAACAGAGGGGGATTTCCCTGTTTGACGATCTTAAAGATCGTAATAAGAGCTTTGAATTTCACTCTGTGCTCCACGGGCAGCCAGTGTAATTTTCGGATGGTAGCTCTGGCTGAGCATCTGCGTGGGAGGCCGACCAATGTTCTGGCCGCCGTATTCTGGATACGTTGGAACCTAGCCGTTTTCGCTTTGTTTGCTCCTAGCAGAAGGACGTTGGCATAGTCCAGGCGGGACAAGATGGTTGCCTGGATGATTAGCTGGCGAGCTTTAGAGTCAAAGAGTCCAAGTATAGGCCGGAGGTTCCTTAGGAGCCCTATGCAGGTGGCTGCCACCTTTTTAGTATGTGACTGGAAGCTGAGGTTGGCATCTATCCAGACTCCCAGATTTTTAACACAGTTTTTAGGAGATGGAATGGTGCCAAGGGATGATGGCCACCAGTGCTCATTCCATAGGCATGTGTTACGGCCAAGGAGGAGCGCCTCAGTTTTCCCGGCATTAAGTTGGAGGTAGTTGTCCGTCATCCATTGTGCCACTGATGCCATGCCCTCTCTAAACTTGGATGCCGCGGTGGACGGGCTTTCCGAGAGGGTGACGACCAGCTGGGTGTCGTCGGCGTATGAGACCAGCGTGAGTCCCCACTCTTTGGCCACATCCGCAAGCGGCTGGACATATAAGTTAAAGAGGGAGGGACTCAACGCTGACCCCTGGGGGACTCCTTGGGCTATGGGATGAGATTTAGAGAGAAATGGGGGGGCTGACACCTTGAAGGATCTGTCCTTAAGAAAGGATTGGAACCATGAAAGAGCGAGGCCAGTCACACCGGCCATCTCCAGATGTTCCAGAAGGATGTCATGGGATACCGTGTCAAAGGCTGCGCTGAGATCTAAGAGAATCAGCGCAGCACTTTGCCCAGAGTCTAGGATCGTCCGGAGATGTTCGGTGGTGGCCAATAAGGCAGACTCAGTACTGTGGCCCGCTCGAAAGCCATTTTGGGATGGATCCAGAATACCGTGACGGTCCACATGTTTCGAGAGAATGCCGTTGACATGGGCTTCTGCTATCTTGGATATCCAGGGTAGAAGGGATATTGGTCGGTAGTTTTCTGGTTTGGAAGGGTCGAGGGTGGGTTTTTTGATTATTGGTGATACCCACGCTTGTTTCCAAGCGATGGGTACAGATCCAGAAGTAAAGGAGAGATTGAGGATATCCCTCATGGGAGGTAGAAAAAGATCCAATGAGTCCAGAAAATGAGAGGGGCTCATAGGATCAGCTGGGGAACCAGACTTCACCTTCCTGCATAGTTTGGTCAGTTCGGCGTCAGTGATGGCAGGGATTTGGGTGAGAGGGATATGGGTGGGGACTGGGGTTGTAGGCTCTCTGGAGTGAGGAGGGTTCTGCAGAAAGGTCACATATATTTTTTAAACTTTTTCAACGAAGTATGTGGCAAGCTGCTCACATTGTTCGTTGGACGAGATTTTTGGAGATGGCGCCCTAGGGTTTTGAAGTTCTTTGACTAGCTTAAAAATCACTTTAGATGGATTCGAGTTGGAGCTAATTTTGTTAGCATAAAAAGAAGCGCGGGAGGATCTGATGGCTTTATGGTAGATTTTAAGTTTGGATAAATAGTTTGCTTTATCCTGGTTGTCAAAGTTTTTCCTCCATTGGCGCTCGGCTTTTTTACAGTCCTTACGTAGCGCTTTAAGGGTATCATCATACCATGGATTAGAGGGCGTATTACGTCCTTTAGTCAGTTTAGCTGGGATGAGAGTGTCGAGGCTATTGGTAATCCAGGTAGTGAACGAAGTATAGGTCGCTTCTATCTCCTGATTAGTTTCGCAGTGGAAATCACCTAAGGTTTTATGTAGAGCGGGAGTAGAGAGCTTGTGCCACGGTCTTCTTAGGCGTTGGTTGGATTCAGTTTTATGCTGCCGATGCCGTGCAGGAACCATGAGTTTAACGAGGTAGTGGTCCGTCCATCCCATTGGGGAGGGGATCTCCGTAACTGCCTCTTGGATGTTAGTGAAGATCGGATCTAGGGTATGGCCTGCTATGTGGGTAGGAGCATGGACTAGAGAGTTAAGTTGTAGTGCCGAAAGGTCTGCAAGAAGGTTAGAAATTGTATGGTCATTAGTTAAGTCAAAGTGCAGATTAAGATCACCTAGAATGGTAAAGTTGGCGAATTTGGTGATAAGCGCCGTGGAAGTTTCGAGGAGGGCGTCAATGAACCTTGAGGCCTGGCCTGGTGGGCGATATATGTAAAGGCCGGATAGCGTGGACTGAGGACTGATGCTGATTTTGAATTGAGCGCATTCGCAGTCTGGGAGAGGTTCTTTGATAAAAGTGCAGGTATGGTGCTTTTTATAGATGACTGCGATGCCGCCGCCCCGGGTGTCACGGTTTATGGTGACCAGGTGAAACTCATCTGGGAGCGTCAGGTTAGGGATGGTAGTTATGCCATCTTGTAGCCATGTTTCACACAAAAACAGGACGTCAGGATTTTCTTCCTGTAGGAGTGAATTTACCTCAAGGTGGTGTTTAGAGAGGGATCTGACGTTGAGCTGTAGTATCGTCAGGGGCGGGGTAGTGGTTGAGGTGCAATTACCCCACACTCGAGCGGGCGTGCTTGTGGAGAAATGGCATCGGTCACAGTAGAGTGGCGAGTGGCCCAGGCTGCCAGTGGCATCAGAGCATCTTTGGTTAGAATTCAAGGCAAGGAGTTCCTTGCGATCATACCGTATGAGCTGGTGGGGTCTGGTTAGACCAGGGGGATTGGCGAGAGGCGATGGTCTGGCGATGACAGGCGCAGACGGGCTTGCCTTAGGCGCGCCTTTGGCGCGCAAACGGCGCTCCCGCTGCGCTCGTCCGCTGCGCTTCCGGTGGCAGCACATGATGTAGGAGGGGGGGGTGTGGCCTTCCGGGGGGCGTGGCCTCCGTCCTCGCCGAGATCGGCGTTTAGCTCAGGTGACTTTACCACGGAGTAGCGCTAAATCCGCTCTCCACGGTGGTAAGAACTAGAAGATATTTCTGGCGCAAGCTGGCGCGTGAAGGTAGTGCTTTTAAAATCAACACAAGGATAAAGGTGACATAATACAAAGTGCTGGCGATTTTAAAAAAGAACTCCCGGCTTCCGCCTCAGGAGTGTGTAGCTGTCAGGCTTAGGCGCTGAATGAGCTCGCGCTTAAGTATGCGACAGGGGGGGGGGCGTGGCCTTCCGGGGGGCGTGGCCTCCGTCCTCGCCGAGATCGGCGTTTAGCTCAGGTGACTTTACCACGGAGTAGCGCTAAATCCGCTCTCCACGGTGGTAAGAACTAGAAGATATTTCTGGCGCAAGCTGGCGCGTGAAGGTAGTGCTTTTAAAATCAACACAAGGATAAAGGTGACATAATACAAAGTGCTGGAGATTTAAAAAAAGAACTCCCGGCTTCCGCCTCAGAAGTGTGTAGCTGTCAGGCTTAGGCGCTGAATGAGCTCGCGCTTAAGTATGCGACAGGGGGGGGGGGCGTGGCCTTCCGAGGGGCGTGGCCTCCGTCCTCGCCGAGATCGGCGTTTAGCTCAGGTGACTTTACCACGGAGTAGCGCTAAATCCGCTCTCCACGGTGGTAAGAACTAGAAGATATTTCTGGCGCAAAGTGAGGAGAGCCCTGAGTTTACGCTTTAAAACCCTCACTAATGCTTGTTAAATGATGTTAATTGCTTCAAACCAGAAAAACAAGATGCCCAAATACGGTCTTTCCGGACATCTCGTAAGTTTCACAGCTGTCTCCAAACCAGTGCTGATTTGGACCTAACTTCAACCATTCTTACCAATAGAGACATTGACACCATTCACCCTTTTACCAGTACCAGCACGGGGGTCCATTAAAGTTTTTTGTAAAACCCCACGTGCCAGGTCCTTTTTAAAATATCACTTGAGTCACTTTGAACCCCACCACTCACTCATACTCACAATACCTCACATGCACCACACATAGCCAAAATAAAAAGTCCTCCCACGCAGTCGGAGGTTAGCAGCATGCCGCATCCCTTAGAGGGGTGCGAATACCCCAATGATGAAGCATGACACCAAGGCTCCTTTTGGTGTGTGAGGGGTATTTAAAGAACACTGTGTGCTCCCCACCACTGTAGGGACCACCCATACACTTTTTTGTGGAGCCTCTGTGTTTAGCCTAAATGTTCTAATAGCCTTATAGCCCTTAGTAGCTGGGCTATACTGGCTATTAAAGTCCCTCTTCCTTGTTAGAGCCTTCGGCTCGGGCCTTTAACGCTGGAGAGGGCCTTTAATAGGCGGTATAGCCCTCTACGGTGGGCTATAAGGCTATATTAGAACATTGGAATGTTGGGAGCTCCATAGTAGACAATGGTGTGCTCCCTGCTTCTACGGGCCGGTAAAGGCCAGCAGAGCAACATTCCAATGAGTTACAAAGGCCTCTCGGAGCTTGAGGGGATTTATATCCCCTCGAGCTTTGAGAAGCCTTTGTTTAATTTGTTAGAACATTCTGCCCTCTAGTGGCAGAATACTCTAAGAGGGTAGAATGTTCTAACAAAAAAAAAAACAAAGCCTTATGGAGCGTGAGGGGAATGGAATCCGGTCAGGCTCCCTGAAGCCTTTGTTCACAGCCAGAGCTGTGAACAAAGAAACATTGGAATGTTGGAGCTCCAGGCTTATACCAGCCATTATAAGCCCAGAGCACTCCATTGCTTTCAATAGACCTCCCAACATTCCAGATTTCTAATAGCCGGTACAGCCTGCTAGGGCGGGCTATGAGGCTATATTGAGAAATTGATCCACGCTTTTGCCTTGAAATGTAAGGACCTGAATATAGAGCCCATTAGTGATCTATTGCAAAGTCAGTTTTAGGAGCAGCTCTGCTTAAATCCATGAGTGGCTGATAGGTTTAAAGGAGTTGCACTGCCCAATGAGATTTCACTGATCAATGGTGATATGAGAGCCCGACAGTACAAATGATGAAGGGGAATGGAAGTGACTGGGACTGGGAATGAAGACAGAATCATCCGACTTGAGGGAGCGTAGTGTTGAGATGTTGTTTCCTGTTTTTCCCCTCAGTATTTTTCCTGTCTTCAGTTGATTTCATTTGAACCCCACACAAACCCATCTGCTTTTTGCCAAGACTGGGGTCTTTAGTCTAGCCTTTGCTGAAACATGACGGCAACGACGTAGGTTCTGTTTAACTTTTAGTGTCACAGTAGATGGTCATGGTGGAAGACTTTTAAGAGGAAGGCAGGCAGTAATAGGAATAAATGACTCTCCTATTTGGCCGTAGTACATTTTAACTGGAGAGAGTGGGCCTCTAATCTCAGCTTGCCAAACGGGTTGTTCAGAAATTGCTTTAATGCCAAGGTGGCTACTTTATATGTGCATCATTGTGTGGTGTTAATCCTGCGAGATCCAAGAAATGCATTAAATATCCAGTGCGAGGAGCTACATTACATAGAGTTTCAACTTTACAGCATTTTGAGTTCACTAAAATGTGTAACAGTATGCTTTTGGAAAGTTTGTTCATCAATGCCAGGTTCAGGTTTGAATTTGTGGTAAACAAAGTGCAGGTCCTAATGGGGACCGATCTTCAAAATCAGTAGTTACTAATCGAATTGCAACATGACTGCAGAAGTGCCTAGGTGCCCATTTAACCTCCTCCCACTAAAAGCATGTTGAATAGAAATTAGGATTGTGTGTGAAATATTTCCTGAAGTCTGATTTTGCATGAATTGATGGTGGTAACTTTGGGCTGGTTTTTGGGCTGAAACTGGTCTGCGTTGGGCTGAATGTGGGCTTGAACTTGTACAGCATTGGGCTTGGGACGGGTATCAAAATCTGGCAACACTGCTTAGTCTCTCTCTAGTCCCGAAATCCAAGCATGCCCCAGGGGTAGTTGGCCTTCAGTAAGCCACCCAGCCAGTATCACCCGCCTCCGTGACCTGGAACTGATGAACCACAATACTCAAGGCTGGGCACAGCAGAGGGTTTAAATAAAGGAGCGTACATCCTCTCATGGTCGTACATACACTGCACAGATATCTGTGTGCCGTGTATTATTTTAGGCCCACTTTACATTGGCGACGTGGTGGGCCCTCGCACTCACAGGCCCCACCGCCTTCTCAGGCCTGCTGCGGCTTCATCAGCTGCCCTCTCTGACATTGCCTCTCAGTGCAGCCCTGCCTAAGCAACCGTGCCAGCGCTCCATCGAACAACAGTGCCGCCCTCGTGGCCATGACTGTAATGCATCGCTGCGGCTTGGCGACTGCCTCACAGGGGGGAGAAAACCCACTAGATGCCAGGGATTAATTGTCTTATTCTATTTAGGGTTTGGGGCTGGCATAGATTGGTATGCCACTACCCCCACCCCCTTGGAAAATTCCACAGACTTTCTCCCCCCCCCCTACGCCCCCAGAGGCATATGGGGGCAAGAGCCCCTGATCTGCCTGTGGGAGGGCTGAAACCACAGTAGGCGAGAAGGATTTTTTTCGTATGTATATAAGGGTGGGGACTGCCTAAATGGGCATGCCAATGCCCCCACCCCTCAAGAAATATTCTATAGTCTTTCTACCCCCCCGGGAGACAGATAGGGGCAATAGCCCCTGATATGATCCCGGGGGCGGGGGAGAGCAGAAAGCACATTAGGCACAAGGGATTTTGTATTTTTTTTATACCTAGAGATGGAGGCTGCCCAAAATGAGCATGCCAAAGCCCCCATCACTCCAAAAGAAAATTGCCACAGCCTGCCTGCCTCCCCTGGGAGGCAGATGGGAGCAATACGCTCTAATCTCACCCTCCGGGAGAGCCGAAAGCCTAGTAGGCATCAGGGATTTTGTTACTTTTTGTACCTAGGGTTGGGGGCTACAGAGAAAGGGCATGCTAATACCCCCACTGCCAAAAAAGGCTTTCTGCCCCCCCGGAAGGCAGATCGGGGCAATAGCCCCTTATCTGCCCCCGCAGGAGCAGAAAGCCCACTAGGCACAAAGAATAGATTTATGGGCATGCCAGTGAGAAGCCCAATAGGCAAGAGTAGCTTCCTTTTTTTAGGCACACATTGTAGCTTTTTGAGTGATATTTTTATTCTCATCTGCACCCAAGCGGGGGCAGAAAACCACTAGAAAACAGGGAGAGCTTGTTTGTGTGTAAACTAGAGTTTGGCTGACAGTCTGCATGTACTGACCTTTGGCTGGCATTTTGCTGGTGGTGTGCGTGGACCTTCACTTGGCTAATGGTGTGAGTAGACTCTCGCTTGATGACGGTGTGTGTAGATGGGCGCTTGCCTGGTGGTGTGCTTGGATTGGGGCTTGGCTGCCTGTGTGCCGGGATGCTGCTTGGCGGCTGGTCCGGATTGGGTGTAGTGGGCACCAGACGTTTACCCGGTTGGTCGGAAGGGTGGGGTACATTTTCTGGCCACGGGGGTTGGGCCGCGGGGGTTGGTTTGTCACTGGGGGCCTGCTTTATAGCAGTGCTGCAATATCGGACCCAGTAACAAAAGCGGGAGCTGTGCTTTTTACTAGCAAGCCCCCCCCTCTCCCAGGGCTGGTTGAGCAGCAATCTCCCAGGGCTGGTAGGTGTTCCCAGTCCAGCCCTGCTTGGCTGGCGGTGTACGGGGATGGGGCTTGGCTGGCGGAGTGTGTGGATATTGCTTGGCTGCATTATTAGCATTTGGCTGCCGGTGTTCGTGGATGGAGCTCAGCTGGCATGTGCTTGGCTGGCGCTTGGCTGGCGCTTGGCTGGCGGTGTGCGGGGATATTGCTTGACTGCATTGATAGCATTTGTCTGGCGGTGTCCGTGGATGGCGCTTGGCTGGCATTTCCATGGGTGGCACTTGGCTGGCGGTGTGTGGGGATGGGGCTTTGCTGGCGGAGTGTGTGGATATTGCTTGGCTGAATGCATTGATAACATTTGGGTGGCGGTGTACAGGATGGAGCTCGGCTGGCGTGTGCTTGGGTGGCGCTTGGCTGGCGGTGTGTGGGGATGGGACTTGGCTAGCGGTGTGTGTAGATGGTAGTGTGCGTGCCCCGACTCTTGGCTGGTGGTGTGGCTTGCATGGATCCCCCAACGTTTTCTTCCCCAGAATCCCCTGCAAACCTCAAATTTACTTACAAAGTCGCATTTTCCTTACATTTTTGTGTGAGTAAGATGTAGGATCACCGCGCAGGCACAAATTTCCTACTACCCAGCATTCCCCTTGGTCTCCGAGAAAAATGATACCTCACCTGTGTGGGTTCCCAAAGTAGCGTCAGCCTACAAACGTATAAACAAACTGCCCTTTTGGACCTTTCTTGGGCCCCCCTCAATCTGTACACGTTTTTGGGCCTTCCATGCCACAGGCACTTGACCCATCCACACATGTAAGGTATCATTTTTATCGGGAGACTGAGGGAATCGTTGAGAGGTAGGAATTTTGTGCCGTGTGGTGATCCCACAACGGTCCCACACAGATATCAGAGGAAAATGTGACTTTTAGCTAAATGTGAGTTTTGCAGCGAATTCTTGGAAGGAAAATGTTGGAGGATCAACGCAAGACACACCTCCCTGGACTCCCAAGGGGTTTTCAGAAATGTCTGGGTTTTTTAGGTTCCCCTAGATGTCTGCGTACCCGGGACAAAAAACACAATGCACATCCATCTATCACAAAACTACCCGGTTTTTATTTATTATTTATTTATTTAAAATATTTATAAAGCGCGACTGTCACCTGGCAGGTATCCTGGCGCTGATAGCTACTCTTGTGGTTTATTGACGGGGGTGAGCTGGAAAAGGCCGGTTTTTTTTATAGGGACAGGGGAAAGAGCCAAGTTTTGATACGTTTCCTGAATGGGAGGAGATGAGGGATATGGCGAATTTCGGCAGGTAGACTGTTCCATAGCTTGGCTGCAGCTACTCTGAACGATCTTCCTCCCATCCTGGCCTTCTTACATCTGGGCACTCTCGCGAGGCAAGCAGTTGTGGACCTAAGTGTTCTGGTGGGGGTATACCAGGAGAATAGACGTTGGAGAGGTCTGGGTCCTGTTCCATGCAGTGCCTTGAAGACCAAACAAAGGGCCTTGAAGGCAATGCGTTGCCTCAAAGGCAGCCAGTGTAACTCGGCCAGTGCGGCAGTGGCCGAGGATCTCCTGGTCCATCCCAGAGCCAGTTTGGCTGCTGCTGACTGGACTCGTTGGAGTCTGTCCAGTAGTGTCGCCGGAGATTCAAGCAGCAGGGCGTTGCAGTAGTCAAGGCGACTAAGAATAGTACACCTGACTACTAGTGCTCTGGCGGAGGATGGAAGCAGAGGCAAGACTTTGCGCAGTGAGCGCATAAGGCCGGTGCAGGTTGCGACTGTTCTTGAGACCTGAGTCTCCATGCTCAATTGGTGGTTGAGCATGACGCCCAGGTTGCGGACGGTGGTAACTGGTGGGGGGTTGTTGGAGTTCTCCGGGGGCCAGAACTCAGCGGGCAGAGGGCGGGGTATGCGACTCGCAGGGCAGTACATCACCTCAGTCTTCGAGGAGTTGAACTGAAGTGAGTTCTGGTGCAGCCAGCGTGCCGTGTCTCGTAGGCAGTCATGGAAGGCTTGTAAGGAGATGGAGTCTTCGCCTTCCCACGAGAGAAGGAGCTGTGTGTCGTCCGCATAGTTTACTGTGGTCATGTTGTGTGACTTGATTAACGTGACCAGAGGTTTTAAGTAAACGTTAAAAAGAATCGGACTGATAGAGGAACCCTGGGGGACACCGTGTGGGACCGGGGAGAAGACCGATTGAAAAGGGGGAAGGGAGACAGCTTGTTTTCTGTCGCTGAGGTAAGAGTGGAACCAGATAAGGGCCGTGCCGTCAATCCCTGCCGCTCTCAACCGCTGGAGCAGGACTCTGTGATTGACAGTATCGAATGCGGCAGACAAGTCAAGTAAAATGAGGGCCACAGCTTGGCCCCTGTCTGCGCGCATTCGGAGCTCCTCCATGGCCGTGAGCACCGCGGTTTCAGTGCCATGGGCTGGGCGAAACCCAAACTGGAATTCGTCCAAAAAATGGTGCTGCTCGAGGTGGGTTGAGAGGCATTTACTGACCCAGCGTTCGAGCACCTTCACTGGGAAGGGCAAGAGTGATATGGGACGGAAGTTGGACAGACAGTCTGGATTAAGCGTGGGTTTCTTTAGCAGCGGGGTAATAAGCGCTTGCTTCCAAGAGCGGGGAACGACACCACAGCTCAGGGATTGATTGCAAATCAACCGAAGGGTGTGAAATAGTTGGTGCCCACAGGCTTTCCATATTTTCGGTGGCAGATGGTCAAGGGGGGATCCGGAAGTGATGCCCTGTGCGACTATTTCAAATTCTACTTGAGAAATAAGAGGGAAAGCCAGCAATTTATTCGTGGAAAAACAGGTTGGCCTCAGAGAATCAGGGTTGGTGGAGATGATTTCAGGGAGGGGGGAGAGAGTGGAAGGCGGGGGTGTTGCCAGGTTATTAATGATGGTCTCAATTTTATCAGTGAAAAACTGAGCAAGACTGTCACAGAGGGACTGAGAGGGGGGGATGGAGTTTTTGACGCAGTCGGGGTGTAAGATATTGTCCAAAATCTGGAATATGCTTTTTGGACTGTTGGCCGCATTGGTAATGGTGGAGCAGTAGTAGTTCGCTTTACTTTCTGCAATAGCGGACTTGTAGTCACGGAGTGCCTTCTTCCAGAGGATTTTATTGTTGTTACAGTATCCGTGTCTCCACTTTCTCTCAGCTTGTTTGCAGGCTGATTTAAGGGTTTTCAAAGAATCGTTGTACCAGGGGGCCGGGGCTCTACCTTTCGGTTTACAGAGCTTAAGAGGGGCAGTAGAGTCCGCAAGAGAAGTGATTCTAGAGCTAAAGGACCTGTAGTTATCTTCCACTGAGTTGGTAAAAGCGAAACTGTCTTCCACCTCGAAGGTTCCGGTGGAGGTACTGAGTTTTTCAAGCGCTTTCCAGTTTCGGTACGAGAATTGTGGGGGTGGGTGGGATTTGATTTTGCTTGTTGTAGCATTCTTTATGTAGAGTTTGATGAGCGAGTGGTCTGTCCAACTCATGGGCAAGATGTCGCCTACTTGGGTTAGACCTGGGCTCGAGAAGATAAGATCGAGTCGGTTGCCTGCGGAATGAGTAGGGTCCTTTATCAGTTGTCGGAGGCCTACATTATCACAGGACAGCCGAAGGTTGTCTAGTCCTGCGTCAAGACTGCCGTTTGGCCAAAGGTTAAAGTCTCCTAGAAGTATTAGATTACTGTGAGAGGTTGCCATGTTGGTAATAGTCGTGAGGAGGGCTTGCTGTTGCGGGATAGAAAAGGCCCCAGGTGGGCGGTAGCAGACGATTACCGTGAAGGTTTCGCCTTGATGGCAGTTTATAGACAGCCCAAAGAGCTCGGTTCCAGGAGTCGGGTCTATGTCTAGGATGTTCGTTTGCCACGAGGCTTTGAAGATGACACCAACTCCGCCACCGCGGCCTTTAGGTCTGGGGAGGTGGAGGATGTTAAAGTTTAGCGGACAAGCAGCTGCTAGGTCTGTCTCACAGTTTGCATGTGTCCAAGTCTCAGTTAGAAAGAGTACATCTAGATGGTGAGACTCGATAAGAAGATTAATTTCAGTGGCGTGTTTAGGTAAGGATCTTACGTTCAAGAGGCCTTCTACAATTAAGTTCTGTTGTATGAAGTCAGTTAGTGGGAAGGCCGATTCTTCGAAGGAGAGCTTACCTTCATGCGCATACCCCCGAAGGTCGAGCAAAGCATCCCGAGTGGAGCCAGGGGATGAAGGGCTGTGCCGGGCAGGGTTTGTGGCGCTAGGCGCGTCCTCGTCGCGGACGAGCGCAGACGAGCTTGCCTTAAGCGCGCCTTCGGCGCGCAATTGGCGTGCCCGCTGCGCTCGTCCGCTGCGCTTCCGACAGTGACACATAGTTGTAGTAGTGACGGGTAGCGTAGGAGGGGGTGTGGCCAACAAGAAGTGGGCGTGGCTGTCGTCTCCCTTCGGCGTTCTATGGCGCCAAGAAACGAGTGGTTTCTGTGTCCCAGCAGCTAATGATCAGCTGTTATGGGATCAGGTGTATTTCAGGTAGGCAAGTATTTTAAAAGCAAAACAATTCACAATATTAAAAGAGCGAGTGATTTACACCTCCCGGCTTTTCGCCTCAGGAGTAGCAGCAATGGAGCAGCGTTCAGCGGCAGCGCGCTCTATTTATGTCTGCGGAGGGAGCGTGGCCAACAAGAAGTGGGCGTGGCTGTCGTCTCCCTTCGGCGTTCTATGGCGCCAAGAAACGAGTGGTTTCTGTGTCCCAGCAGCTAATGATCAGCTGTTATGGGATCAGGTGTATTTCAGGTAGGCAAGTATTTTAAAAGCAAAACAATTCACAATATTAAAAGAGCGAGTGATTTACACCTCCCGGCTTTTCGCCTCAGGAGTAGCAGCAAGTCCTGCAGAATCAGGCCGCTAGGCTGATCTGCAAAGTTCCCAAATGGGAACCTATCAAACCAGGCCTGGAGAGTTTGCACTGGCTACCCGTGGCTCAAAGAGCCGAATTCAAAGCCGGGTGCATTATCTTTAAGGCTCTGCAAGGCAAGGGACCCCTATTTATCAGACAGCTGATCGGTAGATATGTCCCCTCACGGAACCTAAGATCTGCCCACAAAGACCTTTTAGAAGTTCCTCGTTTTAAGAAAAAACGACAAGGCGGCAGCAGCTTCCACTTCCTGGCAGCCACCCTATGGAACTCTCTACCACTAGCCCTCAGACAGAGTAAAGACCTCCTTGCCTTCAGAAAGGCTTTTAAAACTCACCTCTTCATAAAAGCTTACCCGAAATAACTCTCCCGGCAGACTCACCTCTTGTTATGTTTTTTATCTTACCAGCGCCAAGAAGCCCTTGGGCGTACGCGCGCTTTATAAATTTCCAATAACATAACATAACAGCAATGGAGCAGCGTTCAGCGGCAGCGCGCTCTATTTATGTCTGCGGAGGGGGCGTGGCCAACAAGAAGTGGGCGTGGCTGTCGTCTCCCTTCGGCGTTCTATGGCGCCAAGAAACGAGTGGTTTCTGTGTCCCAGCAGCTAATGATCAGCTGTTATGGGATCAGGTGTATTTCAGGTAGGCAAGTATTTTAAAAGCAAAACAATTCACAATATTAAAAGAGCGAGTGATTTACACCTCCCGGCTTTTCGCCTCAGGAGTAGCAGCAATGGAGCAGCGTTCAGCGGCAGCGCGCTCTATTTATGTCTGCGGAGGGGGCGTGGCCAACAAGAAGTGGGCGTGGCTGTCGTCACCCTTCGGCGTTCTATGGCGCCAAGAAACGAGTGGTTTCTGTGTCCCAGCAGCTAATGATCAGCTGTTATGGGATCAGGTGTATTTCAGGTAGGCAAGTATTTTAAAAGCAAAACAATTCACAATATTAAAAGAGCGAGTGATTTACACCTCCCGGCTTTTCGCCTCAGGAGTAGCAGCAATGGAGCTGAATGAACCCTCAGGAGGGTTACCTGAGTTTTGGGTCCTGGGCTCACTATTATTTATTTATAGTTTTATAGAGCGCGAGGGCATCAGAGCGCTTTACAGGATTAAGTGGGAGGAATACAAAGCATAAGGAGGCCCACTCCACACGGCCTACTCATTTTTTTATTTTTTTTAAACAGATTTTTATTAATTTGTGATAGAACAATCAATAGCATCTCAGAGATAATACTGTACATACAGTCCAATTCCAGTGTGCATTCTGCTATAGTTCTATATTGTATTTAATATGTATTTTATCTTGTTCTTAAAATTCTAGCGTAGTATTTATTCTGTTTAGCTTAGGGAAACATGCTTTTATGACAATGTTGTTGAATAAAGTATTTAAACTTGAAACTTGATAGTTCTATATACTGATTTCAGGCTGTCCTTCTGCAAGGAGGCATTATTCCTGCTCCAGCGCAAGGAAAGGATGGTCCTCCTAATGCAGCCGAAATTCTTCAGTTCTGTGGTGCTCGGGACCGCACTTATTTGATAGGCATCATCACAGGATTCTGCTCCCCAATTAACTCCTAGCAAACCAAAAAAGAACCCTTTCCTCCCCCCAAATATCCACCCTCCCCGCCCCCAGGCATGTCGCTTCTTCACCGGATTCCCTGCTGGTAATGCTGGCCAGCCCAGCAGTGCACCGGGCAGATGACCCTCGGTAATGTAGTTCCACAGTGGGGTCACGTGGGTCAGGAGCTCCACCGGGCAGTCCGAGCCCACAGGCATCAGTCCCGGTCGCCCAATAAATCAATCTACACGGCGAACTCATGACCCCCGACCCCACTCACCCTCTCTGGAGGTCATCACAGTGCATGTCAGGCCAGTCCTGCTGTACCTGGGCGCCCTCAAAGGTGCTTTGAAGAAGCAGAGACTGTCACCGATGCACCCCGAGGACTGACCAGTGGGCACAGCTCACTGAAGCGCCAAGGATTCCTCCTCGCCCTCTGACTCTGATGAGGGTGGAGGGTCAAGGGTTACTCTCGACCAGCCTGGGTTGAGTGGAAACCCTGGTTGTTACCTCTGAGTACCTAAACACTGCGCTATCAGCTAGATGGGGAGCCCAGGCACCAGGACAGACGCACGGACAGTGCGCTCCACCATCCCTGCCTCACTGGAGACTGAGCAGACACCGTTCCAGGTAACACCAGGACAGACGCACGGACAGTGCACTCCACTGTCCCGGCTTCACCGGACACTGAGCAGACACCTGTCCAGGTACCACCAGGACAGACGCACGGACAGTGCACTCCACCATCCATGCTTCAGTGGAGACTGAGCAGACACCTGTCCAGGTACAGACCCCTGTGACGTCAGCTCGAACGCGTCTCATTGGCTGCTCTGCATCAGAGGTCCATGCTGGACACTAGACAGTAAAGGAAGGCTCAGCATCAGAGCAGGTATTTATAAACATGCATTGGTAACGACAACTCGAGGGATCTAAGCTCCCGCCCCCTCTGTTTCTTAAGAGATTCCCTGCGCAGCATGTAAATGCTCCTGGTTAAACACCCTCCCCAACACCCCTCCCCCTCCCGCTCCCCCTGCCGCCCATGGGCACGCGCAGGGCCACGGGGAGGATTTCATTTAATATGATGGTTTCTTTGTGCAAGCATTGGGTGCTGCACATTTACATTTGGGCGAGGCCCCGGAGCCCGGTGTCATGTTGAGGGTGGGGGCTCCCAGTGCGCCCAGGAGGCCCCCCACAACAGGTCACTCCTGATTGGTGGAGCCCGGCCCCTCCCCGGCTCAGGTGAGCACCTGACACCTGCGGCTGCAGTGACGCTTCTCATGTCAGTGTATCATTTGCATGACTAGCCACACATACAAACACCACACGCACCACAGACCAGGACACCTGCCTCCCCAAACACACACGGACAGGAGCTCAGGGCACATGTGCCTCATTCTGTGTTTGTGCAGCAATTGCAACCTTCATAGCGCCTCCCGCCCTTCCAAACCGCAGCGCTAGAGGTAGGAATGTGAGCAAAACAGGTGCAAATACTATTTGTGCTTGTTATTCCTCATTACTTTACATCTGGTTGCAGGAACATCTTAAGGATGTTGGGGACCCTAATCCAAACATATTTTTGGGGACCCCTCTTCAAGACAGCTTTGAATGTATGATCCAATTTTAGCTCTTTCATTCCCAGGTTACTGGCAGGGCACAGGCACACTCATCCAAATTCTAAGCGTGCTTACATCTAATGTTCAGTAATAGTGGTGTGTGTTTTCAAAATTTTAACACAACAACAGTTCTCTATTATTAATGGAAATAATCTCTATAACCCCTGTAGGAAGGTGGTATCTGACTGCATGTTTGCCCCCACTTTTTTCCTGGTGTTTTGCTGGTTTTCAACTAAGTTTGGCTGGGATCCTGCTAATCAGGACTCCAGTTTATCTGTTTCCTCTCAAATGGTTTGCATGTACTTTAGGTACATCACAGATTGGAGTCTGGGGTACTCCTGTAAGTCCCTCGTATATGGTATACTATGTCCCCAGAGCATAGGTACCCCAGGGACCTCCCAGAGGCTGCAGCATTAATTATGCCACCCCTGAGAGGCCACTCAAATTGACACCACAGGTCTGCTACTGCAGCCTGTGTAAGGTGGTGCATGCTCCCCTTACTTAGATATAGGTTCACTATATCTATCCATATTACTGCACATATAAACCTATCAGCCACTCCTATGGCAGACCTTATCAATCCTGAAGGCAGGGTGCTGGGTTTTATGTGAGATGGTGCAACTACATGAGCAGAGCCCCACTGCAGTCTTCGGAACCTCTATTCCAGGGTTGTTTGTGATGCAGCCAACCATATACTCTTAAGAGCATTATATCCTCGCAGTAAATGCTAACTTTTGAATGGCTGCATGGAAATATGCCGTGTTTGGTCTCAAACACCTTGGAATCATACCTCAACACCAGTAACTTGTGTGGGAGGTATGATTCCACCCATCCTAGAGGGAGAAATATGACTGCACTGGTACTTCCGGTACCAGCTTCCTCAACCCTGGCATCACAAGATGGACGCTGCCAGCCACAGACACAAGTCTGCCCTCGTTATGCTGACCGAAACTCTGGCAGGGGAGGATGGACAATAGGTTTCCTGTCACAGAGAGGTGTGACCACCTCCCAGGCAGGCTTTAGTGTATTGGGACTGGGTGGGTGCACTCCAAGAGTGCTTTGATGTCTGCACTGGGGCACATTTGGTGTCTCTGTGCATAATCCAGCTCAAACCATTGCAAGGGCTATCAGCCCCTGCTCTGGTGTGAAACTGGACAAAGGGCATGGGTGTAGCCACCCCTCTGTCCTGACCCTCCCATAGGCGGGTCCCCTGAGTTTGTCCCACCACTGCCTTGGGTATAAAGTAGGAACCCCTGGCTAAAGAACTTTAGATTTTACCTGGACTAAACTCTGCTACAGAAACCAAGTATCCTTCAACGATCTGCGCTTTGCTGGATGACTGAATAATCTCCCTTGGTGTAAAGGAGTTACTCCCCTGCAAGGCAGGCAGCTCAAAGCATCTGACTGGTTTACATCTACGCAGCTCCTGAAGTACTCTGAAGATTTTGCAACACAGGAGGTGGGTTCCTAAGCTTCCCCGAGGCCAACCAGTGCTCTCAGCAATCCTGAGACCTGCAGTCTTCGTGGGGACCGTGCAACCTGTCCCCCTGGACACCGTGAACATTTGCAGCAGCATATGCTTTTTGCAATCCCTGAGGCTGTGCATCGGACTGCTTGTAGTCTCAACCCCGAGCAGTGATACCACTGAATGTTACTGGCCTACACTCCACGAGTGACCCGTGGTTTGGTATTGTGTGATCCCTTTCTGGGTCCCTTCACGATCCCTGGTCCAATGACCCGTGGGTCCCTGGGAAAGGAACTTTAACTTTCAAAGGGTTTTCCTGGTTGCTCCAGATGTGCTCTGACTCTCCGTCACTTGGGGAGTCCTCAGGACTTTGCTGGTCCTCACCAAAGCATCTTTTCTCTGACCATGTGGTTTGCAGTTGCCAAGGCTTGTTGGTCTCCAATCCGGACACTGACTCTCCCTAGCACTCGACATCCTTTGTGGGACAGCTCGCCTGTGGACTTTGGTTATCACCAATGTCACCTGGTCCCCGTGGCTGCAGAGTCAAGCTTCACCTCTTCACACCTGAAGCACCCGACATCGGTGGGCATTCTTCTACCGAGCCCCTGGTCACTGGCAAGTGACCCAGACTCTATTTCCTCTGCTTTCATGCTCTTCACAACTCCAATCCAGGCTTGGATCACACCACAGCGATACAAAAGGGGATGATGGACGGAGCGTTTGAGCAAATCAAACACTCACCGCCAGTCAACTGATCTGGGTTTAATCCATCACCATTCTTTAGCTCACTCAGCCACCCCAGTTCAGACATGGCCATATGCCAATCAGTCTGACCCTGTGTCTCATGGGAACAGCCCAGCCCGAACTGCCAAGCCATGTCTTCCCTGGACCGGAAACAAGCATCCTGGGACCGGTTTCGGATTCTTAATCCTCATCAGCCAGGCTATCTTGAATCCAGTGGCCAAGTGAGCAAGGGACTCACGTCTGAGCATACCCTGCCAATTTAGGGCGAACAAAGCGATACAAAAGGGGATGATGAATGGAGCGTTTGAGCAAATCAAACACTCACCCCCAGTCAACTGATCTGGGTTTAATCCATCACCATTCTTTAACTCACTGAGCCACCCCAGTTCAGACATGGCCATATGCAAATCAGTCTGACCCTGTGCCTCATGGGAACAGTCCAGCCCGAACTGCCAAGCCATGTCTACCCTGGACCGGAAACAAGCATCCTGGGACCGGTTTCGGATTCATAATCCTCATCAGCCAGGGTATCTAGAATCCAGTGGCAAAGTGAGCACGGGACTCACGTCTGAGTATACCCTGCCAACTTAGGGCGAACAAAGCGATACAAAAGGGGATGATGGACGGAGCGTTTGAGCAAATCAAACACTCACCCCCAGTCAACTGATATGGGTTTAATCCATCACCATTCTTTAGCTCACTCAGCCACCCCAGTTCAGAAATGGCCATATGCAAATCAGTCAGACCCTGTGCCTCATGGGAACAGTTCAGCCGGAACTGCCAAGTCATGTCTTCCCTGGACCGGAAACAAGCATCCTGGGACCGGTTTCAGATTCATAATCCTCATCAGCCAGGCTATCTTGAATCCAGTGGCCAAGTGAGCAAGGAACTCACTGGGGGTGAGTGTTTGATTTGCTCAAACGCTCCGTCCATCATCCCCTTTTGTATCGCTTTAGATCACACCAGGCACTTTTCCTCTCCACAGCAGCAGCACTTTGCAGCATCTCGCCATTAAAAACTACAAAGATTCCCGACACCATTTGACACCTATGCACCGGCGTCCCTGGGTTAGGTAATATGAGTACTCCGATGCTCATATGGGGGCTGGCCTTAGAAACTTCTAAGTTTGAAAGGGTTTGCTCCAAGTCCTCTCCTACGTATCCTTAATCTTTAAAATTCCAACCGCGACTTTCCCATGGAGTTGTACGGAGTTCGTAGCTGTGTTCTCACACTGCACACGTCCCTCGTGCGTCCCCTGTGTCACTACCTTGGGTGGTTCCTTGGGGTTCCAGTGATTCTACGTGCTCTAGGCACTGTGTCAAGTCAAGTCGTGGTTGTTATACCACTTTCTTAGTATATGGTTTGGTCTTCCCCTGGGGCCCACCGTGTATTGTGCTATTTACTAGTCATGAATAATTGTGTGCTTTGTGCTCTAATCTCATAAAGAGGTTAGTAGAGAGTGTTTAGTAATAAATACATATATTTTATATATCTCTTGTGTGGTTCTCCTTTCCTTTGGTCATTCATGAGGTTGTGATCTGGTAAAACAAGCTGCTTTACACTCCTTCAAGACTTAGCCTGAAGACTGCTCTCCATAGCTACCACTATGATAGCTTTCAATAAAAGTTGTCTTTAACATAATCATTAATAAGGGTCGTTTGGACTGGTGCAAGGTGCCCACTAGGACTAGTGGACAGCATATACCAGGCCAACTTCTCACAAACCCCTCTCATTTCTCATTTGTGAGGTTTTGTTTTGCTCTAAAGGAAACGTTTTTTATGGATGGTGCATGAAACACAAACACAGCATTTCTCTGCAAAATGTCTGTAATAGATTCCACACTCATATTAAAAATAAGGGAAAACGGTATGTTAGATGGGGACCTGGAGGGTCGGCCGAGGACAGGGGGAGAGGCCTCCGGTGAGGGCCGTCTCCAGCGATCGTACAGACAAGTAACTTCCCCCCCACAGATGGACACCACACAAGGATGAGGTCAACACTCTTTATATACGATTCTTAAAGCAGAGGTATCAACGGTACAGTGAGGTCGGGACACGAGGGTCCTCTCAATTCTAGTCTCTGAGGGGGAAAGGGTAGCGGGACAGTCTTGGTACCGGTCTGGTACGGGGTGGCAAGATGGGTAGCTCACAATCCTCGAGCTCGGAGATCTGGAAGGTCGGGCCGCGGCAGCGCCAGCCGGCTAGGATGACAAGTCTCACTTGAGAAGGGCCGCGGCAGCGCCAGTATGCAGGAGCGATGGTTCACAAGGATGGGCCGCGGCAGCGCCAGCAGGTCCCGACGATGGTTCACAAGGATGGGCCGCGGCAGCGCCAGCAGGTCCCGACGATGGTTCACAAGGATGGGCCGCGGCAGCGCCAGCAGGTCCCGACGAAGGTGCAGGTTGCAGAGGGCCGCGGCAGCGCCAGCAGGCAGGATCGATGATTCACAAGGCAGGGCTGCGGCAGCGCCAGCAGTCCGTCAAGGATGAGTTCTTCAAGGTGTCTCTCGACTCCAGGATACAACTGCCTTCCTGCTCTGGAGCTGCCCCAGTTATAGGTCTGGCCTCCTTTGATGTCCGGACCCTCGCGCTTGGAGGTCGGGAGGTCCGGGATGAGGGAGTCCAGACACCCAGCAGGGGGGTGGAGCCAGCGCCCGGGGAGGCTGGGGGCGATCGGCACCTGGCGGGGGAGAGCCATCGACACTCCTTTCTCCCATTGACCTGCCAAGTGGTCTCTTCACCTCCTGGGTGGATGGTGGTGCCTCGATGTCGGGGCCTGGCCAGGCCCTGGGTTGGGGTCGAGCTGAGGCCACGCGGCCTCGTGGTGCAGTGTCCAAGATGGCGGCGGAGCCGGAGCATTGCTGCTGCAGGTGGCCCGGGCCGGCCGATGTCGTGGTGTTCGGGAGCAGGCGTCCCGTTGGGGACGGGTTGCAGGTTGCTTCGGCGGGTTGTCGGGGTGGTTCTTCTGGTGACACTGGGAGAGCCGGTGTTCGGGTCTTCCTATGCGGGGAGGTGCCGGCCCGTGCACGAGGCCTGTCCAACATGCGTCCCCCCCAGCTGAAGGCAGGGAGAGTCACCCATCTTCTTGGGTACTCTCCTCGCCGAGGCGGAAAAACCGTGACAGGCCGTCTGCGTTGGAATGGTCTTGGCCAGGCGATGCTCCACAGTGAAGTCCATCCCCTGCAGGGAGATGGACCATCGCAACAGTTTTGGGTTCTCCCTCTGCATCTGCATCAGCCATTGCAGGGGTCTATGGTCTGTTTGTACCCTGAAATGGGTACCGAAGAGGTAGGGCCGGAGCTTCTTGAGAGCCCATACTACTGCGAAGGCCTCCCGCTCGATGGTGCTCCAGCGCTGCTCTCGGGCCAGCAGGCGTCGGCTGATGAAGGCCACTGGCTGGTCGACTCCCTCAGCGTTGAGTTGCGAGAGTACTGCCCCAACGCCATGATCGGAGGCGTCCGTCTGGACGATGAATTCCCGGGTGTAGTCGGGGGCCTGGAGCACGGGGGCGGTGCACATGGCGGCCTTCAACTTCTCGAAGGCCGCTTGACAGTCCGGAGTCCAGTTGACTGTTTTGGGGGTTTTCTTGGAGGCGAGTTCTGTGAGGGGCCCCACAATGCTGCCATAGTCCTTTACAAACCGCTGGTAGTATCCGGTGAGCCCTAGGAAGGCTCGGACCTCGGTTTGGGTGACAGGAGGTTGCCAGGACTGGATGACAGCGATCTTGAGCTGAAGGGGGGCCACCAGACCGCTCCCCACTTGGTGTCCGAGATAGGTCACGGACCCCTGGCCGATCTGACATTTGCTGGCTTTGATGGTGAGGCCGGCCCGCTGGAGGGCGTGCAGGACTTCTCTGAGGTGGTGAAGGTGGTCGGCCCAGTGACGACTGTACACAGCGATATCGTCCAGGTAGGCGGCGCTGAATTCTTCGAGGCCCGCCAATACCTTGTTCACGAGTCGTTGGAAAGTAGCTGGGGCGTTTTTCATGCCGAATGGCATCACATTGAAGTGGTAGTGGCCATCCGGGGTGGAGAAGGCGGATCGCTCTTGGGCTCTGGGGGTGAGGCCGATCTGCCAGTACCCCGCAGTTAGGTCGAAGATGCTCAGGTAGCGGGCGGCCCCCATGCGGTCAATCAGCTCATCCGCCCGGGGGATGGGGTGAGCATCGGTTCGGGTAACAGCGTTCAGGCCCCGATAGTCTACACAGAACCGGAGCTCGGGGGCGACGCCCGGGGCGGCAGCCTTGGGGACCAGTACGACTGGGCTGGCCCAGGGGCTGTCGGAGGGCTCGATCACTCCTAGCGCCAGCATTTTGGAGACTTCGTCCTGGATGCAGGTGCGCACCCTATCTGGCACTCGGTACGCCCTGTGTCGAATAGGCGGACTATCCCCGGTGTCCACGTCTTGAAGGCACCAGGGGGTGACCCCGGGGGTGAGGGAGAACAGATCCGAAAATTGCAGCAGGAGAGCCCGGCAGTCTTGGTGTTGTTCCGGGGACAAGGCCTCGGAGAGTCTGACCCCGTCCACGGAGCCATCTTTTTCACGGGTCCTCAGTAGGTCCGGGAGGGGCTCGGAGTCTTCTTCTGTCCCACTATCTGTTGCCATTAGTAGGCTGAGCTCCGAGCGTACGAAGTGGGGTTTGAGTCTGTTTGCGTGGAGGACTCGGAGCGGGTTCCGGGGGGACTCCATGTCTATTAGGTAGGTGACAGGACCCTTGCGCTCTATCACATTGAAGGGTCCTGTCCACTTGTCTTGCAGGGCACAAGGTTCGACTGGAGACATCACCCATACTTGCTGGCCTGGTTCGAACTCGATGGAGGAGGCATGTTGATCGTACCATTTCTTCATGTCCTCCTGACTGGCCTCAAGGTTGGCTTTGGCGAGTTCCCTGAATCGCCGGGTCTGGTTGCGGAGGGTCAGGAGATACTTGTACACATCCGGAGGGGTCTTCTGGGGGGCCATCTCCCATCCTTCCTTGACCAGGCTGAGGGGGCCCCGGACGGGGTGTCCATACAGGAGGTAGAATGGGCTGAAGCCGAGGGATTTCTGGGGAACTTCTCGATAGGCAAAGAGGAGGCACGGGAGCAGCACGTCCCATTGGCGACGTAGGGGTTCTTCCAGGCCCATGATCATTCCCTTGAGGGTACGGTTAAACCGCTCGACCAGTCCGTTTCCTTTTGGGTGATAAGGGGTCGTGAAGCGGTAGGTGACCCCACACTGTTGCCAGAGAGACCTCATGTTTTTTGAGATAAAGTTCGTGCCCCTGTCGCTGACGACCTCCCGGGGGAAGCCCACTCGAGAGAAGATCCCCATCAGGGCTCGGCCTACCACGGGTGCTGTCACAGTTCGAAGAGGAATGGCCTCGGGGTACCGGGTGGCGTGGTCCACCAGGACTAGGATGAACCGGTGCCCCTGGGCCGTTCGGGGGTCTGGGGGCCCCACAATGTCTATTCCCACCCGTTCGAACGGGGTGGTGACGATGGGAAAGGGTTGCAAGGGTGCTTTAATCTTTCGGCCGCTCTTCCCGCTGGCCTGGCAGGTGGGGCAGGCCCGGCAGTGGTTGGGGACATCATTTCGCATTTTGGGCCAGTAAAAGTGTGTTACCAGGCGGTTGTAAGTTTTGTCTTGTCCCAAGTGTCCAGCAAGAGGGACATCGTGCGCTAAGTTCAAAAGGAAGTTTCGGAAGCGGAGGGGCACCACCAGCACCCGACTGGCCCCCAGCTCCGCAATTCTTTGCTCGCTGTAGAGCAGGTCATTGTCCCAATAAATCCAGTGTGCCCCCGCGGTGTCTCCTGCGCTCTGGGCGAGGGCTTGCTGCCTGAGTCCCTCGAGGGAGGGACAGGTCTTCTGTTCTTGTCGGAATTGTTCTTGGGTGGGACCACCTTTCTGTCACCACTGAGCCAGTTCTGGAAGGTCCTGGAGTTGCACGGGCTCTTCTCTGTTTTGTTCTGAGAGATTGGCACTTAGGGAGTCTCCCTCCGGGACGATCGGGGGAGGAGGCTCTGGCCATTCGGGTTCTTCGGGACTGGAGATGGCGCGGGCGGCCATGGACCAGGTCGTTATGCAGGCCCACTCAGGGAGGCCCAACATCCCCAGGTGCTCTCTTCTTTCGACGGCTGCCCAGGGGGAACTTTCGAGGTCGTTCCCCAGGAGGCAGTCCACTGGGGCATCATCGCGGACAGTCACCTTCAGCATTCCGGACACTCCCCCCCACTCGAAGGGGACGCAGGCCATCCGACACAGGCTTTCTGAGTTGTCGGCTGATCGGACGGGGCAAAGGACGTTTGGCAGGATCTGCTCCGGGGTTACCAGATGACAGCGGACCGCCGTCACACTGGCCCCGGTATCGCGTAGGGCTTCGGCCTTGCGCCCATTTATGTTTACCCACTGGCTGTATTTTCTCGTATTGGCGGGTAGGGGAGCCCGCGGAATCATGTCTCTTTCCCCTAGGCAGACCAGGGACATGGCGGCTGGTTCCCACTCGGGCTGTTCCTGTTCGTATTCTTTGTAATCCTCTGGGGCTTGCTCTTCTCCCAGGGTGGCGGCAGCGACCTGGCGAGGTATAGGATTCTGGTTCTTCGGGCAATTAGGGTCGTTGGCATAGTGGCCGGTCCGCTGGCACCGGTGGCAAGTAACGTTGGCTCGGAACCCCGGACGCATCGGGGGGTTTCCCCTGCCGGCCGGAGGCGGGGTGTTGCTGGCGGGAGCCGCCGGGGCGGCATCTCGGGCCCCGTCCCTGGCCTCCTCCTCCTCGGGGGCGATGGGGACCTTGGTTGGTTATGTTTGGCTCGCTGGGCCCACTTCGGGAAACTCGAGTGCTTTCTGTGAGAAGTTGGCCCGATATGCAGCGTTCGCTATTCTAGCGACCGCTATGTATCGTTCCAACGACCCTTATGGTGATTGGTTGTAAGTCAACCTTGGACCAGCTATCCTAGTAGCGTGGATACGAGCAGTCTTCGGGCTAAACTCTAGAGGGCGTGTTAAGCCAGCTGTTATACCATCACATACCCCTTGAACCCCAAGTGAAAGGACACCACACAAGTGTTATGAAAATAAACAGAATATTTATTAAGAATCACAACAGCCCTGGACTCTTTATGAGGACAGGGTACTAAGCACAAACCAAAACTCTTAGGAAAATACTTCAAGTGCACAATTTAAACAAGTGTCCGGGGACACGGGAAGTTTAGTGGTCTCGGGCGGACCCGATAAGGCAAGTCGGAAGCGAGGGACTCGGGACCCTAGAGTAAGGAGGCTATGCAGGCACCGAAATGCCGAAGTTACCTAGCCACGAGGGCTGCGGCTGCACAAGTCTTACAGGCGTCGGGGTCTTCGCTGACGAGCCAGGAGCCGGAAGAAAAGGAGTTGCTGGCCGGCGACCAGTGCTGAATAGTTCGTAGAGATCCAAGCCTGGATCAGAGATCGTTGATACCTGAAAGCAGAGGGGACAAAGTTCGTACTACTAGCCAGTAGTCAGAGGGTACCAGGAAGGCACCGGTTGGCCGTCACCTCGACTAGGTGAGTGGGCGACGCTGGGCTCTGCAGTCTCACGGACCAGGAGGCGTTGTCGGCGACCAGGATGGAGGTGCGAGCTGTCCCACGGAGGTTGATGCTGTCGGCGTCGCTGGGCCCAGGATTGGGGCAACAAGCCTTGGCAGATTTCAGGGCCACGGTGTGGGCCTAAAATGGCGTCTTGAGTGGACCAGGAGGGTCCGGGGTGCTTCTCTCAAAGATGGAAGCAAAGGCCAGTCTGGAGCAACCAGACCAGCAGCGTTGGTTGTCGGATGTCGTCAAAGAAGGGCACAAGCCAGCGGCTAGTGACCAGACAACGTGCTGAGCAGCGAGCAGAAGGGCCCCACGCAGTTCGTGGAGATGCTGGGAGACTGCACTTCGGTGCTGGAGCTGCTCAGGGTCGGGGCTTCTCGGACCCCAGAGCACTCACCAGAGAATTGCTTTGATGGTCGTGCTGATTAAGAAAGCGTGCAGGCTTTGATGATGGCCGGTCCCTCGAGGTCTCGTCGCACCCACAGATCACAGCTGAGCTGATGACGTGGGTAGAGGTCAGAGGTGCCAGGGAAGCCGGTTCTCGTCGAGCTGGGCTGTCGGATTCCTTGAGGAAGGACTTGCAGCAAACCGCAGAGTTCTTAGATGGTGCCCGCTGGTGCAGGGTGACTACTCCTTAGTCACAAGGGAGAAATCTTGAGAAGAGTCTCGAAGTCCTTTCGTAGAAAGTATTCTTGATTCAAAGATGATCTAATTTGGAAGGGTCCCCGCTCCGGCCTTTATCCTAAAGAAAGGGGTGGGTACATGACTAGGTCCTGCCCTAAGGGTGGGACCAGGAAGGGGGGTAGTTACACCCCTCTCCCCTGCCGGACTGTCCCCAGGTCAGGGGCTGGCGCCCCTGGAACTGGTTCTGACCGGCAGATGCGTAGTGAGCACCGGGGTGCCACTCCGCAGTCACCTTCTCGCAAAGCCCTACCTACCCAGAATACACAAACCCTGTCTGGGACGGTGCAAACACCGCCCTTGACAGGAAACCCTTTGTCCAAGCTCTCCTCGCTTGGAAGGACTCCCAGCAGCAGGAGGTCAGACTCGTGTCTGTGGTGGCAGCATCCATTTTGTGGAGCTGAGGCTTTAGTTAACTTTAACCGGGGTTCACAGTTACATACATGTCGTGTCCCTCTAGAAGGGCGGAATGCTAACCTCGTCGCCAGAATTGGTGAGGGGGTAGCATCCCGATTCGTATGACACCTTACTCGACATGTCTGGATAACGCAATACCGAAGTTACCGATATGGCACGCGTTATCATGGAACAGCCATTGGGTCTTGGTTCCGCCAACTGCAACCGGGCTCGGCTCGGGCCAGAACCCAATTCACACGATTCCAAGCACTCTGCCTTCAGGATTGTCAAGGCCTGCCATAGGAGTGTCTGATAGGAACTCGGGTGTCCATTGTGTGGTTAGATATAGGGCTACTATACCTAAAGCAACGAGCGGGTACGCTACGTTGCCCCAGCTGTCGTGCAGCCAGTTGTGTCAGATTTAGATGGCCATCCAGGGGTGGCATAATACATGCTTCAGCCCCTGGTAGGCCCTGGGTACACCGATGCCCTGAGTTACAGGGTCTGACAGGGTGGCCCAGTTCCAATTGGGTAATGCACCTAAGGCACACGCATCAATTTAGAGAGAGAACAGCTAGGCTGTGGGTCTGATTAGCAGGCCCGCAGCCCGAGAAAGTCGTAAACCAGTGAAACAAAAGCAAAAAGTCCGGGTGATCATTGGATTGCAGACCCTACTCTCCTACATGACCCCCCCCAAACGTTGGGACAATAAGCTAACCTTGACCAGGTGAGTCTTCTTGTTCTAAGTGGAAATACCTGGAGAGCCCATCTGCATTGCCATGATCAGTACCAGGTCTATGCTCCACTGTGAAGTCCATCCCCTGTAGGGAAATGGACCACCTAAGCAGTTTGGGGTTTTCACCCTTCATCTGATTTAGCCATAAGAGGGGCTTATGGTCGGTCTGAATTTTGAAATGAGTGCCAAACAAGTATGGCCTCAGTTTCTTCAGGGCCCACACCACAGCGAAGGCCTCCCTCTCTATAGCTGACCAATTGTTCTCTCTGGGGGTCAGCCGTCTGCTTATAAAAGCAATGGGATGGTCATTACCATCAAAATTCAGTTGAGATAGAACAGCTCCCACACCCAACTCAGAAGCATCTGTTTGGACAATGAATGGTTTGGAGTAGTCTGGACTCTTGAGGATAGGTGCCGTGCACATGGTCTGTTTTAGGTCATCGAATGCTTTTTGACAGCTCGCTGTCCACGGAACCTTTTTTGGCATTTTCTTACTCGTCAGTTCATTGAGCGGAGTCACAATCGATCTGTAATTTCTGACGAACTTCCGGTAGTAACCAGTCAGGCCCAAGAAAGCTCGAACCTGAGTCTGGGTAGTTGGAGGAGCCCAGTCCCTGATTGACTGTATCTTGCTCTCCAGTGGCTGAACTTGACCTCCCCCGACGAGGTGGCCCAAGTATACAACCTGTGTCTGCCCTATCTGGCACTTGGTAGCCTTGATAGTGAGACCTGCCGCTTGCAGAGCCTCTAACACTTTCCGCAGGTGGACCAGGTGATCCTCCCAGGTGGAGCTAAAGACAGCAATATCGTCAAGATACGCCGCACAGAAGTCGTCCAGCCCAGTGAGAACGTGATTCACCAACCGTTGGAAGGTGGCAGGTGCATTTTTCAAACCAAAGGGCATCACCACAAACTGGTAGTGCCCACCAGGGGTAGAAAATGCGGTCTTGGGCTTGGCGTCCTCAGCTAACCTGATTTGCCAATACCCAGCTGTCAGGTCAAACGTACTTAAGTAGTTGGCCGAAGCCAATCTATCGATAAGCTCGTCTGCCCTTGGTATTGGGTGGGCATCAGTCTTAGTGACTGCATTGAGACCCCGGTAGTCTACGCAGAACCTCATCTCTTTCTTACCGCCCGGGGTGTGAGGTTTCGGCACTAGAACTACGGGACTAGCCCAGGGGCTGTCCGAGGGTTCAATGACTCCCAGCTCCAACATTTTCTGCACTTCGTTCTTGATGCAGTCTCTAACGTGATCTGGCTGCCGGTAGATTTTACTCTTCACGGGCAAGCTGTCACCAGTGTCGACCTCATGGGTGCACCAATTGGTCTGACTGGGTGTTAGAGAGAACATATGCCGGAAGGATTGAAGAACCTGTTTACAATCCTCCTGTTGATGTTCAGAGAGGCTGCCACAAAAGACAACACCATCTACCGATCCATCGTCAGGATTCTGAGTGAGCAGGTCGGGGAGAGGGTCACTCTCCTCCTCCTGTCCCTCATCCATGGCCATGAGCAAACTCATGTCCTTCCTGTCGACATATGCCTTGAGCCTGTTGACATGGAGCACCCTGTGGGGGCTCCGGGGAGTTCCCAGGTCTACCAGGTAGGTGACCTCTCCCTTTTTCTCCAGGATGGTGTAGGGCCCGGACCATTTGTCCTTGAGTGCTGCCGGGGCCACTGGCTCCAGCACCCACACCTTCTGTCCGGGCTGATAAACAGTCAAGACAGCCTTTTGGTCATGCCAAGTTTTTTGGAGTTCCTGGCTGGCCTTAAGGTTTTCGGATGCCTTCTCCATGTACTCAGCCATCCGCGAGCGGAGGCCCAGCACATAGTCCACTATGCTGGTTGCAGGCTTTTTGAGAGGTCTCTCCCATCCTTTCTTCACCAAACACAGGGGTCCTCTCACAGGATGCCCGTACAAAAGTTCAAAAGGGCTGTAGCCAACCCCCTTCTTTGGGACTTCTCTGTAAGCGAATAAAAGGCAGGGGATCAGGACGTCCCATCTACGCCGAAGCTTTTCAGGTAGTCCGTGAATCATCCCTTTCAGGGTCCTGTTGAATCTCTCAACAAGCCCATTGCATTGTGGGTGATAGGGTGTAGTGAATTTGTAGTTGACACCACATTCCTTCCACATAGCAGTTAAGTAGCTCGACATGAAGTTTGCACCCCTGTCGGAGACGACCTCCTTAGGGAAGCCCACTCTGGAGAATACTCCAACTAGGGCTCTTGCCACAACAGGCGCTGTAGTGGTCCTAAGGGGAATAGCTTCAGGATACCTGGTGGCATGGTCCACTACCACCAGTATAAACTTGTGCCCTGATGCTGTTGGTGGTTCCATGGGACCGACGATGTCAATCCCCACCCGTTCAAAGGGCACCCCCACCACAGGCATTGGTATAAGGGGGGCCTTTGTCGTGCCACCTGACTTACCACTGGCTTGGCAAGTGACACAGGAGCGGCAAAACTCCTTGGTATCTTCGTTCATGTGAGGCCAGTGAAAGTGTGAGACAAGCCTGTCCCACGTCTTCGTCTGGCCTAAGTGTCCTGCTAAGGGAATCTCGTGGGCTAAGGTAAGGAGGAAACCACGCTGAGACAAGGGGACGACCAGCCTCCTGGTCATGCCAGGCTTGGGGCCTCTTGCCTCAGTGTACAGGAGTCCATCTTCCCAGTATACCTTGTGGGTACCTGTGGCGTTCCCAGCAGCCTCAGCAGCAGCCTGCTGTCTGAGGGGTTCAAGAGAAGGGCAGCCTAACTGGTCCTTCCCCAGGTCCTCTCGTGTGGGTCCCCCTGAGCCCAGAAACTCAACTTGATCAAGTTCGAGTTCTTTAGGTTCAGTTTCCCGCAATTCTTGGAGGTCAGCCTCCTCTGAGTCCTGATCCTCGACCTGGGGCAAGGGGGAAGGCGAAGCCTTAACCCGACTGCTCCTCTTCTTGGGAGGTGTCTGGTCCGTTGTTCCAGGATCCAGCACCTGCTCAGTGGTGCATCGTCTGACCTGTGACCTGGTCACAGCAAGCACGTGTGCTGGCAAGCCTAACATCTCCATGTGAGTCCGTTGCTCCACTTCTGACCATCGTGATGACTCCAAATCATTGCCCAACAAACAATCCACTGGGAGGTCTGAACTAACAACAGCCTTTTCTGGCCATTTACCCCTCCCCAGGAGAAGGCAACAATCGCCATAGTATGACTGGTAGTGGCGTTGCTGGCATTGGTCACCAGGAATTCTTTACCTGGCATGATCTGTCCAGGGTCCACAAAGTTAGGCGTCACCATGGTGACGCTGGCACAAGTGTCCCTATAGGCCTGAGCCATTCTTCCATTTATTAAAGGCGTCTGTCGGTATTTGCCCAAAGTATTGGGACTGATATCAGGGGATATATCCACATCCCCTGTACAGACAAGGACAGCCTGAGTGAGTGTACCAGCTAAGCCGTCACACCCCTCAGAACCCAAGGTTAACCCAACTAGTCCCTTGGGAGGCGCACTACTACTGCTGGCTGTACTAGGGGGCACAGGTGCCGTAGGGGCTGCAGTAGCAGTAGTCTTCCCTCCTTTCTTGGTGCACTCACTAAACCAGTGAGTTTTACTTTTACAGTATTGGCACCACCTTTTCGATTGACCTTCTTGATTCTTCTTTTTCTGGGAAGCCTGACCCCCCCCTCTTTGGGTTGTTGGGGACCTGTCGAAGACTTCTGGTCAGTTTGTTCCCCTTTCGAATCTTTACCCTTCTGGTCTGCTTTCTTCTGACCACCCTGGTTCTGGCCCTGGTTTTGCTTAACCCTTGTTCTGACCCATCTGTCTGCCTTCTTTCCCAATTCTTGGGGAGAGGTCAGATCCGAGTCGACAGGGTGCTGATGCAACAACTGGTTCTGACAATTGTTTAAAATCTGTTCTCGCATGATCAAATTATACAATCCTTGGTAATCAGTAACCTTACTGCCCAGCAACCAGCCCTCAAAAGCCTTAGTGGCACAATCAACGAAATCAGACCAGTCCTGAGACTGAGTTTTCTGGGTATCCCTGAACAGCAACCTGTACTGCTCAGTGGTTAGGCCGAACCCATCAATCAGTGTGTTCTTCAGGATCTGGTAATTGTTAGCGTCCTCGACCCTTGTGGTGAGGAGCTTATCTCTACCTTTACCTTCAAAGGAGAGCCACAAGATAGCTGCCCACTGACTCTGGGGGACGCACTGTACAGTGCAGGCCCGCTCCAAAGCAGTAATCCACTTGTGGATGTCGTCCCCCTGCTTAAAGGGGGGCACTATCTTATTCAGGTGCTTAGTGTCTAAACTCCTGGGTTCCCGTGGGGGAATGCTGCCACCAGTGGGAATCGTCCCACTCAACTCTTGCTCTCGAGCAAAGGCGAGTCTCTCTTTGGCTAGGGCAAGTTCTTCCCTTTCGATCCGCAGATTGACTTCCCGCTCCTTTGCTTCGTACATTCTCCTCTGAGGTGATGTCATCCCTCTTCGAGCAGAACCTCGAGAGCCATTGGTTCGAGCGGATCTGTTAGAGCCTCTCGACAGAGACCTAACTCGTCCGTTCCCAATGTTAAGCTGGCCCGAGAGAGGCCCCAGGGGTCTCCTAGTACCAAACTCATGCCGGCTTAAGTTGTCCTGAGTTAGCTGACTAACTATGACTGGACCTTTGTCTGCCTCGTCCCCAGATGTCTCTGGTTCCTCGTCCTCCTCTTCGCCCTCGGCAGAGAGATGGATAAGGTCAGGGTCACCTCGGGTTCCCTCGAGGGGAGGCATTTCCATTTCGGGATGAGAAGGGTCGGTGTTACCCGCCTTCTTGGCATCATAAGTCTCCAAGAGACCAATCAGAAACGGAATGGTAGGGTTTGCACCCTGCTTAATCTTTCGAGACGTACAGATCTGTCGCATCTCATGAAAGCTAAGCGCAGCATATCTGGAGGTGACCTGTGGAAGGTCGACTGACACGAGGGGAGACTCAGAGTTTCCGCCTTTGTCCGACATGCTGTTTCTAGTGTGGTGTAAGTGATGTACCTACCTACACTATGGGTTTACCTACTGAGCCCTTGCTAAGAGTTGTAGCCAAGGTGTGCTAAGCCTTGAAGAACTACAACAGCTGGTTCAGTAGAACTCAGAGTATTCTAAGCTAGGTTATATGTACCTGGAGTACTTATGCGATCTTTCACAAGATGTTCTTAGGATACGCGTGGTAAAACAACAGCAAGCTCAAATCCCAACCGCTGCTCACCAATGTGAGAAGTTGGCCCGATATGCAGCGTTCGCTATTCTAGCGACCGCTATGTATCGTTCCAACGACCCTTATGGTGATTGGTTGTAAGTCAACCTTAGACCAGCTATCCTAGTAGCGTGGATACGAGCAGTCTTCGGGCTAAACTCTAGAGGGCGTGTTAAGCCAGCTGTTATACCATCACATACCCCTTGAACCCCAAGTGAAAGGACACCACACAAGTGTTATGAAAATAAACAGAATATTTATTAAGAATCACAACAGCCCTGGACTCTTTATGAGGACAGGGTACTAAGCACAAACCAAAACTCTTAGGAAAATACTTCAAGTGCACAATTTAAACAAGTGTCCGGGGACACGGGAAGTTTAGTGGTCTCGGGCGGACCCGATAAGGCAAGTTGGAAGCGAGGGACTCGGGACCCTAGAGTAAGGAGGCTATGCAGGCACCGAAATGCCGAAGTTACCTAGCCACGAGGGCTGCGGCTGCACAAGTCTTACAGGCGTCGGGGTCTTCGCTGAGGAGCCAGGAGCCGGAAGAAAAGGAGTTGCTGGCCGGCGACCAGTGCTGAATAGTTCGTAGAGATCCAAGCCTGGATCAGAGATCGTTGATACCTGAAAGCAGAGGGGACCAAGTTCGTACTACTAGCCAGTAGTCAGAGGGTACCAGGAAGGCACCGGTTGGCCGTCACCTCGACTAGGTGAGTGGGCGACGCTGGGCTCTGCAGTCTCACGGACCAGGAGGCGTTGTCGGCGACCAGGATGGAGGTGCGAGCTGTCCCACGGAGGTTGATGCTGTCGGCGTCGCTGGGCCCAGGATTGGGGCAACAAGCCTTGGCAGATTTCAGGGCCACGGTGTGGGCCTAAAATGGCGTCTTGAGTGGACCAGGAGGGTCCGGGGTGCTTCTCTCAAAGATGGAAGCAAAGGCCAGTCTGGAGCAACCAGACCAGCAGCGTTGGTTGTCGGATGTCGTCAAAGAAGGGCACAAGCCAGCGGCTAGTGACCAGACAAGGTGCTGAGCAGCGAGCAGAAGGGCCCCACGCAGTTCGTGGAGATGCTGGGAGACTGCACTTCGGTGCTGGAGCTGCTCAGGGTCGGGGCTTCTCGGACCCCAGAGCACTCACCAGAGAATTGCTTCGATGGTCGTGCTGATTAAGAAAGCGTGCAGGTTTTGATGATGGCCGGTCCCTCGAGGTCTCGTCGCACCCACAGATCACAGCTGAGCTGATGACGTGGGTAGAGGTCAGAGGTGCCAGGGAAGCCGGTTCTCGTCGAGCTGGGCTGTCGGATTCCTTGAGGAAGGACTTGCAGCAAACCGCAGAGTTCTTAGATGGTGCCCGCTGGTGCAGGGTGACTACTCCTTAGTCACAAGGGAGAAATCTTGAGAAGAGTCTCGAAGTCCTTTCGTAGAAAGTATTCTTGATTCAAAGATGATCTAATTTGGAAGGGTCCCCGCTCCGGCCTTTATCCTAAAGAAAGGGGTGGGTACATGACAAGGTCCTACCCTAAGGGTGGGACCAGGAAGGGGGGTAGTTACACCCCTCTCCCCTGCCGGACTGTCCCCAGGTCAGGGGCTGGCGCCCCTGGAACTGGTTCTGACCGGCAGATGCGTAGTGAGCACCGGGGTGCCACTCCGCAGTCACCTTCTCTCAAAGCCCTACCTACCCAGAATACACAAACCCTGTCTGGGACGGTGCGAACACCGCCCTTGACAGGAAACCCTTTGTCCAAGCTCTCCTCGCTTGGAAGGACTCCCAGCAGCAGGAGGTCAGACTCGTGTCTGTGGTGGCAGCATCCATTTTGTGGAGCTGAGGCTTTAGTTAACTTTAACCGGGGTTCACAGTTACATACATGTCGTGTCCCTCTAGAAGGGCGGAATGCTAACCTCGTCGCCAGAATTGGTGAGGGGGTAGCATCCCGATTGGTATGACACCTTACTCGACATGTCTGGATAACACAATACCGAAGTTACCGATATGGCACGCGTTATCATGGAACAGCCATTGGGTCTTGGTTCCGCCAACTGCAACCGGGCTCGGCTCGGGCCAGAACCCAATTCACACGATTCCAAGCACTCTGCCTTCAGGATTGTCAAGGCCTGCCATAGGAGTGTCTGATAGGAACTCGGGTGTCCATTGTGTGGTTAGATATAGGGCTACTATACCTAAAGCAACAAGCGGGTACGCTACGTTGCCCCAGCTGTCGTGCAGCCAGTTGTGTCAGATTTAGATGGCCATCCAGGGGTGGCATAATACATGCTTCAGCCCCTGGTAGGCCCTGGGTACACCGATGCCCTGAGTTACAGGGTCTGACAGGGTGGCCCAGTTCCAATTGGGTAATGCACCTAAGGTACACGCATCAATTTAGAGAGAGAACAGCTAGGCTGTGGGTCTGATTAGCAGGCCCGCAGCCCGAGAAAGTCGTAAACCAGTGAAACAAAAGCAAAAAGTCCGGGTGATCATAGGATTGCAGACCCTACTCTCCTACATGACCCCCCCCCCCCCAAACGTTGGGACAATAAGCTAACCTTGACCAGGTGAGTCTTCTTGTTCTAAGTGGAAATACCTGGAGAGCCCATCTGCATTGCCATGATCAGTACCAGGTCTATGCTCCACTGTGAAGTCCATCCCCTGTAGGGAAATGGACCACCTAAGCAGTTTGGGGTTTTCACCCTTCATCTTATTTAGCCATAAGAGGGGCTTATGGTCGGTCTGAATTTTGAAATGAGTGCCAAACAAGTATGGCCTCAGTTTCTTCAGGGCCCACACCACAGCGAAGGCCTCCCTCTCTATAGCTGACCAATTTTTCTCTCTGGGGGTCAGCCGTCTGCTTATAAAAGCAATGGGCTGGTCATTACCATCAAAATTCAGTTGAGATAGAACAGCTCCCACACCCAACTCAGAAGCATCTGTTTGGAAAATGAATGGTTTGGAGTAGTCTGGACTCTTGAGGATAGGTGCCGTGCACATGGTCTGTTTTAGGTCATCGAATGCTTTTTGACAGCTCGCTGTCCACTGAACCTTTTTTGGCATTTTCTTACTCGTCAGTTCATTGAGCGGAGTCACAATCGATCCGTAATTTCTGACGAACTTCCGGTAGTAACCAGTCAGGCCCAAGAAAGCTCGAACCTGAGTCTGGGTGGTTGGAGGAGCCCAGTCCCTGATTGACTGTATCTTGCTCTCCAGTGGCTGAACTTGACCTCCCCCGACGAGGTGGCCCAAGTATACAACCTGTGTCTGCCCTATCTGGCACTTGGTAGCCTTGATAGTGAGACCTGCCGCTTGCAGAGCCTCTAACACTTTCCGCAGGTGGACCAGGTGATCCTCCCAGGTGGAGCTAAAGACAGCAATATCGTCAAGATACGCCGCACAGAAGTCGTCCAGCCCAGTGAGAACGTGATTCACCAACCGTTGGAAGGTGGCAGGTGCATTTTTCAAACCAAAGGGCATCACCACAAACTGGTAGTGCCCACCAGGGGTAGAAAATGCGGTCTTGGGCTTGGCGTCCTCAGCTAACCTGATTTGCCAATACCCAGCTGTCAGGTCAAACGTACTTAAGTAGTTGGCCGAAGCCAATCTATCGATAAGCTCGTCTGCCCTTGGTATTGGGTGGGCATCAGTCTTAGTGACTGCATTGAGACCCCGGTAGTCTACGCAGAACCTCATCTCTTTCTTACCGCCCGGGGTGTGAGGTTTCGGCACTAGAACTACGGGACTAGCCCAGGGGCTGTCCGAGGGTTCAATGACTCCCAGCTCCAACATTTTCTGCACTTCGTTCTTGATGCAGTCTCTAACGTGATCTGGCTGCCGGTAGATTTTACTCTTCACGGGCAAGCTGTCACCAGTGTCGACCTCATGGGTGCACCAATTGGTCTGACTGGGTGTTAGAGAGAACATATGCCGGAAGGATTGAAGAACCTGTTTACAATCCTCCTGTTGATGTTCGGAGAGGCTGCCACAAAAGACAACACCATCTACCGATCCATCGTCAGGATTCTGAGTGAGCAGGTCGGGGAGAGGGTCACTCTCCTCCTCCTGTCGCTCATCCATGGCCATGAGCAAACTCATGTCCTTCCTGTCGACATATGCCTTGAGCCTGTTGACATGGAGCACCCTTTGGGGGCTCCGGGGAGTTCCCAGGTCTACCAGGTAGGTGACCTCTCCCTTTTTCTCCAGGATGGTGTAGGGCCCGGACCATTTGTCCTTGAGTGCTGCCGGGGCCACTGGCTCCAGCACCCACACCTTCTGTCCGGGCTGATAAACAGTCAAGACAGCCTTTTGGTCATGCCAAGTTTTTTGGAGTTCCTGGCTGGCCTTAAGGTTTTCGGATGCCTTCTCCATGTACTCAGCCATCCGCGAGCGGAGGCCCAGCACATAGTCCACTATGCTGGTTGCAGACTTTTTGAGAGGTCTCTCCCATCCTTCCTTCACCAAACACAGGGGTCCTCTCACAGGATGCCCGTACAAAAGTTCAAAAGGGCTGTAGCCAACCCCCTTCTGTGGGACTTCTCTGTAAGCGAATAAAAGGCAGGGGATCAGGACGTCCCATCTACGCCGAAGCTTTTCAGGTAGTCTGTGAATCATCCCTTTCAGGGTCCTGTTGAATCTCTCAACAAGCCCATTGCATTGTGGGTGATAGGGTGTAGTGAATTTGTAGTTCACACCACATTCCTTCCACATAGCAGTTAAGTAGCTCGACATGAAGTTTGCACCCCTGTCGGAGACGACCTCCTTAGGGAAGCCCACTCTGGAGAATACTCCAACTAGGGCTCTTGCCACAACAGGCGCTGTAGTGGTCCTAAGGGGAATAGCTTCAGGATACCTGGTGGCATGGTCCACTACCACCAGTATAAACTTGTGCCCTGATGCTGTTGGTGGTTCCATGGGACCGACGATGTCAATCCCCACCCGTTCAAAGGGCACCCCCACCACAGGCATTGGTATAAGGGGGGCCTTTGTCGTGCCACCTGACTTACCACTGGCTTGGCAAGTGACACAGGAGCGGCAAAACTCCTTGGTATCTTCGTTCATGTGAGGCCAGTGAAAGTGTGAGACAAGCCTGTCCCACGTCTTCGTCTGGCCTAAGTGTCCTGCTAAGGGAATCTCGTGGGCCAAGGTAAGGAGGAAACCACGCTGAGACAAGGGGACGACCAGCCTCCTGGTCATGCCAGGCTTGGGGCCTCTTGCCTCAGTGTACAGGAGTCCATCTTCCCAGTATACCTTGTGGGTACCTGTGGCGTTCCCAGCAGCCTCAGCAGCAGCCTGCTGTCTGAGGGGTTCAAGAGAAGGGCAGCCTAACTGGTCCTTCCCCAGGTCCTCTCGTGTGGGTCCCCCTGAGCCCAGAAACTCAACTTGATCAAGTTCGAGTTCTTTAGGTTCAGTTTCCCGCAATTCTTGGAGGTCAGCCTCCTCTGAGTCCTGATCCTCGACCTGGGGCAAGGGGGAAGGCGAAGCCTTAACCCGACTGCTCCTCTTCTTGGGAGGTGTCTGGTCCGTTGTTCCAGGATCCAGCACCTGCTCAGTGGTGCATCGTCTGACCTGTGACCTGGTCACAGCAAACACGTGTGCTGGCAAGCCTAACATCTCCATGTGAGTCCGTTGCTCCACTTCTGACCATCGTGATGACTCCAAATCATTGCCCAACAAACAATCCACTGGGAGGTCTGAACTAACAACAACCTTTTTCTGGCCATTTACCCCTCCCCAGGAGAAAGCAACAATCGCCATAGTATGACTGGTAGTGGCGTTGCTGGCATTGGTCACCAGGAATTCTGTACCTGGCATGATCTGTCCAGGGTCCACAAAGTTAGGCGTCACCATGGTGACGCTGGCACAAGTGTCCCTATAGGCCTGAGCCATTCTTCCATTTATTAAAGGCGTCTGTCGGTATTTGCCCAAAGTATTGGGACTGATATCAGGGGATATATCCACATCCCCTGTACAGACAAGGACAGCCTGAGTGAGTGTACCAGCTAAGCCGTCACACCCCTCAGAACCCAAGGTTAACCCAACTAGTCCCTTGGGAGGCGCACTACTACTGCTGGCTGTACTAGGGGGCACAGGTGCCGTAGGGGCTGCAGTAGCAGGAGTCTGCCCTCCTTTCTTGGTGCACTCACTAAACCAGTGAGTTTTACTTTTACAGTATTGGCACCACCTTTTCGATTGACCTTCTTGATTCTTCTTTTTCTGGGAAGCCTGAACCCCCCCTCTTTGGGTTGTTGGGGACCTGTCAAAGACTTCTGGTCAGTTTGTTCCCCTTTCGAATCTTTACCCTTCTGGTCTGCTTTCTTCTGACCACCCTGGTTCTGGCCCTGGTTTTGCTTAACCCTTGTTCTGACCCATCTGTCTGCCTTCTTTCCCAATTCTTGGGGAGAGGTCAGATCCGAGTCGACAAGGTGCTGATGCAACAACTGGTTCTGACAATTGTTTAAAATCTGTTCTCGCATGATCAAATTATACAATCCTTGGTAATCAGTAACCTTACTGCCCAGCAACCAGCCCTCAAAAGCCTTAGTGGCACAATCAACGAAATCAGACCAGTCCTGAGACTGAGTTTTCTGGGTATCCCTGAACAGCAACCTGTACTGCTCAGTGGTTAGGCCGAACCCATCAATCAGTGTGTTCTTCAGGATCTGGTAATTGTTAGCGTCCTCGACCCTTGTGGTGAGGAGCTTATCTCTACCTTTAAGGAGAGCCACAAGATAGCTGCCCACTGACTCTGGGGGACGCACTGTACAGTGCAGGCCCGCTCCAAAGCAGTAATCCACTTGTGGATGTCGTCCCCTTGCTTAAAGGGGGGCACTATCTTATTCAGGTGCTTAGTGTCTAAACTCCTGGGTTCCAGTGGGGGAATGCTGCCACCAGTGGGAATCGTCCCACTCAACTCTTGCTCTCGAGCAAAGGCGAGTCTCTCTTTGGCTAGGGCAAGTTCTTCCCTTTCGATCCGCAGATTGACTTCCCGCTCCTTTGCTTCGTACATTCTCCTCTGAGGTGATGTCATCCCTCTTCGAGCAGAACCTCGAGAGCCATTGGTTCGAGCGGATCTGTTAGAGCCTCTCGACAGAGACCTAACTCGTCCGTTCCCAATGTTAAGCTGGCCCGAGAGAGGCCCCAGGGGTCTCCTAGTACCAAACTCGTGCCGGCTTAAGTTGTCCTGAGTTAGCTGACTAACTATGACTGGACCTTTGTCTGCCTCGTCCCCAGATGTCTCTGGTTCCTCGTCCTCCTCTTCGCCCTCGGCAGAGAGATGGATAAGGTCAGGGTCACCTCGGGTTCCCTCGAGGGGAGGCATTTCCATTTCGGGATGAGAAGGGTCGGTGTTACCCGCCTTCTTGGCATCATAAGTCTCCAAGAGACCAATCAGAAACGGAATGGTAGGGTTTGCACCCTGCTTAATCTTTCGAGACGTACAGATCTGTCGCATCTCATGAAAGCTAAGCGCAGCATATCTGGAGGTGACCTGTGGAAGGTCGACTGACACGAGGGGAGACTCAGAGTTTCCGCCTTTGTCCGACATGCTGTTTCTAGTGTGGTGTAAGTGATGTACCTACCTACACTATGGGTTTACCTACTGAGCCCTTGCTAAGAGTTGTAGCCAAGGTGTGCTAAGCCTTGAAGAACTACAACAGCTGGTTCAGTAGAACTCAGAGTATTCTAAGCTAGGTTATATGTACCTGGAGTACTTATGCGATCTTTCACAAGATGTTCTTAGGATACGCGTGGTAAAACAACAGCAAGCTCAAATCCCAACCGCTGCTCACCAATGTGAGAAGTTGGCCCGATATGCAGCGTTCGCTATTCTAGCGACCGCTATGTATCGTTCCAACGACCCTTATGGTGATTGGTTGTAAGTCAACCTTAGACCAGCTATCCTAGTAGCGTGGATACGAGCAGTCTTCGGGCTAAACTCTAGAGGGCGTGTTAAGCCAGCTGTTATACCATCACATACCCCTTGAACCCCAAGTGAAAGGACACCACACAAGTGTTATGAAAATAAACAGAATATTTATTAAGAATCACAACAGCCCTGGACTCTTTATGAGGACAGGGTACTAAGCACAAACCAAAACTCTTAGGAAAATACTTCAAGTGCACAATTTAAACAAGTGTCCGGGGACACAGGAAGTTTAGTGGTCTCGGGCGGACCCGATAAGGCAAGTCGGAAGCGAGGGACTCGGGACCCTAGAGTAAGGAGGCTATGCAGGCACCGAAATGCCGAAGTTACCTAGCCACGAGGGCTGCGGCTGCACAAGTCTTACAGGCGTCGGGGTCTTCGCTGACGAGCCAGGAGCCGGAAGAAAAGGAGTTGCTGGCTGGCGACCAGTGCTGAATAGTTCGTAGAGATCCAAGCCTGGATCAGAGATCGTTGATACCTGAAAGCAGAGGGGACCAAGTTCGTACTACTAGCCAGTAGTCAGAGGGTACCAGGAAGGCACCGGTTGGCCGTCACCTCGACTAGGTGAGTGGGCGACGCTGGGCTCTGCAGTCTCAAGGACCAGGAGGCGTTGTCGGTGACCAGGATGGAGGTGCGAGCTGTCCCACGGAGGTTGATGCCGTCGGCGTCGCTGGGCCCAGGATTGGGGCAACAAGCCTTGGCAGATTTCAGGGCCACGGTGTGGGCCTAAAATGGCGTCTTGAGTGGACCAGGAGGGTCCGGGGTGCTTCTCTCAAAGATGGAAGCAAAGGCCAGTCTGGAGCAACCAGACCAGCAGCGTTGGTTGTCGGATGTCGTCAAAGAAGGGCACAAGCCAGCGGCTAGTGACTAGACAACGTGCTGAGCAGCGAGCAGAAGGGCCCCACGCAGTTCGTGGAGATGCTGGGAGACTGCACTTCGGTGCTGGAGCTGCTCAGGGTCGGGGCTTCTCGGACCCCAGAGCACTCACCAGAGAATTGCTTCGATGGTCGTGCTGATTAAGAAAGCGTGCAGGTTTTGATGATGGCCGGTCCCTCGAGGTCTCGTCGCACCCACAGATCACAGCTGAGCTGATGACGTGGGTAGAGGTCAGAGGTGCCAGGGAAGCTGGTTCTCGTCGAGCTGGGCTGTCGGATTCCTTGAGGAAGGACTTGCAGCAAACCGCAGAGTTCTTAGATGGTGCCCGCTGGTGCAGGGTGACTACTCCTTAGTCACAAGGGAGAAATCTTGAGAAGAGTCTCGAAGTCCTTTCGTAGAAAGTATTCTTGATTCAAAGATGATCTAATTTGGAAGGGTCCCCGCTCCGGCCTTTATCCTAAAGAAAGGGGTGGGTACATGACTAGGTCCTGCCCTAAGGGTGGGACCAGGAAGGGGGGTAGTTACACCCCTCTCCCCTGCCGGACTGTCCCCAGGTCAGGGGCTGGCGCCCCTGGAACTGGTTCTGACCGGCAGATGCGTAGTGAGCACCGGGGTGCCACTCCGCAGTCACCTTCTCGCAAAGCCCTACCTACCCAGAATACACAAACCCTGTCTGGGACGGTGCGAACACCGCCCTTGACAGGAAACCCTTTGTCCAAGCTCTCCTCGCTTGGAAGGACTCCCAGCAGCAGGAGGTCAGACTCGTGTTTGTGGTGGCAGCATCCATTTTGTGGAGCTGAGGCTTTAGTTAACTTTAACCGGGGTTCACAGTTACATACATGTCGTGTCCCTCTAGAAGGGCGGAATGCTAACCTCGTCGCCAGAATTGGTGAGGGGGTAGCATCCCGATTCGTATGACACCTTACTCGACATGTCTGGATAACGCAATACCGAAGTTACCGATATGGCACGCGTTATCATGGAACAGCCATTGGGTCTTGGTTCCGCCAACTGCAACCGGGCTCGGCTCGGGCCAGAACCCAATTCACACGATTCCAAGCACTCTGCCTTCAGGATTGTCAAGGCCTGCCATAGGAGTGTCTGATAGGAACTCGGGTGTCCATTGTGTGGTTAGATATAGGGCTACTATACCTAAAGCAACGAGCGGGTACGCTACGTTGCCCCAGCTGTCGTGCAGCCAGTTGTGTCAGATTTAGATGGCCATCCAGGGGTGGCATAATACATGCTTCAGCCCCTGGTAGGCCCTGGGTTCACCGATGCCCTGAGTTACAGGGTCTGACTGGGTGGCCCAGTTCCAATTGGGTAATGCACCTAAGGTACACGCATCAATTTAGAGAGAGAACAGCTAGGCTGTGGGTCTGATTAGCAGGCCCGCAGCCCGAGAAAGTCGTAAACCAGTGAAACAAAAGCAAAAAGTCCGGGTGATCATAGGATTGCAGACCCTACTCTCCTACACTTTCCCACCGGTCAGCTTCGGCGGCGAGCTGCCGAGGTTCAGTCAGTTTGCTGTCGAGGAGGTGCTGCCTGAGCTCGACGAAGCAATTGTTGGAGAGGTGCTCCCACACAATTATGTTAAAGAGTTGCTCGTAGGTGGTTACCTGGCTGCCCTTGATCCACCCCTCAAATGCTCTGCTGAAAAAGTTCACGTACTCTACCCAAGTTGTACCCGGGATCCGTTTGCAGTCGCGGAAACGCTGGCGGTACATCTCGGGCGTGAGTCCGTATCGAGTGAGGAGGGCTGCCTTCATGTGGTCGTAGGACGTCATCTGATGGTCCGGCAGTTGCAGCAAGGCGTCGCGCCCTTCGTTGACGAACTTCCCCCATAACCCGGCTCCCCAGTCACTTCGAGAAATCCGGTGGGAGGTCATGGCGATTTCGTAGGCCTTGAACCACTGCTGGATATCGTCATTCTTATAATATTCTCGGACGACATCCTTGGGGATGTGGACTTTAGGGTCTGCAGGGCCCGGAGTGTTCGGGCGCTCGGGCACCCGAGGTCTTTATTTTGTTTCCGAAGCTCTATTTCGGCTAGGTTGCGCTCATGTTCGTAGGCCAGTTTTTTCTCTTCTAACTCTCTCTGTTTTTGCTTCTCTTCCCGCTCCTCTCGGAGCCGCAAGTGTTCCAATGTTATCTTCTGTTTGGCCAATTTCAGTTCTCCGTCCAACCGAAGTCGTGCCAACTCTAATTCATGGAGTCTGCTTTTCTCTCGTTCTCGGATCTCCTCCGGGGAGAGACCCGATCTCCTTCCTTCTGCCGGAGTGGTGCTTGTTTCTGGCGTCTCGGTGTTCTGGTTTTGGGGTACGGTCGTACCCGTCTCCGCCCAAGATTCCAGGGCGTGTTTGAAGTCCTCTTTCGTGCTCAGTCCTGTGGTAGCAATGCCTAGTTCCATGCAAAATTGTTTCAGTTCTCTGTGGTTGTATTCTTCTAATTTCTCCATCTGGAATTTTCCTGTGGATCCGCTCTCTTTGGTTGTCATTGTGGTTGAGTCGTGGGGTGAGTTACTCTCTGTACGATTACGCGTTGGTTCAGATCGCGCCGCTGGCCACCAATGTTAGACGGGGACCTGGAGGGTCGGCCGAGGACAGGGGGAGAGGCCTACGGTGAGGGCCGTCTCCAGCGATCGTACAGACAAGTAACTTCCCCCCCACAGATGGACACCACACAAGGATGAGGTCAACACTCTTTATATACGATTCTTAAAGCAGAGGTATCAACGGTACAGTGAGGTCGGGACACGAGGGTCCTCTCAATTCTAGTCTCTGAGGGGGAAAGGGTAGCGGGACAGTTTTGGTACCGGTCTGGTACGGGGTGGCAAGATGGGTAGCTCACAATCCTCGAGCTCGGAGATCTGGAAGGTCGGGCCGCGGCAGCGCCAGCCGGCTAGGATGACAAGTCTCACTTGAGAAGGGCCGCGGCAGCGCCAGCAGGCAGGAGCGATGGTTCACAAGGATGGGCCGCGGCAGCGCCAGCAGGTCCCGACGATGGTTCACAAGGATGGGCCGTGGCAGCGCCAGCAGGTCCCGACGATGGTTCACAAGGATGGGCCGCGGCAGCGCCAGCAGGTCCCGACGAAGGTGTAGGTTGCAGAGGGCCGCGGCAGCGCCAGCAGGCAGGAACGATGGTTCACAAGGATGGGCCGCGGCAGCGCCAGCAGGTCCCGACGAAGGTGTAGGTTGCAGAGGGCCGCGGCAGCGCCAGCAGGCAGGATCGATGATTCACAAGGCAGGGCTGCGGCAGCGCCAGCAGTCCGTCAAGGATGAGTTCTTCAAGGTGTCTCTCGACTCCAGGATACAACTGCCTTCCTGCTCTGGAGCTGCCCCAGTTATAGGTCTGGCCTCCTTTGATGTCCGGACCCTCGCGCTTGGAGGTCGGGAGGTCCGGGATGAGGGAGTCCAGACACCCAGCAGAGGGGTGGAGCCAGCGCCCGGAATGGCTGGGGGCGATCGGCACCTGGCGGGGGAGAGCCATCGACACTCCTTTCTCCCATTGACCTGCCAAGTGGTCTCTTCACCTCCTGGGTGGATGGTGGTGCCTCGATGTCGGGGCCTGGCCAGGCCCTGGGTTGGGGTCGAGCTGAGGCCACGCGGCCTCGTGGTGCAGTGTCCAAGATGGCGGCGGAGCCGGGGCATTGCTGCTGCAGGTGGCCCGGGCCGGCCGATGTCGTGGTGTTCGGGAGCAGGCGTCCCGTTGGGGACGGGTTGCAGGTTGCTTCGGCGGGTTGTCGGGGTGGTTCTTCTGGTGACACTGGGAGAGCCGGTGTTCGGGTCTTCCTATGCGGGGAGGGAGCGGCCCGTGCACGAGGCCTGTCCAACACGGTATTTAAAACTATCTGTTTCAGAATTATTTACCCTAATCTTGGGCAAGACTCTGCAGAATAGAGCTGGCTCTATCGGGCCCCCTGAAAGGCTGGGGCCCTGGGCCAGAGCCCACTTTGCCTATGCCTTAAAACGTCTCTGCCTAGGCGTAAACTTGGACCTGGTGCCACTGCACCCACTGTTTGCACTGAGGTGCAAGTGGCACCTATAGTGCCAACGATTGCACTAGGAGCACGGCCCTTTGACGTCAGAGTGCTGGTCAAACAGACTTGTGCATTTAAAAGCACTGGAATAAGGATATCGTTTGGAGGGTCTCAACTGAGAGATGGTGAAGCCTGGATGAGGAGGGCTAAAGAGTTACTGCAGGGAGAGTCACATGCGTGCGGTGTGATGTGCATCGGTGAAAAAGTGAAAAAAGTGCACCACCGCCCAAAAGAATAAAGTGCATGCACGACCTCTAAAGAATGTTTTACAGGAGGAAGACCCATGTGTTACTTATGTAACCACCAGAACATCCGCGCTGGGGTTCAAAGGTGAGCGAGGAATAAAGATGCCATAACATTTTTTTTTTAATCTTGCCGTGTTTGCTGTGAGTCCACATACAAGGTGCACATGATCACACCTTTTAACCATGTAGCGGGAAAGAAATGTTAACCTGAAGTCCCGTGCTCCTCGTCAAGCATCCCTCCAAGAAGTTTTGTTTGAGAATTTGACATCATGCTTGAAGAGTATGGGTTTGGGTGATCTTATAACCTTCAGCTTTGAGACAATGAAAGATCCCAGGTGTCTTTCTTGTAGCCATTGTTAGGTCTTGCCTGCGACAGTGCATGCGGTGCATGCGCGCTCGCTTGTGAGAGACATTGTATACAACATAGGGCTTGTAGCCTGCCCATTACTTAACATGTCTTGGCTTTAATGCCACTCTTATTTGCTGCCATCTAATTGGCCAGCCCAGACTGGCTTCACTTCCTCTTCTTTTGGCTGGAGCATGGACCAAGTACTGATTGCTTCAGCTTAATTGCTGTCCTTATGCTGACCGCGCTGTGATTGAGGCTCTACTTTTATTTCTTCTTCTTCCCTATTGTCCTTTTAAACCTCTTTGCAGCTCATTTTTACTGTTCCACACAAATTCCGAACAAGCTCTTTCATCCTTTGAAATGGAAGTTTATTGTGACAACAGATGTTATTTGCTTCCAAATGTATTTTCACTAAGACATTGACAATTGATTTCTATATATGATAGGATTTTTTCTATTTCACACATGGGGAGTTTAACTGATTTGCTCAGAATCACAGGGGTGTTGTGCTGAGACCTAACAAGCATTGGCAAAGCCAATAGGTCTCGTGTTTGAGAAAATTGGCGCTGCCGTTGCCTTTTGTTCATGTTGTATAGCATGGGCAGTATCGACTTTGGAAATGGTGTTTGCTGTATAGCAGGGGGGATGCTGTGCAGCATGCGTTAAAATAATAATGAATAAGGACTATGATGCATCCAACACCAATGCACTTAAATAAAATCTCATCAACCCTGGATGAGCCATAGCACTTTTTTATATTCATTTCAGCCACACTGCACAAGAACCACACAGTTATACTGCAAGGCTACAAAGCATTGCAAAAGGCCAATAGCTATCATAGGTGAGACCTATTGGCTTTGCCAATGGTTGTTTGGTCAGCCTGCACTGAGGCCAGGATTTACTCACAGACGCTCATACATCACATAAATGCTCCTAGTAGGGCAAATGGCAGAGTGCTAAACTTTCATCCTCCAAAAATATTTTGTGCCAAACGTTAAGCACCAAAATCAGTCTGCGCAGTGGAGCGCTGGGCTCCCTCTAACCCATTCAAAAGGGGTAGACAGAGCAGGACCAGGGCACATAGATTCCACACAAAGCCAGATTTACCAGCAGAGTGTGACACCGCTTTGTGTTAGCGATATCACCAGATGAAACCAGGTGCAAAGATGGGCACGGTGGGTCCCATGCGGTGTGCCTATGGGTAAGAGTTGTAATGATGCCATCATGTTCAAATTTACCCTGAAGCACAAACCTTGTGCAAGGCACCAGTAGGCCATCTTTGAGTCATAGTGCAAGGCCTCACATTGTGCTGAAACTGCTTTTTAAGATTGAGTGCAGCCAAAGAAGTCATTGGTGCACAAGTCTTGCTAAATCTGCTCCTGCACAATGTGTCCCCTTAGCAGTGAGAAGGACACCTCCTCTTTTACTTTAGTAAACATCTCAGTGTCATTGGAAATAGTTTTGGTGTTTTTTAAACAGTGTTTTTACACAGATGGTAAATAAAAAAAGAGGACCAAGGGGCCCCTTCCTCCATTCTGACCATCATAGGACCTGGTTTAGAGACAACGGAGACAAGATGTCCTGATGGCCTTCTGACTTCACCTTGCTTAAATACTCGATTGCTATTCGTTCTAATTTTTAATGTGACAGTGTTGTAGGCGTACTTCGCTGATGCTGGACAATGGTCCGAAGGTGAGGGTAATGGTCTGAATTAATTAGAATCAGTGGTTGAAGGAAAGCGCCCCTCCCTTGTCATGGTCACCCCCTCTTTTTGCCACTGGTACTGATGTTTTTTGACTGATGAGCACTGGGCCCTTGCCCACCAGGCCCCCGTGGCAGTGCTTGTTCCCTAAAACAAGGTAAAATGGTCTAATTGGCACTCACTCAGCACGTGCTTTTGCACCCGTGTCCCTAGTAAGTGGTACCGGTGGTCTCTAGGGCATGGGTAAGGGCTGCAGCTTGTATTATGCCACCCCAAGGGAACCCCATACAAACTGCATGCAGGCTGCCATTGTAGACTGCGTGTCACTGGGAAAACCATGAGTGAAAATACGACATGGCACACTCGCTGTGTGCCATGCCAAACGTCACTGTCTGTAATATATGTAAGCCACCCCTACAACAGGCCTTGTAGCCCTAAGGCAGGGTGTATAATATTACAAGTGAGGGCATATCTGCCTGAGCAGATATTCTCCTGTGCTGCCTAGTTCCATTACTACATGGTACAAGTTAACAGGGAAGCCATCCTAAGTATATGTACTGGGCACAGGTCAATACAATTTCCCCTACATGATGGTTTCACTGATAACAGCCAGAGGGCACCTTAGACGTATCCTCTTAAAAACCTTGCATTATGTAGTGCGCTGGCTGACTGGTCGCGTCCACCCTGCCATGTTTCTGACCCCCTGCAGGGAAGAGCCCATGTTCTCTGAGGTCAGAAACAATGCCTGCTCCAGGGCAGGTGTTCACACCTCCCCCAGCAGGGTGGCTGGTAATTTAGCATTTCAGGGGCTTCAAAGAGCATGCTGACTTTGATATATGACCCTGACATCCCCAGGCCAGGAGATGCCATCCCCTGCCCTAAGACATATTTGGCACCAGGACAGGCGGGAAATTAACTATGCTAGTAGGCGTGTTGCACCCCAAGACTAGTCATACCCCTAAGTTGGGCTACCTGATGTGCTCGATGGAAGAAAGGTTCCACCATTTTGTTTTGGGCGAAATTAGGAACTCTGGGACATGGTTATGCCAATGCCCCACAGGAAATGGTCATATAGGGAGTGTAGAATGAATGAATGAATGAAACAGTTCTTGTAGAAGCGCATACTTAGCCCAATGGGCGTCAAGGCGCCTAAGTCAAATGCAGAAGCTAGCAAACTAAAAAGTCCTATTTACTCAAGGGTAGGCCCTCTTAAAGAAGTAGGTTTTGAGAGCCTTTTTAAAAGACTCGATGGTCGGGAGCATTTTTATTTCTGTGGGAATGGAGTTCCACAGCTGCGGAGCAACCACGGAAAAAGCTCTGGCGCCCCATCTGGCAAGTTTGAAACGAGGAACAACCAGTTGACAAAGTCCCGCAGATCGGAGGTTTCTTGTGGGAACGTACGCGTAAGAAGAGATCCGATAGCACTAGCAGGACCATCCTTCAGTGCTCTGTGGGTCAGACAGAGAATTTAAAGGCAATTCTGTGCTGCACCGGGAGCCAGTGGAGCTCCTTCCTGGCTGAGGTGGCAGAGGATGCTTTCGGGGGATCCAAAACAAAGCGTGCTGCAGCGTTCTGGAGAATCTGCAGACGATGTATCAGGCCTTTATTGGCTTCCATGTACAGGGAGTTGCAGTAATCCAACCTTGAGCCAACCAGGGCGACTGCAACCTGTTTACGCGCCTGGGGGGATAGGTATCCGCGGATTTTATTTAGTGTCCTGATCACACCCCAGCAGGTGGCCACGGTCCTGTTGACTTGCAGGGACATAGAGAGCGAGGTGTCAAATAATACTCCCAGATTTCTGGCGGAAGGGGAGGGAGTGGGGCAGATGCCAAGAGAAGAGGGCCACCACTCGCTTGACCAAAGATTTTGACTCTTCCCAAAGACCAACACCTCAGTTTTTTCGCCGTTTAGTTTGAGGAAATTTATAGTCATCCAGCCTGCCACATACTGCATGCATACCCTGAAACTAGCGGCAGCTGTACTAACAGAGGTGTGAGCAAGTGATACCATGATCTGGGTATCATCTGCGTAGGATACCACCTCCATCCCCTGAGATTTAACCAGTCTTGCAAGGGGTGCCACATAGATGTTAAACAGGGTCGGACTCAAGGCCGACCCTTGTGGCACCCCACATTGCAATGACTTGGCAGGGGAGAGGTGGTTCCCAAGCATAACTCTCTGTTCCCTTTCGGTCAGGAAGGAGTTTAAGAGGCTCCAGGCCGGTCCTGTGACACCAGCTTCCCTCAGCCGAGATGTAAGAATGGTGGGGGATAGGGTGTCGAACGCGGCCGTGAGGTCTAAAAGGACCAGAACAGTAGTTTGGCCAGAGTCAACCTTGCGTCGGATGTTGTCGACCACACAGGTAAGGGCGGACTCTGTGCTGTGGTGTTTTCTGAAACCATGTTGTGTGTTATCCAGGTATTCAGAGGAGTCAAGGAAGGAAGACAGGTGGAAGTTCAAATGTGCCTCAAGCATCTTCGCGGGCGCTGGAAGGAGGAAGATTGGCCTGAAATTTTTCAGCAAGGCCGGATCCAGGGACGGTTTCTTGAGAAGAGGTTTGACAATTGCTTTCTTCCATATAGGGAGGAAAGATCCTTGAGAAATGGCCTGGTTAAGGACCTGAAGCAGGGGAGGAAGGAGGCACTTTCTACATTCTTTCAGTTTTTTAAGCGGTATCGGATCAAGGGGAGAAGCCGATTTGGTCCTGTCCAGTAGTAGGTTCAGTGATTCAAGGGATAATGATGGAAATGTCGTGAGTAGGCACGTAGGATCTTTGCCTAGTGAATCAAGACTGGAAATGTCAGGTGGAATTATTTGATCAAGAGCACGACAGTGGGCTTCAAGAGAGACATGTATGTCATGGATTTTGCTATGAAAGAAATCAGAAATATCGTTGCAAAGTGGTTGAGAGCTGACTACAGGGTCAGGGAGTTGCAGGGAACATAGAGAGTCGGCGATTTTAAAGAGCTCTCTAGAAGAGGAGAGGGAGCTGGTCAGATTGGAAAAATATTTCTGTTTCTCAGATATCACTTGGAGTTTGTAGGCCCGCAGAGAGGATTTATGAATCTCTCTGTCATTTGGGTCCCAAGATTTCCTCCATTTTCTCTCGTTGCTCCTACAGCCTTGTCTAAGAAGCCTCAGCTGATCGGAAAACCAAGGTGCCGTGGGTTTACGTCGCGCTACATAACGCAGGGATGAGGGAGCAAGTTGTTCCACTGCGTTGAAAATGGAGTCATTCAGGATTTGGGCTGCCTCTGCTGCGTCGTTTACGGCTAAGGTATCAGGAGTGGAGAGCAAAGGGGCAAGGACCTCATCAGAGAAATTTCTTATATTTCTCCTAAGGGTAAAGGGAAAGGTTTCCCGATTAGTAAGACAGGGGACAGAAATGCATAGTTCAAATGGCATGGCAAAATGATCAGACCAGACCACCTGGAGAGGAGAGCCGGTGGAAAGCCTGTCATCGTTAGAAAAGAGACCGTCGAGAATATGTCCTGCCTTGTGAGTAGGACTTTTAAGTAGCCCATTAGTTACTACCCTTCATTCCCATTAATGCCCATAAATTCTATCCTTAGGTGGCCCACTAACACCAGGAGCTCAGATTCACCTGACTAAAGAATAAGGAGGACAAAAAAGAGCCAAAGAACGGAAGAACGGAAGACTGGCTGTAAACTTGCGGCCAAACTCTGCCTGTCTGCTCCTGTCTCCACAATTGCAAGGACCCGACTCGTCCTGCAGCTGTGCATCCTCTGAAAGCCTTGTAGGGCTCCCAGCACTTTGCAAACCAGCCAGCATCTCCCTTGAAGTTGAGGAACCATTTCCCTACAGCCTGCGGTCACCGACCTCAACGTCCGGTTCACCAATCTTCTGACCACCAGATCCACTGATGCAGCAGCCACTCTGGAGTAGGTTACTGTGCTTCAGATGTTCAGATCCGTCTCCTCACCAAGTTCGGAGATGCCAGGACCCCCAGGAGATGCCCTGCACCAATACCTGGGGTACCAGACTCCTTTCAGCAGCCAGGACTTGTTTAGAGTCTAGCCCTGACACCAACACCGCAAAGACAGTCCTACAGACGAGGGATGATAGCACCAGAGAGGCCATCATCAAGTGACCCTGTGGTCCTGTTTTGTACCCATTTACAGGTTGACCTAAAAAGTGAGAGCCTCTAGCGCTAGTTAAATTCCATACAAAACACCTTTGAACCCGGGCCTCACAGCCTGAGTCTGAACCTACTGACTGTGCATCCTTGCTCGAGAGGCCCTCAACAACCGAGCCCCTCTTTTGGTTCCGACAGACATGTCCATGAGTCCTCGCTTGCAGCATTTTTCTGTTGCAGGTTTTTTCCACAGTAGTGTTTGAAGCTACCCTTGCAACCTGCACCTCTGCACCTGGATACGCCAGGGCAGGTGAACCGAAACTGCTGGTGGTTCTAAGAACCTTGGGCCCTGCTTACCTTAAGTCCAGAAGAACTACCTTGTAACTCGATTGCAAGTAGCCCTGTGCAGTGTATGTTTCTCCCGTAGAATAACATTATTATGTTGGAGCTTCAATCTGACAGCTGTATTTTCTGTGTTTCTAAAGATCGCTAACTCAAAAAAGTACTTATCTAATCTTGTTGAGCTTGGTGTCTAAATAAATAAATACAAATCTATGTGTTTTTTCTAAATTGGTGTTGTATTTTGCTATTGAGTATGTGTCTCATTTTCTGACTCTGTGTGTGCAACAACTGTCTAACATTCCCCTCTGATAGGTCTACGGCTGCTCGACCACAGTACCACAAATAGAGCGCCTTGGGATTGTTTTAAGCAAGTCTCTGTACTCTAATAAGGGTACTTGGACTCTCTGCACAGTGCACCTCGTTTTGGTACACTATATAAAGAGCCAGCTTCCTACACCAGTCTACTTATGGCTTCTTGTATGTAACCAGAAGGACTAGTTCCAAGCTGGTTTCCTTTGGTTTAGGCTCTGTTGACACATGAAGAGCTGGCTGCCTGCAAACCTACTGGAGAGACGTCCTCGAAGAGGGTTATCAAGAGCTCTCTGACTCCTCAATCACCTTTAGATACAATCTTTTTTGCCCTGGAAAATCTTATTAAGGAAACCAAAACTCTACATTTTCCTACTTGCAGCCTTTAAATATGTCATGAAGATTTCCTTGAACTACTGTGCAATCAACGATAAGAACCTGATACGGAAAAGGATGTGGTGGACAAGAACTACAGGTAGAAACAAAACTGAAAGTGTCTCTTTGTGGACGTTTATTATCCTATGCTAGGTGTTTTGTAGTGTAAAGCGGAGACTCCTAGCTACCTCGCCTGGTATTACTGAAAAGACGTACCCTATGCACACACTCAGTTATGTTCTACACCTTGGTTAATGTATATATTTCTTACAGGTTGGACAATTACGCAGAGAAACAGCAGTAGTAAACAGTAATATCAAGTAGACAGTAATATCAAATAATTATAATGACTAGATAGAATCTTAATGTCCTTGTTTAATTATCAAGGCTTGACAACAACCAGCCGACACATGTTTCATCGCATCACGCGAATCTTCAGGGCTAGAAATAATACAGAAAAAAGCTTTTTGTGGACATTATAAATGTACAATAGAATGAAAAACATCAGGGTTAACCCCTAACCGGCGTTGTAGACAAGAAGCAAGCCATATAATATCAAAAACAAATCGACGCTCCTGAGAAGGTATGTGGAAGACATCCTCAAGTGCAATGCACGTGGAGGCAAGATTGCAAAGAGCCTGTGATCATGCTACACTGACGGTATCTATATTTGCATTGCTAGTTTGATGGTGTCATATCAGCAACTTGTCCTCGAGAGAGAGGTGTCATGCATATATGCACATTCGCAGAATTATAGTCGGCATATATGGGGTGATCAGTGAGTCTGTGATGCAGTCGTACCTTGGTGAGATTCAGCACTCTTATTAGTGACTTGAGTGACATGCGTGAAAATTGTGATCCGTGACAAAATATATACAATCCTGCACATACCTCTATGTGGCTGTGCTTAAGCCAATCGGTCTAAATAAATGTTAAAATCGGGGCGACAAAAAGAAAGGAAGGGTGAACGAAAAAAAGGGGGGGAGAAAGAGAAAAAGGCAGAATTAGTGTCTGAGGGTTGGAAAAACCTCTATATTCTAACTATATGTGTGATTAAAAGAGCTTAGGGCCTGTTGAAGTGATCATCAATCAGGCTAGTAGGTAAAAGCAGAAGCTCACCGCTCTTCCGGTGATAATTCCGACCCGGAAGGGCCCAAGACCGGCAATTGCTCCAATATTCAATGTTTAGATATAGACTATAACAAAGTAGAGAAGAACATTCATTCAATTCATTCTATTGTACATTTATAATGTCCACAAAAAGCTTTTTTCTGTATTATTTCCAGCCCTGAAGATTCGCGTGATGCGATGAAACACGTGTCGGCTGGTTGTTGTCAAGCCTTGATAATTAAACAAGGACATTAAGATTCTATCTAGTCATTATAATTATTTGATATTACTGTCTACTTGATATTACTGTTTACTACTGCTGTTTCTCTGCGTAATTGTCCAACCTGTAAGAAATATATACATTAACCAATGTGTAGAACATAACTGAGTGTGTGCATAGGGTACGTCTTTTCAGTAATTACAGGACTTGTTCAGCTCGCTGACATCTCCATTGGGTGGTTACATGGTTTTCCACTCACCCAGTTGCACCACATATTATCATAGTCAGTGCTTCCATACAAGCTGTGCGCCCATCTAGATTGACAATTAAAAACCATACTTACTGTTTACACTACCTCGCCTGGTACCCTATCCCTGGCAAACCAGAAATTTTATGAGCACAATATTTTATTAATTTTCTATAAGAACTGAATTCTGGTCCATTTATCATAGAAATAGTGCTGAAAATTGCACCTAGAAGCACCTTTATTTTTTAACATGTTCTCAGGGAGAAACCCCCTAACCCACCTGAGAAATGCTGGTCTCAATTGCTTTAGTCGCTTGCTAGCAAAAAAGTGTGAATTTGTCTTATGCCCCAGCACTTTCAAATTCCACCGGCTGCCACTGGCTCACTTCTTTATGTGACCTAGGACCCTGTATCCTGAGAAATGCAATTTTTCCTGTCTGGTGGCCAGTTTTTAATTCACTAGATTTGTTTACAGATTTTACTGCAGAATCAACCCCTGAGTCTAAGACCAAATAAATGGCCTGTGTTTGAACCAGGGGCACCAGAGAAGGAAGGGCAGGAAGCAGAGGTATCACAGCAGGTTTAATTCACTGCCTCCTTCTGTCTGGGGTGATGCCTTGAGAGAGGAAGGAGTTGACGATGGTGATTGGAAGTGGAAGAGCTTCCACACAGAGGGGCATATTTACGAGAAAATGTCGGAGCTGCACCAAATTTGGATCCATGGACCACCGGGTGGGTGAGACAGAGTTGTGATAGACTCTCCTCAGTGGCTCATGTCTGACGATGAGAAGATGTTGTCCGGTGGACATGGAATCTACACGGGTAAGTTGGCCAAGACCAGACCTGCCTCGATCACTGGGTTAACACTAAACCCTCTACTGGCAGCCGTCTCCCCTCTAAACCCTACACTGATTGCAGCTCTTCCATGCTGCCTCTCCTATTTGTGAAACATTACAAGAGAAATTAAAAAAGCCAATCAAACACACAAGAACAAGTGACATCCTTAATGTAGAGTCTACAAGATGCTTTATTTGTCTCAATCAGAGCCTGGTTAGAACAATCTTCTGTTCCACAGAACAGGAGGCAGAGACCATTGAGGTGGGGCCCAGGATTCAGCTCATGCCTGAAATTAGAAAGAACAAAAGAAAATGTTATCTATACATACCTTATAGTAACTGTGCTGCATTTAATGGGCAGTTTGTAAAATATGGCTATTGTCATGTTTGGAATGTATAAGAAAAAGGAACTCAGAAAACAAAGTACAAACACAGGACAGTCTGATTCCCTGTGCAATAAGGATTGTCTTCAAAGAAAGAACCAAGCAATATGTGTTTATTTATCACTCGGTGTTTTGTTTACATACTTTTCATTATAGTCGGCATAAAATCTTCAAATTCCCTGTTAATTTCACGTATTTGACCAGTACATCAAATCACATTTGCTTAGTCCTGGTGTTTGGGAGTTAAATGTATATGGCTCCATATAAATCTATTTAATATGCAGGATGTAGTACCAACAGGCATCAATGATATGCCCCACCAGGGACAGAGTTTTTCTAATTAAATGTTGCCAAGTAACTGGTTTGACCACATGCTTTTTTTTAAAAGGATAATATCCCTTTGTATTTGTGAATCTAGGGCACCGAGTTTAATGGATTTTATCCAGATGAATGACCATTGGTTTTAGCTGATGACCGAAACCTTATGTCAACATGTGTTATTCGTATGGATTGACTAAACTTAAAAAGAGTAAGGTTACAAAAACACTTTATTAATATTAATCTGATTAACATATTTCTAGTCCTTATGTAAGAGCTGAACTCTCACCTCTGTCCTGGTAATGAACGGCCCCGTACCCCGTAAGCAAACAGTACTTCCTCAAGACAACTTTGATCACTAAGTTTTGTTTCTTTGAGTAATTTTGTCCTACTCCTGGAACTTCAGGGCCAATTCACACGGAAGTCCAAAATAAAAGTTATTTAGTCACTAGAAAAAGCTTTGTGAATCAGCCCCACAGACGACAGAGGGATGGCGCCAACAATGTTTGTTCGATGGAGAGGGCGGTTCAGTCGCTGGAGATAGATATAGAGATATAAAACGAGCAGCCCACACTGCCAGGCCAGATTCTCTCTGAACGAGAACACAAGCAACCGTAGACTGTTCTAACTAGAGCAACAAGGAACCACAGACCTGTTCTTACTGGAGCAACAAGAAACCACGGACCTGTTCCTCCTGGAGCAACAGGAAACCCTAGACCTGTTCTTACTGGAGCAACAAGAAACCCAAGACCTGTTCTTACTGGAGCAACAGGAAACCCAAGACCTGTTCTTACTGGAGCAACAAGAAACCCAAGACCTGTTCTTACTGGAGCAACAAGAAACCACGGACCTGTTCCTCCTGGAGCAACAAGAAACCCAAGACCTGTTCTTACTGGAGCAACAGGAAACCCAAGACCTGTTCTTACTGGAGCAACAAGAAACCACGGACCTGTTCCTCCTGGAGCAACAGGAAACCCAAGACCTGTTCTTACTGGAGCAACAAGAAACCACGGACCTGTTCTTACTGAAGCAACAAGAAACCACAGACCTGTTCTTATTGGAGCAACAAGAAACGCAAGACCTGTTCTTACTGGAGCAACAGGAAACCCAAGACCTGTTCTTACTGGAGCAACAAGAAACCCAAGACCTGTTCTTACTGGAGCAACAAGAAACCCAAGACCTGTTCTTACTGGAGCAACAAGAAACCCAAGACCTGTTCTTACTGGAACAACAAGAAACCCAAGACCTGTTCTTACTGGAGCAACAAGAAACCACGGACCTGTTCCTCCTGGAGCAACAGGAAACCCAAGACCTGTTCTTACTGGAGCAATAAGAAACCACAGACCTGTTCCTACTGGAGCAACAAGAAACCACGGACCTGTTCCTCCTGGAGCAACAGGAAACCCAAGACCTGTTCTTACTGGAGCAACAAGAAACCACGGACCTGTTCTTACTGAAGCAACAAGAAACCACGGACCTGTTCTTACTGGAGCAACAAGAAACGCAAGACCTGTTCTTACTGGAGCAACAAGAAACCACGGACCTGTTCCTCCTGGAGCAACAGGAAACCCAAGACCTGTTCTTACTGGAGCAACAAGAAACCACGGACCTGTTCTTACTGAAGCAACAAGAAACCACAGACCTGTTCTTACTGGAGCAACAAGAAACGCAAGACCTGTTCTTACTGAAGCAACAAGAAACCACGGACCTGTTCTTACTGGAGCAACAAGAAACCCAAGACCTGTTCTTACTGGAGCAACAAGAAACCACGGACCTGTTCCTCCTGGAGCAACAGGAAACCCAAGACCTGTTCTTACTGAAGCAACAAGAAACTCAAGACCTGTTCTTACTGGAGCAACAAGAAACCAGGGACCTGTTCTTACTGAAGCAACAAGAAACGCAAGACCTGTTCTTACTGAAGCAACAAGAAACGCAAGACCTGTTCTTACTGGAGCAACAAGAAACGCAAGACATGTTCTTACTGGAGCAGTACTAAGACTGATTTGCAAATGGCTGGGTCTAATCCCAGGTTTCATGGTGGCCCAAAAAAATGGACCGGGATGTGGTCTGAGTAATTACCAGAGGCTGAGATGAATTCATGCATTTTGTCTTCAACTTTTTTGTACACTTTATTCCGACATCCTAAGTGTGACGAGTACACCCAGACATGGGTTCCGTGCTCACTGTGCCACTGGAACCAAGTTACACCTGACTGAGGAGACCCATATAGTACAAACTCAATCTTTTGTTGCTCGTATTCTGGTTAAAGAGGGCCTGGCTCGGCAGTTCGGGCTGCACTGTTCCTATTGGAGTAGAAAGAAGGCTGATTTGCATATGGCTCTACGCATATGGTCAGGAAAGTCCAATGCCCCATACTTGTCATCAGGGCGATGATCCGGATCCCCTGATACATCATACCCCACCTGATGCAGTCTAGTAATTGCTCATTACGTTAGTTCATACACACACCATATACAGCATGTATGTGTGCCAACAAACACATTTGCATTTAGGTGAAGGCTCACAGGCACTTCTGCTTGCATGCACACATGTACATACACATACAAACACACACACTCTCTAACTAAAGTGGCATGTTCCCAGTGGATTATGCTTCTTCTTACATGGTTTGCACTTCTTCTTACCGTCATCTGAAACTAAGCTCTTGGTGGTTTGGGTCCAGGCCCCTTTCCTGGAGGTGGTGGTGGTGGACCAGCAGCGCCTCGTGGCGGAGGTGGCGGTGGCATGTCTCCCGGTGGCTTGCCATCTGGCCTCATGTCTCCCGGTGGCTTGCCATCTGGCCTCATGTCTCCCGGTGGCTTGCCATCTGGCCTCATGTCTCCCGGTGGCTTGCCATCTGGCCTCATGTCTCCCGGTGGCTTGCCATCTGGCCTCATGTCTCCCTGTGGCTTGCCATCTGGCCTCATGTCTCCCTGTGGCTTGCCATCTGGCCTCATGTCTCCCTGTGGCTTGCCATCTGGCCTCATGTCTCCCGGTGGCTTGCCATCTGGCCTCATGTCTCCCGGTGGCTTGCCATCTGGCCTCATGTCTCCCGGTGGCTTGCCATCTGGCCTCATGTCTCCCTGTGGCTTGCCATCTGGCCTCATGTCTCCCTGTGGCTTGCCATCTGGCCTCATGTCTCCCTGTGGCTTGCCATCTGGCCTCATGTCTCCCGGTGGATTGCCATCACCGCCTTGGGGCGGCCCTGTGTGGAGAGAAGTAAAAATAATGAAGAAATCCGTCACTTCTTTGTCCAGGTTTTTCAGATTTTCATTCGGCCTCAGTGGGCATTCAGTTATGAAAATAAATTGTCACAAGGGTTCAGAAAAGGGAGACAAGGAGGGTCTAGTGCATGTGAGTAGCATATGTCTATATAAGTATGCATTGTTCACAGGAGACCAGGGAAGGGGAGGGGGGTTGGGTGGCAGTAGATGGATTGATGATGGACTTAAAGCAGTATCATCAGAGCCTGAGTAAGAGGTGATGGTGGACGGTAATGCTGATTCCTGTGGTTTCTGGATAAGAGGCGGTGCCTTTTCCAAGCCACACATTGTACCTTTTCAATCTTTCGGTTTATTGGTGGAGACCTCAGGACTTATCTCATCTTCTAGAAGCACCGCCTGACTGCATCAGTCACACACAGGCCCTGCACTCTGTAGTACCTCCGCCTGCTCTTTAGCATATGGATTATAACTGAGCTAAATCCTGTTCTCTAGAGGGGTCTTCATTTAGCCAATGAAAATCCTCTCAACAATACAAAAATATAGAGCTGTATAGTACATATATATCTGGCTTATTGCCATAACTATTGACATCAATAGACTCTCCTGGGAGGCTCCAGACTGAGTCTTCACTCTGGAGTAGGGGCGAGAGAAGTTTTCCTGCTGGGGAAGTGTCTTCATGGATACTAAGAGCTGTTCCCAAGAGCACCAGGGTCTGTGCTGATCAGCATAAGACAGGCCTCTGTCTAGAGTGGCACAGTGGGCACCATACTTGTCATCAGGGCGATGATCAGGATCCCCCGATACATCATATCCCACCTGATGCAAGGATATGCGTAGACCTTGGGTCCTTCCTTGTTATCCACAAATTCCAAGCTGTACCTTAGTGATGAGTTGCAACAAGGCAAACACTGGTTTGGGGTTGTTTATCTTTTCTTGCAGAGGGTATGTCACCTGCAATTAGACTTAGGCTGTTCCCATGATTTACATGCTCAAGAATGATTTACATAAAACAGGCCTCTGTCTCGAGGGGCAAGTTAACTTTAAAACTGTTATGTTTGTGATTTTGAAACTGGGTGGACGTTAGCGATCTCTTATTTTTTCTCAAAACAGCTCAGAGGGGGCACACAAATTCCTGTTTTAGTGTGAAAGTCAACATGCACAAAATGACAAAGTATGGGTATTAATTGAAGAATTCACAAGAGCTGCAAGAATTTGGGGACAGAAAAAATTTGCCACTTAACACATTCATTCTCTTCAAAAGATTCTTCATTTCATCAGAACCTGGTGTTTTAAAGAAGGGAGAGGGGTCCATACAGGTTCCTGAAGAAGGAAGTGATGTGATCATCTGAGCATACGACTGAAACGTGTTACCCATCACCATCTCTGCAGGATTGTTCAATGTTTTTTCACCCTTTTTAAGGAGTGACGCAGCACAGCTAGTATAGGGCACCCGGAGCAGTGCTGGAGTTGCGTCGCGCTTGCGACACAGCTCCAGCACTGCGTCACCTTTACGGCATCAGATGCGTCACGCATCAGTCTGTTCTTGCGCCACGGTGCACCGCATTGTAAATACGGCACATCCATGGTGGCGCAAGAGGTTTCTGCCGTGACGCAAAATAACTGGCACATCCCTGCTGATATGCAGGGATGTGCCAGGTATTGTAAATCTGCCCCAAGGTCTTTATGTATTTATTTATGGACTACTTTTCTTTTTCAAAGCGCCCCATACCGCGCTTTCCCTTTAGTGGTGGCCGCTACTTTCTTTAGACTGGGCTCGTCTAAACAAAGGTGCGCGGCCGCTTACAAAGTGAAATGCGAGACCAATTGCATTGCAATTGCTTTTTGTATCTGTGCTCGACGCACTCCACCGTAACCTTTATACTACCGTTGTGACGTCATCACTGCGTGTCATGCCCCTTATTACGTGAAGGTCTGACAGCACTGGGTAATTCTAATTAAATCCCCTGCCACATCTGTTTTTCCAGCCTTTTTAAAACACCCGGGAATAAAACCAATTCTAAAACAAACTAGCGTGTGAAAACAATAAAAGATGAAACGTACTGGTACAGCGGTTTACCTTTACCTTTTCGACACAAACTCTAACAAAGCCAGTCAGTCGAGTTTCATATGAGACCAGTGAAGTCCCAGTGAAAGGGACTTAACGAGTATGAGCACAAGTTGGCAGCAAGGATGCAAAAAAATAAGCCCCATAAAACAAGCATTTGCAATGTAATAGGTCTAGCATTTGCGAGAATTTAAGCTATTAGCATTGTAAATGACAATGCCTCTTATTTATGTTTTAGAAACCAAAAAAATAAATAAAAGACATTGTCATTTACTATGCCAGTAGCTCAAACTCGCGTATATGCAAGACCTCTTGCATTGCAAATGCTTGTTTTTTATTTTACACTTGCTACAGTCTAAGCAGCTCATACTTCATACAGGCGGTCCATTACCTAACTTGATGGCTTTCTTTTTATTTTATTAATGAGCTCGTCTGTCATTCAAACCAGTGACCCACAGGCCATGCACAGATCTCAGCAGCAGGTGCTTGAATTACTGAGCTATCCTGCTGTCAGAGAAGGTACTTTAGACAAACCAAGGAGCATCATTAGAGCAAGCCCTGGGTGTAGATACTGTATCAAAATATCCTTGTCAGAATATATTCTGAAATAAATATCATGTGCTAAATGTTATTTACAAATAGCATTAGTAGAGCTACTATTAGAAAATCTACATTTGGCAGGACCACATTTTTATAAATGTTAATTAGGACGTGATTTTATGCAAACAATGTTCTGAACTACAACCTTGGTCTCCACTATAGGAGAAAACTAGAGCTAGCGGTTGGCACCTGCACTGAGGTGCCGCTAGGGGGCAGCGCAGAGGCTTGAAGTCGCCCTGGAGGGCAGGAGTCAGGGTGGAGGTGGATGGCAGTAAATTCCTAGAGAGAGTCACCATGAGTGATGTAATATGTGAGGTCATAAGCCGTGCATGGCACAAGTTGTAGTTAGCTCTACAATGGGTGAATTTCTGTGGTTTGAATAGTTTAAAACGTTGATGTTGTTACTGACATATTCACCTAACTGTAACCTTACTTCAACTTTAGTTTTTCTCAGTGAATTTACTTGGTTTTAAAAAACAAAAACTGATTTTTTATCACACATAACTATAACTTTACTTTAATCTTTGGTTTTATAGGTACATTTCTAAGTTTAAAAAAAACAACAAAATAGAAAAACTTTTTCATTGCACCTCACTCTAATGCTACTTCAACCTTTGATTTATGTCAGTGAATATCTAGGGTTTTTAACTGTAAATTAATAAAGCCATCCCCTTTTACCCCCACGCCGCATACGTCCTTTGACCGTATAGAGCAGAAGCTTAGCCACAGGGCCAGGCCTTCGGCCAGGTGCTGCATCCAACCCCTCTCAGGCTGCCAACCCACGCTGCGAACAGCTTTTCTTCTTTCATCTGCCCTACTTTTCTATATATTTATTTTTATGTTTAGTTTTTGCACTTTGTAGATAGTTAAAGACACGCTAGAATCTTTAATCATGTTTCTACACATTCTGAGCTACTACAGCTTTGTTAGTTTGAAAAAACAAAATGGCTTGTATTAAACTGTTTCTAAAATCTGTTTGCTACAAATATCTAACATGCTTATGATGGATTCATTTTTGCACTTGAGGTTTAATTTATATTCTTCTTGCTTGCAAACATGCTTGCTCTTTTATATGACAGAGCTACTCACCAAGGTTTTCAGTGGCTTGAGGGAAAGTTGATGGTGGGACCATGTAATATATGGGATAAAGTACCCCCTGGAATATATGATACGGATATTGCAAGTCACCTCTGAGTACCATAACCTCATAAACGAACTCAGCCTTTGGCCTCATTCCTCTGTATGGTTATGGATCTCCTTAGTGACTTGCAATATCCTTATAATGTACGCCAGGGGGTACTTGTAAATATAACATACAAACATAAACAGATTAGCGATCCTGCCCCCAACCTCTGCCCAATTCACACAACAGCTCTGAAATTCTATTGAATTTTTTTCATGCACCCTACAACAGTACAACGTTGAAATTGCACCCCCAATATCCCAAGAACAGTTTTATAAGTTTCCCCTTGTTCAGTTGTCACCACAGACCAATGAATATTCTCAAGTCCCCCGTTCCTGCCGTGCCACCAGCACACAGATATGGAAATGTATGGGAACAGTGCCACGCACATCTGCAACCTTTTGGGGTAATGCTCCCCTCTCCCCTCAGGGATGCACTGGGTTTATAGCCTGAGCTTGTGCAATGCAGCAGGTGGTTTCACAGTGTTTGACGTTCCTTTCTCTGTTTGCAGCTAAACATCATCAGCGCACATCTTTAAGGGGCTCCGGGCACACATACAAATGGTTACAGATACACCAATGAATGTGCATTTTAATTACTTCATTCCGTCATGATCGGCTTAGATGGTGGCAGGGACCTTCCAAAGTGGACGGATCAAACTTTGTTTTGGGAATGTTCCAAATGTTTGCCATTAATCCACAGTCAGATTCACGATGTGACTCTTTTCCCGCCTTACCGCTCCCCGACGGATGTCACAAAGGGGAGCTGGTATCCCCCTTTATCGTTCCCAAAGTCTCTGTGATTTAAGCTAGCTGTGGTTGTCCTGACTTCCTACATTTGAACCATTCTGGAAAAATTGTAATTATGTTCCACCTTGGGGATATTGCCAACCAATGGGAGATGATTGATTTAGCAGGAAATTGACTGCGTGGGTGGTGCTGTGATGGACATAGGTTGAGGCAACGTGTGGCTTGATACGTTGACCCCTCATGGTGGTCGCCCTTTATTTACATTGACATGGACCTATGTCCAACATCTTCAACCTCACAGACCCACGACGTCCACGAGCCGAGAGGACTCACTTCCTAAATCCTGACTTGGACCATTAGATTTAGATCTTGTTAGAACTGATGTAAATTGCACCCAAGCATGCCTGACCTTTGTTGCTGAAGGGGTCCATTGGCCAGAACATCTCACTTTGGAAGAGATAGGAACAGCTACAACTTCTGCCTCCTGGTGCTTTGACTCAAGGCCACCTTTCTTGTAATCTGTGATCCCCAGCTTGCTTTTGTCTGTATTTAAATCTACGGCAGAAGCCTCTTTGAAAGCTGCGCAGAAGAGACCGATGGGAGAGCTGTGTTGAAAGCACAATCCGAGAAGGTGGTGGGAATAATGGTCGAGCCTTCAGTAGCAAGACTCAACTCTTTGGAAATCCTTAAGACTCGAGGACAACAGAACATTCTATAAAAACATTGGGGCAGATTTATGAGGCCCTTGCGCCACGTTTACGCCGCTGTTGCGTCACGCAAGGTGGCGTAAACGTGGCGCATCCCTACGAACGATTTACAACGTGACGCATCTAGGCAGATGCGTCACGTTGTAAAGCCCTGCGCCGCTTGTGGGCGTTCCGGCGCAGGGTGGGCGTTCCGGGGCAGGTGCGCCTCGTAAAAGTGGCTGAGTGAAATCTATGAGATTTCACCCAGTCACTTTTAAGCCACTGCTGCGTCAAAAGCCTGCGCCTGCTTGAAGCAGGCGTAGGTCTTGATGCAGCATTGTTAAAATGGGGCACCCCCGAGCCTTGCTGGAGCTGCATCGCGCTTGCGACGCAACTCCAGCAATGCGCCACATTTCCGGCACAGATGCGTCACGCATCTGTGCCGTTTTTGCACCATGGTGCGCCGCATTATAAATGTGGCGCACCATGGCTGGCGGAGTTGTGGCGCACTGTGCCGCATGTTAACTGGCGCATCCCTGGGGATGCGCCAGTTAACATAAATCTGCCCCATTGTTCTTCCCAGTCTCTAGCATTGCAAATTGCTGTAGACTATAAACCCGGCATCCAGCTCTTCTGGTCAGATATCTGCTCCGTTTCGCCTTTTTTGCTCACTCGGTTTTCTGCCCTCTGTTTTGTCTTTTTCCGCTTGTTTCTTACCTCTTCCCGCAGTTTCTCAAGACTTGGCTTTTTGATGGAGACTTAACACCCCAGAGCCCAGATACCCTGAGGGTGACAGTGCTGTGCTTTACAAGTGCTGATTGGATAATTGATGTCTAGTACCAATGATTGGCTGTTGGTCAATGACCAAGGCTTTTTAATCTACTCACCGCTAGAAGACACTACCTGTGATACAACTACTCACCAACAGAAGACTTTAACTATGATGCAACTACTCACCACCCAAATAAATTACCTATGATACGACTACTCACCAACAGAAGACATTACCTATGACACCACTACTCACCACCAAAAAAACATTGCTTTTAAAACACAAACTCGAGAGGCACCTCTTTTATTAGATAGCTCCCAGAAGCTTTCCTATCCTTTATTGGGCGCTCGGTGTCTGTTTAGGAGATCCCAATGTTTTTAATACCTTAGTGCCAGGGATGGGGGTCGGTGCGGGGGTGCCCGGGGTGGTCTGGTCAATTAATTTATTTTTAAGTTTGTATGTCGAGCAGGACGTTGTTACCATGGTTTAAAAGAAACTCAGACATTTATCGTGCATGTTCCCCTAGAGAAATGTTTTAAGATACAGCTCACTTTAGAGACAGTTTTTGAATACACATCCACAGGAGAGTAAATCGGAAGTGACGTGTGTATGGAGGGTGGAAGTTTCACACCAATCGCGCTTTTGCCTATAGCGTTCATTGATTTATTTAAGGTTTTTGTGGAGCGCAGACCACATCACGTTACCTAAGAGAACTTTGCATTGGAGTGATGCAATGAGGAGAAATTAGTGAGCATACATACATAAAGACTGTATATTTTGAAATGCCATTTTACCCACACATACTCTAATCCCAGAGAACAGGCTGGATTAGAGCAGCAAACAGAAATTCATAGATTACAGTGGTTCCTGTTCAATGCTAGCCATTACGATCTAATCTAGAAACAATGAAAGACTACAGAAAGTGTTATGTGGGATGTTCCAGAACCACAATTGAGAACCAGACATGTCCAAGGTGTGAGATATGGTAACTGTAATTTTGTGTTCAACTAGGAGCGCTTTCATTCCTCTTGAACATGCTGTTTGTAGGGACCTTTCTCAGGACGGAGGAATGCTATTCCACCTCTTGGTTGCTGCCCAGAGAAGGATTGGTGAAGATGTTTGCGCTTTTTGAATTTAGGGGGCTAGTGTGCATTGTCAATCTAAATAAATGCGGAGAAATACTAGCTGTAGCGGCGTCTTTTCCTTGTGGCAAAAATAAATGCGGATAAATACAGAAATAATGCCCAAAAAATAAATATGGATAAATACAGACGGAAATGGCAAAAAAAGAAATACCATAAAACCGGGAGCCCTACCAATGATACAACTACTCACCAACAGAAGAAATTACCTATTATAAAACTACGCACCACCAGAAGACATAACCTTTGGTACTACAACTCACAATCAGGATACATTACCTATGATACGACTACTCACCACAAGAAGACATTACCTACTGTATGACTACTCACCGCCAGAAGACACTACATATGATACGACTACACACCACCAGAAGACACTACCTATGATGCAACTATTCACCACCAGAAGACACTACCTACTGTATGATTACTCAAGGCCAGAAGACCCTACCAATGATACGACTACTCACCGCCAGAAGACATAACCTATGATGCAACTACTCACCGCCAGAAGACATTACCTATGATACGACTACTCACCACAAGAAGACATTACCTATGATACGACTACTCACCACAAGAAGACATTACCTATGATACGACTACTCACTGCCAAAAGACATTACCTATGATACGACTACTCACTGCTAAAAGAGATTAACTAATATAGGACTACTCACCAACAGAAGACATTAGCTATGATACGACTACTCACCACCAGAAGACATTACCTATGGTGCGACTACTCACCGCCAAAACACATTACCTATGATACGACTACTCACCACCAGAAGACATTACCTATGGTAATACAACTCACAATCAGGATACATTATCTTTGATAGGAATACTCACCTCAAGAAGACATTACCTCTCATACGACTACTCACCACAAGAAGACATTACCTATGACACGACTACTCACCGCTAGACCTGTTGTACATCATTATCCATCTTAAGTAGGTCCTTGGATCTACTTTCTCAATCCTCGTCGGATACTTAGAGCCATATTATCAAGCCCCAGCGATAATTATTGCTAAGCCCACTTAGGGCTAGGATAATTATCGCCGGGTAGCGTGGATTTTCATCATTGAGATAGCGTGCTATTAGCAACGCTTATCTCAGAAGTGATAAAAATCCTCGTGCTAACTGCCAAATGAGAGATTATCGCTGGAAAACCAATGATAATCTCTCGAAGTTTGGCGTTAGCTTGGTGATAGGGGATCACAAACTTAGCCATGATATCCACCTTCCTTAGGGTATCATGGCTAAGTCAGGAAAATACCAGATGTAAAAAAAGCAGCGCTAACCGCGGTCAGCGCTGCTTTTTTTAATCACTAACAGGGTTAGCGATATCCTTGATAATAGGAGAAATGTCGCTTAACAACATTTCTCCTATTATTTTTCTCTGGAATGCCCCCTTTGCATCTCATTGGAGATGCAAGGGGAAGCGTAGAGAAAAAGGGTGCTAACATGCGAATTTGCGTGTTAGCACCTTGTTGCTGATAGGGAGATAATTTTATCTCCGCTTTCGATAAATCCCTTGATAATATGCCCCTTAATTCCTGGAGCTGCTTATAATTTTCCTACACCTTCCATGGTGCCACAGGCATCAGTATCCATAGGGCATCTGGTTTTATGGTTTTTATTTTTTAACATTTCCATCTGTATTTACCAAAATATTTATTTTTGACCATCCTTACGTATTTGTGTTTATTTAGCATTTTTCGAATACATTAAGTCAGAATTTGTATTTTCCACATTAATCTAATTGAGAAATATGCACTCCTACTTTGCTGCCTGACTGGTTTTAACACATTAAATAACAAATATAATACAAAAATGCATCTATATGAAAGTATCAGCATTACACAACACATAAATGTTCAGACAAGCTTGATTTAAGGGAATCTCAGCCAGTTTTTTAACTCTCCTCGCTTTCAATCTGCTCAGGCGTTGGCTTGGAATTCATGCACGGAGAGTCACTCAAATTAAGCTCTATGGGGTATATTATCAAGCAGGACGTTAAAATTTTTTGCCGTTTTAGCGGCAGAAAACTGCTGCTAAAGCGGCGATAATGGGCTTGATAATATGGCCTTGTGAATTCCAATAGAACCCCATGTTCTGGTGTGAACATGGGCTTCTATTGGAATTCTCCAGGGCATATTATCAAGCCCATTATCGCCGCTAAAACGGCGATAATTTTAAAGCCCTGCTTGATAATTGCCCCTATGTTCTGTATTTTTCTGCTCTAAAAAATAAATGGGGAAAGGAAACATTGCTATCTGCCTGTATTTATCTGTAAAATCAGTAAAAATGGAAACTGGGAACCTTAATTATCCAGTTAAAAGACTCTTGTAAACCCCATGCATGCATGATTGACCCTCTTGTCGAGTCACTAGCGCTGATCGCTGATCACTGTGCAGCAGAGGCCCCCCTCGACCCTTTATCGAGTAATCAGAATGTCCAAAGCCAGAGTAAATACTCTCGAATGTTTTGCTTTTTTATGAGACATTGATCTGTGAGAGCTCTGTTGTCTGGAATGGATTTTGATTCTTTGCAAGTAAATGTACGTTTTTTTTTATAATTGTGCAAATTCATGGGAAGGGTCCTATGACTTATTTAGAGTTGTTTCTATTCACAATACAGGTGTAACAACACTTATGGAAAGGTGAAGGTTTCCATTTGTACTTTCACATCTGTTAAGTGACATTCTTAAACCTGCTGGGGGCATATTATCAAGGGGGTTTATCTCTGCTTTTTTGGCTTTAAAAGTCAAGAAAGCGGAGATAAAATGATCTCCCTATTACCTAGCTGTCGCTAACACCAGTTAGCGACAGCTAGTAGGAGATAGCGACCATCTTGGGCCCCAGTTTTCATGTCAGTGATATTTATCACTAATGACATGCAAAGTGGGCGTGCCAAGATCTTAGCGACTGGAAACAGTCGCTAACATCGCTATCTCCTATTACCAACTTTTGGAGATATTCGCGCTAAGCGCGAATATCTCCAAAAGCTAACACCTGCCCTGAGTAGTTCTTAGCCATGTTATCCAATGGGAGGTGGATAACATGGCTAAGAGCATTAGCTCGGTAATGCATGAATATCGCTGACTTTTCAGCGATATTCATGCATTGCAGCCGATTTTTATCGCATTTGCGATAAACCTTGGTAATACCAAGGTTTATCTGCGATAAAAATCGCCGCAGCTCAGCTGTAAATTTTTGTCTCTAACCAAGCAATAGCGATAATTATCGCTATTGCTTGGTAATATGCCTCTTGGTCCGTCTGGGAGGAACTGTACGTAGTGCATGATAGCGTACAATCACTTAGAGTGGGAGGGGCCGGTGACTGTGCACAACCCATTTGGAAGATCTGCACCGTGTCCTCGCTGCAGAGCCATTAGATCCGTTTGTAACTGTTGATTCAGGTTACGATGGGTTCTGCGCGTGGATCTCCAAAGCGCTAGATGCACTCATTCCACTCACCGTCTGTAAGACCAGTGCCAGAGAATCTAGCCCATGGTACGATGGCGCCCTACGTGCGCTCAAGGGCAGTTGCAGGCGCGCAGAGAGGGCTTGGCGGAAGGCGTACGATTCGGGAAAAAAAGCTATCTATCTCGCCTCCGTCAAAGTATACCATCGGGCTGTGTGCCGTGCTCGGGCATTGTATTATACTGCCGAAGTCGGCAACAGCTCTAACCCCTCGAAAACTATTTTCAAATTGATGAAGGATCTTCTAGCTAAGCGCCCCGATGCTCCGACGACGGGCTCCACTGCTCATTGTGAGGCTCTTGCGGCGTTCTTTCAGGAAAAGTCCAAAACATCTATATGACCTTTCCATTCACAGGACCCCCAGTTGAGTCTCCGATTTCCATCTGTGGAGACACAGCCCTGCACTCGCTTCCCCTGTTGACATTGGAAGGGTTTAACATCTTGGCAAAGCAGGTGAAATCTGGGTCCCCCGCCGACCCTCTCAGTTCGGCTCTCTTTAGAGATGAGTCGTTCGTGGGTCGGACCGTGGTACACTCCCTGATCAACATCTCGTTGGAGTCGGGCACGGTCCCCCGTAGCTGGAAGCGGGCGATGGTTTCCCCCATCCTAAAGAAGCCCTCACTGGACCCAGACAAGCCTGAAAACTATCGGCCTATCTCTTTGCTTCCCTGGCCTACCAAAGTAATGGAGGCCCATGTCAACAAAGTTCTCTCGGCCCACCTCATCCAGTTTAACATCTTGGATCCCACCCAAAATGGCTTCCGTGCTGGTCACAGCACGGAGTCTGCCCTTCTCTCCATGGCTGAACAACTACGCACAGTGATGGATGCGGGGCAGACAGCGGCGCTCGTTTTATTAGATCTGAGCGCCGCGTTCGACACCGTGTCCCATCCTATCCTGTTGCATCGCCTGGAGGAGGTCGGGCTGGGTGGCTCTGCCCTCCAGTGGTTTCGCTCTTTCCTGAACGATCGTTTCTTTAGCGTTGCGCTGCCACCGTACCAGTCCCAATTCCTTCCTCTGAGACAGGGGGTCCCGCAAGGCTCCTCGCTGAGTCCCACGCTTTTCAATCTGTATGTGAGACCGCTGGCTGAGATCGTCAAGCAATGGGACATGACTATGGTCTCGTATGCTGACGATACTCAGCTAGCGGTGACTATCAGCGGGGATGCGGACCGGGATGCCCCCAGGTTTCAGAGTGGACTTAGGGCGGTGGCAAGCTGGATGAAGAACAACTGTCTCCAGCTCAACGCGAAGAAAACCGAGATCATGATCGTTGGCAGGAAGGCGGAACTGTGGGGGGACAAGTGGTGGCCCATTGAACTGGGGCCGGTCCCTCTCCCGGTCACTGAACTTAGGAATCTGGGAGTGTGGATGGATCCCGCTCTCAGTTACGAGGGCCACTCGAAGAAAATCGCGGCCGGCTGTTTTGGCATCTTGCGGTCGCTGAGGCCCATTCTTAAGTTCTTTGACCGTGGTACCAGGCAGCTGATAGTCCAGGCCACGGTATTATCTCGCCTGGACTATGCCAGCTCGCTTTTGGTAGGGACCAACGTGGCGGAGACTACCCGCCTTCAACGAGTGCAGAATGCCGCGGCTAGAGCCATTGTAGGCTTACCCCGAAGGAGCTCTGTCTCAGGAGTCTTGAGATCCTTGCATTGGCTCCCCATTAAATCACGCATCCAGTTCAAGGTGTTGTGCTTGGCGTTTAAGATCTTGAGGGGAGTAGGTCCGCCAATTCTTGCTGACCTCCTGTCTTGGTATGTTCCTTCCCGCGCTTTGAGATCGGGAAGCCAAGCGCTCGCGGTGGTCCCCCGATACAGGTTGTGTCGGGCTGGTGGTCGCTCTTTTCGGGTGAGGGCGGCTGAACTCTGGAATTCCCTCCCAGTGGACTTGCGGCTACTGACTGACCTCTTGGCCTTTCGCAAAGCTCTGAAAACGTTTCTTTTTTAAATAGATCTTTTATCTGTGTTGTGTTTCTGCTATCTGTTGCACATTGCCTGCCATGCGCCAGGACGCCCCTTAGCTGGGGCAGCTGTGCGCAATACAAAAGTGCATAACATAACATAGCATAACATAACATCCCTACAGGGAACCTATAGGGAAAGCCCGTCCCATCCACCTTTTCAAAATCTGTGGTGAGTTGCCCCTTCCCATCCTGGAATGGGAGTTTCTCTCACCCTTGGCTGCTGTAGATTGCCATGTGCAGGTTGGGAAGGGTCACATTTTGATTTGTGAAACCAACAAGTGACCCACTTCCTGTGTTGCCCGCGTCCCTCCCCTTGCATGGGATTTACTACTGCAGAATCCTCCACACTCAAACTCCATTTACTCCTGCCAGGAAATTCTCTTGGTAGTTCCTGAGAGCCTTAAATGTGGCCAGGGTGAGTTTTATGGATCAGGCTCGTAACCTTTTCCCATCTCTTTACGCGGGTGCCCCCTGCTTTGATGCTCCTCTATTTCTGCCCCGGTCCACGGCTTCCTTCAGTCCTGTGTATCAGAGTTCATGTCTTCTTTCCTCTCCGAGCTCCACCTCCTGCTCTTCGTGTACTTCTTGCTAACCCTCATGAACTCCAAGTTCTCCTCCACTGTCCAGTCTTAACTCAAGAAGGACTACTGCGCGGCCTCCGAAGAATTTTGGGCTACTTCGATGCCCAAACACGCCAACTGATCATTCAAGCTTCTATCCTGGCTCGTCTGGACTACTGCAATGTGCTTTTTCTCACCTCTAATAAATCTGTGCTTAGTAGATTGCAGCCGGTTCAGAATGCGGCAGCACACGCTATTTTTGCCCTTCCTAAATTCAGAAATGCTTCTAATCTTCTTTGCCGCCTGCACTGGCTGCCCCTTGAACAGCATTTTGCTTCAAGACGCTTTGCATCACGTATAAGATACTGATAGGAAGCGCCCCAGACATTCTAGGTGATCTTTGCACCATGTACACTCCTCCGCGTGCACTACGCTTGACGAACCAGAGTCTCGCATGTCTCCCTCACATACGCAGAGCTAGAACTAGCGGCCGCTCATTTAGACGCCTGGCCCCCACTCTCTGGAACTTTCTCCCCTCACACATTTGCAGCAATCCTGACCATCAGGCCTTCAGACGTCTTGTGAAGACCTGGCTCTATTCCCAGGTATAACTCCTTTTGTCCTGTCCCCTGCTCTTCTCCCAGGCATTATTCCCTGTGCTTTGTCTCCTGCTAAGTCCTGCTTCAGAGCTGGGACACCTCTTTGCTGAGGCAGCCATGCGCTTTATAAGTATTTTAATCTAATCTAATCTAATCAAAGGAAGCTCCCCCTGATCCGGGACAGAGAAGCGAAGGAAAGTCCACAACTTGTCGAGGAAAGTCTCTCTTCCACCACACTACACTAAGCATGGGCGAATTTTGCGGATCTCGCGTTCGCGAATTTTGCGGATTTGCGGATTCGCAATCCGCAAAATCCGCGAATTCCCGCGAATTTGCGGATTTTTTTTTTTTTTTGTGTTCGCCCGTGTTTCTGCCAGTTCGCGAGGGTTTTTACAATTTCGCAATTTGCGAACTTACCTGTCGGGTCGCAAGTTTTGCGAACTTGTTGTTTCTACATGTCCAGCCTGTTTGGGACACTCTTCTTCATCACTGCCACTCTCTGTCACCACTGCCACTCTCTGACTACTCATGCCACCCTCTGGCCCACCCATGCCACCCTCTGTTTCATCACCACACCCTCTGGTTGTCCAGTGTACATTATTTTCGGCAAAGCAAAGCACACCTTCCCTGCCTCAAGTGACCTGAATTAATTTGGGGCTGATTAATGTGTCACAGAATATTTTTTTAGCTGGCACCTGCTTCCTTAGTGCGCCCTGATTAGTGATCTTTTGCACTTGCTAAGTGCTTTCATTGTTGCAAAATTAGTTACAACACCTGCCCTGCCCCAACTGACAATAATGAATTAGGGGCTAATTAATGTGTCACTGAAAGAATTTAAAGTTCCAGCCTGGCACCTGCTTGTCTGCTCCTTTAGCTGTAAATCAGGACCTTTGTGGCATACAGTTAAGGTCAGAGCAGGGTCACACAATAGTTGCAAGCAGGCAACCGAATTCTGGAGGGCCCCCTCAGGAAGCAATACAAAGAATCGTTACAAATCATGAGGTTGACCTTTTGCACCTGCTCATTGCTTTTGCTTTTGCTGAAATCGTTTTGCGGTTTTTTTCGCGCTATTCGCGGGGCGCGGCGTCGTGCGAAACCGACCGCGGAAGCCGCCAATTCGTGCGAATGAGCATTTTATTTTTTTGCGGCTTGTTGTTTCGCGAGTTTTTTTGCAGTATTCGCGAGCCGCTTGCAGCGCAACACGCGAATTTACCCCAAGGTCGAGTACGGGCGCGGCCATTTTGTTTGCGTGACGTATTTCCGTTTCCGCCCGCTATGTATAATCTCGCGCAGTAAGCGCATTGCGAGTAGAGGTTCGCACGAGATCGCGCGGGAAATCTAGAGGTTCGCACGAGATCGCGAGGAAAATCTCGCGCGAACTGACTTTCGCGCTCGGAAACGGGCGCCGGCCATCTTGTTTTTCATTCATTTCCTGTGTCTGGGCATGGTGTTTAATCCTCTTGATATCTTTCCCATCCTTTGCTTGTTTTCAGTTTTTTTTTTACGATTTTGCTTCTTATCTATCCCTCTCTTTTCCTAGCTGTATATTTTTGTCTTTTCTGCTATTTTTCTTTACTTTTAAACTACTTTTGTAAACTCTTTTCTTTTCTTCTTCCCTATCCTATTCTTTCTTAATTTTCTACTTCTTCCTACCTTACCTGCCCAGACCATGGTCAAGCCAGGCGCCGTGAAGCTGCCCAGGCACTTGAGGGCCGCAGCGGCGGCGGGGAGTAGTGCTGGACCCAGTGGCAGGACAGCAGGCGTGAGATCGAGGGGGGAGCAGGTGACGCGCCGGGAGATATTCAGCCCGGAGGAAGTGGGCGCGCTGGTCTACTTCGTCCAGCGCCGCCTGCCCAGGACCATCGCGGGAGGCGGCAGGATCGCGGCCGGCGGCTATAACATGCGGGAGCGCCGGAAGCGGTGGGAGAAGGTGTGCTGGGCCATATCCCACCTCTACGGGGTCCAGCGCACCTACAGCCAGGTCACCCATCGCTGGACGGACCTCCTGGACCGCGAGCGCGACCTGCTGGACCAGCTCGGCTTGGAGATCCCCGGGCTTGGTGAGTAGTAGTAGCCATTGGCATTTAATCACTCACTACTATGATGTTTTCTCCTGCTCTGTGTTGTTGTATTGCAAATATTTGTTTTTTACATGGAGCAAGCCAATAATGCCGCTGATGACGATTACATTGTAGTTAAATTATATTTCAAAATCTTCTGTGCATTTCAGGTGCACTGCTCTCCTTCTCAGTGGGGTTGCTACTATGCTTATTTGTTTTCTATTTCGTGGTCTCATTGGCCTGAGTAACTATTATGTATGAGTGTACTTAACAGAACTGCGTAATGCTAGACACTAGGGGGCAGATTACATTTACAAGCCCCTTGCGCCACGTTTACGTTGCCTTGCGTGACGCAACAGCGGCGTAAACGTGCCGCATCCCTGCAAGTCATTTACAGCATGACGCATCTAGGGAGATGCGTCACGTTATAAAGCCATGGGCCTGCACCACAATGGGTGCGTTCCTAGTACGCAGGGTGGGCGGTCCAGCGGCTGTGCGCCTCGCAAAATTGCCTGCGTGAAATCTACAAGATTTAACGCAGGCACTTCTGCGACGCTGCTACGTCAATTCAATTCCTTATGTCTGCTCGAAGCAGGCGAAAGGACTGACACAGCATGTAAAGTATTGGGTGGCCCTGAGCATTACTGGAGTTGCATTGCGTTGGCGACGTGACTCCAGCGATGCGCCGCTCTTACGTGACGAGATGCGTCACGCAAGTGCCTACCCTTGCGCCAGGGCGCGCCGCATTGTAAATGAGGCACATCTGCCGTGTCGCAAGGGTAGTTTTGCGTGACGCATTTGATCTGGCGCATCTCTGGAGATGCGCCAGAACGCGTAAGTAAGTATGCCCCTAAGGGGCAGAATTGCAATTACCGTCGCATCCCTGCAAAGTAGCAGGGATGCGCCATTAATTGTGCGGCCCGCTACCACCACCAAACATGGTGCGCCGTATTTGCAATGCGGCTCCCCATGGGCCCAAAACGTCACCGAAGCTTTACTGCTGGAGTTGCGTCGCAACGATGGCGCAGCTCCATCAATGCTCTGGGGTACCCTATCTCCCCAATGCTGGGTCAAGCCGTACGTCTGCTTCAAGCAGGTGCAGGGTTTGTGTGACGCATCATTGTCCTAAAGGTGACTGATTGATATTTTGTAGATTTCCCTCAGCCACTATTAGGATGTGTTCCAGCGCAGGAATGCCCTCCCTTGCGCCGGAACGCCCCCTGATGGCGCAGGGCTTTATAACGGGATGCATCTCCCAAATGCGTCACGTTGTTATAATATTATACGCCGCACCATGGCGCCCTTTTTTGTTTAGCTGCTGCGTCACAAAAGTCACGCAAGAACGGCGCAAAAGAGCCGCAAGGGCTTAAATCTGCCCCTTCCTTTGTAACCCTGACAATAAGAAAAATAGTGACGGTGGATTGATAGTTTGACTATTTAAATGACTGGTAATGTAGCAGGCAACTGTTAGTGTTGTCACTGATCTGACTGAAATCACAATGGAGTTTGTCTGTCACTTTGCGTCTTGCCTGCGGACTGCTGCCTGCCAGTCCTAGGTGAACGTTTCAGTACTTTGTTTAGTGAGTTACGTGACTTTCGAAGTCACAGGTCCGCAAATAAATAAAAAGTAACCATAATCAATATAATTTCGCGGAAATATTTTGTTATTGTTCTTTTGAAATGTTTGATTTGGTTGACATTGACAAGCAACAATCATCCATGTTTTCTGTTCTTTCTTTCATGTTGTACGTCAGCTCCCCCCAGGGGCGAGAGGAGGACACAGGAGCAGCAGGCGGCGGATGCTGTTCATCAACAGGGCCAGGATCGGGCAGGCGAGGGCTCCTCTGCTGGCCCCAGTAAGTTTTCATTTTAGACTAGTACCTATTTTTCCTAGCGTTCCTCATTTGAATTTTTTCAAAATTGTCTTTGCTCTTCTTGTAGACTGTATCTAAATTCTTATCCTGCCTCTACTATGACTCCCTGTGGTATTACTAGATTATTCTTATTAGTCTGTCTGTGTAGCTAACTAAGATTGCACGGTTGGCGAAACTCCCATGATTCTAGTCAGCAATAGCTCTATCAACTTAGTGCAGTCCTCTGGGATTGTCCATAATGTCTTTTGAAGTGTTCTATCTGGACTCATGCTTGCAAAAATTGCAAAACCTTTCGTTCAGTCACTCTAGTCTGGAGGACCAAAAAACACAGATTGTATTTAAATTTAAAAGCTTTATTAAAAGTAAACACATTTATTAAAATGAAGTCATAATAAAACTAAACGTTTAACTGATAATGGAAAAGTGGTTAGTGCTGACGATTAATTGAAGACATTTCTTGTGGTCGAGCCGAGCTCTCACCTGGTTTCAACTTGATCTTGTTGTTAGAAGTCCATCTTCTGTCTGTGTGGAGAAAAATGGTGCGTGTTAAAAAATCAGCCTTCATCAGTTGTGCCAAAAAGTGCAGCAAGACAACCTTCCCTGGAAAAAGGGACATTTTTTTAAACTTTAACGTAGACAGTCACAAATTACATTGTTTTCACATGTCTTCATTCCTAGACCAAATACTAGTGACTAGTGAGTGCTTTATTCTAAGATTCTTAAATGTACTTTGTAGGTGGAACATCTGGTGGTGGGGCCAGTGTGGTGGTGGTGCTCGACACGGAGGCGGAGGGCAATTCATCATCAGGGGAGGAGGCGGCGGCGGCGGCTGTGAGAGTTGAGACGGTGGTGGCGGCCAGAGGTAAGCTCTTATATATTCCTTACTTATTGAGATTGAAGACTAGCTGGGAAGGCAAGAATATGAGATGCATGGCTGGGTGAATGATGAAGCAATGATGGGTGGAAGGACAACAGCCTGGGTGGGTGACACAGAAACTGTATGTGTCCATATACCTGGATCATGCTACTATCTGACTCTTAGATAGCATATGTGTATCTAGAGCAGGGGTACTCATAGTACGGCCCGCGGGCCGGTGGTGGCCCGGCAAGCCTTCCTTGGCGGTGCGCAGACCTTGCAGACAATCACTGCTCCCCCGGCCCCCACAGAGCAGAGGCTTTTTTGTATTTCACCTGTTAGCGCCCCTGCATCTCCACTCTGACAATCACTGCTCCCCCGGCCCCCACAGAGCAGAGTGGAGATGCAAGGCCACAAAGAGGTGAAATAGAACAAAGCCTCTGCTCTGTGGGGCCGGGCAAGCAGTGATTGTCAGGGTGGAGAAGCAGGGGCGCTAAAACAAACAAAGCCTCAATAATATGTTAATGGTCTTTTAAAGACCTGTTAAGTACTTTGGTGTTGTTGTCTGTGTGTGCGCGTTGAGGAAGCGGTCTCAACCCGGGCTGAAGGCTGACACAGATAGACACACACACAGTGAGATGACAGAGGGAGAGGGAGGGCAGGAGGGAGAGAGAGATGGAGGGAGGGCAGGAGGGACAGCAGGAGGGAGAGAGATGTATGTAAATGCTGGGTCTGGTGGCTCAGTGGATGAGGGCATCTGCTGCAGGGACCTGTGTGCAACCTCATGGTCACAAGTTATCGTTTTGCTTTAGCCCCGCCCCCTCTGACTCCGCCCCCACCAGTGCGGCCCTCGGCCACAAACTACACTGTAAATGTAGCCCCTGAGAGAAAGTTTGTGAGTACCCATGATCTAGAGAGAGTAGATGGTCAGTGGATGAACTAAGTGTAACTTTGAAGAGCATGTAACACTGCACCCGCACGTCCGTTCCAGTGTAGGAAAGGCAAGGAAAAGAACTTTTAATTTTGTCCAAATACTACCATAAGTAGTAGCAGTAGTTTGTATTGCAAGCACTGCATAGATCCGGTTATTATGGTGGCCACTCCCTACCTCTCTTAATAAGTTTAGTAGTACTCAGTCATTCATGTGTGGATGTATCACTGCCTGTCACTCAATAAAAAGCAAAGCACCTAAAGTCATCCCATATATAAGCAAAAACATCCCATGTGAAGTGATAGATAATCAGATTATTTATCTTCTTCAATTTTCCATTTCTAGTACTCATTTCCACTGTAGGGTGAAAGTTAAATTAATTAAGCAGTAGCCCTTGAGTTGTAACAGAGTATTCTCAGTGCCACCCGTAATAGAAAAGTAAGAGATTCACCACCTGCATGTACTGGACGGGTACAGTAACGCAACGGCAACGCAAGTCTAGGTCACTCCTCATGGCGTGCGTCTCTTTTTCTCGGGTGCAAGTTTACCGCGCTGGCATTATGCCGGCTTGCAGAAAATAACGTACCAATTTTCCAAAACAAGAGACAAGAAGAAGAATAAGACTGGTGTACTTTCATAGTCGACTCCAATGGAAGTCCACAGTGCTCATAGAATTTGTTCCTTAAACTCCCACTAATGTTAGAGCAAGGATGAAGAAGTGTGAGGTTAGATAGATACTGGCCTCAATAGTTATGTAATGCGCTTGCAAGTTGCTAGTTGTACTGCAGCACACATTTCTGCTGAATGATTGAGTTAATCTTAAAGAGCATTGGTTACAGACTATGTCTTTCTTTCTTCATATAGGTTCTCCTTCCAAACGAACAAGGAGGAAGGAGCTGGCTAGAGCGGCCCGGCAACGGAGAATCGAGGCCACTGTTGCGGAATATCGGCGGCTGGTGGCCCTGGAGGACGAGGAAAGTGTGCGGTCGACAACAACGACAACGTCGTCCTCCGTGGCCTCACCGGCTGCCACCGTGACCCAGCACAGTGGTCCACCGAGACTGAGCCGGGCTGCCAAAGGCAAACGCCACCGCCGAGCAGCAAGGCCAACAGCTGCTTCTCACAGGCCTTGCACCTGCAAGGCAGTGAAGGCACGCCTGCGCCGCACTACCCTGATGGTGTCCCGCCTTCAGCAGGAGCTCGCCTTGCTCCGCGAGGAGCATGATGCCCTGGCCCAAAAAGTTAACAGCATCCACCCATAGTGTCCCTTGCCCCTTTTTTAGAGACTTTTGGGGGGTGGGAATTGGGAGTTGGGTTTTTGGGGACTTTTGAAGGACAATCGTTGGGGTTAGGGAGGGTCTTGCGGGAGATTATTTTGTTAGGGATATAAATATACTTTTTCAAACTTTATCTGAGCATACCTGTTTTTTACTGCTTGCCTGGTGGGTGGGGGTTTAACGTTGACTGTTTTCCTGAAAGTTTAGTTCCATTTTCTTCCTTTAAGTGTAAATGCCCAAATGTTTTCAACACTAAGTGCCTCTCACAGACTAAGTGAAGTGAATCCAAGAGTCCTAGGACTTTAGTAGTACTACCTTCAGGCTCTCGTCTCTCGTACTAATACTCCATTATACCCCCAAACCACCAAACGCTTATCTTACCTGTAATTTGTGTTTGAAAGTAGGGCTAGGCCCAGGGTTGGCTCCACGGGAAACACCGAATAACGTTGGCAATCTTGGTCGGATAAAATTTCCTCATAGCGGTGGTAGTAGTGGTGTGACACAGTGGCAGTTGCATGCCTATGAAAAAAAAGAAAATGAAATCTGGTTTGTCCTCCTGAGCAATTCAACGGTACAACTGAGAATATAGCAGGTGACAGAAGTACAGTAGAGCAGTGCCACATTGTAGCCTAACAAATGGTAAAGTATAACTACTAATTCGGTTGAAGTTCTTTCACATTAGCAATGGTTCTTTGTCAAGCAGAGTAAGAATATATCATCGACAACTGTGGAAAGAAAGAATGCGACAGTACAGGGCCTGTGTGGAATTATTGATAACTATATTCAACATAAGGTCTCTGTAGCCAGATACCCGAGAGCCTTGCTGGTCACTATAAATCCATTCACAACAACACTCAATGGGGTTGGTCTGGAAGGTGTCACGTTTACTCCCCGTGATCCAGTCGATGCAAATATGGTTCCACCTCCAAATGTCACCAACACCCAGAAGTGTAAACACAGGGTGTTCGAGGCATTAGGCGAGGGAGAAAAATAACAAACTAAAATAAAAAATGTGGGATGGGTAAAGGTAGGGTCAGCAGGGAAAGGATACCTGTAAGAGAAGACAAGACAGGCATCAGTGAAGTGATGTCCTAACATACAAGGGTACTCTCATATAGTCTCACTAAATAGTCTGCAAGTCTCCCGCCTACTCATGGGAAATGTAGTTTCATAGTACGGTAGGCGCTTAGGGGCTGCGTAACCTGACAGAAGGTATAGTAGATAGAAAAGGAGAAATTGCTTTTTTTCTAGGTGTCCCCTCACTCACCAGGGTTGCCCCTTGGTGACATGCTTCATCATTGGGGCCATCCCAGTCCTCTACGGCCTGGGGCGTGCTGCGACTTGCGAATTACGTAGGAGCACTTACAAATGACTATGTGTGGTGCAGATAGTGGAGTGGACTAAGTGATGTGTTAAGGGATCAATGTAGAAGCCGAGAGAGAGCAAAGAAATGCAGTCACAGTCAGAGAAAAAGGCAAGGGATACTGTATCTATGTGGTTGTAGTGGTCCTGTTGGAAGTGGTAAGTAAGTTGCCCGCAGAAAAAAAATCCTCCTATTAGCGGCACTCCTCCATTGCAGCCGACGCTTCGTCCACCGATGTTGGTCACCAGAAGACACCCTGTCCACTGCCTGCCTGATGCTGAATTGTGGCTCGCTACTGTGAAGCCTGACTCCATCCTTTTTTCCCCATTGCAGAGACTGAAACCCGGCCTGTAATTATTCAACGAAAAACAGGAAGTGATATAATATTACAACACCACTGATAAATAAATATAAGGTATGTAGGCTGTGGAGTGCAAAAAGTCACAATTTGTTTTTCCTAGTAGACAGACAGTACAATGTTTTTGAAAGTGCGTACTCTGAGTCACCTTTTGAAGGATAAGTAAGTATGGGCAAATTAATGTAGCGGATCTTGCCCCTCAAGCTAGGTGTACTGTAAACTGTGTTTTAGAACAAAAATAGATCTTCCTAGCAGTGCTCCCACCCAAAAAACGAGGCCTAGCAGAAAACTGGAGACAAAACTTACTTTGAAAGTAAAAGTAGGCCGAAGTACCCTAATTACCCATTACCCCCCGTGGATTGTATTCAAACCACTTGCAAGCAACCAAGCAAAAGTAGCCATAGCCAGCATCGCTCCAAGACTCGAAATCCCCCCCACTCAAACACATGCAATAGAAATACTGCTAACCCTAACGAACCCTAAGTTAAGAATAGTGGCAAAGGCTTTCTTTAACTATGCCAAATCCCCCCTTTCCCACCATGGATTTTCTTCAAATGACTTGCAACCAAAATTACACATTCTCACGAGTGCTCTAAGACCCCAGAACTCAGTTTGAAAAATCTAGAACACCCCGATACACATGCAATCCTGCTGCTAGGGCTAACCCTAACGAACCCTAAGTTACAAAAAGTGCCAAAACTAAAGGCTTTTCCGCGCGGATTTTGTCCCAACCACTTCTACCCGGTATTAGACCTTCCCAGGAATGCCCCAAGACCCGGCAACCCACCCGCCAAGAAGCATAACACCCCCAAACAGGCCAAAAGCAAAATCTCATACTTGCAATATTTCTGGGCCTTCGGTCCAAACGCGCTGCGTAGCTAGGCCATAAGTCGGGGTTGGCACGACGGATTTCCTGAAAAGCAAATGCAATCAAGATTAGAGTGTCCCAGCAGTGCTCCCAGACCACGAAACTCACCCACAAACACCAGGAAGCCCCCCAAACAGGCCCCCGAAAACGCTACATAGAGCAAAATGTCAGAAATAGCCCAAAAAAAAAATCGGCCTGGATTTTGTCCCAACCACTTCTACCCGGTATTAGACCTTCCCAGGAATGCCCCAAGACCCGGCAACCCACCCGCCAAGAAGCATAACACCCCCAAACAGGCCAAAAGCAAAATCTCATACTTGCAATATTTCTGGGCCTTCGGTCCAAACGCGCTGCGTAGCTAGGCCATAAGTCGGGGTTGGCACGACGGATTTCCTGAAAAGCAAATGCCATCAAGATTAGAGTGTCCCAGCAGTGCTCCCAGACCACGAAACTCACCCGCAAACAGACGGAACCCCCCCTAAGAGCACCTCAAAGGCAAGCAAGTCATCAAAAACACAAAAAAAATTCCGCCTGGGATTTGGTCCAAAACACTTTTATCCGGTATTAGAGCTTCCCAGCAATGGCCCCAGAGCCGTCAACCCAGGAGAAAACGAGTAGAAGACCCCCAAACAGCCAAAGAGCAAAAGTACAAAAATGGGGACTTAGTCACTTTTTCACAAATTTCCCAAATCACTCCGCGCGCGCTCTGCAGCTAGGCCCTAAGTCCCCTCAGCCACCATGGATTTGCTTCAAACCTCTTGCAAAGTAAAGTATATATAGCCAGCAGTGCTCCCACACCACGAAACTCACCCGCAAACACCAGCAAGCCCCCCAAACAGGCCCCCGAAAACGCTACATAGAGCAAAATGTCAGAAATAGCCCAAAAAAAAATCGGCCTGGATTTTGTCCCAACCACTTCTACCCGGTATTAGACCTTCCCAGGAATGCCCCAAGACCCGGCAACCCACCCGCCAAGAAGCATAACACCCCCAAACAGGCCAAAAGCAAAATCTCATACTTGCAATATTTCTGGGCCTTCGGTCCAAACGCGCTGCGTAGCTAGGCCATAAGTCGGGGTTGGCACGACGGATTTCCTGAAAAGCAAATGCAATCAAGATTAGAGTGTCCCAGCAGTGCTCCCAGACCACGAAACTCACCCGCAAACACCAGCAAGCCCCCCAAACAGGCCCCCGAAAACGCTACATAGAGCAAAATGTCTGAAATAGCCCAAAAAAAATCGGCCTGGATTTTGTCCCAACCACTTCTACCCGGTATTAGACCTTCCCAGGAATGCCCCAAGACCCGGCAACCCACCCGCCAAGAAGCATAACACCCCCAAACAGGCCAAAAGCAAAATCTCATACTTGCAATATTTCTGGGCCTTCGGTCCAAACGCGCTGCGTAGCTAGGCCATAAGTCGGGGTTGGCACGACGGATTTCCTGAAAAGCAAATGCAATCAAGATTAGAGTGTCCCAGCAGTGCTCCCAGACCACGAAACTCACCCGCAAACACCAGCAAGCCCCCCAAACAGGCCCCCGAAAACGCTACATAGAGCAAAATGTCTGAAATAGCCCAAAAAAAATCGGCCTGGATTTTGTCCCAACCACTTCTACCCGGTATTAGACCTTCCCAGGAATGCCCCAAGACCCGGCAACCCACCCGCCAAGAAGCATAACACCCCCAAACAGGCCAAAAGCAAAATCTCATACTTGCAATATTTCTGGGCCTTCGGTCCAAACGCGCTGCGTAGCTAGGCCATAAGTCGGGGTTGGCACGACGGATTTCCTGAAAAGCAAATGCAATCAAGATTAGAGTGTCCCAGCAGTGCTCCCAGACCACGAAACTCACCCGCAAACACCAGGAAGCCCCCCAAACAGGCCCCCGAAAACGCTACATAGAGCAAAATGTCTGAAATAGCCCAAAAAAAATCGGCCTGGATTTTGTCCCAACCACTTCTACCCGGTATTAGACCTTCCCAGGAATGCCCCAAGACCCGGCAACCCACCCGCCAAGAAGCATAACACCCCCAAACAGGCCAAAAGCAAAATCTCATACTTGCAATATTTCTGGGCCTTCGGTCCAAACGCGCTGCGTAGCTAGGCCATAAGTCGGGGTTGGCACGACGGATTTCCTGAAAAGCAAATGCAATCAAGATTAGAGTGTCCCAGCAATGCTCTCAGACCATGAAACTCACCCACAAACAGACGGAACCCCCCCTAAGAGCACCTCAAAGGCAAGCAAGTCATCAAAAACACAAAAAAATTTCCGCCTCGGATTTGGCACAAACCACTTTTAGTGCTTCCCAGCAATGGCCCCAGACCCGTCAACTCACCTGCAAAGAGGTAGAACAACACCCCCACAAGTGCTGAGTCTTTCTTCATTGGGCGTAAACCAGCCCTCTGCTTTGATGGAAATAGGAGTCTGGAGGAGGAGGATAGAGGAGCATGTTCTTCTGAACTTGTGAACCTGAGGAATGCAGACTGCGGCACCTTCAAATAAATTAGCAAACAAGTGAAGACAGTTCTGCTGATGGGCTTGTCTTTGTGATAATCTGATTAAAGTTTGAATTATATTAACTGTGCACAACAAAGAAAGACAGACACACAGGAATAAAAGTGAATAAGGATGAAAAAGAAAGTTATTGATTCGTTGTCTCATTTTCAGGGCTCGAAGTCGGAATCACGGTCCAGGAATAAGAATAAGGCTTCGTCATCATACTCTGCGAATTCAGCCCGGGTGAGGTCAGTGCCACCTGACAGAGTAGAAATTCCCTCATCTATGGTGCTGGCCACCTCCTCTTCATCCGGCACGCTCTCTCGTACTCTTATATCTGGTGGTATGAGGTGCTGATTCATCTTGATCATTGTTAACCTCTCCACATTTTTGGGCGAGAGGCGGCTCCGTTTGGGAGTTACAATCCCACCAGCCGCACTGAAAACCCGTTCAGAAGACACACTTGCGAGTGGGCAAGACAAGTAGTTTAAAGCCAGGTTGGTGAGCTGTGGCCACAATTCTTTTTTCCCATGCCAATACGCCAATGGGTCAGAATTAACATAGACCTCTGTGGAGTCATTCAGATAGTCCTTCACCATCGACTCAAGGTCCTCATCCAAGGTTCCTCCACTTTGCGTAGCTCTTGCTGTGCCTCTGGCCTTTTGAGAACCAAACCCACGCAGAGCTAGCCAATCCTCTTCAGCCTCCAATGTTTCTGCTGTCTTTCGTGCAGATGATGCGGTTGCCGGTGTCTTTAACGGCTGAGAGGTCACTTGTGCCACAGCCACAGGTGCAGAAGTGGATTGTTTTGACTGGGGATGGCCTGCTGATGTACTGCCATTTCCTTCAATTTCCAGCCGTTCTGTTTCAAACTTCTTGGCTGACAAGGCTAGCCAACGTTTGTACTTTGTAACATCTTCATCAGCAAAAGGAAAGAATGCTCTGCCTGCCAGCGCCTTTTTGTAGCGTGGATCCAGAATAGTAGCACAAATGTAATGCTGTTCTGAGTGGATCTTTTGAAGACGTTCATCACCTTGTAGGAGCTCTAATAATTGCTCAGCCAGAAGCAAAGAAGAGTCTTTCTTTTTGTCATCTTTTCGAAACACAGAACACACCTCCTTCAGTTGGTCCTCCAGCATGTACAACAATGGGATAGCTTTTCCCAAATTAGAGTCCTCCTTGCTGACTGCACGCGTGAAGACCTCAAAAGGACGAAGCATGCGTGTTAGGCTTTCAACTATGTTCCATTGCGGCCCACCCATCCTCAGCTCCTCTATACCCTCTTTCAAGAAATATTGATCGAGTTGCGTATACTGCTCATACAGACGCTCAAGCATGTAGAAGGTTGAGTTCCAACGTGTTACCACCTCCTGGATGAGTGCTTTCACTGGCATTTGACATTGATATAGCATGCTCCTCAGCTGCTTGCGGGCCTTAAAAGAATGCCTGAAATGCTTGCAAATTTTTCGGCAGTTCTCCAATACACTGTACGCTGCACTGAGTTTATTACCCAAGAATTTTTGGACAACCAGGTTTATACAGTGCGCCAAACACGGCACTCTGAAATAGTAACCGTCCCTCATGGCCTTAACTATATTGGAGCCATTGTCCGTGGAAACATAACCAACCTTGCGTTTTAGTGGGGACAGACAGTTAAGGACCTTTGTGTTAAAGACATCCAAAATGTTTTCTGCTGTGTGACGTTTCTCCAAACCAAACATGGCTAGTGTTGCATGTTTCCGAGCACCTTTAAAAACAATGTTAGTGTCAACACCTGAGTTTAGCTTTGCTTTAGCCCCTGAAAAAGAGACCCAGTGTGCAGTGATGCACATGTAATCAGCGCCTGCGCCACTGGTCCACATGTCTGTTGTCAGATGTATAGTGTGAACAGCACTCTTCTGCAAAGCTGCCCCAATCGCCTTCAGAACATCTTCATGTAGTGCTGGAACCGCAACTCGGGCAAAATAGAACCGGCTAGGAACCTTCCATTTAGGGCAGAGCGCTGTCACTAATTCTAGAAAACCAACCCCTTCGACAAAAGAAAAAGGGAGAAGGTCCAGAGCTAGCATTTTAGCCAGCTTAGTGTTATACAGACGGGTCATTGGGTGGTTGCGTTCATATTGCGCTTCTGTAAACAACATCTTTTTAATGTTGCCCTGGACCAATGATTTACGGGATGATGATCTCTTCGACCCAGTTACGCTCGCTGATGAACTTTTCCGCATTGATGTCTCACTCTCTCCCACACTCTTAGTGTGGCTCCCATGGGGTGTGCTGCTGACATGGGAACTGGGTGTAAGTGAAGTGTTTGGATCGTCTTCTTCTACCTCCTCGTCATCAGCAGATGACAAATCAACGTTTTCATTACGTGCAATTCCGGCTTTCTTGACCGCCTCTAGGTGCGGAAACCATTCGACAGGGTGCCTTCTCTCAAGATGACCTCTCTGGCCTCCGGTACCATAGTTAGAACCAAGCTTACCACGACTATATCGAAGCTTACAAAGGCTACAAATGGCTACGTTTTCCTTTTTTGGGCAAACACTAAAGAAGTCCCAAACTGGAGACTTGAAATGTCTTCGGGGGCCGCCGCCGGAGGAGGCGTCGATACTGGTGGTGGTGGTCCTGCTGCTAATGACAGATGAAGTGGAGGATGTGGATTGCCGAACTTCAGTACGTTTTGCACTTTCACCACCACGAATTGAGGTCGAGGACGAGGTGGGTACCTTCTTGCGAGGAAGAAATATGGAAGCGGTAGGTTTTGGTGTACTACTTAACTCCAAATCTAATGATTCCATTTCCATTGCCTCCTCGCCGACATCATCATCACGCTCAGCAGCTTCTCGGGATAGGGTCAAAATGTCTCTTTGCTGCATGCCCGGTGGGGCTGCAGTGACCTTTGTGATGACTGGCTCGTCGTCATCGTGAGAGGCTTCATCACCAGCAGTATCTGTCACTTCTTGTTGAGCCTCATCACACTCCATAGGTTTGAGTTTTTGGACGACCTTCCTTTTACGCTTAGGTACCGGTGGCAGATCATGGTGTGCCTCTGCCTCACTGTCAGACCGCAGTTGTCGTGGTTCCCAAGACAGATCACTTGCACCAGAACGAGGTGGGCTTGAAGAAGATGTAGACACCCCCCTTGATCTTTTCCTTGCTAGGGATGTGGAAGACAATGAATGATCATCAGGAGGAGTGGCTTCCAATGATACCTCAGCTTCATTGTCGATTTCCAAATGTGCCCCTACTTCGGGAGGAACAACTATTGTGGGCACTTGTGAACGTCCATGCACCTTTGCTTGCGCATCTCCTTTTGCTGCCTCTCCTTCCACATGTACTTGGGCGTGTACTTGCACATGGTGTTGTTGTTGCGGCTGTGGTTGTTCAACACTTGTCAGATGAGTTACAACAACCTGTGTTGATTCAGGGACATTGCTGCTACTTTCTTGCGATGAGCCAACATCACTGGTCGATGGTGATTGGAGAAGTACACTGACTGCCTCTGAAGCACTCAAGGGCTTTGACTTAAGTTGGCGTGGTGGTGGAGGCACTGAACCCAATGGAGCAGGGGTGCTGCTCTCAGGTTGGTCCCCAGCAGATCCTGCTGCTGCAGGCGTACTTTTTTTTTTGCTCCCAAAAAAAGTGGCGGGTGACACACCAGCCTCCTTGGTAACTTGCTTCTTCTGCTCCTTACTAGCAACTTTCTTGCTAGAGGAGCTACGGAGAACTTTCTTTGGGGCCATCTTCTTCAGAGCAGGTCAGACAGCAGGCCGCAGTTGCACGAATTGTAGAGTTGTCTGAGGCCAGACGTGACGTCGCGTGACGTTATGCTGCACACACACAGCGCTGCAGGACTTCTTCCTGGCACTGGTGGTTCTCTTGAGTCTTGTGCACCTAAAAAAAATGGAAGACAGAGGAACATCAGTTCAGTTATAGAGCACAAAAAAATCGAAAAACACTGCAAAATCAGCACAATCCCAATCCATCCATGCCCTCCATAATGTTTAAATTCAAGACAACCCACAGAAAGACTAGGCCCATGCAAGACTCACTACCCCTGGGCATAAATAAAGGTTGAAAAGTAGGCAAAATGGTTGGAGGCCTAACAACAAAGCCTGCATTCAAAATGGCCACTTGCCTGCCAAGCACATGGCCAGTGCCTGTAGCTGCACTCAAAATGGCCACCAGCCACATGGCATGTCCCTCCCCATGAACACCCCCAAAAATCGAAAAACACTGCAAAATCAGCACAATCCTATTCCATCCATGGCCTCCATGATGTTTAAATTCAAGACAGCCCACAGAAAGACTAGGCCCATGCTAGACTCAAATACCCCTGGTGAAAAGGCCCCAACAACAGGTCAAAAATCGAAAAACACAAAATTGTACAAAAAAAAAAAATCGAAAAACACAGAAAAATCAGCACAATCCCAATTCATCTATGGCCTCCATGATGTTTAAATTCAAGACAACCCACAGAAATACTAGGCCCATGCAAGACTCACTACCCCTGGCATAAATAAAGGTTGAAAAGTAGGCAAAATGGTTGGAGGCCTAACAACAAAGCCTGCATTCAAAATGGCCACTTGCCTGCCAGCACATGGCCAGTGCCTGTAGCTGCACTCAAAATGGCCACCAGCCACATGGCATGTCCCTCCCCATGAACACCCCCAAAAATCGAAAAACACTGCAAAATCAGCACAATCCCATTCCATCCATGATGTTTAAATTCAAGACAGCCCACAGAAAGACTAGGCCCCATGCACCACTCACTACCCCTGGTCAAGGCCCCAACAACAGGTCAAAAATCGAAAAACACAAAATTTTACAAAAAAAAAAATCGAAAAACACAGAAAAATCAGCACAATCCCAATTCATCTATGGCCTCCATGATGTTTAAATTCAAGACAACCCACAGAAATACTAGGCCCATGCAAGACTCACTACCCCTGGCATAAATAAAGGTTGAAAAGTAGGCAAAATGGTTGGAGGCCTAACAACAAAGCCTGCATTCAAAATGGCCACTTGCCTGCCAGCACATGGCCAGTGCCTGTAGCTGCACTCAAAATGGCCACCAGCCACATGGCATGTCCCTCCCCATGAACACCCCCAAAAATCGAAAAACACTGCAAAATCAGCACAATCCCATTCCATCCATGATGTTTAAATTCAAGACAGCCCACAGAAAGACTAGGCCCCATGCACCACTCACTACCCCTGGTCAAGGCCCCAACAACAGGTCAAAAATCGAAAAACACAAAATTTTACAAAAAAAAAAAATCGAAAAACACAGAAAAATCAGCACAATCCCAATTCATCTATGGCCTCCATGATGTTTAAATTCAAGACAACCCACAGAAATACTAGGCCCATGCAAGACTCACTACCCCTGGCATAAATAAAGGTTGAAAAGTAGGCAAAATGGTTGGAGGCCTAACAACAAAGCCTGCATTCAAAATGGCCACTTGCCTGCCAGCACATGGCCAGTGCCTGTAGCTGCACTCAAAATGGCCACCAGCCACATGGCATGTCCCTCCCCATGAACACCCCCAAAAATCGAAAAACACTGCAAAATCAGCACAATCCCATTCCATCCATGATGTTTAAATTCAAGACAGCCCACAGAAAGACTAGGCCCCATGCACCACTCACTACCCCTGGTCAAGGCCCCAACAACAGGTCAAAAATCGAAAAACACAAAATTTTACAAAAAAAAAAAATCGAAAAACACAGAAAAATCAGCACAATCCCAATTCATCTATGGCCTCCATGATGTTTAAATTCAAGACAACCCACAGAAATACTAGGCCCATGCAAGACTCACTACCCCTGGCATAAATAAAGGTTGAAAAGTAGGCAAAATGGTTGGAGGCCTAACAACAAAGCCTGCATTCAAAATGGCCACTTGCCTGCCAGCACATGGCAAGTGCCTGTAGCTGCACTCAAAATGGCCACCAGCCACATGGCATGTCCCTCCCCATGAACACCCCCAAAAATCGAAAAACACTGCAAAATCAGCACAATCCCATTCCATCCATGGCCTCCATGATGTTTAAATTCAAGACAGCCCACAGAAAGACTAGGCCCATGCTAGACTCAAATACCCCTGGTCAAGGCCCCAACAACAGGTCAAAAATCGAAAAACACAAAATTTTACAAAAAAAAAAAATCGAAAAACACAGAAAAATCAGCACAATCCCAATTCATCTATGGCCTCCATGATGTTTAAGTTCAAGACAACCCACAGAAAGAATCAGTCCACCCACCACTGAGTACCCCTGGGAAAAGGCCCCAAAACAGCCCAAAAATCGAAAATCCCAAAATTTTAGTTGCAGCAACTGTAATGCCCCAAACAAACTTACTTGTAAAATTTCTAATCCAACAGTGATCCAAAGAAAGTCAAAAAGGCCTCAAATCCAAAGATCCAGCAGCATCCACAAAAGGTAATCCTTCCAGGTCCACATCCGAATGAAAAGTGACCAGGAGATGGACAAAGCACTGGGAGGAGCCTGCTGAACAGGAACAGGAAGTTGAAGACTATGGGGCACTTCCTTCCTCCCACCCCCCTGCCCCCCTCCCCAAAATGGACTCCTCGCTAAAAAAGTGCAGGCAAATGTCAAACTAAGGAGTTATTCACATAAAAATCATCATTTCTAGAAGGTTTATGCTGCTTGCTGGTGGATTTCTTGTGCAGAATTGCAAATTTATATTTTCGCGCGCCGCATCTCAAATCTCGCAATTGCGAAGTACCGCGAGACGTGATCTCGCCGTACTCGCGTTGACAAACTCTCGCTGGCAAGCCGCGATGACGTAATCGCGCTCGCCAATTCCCGCGGGATCACACAGCAAGATCCAAAATGGCGCAGCACTCGCAAACTATCGAAAAAAACAACTCGGCAAACGATGATAAACGCCGCGCGCCGCAAAAATTGTATCACCAACGCCGCGCGCCGCCCAAAAAATCCGCTGCGTGCGAATTTGCGGATTTTGCGGGAAATCCGCAAATCTCGCGGATTGCGGATTTCCCGAAAATCCGCAAAATCCGCGAGCGGAACGGATTTTCCGCCCATGCTTACACTACACCCATTGTCAAGGAAATCCCACCGGTGGCTTCTGATTGCAAGACTCCTTCCAGCCCTCTGAGGGTTCTCCATCACATCCAGCTGTAAATCAGCCAGTATATTTCTATATATCAATATTTCTGAAGGCAAAGACCCGGCCACTTACCAGAAGCTCCAGACTGAGGCGGGGCGGCCAACGCCAGGGACAGCAAGGCGGCGAGAAGCAGAAGGACCCTCATGCTAAGGTGCGTCTGTCTCTCAATAAGGTTTTAAAAGTGAGGAGCGAGCGATGGATGCAACCCACAAGCCGGGCTGCATTTATACGCAGCCAAGGAGCAGCCTCAGTCGCGACACAGGAGCCGCCATGGAAACATGGAAATCCAGGAACCCATCATTATCAGATTTGCATCTTTCCATGAAGCTCAAATTGAAATGCTTCAGCGTCACCGAAGAGATCAGTTCCAGGAAAGGCAAACACTGGAAACCATGAGAAATCCTAAAACAAAAAGAACCAAACCTCCAACACGCAGGGTCATTACTGGCCCAATTGTTCATGAATTCTCCACCTCTGGACTTGTAGGGGGTATTAGCGACTCGATAGAAAGGAGCTATGGCCCTCTCAATGAGCAGATCCAATGCCAGGTTCACAAAGACCCTTGCAAAGTAAGAAGGGCACAATGATTTTCCAGGAAAAGAAACAGAGGTAGGATTGGCCCTAGTTATGTACACCATCTGCTACTAAGAGGCAGTCCTGCTTTACAACAGTGAAGAGCATCATAGCCAACACCCCATACCTGCTCACATGCCTGTGAGTGAAGAGCACAGTGTTGTGATAGGTTGTAGCAGTGCAAGGGCAGTGAGGCTGGGGGGACCTTGTGTGCAGGTGTGTGTTGCACAGAAGCACAATTGCAGCACAGCCCCTGATCACCAGGAGCTATAAATATCTGGGGAAAAAGTACCAAATCAACACATCAGATCATCCCTCCTGTATCTTAGCAGATAAACACAAATGCGTAGGCGCACCCTAGGACATTTTTGCAAATTATAGTTTTGCTTGTCGACTCCTTAACCCCAATACTTACTCCTGCAAAGTGCATTAGCAATTAAATGTTTCAATTTGTTCACAGGGAAAATATTTTTGCAACAAAACATGGAGGTGCTAATGGAACCTTTCTGTTTTTTTGTGAATGTACTCCAACTTTTTTAGGTATAAATTAATAAGGATAAACCATTGGGCATGGGAGGGAATGTCTGCAAATTTGCAACTTTGCAGATGTTCATCGCCTCCTGGTAGATGCTTCTCCCATCAGACCAGACGTTCCCACTTATACCTAAAACTTCAGACGGCAGGAACGCAACCTCACACATTTACCCTCGTCGCAGCTTCTACCTCCAGAAGTATATGGTGGAAGATCCTAATTCTGTGAATCGGAATCAAACATTCATGTCCACAGAAACCCTCTCTCGACCACAGCAGCAGAAACTGACTGTCCAAACATTGTGCTCTGAACCCAATGTGAGCTGCTTGGGCTGGACTTCACTGAGTTCAGGGTTTTTGGGTCTGGCTTGAGAGCGCCGCTGTCACAGGATCTTACGCGATCAACCTAAAACAGAGGTATTGGCAGTGCTAGAGAGAGAGAGACATTTGCTCCTCCCACGTGTTGGTGGACATGTGGAGATGTTATGATTGGGCAGAAGTTGTGTACTACAACAGAAAAAGCGCTTCCCCTCCACACTATGGTGTTTGTTTATCCTACAATTTGAGCCAGTAGCAATGTATCCGTCTAGATCACCCATAAGGCATCAAGCTTAAGGGCCACGTTTCAGGGGCCACACATGCAGCATTAACAACAATGTGGTCAAAGTGTCTTAAATAGGTAGATTATTTACGGTGTTTGTTTTTTTGTCTGAAGCACAGATGGATCGAGGACAGTTGTGGGACTGTATTGCTGTTTTCCAGGCTTAGCACCCTTCCCTTCCCATCTTTAACCTTAGGCTTCAGAGTGCAGTTGTGTGTTTGATAAGGGTAGGGCATACCCGGGCCACACTAATCTACAAGTGTTTTTAGGTCTGGATTGACAGCCGACCTGTGTCCAGATCGTATGTGAAAAACAAACAGAATGTTCAGAGTACCGTTGAGACAGGGGCTTAGGCTCCACCTGTGAGAAGTTGGACTGGCATATGCTGTCCGCTAGTTATAGTGGGCACCTTCCACCAGTCCAAACAACCTTAATGATGATAGGTTTAAGACAACCTTTATGGAAAGCTATCCTAGTGGTAGCTATGGAAAGCAGCCTTCAGGCTAAGCCTTGAAGAAGTGTAAAGCAGCTTGGTTTACCAGATTGTAACCTCTTGAATGACCAAATGAAAGGAGAACCACACCTGGTATATATATATAAAATATATGTATTTACTACTAAACACTCTCTACTAATCTCTTTATATCATTAGAGAACAAGATACACAATATCAACACAATAGAACTTCAGTAAATAGCACTATATACAATAGGCCCCAGTGGGAGACCAAACCATATAATACGGAAGTGGAATAGGAACCACAATTTGACTAGACACAGTGCCTTGAGCAGGTAGAATAGCTGGGACCACCCCAAGGAACCACCCAAGGTAGTGACACAGGGGACCCACAGGGGATGTGTGCAGTGTGAGAACACAGCCACGAGCTCCGTACAATCCTATGGGAATGTCACAGTTGGAAAATTAAAGATTTGGGACACTTCGGAGAGAAGTTGGAGCAAACCCTTTTAGACTTAGAAGGTTCTAAGGCCAGCACCCATGTGAGCGGCGGAGCACTTGTGTTACCTCAACCAGGGAAGCCGGGTGCATCGGTGCCAAATGGTGTCGGGAATCGTTGCTGTCTTCAATGGCGAGTTGCAGTAAAAAGGCTTTGGGGGGGACAAGCTAGGTCCAGGTGACTCCCCAAGTGATGAAAAGGCAGGGCACATCTGGAGCAATCAGGTAAGCCCGTTCATAGTTACAGTACCCTTCTCAGGGTCCTACAAGTCAATGGACAAGGGATTGCAAAGGGAATCACTAAATACCAGTCCACGGGTCTCTTGTGGAGTGTAGGCTAGTAATCTTCAGTGGAATTACTGCTCGGGGTCTGGACCACAAGTAGCCCCATGCACAGCCTCAGGGATTGCCAAAAAGCATATGCAGCTGCAAATGGTTGTGGTGTCCAGGGGGTTGGGAGAGTTCATATGTATTGGCATGGTTACTCCCAGGTCTATGTTCCACTGTATAGTCCATCCGCTGGATGGAAATGGACTACCTCAAAATTTTGAGGTTTTTACCCTTCATCTTTTAGAAGTTAAGTCATTCAAAGGGGTCACTATGGATCCATAACATATGACAAATCTTCTATAGTACCCAGTCAGGCCCAAGAAAGCTCTGACTTGAGCCTGGGTGGTTAGAGCAACCCAGTCATCATGGTTTGGATTTTGCTCTGCAATGGTTGAACCTGGCCTCCACCCACAAGGTGGCCCGGGTACGCAACCTGACTCTGTCCTATCTGGCACTTGGTGACCTTGACAGTTAGGCATGCTTTCTGCAGGGCCACCAAAACATTTCTCAGGTGGACCAGGTGATGCTCCCAGGTGGAGCTAAAGACAGCAATAGTATCTAGATATGCTGCACTATAGTCTTCCAGGCCTGTAAGGACTTTGTTCACTAACCTTTGAAAAGTGGCAGGTGCATTCTTCAAACGAAAGGGCATCACCACAAACTGGTAGTGCCCACTAGGGGTAGAAAATGCTGTTTTTGGTTTTGCATCATCAGCTAATCTGATCTGCCAGTAGCCAGCTGTCAAGTCAAATGTGCTCAGAAACTTGGATGAGGCCAAAGTATTTATAAGCTCATCTGCATATGGAATTGGATGAGCATCTGTCCTAGTGACTGCATTGAGACCCCTGTAGTCAACACACAACCTCATTTCTCTCTTGCCACCATGGCTGTGAGGTTTGGGGATTAAGAATCCCTGACTATCCCAAGGGCAATCTGAGGGTTCAATAACTCCCAATTCTAACATTTTCTGGACTTCAGTCCTGATACAGTCCCTGACATGATCAGGTTGCCTGTAAATCATATTGTTAACAGGCAGACTGTCCCCAGTGCCCACTTCATGAGTGCACCAGGTAGTCTGACTTGGAGTCAGTGAGAACATATGTGTAAACTGTTGAAGAACATTTCTGCAATCAGTTTGTTGCTGGTCAGTGAGGCTGCCTGCCAAGGCTACACCCTCTACTGAACCATCATCAGGATTCTGTGAGAGCAGGTCAGGAGTGGATCACTCTATTCCTCCTGTCCCTCATCAGTAGCCATGAGCAAGCCCATGTCTGCCTTGTCAAAATATGGTTTGAGCCTGTTGACATGGAGCACCCTATGGGGGCTACTGGGAGTTCCAAGGGCCACCAGGTAGGTAACCTCTCCCTTCTGCTCAATTATGGTATGAGGGCCACTCCACTTGTCTTGGAGGGCTGCTGGGGCCACAGGTTCCAACACCCATACTTTCTGCCCTGGCTGGTAAACAGTCAGCACAACCTTTTGGTCATGCCAGGCCTTCTGCAATTCCTGGCTAGCCCCAAGGTTTTTAGTTGCCTTGTTCATGTACTCAGCCATCCAGGAGCGGAGACCAAGACCATAGTCCACAATATCCTGTTTAGGGGGTTTGAGAGATAACTCCCATCCCTCCTTCACTAGACACAATGGACCCCTAACTGGATGTCCAAACAGAAGTTCAAATGGTCTGTAACCAACCCCCTTCTGAGGAACCTCTCTGTAGGCAAAGAGAAGGCAGGGCAAAAGTATGTCCCATCTGCGCCTACGCTTTTCTGAGGGACCTTTAATCATGCCTTGAGGGTTTAGTTGAATCTCTCAACCAAACCATTGCAATGTGGGTGATAAGGGGTGGTAAACTTATAGTTCACTCCACACTCCTTCCACATAGCTGTCAAGTAACTAGACATGAAGTGTGCATCCCTGTCTGATACTACCTCCTTAGAGAAACCCACTCTGGAAAATATTCCCAGGAGCGCCCTTGCCACCACAGGTGCTGTAGCGGTCCTAAGGGGAATGGCTTCTTGATACCTAATGGCATGGTCTACCACCACCAGGATAAATCTGTGCCCTGAGGCTGTCTGAGGATCCATGGGACCAACTATAGCAATCCCAACCCTCTCAAAGGGAACCGCCACCACATGTAGTGGTATCAGGGGGGCTTTGTTGTACCACCTACCTTGCCACTGGCTTGACAGGTGACACAGGAGTGACAAAACTCCTTGGTGTCTTCAGACATGTGAGGCTATTCTGTCTCAAATCTTGTTTTGGCCCAGGTGACCTGCTAAAGGGATATCCTGTGCTAGGGTCAATAGGAAGCCTCAAAACTACAGAGGTATAACCAACCTGTGCCAGGCTTGGGGTCTCTCCTCTCTGAGTAAAGGAGCCCAACATCTCAATAGATCCTATGGGACCCACTAGAACTCCCAGCAGCCTCAGTAGCAGCTTGTTGTCTGAAGAGTTCAAGAGAAGGGCAGCTCAGCTGCTCCTGGCTCAGATCTGCCCTGGAAGGGCCCCCTGTCCCCAAGAACTCAACCTGATCAGGCTCAAGCTCCTCTGGGACAGTTCCTTCTACAGGGCTGTGATCATCTTTCTAAAGAGACTGATCTATACTCTGAGTCAGGGGGGTAGACACTGCCTTACCCCTACTGCTCCTTTTCTTGGAAGGTGCCTGGTCCATTTTTCCAGGATCCAGGACCTTTTCAGTGGATGTAATGTTTGCCTGTGACCTAGTCATAGCAATCACATCTGCAGGGATGCCCAACATTTCTGCATGAGTCCTGAGTTCCACTTCAGCCCAAGCTGAAGTGTCTAAATCATTGCCCAACACGCATTCAACAGGGAGGTCTGCATTTACCACAACCTTCTTAGGGCCAGTTACCCCTCCCCAGGTAAAATTAACAACTGCAAGGAATGGCCTGTCCTGACATTGCTAGCATTGGTCACTTGGTACATCTCCCCATGTATGGTGTACTCAGGACCACAAGATCTTTTGTCACCATTGTGACACTTGGTCCTGTGTCCTTGAATGTCAAAGCCTCTTTTCCAAAGGCTGCTGTCTGTATTTGCCCAGATACTGGGACTGACAAAGGAGGACATGTCCATGCCTCCATCACAGATCAGTATAGCCTGAGTTGGAACTCTGACTAGGCCAGAGTCCATCTCAGAACCCAGGGTTAACCCTACTACACCCTTATACTGAGTACCACCACTTGGAGCTGAACTAGAGGGAACAGTTGCCTTAGGGGCAATGGTGGCTGGAGTTGAGTCCTTGGACGTGGTACAATCACTTGTCCAATGGGTCTTTGGTTTACAGATTTTGCACCATGGTTTCTTTTGGCCTTTTACCTTGTTGGATTGTGACTCCTCACCAGATGCAGATGTTTGGGGCCCTTACAAAGACTTTTGGTCTTTACCCTTTTCCCCACCCTTATCAGAGTTTTTAGCATCTTGCTTCTTGGGGTCACCTTGGTTCTGAATCTTCTGCCTCACTCAGGTTCTGACCCATTTGTCTGCCTTTTTACCCAATTATTGGGGAGAGGTCAGGACAGAGTCCACCAGGTACTGATGCAACAGCTGATTTTGACAATTATTAGGATCTGCGCCCTCATAATTAAGTTGTACAGTCCTTTAAAATCACACACCTTACTGCCAAGTAACCAGCCCTCCAGAGCCTTAGTAGCACAATCTAAAAAGTCAACCCAGTCTTGAGTCTGTGCCTTTTGGGTGTTTCTGTACTTAATCTTGTATTGTTCAGTGGTTTTATCCAAAACCATTATTCAGAGCACTCTTCAAGACAGTAAAATTATCAGCATCCTCTTCTCTCATAGTGAGGAGCTTGTCTCTGCCTTTGTCAGCAAAGGAGAGCCACAAGATTGCTGCCCACTGCTCCTGAGGGACCCTCTGTACTGTACAGGGCCTCTCAAGTGCAGTTTTCCATTTGTGGATGTCATCCCCACTCTGGTAGGGAGGGACAATCCTGTTCAGGTTTCTATGGTCATGAGAATGTTCTCTACCTCTAGGGACACGGTAGCTGCCACCATGGGGCTCTAACCCCTCTTTTCTTGAAGCTCGCTGGAGCTCCAGGGATTCCCTGTCTAAGGCCAGCTGCTCTCTCTTGATCCTAAGCTTAGCTTCTTCAAACTTGAGCAGTCTGCACTTCTTATCTCTCCTGTGAGAGCCTGAGGTCCTATGAGAGACAGATGTCCCTTCAGATGTACCAGAATGATTAGATTCCTGAGAAGGAGCTCTAGACCTTCTAGGTACACTGCTAACTCTTCCTGGATGGGTGAAAAGAGGGCCACTGGGGTTCTCTCCTTCATCCACAGGGAGAATTTGATTGTCCAGGTTAGAATCATTCTGATCCCCCTGGTCAGCATAAAGGTCTAGGTCTTGGACATTTTCACCCCCTAGCATTTCCTCTTCTGCAAACAACACAACCTATCAAGACCTGGATTGGACAGCACCGGAGCAGGATACGTTGCCAGGTAGAAAACGCTCAGCTGGTGCAGCACTACAAAGATAAAACACACACTGCAGATGACATTCGCTGGCAGGTCATCGAGAAAGCTCAAATACCATCCAGAGGTGGCAATGTGTCATTGAATTTGCAATCGTTGGAATGTAAATGGATCAAGAAGTGTGACTCAATCAGAAATGGACTAAATAGCCTGGAAGAGTGGTGTAGATTCATTAGCCTAAACTGACAGCTGTCCTTGTACACTAGTCACGTTTAGCCCCTCTACAGTGATATTAATGTGAATATACACTACCCTCATCCGTGAGAGTTTGGTTAAGAGAACAGGAACACATATATATCACTAGTCATCAGAACTTATAAGAAGACAGCCATACACATACTGAACCCTGCAGTAACCAAAATGGTAAGACATACATCTATTTCTGTAGACAATGCATGTCTCAACCTGAATTTTGCACTACTGCTGCTCACACTATGGCGCGCTAAGTTAGAAAGTAACATGTGCTGTAAAGGTCCCTAGTATATTATGGTAATTTTTACCTTATTTAAGTTGGTCTTAATCCGATTCAAACTGATAAATTTATCGCTATGACACTATCTTGCATTCAGTCACAATTGTATTAATTGATGAGTTTAAATAACCTAAACTAATGCTGTGTTCTTGGATTAATTACTATATCCATTGAAATGTATGCTTGGAGCTCTTTCTGTTCAAAAGTCTTGCTCCACTCATTATCACCACCACTGGGTTAATGTCGAGTGAAATGACTCATATGAATAAGATGATCCTTCCCCCCCCTCCTCCCTTTTCAATAACGGTTAACCACAGCTTATCAAGGTAATTATGATGTGGACAGCCATCAAATAGTACGATAATTGTTTAATTCTCAGAATTCTCTAATAATTATCCAATTGGTACATCACCAAATAATCAATACTTCAGTTTTGTGCACCCTTAAATTGGCACAAGCATGTCCTTCCGCAATAAGATTCACTCTAGTTGATTAAATAACCCCATTCCATAATGGCTGCCACGTTGTTGGCCTTCAGAACTTCATCGCAGCAAGCAGACAGCAAGTGCGCCGCCTTGTCGATGTTCCCCGCCCACACGTATCGGCGGCAGGTTAAAATGCCTGCCTTCCAATCATCCCTTGCTCACTTTGCCACTGGTTTCAAGCAAGCCAGGCTTAAGACGGCTGGAACCAGTCCTCGGAAGCTTGTTTCCGGTCCAGGGAAGACATGGCTAGGCAGTTCGGGCTGGACTGTTCCCATGAGGCACAGGGTCAGACTGATTTGCATATAGCCATGTCTGAACTGGGGTGGCAGAGTGGGCTAAAGAACGGTGATGGATTAAACCCAGATCTTTTGACTGGGTGTGAGTGTTTGATTGATTCAGATGCTCCGTCCATCACCACCCCCTTTTGTACCGCTTTTGGCCGCCATAAGTGTGGCAGGGTATGCTCAGACGTGAGTCCCTTGCTCACTTTGCCACTGGATTCAAGCAAGCCGGGCTGAAGACGGCTGGAATGCCAGACACCGGTCCTCGGAAGCTTGATTCCGGTCCAGGGAAGATATGGCTTGGCAGTTCGGGCTGGACTGTTCCCATGAGGCACAGGGTCAGACTGATTTGCATATTGCCATGTCTGAACTGGGGTGGCAGAGTGGGCTAAAGAACGGTGATGGATTAAACCCAGATCTTTTGACTGGGTTTGAGTGTTTGATTGATTCAGATGCTCTGTCCATCACCACCCCCTTTTGTACTGCACCTTGCCAGTGACAGCGCGTTGCCGTTGGAAAGATCCAGTAAGTTGATACGCCTGGAACTAGCTCTGAGTCCATGTGTCCCAAGCTTTCCCATTCTAATGTTGCGCCTTATTCATTCTAGTTTCCCAGATGGTCGTCCCTTACACATACACTACTAGACACGATTGCAGGAGTCTAAATATCCCCCTATTGTTACTAGGCACTACATACGGGGAACATCTTGAGAAGTACCCCGCTACTCTAAGAAGGACTACCCTATTCGGGCACCCTCATTGATTTGCTCGGTAAGCTATCTCAACTTTTTACCACTTGACCCACAGTTCCCTTCTACCCTTCACCAATTTTAAAATTTTATCTCACTCTTAGTCCCCAGAATTGCTGTCCTGAAGAGACCCCGTACCACGAGATGGTCGAAACGTCATCAACTTATGAAAAGGGAGGGCCCCAACAAATATAAAGTTTTCCTTGAAGAATTTATTGCACTATATCTTCAACTGGCTCCTCTTTTAAGTTACCAAAAACCACTTTTTCAGTTCCACAATAGCACTACATTGGAGTCAATGTTTTGGTTATGGTCACCCGAACGGGGGGTTCACAAATTACTTTAAAATGTATACAATGTAAACATACAAATACGGAATAATTTTATGCTCTTTTGTATTTCAAATATTGGTTTGCATAATAAATGACACTCATTTCGGCTGAAGTGAGAACTATGCAATATCTGTTCTGTGGGTCTTTTACACATAAATCTTCTATATTATTGTGATCTCTTATTGATCTAGGGCTTCATCCTGTCTTTTCTTGTTTTTGTTTAAATCAAGCAGGATATATTATATTCTTGCAAAATCTAATTAACTAAGAAAATGAGTTCCTTGTGAACATAGTTTTTTGCTTAATAGCAATACCACAGTTCACAAGGACATTAGGGTCGCTCTTCTTCTTTGTGAATAAAATAGGGTTTCGCATTTGGGGCATATTAGCAAGGGCTGGCGATAATATTATCTCCGCTTTAGCGTCAGTTTTCGGGCGAAAAGCGGTGATAATATTATCGCTCTATCTACAAGGACATGCTAGCATGTGTTTCCTTGCATTAGCGCCCGGTTTCTTGCCACCTCGCATCCCTAACTAGATGCAAGGTGGGCGTGCCTTGTGAAACTTCATTGTGAAATATCGCTAACGGGGCTTCGCGATATTTACAACGCAGACCTGTCCGGCATAATGATATTCTTTTCAGCGCTAACTCGCCCTTAACGCTGCTTCCAGACGTCTGCAAAAAACATGAGTTATGTATGTTTTACATTGGGGGTAGATTATGCTGATACGACCACAGGGTCGTATCAGCAAGGTTATCGCCGTATTCAGGAGATCAACGCTGGTTTTCCAGCTATGTTTTTGCCATTTCCCCCCTATCGCTGGAATTTTAACGCCCTGGAGAAACGCGTTGTTAATAACGCGCTAACCGGGCGATAAATTCCAACAATGGAGGGCGATAAATAAAAAAGCGCTAATCGCTCTTTGCCATATTTATTGCCGTCTATTGTTGATATGCCCCATTGTTCGTAGGCTACACGAGTCTGAGGGGCATGTGTGGCACAATGTTTGGCGAAGATTACCTCTCCCGCCCCCACAGAAAGGAAACCCACATATAATCACATTGGATCGTGGACATTCAATGAACATGTCAAGGCACTGGAGCGGCATTGTTTTTTACCATAGCTAAACTCGATAGACAGATTGCCATAATTATATTTGTTGTAACCAGATCTGTAATTGCATTTCAATGGAAATGGTATCACACACCTCAGTCGCTTCCTCCCAACACCCTCCACTGCTGCTCAATGATGCGCCTGAGCAGTGACTCTAGGAACAAGCACCACGCCCGGGGTAAATAGGTGTCGTTTTACTATTCTATTGCAACCACCTGGATTGCGCTATCCTACGTTCCTCTTACTTGCTGTAAAAAGTGAGAGTATCTATACGCAGACAGGTTTAGTAGAAAACCAACACTTTTAAACGCCGCAAAATTGTGTTAGAATGCTGCAGGAAAACATGCGAAAATCAAAATCAACTTTAAACCTGATCTTGTAAATTGATATAATTGTGTAGTTGCAAAGCCAGTAAGCACAAGCATTTTCAAAGCAAGAGATCTCGCATTTGTGAACGTTTAAGCTATTGGCATTGTAAATGACAATGCCTTTTATTTATGTTTTTTTAAAAGCAACACATATATAAAAGGCATTACTATCGTTAATGCCAAGAGCTCAAACTCTCTCAAATGCGAGACCATTGTAATGGCGACTGCGCCCCTTTTTAGGTCGAGAACCCAAAGGCTGCGCTTGCGCAGTCTGGGGTCGGAGAATTAATGTTTCTTAGTAGGGCTGTAGAACACGCCTCCCTGCCTCGTCTCTCCTCCATTGGCTGGCTTCCTAAACGGAGGCCAGCCATTGGAGGAGAGATGCGTCACTCCTATTTAGCCCCGTCTTTTTCGGATTTGGGGGCGTAAGTTTTGCTGTTCTTTAGACAGTAACGTCGTCCGTCACTCAGGACAGCAAAACACGCCCCCGAATCCGAAATTTTTCGGAGCTGCCCCCGGCCCTGAGGTAAGAGTTCGATGGGGGGTACGGAGTGGCATCTGTCAGTGATGTTGACCGGGGCACTTGACCGGGGGAGCGTAGGCTGCAGGGAGTGACGTGAAGGGTTGTCTGTGCATGTGTGTGGGGAGGGATGCATGTGTGTGTGTGTGTGAGGATGGATGCATGGTATCCCCGGCGAGCTGGCATGTGTTTGTTGCTGCATCCGAGGCTGTCTCTTCAGTCAGGGCCCACTCTTGCTCTCAGGGTCGAACATTGCTGGCTATTGCTGGGGGCTGCCCCCCCTCCCCCTGTCTTTGAGAGTGCTGTATCTCAGTCAAGGACACCCCTGACTGCTGAGGGGCCTTCGGTGCCATGCTGCCTCTGAGGGGCTTTGGACTGGGTGAGGGACTCACTGTGTGCCCCTTGCCTGGAGAGGGCCAGGTCCTGCACTCTGAAGGGTTGTTTGTCTTTCCCTGGTGGGGAGTTGACTCTGCCCCCTCCCTCCTCAGACTATCCTCTCAGCGAGGGACTGTCCCTCCTCCCTCATCCTCCTGCTGTCTGTGAGGGGTCTTCTCTTGGAGGGAGCTGCGTGTGCTCCCGGTGACAGTCAGTGTTGTCAGTCTGTCCGTCCGTCGAGGGTCTCTTAGTGCATGCTCCTCGGAGAAGCCCAGCTGCCCGCCCCCCCCCCCCCCCCGGGTGTTTGTATTTCTCAGGGGCGGTTGGTGCCACGCAGCTGCCCCAGGCCCTTGCCTTGTCTGACGGGTATTGGTGTCCTCGCGGGGAGGGGGGAGCGGCTGCACTCGCTCTCTTTGAAGCGTTGTTTGCCTCGAGGCGGGGGCCGCGGGCGTTCCACCGCCCCAGGGGCCTGCCTCAGCCAGGGGCACCAGGGGTCCAGTTTGGGAGCTCTCCTGGAGGGGCAGTCCGGTGCCCTTCACGTACCGGGTGCCACTCCCCGGGGAGGGCCGGGTCTGTTAGCTGTCTTGGAGGGGGGGAGCTGCATGTGCCTCTCTGAGGCGGTATCTGCCCCTTTCAGGAGACCCCGGTGGGTGCCGGGCCCCACGTGAGAGGTTTGTGCGTGGACCGGGTGGACTCATCGCGCTGTCGGTGAGGAGCAGAGACCCCTCCCCCCCCTCCGGACACTGCCCGCTCTCACTCTCCATGAAGGAATGTCCGTCATTTTCTGTGTGGAGAGATGCTGCCCCCCCACAACAAAAGGAGTGCTTGTTTATTTATTTCTGGTATGTCCAGAAGGGGCCAGCTTTTGTATGTGCGCTCCTCTGTTTCTTCTCGGCGCTATGTGACTTACTCTGAAATGTTCATAGAGGGGGAGAGGTCCACTGATGGGAAGATAAGGAGCTTTGGGCAGGACTGGGCAAAGTTCAGGTAAAAGTTCATGGAAGGCAGGAAAAGCGAAAAGCGAAATGCAGGCTCACCGACCAACCAGTGTGCCAAGTTCGTGTGTTGTCCAATAGATGTGTGTTGCAGCTTTTGGGAGCACATCACACCAGATTCGGTGGACTTTGATAAGTGATGTGAAAGAAAGCACATTGTTTGTCGTAGTTCAAGCGCTGTTTCTATGTCTCGGCGGGGGTTGTTATTTTCTTCCAAATCCCAGAATAAATAGCTAGCTGTACACAGCTGTGCCTCCACGCTGCGAGACACTGCTCGCCACGCAACTCGACAAATCTTCGGGCCGCATTGAAAATTGTGAACGCAAATTCCAGCAGTCAGGCTGGGTTTGAAAGTTGCAAATGCTGGGCATAATATTCATTTCCACCATCAATTTGAATGTTTGACAAGATGGCAGTGTGATTGTGAAGGGGTGGTTGTCGCAGGCTGAAATAGCAGGCAAGGAGGCCGTATATAGTGAGCTATGGTGGTTTATTAAAGTATACAAGTAAGTCCCAGAACAACAGGTGGTATGACTCCCGGGACGTCGGGTCTTGTACTTCCGGGAGGAGTGTCTTTGTCCGGTCCTTCTTTCCTTGTCCCGGATCCCGTCTTGTTGACCTTCGCGTTGGATCAGATGTCGGGGAGGTACCTCGGAGGGCAATAAGAGAAAGAAGGGACCGTTAGACCAGTACTGTGGAACAGCAGTTCTTCCGACACCACCACCGGATGCGTGGGGGACCAAGAAACTAAGATAAGTGCGGGAAAGGGGGGGGGAAGGAGGGCGAAGGAGAAGGAAGGGAATAGAGAGGGTGTCCGAAGGGTGAGTGAGGGGAGTGGGCAATGCAGTGAACGTGCTTTACAAAATATACAATAAGTGGATCTCTAGCGTGCTCCGTGTCTAAATAGGAGAGACTTTACACTATATACACTGAGCACCTAGGGTGTTCAGAAAGGGGTACTAGGTACTCACGCGGTCCGCCGTAGCCCTCCGATGGACTACGGCCGCTCTTCAGCCACCTCCTCAAGGACTCCACCAATCTTCTGACCATACGTCTTCTTCCGCTCTCTCTGCTCCGTCGTCCTCTCCGTCTGCCTGAGAATCCTGCCACGATACTCCGACCGGGTCCTGGGCGCTGGGGTTGCTTTTCACTGTTGTAGGGGTGGGACTTCCGGGGTCGCATTCAATTGCTTCCTGTTGGCGGCGTCCGGGGATTGGTTCCTGCATGGAAGAGAGGGGCGGGATACTTCGAGTCACTGTTGCCGCCCCGTCATGATGGTGTGTTACGGGCTTTTGGTAGCGGGGATTGTTGTGGGGTCCCCTGGATACCGGTGAGTCGGGAGGGGTGTGTAGTCCCGGCGGGGTTGGACGCGGGACAGGATCACATACCCTTCCCCTAGCTGTCCTACTAGTACGGGCCGGAGAGGAAGGGTAGCGGGATAGAAAGTCAGCGTTGCCTTGCTCTGTGCCTTTCCGGTGGCGAGTGTTGAAGTGGTAGGGTTGGAGGGACAGGAACCAGCGGAGGACTCTGTCATTATGCCCTTTGTTCCGAGCCATCCACTCCAGGGGGGCGTGATCGGTGTAAATTGTGAATTCCCGTCCCTCCAGGTAGTACCTAAGGCTTTCGATGGCCCATTTGATCGCTAATGCCTCTTTCTCAACGACAGCATAATTCTTTTCCCTGGGGAATAGCTTGCGGCTGAGAAAGAGGATGGGCCTTTCGTTCCCTGTTTCGTCTTCTTGGGAGAGGACAGCGCCTAATCCTTGTTCAGATGCATCAGTCTGTAATATAAATGGCAAGGTATAGTCAGGGCTAACCAGGACCGGGCTGGAGGTTAATGCTCTCTTCAAGTCAGTGAATGCCTGCCATAACTCAGGAGTGGGTTCCTTAAGGGCGAGGTCTGTGTGCGTGGTTTTCTTCAGGAGATCAGTGAGGGGGGCCGCCCTCTGGGAAAAATTAGGAACGAACCTCCTGTAATACCCCAGGAGACCTAGGAACGCCCGTAGGTCTTTCTTTGTTCGTGGGAAAGGCAGGGTCTGGATCGCCTCGGTTTTGGCCTTCTGGGGTCGGATAAGCCCCTCGCCGAGGAGGAAACCGAGGTATTGGACGGTTTGGGCGGCCAGGGTGGTTTTTTCGGGGTTAATGGCGAACCCAAAGGAACCCAGGGAGGACACCACCTCAAAAACGTGTCTTAGATGTTCCTCCCAGGTGTTACTGTAGATGACGATATCGTCCAAATAGGCTCCTGCGTATTGGGAATGCGGCCGCAGGACCTGGTTCATGGCCCGCTGGAAGGTGGCAGGGGCCCCGTGAAGCCCAAAAGGCATAACAAGAAACTGGAACAGCCCCTCAGGTGTAGAGAAGGCGGTTTTCTTTTTGTCCTGGTCTCTGAGGGGTATCTGCCAGTACCCCTTGCAGAGATCGAGGGTGGAAATATATTTGGCCTTCCCTATTTTTTCCACCATTTCATCGACTCTCGGCAGGGGATAGGTGTCAAATGTAGACACCTTGTTGACCTCCCGAAAGTCGATACAAAACCTGACCGACCCGTCGGGTTTGGGAACAAGGACGATCGGGGAGTTCCAGTCGCTGACCGATGGTTCGATGATCCCCATCGTGAGCATGTCCTCGATCTCCTTTCGGATAACAGCTCTGCGGGACTCTGGGACTCGATAGGGTCTCAATCGTACCACCTTTCCGGGTTCTGTCTCAATACAATGAGCGGTGACCGAAGTCCTTCCTGGACAGGAAGAGAAGACCTTGCTAACGGGTGCCAGAGCGACACGTAGGGCCCCTGTCTGTTCAGGGGATAGGGAGGGATCTAGGCAGGAATCAAAGGAACAAACAGAGGGAAGGCCTGACCCGGTAAGGACCGGACGGGGTCCTTCCCATTTTTTTAGAAGGTTGACGTGGTATATTTGGGTTGTGCCCCTTGTGGGATCCAGCTCCACCTCATACGTGACAGGGGTCACCTGGCGCCGGACGACGTAGGGACCCTGCCATTGTCCTAGGAGCTTCTGGTCCGAGGAGGGCATCATTAGAAGGACCAAATCGCCTATGGCGAATACACGGGTTCGGCTTCCTTTATCGTATTGTCTTTTTTGTGCATCTTGTGCTTTCTCCAGGTTCTGTTGGACTATTTCGCGTATCTCAGCCAAATGAGTTTTTAGGTTCTCTACATACTCGGGCAAGGGTCGAGTGCGGTCGGGCTCTGCCTCCCAGGCTTCTTGTGCCATGTCCAGGAGTGTGCGAGGAGGCCGACCATATAACAGTTCATAGGGCGAGTACCCCGTACTACTTTGTGTTTTGCAGCGTATCGCAAAAAGGGCGAGTGGCAGCATCTCTTCCCAGCGTCGGGCTTCCAACCCTATCAGTTTTTTTAACGTCTGCTTCAAGGTAGCGTTGTAACGCTCTACCAGACCGTCAGTTTGCGGGTGGTATGCTGATGTCCTGATCTGTTTGATGCCCAGTTGCGCACAGACCTGTCTGAGAAGAGAGGACACAAAAGGGGTGCCCTGATCAGTTAAAATTTCCCGGGGAAACCCCACCCGGGTAAACATCGTGATCAGGGCTTTGGCTATATGTTGTGCTGTGGGTTGCCGTAACGGGAAAGCCTCAGGGAAACGGGTGGCATAGTCTACTATGACCAGTGCATAGCGACATCCGCTGCGGGAGGGAAGGAGGGGTCCTATTATGTCCATCGCTATCCTGCTGAATGGGACGTCAATGAGCGGGAGTGGCCTGAGAGGAACCCTGGGTGGTCGATACCGACTGGTTTTCTGACATATGGCGCATTCGCGGCAATAGGTTTTTACCCGCTGATGTACCCCAGGCCAATAGAATTTGTCCAGTATCGCTTGACTAGTCTTTTCATCCCCGAAGTGCCCACCCAACAGGTGGCTATGGGCTAGGAAAAGGACCTTGTCCTGGAAGGGGCCCGGGATCAATAACTGTGGCTTCAGAAGAGGCCCTCCCTTCCGATATAACAACCCCTTTTGTTTGAAGAAGTAGGGACCTACTTGTGTCGGGTCTTCTTGGTCCAGGGCCCTTCCCCACGCCTCTTGAAGAAGGGGGTCCTCCTGTTGGGCCGCCCTGAACTCTTGGTCGGTTTGCCATGGGTGTTCTGCGACAGTTACAGGGTAGGCATAGGCCGGGTTGTTCTTCTCCTTCCTTTTCTGGGTCTTTGTTTTCCGTGGCTTGATCTCCTTAAGGGTCGTCGGCAACCCTTGGGAATATGGTGCCTCTTTCCACCACTGGACAAGGGAGTCGGTGGTATCCTGAAGGAGCTGGGGTAGGCCAGGATAATCGCTTCCCAGGATGGCTTGTTCGGGCAAGGCCGGCACCAGACCGACTGTGAGGTCAGTACCAGGGTCTCCGGGGTGCTGCACTCGTACCTGAGCGGTGGGGTACTGTTTTGTGTCCCCGTGGACGCACTGTATAGCCACCATTCCGGTAGGTTTCCCAAGGGATAGAGTCAGATCTTGAGGGCGGAGGACACTCTGCCGGCAGCCAGTGTCGGCGAGGGCGAGGACCTCCTGGCCTTCAATGGATACGGGGCAATGGAAGGCAGGGGGTGTGTCCCGTGGTACATGACATACGTAGTTCCTAGCAAAGCCTATCTCCATCGGTACCTCCTTCTGGGGGCACACCCGTGCAATGTGTCCAAAGTTGCCGCAGTTGTAGCACTGAGGGCCTGGATTGGGAGGCCTGTACGGGATCGGAGAGGGTGTTAGAGGTGTTGGTTCTTGTCTTCTGGGTAACAGGGGACGGGGAGGACGGATGGATTGCAGGGGATGTGGTCGGTGGACGGGCTCTTCCTTGTGTCGCTGCATGTCCTGGGCCCGTCCATAGGCACAGGCTATTTCAACCGCCGTCTCGAGATTGAGCCTGGTGTGTTGGCGCACCCATCTCTGGGTTGGTGGGTGTAGGGAGTTCAAGAACTGTTCTAAGTAGATTTTTTCGAGGATGTCTTCTTTGGTGGAGGTCTCTGGTCTCAACCACCGGTTAGTGAGGTCCTTAATCCGGTAGGACAGAGCCCGGGGATTTTCTTGGGGTCCTTCTTTGGCCTGTCGTAACCTTATCCTGTACGTGTCGTCATCAACACCAAGACGTTCCAGGATACAGCGTTTAATGTCGGCGTAGGGATTGTTGCCCTGGATATTTGCCTGCTGGTAGGCAGCCTGTAAATCCCCCGTCAGAAGGGGACCGAGGTATTGGCCCCATCGATCTGCGGGCCAGTTTGCTGCCTGTGCGAGTCTCTCAAAGTTCGTAAAGAAGTAGTCCGGGTCTTCCCCCGGGACGTACTTCTGTAGCACTACGGAAGGCAGGGAGGCGGTTGGTCTTGGTTGTCCGATAGCGTCGGCTAGTTTGCCCAGGGCCTGTTCCTGTACAGTTCCTTGACCCTTGAGCACGTCATGGAGCTGGCCGCGGTCGTCCTCTGCGGTCTTTAGGAATTGTTCCATTAACTTCCCGAGTTGTTCCTGGGAGTCGGCCATGCGTTTCATGACGGCCTCCATGCTTTCAGCGTATCCCACTTCTGACACCAACTGTGAAGGGGTGGTTGTCGCAGGCTGAAATAGCAGGCAAGGAGGCCGTATATAGTGAGCTATGGTGGTTTATTAAAGTATACAAGTAAGTCCCAGAACAACAGGTGGTATGACTCCCGGGACGTCGGGTCTTGTACTTCCGGGAGGAGTGTCTTTGTCCGGTCCTTCTTTCCTTGTCCCGGATCCCGTCTTGTTGACCTTCGCGTTGGATCAGATGTCGGGGAGGTACCTCGGAGGGCAATAAGAGAAAGAAGGGACCGTTAGACCAGTACTGTGGAACAGCAGTTCTTCCGACACCACCACCGGATGCGTGGGGGACCAAGAAACTAAGATAAGTGCGGGAAAGGGGGGGGGAAGGAGGGCGAAGGAGAAGGAAGGGAATAGAGAGGGTGTCCGAAGGGTGAGTGAGGGGAGTGGGCAATGCAGTGAACGTGCTTTACAAAATATACAATAAGTGGATCTCTAGCGTGCTCCGTGTCTAAATAGGAGAGACTTTACACTATATACACTGAGCACCTAGGGTGTTCAGAAAGGGGTACTAGGTACTCACGCGGTCCGCCGTAGCCCTCCGATGGACTACGGCCGCTCTTCAGCCACCTCCTCAAGGACTCCACCAATCTTCTGACCATACGTCTTCTTCCGCTCTCTCTGCTCCGTCGTCCTCTCCGTCTGCCTGAGAATCCTGCCACGATACTCCGACCGGGTCCTGGGCGCTGGGGTTGCTTTTCACTGTTGTAGGGGTGGGACTTCCGGGGTCGCATTCAATTGCTTCCTGTTGGCGGCGTCCGGGGATTGGTTCCTGCATGGAAGAGAGGGGCGGGATACTTCGAGTCACTGTTGCCGCCCCGTCATGATGGTGTGTTACGGGCTTTTGGTAGCGGGGATTGTTGTGGGGTCCCCTGGATACCGGTGAGTCGGGAGGGGTGTGTAGTCCCGGCGGGGTTGGACGCGGGACAGGATCACAGTGATAAATTCCACCTTTCGTAAATATATGCCCTGATGCAAGTTTTACAAAAGTAGTAACTCGCAGTAGGGAGAAAAAGTTGGAATTACACCCACAGCAGCTACATTTTTACTTTTATTCCCTTGAAAAGTTAATGTTCTCCTTAACTTTCCATTGACTCCCGATCCGGTGTCCAACAATGAAGGACCACAGTCGAGTTTAGGAGTGACTGTGAGAATGTAAAACACACTGTTCACACTACAGCCGACTCACCTGGTCACGGACGAAAGCTTAGGGTACCATGCAGTTTATGTGACTAGGTCCTCTGCCGTGAACTCTTCCTGGTTCTACAATACCTTTCATAGCTCCTGAAAAAACATCAAGCCATACTCTTAACTCGGCTTGGCACTGGACCAAAAGCAGCTGGAACTGGGAGCAGTGCTTAATTTGTAAAATAATGAGTGGCAGGGCTCTCCTCAGGAGGCCACTACAGCTTGCACCACCCTGGCTGTGCTTGCTCCCCTCTCCCCTGGCTGTGCTTGCTGCCGTGCCCCCTGGCTGTGCTTGCTCCCCTGAGCTTGCACCACCCTGGCTGTGCTTGCTCTCCTGCCCCCTGGCTGTGCTTGCTCTCCTGCCCCCTGGCTGTGCTTGCTCTCCTGCTGCCTGGCTGTGCTTGCTCTCCTGCCCCCTGGCTGTGCTTGCTCCCCTGCCCCCTGGCAGTGCTTGCTCCCCTGCCCCCTGGCTGTGCTTGCTCCCATGCCCCCTGGCTGTGCTTGTTCTCCTGCCCCCTGGCTGTGCTTGCTCTACTGCCCCCTGGCTGTGCTTGCTCCCCTGCCCTCTGGCTGTGCTTGCTCCCCTGCCCCCTGGCTGTGCTTGCTCCCCTGCCCCCTGGCTGTGCTTGCTCCCCTGCCCCCTGGCTGTGCTTGCTCCCCTGCCCCCTGGCTGTGCTTGCTCCCCTGCCCGTGCTTGCTCCCCTGCCCCCTGGCTGCGCTTGCTCCCCTGCCCCCTGGCTGCGCTTGCTCCCCTGCCCCCTGGCTGTGCTTGCTCCCCTGCCCCCTGGCTGTCATCTTCCGGGAGTATTTAAACTGGCCCGGTGAAGCTATTCGTCCCCCATCCTTCCTGCCGTGATGTCTTCGCTCTTGCAGACCTGCTGACAGTCTTATACCGGTAAGCCTACTTAGGGAACATGTTGCTTTGTTTTGCTTGATGCCTGCATTTTCTAGTCTTTGATGAATTGTGTCGGGTATAATGTCTCTTGCCTGAGCGGCTACCATGTGTATGTATTTCCAAGGGGGAGATAGGCTATACTTTAACTCAGGAACACTGCCTTGATTTCATACTTGATGGGTGAGACTCGAGGCTTAATGAGGAGGGCCTAGCCATATGGTCATTACATATATCTATCAGTGATGGCATTATGGCTTTAGTTAGCAGAAGCTTGGATCATTAGTGGCTCTGTGTGTGTGTGTGTGGCTCTGTGTGTGTGTGTGGCTCTGTGTGTGTGTGTGGCTCTGTGTGTGTGTGTGGCTCTGTGTGTGTGTGTGTGGCTCTGTGTGTGTGTGGCTCTGTGTGTGTGTGTGTGGCTCTGTGTGTGTGTGTGTGGCTCTGTGTGTGTGGCTCTGTGTGTGTGTGTGGCTCTGTGTGTGTGTGGCTCTGTGTGTGTGTGGCTCTGTGTGTGTGTGGCTCTGTGTGTGTGTGTGTGGCTCTGTGTGTGTGTGTGGCTCTGTGTGTGTGTGTGTGTGGCTCTGTGTGTGTGTGTGGCTCTGTGTGTGTGTGTGTGGCGCTCTGTGTGTGTGTGTGGCGCTCTGTGTGTGTGTGTGGCGCTCTGTGTGTGTGTGTGGCGCTCTGTTTGTGTGTGTGTGGCGCTCTGTTTGTGTGTGTGTGGCGCTCTGTTTGTGTGTGTGTGGCGCTCTGTGTGTGTGTGTGGCGCTCTGTTGGTGTGTGGCGCTGTGTGTGTGTGGCTCTGTGTGTGTGTGTGTGTGTGTGTGGCTCTGTGTGTGTGTGTGGCTCTGTGTGTGTGTGGCTCTGTGTGTGTGTGTGTGGCTCTGTGTGCGTGTGGCTCTGTGTGGATAGCTTTTTTTGTAGGTGGCTCTATGTGTGGGTGGCTGTCTGTGTAAGGGTGGCTCTGTGTAGGTGGCTCTGTCTGTGTGAGGGTGGCTCTGTGTAGGTGGCTCTGTCTGTGTGCGGGTGGCTCTGTGTGGGTGGCTCTATGTGTGTGTGGGTGGCTTTGTGTAAGTGGACCTGTGTGGGTGTAAATGCAATAGGTCATGCATTTGCGAGCGATTAAGCTATTGGCATTGACAGAGGGAGGGTAACAGGCCCCTTCGAGCCTAGCCTCCTAGGGTGTGGCCACACTCAACGTGGTGAGGAGAATCGTTGCATTAACACACTGAGGAAGAAGAAACAATAATGTGAAAAGACGACTGGTCAAGTTGGAGTGGCACGTTTTATTATTTAACACACATGTATATCAATGAGGCGTATTGCTAAAGAACACTCTTCAATAAAGCCTGGCTTCACTCTGCCAGAATCTAAGCACGATATCAAGTGTTTATAAAGAAGCTGCAAAGTGAACAAAAGTAACAATTTAGTAAAATACAGCTTCTGGTGCAGGCTGGAGGCTGTAAGAAGGCATTAAGTCCTGCCCAAAAGAATACTATGTCTACACACAACTTTCTGTGGAGTAGCTTCTCACAGATCTAATGCCTAGATGCATCAACCTTTTTAGGAAGTGCAAACGGTGCGATTCGCAAAAATCGGCCTTTTGCACTTCCTAAATTGGTTTCTCGGATGCATCAAGCATTTTTGGAAAATCGCTATTTTTTGCGAGTTCCAAAAATGCGATTGCTTTTAAGGAATCGCAAATTTGCGATTCCTTAAATGCAATGCATCATCCTCAAAACATTTGCGATTTTACAAATTGCAAATGCAAATTACCACGAAGTTGAACTTCGTGGTAATTTGCAAAAATGTTTAAAAACGCATAAAAATGCATTTTTTAAACTTCTAAGTTACAGACACACATGTCCTTAGGACATGTGTGTATGTAACTCACATGTAAAAGTGCATTTCATGGGTGCATGGGGGGGTCCTTTGGACCCCCCTCTCCACCCTTGAAAGGCTTTGTTGCATTCCGATTTCAAATTGCGAATTCGCAATTCCCATTCATTCCTATGGGCATTTCAGCCCATAGGAATGAATGGGAATTGCGAATTCGCTATTTGAAACTCGCAATTTTATTGCGATTCGGTAAAAATTGCGATTTTTACCGAATCTCAATAAAATAGCGAAATTAATGATGCATTGCCATTTGCGATTCCTTATTTGCGATTCCTTATTTTTCGCAAATAAGGAATCGCAAATGACAACGTTGATGCATCTAGGGGTAAGTATTCTAGCAAGATTAAATAACAGAGGCTAAGATTGAAAAGGCATAAGAAGGCACAATTGCATTTTCAGCTGGGTTATAATAGAGAACATTTCTATCAGGCCTAGTGCCTTGAAGCACCTATCTAGGGAGGAAGAGCCCTCTAGGATCTTATGCTTAAATGAGATCTATAATGCAAGGAGTTGGGTATGGATGAAAAAGCATATGGCTAGCTAAGAATAATAAGAAGATTGAAAAGCTATCTCATTCAGGAAGGCATCAGCTGGTAGAGTAGGCCCAGGCAGTCCCAAATCAGATAGTTCAGTCGACTGGAGAACCGGCCAAAAGTCAGCTTGGAAAGTTCTGCCTTTTAATTGTGATGGTGGATCTTTTATACCTATAATCACAGAACTAACACTGTCCTGACGTATTCTCTGACGCAGGTGGCTTGACCGCATTGTCCTAGGACAGTGGGGGCGGTCAGGTGTCCCAATGGTTGGTTGGCCATGTTCGACCACAGAACATAAACAAAGACTTCTTGTCCTGTACATTTCTAAAAATATATGTGCGAGCGGAACTTACGATAGGTACTGCTATTGCGAGAGGTTGCGGCTTTTACTTCGTGCAAGCAATGTTTCAAAATAATGTTTCAGTGGAAAGTCCCGATGTCTCAACTTCCTAAGAAGTGTCAACCTGCACTAGCTGGGTCTTGTGTACGTGTGAGAGGGCGTTGGTCTTGAGACGGTGGAAAATTACTGTTTTTCGTTGTTTTTCAATGCACCAGAAATGCATGTTTAACATCAGTGTGGGCCTGGTGCATTTCGTTATCTTAAGATACGTCTTTTTGGCCTTTGCCCTAGGCCTATAACCCCAGGATTCAGGGGATTGGTGGGATTTACTTTGCTGTTCAAGCATAGCAAAAATAGAGGGTTTTTAAGCATTTTTCAGGTTTGCTCTGGTAGGGCCATATGTGGCACTTTCACTATCCAGACAGATACGAGGTTGGCTCTTTTTGGTGCTCAGATGGTAGAGCGTGATTTTAACCCTTCATCATCTCCCCCGTTTTGTTCATTTATGAACACGCTCCTAACTGAGTATTTCGGCGAACCTTCAGCCAGGGGGGGTATCCAGGGCATGTCGTTAACATAACACTTAAAGCTGCTTTGAACTGCTCTTTTATCTTCGCTCTAGCTCCATCTGGCCTAGCAATTATGTTATTATGCATATTCGGCACCTGATTCTTTAAGCAGACGTTCGTATTGGGCTGCTGTAGGGCTGGTGCTCATGGTGTCCCTACCTGGGGGGAGTGGGAGCTGTGGGTATGTCATAGTGTGTGCCTGGTGTTGCTACCTTGCTCATTTCTAATTGTACTCCAATCCCATCCCCGGGAAATCGATCCATGTCTTCATACTTGGCTATCTGGTAGATCCCTGTGCTAGCATAATTCATCCCTACTGCCTTGGTGCTTAATTTTTTAATGCACTGGCTCCCCACCTGAAAAGCGCAACACAGAATTATAAGAATTCCAAAAATGGGTATTGTTAATTTAAAAAATGCTGTGAGCCATGAAGGCATCCAGTCAAGATTGAACCAGTCTGTTGGAATAATGTCCGCAGGGGCACCTCCTTCGTCGGTCATTTCTTTTCCCAAGTTAGTCAACTCCTCAATGGCTCTTGCTATCGAGCCGTTGTCCTCGTCATTTCTTGGTATGAATGTGCAGCAGGATTTTCCGATTTGATGACACAAACAACCATCTTTGGCCGTCAGCATGTCGAGGAAGTAGCGATGTTCCAGAACCATTAGTCGTAATGGGCGCAGTTCTTCCCTTATTGCATATAGGCCGTCTCTGGTGCTGTTGATGGCTTTCATGACCTCATAGCGTGTTACTTCCAGCCACCGGGCATTAGCCTGAGTTTGAAACATTGGGAATGCCCCTCCGAAGAAAAGCTGGGCCTCGTTGAAGAGGCGGAATTCTTCTGGGACCTTACCACGGGCTCCTGCTGCGAAATTCTCTGCTGTTCGCCGGTGTCGGTGGAGGAATGTCACGTCACCTGTCATTGGATGTGACAGTATTTGGGAAACATTTGATGCTGGTACAACCAGATGAATTTCATGCAAAGTCACCAAAGTACACAGTCCGAGCCACTGAGGAGGTAGTTGGAGATAGAGGTGTTCTCAGAAAGCCCAGTAGTAGTCCATTAGAGTGGAGGTGCCAAACTGCATATCGGAGTTGAAAACTGTGGAATTACAGTCTGTGTTACGCCCAACAGGGACGGAGCCAGTACCTATGAAACAAAGAGAAGGGTTTTTACTTTGAATCCTTTTTTATTTTCAGACATTCCTTCCCCACCACAGGTGTATCTGCTTCCTGCTTCATTCCAAATTTGTTCACAGTTATCCTCAACATCCCAGTCAATGTCTTCTTCCCATTTTGTTTCACCCGCCCACGGGGGACCTAAGGAGGCTGCTCTACATACTAGGCCATCCACAGGGATCCATTTGCCCTTTGTGTACACCTGAGCGGATAAGTTCAGTACCGTCCTATTGCGGCATGGACATGTGCGGGGATCATGTGGTGGTGACTCATCGCAAGTTGCTACGGGCACTGATACTGTAAACCATCGTTGTTTCAGGATGACTGGTCCATGAATGTCCATTCTCCTATATCCCCTTTTCCGCATTATTTTTATCGCCTCTGTCAATGCGGCTATCTCTGTGATGACCTTGTGTAAAATGGGTGTATAGTCCCATGTTGTGGTATTTGCAAGTACTGTATCTAATTCAACTCTACTGATTTGTGTCTGTCCTTGTATGCGGCAAAGGTATAGATGCAGAAGGCACATAGCTGTTGGGGGTGGGACTTCTTTAGGGAAGATTAGTCTGTCTGCTCCCACCGCATGAGGGATGTAGGAGCACACATAGCAGGACTCATTCGTCAATTTTTTCCCTACTGCTGTCATGTCCCTGTACCACGAGTGCTCTTCTAGGGAGGAGTGGACTGAGTGACCTCTCACTGATAGTTGTAGCCCTAGCATGGGCCCTAGGCCTTCTTGTATCTTCACAAGATGGTCGAATGTTTTATGCCCTGCCTTCTGGTTATTTGCATTCTTGCGGGGGACAAGGGGTTTTGTTCTGTAAGGGGCAACAGCGAATCGGCGTTTTCTATGCTGGCGGGAAGGGTGTTGGTGGGACACTTGTTCTGTGATGTTGGTAGCTATATTCCATGAACTATTTCTTTTCTCTGAGGTAAAGGGTGAGAGTTCAAGGTCCACACTAATGGGTGTGTTGCTAGCAGTGCTATTTTCTGGGCGTTCAGAACCTAGTGTGCTGTGTGGTGCTTTCTGCTGTTTGAGTGTGACCGCTGGTACAGTGGATGGAACAGTGGACAGTGAGGCATCTTGGCTATTCCTATCATTATAACTTTACACAGCAAGAAAATAGATACACCAATTAAGCGTGATCAGTGCCACTCCAACAATGATACAGCACATGAATGTGAAAAGAGTACATAACTTTGCATCTTGGCTGCTGCATTCCTGGAACAGCACGGGGGTCTCATCTTCTTCGTCTTCTTCTTCCTCGACAGTGGATGGGAAACCGCTGTCCTCGTTCAGGGGGACCATGGGCATTCCGCTTTCCTCTCTTAGTCCATTGTTTGTTGCTGCGGAAGTGCAGGATCGAGTCGAACGTCTCGCCTGTGGATCCATGCCTTGCGCTCAGCTATCCGCGCGGCAGTTGGAGATGAATCAGTCACTGTAAAGGGGCCGTCGAACTTGGGATCTTTCCACTTCCTGACGTGCCTCCGGACGAAGATTGGTGTTACAGGACGGATAGGTGGTAGTTCTGGATCAGTAGAGCTCTTCTCCTTCCTTTTGGATACCTAGGCAGAAAGGAACTGCGTAGCGCGGGTTAGTGTGGACACAAATTCGTACAGCTCAGCTTTAACTATTTCTGACGATGACTCGCAGTCAGTTTTGGGCCTGGTGGAGGGGATAGTTACATTTATGGATCGTCCGGTGACAAGTTGGTGGGGCGTGAGGTGGTGATCCGAGCTTGGGGAGTTTCTCAGTGAGTAGAGGGCAAGTGGAAGGCAGTAGAGCCATTTCTTACCGATGGTGGCGCTGATTTTGCTTATTTTATTTTTGAGCAGGCCATTGAGGCGCTCACAGATGCCATTGCTTTGGGGGTGATAGGCAGATGTAAGTTTGTGTCTGATGCCTAACATTGTGGTCAGGGAGGAGAAGATGGCGTTTGAAAAATGGCTCCCGTTGTCAGTTCTGATGGCCGCGGGAATTCCAAAGCGTGAGATTACGTCACGCAATAGGAATGTGGCTGCTGCTTTGGCATCGCAGTGGACGCATGGTCCAGCTTCGATCCATCGCGAAAATGGACATACCACCACAATGAGATATCGGTAATTCCGGCACCTATCGATCATGTCAACATAGTCAAGGTGGAGTTCTTTGAAGGGGCCAGAGGGTTTGGGAATAGTGGAAGCAACTGTTTTGAGTGTTGGATTTGGTGAGTACTGTTGGCAGATGAGGCAATTATTGACAAAGAGTTGTATTAGTTCGTGGGCATTGGGAATGAACCAATCAGTTTGTAGTGTTGTGGACATATTATCTCGGGAGACATGTGCGGGAAGGTGGAGTTGGTCCAGTGCCACCTGCAGTAAGGCTTGTGGCATGACGGGTTTCCCTGATATGGTCTGTCTGTAGATAAAATCAGCAGTGTCCTGCTGTACTCCCCTCTTCTTCCATAGCTCTTTTTCTTGTTGTGGTGCACTTTCTTGTATCTCTCTGAGATGCAGTTGGGCAATGAAATCGTATTGTTGTGTGTTGTCAATCGGCCAGGAGGCATATGGGTCAGGAGTGTCATTGCTGGTGTTCGTGTCATTGTTGTTGTCTATGTGCTGTGCTGGAGCTATACTACCTTCATGTGTCTTTGTCTGTGGTGCTGGTGCTACAGCTTGGGCAAATAAAATTGGGGCGTTGCACGGATCAGGCTCAGTAAAAGGTACGAGGGGTCTGGCTGCGGCTTTGGCTGTCCAGTCTGCCAGAGCGTTACCTCTGGAGACAAAGTCCTGTCCATTAGTGTGTGCTGCGCATTTGACAACCGCTACCTCAGCTGGAAGTGTAAGGGCCTCAATCAAGTCCTCCAGCAATTGTTTGTGGCATACAGGTGTCCCATCTGATTTGAGAAAACCGCGCCTTTTCCAGCGTAGGATGCTCGAGTGTGTCGTTGTTGTGACGTATGCAGAGTCTGAGTACACTGTGATGCGGTCATCAGCCCCGTTGTGTAAAGCGGCAGTTAGTGCCACCAATTCCGCAGCCTGGGCTGAATAGTGTGAAGGCAATGTGATTTGCTGTACAATGTCTAGGGAATCAGAAGAGTCATGCTGTTGGGCCCTGACTACTGCAGCTCCTGTGTACCTAACCCCTGTCTCTTGATCAATGGTGGAGGACCCATCAACAAAATATACAGTGCTGTCTGGCAGGGGGTCCTCTTTCGCTGCTCCTGATTCATCAGGACAGAATGCGGCACAGTCATGGGTGTCGTCATCTGAGGCTGCAATAGGATGGGCAAAGAATGTGGCAGGGTTGACTGTGTGACATTTGACAACCTTCAAGGAGGGTAATGACAGTATGAATTTGTGTCTGGACACTCTCTGTGTAGTCAATGTTGTCTTGGCTTTCTGAATTATGGCGAAGACAGCATGCTCTGTGTACATGGTCAGCGAGGATCCCATGACAATGGGGGTGCTCTTGTCTACAGCAAAGGCTGCAGCAGCAAGAGCTTGCTCGCAGGGGTAATGGCCCTTCATGACTGAATCTAGCATGCCGCTGAAGTAGGCAAGGGGCTTGTGGCCCTTGGGGTATCTCTGAGTAAGGACGGCAGTCATGACCTGACCATTGCAGTGGGTGAACAGGTAGAATTCTTTTGTGTAGTCAGGTGTGCCTAACACTGGTGCGTTTGTTATGTCATCTTTGAGCTGCTTAAAAGATGCTGTTATTTCAGGTGTCCAGTCTATTTTGTTGCGTTTATCCTTGGCTGCTTTGACTGCCTTCAGCAAGGGGGCAGTGATGGTGGAGAAGTCAAAGACCCATTGACGAACATAATTGACCAGTCCAAGGAATTTCTGCATGTCTTTTACAGTAAGTGGTTCAGGTGTCATTTTTATGGCTTCAACTCTATCTGGCGTGACTCGTCTCCCTGATGCTGAGAGTATCTGGCCTAGATATTGTACCTCTCTTTGACAGTACTGAAGTTTGTTTTTGTCCACTTTATATCCTCTGTGAGCTAGCGTGGTGAGTAGAGAGACGGTATCAGTTCTGCACTGGCGTTCTGTAGTGATGCAGAGCAAAATGTCATCGACATACAGCAGCAAGGTGCTGTGACATTGGAAGTTTGATAAGTCCTCTTTGACGACTCTGTTGAACCCGCTCGGAGACTCACAGTACCCCTGTGGGAGTCGCCGGTAAGTCATTTGCACCCTGCCGAACGAGAAAGCCAATAGGTACCGACTGGGTGAAGGGGGACGCTGAAAAACGAATTTTTCAGGTCAATCACCGAAAAGAATTGTGCATTCGGGGGAACATTGGTGAGGATGACCGAAGGGTCTGGGACGATGGGAAACTCTGGTACCACGATGTTATTGATCGAACGTAAATCATGAACTAGGCGCCACTGATTGGCCTTGCCCTTGTGCACAGGAAAAAGACAGGAGTTATCTGGAGATACACAGGGGTATATGACTCCTTGATCTAGCAGGGCTTGTATGGTTGGGGCAATGCCTTCCTCTGCTTCCTTAGAAAGTGGGTACTGTTTAATTCTGGGTAGATTCGCGCCTTGTTTCAGTGTTATTTTAAAATCAATCAATCAATCAAAGACATTTATATAGCGCACTACTCACCCAGAGGGTCACAAGGCGCTTGGGGAGGGGGGTCCGCTACTGCTCGAACAGCCAGGTCTTGAGCTGCTTCCTGAAGGCTAGGTGGTCTTGGGTCAGGCGGAGGTGGGTCGGGAGGGAGTTCCAAGTCTTGGCGGCCAGGTAGGAGAAGGACCTTCCTCCTGTGGTGGCTCTTCGGATGCGGGGGACGGCGACGAGGGCGTGGCTTGTCGATCGAAGCTGGCAGGTGGGAGTGTAGAAGTTGAGGCAGCTGTTGAGGTATCTTGGGCCTTGGTTGTGTAGGGCTTTGTGTGTGTGGGTGAGGAGAAGGAAGGTGATTCTCTTGTTGACCGGGAGCCAGTGCAGGTCTCTCAGGTGTCCGGAGATGTGGCTGTGTCGGGGGATGTCGAGGATGAGTCTTGCCGAGGTGTTCTGGATCCGCTGGAGTCTCTTCTGGAGCTTGGCGGTGGTTCCGGCGTAGAGGGCGTTGCCGTAGTCCAGTCGGCTGGTGACGAGGGCCTGGGTGACTGTCTTCCTGGTCTCGGTGGGGATCCACCGGAAGATCTTACGTAGCATGCGCAGGATGTTGAAGCACGACGAGGAGACAGCGTTGACTTGTCTGGTCATAGAGAGGGAGGAGTCCAAGATGAAGCCCAAGTTGCGTGCGTAGTCTGTTGGTTTGGGTGCGCTGCCCAGGGCGGGGGGCCACCAGGAGTCGTCCCAGGCGGAGGGAGAGGAGCCCAGGATGAGAACTTCCATCTTGTCTGAGTTCAGTTTCAGGCGGCTGGTCATCATCCACTTGGCTACGTCTTTCATCCCTTCGTGTAGGTTGGCTCTGGGGGTGGCGGGGTCGTTGGTGAGGGAGAGGATCAGCTGGGTGTCGTCGGCGTAGGAGATGATGTTGAGGTTGTGTTGGCGTGCGATGGCCGCAAGGGGGCTCATGTAGACATTAAAGAGGGTGGGGCTGAGCGAGGAGCCTTGAGGGACGCCGCAGATGACTTCGGAGGCTTCTGATCTGAACGGGGGTAGGCGGACTCTCTGTGTCCTACCGTCGAGGAAGGAGATGATCCATTCTAGTGCCTTCTCCTGTATTCCGACGTTGCTGAGGCGCTGCACTAGGGTGCGGTGGCAGACGAACGCCGCGGAGAGGTCCAGGAGGATGAGGGCCGCTGTTTCTCTGTTGTCGAGCAGGGCTCGGATGTCATCAGTGGCTGCAATGAGGGCGGTCTCGGTGCTGTGCTTGGCCCAGAAGCCAGACTGCGAGAGGTCGAGGGATCCGTTCGTCTCGAGAAAGGCGGCCAGCTGCTTGTTGACGGTCTTCTCGATGACTTTGGACGGAAACGGGAGAAGCGAGATAGGGCGGTAGTTTTTGAGTTTGGTGGGGTCCGATGATGGTTTCTTCAGTAGAGCGCTGAGTTCGGCGTGTTTCCAGCTCTCCGGGAAGGTGGCGGTGTCAAAGGATGTGTTGATGATGTCCCGCAGATGGGGTGCGATGACAGCGTCGGCCTTGTTGAAGACGTGGTGAGGGCAGGGGTCAGTTGGAGATCCGGAGTGGATGGAGTTCATCGTACGGATGGTGTCTTTGGTGGTGATCGGGGTCCAGGCGCGGACGGTGGTGGTGGGGGGCATTGGTGCGGTCGTGGGTTGCGTCGGTTGTGTGCTGAAGCTGTTGTGTATGTCTGCGATCTTGTTGTGGAAGTAGGAGGCAAGGGAGTTGCAGAGGTCTTGAGATGGGATGATGTCGTTGTTTCCGGCGTTGGGGTTGGAGAGCTCTTTGACGATGTTGAAGAGTTCCTTGCTGTTGTGTGCGTTGTTGTCCAGTCGTGCCTTGAATGCAGTTTTCTTGGTGGCGTGGATCAGTTGGTGGTGTTTTCGGGTGGCGAGCTTGAGGGTGGTCATGTTGTCTGGTGGCGGGTCTCTGCGCCATGCTTTCTCAAGGGCTCGGCAAATCTTCTTGGAGCTCTTGAGTTCATCGGTGAACCAGGATGCTTTCTTGCTGCCGGGTCTGCTAGGCGGGGTCCTCAGTGGGGCGAGGTCATCTGCGCAGTTTCTGATCCACTTCGTGAGGTTGTTGGCGGCCTGGCTGGGGTTCGGTAAGCTGGTGGGTGGGTGCTGGCTCAGGGATGCGGCAAGCTGGTCGGCTGTGATCTTGTTCCAGCTTCTGCGTGCCACCTGTTGCTGGTGGTGGTGGATCGTGGTTCTTCTGAAGCTGAAGTGGACGCAGCTGTGGTCCGTCCAGTGGAGTCCGGTGGCGTGGCTGAAGACGATGTCCTTGCTGGATGAGAAGACGGCGTCAAGTGTGTGTCCAGCGTAGTGGGTGGGGGTGGTCACCAGCTGCTTGAGACCGAGGTTGGCGAGGTTGTCCAGCAGGGTGGTGGTGTTGCGGTCGTTTTTGTTCTCCAGGTGGAAGTTGAGGTCCCCGAGGAGGATGTAGTCAGCGGAGGGGAGGGCGTGCGGGCTGATGAAGTCGGCGATGTCTTCGCTGAATTGTGTGCGTGGTCCCGGGGGTCTGTAGATGAGGGTGCCTCTGAGGGTGGTCTTGGGGTCGGTGTGGATCTGGATGTGCAGGTGTTCGGCGGTTGTGAGGGTGTCGTCGGTGTTGGTCGTGATGCGGATGGTGTTCCTGTGGATGATGGCGATGCCTCCTCCCGTCTGGTTGGTACGGTCCCTCCGGGTGATCTTGTATCCGTCCGGGATGGCGATGGCGATGTCAGGCGCTGAGGAGGCGTTCATCCAGGTTTCCGTGAGGAAGGCAACGTCTGGAGATCTGGTGTCAAGGAGGTTCCAGAGTTCGATGGCGTGTCTGTGGACGGAGTGGGTGTTGAGCAGGATGCACTTAAGGTGGTTGCTGCTGGAGTTCGGCTTGGTGGGTGCTGGTGTAGTGCAGGTCCGGTTGCAGGTGAACTTGCAGGAGTGGCAGCTGAAGGGTCCGTGGGTGCGTCTCGGGGTGGCTCGGTAGCATCGCGGGAATCGGCTGGTGTTGAGTGCGTTGAGTTCGGTGGAGTCGTAGGTCCGGCGGGTGGGCTGGTGTGTGCGAGGGCCAGGGGTTCTGGCACTGGGCACGGTCCAGGCGCGGACGGGTGCAGACGGGCTTACCTTTGGTGCGCCTTCGGCGCACAATCCGTGCGCCCGCTGCGCGTCAACGCTGCACGTGCGCATGGTCGCCATATATGGCGAAGTGCGAGGGAGGGAGGAGCAGCTGGGAGGCGGGAGCGGGGAGGGCACAGAAGGCAAAGGGGGCGTGGCCACGAGCATGGCGGTGGGGAGCGGGGCGGGGGGCACAGGGGCAGAGCGAGGTGATCGGCGCAGGGGGACAAAATACAATAATACTGTCACAGAGAGAAAGGCAACAGGTACAACAACAGTAACAATGCGGCAAGGCAACAAAGGAAAACTACAGTGAAAATGCAGCAAGGGGACAAGAGGACGAAGATGCAGCGGGGGGGCGGGGTCACCGGGGCGGGCTCAGCGAGGCTGAAGGCTGCAGCTGGAGGGAGTAGCACACGCTACAGCTGGTGGCCGTGCGGCGCGGGAGTGTCCTGGGAGCAGGTCACGCTCACCTGCGCCGCGCGGTCGCCATATATGGCCAAGTGCGAGGGAGGGAGGAGCAGCTGGGAAGCGGGAGCGGGGAGGGCACAGAAGGCAAAGGGGCGTGGCCGCGAGCACGGCGGCGGGAAGCGGGGAGCTGGGCGGGGGGCACAGGGGCAGAGCGAGGTGATCGGCGCAGGGGGACAAAATACAATAATACAGTCACAAAGAGAAAGGCAATAGGTACAACAACAGTAACAATGCCGCAAGGCAACAAAGGAAAACTACAGTGAAAATGCAGCAAGGGGACAAGAGGACAAAGATGCAGCGGGGGGCGGGGGCGCCGGGGCGGGCTCAGCGAGGCTGAAGGCGGCAGCGGGAGGGAGTAGCACACGCTACAGCTGGTGGCCGCGCGGCGCTCGAGTGTCCTGGGACTGAGAGTGGCAGAATGGATGAAGCCCACATCATTGGGACCAGTGGTCCACAGGTGCGGCGGGACTTGAGCCAAGTCTGCTTCACGTACTGAGTCATATTTTTGTGGGGCAGTGGGTGTTCTCTTTTCCACTGACACTGATAGAGGTACCTCATACTCATAGACGATCTCTGTTATTGGATAGTTATCAGGATCACCAAAGAGCTGTTCATCTGAAATGTCCCTCACTTGGTGTCCGGGCTCGATGAAAATTACACAGGCCCAGGAGCGCATATTGTCGTCTCCGGCTATGAATGCCCCGTATGGAGGTGTAATGTGGAGAGCGTGTATGCCTAGGATCATGCTTTTGCTCCATATCTGAAAGTGCTAGGACTGCGGGCGAAAGAGAAACTCCTTCGGGAGCTGGACAGTGCGCTGGTGCAGTTCAGGTGTGTTGGCTACAATGATGTGTATCGCGGAAGAGAACGCTTGTTCATCCACAGGGCGAGCCCTCATTTGATCTTTCAGGGAAGAGTGAACAGTGAGCGCCATCATTCTTGCTAGGGGTGTGCCTGGTATAGAACAAACCATTGTTCCGTTCTCATGGAAGTGAATTGTCATGTTTAGTTTTGCCATTAAGTCTCTCCCTAAAAGGTTGACTGGAGAGTGTGGTGAATAAAGCAGTGGTTGCTCCAGCACCCGGTCTCCTATTTGCAGGGGTACTATCTTGGTAAAGGGGACCCTTGTTATTGCCCCAGAGAATCCCTGTGTGTCTGCTACTTGAGCAGAAATAGGCAGGTGTCCGCCTGTAATGCAGGAGTACATGGCGCCTGTGTCAATGAGGAAGCTGTAAGTTTTGTTTTTTATCATGACCAGGACGGTGGGGTCATCTTCACCGCTCATGATTCATGATAAAACTGGGCACACAAGAGTTGTCTGTGGGCGGTCCTAGCAAGTGTATCCTCCAGCTTGGTATTGCTGGATGGTGCCCCGTGTGAGAGGATTGTTGGGAGGAATGACCACTCCTCCTTGGGGTGCCGTGTTTTGGGCTTGGGGCACCATTTGGTAAGTGGATACTTGCTGTTGCGGCTGTATGGGAGCTTGCATCTGCTGGGGCTGCATGGGAGTTTGCATCTGCTGGGGCTGCATACTTTGCTGTGGGGTAGGTTGGGCATAGGCATACAACATCTGGGGCTGTTGTGAATACATCTGTTGTTGTGGTGCTTGCTGGATGGGACCCATAGGTTGCTGGCCTTGCTCTCGAAGTCTAGTACGACATTCCCTCATCATGTGACCTTGTTTGTGACAATAAAAACAAGTTCGTGTCCCTGCCTGTTGTTGGGCCCTCTGTTGCCCCACTCCATTTCCTCGTCCCTGCATGCCCATGTTTCTGTTGGAGTAGTTTCTGTCATTGTTGTGGTACTGTTGTTGGTCATTCCCGTAAGCAGGCAGTGGTGTCATGTATTGTACAGGGGGCTGTTGTTGCACGTACTGCACTGTGGGCTGCTGCTGGGCCTGTACATACTGTAATGCTTGTTGTGATGAGGTCTGCAAGCACTGTATGGCTGGCTGTGTCTGTTGTTGTGCATGTGCCTGCACATATTGTATGGCAGGCTGTGTGGCTGGCTGCTGCATTTGTGTTGGGGGTGCCTGGACATATTGTATGGCAGGCTGCTGCCCTTGTTGCGGGGCAGACTGGGTATTGGTGGCAAGCACATTTTGAGCGGCCTGTGGGAAAGTGGCGACTGCCGTCATTTGGTTGACAGGTGCAGCTAACATTACATTGTCCACTGCATCCTTTTTCTTATTAAGCTTCTGCTGCACTAATTTTGCAGCTGCATTTTCAATAGCTAGCTGTCCACTTTTTTCCTGTTCCATTTTCTTTTTGCAGAAATGTATAATGTGGTCTTGTATTTCAGGCCATGGTTTTCCTTCCATGGCTACTACCCCATCTAATTTCTCCTGCACATCGTCTGGCAGTCCTCTTTTAACCATGTGGTAAAAGAGTCTGCTATTTCCTCCCGTTGTATTCCAGGAGTCACCTAACTCCTGGTGCCACTTTTCTTTCATCCTGGAAATGAAGTTAATCGGGTCTTCATTTGTTTGCATAGTCAGTGACATGAGAGACCCAATATCTGGCACATCGGGGTATTTTAATCGCAATTTGGTCCAGACTGCTGCCCTAATTTTATCAAATGGTTCTCCATCGTACGTCGTGTCGTTCATAGTTATCAGTCTTCTACTGATACTTGTGAAAATTTCTTCTGCTTCCCCTCCCATGAGGGAAATTAGCAAACTTTTCATATCACCAACCCCTGATTTGGTGCCTGTAGTATTTTTCTCTAGGCCCACTATCCATTTGCTGGCACCCTCAGTGAGGGGGCGGGAGATTCTTTTTAATGGCTTCTTTCTCCGCATAACACCAGCAGTTATATATTGGAGGAGCCTTTGCTGTTTTGTATATTAGCGGCATCTGGCGGCTAATCCCTGCACCTTGAAGCTTCGGTCTTGTGGTGTCATATCGTATAGCATATTTCTGCCAAATTGCGAGACTGGCTTGCATATAGTCATAGACCCAGTCCTCATCCCCTGCACCCTGCAGTATACATTCTACTGCAGTGGCCATATGCTGAGGGTCGAAAGACCCTTCTCTTGGCCAGGGGATCATCTGTGGGGCCAAGGATTCTGTCCATCCGGCCAGGTTGTCTGTGAAGGGGATGACAGCATAATCTGAATTCTCACCTATTTCCACTATTTGGTTGGGAGTTAGGCCCTTGTCCCGCAGGACACATGGCTTGCTAAGGAACATGCCATTGCCTGTTCTAGTTCGAGTGTTTTGCATGGAGGCGGTGCCAGTGACCTTGTAATTGATGTGAGTGTCAGTTTCAGGGACATCGTATACGAAGTCCTCTGGTCGTCCGTGTGTTCCTAATACTGCAAGCCTTTCTACATCTGTTTTCCTTTTCTTCCTGTTCCCGCCTGTGTCCCTGGTGTTTTGGAATTCCTTATTATCGTAGAATGGGTTGGTGATGGTTTTGTCAAGCTCGCGGCGCGCGACTGGCTGGAGGAATCTATCATAGTTGTGGCTGATGGTGGGGCACCCGGATCTACCCCAGGCGCAAGGTGTCGTGGTGGTACGTCAGGGGGTGTTGAGTAGACCTGTGTTGCCACGGCAGTCGTATGTGTGTGGTCTGGTGCAGCTGCCTGACGGCAAGGGGAGGGGGTCCGATGGCACAGTACTTCCGTTAGTCCTTCATCGTCTCTTATGTCTCGAGAAGGACCTACTCTTGGCAAGGGTGTGGATGGGAAGTGGGCAGTCTGCTGTTGACTCTGGCCTAGGTCCCCAGTCCCTCCAGTATATTCAAAGGTGTCTGATTGTGCAGTGGGCTGCCGTGAGGTGTTCTTTGTTTGCTGAGTATGTGGTGTGCTAGGGGGGGGGTAATCCTGAGAGTCTCAGATAATCTGTCGCTGATTTGTTCTAGCTTCGATGAGGCACGTCGGACTAGCTGAGCTATGTCTTCGTGCTCGTGGTCGTGTGGTATTCCATTGGTGAACATGTCTGCTCGGGCATCCCCTTTGGGACTGCACTCTAAACTTTTATTGAGTTCTGTGGCTGGTCTCCATGAGTCATAATGGACCAAATATGGTGCCTGCGGGCCTTGTAGATCTCTATCCTTATTCTGTTGGTGAACAGAGGAGAATGTCATAAGTGGTTCGCATGTGCTTGTGCCGCAAAATGGCATGCAGTCTCGGGGGCGGCCTCCGGCTCCTGGAGTTGTGGAGCATTGGCATCACGTAGGCTGTTGAGATCAGGGTATCGCGGGAGTGCATGGCAAAATGAGTGGTGAGATGACGTGTGGGAGTTATTTGATGATGCTAGGGACACGTTGTCAGCATTTTCCTCGTCCTCCTCACCAGGTAGGACTGCGATTGAGGTAGGGTTCAGTTGTAGCGAAAACTGCACATTTATTTGTCCTGGCAATCCTGGCACCGTGGCGTGCAGTGTTGGGCTGCCACTGGCGACAGGAGTTACATATGTAGGACTGAATGGGGCTGGCATCGTGACGGGTACGGTGGTTGGTACTGTGACAGGTGTGGTGGTTGGCACTGTGACGGGTGTGGTGGTTGGTACTGTGACGGGTGTGGTGGTTGGTACTGTGATGGGGAGCAGTGGGCCACTGCTGGTGCCGGGTGGCGGCGATGGGGCAGTACTACCTTCACCAACAGGTTGAAGGTGTTCGGGTGTGGAAAATAGGTCACTTGGGAGTTGACTGTATCCGATAGTTGGTAAGGTATTAGTTGTGCTCTGTAAGTCTAGTTCTTTATTTTCTGCGGATGCTATTGCAGTGTACATGCCATTGGCCTGGTATGGTGGAGGCGCAGAAGGTGCAGTGGGCAGGGTGGCAGGGTGTTCATGCGGGTTCTCTTTAAAGATACGCCAGAGAGCTAAGGAGTCTTTCCTTTTTTGTAATTTGGTTCCGGAATATTTGGTGTTTAGGAATCTTGGTGCGTGTTCGAGAATATTTACATCGAAACTTCCTTCGGAGGGCCAAGGATAATCCAAATTCCTTGTTAATTTGTGAAGCTCCCTACAGTGTTTGAGTATGCGTTGTTCCTGTGTACTAAACATTTTCAGGACATGTTGGAGTGGTGTTGCCATGATGAGATATTTGTGTGGATTGGAGTCAGACTCAGCAATGAGGGATGGTGCGGTATGTGCGGTCCTAGAGATCTAGTACAAGTTCCCCTGCTACTGCCTCAAGGAGGCGGTCATAGATGGTGTTTTGTAATTCAATGTTTTGGGATGGAGTACACCCGGGGAACAGAAGCTGTCCCCCAAAGCAGGCGTCAGCTACTTTAGACTGGAGTGGGTGCCTGGGAGAAACACTTGATAGGACTGTTGGTCCTCCCCACCCCTCAAGGTCTAAGATAAAGTATATATAAAAGCCAGTAGGTGTTTGGTATATAGTAGAACTCAGTATCCTGGGCATGGGGATAGTAACGTTTTGGTGATGCTGTATCTTCTGTGTAGAAGGGTGTATGTGTGCCTCACCTATGTATTCTCCCCCTAGATGCTGGGAAAGTTAGGGAATTGATCTTTTATGAGCTCGTCTCCAATTTCACAGAAGACAATGTGCATAAGTATTAGCCTCAAGTCCAATTCTTCTGGTCCCCGATATACGCCTGTACCTGAGAAGTCAGGAAATTCAAGGTTGTAACGGGCAAGGGCCAGGATAATTTTGCTCTGTATAGGGTTTCGGGGCCAGGAAGAAGTGTAGGTGGTGGGTATTTCTAAGCCTGGAGATACTAGGCGGACATGTATGTGAATCCACCGGGGTGTTTTGAGCGAAGAGACGTTTATTATTCTTTTGTCAAATAGCACCCTAAGTGCTTGTATTGGGTTTGGAATGAAATAAGTTGTGTCCTACGTGGGGGTGTGCTATTTGGCCCTATGTTTGGAAGTTTTTGGTGCCGGATCTCTGGGGCACGAGAATGCAGGTGCGATGGATAGAGTAATTTGCGTGGGGTGGCTAACGTCAATGTTTAGTACTTGGAGGATTGTGAGAAGAACTGCGCTGGTGAGTGGTGACACGTGGAAAAAACAAGACGGATGTCCGTCCGAAATACCCACGATGTTATTGTTGATTAGAAATATTGTGATATTGCCGCTGGTATTATGGTTCATTCCCCTACATAAAGTGGGAACAGTGTGGTAGGTTGTGGGAACAGTGGGGTAGGGATGCAAGGCCTGAGTGGTCTTGCAGATAATCGGACAACAGTGCTCTTAACAGAGGTGCTGTATCGTCCTCAGATTGCGAGTAGTAAGAATTGGCGTCTGAGACTGAGGGTGGAGGGGAGTCAGGGTCTTCACCTTCCAGGGGTGGGATGGATGCCGCTTCAGATGGGGCAGCTGACTGTATGGAATCCATTGAGGACTCTTCGTCAGTGATAAAGATGGGTGAGCTTGCGGGATGGTGAGGGTATCCTGGGTATTCACTGTGTAGGAAGGGGGGGGCAGATAGAGTGGAGGAATTGGAGGCTTCTTCTGCGTATAACAAGTCAGGGCGGGTAGTGTCTGGAGAAGGCGGGGTGAGAGATATACGTGGGAGGGCGTTATATATGTTGTTTAGGGAAATTGCAGAAATGTGAACTTGGGTATTTTGGGTAAAGTTGATGCCTAAGAGTGACCAGGTGGCAGCCAGTATGTCGTGCCTCTCGACGTCAAGGATGGCTATGTGGTTAGAGGTGGTATTATGAATCGCCTCAGGAATCCCGTTAACGAACTGGATATTACAATGGATGATGCGTGGTGGAGCGTTGGACATCACTGGTATAAGGGGAGGCAGAGCATGATGGTGTGGGAGGGCGGAAAAAAAGGAGTCAAGGAGGTAGGACAAGATATATATATCCCCTTCTCTTTTGACAATCAATTGCACGAGCAAATGATGGGCAAAAGAATGTATTTGAAATGGGAAAGGGTGAGGCAACAATTTGTCAGGTTATAAATAGGATGCGATCCTATCTAGCAAGGGTGCGCTGAAGGTAATGTCAGTGAGTATGCACCCCGGACACCGGGAGGCTGGAAAGAAGGAGGTGGTACACGGGGAGGACAATGGTGCAGATGCTATCAAAGGCACAAGCAATGTTATCAACAAAGCACAAGCAATGAGACTGATAACATGAAGCATGACAGATAAATACACGACAGGAGACAAAACAGCAAAAAATGCATTTTTAAAACCAGATACAGATATAACAATAAATAGTGGCCAAGTAAAAAGGGTGCATTGATAAAAAGAAAGGGGGGTGGGGGAGGGAGAGAGCTGTTGAGAAAGAGAGGGAGAGAGAGAAAGAAGGGACGTGATATGTGAGAAAAGGAAACCAAAAGAATGTATATTCAGTGTGTGAAGGAGCGGATGAGACAGGCCGTGTGAAGAGCCGTGAAAAAGGGAAGTAAGTGGTGAGGCAGTGTGCTGTTGCAGAGTGGAGAGGTGGGGGGTGGTGAAAAGAGAGGGAGAGAGAGAGAGACAGAGTCGGGAGGTATGAAGAAGTAGCGAAGGAGTGTAGGTAGGGGGTTGGGGTCAGGGGGTGGGGGGCGCGTGAGCCAGGCGCTGCAGATTGTCCGTAGAAGAGAGAGATGTGAAGTGCCGTGGGATGAAATGCAGGATGCTGGCACCGTGTGTGCCACAGAGAGAACAAGGCACTTCCTCTTTCTGAGTGCGCAGAGGCAGAAATGTCAAAGGCAGTCAGCGCTGCCTTCTGACAATGTAAAACGTAAGTGAAACAATAATACCCACTCCTTGCAAAACAATACCTAATCCCTGGAGAAATAAATCAGGAGGAGAAGGAAGGGGAGCAGTGAAGGGCGGAAAGGCAGCCCTCATAAATGAATTAGCAGGGGCTAGAGGCTCCGAAAAGTAAAAAGCAGCGTAAACAAAAATGTGAACTGAAAGTGCACTTTTAAATCATGTGAAAACCAATGAAGGACATTCGGATATACCACACCATAGAGAAAAGAGTATACCACAGCATAAGAACAAGAGTAAATGACATTGCTATATAATATGAAATGTAAGCGAAACCAGAATGTAAGACAGATAAATGTAGGTAGCACTACCTAACAGAAGAGACACTCCACTGGTGTTATTGCAAAGATGAAACACTACAGAAGAACATCACATTTCAACACAGGCAAATCTCGTAGTATCCGTCCAAGAATTAAAACCCTGGACCCCATGCAGAAGTTGAACTGCCGAGGGAGTATGAAGGCAGGCAAAACGTCGTAGTATCCGTCCAGGAATTAAACCTGGAGCCCATGCAGAAGTTGAACTGCAGAGGAAGTATAAATCTAGACCCGGTCGTGGACTAAAACCTCCACGACCCAAACCTAGATTTAGTCGGAAACCCAAACCGACTCCATGCAGTAACACTAATACCTGAGGGAGCGTAAATATATGACCATAGGAGTACACCACAAAATCTCTCAATCCCTTCCAGGCTTCAGAACCAGCAGGGGTAAAGCACAACAGGAGAAAGCCACAAAGTCACGGCATGTGAAGGCCCATTTTTGAAACCACAGGAAACAGTAAACCACATGCGAGAAACGGATATTTTAAAATGCAAGTGGCATCTGCGAAAAAGCGACAAATTGTGACCACACAAAGAGAGAGTTATAGCTAGAGGTTACTACTCCTGGCCAGACAGGGTGCCGACAACAGGGCAAGAGGCAGCAGAGAGGCCCCAGAGAACCTGCCCCCTCCAATCAGACCACAAGGGTAACTCAAGGGAAAACAAAAATATCCTTGCTTACCCCCTGGTCAGTAGAGGAGACCGGACCCCGTGGCACAATCCGCTGTTGCACTCCAGACCCAATGGAGGAAAAATCTTGGCAGGATCTATTGCGTGGTCGCCAGCTGACAGAGGGAGGGTAACAGGCCCCTTCGAGCCTAGCCTCCTAGGGTGTGGCCACACTCAACGTGGTGAGGAGAATCGTTGCATTAACACACTGAGGAAGAAGAAACAATAATGTGAAAAGACGACTGGTCAAGTTGGAGTGGCACGTTTTATTATTTAACACACATGTATATCAATGAGGCGTATTGCTAAAGAACACTCTTCAATAAAGCCTGGCTTCACTCTGCCAGAATCTAAGCACGATATCAAGTGTTTATAAAGAAGCTGCAAAGTGAACAAAAGTAGCAATTTAGTAAAATACAGCTTCTGGTGCAGGCTGGAGGCTGTAAGAAGGCATTAAGTCCTGCCCAAAAGAATACTATGTCTACACACAACTTTCTGTGGAGTAGCTTCTCACAGATCTAATGCCTAGATGCATCAACCTTTTTAGGAAGTGCAAACGGTGCGATTCGCAAAAATCGGCCTTTTGCACTTCCTAAATTGGTTTCTCGGATGCATCAAGCATTTTCGGAAAATCGCTATTTTTTGCGAGTTCCAAAAATGCGATTGCTTTTAAGGAATCGCAAATTTGCGATTCCTTAAATGCAATGCATTATCCTCAAAACATTTGCGATTTTACAAATTGCAAATGCAAATTACCACGAAGTTGAACTTCGTGGTAATTTGCAAAAATGTTTAAAAACGCATAAAAATGCATTTTTTAAACTTCTAAGTTACAGACACACATGTCCTTAGGACATGTGTGTATGTAACTCACATGTAAAAGTGCATTTCATGGGTGCAGGGGGGGGTCCTTTGGACCCCCCTCTCCACCCTTGAAAGGCTTTGTTGCATTCCGATTTCAAATTGCGAATTCGCAATTCCCATTCATTCCTATGGGCATTTCAGCCCATAGGAATGAATGGGAATTGCGAATTCGCTATTTGAAACTCGCAATTTTATTGCGATTCGGTAAAAATTGCGATTTTTACCGAATCTCAATAAAATAGCGAAATTAATGATGCATTGCCATTTGCGATTCCTTATTTGCGATTCCTTATTTTTCGCAAATAAGGAATCGCAAATGACAACGTTGATGCATCTAGGGGTAAGTATTCTAGCAAGATTAAATAACAGAGGCTAAGATTGAAAAGGCATAAGAAGAAACAATTGCATTTTCAGCTGGGTTATAATAGAGAACATTTCTATCAGGCCTAGTGCCTTGAAGCACCTATCTAGGGAGGAAGAGCCCTCTAGGATCTTATGCTTAAATGAGATCTATAATGCAAGGAGTTGGGTATGGATGAAAAAGCATATGGCTAGCTAAGAATAATAAGAAGATTGAAAAGCTATCTCATTCAGGAAGGCATCAGCTGGTAGAGTAGGCCCAGGCAGTCCCAAATCAGATAGTTCAGTCGACTGGAGAACCGGCCAAAAGTCAGCTTGGAAAGTTCTGCCTTCTAATTGTGATGGTGGATCTTTTATACCTAAAATCACAGAACTAACACTGTCCTAACGTATTCTCTGACGCAGGTGGCTTGACCGCATTGTCCTAGGACAGTGGGGGCGGTCAGGTGTCCCAATGGTTGGTTGGCCATGCTTGACCACAGAACATAAACAAAGACTTCTTGTCCTGTACATTTCTAAAAATATATGTGCGAGCGGAACTTACGATAGGTACTGCTATTGCGAGAGGTTGCGGCTTTTACTTCGTGCAAGCAATGTTTCAAAATAATGTTTCAGTGGAAAGTCCCGATGTCTAAACTTCCTAAGATGTGTCAACCTGCACTAGCTGGGTCTTGTGTACGTGTGAGAGGGCGTTGGTCTTGAGACGGTGGAAAATTACTGTTTTTCGTTGTTTTTCAATGCACCAAAAATGCATGTTTAACATCAGTGTGGGCCTGGTGCATTTCGTTATCTTAAGATACGTCTTTTTGGCCTTTGCCCTAGGCCTATAACCCCAGGATTCAGGGGATTGGTGGGATTTACTTTGCTGTTCAAGCATAGCAAAAATAGAGGGTTTTTAAGCATTTTTCAGGTTTGCTCTGGTAGGGCCATATGTGGCACTTTCACTATCCAGACAGATACGAGGTTGGCTCTTTTTGGTGCTCAGATGTTAGAGTGTGATATTAACCCTTCATCAGCATTTTAAATGACAATGCCATTTATTTAATGATTCAGCTATTGGCATTGTAAATGACAATGCCATTTATTTATGATTTAAAAAAAAAAAATGGGCAATGCCAATAGCTCTACCTTTAATAATGCCGAGACCATTGCATTGTAAATGCTTGTTTTAGATGCTGCTCACATATTCAGGTTACAGTGAGCAGCGTCTAAACAAAGGGGTGCAGCCAACATTAAAGTGAAAGCACTTCTGTAGCGCAGCCACCACAGTGAAAGCGGCCCACGCGGGTTATTAAATAATTAAATAAGCGCAGCTGCTAAAGTGAAAGCGGACCTGCCGTATATTAATTCATTAAGTAAGCGCTACAGCTAAAGTGATAGCAGATCGCGCCGTATATTAAATAATTGAATAAGTGCGGCCACTATAGTTAAAGTGGACCGCCCTGTAATTTGAATAAATACATTACTTTAAAATGAAAGCGGGCAGCGTGCTGTGAGGTATTGAGTGGAATAGGGTAAGTGCAGTAAAGAAAATAGTGCTTAGCGACTTATAAAGCAGATCATGTAACACCAGCAAAGGTCCAGTCGTTATGTGAGGTAACAAATGCAGACACAGCAGTATTACGGAGGGACTATCAAGCCTAATAATGACTCAGAAGCCAGCGTTTACGAAGGACAATGACACAAGTCAATAAAAAATATGGTCGTGTACGGGCGGGGCTTAAAAGCCATACTCCACTCCTGCGTGCCTCGCAGCAGCGCATACGCTCCTAGGCTCGACCTACAAAGTGGCCCACATATGCAAATCAGGAAAGGTTTAAACTTGTAAAGACACGCTGTATAAGAGTTTGCAAGCCATGGGAGACGGCATGCATTTGTGCTTGCTGCAGGTAATGTTTGGAGTAATATCAGACAACAAAAAACAAAGGGATGGGTTGAGGGTCCGAGGGAATATTTAACGACCTCAGCACAGTTACATTCCCCCTAACAAGATATGGAATACATAAAGAGTAACTGTGGGTCTTGAAAGAAAAAAGTCTATGTGTGTGGATGACTATGTGTATGCTTCCAACTTAGGGCAAACCGTGTTGAAACCATCTCTAGAGGTATTTTAGTGAGATGTCACTGATGAATTGGGCGGCACAGGAAAAGTAACTGATGGATATTTTTCACACAGTGTAAATGTCCGGCTGTTTACCCTAAGTTGGAAGCATACACATAGTCATCCACACACACATCGACTTTTTTCTTTCAAGACCCACACTTAGTCTTTATGTAATATCAGACAAGTCAACAGTAAAAACCAGCCCACCAGACCATTAAGCAGACACACAAACAATCAGAACTACAACCTATACGCCGATCTGTGAGACCAGCCCTTTGGCCATTGACAGGTTGCCCAATAGGTCAGTTCGACCCTGGCTGTGGCTATTAGAGTCGCCTTGTAAACAAAGCACCCAGCAGTGTTTTCAGCACCCGGAAGAACATTGAAGACAGGAAGGGCTGAGAACGAAGCCTGTGACCTGGGGTACAGAGACAAAAAGAAGCCTCTGAGAGCAGGGATGGGCTTGTAGCTGAAGGGGAGGGGACAGCACACCCAGGGGCAGTTCTGGGACTGGCTGTGCCCCCAATGGTAGCCCTGCCATCTTCCATCAATGACAAGAATACACTCTCAACCAGCCACTATTCCATTTATTCAACTGCTCATCCATCAATTATTGTATTGATGCAATCACTCACTCATTCATCCCGCTGTTTACTCATTAACACAATCAGTTCAAACGTCCACAGAATCACAAAGTCACTCTTCATTTACAAAACAGCCAAGCCTGTTGGCTTTGCCTGTGCTTGTTCTCCTTAACGGTCTGTAAAACCACAGCCTTTGAGCCGTTGTAATTGAAAGTTTCCCTCTCACCCAACACTCACAGGTGTAAAGAGTTTCCTCTGAGGACAATGCATAGGAGCCTCTTGTTGAACACAGTAATAATCTCTCAGCAGGATGGATTACAGCCCTGGGCGTGTAATCCCCTGGCCCACGACAAGGGCAGTTCAGCTCCCAGGAGGTGTCATTGCCTGCTGGAATGAGCCACATTGAGGAAGTGAAACCAGCCCCTGCTAATGTTACTGCCTCTTTGAACAGTCAAAGCCACAGTGAATAAACACCCTCCAGTGGATCTGGGAGAGTTTTCAAAGGGGGGGGGGGCTGCTATCAATCTTACATCACTGAACTCACAGGGTTTCTGAAAACTCCAAGCTTCACACAAAGAACATGAGTCACAACTGAGCCACGCCCACCCAGCAGGAGAGTGGCCAGGGTGCAGTGTGTGTCCAGTGGTGCCTTTGGAAGCACGGTGTCGCAAATATTTTACTAAAGCATTAGGTGGTAGCCGCTGTCATTGCAGTCATCTTCCATTGAAACGGACACTAAATGTGCACAGACATACGGTCTCACGTGGTGCACGGTGGCAGCACTTTTCACAGAGTCTCACAATGTGACACTTTTTGAAAATACTCTTCACACAGTCTCACCACATGACACAAGGTGTCGGCACTCTTCACACGGCTTCATCATGTCACACACGGTATCTGCACTCTTCTCATGGTCTCAACACAAGACATACGGTGTCAGCACTCCTCACACGGTCTCATCATGTGACACATGGTGTCAGCACACTTCACTCAGTCTCGCCACAGGACAGACGGTGTCAGCACTGTTGATACAGTCTCACCATCTCACACAGAGTGTCAGCACTCTTCACTCAGTCTCACCACAGGACAGACAGTGTCAGCACTCCTCACACAGTCTCACCACATGGCACACCGTGTCAGCACTCTTCATTCGGTCTCACCACAGGACAGACGGTGTCAGCACTCCTCAGACGGTCTCAACATGTGACACATGATGTCAGCACACTTCACTCAGTCTCACCATCTCACACAGAGTGTCAGCACTCTTCACTCAGTCTCGCCACAGGACAGACGGTGTCAGCACTCTTCACTCAGTCTCACCACAGGACAGACGGTGTCAGCACTCTTCACTCAGTCTCACCACAGGACAGACGGAGTCAGCACTCTTCACTCAGTCTCATCACAGGACAGACGGTGTCAGCACTCCTCAGACGGTCTCATCATGTGACACACGGGGTCAGCACACTTCACTCAGTCTCACCATCTCACACAGAGTGTCAGCACTCTTCACTCAGTCTCACCACAGGATAGACGGAGTCAGCACTCTTCACTCAGTCTCGCCACAGGACAGACGGTGTCAGCACTCCTCAGACGGTCTCATCATGTGACACATGGTGTCAGCACTCTTCACTCAGTCTCACCATCTCACACAGAGTGTCAGCACTCTTCACTCAGTCTCACCACAGGACAAACGGTGTCAGTACTCTTCACTCAGTCTCACCACAGGACAGACGGTGTCAGCACTCTTCACTCAGTCTCACCACAGGACAGACGGTGTCAGCACTCTTCACTCAGTCTCACCACAGGACAGACGAAGTCAGCACTCTTCACTCAGTCTCGCCACAGGACAGACTGTCAGCACTCCTCAGATGGTCTCATCATGTGACACATGGTGTCAGCACTCTTCACTCAGTCACCTGCTGAAAAGCCTTTGCCACAAGGTGAGCAGTCAGGTGATCTGTGAACCCTTGCACAGGTTAGAAGTCCAGCTCATTGGTGGTGGCAGAGCACTGCAGAGATCCAATGAAGGTTGTAACACTCCCCAAACCATGTGGTGGGGCTTCTGGGGACTTTGTCCCTTCCTCCTTAGCTCTTCGCGAGGGCCCCCTCTTCCTTTTCCATATTATCACATGGTGGAAATTATGCCAAGGATGGGAGGTCTGCGCCTGCCATGCTGCATTAGCCCACAATACAGTTTTGAAACATGGAAGCCACAAGTTTCACTTTAGAGCTTGGTGGTAAGTCCAACAAGCATTGGCAAAGCCAATATACATTGGGGAGAGGAGTTGGCTTAGCGGCTAGGGCGGTCGACCTTTAATCTGGGGAACTGGTTTCGAGTCTCGGCAATGACACTAAACATCCTGTGATTCTGGACAAATCACTTAATTCTCCCTATACCTAACCAAAATGAATGTGTATTCTCATGTAATGCAACTGGTGCTCATGTAAAGCTCTCTGATACCCGATTCGGATCAAGTCGCGCAATGTAAAACTCTGTTAAGAAAACAAAAAAAAAACATTGTGTCTACAAGGGAGCGCTGTTGGCTTTGCTGATGCTTTTTGTATTGCTGATTGCATGGAAACCCACGAATCATGATCTAGGCACAAACATGGCAGACATTTTACAATGGGGTTTCTGTTAAAGAAAACCCTGTTTCAGATGGCCATTGCTGATTGCTGCACGCAAGTTTGGTGAGAGCAAATATAGGATGCACATATCCCGGTAGCACGCCAAAGCTGCTGGCCCGCATACAAATAAATAAGTGTGAATGACGGCTAAGGAGTGTGGTGGGAAAAGGGCCGGACTGGGACCCAAAACCGGCCATGGCAAAGTGTTTGGCTAGCCCTCAGGGGTTTGGGGGTGCGGTCGAGCTGTTTACCAGGGCCAGTTTCTGCCAATTTCCTTACAGGAGCCGATATTTCAGCTATGCTGCAAAATCGACCTTGTAACAAAATCGGCCGCCAGATACCCAAAACTGTCCCCCAACCCTGGCGGCCCACCGGGGAAATACCCGGCACCCGCTATGGCCAGTCCGGCCCTGGTTGGGAAGCTTTGGGGAGAGGATTAAAAAGAGTGGGGAACACAGAAACAAGCAAGGGAGAGAGTAAGCAAACACATGCGCTCCCACGGAGTGCGAAATACTAAATTAAAAGAGTCCCATCAAGTCGGCAGTGAAAGGTTACAACCAGTCCAATCAGAACACTGTGATCTAGAAATGCACCAGGGTAGAACACACACAAGAACAGGAAAGCAAGTCATCCAATGGAAAGCAGAGATAGACAAAAAGGCAATCCAAGCACACTCTGAATATAAGTATATATATTTGCAAAATAATTTGTGAACAGATAGTTGAAGCTGTTTGTCGCCGAGAATTTGAAATAAGAGGAATCGAAACTATCACATGTTGCAAGTTCTGCGGTAATACCATATTTGGTATTATCCCATGCTTTGTTAACAAATGTGGTAAATCAAGCAGATTTTATTTCTCTTCAGAACATCCAATAAAATAAGCAATATCACATAGAAATATCTCCACCAAAAAGTAGGTGGAAGATTATTGCTGCAGCATAAAATATTTACTTTAGGGGACTAAGCAACATGAACGATCAAGCTGGTTACCGCAAATAACACCAGAGCAGCTGCACAGATGGTGCCGTTTGGCTGATTCTCCTGTGCTGTATTGAAGCAGCAATGTCCCCTGAATGGTAAGAAGGCATGTACCCCTGCTCTGTGTGCCTGGCTGCATGTGAAACTGGTACACTGGTATCCTGATTAAATCGAGCATTCGAGACCTCTTGTATATACTTTAGTGTATACTTATATACTTTAGTATTTACTTATATGTGTATGCACTTTGCGGGCTCTGGAAATCAGCCCTAGGACTTTTCTGCTTCCGCTTAGGGACTTTCTTTTCTGTTCCTCTGCCTCTATTTAACTGTCTTGATAGAAAACGACCAGCAGAGGTCAGTAAAATACCAAAATCACTTTAGCATTCTCTAGATTCCAGTCCATAGAAATTGTCTTCCATGAGCACCCGTAGACAATATTATTTTTTTCAAATCTTGTATTTTCAGTGATATGGGCACCAAAGGCCCTGATTTTATAATAAAAACAGCTTTGGACTATACCATTCCCCACTGAAAGGCAATATTTCTCTCCATGTGTTCCCATACCTGGCGTGTCACGCAGTTTGGTGCTTACTTTCCCTCCATCTTAAAGAACAGTAGATGTTTCAGGACCCAGGCTGATATGCTGGATAGCTAAATACATATAAGGTTTCAAAGGCGGGACCGATTGCATTGCAAATGCTTGTTTTTCTTTTGGCCCCGGTGTCCCTCTAATAATATGTGTTTGGAGCAGTCTGGGTCTGTCCCTCAAGTGCTCGGTGCAGGACCTGTCCTGTGGCCTGGAGGGGTGTACCAAGCATGTCCTCACCGTAATGATTAGACCTCTGTTCATGCCCTGGGTGCATCACATGACACAGTAGTGGCTTGCATTTTTAATGTGTCTATGTGGACTGAGTTTGTAGCACAAGTATAATAGTAGAAGTGTGTGTGTGTTCATGTGTGTGTCTGTGCATGTGTGCACGAGTGTGTGTGTGTGTGTGTACGCCTTCATGGGTATAAGTCAGAAAACTAGACCTGTGACGCCTACATTGAATGGCCCTGGTTTCGCGCGGCGCAAGAAGGAGGATCAGCGCAGCTGCAGACACTGGAAGTGTTTTGCCCACATTCCTATGTCTGGAGGGTGGAGATCCAGCCACTGGAGTGAGGAGGATGGAGCTACAGCTCCCCTTAGACATGCAGAGAGGTCCTTGTTAGCAGAAGGCGGCTGCTGATGACTTCACCCTGAGCCCAGTCTTTAGTAAGTGATAGAGTTGAGGGTGGGACATTAGTTTCAGTTTTTTAAGGTGAGGAGGCATCTTGGCAGGACCAGCCCTTTGGTCTGTCTCTGATTACTGCTTCAGGAAGGCTGCGGACCAGCCCTTTGGTCTGTCTCTGATTACTGCTTCAGGAAGGCTGCGGACCAGCCCTTTGGTCTGTCTCTGATTACTGCTTCAGGAAGGCTGTGGACCAGTCCTTTGGTCTGTCTCTGATTATTGCTTCAGGAAGGCTGCGGCCAGCCCTTTGGTCTGTCTCTGATTACTGCTTCAGGAAGGCTGCGGCCAGCCCTTTGGTCTGTCTCTGATTACTGCTTCAGGAAGGCTGTGGACCAGTCCTTTGGTCTGTCTCTGATTATTGCTTCAGGAAGGCTGCGGCCAGCCCTTTGGTCTGTCTCTGATTACTGCTTCAGGAAGGCTGCGGCCAGCCCTTTGGTCTGTCTCTGATTACTGCTTCAGGAAGGCTGCGGCCAGCCCTTTGGTCTGTCTCTGATTACTGCTTCAGGAAGGCTGTGGACCAGCCCTTTGGTCTGTCTCTGATTACTGCTTCAGGAAGGCTGCGGACCAGCCCTTTGGTATGTCTCTGATTAATGCTTCAGGAATGCTGCGGACCAGCCCTTTGGTCTGTCTCTGATTACTGCTTCAGGAAGGCTGTGGACCAGTCCTTTGGTCTGTCTCTGATTATTGCTTCAGGAAGGCTGCGGCCAGCCCTTTGGTCTGTCTCTGATTACTGCTTCAGGAAGGCTGCGGCCAGCCCTTTGGTCTGTCTCTGATTACTGCTTCAGGAAGGCTGTGGACCAGCCCTTTGGTCTGTCTCTGATTACTGCTTCAGGAAGGCTGTGGACCAGCCCTTTGGTCTGTCTCTGATTACTGCTTCAGGAAGGCTGCGGCCAGCCCTTTGGTCTGTCTCTGATTACTGCTTCAGGAAGGCTGCGGCCAGCCCTTTGGTCTGTCTCTGATTACTGCTTCAGGAAGGCTGCGGCCAGCCCTTTGGTCTGTCTCTGATTACTGCTTCAGGAAGGCTGCGGACACCTCAGACTTCATTGTGCCCTGTAGGAGATATTCCTGCTTGGAGAGATCACCCAGTGCTACTTGCTGTGAGACCCTCACTTCACACAAATATTGAGCATGATGCTTCAGAAAAGAAGCAACCCAGGCTGACTCTGAAGCCTTAGACAGTGGTCCACATCCCTGATGAGTTCCTGAACCATCATCCTCAGAGAGCTGCTGGCATGGCCTCAGCAAGATAGGAGACACTGCTATGTGGGAGGAGCTGAGTCCATCCTGCTGGCCCTCAAACTGCTACAGAAACCTGCAAATAACCCTCAGGGCCCCTCCCCTGCTGGGTTCAGCCATTAAAACACTCTCCCCTGCATGGCACTGCTTTTTGCTAAGAAGGAGTATCAATGCATTGCACAGATATTTGTTTTGTTTAAATTTGTTATTGGGATTTTTACAGTGTTTAGTGCACATTAACATTCTAACATCATCACCTTGAATTGACACATAACTGCGATTAGGAACAGAGTGAGTATCCAATATATTTTACACGCGTTCCCTGCATTCCAGTCTTACAAACGATAAAAAGAATCAGGAGGATGCATGACAGCTGTGTGTTGAGTCTTATTTCTACAAGAATCCCATCTCTTGTTCCGAACCCATTGGTGTGGGTTTCTTATGCCCTGACTGAGGCCGTTTTTGCGTATATATGCAACTATATTTCACTCTCATTGTTTCCTTCCCTATGCTGTGGTGCCTGACTGCACCTGCATGTAATCCCATCTAACTATCATCAGTGTCTAAGCTGCCTATATGAAGTGGCTAACTGCCAACTATGGGGGTAAAGAGAAACTAGGGAAAGCGAATAGGAGCTATCTGTCCCTGCGTCTGTGTTATCGCTAATGGGGACGGTGTCTTAGTCTGTGAACCATTTGGCGGTTCGCGGGTGCAATGGTGCGCATGCAACGGGGAGAGTTACCGCACTCGTGGAAAGGACCCCCGTGCAAGGCGGGACAGCTCTCGGCCTGGCGTCTGCATGGTCGTGGGCCTAGTCAGAATGACCCTGATGCAGAATATCTACTTCTGCCGCTGCAGGGGACTGGGGTGGGGTCTGGGATTGGAAGAGTACCTGTGCTTCTGTTAGGGTTGTTTCGTGTGTAAATGCGTATAGCAATTGTGCCCATTCTATGGAAATGGGGTGTTTTCGAATGCCTTTCACTTCCTCGTCTCTCAGTATCTCTTCCTCCGCTTTGCCCCATTTTTGCACCACACCTATCCACGTCGCTTCCGGCGGTCCCGTTGGGGCGAGCCAGTGCATAGCTATTCCTCTTTTTGCTAAAAGAACGGCAAAGAGATATAAAGCGGTTCTGCGCTTTATTTTATTTTATTTATTTCACTTCTAAAGCGCTACAGCTACCCAACAAAGGGTTTCCCGGCGCTGATGATTCAGTGCATCGAGAAAATCAGGTTTTTAGATGTTAAACAGCCAGGTTTTTAAGGCCTTCCTGAATTTCAGGTGATTAGTTTCCTGCCTAAGGGTCAATGAAAGAGTGTTCCAGAGGGAGGGTCCGAGGTATGAAAAAGATTTGCCGCCCATTCTCGCCAGCCTGATTTTGGGGATCACAAATTGGTTGGCTGTAGCTGAACGAAGGGTGCGGGATGGACGGTAGGGCTGAATAAGGTTTTGTAGGTATTTGGGTGCCTTGTTGGTTGAAATCCTGTGCATAAGACATAAGGATTTAAATTTTACCCGATTCTCGATTTTCAGCCAGTGCAATTCGCGAATATACTTGGTGGTAGGTGTGGAGATGGGAATTTTCCACAACAATCTTGCGGCAGCATTTTGCACCGTCTGTAGTCGTCGGGTTATGGCCTTATTGGCCCCTAGATAAAGCACGTTGGCGTAATCGAGCCTGGAGGTTATCAAAGCATTGATGACCGATTTTTGGGTATTTTTGGGCAACATCCTCTCAGCCTCTCAGGCTGTCCAAACAGTCCGTATTCACAACAGTGGGCAAGCCACTCCCCCAAGCCACTCCCCCCTGCCCTGAGGCTCGATCTCGAGGAAGTTTGCTGAATGCTGACTGAAATCTCGCCGTGCGAGAAGGGCAGGCAGAAACAAATGGTAGTTATAAATAAATAACTACCATTTGTTTCTGCCTTCTTCTCGCACGGCGAGAAAACAGATGGGGCGGCGCCCAAACGCCCCCACGGTAAAACCGCCACTGCTCGACAGACGGAGTTAGTATGGACATGTTCCTACTAAACATAGCAGAGATACTGGAGCAACTAAGTTTCTCATAGGCAGCAGGCAGGGCCGGACTGGCAACAGAAACCGGCCCTGGAAAATTGCTTAACCGGCACCCCTGTGGGTGAGGGGGGAGTGCAGCCGAGCAGTTTGCGAGGGCCGGTTTCGGTGAATTTTGTTACAGGGGGCCAATATTGCCAACTCTCGGTAACAAAAACGGCCCCCCAGGGGACCAAAACCGGTCCCCAACTTAGTGGTCCACCCTGAAAATGCCCGGTGCCCACTATGGCCAGTCCGACCCTGGCAGCAGGCAAAGGGGAGCTGACGGTGGTCGGGGCACCACAAGCAGCGTGGAGGAGACAGCAAATACACATAGCCAAGGACAGCAGAATAGCTTGGGAAGAAGAGCTGCTCAAACAGTGTCCCTGGGATGCCTCATGGCAGGGGAGCTGGCGATGGTCCAGCAAGGGTCAGCTGTAGGCGGACATGGCCCTTGCAGCCCGGCGTAGGCTGGACAGCCACCCACGTAGGTTTCGGTAGCCTAGAAGTCGCTACTGCTAGACACCTGCAAAGGGGCAGTCGCGCAGGGCTCTGCCGGAAGTGCTGCAGTGATTAACTATGGATCAACAAAACCAGAACTGTTATAGTGAGCATGAAAGATATGATAGATGTGAAGTATTTGAATCAATGGATAGCAGATGACCATTATACAGTGATTCTCATGCCACGTGTTTATGTTTGAATAAACTGGGGCCGTTTTGAACTAATAATGGCTCCCCTGGTCTGTTTACTGAAAGGGGAGAGGGTGCATTTGGATTGCTAGGTGGGAACTGGTGGCGGCTCGCACGTCTGGGAAGGGTGAGACATCAGGATTCCAAGAGAGGTGAGAGGTCATGATATCTGTAGCCTGGAAGGGGAGGGCAGTGAGAGATGACAGTGAATGTACGTCACTGGGGTTTTAATGACTGGTGACATTTCCCAGCACATGTGCCACCCCAAAGAAGGCGTCATGGAAGAAGTAAGGCTTGTTTTAAGAAGGATCCGGAGTTACTAGAGGGACCTTCTGCTTCGCTTAAGGTCAGGGTGACCAGACGTCCCACTTTTCCCCAGACGGTTCCGTTTTTTCTGGAAGTGTCCCAGTGTACAGACACTTTCCTCCAAATTGAATAAATGTCCTGGTTTTTGGGTAGTGGCTGAGAAGAGCACAGAAATGTCCTGGTTTTTGAGCAGTGGCCGAGTACGCACTGGTGTTAAAAAGATGTGCGCATGCCATTTTATTAGACCCGGCTGCGTAATCTGTACATAACAATAAACATAAACAGGTAATAACTTCAAACCCCCACTCACACTCCCCTCTCATTCGTTTCACTCATTTCACCTCATCACAAACCCCTAGAACCTCCATACCATACTTTATTCCTGCCCCTCAATCACTTGTCATCCAGCCCGCTCCTTGCGTCCTTCCAGTCATGCCTCTATCCGCCATTCAAACTCCCCCCCAAGGGATGGGTGTGCCCGCTCCTGACCCCTTGTCCCTTCAAAATACCGCCTAAAGCAGCTCTGGCCTAAACTGGCAACGCTATAGACCGACCCAAAACCACACCTCCAATTGCTGGGTGGGTGGGAGGCCTTTCTTTTCTCCCTCCCGATGGTGCCAGGCGCAGGAAGAGGAAGTTCCCTTCCTCCCCCGCGCCTATATACCCACCCCCTAACTCCTCCCCTTCCCTTACCTGTCCTATCTCGCGCGAATGACCCCGGGGTAAGACTAGTCTGCGACTTTGCTTCCCCCGGGGCCCGGCATCGCGCAATAAACAGACCACGCAGTGGCAGCGTAAAAGGCCATTTTATTAGACCAGGCTGCGTAATCTGTACATAACAATAAACATAAGCAGGTAATAACTTCAAACCCCCACTCACACTCCCCTCTCATTCGTTTCACTCGTTTCACCTCATCACAAACCAACCCCTAGAAGCTCCATACCATACTTTATTCCTGCCCCTCAATCACTTGTCATCCAGCCCACTCCTTGCGTCCTTCCGGTCATGCCTCTATCTGCCATTCAAACTCCCCCCAAGGGATGGGTGTGCCCGCTCTTGACCCCCCTGTCCCTTCAAAGTACCGCCAACCAGGGAACCCCCTGTAGGGCGGTTCCCTGCCCCACCCCCCCTCTCAGGTCCGTCAGCCCGCACCAAGCACACCCGCACTCACTCCCTGCGACACCAGATAGCCTCATTCCATAACTTGCTCACCACATTTCTCATCTCCATCATGTAATAAGCATTCCCCAGCTGTGACAAGTGTACTCCGTCGTCCCTAAAAACTAAAGGTTCCTCGAGTCAAATCCCCCCATGTGCAATCACTTTGATGTCCTTGTCACCACAGTAAAGTCTCATTGCCCTGTTGAGCTTCCTTCGTGCCTTTACGATCGCCCCATGCTTCATAGCCCCTCTCCACACTTTCCTGGGGACCAACTCTGTCCAGGCAATGCAGGTCCCTTCAAGTCTAGCTTTCAACACCTCCAGGTCTTGTTGCATAAGCTGTAAAAGCGCCAAACCTGACAGCTGCACCAGGTCCTTTTCTCCCAGATGTATTATCAACAAATCAGGGCATCCCCTCTGTGGGATCATCTTCGCGAGCCAGGGCAGTAGTGCCCCCCATCACATGCCACCTTTGCCCCACCATTGTACCTCGTGCAAGTGTCCTCTCAGTCCCAGGTTACGGCCGTAAACCTGTTGATCCGCATATTTGGATGCCCAATGCACGAAGGAGTGCCCAACAATCCATGTCACCGTCTTACTGCCCGGTCCACCCACGCAACGCATGCTCACTTCTCACTACTGGAGATGTTACGGCGTGACGTAACTCCGGATGAGGTTGTTGTGGAAAGGAACATCCTTTAAGGAGAGACTCTTTCTCTTGGGATTTCCCTTCTCTTTCTACAACGCAGCAAGATGTCATTATGCCAGCCCTCAAGGCAACAGCATGTCCGAACCGCCAGCCTGGCCCTGCTCACAGGAGTCAGAGGCCACTGCCTGCACCAGTGTCAACTGTAGTCCTACTTCTATGTTTATGACCTGTCCTGGTTTTTTTGGGGGGGAATCTGGTCACCCTACCCAAGGGGTGTGTAATGAAGTCAGCACCCCATAAGCAGCAGTGGAGGGGGCGCGATCACAGGCAGTCTGGGGGGGAGGGGAGACATGGTGAGAGCAAGTCCTGAGCTGGAGTGGAAGAGGAGTGCACAAGGCTGTGAAAGTCTCAGACTGGACGTGTCTGGTGGCCCTCAGATGCTATCCCATATTTAGGTGACATGCAGTCCTACCTTCATTTTGAGTCCTCTAAGCACTTGAGGCGGTGGTGGTTCCTCGAGGCACCTCTCGGGTGCAAGGCTCGGCTCTCAGAGCACGCTGGCGGTGCCAGTTTACCAACAGGCTCTTCCGGCTCCAGTAATGGTATCTCGAGGTGTCTCTTCCACTTCCTGGAACAGGTCCCAGGTTTACTTCTTGGAATCCATTCTCTCTCAGCTTCTGAGGGCCATTATCACAGCTCAATGGACTCTGTGGCTTCCATTAGCCACCTCAAGAAGGGCACTATTGTCCGTGAAATATCAGCACACCTGGAACAAAAGTGTACAAAGACCACGTGCCTGAGCACCTTCTTGGAAGAGTAAGTACATACGCGCTCCCAGTCACCTGGCACCTCCTATCACTCCCGGCTCCATGCCAAGGAACTGTGTGATCTTGGACCGTTTTCATGTTCATGATTATAGGGCTCCTGGTTTTATGCTATTTATATTTTTGACATTTCCGTCTGTATTTATCCATATTATCCATATTTATTTTTTGTCAACTTTATCTGTATTTATCCATATCTATTATGGGTTTTGTGAAAAAAAGAAAGCTGAAACTGGTATATTTTCACGTTTATTTAACCAATAAATATGCAGTCACGCTTGAGTGCCTGCCAGGTTTCAGTGATATGAACATCCGAAGAAGATAAATCAATGCACTTCTATGAAAATATGCACATTTCAGTATCAGCCTGGTGCATATCTTCTGCTCTTTAACCCCTTCGGTGCTGATGACGGCTCCCAGCCGTCATGACCACGCGTGCAATCGGAATGTGCCGCACAGGAGCGGGATTCCGGCCGCGGGTAAGGGGTTAAGCCTCTTCACTAAAAATTCCTTTTTTTTATAACCCTCTTACCTTTCTATCCACACAGTTATAGGTCTGGCAGTCATGGCAAAGTGTATTTAAAATCACTCAAAAAGCACCCAATTTCCATTTTTTGCCACATTTAAAAATAAATACAGACAGGAAAATAAGTGGTTTTCTGTCTGTATTTTTCTGTAAAAATCTGTAAAAATGGAAAACAGGGAGCCTTCTTCATGAACAAGCCATGGCCGCCGGCGCTTTGTACCTGGTCACCCAAGGATGACCTTGGTGTGTTCGTGAAGGTGAGAAGTACAGTAATTAAGAGGTTTGAAAGGCCTCGGGGGTCCAGTTACACCCTGACCATGATGCTCTGTGTGTACCCCATCATTGACGTCACAGTGACAACCAGGCACCATCACAGGTGGAGGGTGGGGGTGGAGGGGGAAGGGGGGCTGGTGTCTCCAGCCAGCCCGGACACAGGGTTCAAAGGACGTGTGAGGGGTGCGTCCACTCAGGGTCAGTGCAGCACAATCATAGCAAAGATCCGATGGTCCAGGCTGGTCACCATGGATTTAACCCCTTGGGCGCGGCCGCAATTCTGCGCCAATGCGGCAGAATCGCGAGTGGGCGGGTTTATGACGGCCCCAGCTGTCATCAGCACACGCCCACCGTAGTGCATGCCGGCTGGGGGCCGTCATCAGCATCGAAGGGGTTAATAAAATGTCAAAATATTCCCTGAGGTCAAACAGATTTGAAAGAGGCCTCTCGGGATCAAGGGTTCCTCGAAGTGTGGTCAAAGTTTGAAAAACATTCAAGTACAGCCTGAGGAGAAAGAGGAAAAGCATTGGCAAAACCAACAGATAAGAAATTGGATGACAACGTTTGTCTTTGTCAATGTTTGTGAAATGTGTTTGTGAAACAGAATAAGACTGTTTTCTGTGTGTTAGTGGACACTGTGCAAGCGCAGGACGCTGTCACTCAGAGAGGTAAGTCAGTGACTGAAGTGAAGTGAGTGCCATATGCTGTATGCTGTGGAGGGTGGAGTAAAGTGAATGACACAATGAAAGGCCAGTGAATGAACACAGCTGGCTGGTAGCCCCTATATGTATTTTAAATGAATAATGTTTTTAAATTCAAAAGACTTTGGCGAATGACAGACCTAAAAATGGCCTCGACGACACTGCAATATGTTCGAGGACAGAAAAGTATTGCAAAAAACAACTACTCTTGGCAATTGTCTAATAAATCTAGATGTGCACTACTTCTGCAAACAATCGAACCATAATACTTCACCAGTCTTGAAAAAGAAAAAAACAAGGATTGTGTATATATAAAAAATATTTTTTAATTAATTAAAACATCATCAGAATGTACATCGCATGATTTTCTACAATTATAAAAAAACAATACATCAATCAGTGATCCAAATTATTAAAAATACATCAAAGAGAGACGAAAACAGATATGAGAATTTGTAATTAGCGGTCGTTATTCCAGAACGAATAGTATTGATTGTAAAAAAAATGATGTTGTCAATACTGTCATTGATTCTGTTGGAATGACCACTGCTAATGACAAATTCTTATGTCTGTTTTTATCTCTCTTTGATGTCTTTTTACTATTTTTTGGGGCCTCTGGTGCAGAAAATGATGATATGCTAAACATCTGGTCCATGAGTGTCAACAGCTCCAGCTCCTTATCTGAAAAAAGTGCTTTCTGCTTGCTGCTGCAATGTTCTTATCCCCTTCATCTTTGGACATGGTGTTGTTTGGAAATTTGATTTTCACTGCCAGTATTCACGCTGGGGCACACCTCCCGTCCAGCAACTTTGTAGGCTTGTGAGTTGTGGCCACACCCTGGGGCATATTCTCAAGGACTTATCGCCGAGTTAGTGGCACTTTGTGGCAGCCAAAGTGGCGATAGATTTATTGCCCCATTCACAAGCTGGTGCTAACAGGAGATATCGCCAATTTTCCTGCGATAGCAGCCGCAAAAAACATCGCCACAGATGACACCGGCAAGTAACGCTAATGATATGAGTAGACGTCCCCTCGCAAAAAGCAGCAACAACACCACATCACAACATTGTCAATGACTAGCCAGATCTGCAATAAGATCACAAAACATGCAATAAGGCGCGTTAGCAGCCAGGAATTAACACCAGCTTTTTTCTGGTATTAAGTCGGACGATAACCTGCGCCAGAAATGGAAGCCCAGCCCTCACCCACACCAGAAGAACAACAGATGCCATGGATCATGCAGCTCAGACACCCAAGAGGGCCACAACACCCATCGCCATCCCCCTCCCCGTACGAAATCATGAACAAAATAATTTGCCCGATGTCACTTTATTTATTTATTTATTTATTTATTTATTTATAGTGTTTTGTATAGCGCGAACAAGACCCGTGGGTATCAGAGCGCTTAACAAGGAAAAGAATTACATATAGGCATTATAATAGCAGTACTGACAGCAAGAGAATAATGAGGTAGAAAGCGATATACTGTATGGAAGAGACTGAATAAATATATTCAAAATGACTGTGCAATTAGCATTAGGCATTAATTGTCACACAATTACAATAATTAATCATTCATGTGTGGTCAGAAAAAGGAGAATCATTCATTCATCTTTGAATTTCCAAACAATTTTATTCAAATTAAACTCAAAACAACTATTTGGAGGAGTCATGGCAGGTCTTCTCTGGACAATCGGCAAGTCACAGCCTGCAAAACAAAATTCAAGATAAGAAGGTGTGTCATGCGCTCATCAAAGGACAGTGAGAGAGAGAGTGTGAAAGGAGGAGAGGGAGAGAGAGAAAGAGATAGAGAGAGAGAGAGAGAGAAACAGAGGGAGAGGGGGAGAGAGAGTGCCGACACTGCGGAACCAGGCCTCACTGCTCACCTGTTGCCACCGGTGTGTCACCAACCATGTGCCGGTATACACTACAGTCCACCAGGTCCTTTATCTGAAACAGAGTCCAGATTTATGAAAGGCAGAGTTAATATAATTGGACACACCATCATAGCTTGCCGGCCCCTGCGCACACAGGCTGCTGCACCCCAGCCCCTCCCGCTGCCCAGCGGAGACTGCCCGCCCCTTCGTACCCAGGCCTCACTGCTCACCTTCTGCCACCAGCGTATTTACAAGAGGGCCCACCACGTGCTGGTGCAAGCTCCAAGCCTAGGGGCCGCGACCTTGGCAGCCTCCACATCATGCAGCCCTGTACCACAGGCCACAGGGTCACACACTTGATTCTGGGTCTGGGTCTTGATTGCGCAATGGAAGAGATCATATCAGTGCACACAGCATCATTGAGGCTGCACACCTGCTCAGCTCTTTAGGTGCCACTAACGCTGTAAACCGCAAGGCAACGCTGGGTGGCAGTAGGCCCGCGCTGCCCGCTGGCTCAGACCCACACTGTGTCCCAGCAGGGCTCACACAAATCCTTACCAGTCCGGACTGCCAGCATCATCGCAGGCTGCACACCCGCACAGCACTTAAGGTGCCCCTACCTCAGTGCACCAAAAGTCACCGTCCTGTGGCAGTGCCACCAACTCTGTGCAAAACGTACTCCTTTGTATTTTACTGTCCAGCTGCGTCTGCTTGGAAAATTCCATGGTGGTCGTGCTTTCATTGGTTTCGAAGTGTACATAATGTATCGTTAGGCCTGCTGATGTCAGTCCCTCCGCAGCTCTCCTAAGTGATTGGGCAGACTGGGATCCACTCTGAGTGTACCTGAATAAATAGATATTGGTTTGTATTCTCCACTGTCTGACCAACTCTTCATTTGGTATGGAAGGCTGAGAGGTGGTTGTGAGTGACCCGGGTGACCCTATTTGGGCCATTTCCATCAATAGTGTCATCATTCTACCAAGTTGTTGTGTGGTGAAAATCTGCACATGCACATGATGCCTTCTTTGTGGCCTGTGTGCCCGAGCAGAGCAGTCTACCAGGAGCAGGCACACCCTCTGCCCAGTGAGCCTATTACACAGAGCCCTTTGGTTCTTGCAAATGGAATGTAAAGTTTGAATTACAGACTGACAGAAACATGAGCCAGGGGACCTTGTTTGGAGCTGTATCTATTGCACAGACTACAATAAGGTGAAACAACAGTACAGAAACAACTTAGGGGCATATTTATGTCAAAGTATCGCAGCTCAACAAGTCCCCTTGCCTTGCTGTGTTACATGGAAAGGGCAGGAATGCGCTGTATTTATCTCAATAGCGTGCGCCGCTGCCCTTTTCCCCAGTATTGGCTCACAATGGGTTGCCTCGCGCCAACGGAGGCCCCCTTGCACTGTGGTGTAAGGGTGCCCCCGTTGCAGGCAGGATTGTTTTTGTCCAGGAAGGTGCACTTTCCTGCAAAACTATAATCCTGAGAGGTGTATTGCTCTTTCTATGTGCGCTGTAGAATGCCGCACACATAGAAAGAGGAAGTAACAAAGACAAATAAAGATATTTCTCCTCGATACACCTCTCCTGGGAAGGCGCAGGCTCTTGACTCATTCCCCGGTCGACCAGTAATGATAAATCTGGGAATGCATCGAAATCCGTGGGGGTCGTTTCGGAACCCCCACGCAACGCTCATGGAACACCTCCCTGAGGCAGAGGAGCCCGATGCAGCGATTCGCGTTGCCTTACTCCTGATTTATAAAGCAACTCCAGGCCACGCAACGTGAACTTGCGCAGCTTCATGAATAGCGCTGTGGGTTTGCATCGCGCATGGACCAAGTTGCATGGAGCAAAAGCAAATCAAACCCTCAATACATATGCCCTTATTGTTGCATTTCTGAACCCTGAATGCGTCGCTCTGAAACGAGTCGCCCTCAGAAGCGATGTGACTCTCAGACAGATGATGTGACGTCATATCATGAGTCAAGGGCCTGGTAAATACCTGGAGACACCTGTGTGATGTTGTCACTGTAATACCAAAGAGAGGACCACAACAAAGGCTGCTTCTCTTCAATACCTCTAAAGTTATCAACAACTTCACATAACTGGTGGCACAGCAGATCACCAGGAGCCGCAATGAACAAGACTGCTGTGCTCTGGGCCGGAGCATCTTGTGATAACAGATCCATTCCAAAACTCATGACCTGGCAAAAGCTCTCCATCTGTCCATATGGCTACTTCCTTGAACTTGAGTGCTGCAACAGTAAGAACAAGTGCCAAACACCTAGAATTTCAGAGGACGCTGAAATGGATTCCTCCCATCCTTATGATCACAGTTGAACCAAAAATATAGATTTGTGTGGCCGCCACTCTTCCTACACTCACTGGGACACCTTATGTTTATCTGCAGCGGCATTTGCTACAACATGATTAAAGCCTGTCTTGGAATCTCAGGTAGTGCACCCAACATCTTTCATGTTGGCCAAACTACATGGTGAGCAAAAAAACAATGGATTTAGGCCCAGATCTCTGTACTGGGGTGAATGTATGACATTGTTCTGCATTCTGCCCATCAACTGTTGTTTTTGCAATTGTCACCCCGACTGGGACGGCTATGCCCGGACGTGAGTCCCGTGCTCTCCACACCACTGGAGTCAAGCTATCCAGGCTGATGAGGGCTGAAAACCCGAAACCGGTCCTAGGATGCTTGTTTCCAGTCCAGGGAGGACCTGGCTTGGCAGTTCGGGCTGGACTGTTCCCATGAGGCACAGGGTCAAGACTGATTTGCATATGGCTGGGTTCAAACTGGAATGGCATGGTGAGCAAAAAAAACGATTGATTTAGGCCCAGATCTCTGTACTGGGGTCAATGTATGACATTGTTCTGCATTCTGTCCATCAACTGTTGTTTTTGCAAACTACATCCAACACCCGCAAACTGTGGCAGCACGCCAAGGAGTCTGGTGTAACTCAGTTTGGTCTATGGACTCATCAGCATATTGATCACAATATACATTCTATAATACAATACAGAATCTCCTCTACCTATTGTCTAAGGACAAGTTCAGTGAAGTGAGGAGGGCCTCGCACAGTGCCTAAACCTGCAAGGATGTGGACCTCGGGGAAAGAGGATGTCCTGGGTCCAGCAAGGGAGCAGAGGTGGGAACCTGATCCAACCCTACCTGTTCTTCCTGTAAAAGATAAGACTTGACATGAATCCCATTCTTTCGGGTGTATGTACACTAACCCTGAGCCATGAACTCCGCTCCACTGGCGGAGTTTGCGGATTTTTGCACACTCAGCGTTCCGCTGAGAACGTGAAGTTCCTGCAAAACCTCTGACTCCGGAGTGGAGCGGAGTTCAGCCCAGCACCCTCCCACCCCCCCTCATTCAATATGTATCAAATAAAAATAACAATTAAGGTAAATAAAAGTGCACTTACCTTTATTGCGGCCTCTCCGGGCTGCCCTCCTCTTCCTTACCATAATCCCCTACGTCAGATGTACAACATGGTAAGACTGTGCATGCGTGCGCATAGACGTAGGGGATTACGGGGAAAAGGAGGAGGGCAGACCGGATACGCTGCGATAAAGGTAAGTACAGTTTTATTTACCTTAATTGTAATTTTTATTTGATACATATTGATGGAGGGGGCGGGGGCGGAGCGGAGCTCCACTGAGTTTTTGCCTAAGTCCGTAGAGCTCCTCGTAGAGCAACTCTGCCTGCTCCTCCTCCGGGTAATGTACACTCATCTGCACCTGGGAGGTGCCCCCTCTGACTCTACAACCGCCTCCTACGTGGAGATCCTTCCTTCAGGTAGCTCCCCTCCGCTAAAGGAAGCTCCCATCAACTCTGGAGCCAAGTTGCAGAAGGCGGTGTCTCTTGCCATGCCCTCCCCCACAAGGTCCTTCATCAGCATCTTGAAATTCTACCTCCACTGGTGGAGAGAGCATGATGACATCACTGTCCTCCGCTCTTCTCCAACTTGTAATGAGGTTACTGGAGTCAGGTAACAAAGTCCACAGTTCTGTGGGTGACTGACTCTGCGCCAACAGCTGCTGGTGCTAGGTAAATGGCAAAAATAGTGAACAACATTCACATTTGTATATTTTGTTTATGTAATTTTGCATAATAACCTGACAGACAAAAACAATGAAAAGAACATATCATTTAGGGCCTGATTCACAAAGGTATTTTACACTTTTGAATAATTTACACTTACGCTTTTCTGTAACCTCACTACTTTTGGCTATTCACAAAACCGAAGTGTAAAGTTACTGAAAAGTGTAAGACTAAATTGCATGTGTAAATTACTCAAAATTTTGATTTTTCTTTTTTAATAGCCTTGCAGTTTATGAATAACCCCAGGCCCATATATTTAGTAGAAACAGGTAAGTTACTCATTTGCAGCAAATTTACACTCGGATTTTCTAAATGGCCAAAAAGTAGTAACTTGGTTAATAGTCTAAATTATATTCTTATGTGTTATTTTTTATTTATTCTTGTACCATTACCTTTCTAAAGCTCCCCAATGCTTCCCCATGTTGACTTCTCCCCCTGCTCCTTCATTGCAACCTACACCCCATCATGGCTCTCTTTTGAGGGGGAAGGGCGGCTTTTGTCCTGAATTTTAGCCTTTGTGCTAAAGACCCAGGAGCATATTATCAAAGACTGGTGTTAAAATTATCACTGTTTTATCGGCAGGAAACTGCAGATAAAACGGCGATAATGGGCTTGATAATACACCCTTGTTAATTCCCATAGAAGCCCAGGTTAACACCAGAACATGTGCTTCTATGGGTATTAACAAGAGCGTATTATCAAGCCCATTATCGCCGTTTTATCAGTAGTTTCCCGGCGATAAAATGGCGATAATTTCAACACCGATTCTTGATAATATGCCCCCCAGCTTTAATGCCTCGGCTGAAGTGGAAGGTTTCCTATGCTGTGACCCAGAGGGATGGACAGACAAACAAACAAGAAACAGACCTTCTAGTCAGTGTGCCGGTTGTCTGAAAAGAAATGGAGGGGAATATTAACAAGGGTCTTATCTCCACTTTTTTGGCTTTAAAAGTCAAAAAAGCAGAGATAATATTATCGCCATATCTACAAGGGGATGCTAACATGCATTAGCGCATGTCAGCAGCCTTTTCCCCGACGCCTCACGCTACATCTCTAATAAGATGCAAAGTGGGCGTCACTGGGCGTACGCCACACAGGCCGACTTGTAAAATATCGGTAAGTGCACATCGCGATATTTACAAGGCGGCCCACAGCCTTTTAGCAGACGTTAGTTTTTGGCGAAAACCGCGGTTTTCGCCAAAAACTAACATCTGCTAAAATCCTGACTAATGTATGTGTAACATGGGAGGTGGATTATTGTGTCACGACCACAGGGTCGTATCCTCAAGCATATTGCTGTTTTGCAGGGAACATTGCTGAAAAACCAGCGATGTTCCCTGCAAAACGTTGATTTTCCCGCTAGCGCTAGAATTCATATCGCCATTGCGCTAGCATTGTTAATACAGCGCAAGCATGGCAATAAATTCCAGCGATAGGCGGCGTTAACAAAATCCACGCTAAGCGCGGTCAGCGGTAATTAACGCTGACTCTTGTTGATGTGCCCCTTAGATCTGCGCAGTTGGTTGATCTGTAATGTAAAGGCTGCTTGGGAGCCAGTAGAGGAGGCGTTAATTGAAGGAGACACTTTAACCTTCCTGAAGACAAAGATTTCTTCTTCTTGAGAGGTATTGTAAGGGTGCTCCAAGCTGAGTTGTGGAGTGCGTGCTTTTGATGGACAGCTGTGAAGCTGTTTCCACAGGTGCAACCTCCATTGTAATAAAATGTTCACCTTGAGTACACTTTTATGATTTTAACCTTACATTTATGTCCACATATTTTGTGGCAGCCTGTCGCATACTGTGTGTCATGCAAATTTAAAATAATGACTTTCACATTGACAGTGCTTTCTGTGTTGGGCAGGGACCACCGAGCACTAAAAAATGCACTATTTCCTGGTGAAACAAACAGAGTTAAGTTCTATGAGCTTCTGGTTGCACACACATTCAAATGCGGTAATCACATTTCCAAACAAAGGTTTCATAACATATAATAGTGTATTTCCCACTGATTATTTTACTTTTAATTTAAGGTATGTATTATTTTATATGCTGTTACCTGATGGTGAAAGATCAAAAAACAGTCACAGAATATTTTGAGCCTCCTTTATGAGGCCTTGCGTCAGTTTTGCGCTTCTGATGAGTCACTTTTTGTGACGCATCGGCAGCGTAAAACATGCCTCCTGTTGCGCACTATTTACAAAGTGATGCATTGAAGCAGATGCGTCACTTTATACCTGTGTCAGGTATAATGTATGCAGGGGGGGGCGTTCCCCTGCAAAAAAGCCTCGTAGAAGTGACGCAGTGAAATCTATGAGATTTCACTGTGTCACTTCTAGGACGCCATTGCGTCAAAATCTTGCGCCTGCCTCACAGCAGGCGTAAGACTGACGCAGGCCCTTTCACATGGGGCTTGCCCCATGTGAAAGGACACATTGCTGGAGTTGCGTCACTTTTGTGACACACTCCAGCAATGCGTCACTTTTGCGCTTACAGATACGTCAGAAATACTGACGTATCTGTAACTCCTTGCGACATGATACATCATACATTAAATATGACGCATCCAGTATGTTGCAAGGAGTGCGCACTGAGAAGTGACGCATCGCTGCTTTCATGCAGCAATGCGTATTTTCTCATAAATTAGGCCCTTTGTTTTTTTTAGCTCCGCCTTTGATTTTTCCTCCATGCTGACTGACCACATCCCCACTGTACTCAGGATCCCAGTATCCATACTTTTTTTTAATGCGCTTCAGCCATGATGTTAGCATATGTTGTCTCGCAGACCCTCAACTTCACTATGTACCTTTTTTTTGGACATTGTGTCAAATTAACCTGTAATCTGTATTTACTTAACACAGTGTTCTATTCATCTGACAGAATCTTGCAAAAATGCTCTCCTGTGGTGCAAAAAGGGATTGAAGCCGAAAGAAATATATCGTATAGTGAGCTCCCTGATAAAACCTTCCCTGTCCATCGTAGATAATGGTAGTTCCCCTTCTAAATGCGATGAGCTGGTTGATTTCTTTTTTCAGAAAGTTAATAAAATCTACCTCTCTTTTCCCGATCCAGCTACTGACTCACTCCCACAATACTCGGACTCAGCACGGGACATGGTAACTCCCTTTCACAACAAGCTGGAGTCCTTTCCATTGCTGAATTTGGAAACACTGGAGTCTCTGGCACAAAAAATAAAATCCGGCTCACCGCGTGACCCTGCTCCTCCGGCCTCGCTGGGGTTGGCCAGTAAAACCATCTTCCCTACTCTTCTGGAATTATTGAACTCCTCCATTTCGAGTGGGATGGTACCTGCGACATGGAAGCATGCAATGGTACGGGCCTTGTTAAAAAAACCTTCCCTCGACCCAGCTAATCCTAGCAACTATCGCCCGATTTCTCTGCTCCCATGGGCATCAAAGATCCTGGAAAAGTACGTCAATACCATTCTGACGAAGTTTTTCGAGGAAAACCACCTCCTCGATGCTTCCCAGACGGGCTTTCGCCCAAAACATGGGACAGAGACCGCCCTATTGGCTGTGACTGAGGAGGCGAGACGGATCTTGGATCGTGGGGGATCAGTGGCAGTGATCCTCCTCGATCTGAGTGCCGCGTTCGACACGGTACATCATAAAATTCTGTTGAACCGTCTCGCCGACCTAGGAGTGTCCGGAGAAGCCCTGGTTTGGTTTGAGTCTTTTCTATCGGACAGAACCTTCCAGGTCTTTGACGGCACATCTATGTCATCAGACAAGGCTCTGGGGTGTGGAGTTCCGCAGGGGTCATCCTTGAGCCCCACGCTCTTCAACGCATATATGAGGCCGCTGGCTGGGATTGTTCGTCCGCATGGGATTAACATCATCTCCTATGCGGACGACACCCAGCTGGTGGTCTCCCTTACACAGAAGAGTGGCCTCCAATCACCGCCCAATCTAGCGGCGTGTATGGAGGAAGTTAGGAGCTGGATGATGAGCTCATGCCTGAAGCTCAACGACGATAAGACCGAGCTCATGCTCCTGGGCCCGGCAGCCCCCTCTACCATGGAGCTGCTTTGGCCCGCGAGCATGGGGGCGGCCCCTGCCCCCAGAGACAACATCAAAAGTCTGGGGGTATGGTTGGATAAGTCGTTGAGCCTCAATACACAGGCCACCAAGGTGTCAGCCACATGTTTTGGTCTCCTTAGGGTGATAAAAAAAATTCTTCCCCTTCTTCCATTTGAGGCCAGACAAATAATCATACAGGGCCTTGTCCAATCTCGTCTGGATTTTAATAATGCCCTCTATCTCGGGGCACCAGACTACACCTTTAAAAAACTCCAGCGCACTCAAAATTGTGCTGCCCGTGCGCTACTGAGAGTCCCACGAAGAACTTCAATAAAAAATGGCCTAAGAACGCTACACTGGTTGCCTATCAGGGACAGAGTGAAGTTCAAAGCGTTGTGCATTGCTCATCAGACCCTTTGGGAAACTGGTCCAGAAATCAACCGCTCCCTGATTTCCCCCTACTTGCCCAACAAGGTGCTTCGATCTTCGACTGCATCACTGGCCAAAATTCCTAGAATCTTTAGAGCCAGAGCAGGTGGACGTTCGTTCTCGTACAATGTGTCAAAATTGTGGAACACCCTCCCTCTGCAGTTGAGATGCAATTCCAACCTAACTAGCTTCCGGAAGCATCTTAAAACTTTTCTATTTTAGCTACCACAAACTACTCCTGTTCCTCTGAAGGTATTTCTGTGTAGTCACAGCGCCTGGACGCCTCAGGGCAACTGTAGCGCTTTATAAATTTTATTTTCATTTCATTGATAAAAAGAAAGTAATCTAGGGGCATATTATCAAGGACTGGTGTTAAAATTATCGCCGTTTTATCGGCAGAAAACTGCAGATAAAATGGCGATAATGGGCTTGATAATAGGCCCTTGTGAATTCCCATAGAAGCCCAGGTTCTGGTGTTAACATGGACTTCTATGGGAATTAATAAGGTCGTATTATCAAGCTCATTATCGCTGCTTTTACAGCAGTTTCCTGCCGCTAAAGCGGTGATAATTTTATCGCTTTTTCTTGATAATATGCCCCCTAGTCACTAGTTTGACCAGGAAACCATGGTTCAAATCCCAGCTAAACCACAAGGCAAATTGTGTGATTTACGTCAAATCAAGTTATTTCATGTAGTGTCGTTGCAAAGTGCCCTTGCACGCCCCAAGTCTGGGAGGTCACCTCATATCGAATATTCTCTGTGCGGATGACCTGTTGAGTCAAACTCGAGTGGGGCTGCAAAGACTAATTAACAAGCTCTTCAGGTACACAACAGACAATATCACTAAGACGAAAGGGATGTTGCTCAGGAACGCATCACTGGTCAGGGTTGGTGGCGGCTTCATGGACAGCCAGCCTATAGAAGAAGTAACCTCCTATAAATACCTGGGAGTTAACCTAGACTCACGGGCCTCCTTTGCCCCCCAGAAAGAAATAATCAAGGAAAAAGCCCTTACTTTGAACTTCCCAGTTATAGCCCTTTCAAAAAACTGTGCTTCCAAGCTCACCTGGACCGACCACCACTGCATCCACTCCACCTTCCAGAAACCCGTCACTCAAGCCAAGAAATACTTTATTCGGTTCAATTTTCAAAACCATAAAAGTACAAGACACACATAAAAAAATGATCCAAGGATCGCAATACATCATTAAAAGAAAAAAAGGCAAGCATTAATAAAAACATTACAGAGTAAAAAACTAGATTCAGTTATACAATAGGCAAAGTTAGTAATGGCTATTCTACATCCAATTGATCTTATTACCCAGTCTCACTGCAATGGTTAGAAATTTGGCCACATTATAAATTTCCCAGATATCAGTTAATATCTGAAGGTATAATAAAGCTGGTTTAACCTGCCTGAACCCTCTCCCCTTTAACAGGGGAATGATGAATTTTTTCCTAATGGTTTTAAAGTGGGTACAAAAGAACAGGTAATGGGCGGTATCCATAATTGAGTAGCCATCACAGTTACAGATGTTCAATTCCGAGTCCCTGGTCCAGCCAGGGCGGCCGGTAATTAACAAATGGACTTTATTCAATCGGAACTTAGTCAGAAGGTACCTATGACTTGGGTTATTGACGACCTTCAAATAAAGTTCCGGCTCATGATCTGAAGCGACAATCAGTTGATGAGACCTGACAGAGGGTTTTATCAGCTCCCTGTTTTCTCTGTCCATTCCACTATACAACAGAAAAGTGTTCTTAGTCCACTTCAAATCAGCCTTCACGAGGGCGGAAGGATTATGGAACAGTTCAGGCCTTCCCAGCTTAGCACACAATTGTTCAACATATTTCAGCCAGGGGATCTTATTCCAGTGATCTAATTTTAGGCAGTCCTTCAGGATTTCATGATTGACTTCAAGCTCTGGATTGAGACACACAGATATCCATTTCAGAAGGGGAGCCATAGAAACTCGATCTTCCAAAAAATCCACCCCACATTCCTGGTGTACAATAAAACTTGCCGTGGATTTTGGTAAGGAAAGAATGGATTTTAAAAAGTTATCTTCAATCACTTGGAGAAATTTAACAGGCCTGAAGCCCCACAGATCTGCGCCATACATAGCAATAGCTATGCATTTAGCAGCATACACTTTTAGGACTGCCTCTAGGGGCTTCACCCCATGTTTACGTGAGAAACCCAGGACTGCAGATATGGAACGTGCCAAAACCTTTTTTTTCTCCAGCATTTGCGGGAGCCATGTGGAACAGTCGTCAAACACTACACCCAGATAAGGGAATCTGGAAACTCTTGATAATTTGTGGCCATTACAGTGTAAAGTCATGACATTTTTTTTGGCCTTAGCATGGTGGCCTACCACCATTGCATGGGATTTGCCAAAATTGACGCTTAAATCTAGTTTTATCATGAAATTATAAAAAGAGTTCAACAGACTTTGCAGACCCACTGCAGTTCTAGCTATAAGAGCCGCATCGTCTGCGTACAGTAATGCGGGCAATGTGTATTTCCCTGCCCTAGGTATATCTTTACATGCAGTGCCCAGTATTCCACCCAGATCGTTAATATATAGTGTGAAGAGCAGGGGAGCAAGAATGCAGCCCTGCCTAACACCGTTGATGATAATAATTTTCCCTGTGCAATTCCCTTTTCTGTCGTAACGGACAGTAGCGGTGAGGTCTTTATGGAGGTCAGCTAGGAAATACACAATGTTTGGATCAATGCCTATACTAAGGAGCTGGCCCCACAACTTGGATCTGTTAACTCGGTCAAAAGCCGAGGACAGATCCATGAAGGCAATGTACAGGGATCCATGCTTTGCTTTAGTGTATTTGCCTATCAGCAATTGTAAATTTAAACTCTGATCAATGGTGCTCCTTCCCTTTCTAAAACCATACTGAAGGGGGGAGAGGGTGTTAGTCTCCTCTAACCATTCAGTAAGTTTGCTGAGAACCACTCTCCCTATGACCTTGACCGCAGAATCTATTAGGGATATAGGGCGATAATTTCCGGGTTCCCCCCTGTCTCCTTTTTTAAAAATGGGGACAATTACTGATTGGGTCCATGATTCAGGAATACCTGTTTTAAAAATGCTGTTGAAAACTCTAGCTAAAATTTTGGACCAGAATAAAATATCCACTTTAAAAAGATCGGCTGGAACCCCGTCCGGCCCGGGAGCTTTGTTACTAGTCATTTTTTCAATGGCTAAGGCCACCTCTTCCTCATCCACCGTTAGACTATAGGGGAGTTGATATAGGCTAGTAGTGTCCTGCGCCCCAGGGGTTTCCTGTTCATAAACAGATTTAAAATGTAAGTGCCATTTGTCTTCTTGGATGCCACAATCCAGTTCATTATTGCATGAGTCCGAAAAGAATGGTTGGTTGACCACAGCCCAGAATTTAGCGCTACTTTTCAGGACATCAGTTGAGGTCAGGTCAGCCCAAGCATCCTCTCTAATCTCACGCCGTCTATTCTCAATGGTGGTCTTGTATGCTTTCCTGAGGGTAGCCACGAGCTTTCTGTCTACTGGTTTAGATTTTAGGGCTACTTTTAACTTGTGATTGGCAGCAGAACATTTGTTGTCAAACCAGCCTACCTTTTCTTGAGTTTTCCTTTTACACTTTTGTGTCAGATGGGACACGATGTTGGCGCAAACCCTATTGTACGCCTCTAACACCTCTAAGTCCCCCGCCTGGTCATTCAAGCAGAGATTAAAGGCCTCCTGACTACTTATACACAGATTGCCAAAAAAATCCTCAGGAATTATTTTACACCATTTAATTCGGCGGGCCTGATCAGTTGGTCGTAAATCACATTTGTCTACTATACTCGAGCTGCTAACCTTAATATCAAATACATTCTTAATTTTTAATACAACAAGATTGTGGTCACTAAAGTGGGACCTTACAACAGTATAACAAATAATATGACTGCCATGACTACTGCTCAAAAAAATATAATCAATGGTGGACCCACTGCCATGACCCGTAAAGGTTGGAATGCCCTCTTCCCCCCCGATTGGCAGCATTAAACCGTTTTCAGCTAGCAGAGATTCTAGGAAGGTTCCCTGCTCTGAGTGTTCAAAATGGATGTTCTCTTCTTCTGGGGGGCCGAATAGAATATTGGGGGGACATTTTTCCTGGCAACCATGGACATTAAAATCTCCCAGTAAAATAACAATTCAATCAGGCTCCATAGACTCCTGGAAATTAATTAGGAAAGAGTTTAACCTCAGCAAGTTGTCAACTGGGTGTTCTCTGTCAAAGGAGTTATAGAAGTTCACTAATAGTACAGCATTAAAGCCCCTATGTGTAATTAAAACTGCAAGACAATAGGGGCTACCAGTGGGAATTTCTTTATAGGTGCCTGAGATTTTTGCGGATATCAGGGTAACCAGACCACCTCTGGCCCGCCCTCTCTTTGAGTTAACAGCTGGGAGGAAGAAGGTGGTGTAACCATCCACTGTAAGCGAGTTTTCGGTCGCCCACGTTTCCTGCATGGCAATTATGTCCATAGTGCCTATGAGGTCTCTCCAATGGGGGTCATCAATTTTATTCCTAAGGCCCGCAATGTTCCATGTGGCCATAGCAATCCCCTGCCTGCCCCTTTCATTCCCATCAATCACACACAGGGCTGTCCTTTCCTCAGTGCCCTGTCCTATAGTGGACGTTGGTTCAGTACTTGGCTCATGGTTTAATTCTTGTGCAGGCTGACTGCTCTGTGGAGAGGTATGTGGGGCGGTTAACGGTTGTTTAACTGCGGGAACCGATGTTTGTCAATCTACCCAATCCATAAAAGACGGGTAGTCGTAATGGTTGAATGTTGGAACATTAAAGCAGTTTTCTTGCCCGTTCCCATAGTAATAATCATAATGTGGGTGGTTATTTTGGGGCCCTACAGCAAACCCACCCTGGAGAGGTCTAGCCCTTCTTCTCCTGACCATGTTCCACCCGTCCTCACCCCCCTCCTCCCAGCCACGGGATTGAGCCTCCCATGGGGGATTGAACTTCTGTTTTTATGTTCCTGGGGGCCCTTTAACCAACTCCATCTTCTATCGGGTTGATTCCCCTGAGCATAGAAGTAGGAGAGAGGCCTGGCAGTGACCGTGCTCGCCTGATAGCGCGGTATGCCGGCACAGATGTGGTTTACTACCTGTGGGTTCTCAAAGGTGACCACAACGCAGTCACCTTGTAGGTTTTTCCTGTTGCCTCCAACCCAAGGAGTTCTCTCCACCATAAGGATGTTACTGGGCATGCCGGGCGGTAGTGGGCGATTTTTGGACAGCCAGTGACACACCTTATTTTTTAGGGTTTGGTAGGACTCCGTTTCAGTTGGTACAAGTTCAGTGACCCCGGTCAAGATCACAACGTAGGAGCATGCATCCGGGGGAAGGTGGATGTTTCTCCGTGGTTCTCTCTTTTCTTTTGGGGCCTGATCTAGTTTAGGAGTCGGGGGTGTGGGGTCTTTAAACTTGACCTGGGGGGTTACTTTAGATTTTACAGGATTCGATGTCTGTTTAGGGTCAGGAGTTTTTGAAGTAGCGCCTCCTGAGATGATGGAATTAGTGGAATTGCTGGGCACATTTTTTTTTTTTGATAATAGGGATATTTTTGTCACCTACAGAAGGCTTGTTCGTGACCTTCTTTACAGGGGGTATCTTATTATTTAAACTGAAACTGGGAGCACTTATGTCTTTATGAATGTTTTTTAAGATGGTTTCTAAGCAACGTAGCCTAACCTCAATGGGTTCAAGGAGGATTTTCAACATTTCAAAGATGTTATTATTTACCATGTTTAAGCTGTTCCTATCCTCGTTGCTTCTAACATGATTATCTACTTCACCACTTAAATCCAAGATTTCCTCTAGACTGCTGTCTATAACAGTATCATCTGGTAAGCTTAGGGGTAGGCCCACATTGGCTTGGTGAGCTCCATCCGTGTCAACAGTGTGAGCAACCAGGATACTGTTCGAGTTTTGAGGCACCGGGTCTAGAGTAGTTTGATCCAAGTTCTGAGTAGTCTGTGCTTTTTTCCCTTTGCGTGTAACAGGTTTCGTCTTTTGTTTAGGAATTGCCCCCTCTTTCATACCCCTTTGATGTATGTTAACCATAGAGGCGTTTTCAGACTCATTAGATAAACCGCTCTCTACTAATAAAGCGAGATTAGGTGTTGCCTCCAAACCTTCTTGAGAACTGAAATCATCATGGCCCCCCTCATTATGTACAATAGCAAGAGTATTTGGACCTGTTGCCGCATGTGGGGTGCAAGCTTGAGCTATAAGGCCTAAGGAAGATCTCTTGGCCATTGCCAAATCTTGAGACACCCTTCTATCCATTAAAATAATCCCTTTGTCTATTAGGGCATGAGTCCGAACAATAAAATCATCAAGGGTACCAGTCAATTTTTTGGCTCCGGCAGCTGCCATGCTTCTAGTCTCTCGACAGTTCATAACAGTCCCCGAAAAAATGGCAGTGCAAGGTAGCAGAAATTACGTATAGGCAGTCACAAGAATCAATCTGTAATATTGGTCCCAATAATAATACAAGGATAAAAGGGCAAACTTACAGTTGTTTTAGAGGTCCATAGGCCTAAGGGCTGGAAAGCAACAGTCAAAGGGCGTGGCCCAGGCCAGGCTCCTCAGGCCTCTGAGGGCCACAGAGGGCCCGCCCTTTGCCCGGGCTTAGCCCCGGGCGCCCCGCTCGCGTCCCGCGAGGCGGGTATGTCCGGGGTTTAAATCCGCCTCCTGGCGCGTTCCCCGTGCGACTGGCGTCACCTCCTGCGCGCTGCCGCGTGTCCTGCCGGGTATTGAAGTCCTCGGAGCGGCGGCGCGGTCTTTGCGGTTTTCCTAACTCTTGGCGGTGGCGGCAAGTGTCTCTGGCAGCTTTTTAGACTCTCGGCGGTGGCGGAAGGTAAGTGTTAGGCTCCCCCGCTCTGCCGGTATGTCCGGGGTTTAAATCCGCCTCCTGGCGCGTTCCCCGTGCGACTGGCGTCACCTCCTGCGCGCCGCCGCGTGTCCTGCCGGGTATTGAAGTCCCCGGAGCGGCGGCGCGGTCTTTGCGGTTTTTCTGACTCTTGGCGGTGGCGGCAAGTGTCTCTGGCAGCTTTTTAGACTCTCGGCGGTGGCGGCAGGTAAGTGTTAGGCTCCCCCGCTCTGCCGTTATGTCCGGGGTTTAAATCCGCCTCCTGGCGCGTTCCCCGTGCGACTGGCGTCACCTCCTGCGCGCCGCCGCGTGTCCTGCCGGGTATTGAAGTCCCCGGAGCGGCGGCGCGGTCTTTGCGGTTTTCCTGACTCTTGGCGGTGGCGGCAAGTGTCTCTGGCAGCTTTTTAGACTCTCGGCGGTGGCGGCAGGAAAGTGTTAGGCTCCCCCGCTCTGCCGGTATGTCCGGGGTTTAAATCCGCCTCCTGGCGCGAGCCCCGTGCGACTGGCGTCACCTCCTGCGCGCCGCCGCGTGTCCTGCCGGGTATTGAAGTCCCCGGAGCGGCGCCGCGGTCTTTGCGGTTTTCCTGACTCTTGGCGGTGGCGGCAAGTGTCTCTGGCAGCTTTTTAGACTCTCGGCGGTGGCGGCAGGTAAGTGTTAGGCTCCCCCGCTCTGCCGGTATGTCCGGGGTTTAAATCCGCCTCCTGGCGCGTTCCCCGTGCGACTGGCGTCACCTCCTGCGCGCCGCCGCGTGTCCTGCCGGGTATTGAAGTCCCCGGAGCGGCCGCGCGGTCTTTGCGGTTTTCCTGACTCTTGGCGGTGGCGGCAAGTGTCTCTGGCAGCTTTTTAGACTCTCGGCGGTGGCGGCAGGTAAGTGTTAGGCTCCCCCGCTCTGCCGGTATGTCCGGGGTTTAAATCCGCCTCCTGGCGCGATCCCCGTGCGACTGGCGTCACCTCCTGCGCGCCGCAGCGTGTCCTGCCGGGTATTGAAGTCCCCGGAGCGGCGGCGCGGTCTTTGCGGTTTTCCTGACTCTTGGCGGTGGCGGCAAGTGTCTCTGGCAGCTTTTTAGACTCTCAGCGGTGGCGGCAGGTAAGTGTTAGGCTCCCCCACTCTGCCGGTATGTCCGGGGTTTAAATCCGCCTCCTGGCGCGTTCCCCGTGCGACTGGCGTCACCTCCTGCGCGCCGCCGCGTGTCCTGCCGGGTATTGAAGTCCCCGGAGCGGCGGCGCGGTCTTTGCGGTTTTCCTGACTCTTGGCGGTGGCGGCAAGTGTCTCTGGCAGCTTTTTAGACTCTCAGCGGTGGCGGCAGGTAAGTGTTAGGCTCCCCCGCTCTGCCGGTATGTCCGGGGTTTAAATCCGCCTCCTGGCGCGTTCCCCGTGCGACTGGCGTCACCTCCTGCGCGCCGCCGCGTGTCCTGCCGGGTATTGAAGTCCCCGGAGCGGCGGCGCGGTCTTTGCGGTTTTCCTGACTCTTGGCGGTGGCAGCAAGTGTCTCTGGCAGCTTTTTAGACTCTCGGCGGTGGCGGCAGGTAAGTGTTAGGCTCCCCCGCTCTGCCGGTATGTCCGGGGTTTAAATCCGCCTCCTGGCGCGTTCCCCGTGCGACTGGCGTCACCTCCTGCGCGCCGCCGCGTGTCCTGCCGGGTATTGAAGTCCCCGGAGCGGCGGCGCGGTCTTTGCGGTTTTCCTGACTCTTGGCGGTGGCGGCAAGTGTCTCTGGCAGCTTTTTAGACTCTCGGCGGTGGCGGAAGGTAAGTGTTAGGCTCCCCCGCTCTGCCGGTATGTCCGGGGTTTAAATCCGCCTCCTGGCGCGTTCCCCGTGTGACTGGCGTCACCTCCTGCGCGCCGCCGCGTGTCCTGCCGGGTATTGAAGTCCCCGGAGCGGCGGCGCGGTCTTTGCGGTTTTCCTGACTCTTGGCGGTGGCGGCAAGTGTCTCTGGCAGCTTTTTAGACTCTCGGCGGTGGCGGCAGGTAAGTGTTAGGCTCCCCCGCTCTGCCGGTATGTCCGGGGTTTAAATCCGCCTCCTGGCGCGTTCCCCTTGCGACTGGCGTCACCTCCTGCGCGCCGCCGCGTGTCCTGCCGGGTATTGAAGTCCCCGGAGCGGCGGCGCGGTCTTTGCGGTTTTCCTGACTCTTGGCTGTGGCGGCAAGTGTCTGGCAGCTTTTTACACTCTCGGCGGTGGCGGCAGGTAAGTGTTAGGCTCCCCCGCTCTGCCGGTATGTCCGGGGTTTAAATCCGCCTCCTGGCGCGTTCCCCGTGCGACTGGCGTCACCTCCTGCGCGCCGCCGCGTGTCCTGCCGGGTATTGAAGTCCCCGGAGCGGCGGCGCGGTCTTTGCGGTTTTCCTGACTCTTGGCGGTGGCGGCAAGTGTCTCTGGCAGCTTTTTAGACTCTCGGCGGTGGCGGCAGGTAAGTGTTAGGCTCCCCCGCTCTGCCGGTATGTCCGGGGTTTAAATCCGCCTCCTGGCGCATTCCCCTTGCGACTGGCGTCACCTCCTGCGCGCCGCCGCGTGTCCTGCCAGGTATTGAAGTCCCCGGAGCAGCGGCGCGGTCTTTGCGGTTTTCCTGACTCTTGGCTGTGGCGGCAAGTGTCTCTGGCAGCTTTTTACACTCTCGGCGGTGGCGGCAGGTAAGTGTTAGGCTCCCCCGCTCTGCCGGTATGTCCGGGGTTTAAATCCGCCTCCTGGCGCGTTCCCCGTGCGACTGGCGTCACCTCCTGCGCGCCGCCGCGTGTCCTGCGGGTATTGAAGTCCCCGGAGCGGCGGCGCGGTCTTTGCGGTTTTCCTGACTCTTGGCGGTGGTGGCAAGTGTCTCTGGCAGCTTTTTAGACTCTCGGCGGTGGCGGCAGGTAAGTGTTAGGCTCCCCCGCTCTGCCGGTATGTCCGGGGTTTAAATCCGCCTCTTGGCGCGTTCCCCGTGCGACTGGCGTCACCTCCTGCGCGCCGCCGCGTGTCCTGCCGGGTATTGAAGTCCCCGGAGCGACAGCGCGGTCTTTGCGGTTTTCCTGACTCTTGGCGGTGGCGGCAAGTGTCTCTGGCAGCTTTTTAGACTCTCGGCGGTGGCGGCAGGTAAGTGTTAGGCTCCCCCGCTCTACCGGTATGTCCGGGGTTTAAATCCGCCTCCTGGCGCGTTCCCCGTGCGACTGGCGTCACCTCCTGCGCGCCGCCGCGTGTCCTGCCAGGTATTGAAGTCCCCGGAGCGGCGGCGCGGTCTTTGCGGTTTTCCTGACTCTTGGCGGTGGCGGCAAGTGTCTCTGGCAGCTTTTTAGACTCTCGGCGGTGGCGGCAGGTAAGTGTTAGGCTCCCCCGCTATGCCGGTATGTCCAGGGTTTAAATCCGCCTCCTGGCGCATTCCCCGTGCGACTGGCGTCACCTCCTGCTCGCCGCCGCGTGTCCTGCCGGGTATTGAAGTCCCCGGAGCGGCGGCGCGGTCTTTGCGGGTTTCCTGACTCTTGGCGGTGGCGGCAAGTGTCTCTGGCAGCTTTTTAGACTCTCGGCGGTGGCGGCAGGTAAGTGTTAGGCTCCCCAGCTCTGCCGGTATGTCCGGGGTTTAAATCCGCCTCCTGGCGCGTTCCCCGTGCGACTGGCGTCACCTCCTGCGCGCCGCCGCGTGTCCTGCCGGGTATTGAAGTCCCCGGAGCGGCGGCGCGGTCTTTGCGGTTTTCCTGACTCTTGGCGGTGGCGGCAAGTGTCTCTGGCAGCTTTTTAGACTCTCGGCAGTGGCGGCAGGTAAGTGTTAGGCTACCCAGCTCTGCCGGTATGTCCGGGGTTTAAATCCGCCTCCTGGCGCGTTCCCCGTGCGACTGGCGTCACCTCCTGCGCGCCGCCGCGTGTCCTGCCGGGTATTGAAGTCCCCGGAGCGGCGGCGCGGTCTTTGCGGTTTTCCTGACTCTTGGCGGTGGCGGCAAGTGTCTCTGGCAGCTTTTTAGACTCTCGGCAGTGGCGGCAGGTAAGTGTTAGGCTCCCCCGCTCTGCCGGTATGTCCGGGGTTTAAATCCGCCTCCTGGCGCGATCCCCGTGCGACTGGCGTCACCTCCTGCGCGCCGCCGCGTGTCCTGCCGGGTATTGAAGTCCCCGGAGCGGCGGCGCGGTCTTTGCGGTTTTCCTGACTCTTGGCGGTGGCGGCAAGTGTCTCTGGCAGCTTTTTAGACTCTCAGCGGTGGCGGCAGGTAAGTGTTAGGCTCCCCCGCTCTGCCGGTATGTCCGGGGTTTAAATCCGCCTCCTGGCGCGTTCCCCGTGCGACTGGCGTCACCTCCTGCGCGCCGCCGCGTGTCCTGCCGGGTATTGAAGTCCCCGGAGCGGCGGCGCGGTCTTTGCGGTTTTCCTGACTCTTGGCGGTGGCAGCAAGTGTCTCTGGCAGCTTTTTAGACTCTCGGCGGTGGCGGCAGGTAAGTGTTAGGCTCCCCCGCTCTGCCGGTATGTCCGGGGTTTAAATCCGCCTCCTGGCGCGTTCCCCGTGCGACTGGCGTCACCTCCTGCGCGCCGCCGCGTGTCCTGCCGGGTATTGAAGTCCCCGGAGCGGCGGCGCGGTCTTTGCGGTTTTCCTGACTCTTGGCGGTGGCGGCAAGTGTCTCTGGCAGCTTTTTAGACTCTCGGCGGTGGCGGAAGGTAAGTGTTAGGCTCCCCCGCTCTGCCGGTATGTCCGGGGTTTAAATCCGCCTCCTGGCGCGTTCCCCGTGTGACTGGCGTCACCTCCTGCGCGCCGCCGCGTGTCCTGCCGGGTATTGAAGTCCCCGGAGCGGCGGCGCGGTCTTTGCGGTTTTCCTGACTCTTGGCGGTGGCGGCAAGTGTCTCTGGCAGCTTTTTAGACTCTCGGCGGTGGCGGCAGGTAAGTGTTAGGCTCCCCCGCTCTGCCGGTATGTCCGGGGTTTAAATCCGCCTCCTGGCGCGTTCCCCTTGCGACTGGCGTCACCTCCTGCGCGCCGCCGCGTGTCCTGCCGGGTATTGAAGTCCCCGGAGCGGCGGCGCGGTCTTTGCGGTTTTCCTGACTCTTGGCTGTGGCGGCAAGTGTCTGGCAGCTTTTTACACTCTCGGCGGTGGCGGCAGGTAAGTGTTAGGCTCCCCCGCTCTGCCGGTATGTCCGGGGTTTAAATCCGCCTCCTGGCGCGTTCCCCGTGCGACTGGCGTCACCTCCTGCGCGCCGCCGCGTGTCCTGCCGGGTATTGAAGTCCCCGGAGCGGCGGCGCGGTCTTTGCGGTTTTCCTGACTCTTGGCGGTGGCGGCAAGTGTCTCTGGCAGCTTTTTAGACTCTCGGCGGTGGCGGCAGGTAAGTGTTAGGCTCCCCCGCTCTGCCGGTATGTCCGGGGTTTAAATCCGCCTCCTGGCGCATTCCCCTTGCGACTGGCGTCACCTCCTGCGTGCCGCCGCGTGTCCTGCCAGGTATTGAAGTCCCCGGAGCAGCGGCGCGGTCTTTGCGGTTTTCCTGACTCTTGGCTGTGGCGGCAAGTGTCTCTGGCAGCTTTTTACACTCTCGGCGGTGGCGGCAGGTAAGTGTTAGGCTCCCCCGCTCTGCCGGTATGTCCGGGGTTTAAATCCGCCTCCTGGCGCGTTCCCCGTGCGACTGGCGTCACCTCCTGCGCGCCGCCGCGTGTCCTGCGGGTATTGAAGTCCCCGGAGCGGCGGCGCGGTCTTTGCGGTTTTCCTGACTCTTGGCGGTGGTGGCAAGTGTCTCTGGCAGCTTTTTAGACTCTCGGCGGTGGCGGCAGGTAAGTGTTAGGCTCCCCCGCTCTGCCGGTATGTCCGGGGTTTAAATCCGCCTCTTGGCGCGTTCCCCGTGCGACTGGCGTCACCTCCTGCGCGCCGCCGCGTGTCCTGCCGGGTATTGAAGTCCCCGGAGCGACAGCGCGGTCTTTGCGGTTTTCCTGACTCTTGGCGGTGGCGGCAAGTGTCTCTGGCAGCTTTTTAGACTCTTGGCGGTGGCAGCAGGTAAGTGTTACGCTCCCCCGCTCTGCCGGTATGTCCGGGGTTTAAATCCGCCTCCTGGCGCGTTCCCCGTGCGACTGGCGTCACCTCCTGCGCACCGCCTCGTGTCCTGCCGGGTATTGAAGTCCCCGGAGCGGCGGCGCGGTCTTTGCGGTTTTCCTGACTCTTGGCGGTGGCGGCAAGTGTCTCTGGCAGCTTTTTAGACTCTCGGCGGTGGCGGCAGGTAAGTGTTAGGCTCCCCCGCTCTACCGGTATGTCCGGGGTTTAAATCCGCCTCCTGGCGCGTTCCCCGTGCGACTGGCGTCACCTCCTGCGCGCCGCCGCGTGTCCTGCCAGGTATTGAAGTCCCCGGAGCGGCGGCGCGGTCTTTGCGGTTTTCCTGACTCTTGGCGGTGGCGGCAAGTGTCTCTGGCAGCTTTTTAGACTCTCGGCGGTGGCGGCAGGTAAGTGTTAGGCTCCCCCGCTATGCCGGTATGTCCAGGGTTTAAATCCGCCTCCTGGCGCATTCCCCGTGCGACTGGCGTCACCTCCTGCTCGCCGCCGCGTGTCCTGCCGGGTATTGAAGTCCCCGGAGCGGCGGCGCGGTCTTTGCGGGTTTCCTGACTCTTGGCGGTGGCGGCAAGTGTCTCTGGCAGCTTTTTAGACTCTCGGCGGTGGCGGCAGGTAAGTGTTAGGCTCCCCAGCTCTGCCGGTATGTCCGGGGTTTAAATCCGCCTCCTGGCGCGTTCCCCGTGCGACTGGCGTCACCTCCTGCGCGCCGCCGCGTGTCCTGCCGGGTATTGAAGTCCCCGGAGCGGCGGCGCGGTCTTTGCGGTTTTCCTGACTCTTGGCGGTGGCGGCAAGTGTCTCTGGCAGCTTTTTAGACTCTCGGCAGTGGCGGCAGGTAAGTGTTAGGCTCACCACCGCACCCTACTGATCCCCCGCCGATGCTGGGGCAAATTCACCAAGGAACTTCTAGAAACACACCTCGCACTCAACCCACCAACCAGCCCCACCGACCCCAAGGATGGGGCCCGCACCCTCAGACTCTGGATGGAGGACTGCGCCAACACCGTAGCACCAATGAGACAACCCACCGACAGAGACACCAGCCAGAGAGCCAGCTGGTTCACCCCAGAGCTCCTGGCCTTCAAGCGCACCTGCCGGAAATTCAGAAAAACCTGGCTCAACGATAGAACGCCCGCCAACCGCACAGCCCACAAAGACGCCACTTGCAACCATCACCACCTCATCAGGACCACCAAAAGAGCCTCATTCAAAGACCGCCTCGACAGCAACGCCCACAACAGCAAAGACCTCTTCAACATCGTGAAAGAACTCTTCAATCCTAGCTCCTGCACCAACGACATTCCGCCATCGCAAGCCCTGTGTGACACCCTCGCTGCCTTCTTCCACCGTAAGATCACCGACATCCGCAATAGCTTCAAACCCTGGCTGAACCCTACGGACCCCGCCACGACGAACACTCCGAACCCCACAGTCCACGACCCTCTGACCACATGCTGCCCAGAGTAGGTACAGCAGAGGGCCTCCATCGTGACCATGCAGATGTAAAAGTGACCCACACCAAGAATTAAGAGAGGCTGGCAGTATACCAGAACTTCAAACCAGCACCTCCCAGTAACTGAAGAGCGCTGTGGGAAACGACTGGAGGAGTGTGAGAGGGCCTAAGGGGGTGTTCCGGGGGATAGTGAATGAATGTCACTGCATGACAGCAAGCCTGGGTGGTGTTCGCGGAGTTTGTGGAGTTTTCTGCACCCCGCACTCCACGGAGCTCGCAGAGTGCAGAAAACTCCACTCCCCGATGTGCAGCTGAGTTTTTCCTCGCCCGTGATCGCCAACGGTAAGTTTGCGATCGCAAGCGGTAAGTTTGCGAGCGCGAGCTGCTGCTCGGGTAGAATTTATACCAGGGCGGCAGAAATACCAGCACAAACTGCAGTTCTCACTGCACTCCGTAAAGGTTGCAACCCTCTGGAACTCACTCCCCCTAGTCTTGCGCTCGGAGCCATGCCTTTTGCGTTTTCGTAAACAACTGAAAACTTTTCTCTTCTGTTAAACCACTGTGCCTTTCTCTTTCTTAATCTGTTACTCTATTTGTTGAAGCGCTGGGATGCTCCAGGGTAACCACGCGCTATACAAAACCGTTTTAATAATAATAATAATAATAACTTCGCCACTCGCGGAACTTCGCAGAGTTTTTTGTAACTTTGCGGAGTTCCGTGTAGCAAAACTCCACAAACTACGCCCAGGCCTAGACAGCTGATGCTGGAGGCCTTGTCAAAACTGTCAAGACGTGCACTTACAGAGACTTGTGGCACTGCACTTACCATGCCTCAAAAAGAAACAGAAATAAAAGCAAGAAAGATCCATTTGACTTTTGATCTTGCACACTGCCCTCCGAGTAGGGTGACAGTGATAGGGAGATGATAGACACAGCTATTGAGGATGCTGGTTGGAATTCTCCAAGGGAATCTAATCCTGCCAGCCCTAGGAGACCCTCAAAGAGCCACATCAGATATCAAGAAGGCAACCGATTTAGAAACGAGAATGACCTCATTCACCAGCAGCAACGCTCAACAGAGGGGACAGTGCAGGATACAGGCTAAGGATTGGCTAGCGGGAGGTCTCAGTGAGAGTGCTGCTGCATGATAACCAGAAGCTCAGGGAATTCAAAGACTGTGCCACTCCAGTTCTGGTTCATATAAAGTCACAAAGTGAATGTCTGGAAGACCAGATCTGTGCAGCCACCATCCACCTTCTGGGGGTCCTGAGAAATCTGGTGAGGAAACCCCAAAGACTAGAATCGAGGATTTTGAACTCCAAGGACGTTCCTTTGGAGGACGGTTCTAGAGTTATAGTAAGGAAGGCATATCCAAACTCCACAAAGAAACCAAGGAGGAACTAAGGACTTCAGTGAAACTGTCATAGCAGAACTTTGAGCCCTACAAGAAAGAACATATTTTCTGAAGGGCATCCAGGCGCTAGACAACCACCATGGACGGTGACCCAGTTTTGATTTTTGGGGATTACAGCTGACAGAGCATGTGACAGAGAACAGAAGACAGAGATTGCAGGTCCTGAATTACACGAGACCACAAGCACACCCTCTCTTCTCATTCCTGACCACTACTGACAAACCAGCAGGTCTTCCTCCAGGTGGAGGTCAGCATATTTACAAATAAAAAGACCCAATGATGATGCTGAATCAGTACACGTAGGCGGAGAATCAAGATATACCGCCAACGGCCTGTGTACTTGTATGAGGGTTTTTATGTTGGTTGCCACATGAACAAAGACCCTGGTTACACAGGACAAGTGGTCCATTCTCCCCCCTCTTTGACTGTTGCACTAACCATTGGAAGCCGAATGGATCATACCTTCCCTTTCCCTCCACGTTGATTATTATGAAGAGATTGCAGGTCATCACGAAGGAGATGCGTATGTTAGACCTGCAGGCATCTCTTTTGACAAGATCACGTGATCCTTGAGGGTAAATCTCATGATTTCAAACAGCTTCTACCACAAAAGACCTTCTCACAAGCAAAGTCAAAGGAGTGGGGATAACTTTGGTGGGATATGAACTAGGCGCTGTTACACAGGACTAGACCTGAGCTGCAGCTTGGATTGGCATGACCTTATCATGCCCGTGGGGCAGAGATTGAGCGAATCCTCTCAGTTTGAGACTGAGTGTGACCCTTGTTGTGATGGGGTCTTGCTTTCTCTGTCCGGCCCCATCTCTCCCTTGCAGTCGCACCGCTCCAGTCTCAGTCGTTGTGGCCGGGGGTCACACCGAGAATACAGTGGGAGAACTGGGAGATAACACATATTACACTCCTTTACTTGAGCCACGCTCATCCCCCTGTGCTTTCTTGGAGCCCTTGATTTAGGTATACAAGGTCATGTAATAATACAAATGATTTAATCTTAAAGTCAATGTATTCTGTAAGTGTCCTCAGCAAAACTACAGCCCTTCCTCATGGCATGTGGAGGCCATGAACTGCTGCATCACATTGATCACCCTCTGCAGTCACTTCGATCTTGGCAGGTTTTACCACAATTACTTGTGGTCATCCTAAGTACCAACCCTGATAATGAGGCACCCAGGGATTGTGTTACAATCAAAAATATTAAGGAATTGCAATCATGTCCTCTTTAGAGTTTTTTCAAACATAAGTAGTTTTCATAGATGATTTTCAGAAAAAGCTCTTTCCAAATTACAGCATTGACAGCAATTCTCCTCCATTTATATTGACATGGAGCACTGTACTCTGGCATGCCTGTGCGCGTGGCCTGCAGTCAGATCTGACAAACACTCTCAGCTTTGCCAATGACATGCACTGCCCTTGTGCACGAACAGCTCTGTCCGTCGAGCTCATCCCGGAGGAGCACATGTCCTGGATACACACAGCCATGCATCTGCACATACAGGGCCGGTTCTAGGGTTTGCGGGGCCCTGGCCCAGAAGGGAATGTGCCCTCCCCTCTCATTGGCATGTGTGACCCAGCTCAGGAAGCTGCTTTGTGCAGATGACTCCTGGGCCTCGGCTTCTGCTCCCAGCCTCTACAAGCGCCTCCTTTACAGCTCCTATGGGGCTGAAGGGGTGAGAATTGCTTGAGGGATGAAAGTTGAAACTGTGGAGGCGCTAAATGTTGGGCAATGGGCGTCCTGCAGTGTTTTTTTTTTTGCCAACTACCCTAAGTTGTGGGCCCAATTAGTTTGGCTGCTGTAACCCACCCTTTCCTCTTCCTCTCCAGCAAGGGTTGGTTACAATCTAGGAGCTGCAATTTCAACATATGGGCATTGGATGGCTGCTGCGATTCAGGGGTCTGTATGACTTAGTATGTTCTATTTACACAGAGAATATCATGCACTTGTTGTTTCACCATCTAACGTATGGACAGATACTCGAAAAGAATTTATAAATGTTGGGAATGTAATTAAGCGAAATTAGATTCATTAAAATAAAGCTGTAAGCTACACACGTTTGATCTCCTTTGTCTGCATAGTTTGTGCACTATGTTATGTCGAGAGGTGTTTGAGCAGTGGCTGGGAGGGAGGCTGGAGAAGCAGCAGGTGATGCAGTGGTAACTTGTGAGCAGATGACATGGCCGTGGCTGCTTTTTTTCGTACATTCAATTGTATTTTGGTCATTAAAATCTCAATCGTTCGCCATTATAATGGTAAGTACCTTGTGCCATAAAGGAAATTACATCTCAACAAAAACAGCGGAGTAGGGAGGTTTATCATGCCTGCGCCCTGTGAGGTGCATCATGCCCGCGCCCTGTGAGGTGTATCATGCCCGCGCCCTTTGAGGTGTATCATGCCTGCGCCCTGTGAGGTGTATCATGCCCGCGCCCTGTGAGGTGTATCATGCCCGCGCCCTGTGAGGTGCAGGGCTGGCGCTAGGTGTGGGCTGCTGCCCAGGGCCTCGCACCAGCATGTGGCCACGCACTGTTGATGTGTCCTGTCGGGTCCCTGGCGATCCATTTCAAAGAAAGGTGTCACCTTTCTTTGAAATAGAGGGGCCCCCCTTACTTGGCCTCCCAGGGATGGTATGCGGATACATAAGGGAGGGAGACGCTCCCTTCAATTGAAAGGAGACCCATTCACAGACACTGTGGGAGGCCCATTGTCCATCATTTTGGCGCCCCCATAGTTTTAACTTTTATCCCACAAGCAATTCTCACACCTATCGGACTGAAGGTGTGAGAAATGCTTGTGGGCTCAAAGTTAAAACTGTGGGGGTGACAAAATGCTGCACAATAGGCCTCCCACAGTGTCTGTGAATGGTTTCCTTGCAAGGAGCCACTTATCTACATTAGAGGGGCCTCGCACATTCCCTTTTAGCCCAGGGCCTCGCAAATCCTAGAACCGGCCCTGGTGAGGTGTATCATGCCTTGGTCTGTCATTTGTTGGGCTGCATGCATTCTTGAGCATTATAATCTAGGAATTTCCCATTCAGATGGGATATAACCTAATTCCAAGTATGTACTTAATGCACTAACAAAAATTATTTGCTCTGTTGTAAAGCGCTCTCACACCTCTGTGTAAAGTACTCTCTACTTAAACGTATAAATAAATAAATCCATGACGGAGCAGCCTTCTGCTTATTGGCTGCAGTGCAGGGCGAGGCTCGACCCCTGCTGGTACCCCCTTTGGGGTTACTGATACGAGACACTGATGGAAGAGTCGGAGAGTAGACCCCAGGGCCCAGACTTCTGTTTAAACACTGTCTGCAGCTCAAACGAAGACATACAAGATAGAGGCGCCTGCCTGACTATATACCCTGCACCGTATCGGGCACAGAAAAAACTGGCACCAGGATGTTGTTCCAGCGTCCCAGAGTGTCTCTGAATGGTTCCCTTGCAATTAGCACAATAGGAAGTGTCCCTCTCCCCTAGGCCTCTGGGCACCATCCCTGAGAGGGCCCTCCATGGACCCTAATTGCAAGGAGACGCCTTTCTTTCAGTTCAATCTGCAGGGAAACAAAAGGACAAATGTCCGGTGCAGGCCCCATGCTGGTACACTGAGTGCGAGGCCCTGGGCAGCTGCCCACACTGCCCATGCCTAGCACCGGCCCTGTGTACATCCGAAACACAAGGAGAGGATGGACGGAGCGCTGAAACTTTCAGACACTCACTCCTTCCCAATCATAGATCTGGGTTGAATCCATCATCGTTCTTTAGCTCACTCCGCCACCCCAGTTCAGACCCAGCCATATCCAAATCAGTCTTCCCCATAAGTTGGCAGGGTATGCCCAGAAACTGGTCCCTGGATGCTTGTTTCTGGTTCAGGAAAGACCTGGCTTGGCAGTTCGGGCTGGACTGTTCCCATGAGGCACAGGGTCAAGACTGATTTGCATATAGCTGGGTCTAAACTGGGGTGGCAGAGTGAGCAAAAGAAAGATGGATTTAACCCAGATCTGTTGACTGGGGGGAGAATGTTGTTACCGGACATCTGTTTCCCCACTGTGTACGGCAGTGCAAGCGAGATCCAGAGTAATTAGTCACTGGATCCAGGCCCGGACTGGCCGTTGCGGGCACCGGGAAATCCCCCGGTGGGCCGCATGGTTGGGGGCCGGTTTTGGGCTCCTGGGGGCCGTTTTATGTTACAGGGCCGTTTTTGCAGCTATGCTGCAAAAACGGCCCTGTAACAAAAACGGCCGAAAACCGGCCCTGGCACAGAGCGCGGTCGCACCCCGGCCCCCCCCCCCCCCTCTCCTCCCGGAGGGGGGGGGGGAGGGCGGCCGAGCACTTTGCCAGGGCCGGTTCTGTTTCCCAGTCCGGCCCTGACTGGATCTGAACTCAGGAGCCGGGATTTGGGTTTCCGCAAGTACCATCAACTGCGACACAGACCATTCATATGCAAGAATTTGAGGAACTCTTTTCCCTCTGGATATATTTACCATCAGCAGTCAGCGAAGGTGCTGGCTGGCCTACCTGTTACATGGGGTGATGTCATTTGATACAAGCTTTATTTATTTATCTGACTTCCAAAATCAGCTGGATTGCATGATATATCACATGTTGACACTGAGCTGGTTAATCCAAGCCATCACCCTAGATGGGCTGCTCCAAGGGTTCCCAAGCAATGTCTGTGCCTAAAATAAGACCTGGCTAGGCAGTTCGGGTGGACTGTTCCCGCAGGCACAGGTTCAAGACTGATTTGCATATAGCTGGATCTGAACTGAGGTGGCGAAGTGAGCTAAAGAACTATGATGGATACAACCAAGATCTGTGACTGGGGGTGAGTGTCTGAAAGGTTTCAGCGCTCCACCCATCATCTCCTTGTTTTTGCTTTGTTCACCCTAAGTTGACAGGGTATGCCCAGACGTGGGTCCCTTGCTCACTTTGCCACTGGATTCGAGCTAGCCTGGCTGATGAGGGGTGTTACCCCGAAACCGTTCCCAGGATGCTTGTTTCTGGTCCAGGGAGGACCTGGCTTGGTAATTACGGCTTGACTGTTCCTATGAGGAACAGGGTCAAGACTGATTTGCATATAGCCATGTCTGAACTGTGCTGGCGAAGTGAGCTAAAGAATGATGATGAATTCAACCCAGAACTGTGACTGGGGGTGAGTGTCGGAAAAGTTTTAGTGCTCCATCCATCATCTTGCTTTTGCTGTGTATATGTAAATTAACATTGACCTGCACATCCCCTGTGTTCATCGGGTTCTGCACTTGCTATACATGTACAACATGCACTCACAGCTCTGCAGATGGCCCCCGACTGATCTCCAAATACAATGTATACACAAAGCCCTATTGCTGCACCTTAAATGTGACCTGTGCGTACACAGCTCTACCAGCAACCCTCAGTCATGACCTGATATTACTCTATGTGTGCTCAACTCTATCAGTGTACCTTCATTCCTAACCTGTACATCTCGCACTATTAGTGCACCTCACTCTTAAATTGCACGTACACAATTCACACACAACCTTACCAGTGGACCTCAGTCATCAAGTGAACCTCAGTCATCGAGTGAACCTTAGTCATCGAGTGAACCTTAGTCATCGAGTGAACCTCGGTCATCAAGTGAACCTCGGTCATCAAGTGAACCTCAGTCATCGAGTGAACCTCAGTCATCGAGTGAACCTCAGTCATCGAGTGAACCTCAGTCATCAAGTGAACCTGAGTCATCGAGTGAACCTCAGTCATCGAGTGAACCTCAGTTGTCATCGAGTGAACCTGAGTCATCGAGTGAACCTGAGTCATCGAGTGAACCTGAGTCATCGAGTGAACCTGAGTCATCAAGTGAACCTGAGTCATCGAGTGAACCTCAGTTGTCATCAAGTGAACCTGAGTCATCGAGTGAACCTGAGTCATCGAGTGAACCTGAGTCATCGAGTGAACCTGATTAATCGAGTGAACCTCGGTCATCGAGTGAACCTCGGTCATCGAGTGAACCTCGGTCAACGAGTGAACCTCGGTCAACGAGTGAACCTCGGTCATCAAATGAACCTCAGTCATCAAGTGAACCTTAGTCGTCATCAAGTGAACCTCAGTCACCGAGTGAATCTTAGTCATCAAGTGAACCTGAGTCATCAAGTGAACCTCAGTCATCAAGTGAACCTCAGTCATCGAGTGAACCTCAGTCGTCATCAAGGGAACCTCAGTTGCCATCAAGGGAACCTCAGTTGTCATCAAGGGAACCTCAGTTGTCATCAAGGGAACCTCAGTCATCGAGTGAACCTCAGTTGTCATCAAGTGAGCCTCAGTTATCAAGTGAACCTGAGTCATCGAGTGAACCTGAGTCATCGAGTGAACCTGAGTCATCGAGTGAACCTGAGTCATCAAGTGAACCTCGGTCATCAAGTGAACCTCGGTCATCAAGTGAACCTCGGTCATCAAGTGAACCTCTGTCATCGAGTAAACTTCAGTAATTGAGAGAACCTCGGTCATTGAGTGAACCTCGGTCATTGAGTGAACCTCGGTCATTGAGTGAAGCTCGGTCATCGAGTGAACCTTGGACATCAAGTGAATCTCGGTCATAGAGTGAATCTCGGTCATAGAGTGAACCTCGGTCATCAAGTGAACCTCGGTCATCAAGTGAACCTAAGTCATCAAGTGAACCTCAGTCGTCATCAAGTGAACCTCAGTCGTCATCAAGTGAACCTCAGTCACCGAGTGAACCTTAGTCATCAAGTGAACCTCAGTCGTCATCAAGTGAACCTCAGTCATCATCAAGGGAACCTCAGTTGTCATCAAGGGAACCTCAGTTGTCATCAAGGGAACCTCAGTCATCGAGTGAACCTCAGTTGTCAAGTGAACCTCAGTTGTCAAGTGAACCTGAGTCATCGAGTGAACCTGAGTCATCGAGTGAACCTGAGTCATCGAGTGAACCTGAGTCATCGAGTTAACCTCGGTCATCAAGTGAACCTCGGTCATCAAGTGAACCTCGGTCATCAAGTGAACCTCGGTCATTGAGTGAACTTCAGGAATTGAGAGAACCTCGTCATTGAGTGAACCTCGGTCATTGAGTGAACCTCGGTCATCGAGTGAACCTTAGTCGTCATCAAGTGAACCTCAGTCACCGAGTGAACCTTAGTCATCAAGTGAACCTGAGTCATCAAGTGAACCTCAGTCATCAAGTGAACCTCAGTCATCAAGTGAACCTCAGTCGTCATCAAGTGAACCTAAGTCATCAAGTGAACCACAGTCATCGAGTGAACCTCAGTCGTCATCAAGGGAACCTCAGTCGTCATCAAGGGAACCTCAGTCGTCATCAAGGGAACCTCAGTCATCGAGTGAACCTCAGTTGTTATCAAGTGAGCCTCAGTTATCAAGTGAACCTGAGTCATCGAGTGAACCTGAGTCATCGAGTGAACCTGAGTCATCGAGTGAACCTGAGTCATCGAGTGAACCTGAGTCATCGAGTGAACCTCGGCCATCGAGTAAACTTCAGGAATTGAGAGAACCTCGGTCATTGAGTGAACCTCGGTCATTGAGTGAACCTCGGTCATCGAGTGAACCTTGGTCATCAAGTGAATCTCGGTCAGAGTGAACCTCGGTCATCAAGTGAACCTCGGTCATCAAGTGAACCTAAGTCATCAAGTGAACCTCAGTCGTCATCAAGTGAACCTCAGTCACCGAGTGAACCTTAGTCATCAAGTGAACCTCAGTCGTCATCAAGTGAACCTCAGTCATCAAGTGAACCTCAGTCATCAAGTGAACCTCAGTCATCAAGTGAACCTGAGTCATCGAGTGAACCTCAGTCATCAAGTGAACCTCAGTCATCGAGTGAACAGCAGTCATCGAGTGAACAGCAGTCATCGAGTGAACAGCAGTCATCGAGTGAACCTCAGTCATCGAGTGAACCTCAGTCGTCATCAAGTGAACCTCAGTCATCAAGTGAACCTCAGTCATCGAGTGAACCTCAGTCGTCATCAAGTGAACCTCAGTCGTCATCAAGTGAACCTCAGTCGTCATCAAGTGAACCTCAGTCATCAAGTGAACCTGAGTCATCAAGTGAACCTGAGTCATCGAGTGAACCTCAGTCGTCATCAAGTGAACCTCAGTCGTCATCAAGTGAACCTCAGTCGTCATCAAGTGAACCTCAGTCGTCATCGAGTGAACCACAGTCATCGAGTACATTTAAGCGGCACAGGCAGCTCTTTAACGTGGCTCTTCAGTCTTGTAAACACAGCTCTGCCCTTGCGTTACTATGAGCCTTGGCGAGCTACGAATGAGCAGGAAACACAGGAAACTGAGGGTCTGCAGGATCCTAAAGTAACTGGATTTGAGCAGCAGCCATATAGACTTAAATTGAGCACAGCCCTTACTGTGGCCCTTGAGAGTGAGTAGGAGCCCATGGGACCTGGGGTTGAGCAGGACGTCTGAAGTTGTGGTGGTGAGGGGCAGCCTTGTGCATTGGAGGAACCAGAGCACCAATAGAGTAGAGAGTAAACAGAAGACTCGTGGACCATGCAACCTCAATGGTCCAGCTCAGAGTGAGTATTAGCTACGGGGCCTATGTATGTATGTATGTATGTATGCAGAGAATTTATAAAGTGCAGGAATCACCCCCGAAGGGGTATCTCCGCTCTAGCATAGAAAACAAGTCGGACAGGCACGGACTCCCATAACTTATGCCTTGAATAATTCACTCTTCAGGAGATTCCTGAAATGAGCTAGACTAGGACATTTATGTAAATCGCCTGACAAAGAATTCCAGTATTTCAGAGCCAGGCAGGCAACAGTTTTGCCTCCAGATCGTATTTTCTTAAAGCGAGGGACCACCAGCAACCTTTTGCCTTCCGATCTGAGACACCGGTTGGGGCAGTATACTTTGAACTCATCCGCCATATAGCTCGGGCTTGTACCATAAAGAGCTCTATGGGTGAAACAACAGAACTTGAACTTAATTCTCTGGTGGATTGGAAGCCAATGGAGAAATGTCAGTAATGGCCCAGGGCAGGTGGGGGTGGTTTATTAGGAGCCAGGCGTGCGGCCACATTCTGGACGATCTGCAATCTGCTGAGAAGTGACTCCCTCTCATTGGCCTAAGGATGAAGAGGGCTGTCAGGGGACCTTAGGGCCAGAACTACTTCAAGAGCACACGAGAGAGCAGGAACCGCTGCGGACCTTTCTGCGGCAGGAGCTTCGCAGATCTGAGAGTATTGGGTTCTTTGGGAACAGACTGATGATGAACTAGAACCTTGATGCGTTAGTGAGCAACAGCAGTTGTATTTCACCCCCTACCCCAGAGCATCTCTTGGTGCTGATTTAGGATAAGAAGGGGCTAATACGAAATCCTGTACGTTAAGGGGGCAGAGAAGTCTCAAGACCTAAGAGTGAGTGTGAACCTCTGCTGGTCACTGGGAAGTAAAGGCCCCATCTCGCTCCTTCCATTCCCAGCCAAAGTCATCGAGAAGGCTGTCAACAACCAGCTCGCCGCCTTCCTCGAAACCAACAAATCCCTAGACTCCTCACAATCTGGCTTCTGAGCCAAACACAGTACTGAGACCGCACTCATCGCAGCAACAGACGACATTCGAACTCTACTGGACAATGGAGACACAGTCGCCCTCATCCTCCTCGACCTCTCCGCAGCCTTCGACACAGTCTGTCATAGCACCCTGTTACAACGCCTCAGAAACATCGGAATCCAATGAAAAGCACTGGAATGGATCACCTCGTTCCTCGCCGGAAGAACCCAGAGAGTCCGCCTCCCACAATTCAAGTCAGAGGCCACTGAAGTCATCTGCGGCGTGCCACAAGGATCGTCACTCAGCCCCACCCTCTTCAACGTATACATGAGCCCCCTCGCGGCCATCGCACACCAACACAACCTCAACATCATCTCCTACGCTGATGACACTCAACTGATCCTCTCACTCACCAAAGACCCTAACACCGCCAAAACAAACTTACATAAAGGAATGAAAGAAGTAGCCGAGTGGATGAAGCACAGCCGCCTGAAACTGAATTCTGACAAAACTGAAGTCCTTATCCTAGGCACCTCCCCCTCCGCCTGGGACGACTCATGGTGGCCAGAGTCCCTTGGAAAAGCACCCATCCCGACGGACCATGCACGGAACCTGGGCGTCATTCTGGACTCCTCACTCTCGATGACCAAACAGGTCAACGCCGTTTCATCATCTTGCTTCAACATCCTTCGCATGCTCAAAAAAACATTTCGCTGGATCCCCACCGAAACTAGAAAAACGGTCACCCACGCACTGGTTACAAGCCGCTTGGACTACGGAAACACCCTATACGCCGGCACCACCGCAAAACTTCAGAAAAAACTCCAACGCATCCAGAACGCATCAGCCAGACTCATACTAGACATTCCGCATAAAGGCCACATTTCTGATCACCTGAAAAACCTCCACTTGCTCCCCGTCAATAAGAGGATAACATTCCGCCTCCTAACCCACGCACACAAAGCACTTTACGAACTTGGACCCGAATGCCTCAACACACGACTTTCCTTCTACACCCCCTCCCGCCTGCTACGCTCCTCCCACCAAGCCCTTGCTGCTATACCTCACATCAACAAAACCACCATGGGAGGAAGATCCTTCTCCTACCTGGCAGCCAAAACCTGGAACTCACTTCCCACACACCTTCGCCTCACTCAGAACCACCTAGCATTCAGAAAGCAACTTAAAACCTGGATATTCGACAAGTAATTCCCCACCCTTCTCCAAGCGCCTTGAGACCCTCTGGGTATGTAGCGCGCTATATAAATTAATTTGAATTGAATTGAATTGAATTAAGGATGAAGAGAAACATGAGGACTGGTAACAAGCAGGACATTCAGGGACCTGAGATTGGGGAGAGGAGTTGGCCTAACGGCTAGGGTGGTCGACCTTGAATCTGGGGAACCGGGTTCGAGTCTCGGCAATAACGCTGAACATCCTGTGATTCTGGGCAAATCACTGAGGTACAAATGTACAAGTGCGGCGTTAAAATTATCGCTGCTTTAGCGGCAGGAAACTGCTGCTAAAGCAGCGATAATGGGCTTGATAATAGGCTCTTGAGAATTCCAGAGAATTCCAATAACAGCCCAGGTTTACCAGAACATGGGCTTCTATTGGAATTCACAAGAGCCTATTATCAAGCCCATTATAATTTTAACGCCATAATTTTAACGGCATCCTTGTAAATATGCCCCTTAATCTCCCCGTGCCTAACAAAAATGAATGTGGGTCTTCACGTAACGCAAGAGGTGCTATGTAAAGCGCTCTAATACCCGATTCGGGTCAAGTTTGCGCTATATAAAACTCCGTAAAAAAAAAAAGATTGAGCACCGGCTGTTGGACCGAAGAGTGAGTGTGAACCTCCGCTGGTCACTGAGAGATGAACAGAAACGTGAAGACTGGTAACAGGCAGGACATTCAGGCTAAGATTGAGCACCGGCTGTGGGGCCGAAGATAGAGATGAAAATTCATTGACCTCGGGGTGCGAACGAGATTTAACCCCATCGCCGCGGGCTAATTCCCCTGCGCGGGGGGAGGGGGGCCGTGCGCGGCGCCGCGGTGCTGATGACGAGCTTGGCTTGTCATGCAGCACGGTGGCGCTGTGCTGTTGACGAGCTGAGCTCGTCATGGCCACGCCCGCTCAATGGAACGCCCAGAAAAGCGGGAAATTATCCCCGCGTGGACGTTCCACGGAGGTCATGACAAGCTCAGCTCGTCATCAGCACAGTGCCGCCGTGCTGCATGACTAGCTCAGCTCGTCATCAGCACGAAAGAGGTTAAAGCCTGAAGATGAGTGGAATCATTTTGTTACCAGCCTTGACAAAGGTTACAGGCCCTAAACGTTTTAAAAAAACTTTTATTACTGCAAAAGTTTGCAAACATTGGGGCAGATTTACAAGGCCCTTGTGCCACTTTTGCGTCACTTTTTCCATGTTAAAAATTACGCAAAAGTGGCGCAAGGGGCTTGAAAATAAACCTCAGTATCTCCATGATCCTAACCAGGCAGTGTTTTGCGATCGGCGAATGTGGGTCACATTTTTTCTGGCTGCCCGGGCCTCCCTGGGGCCCCAATCCAACCCTGACGTCAGCACGCCCCTCTACCTGCGCAATGGTTTCTTGTTCCGCCTCGGAGCAGAGGGGCCTCTGGGTATCCAAACCAAGGCGCGCGCCACACATCCGTAACCAGGCTCCTGTACCTGACCCCTGGCATCACGTGGGCAGGGGGCCAAGGATGACGCCAGAGCCCCCCCCCCCCACATACACACCTGCACAACAGCCTCTTGTTCTACTTTGCACAGAGCAAAGTGTCTGCGAGAGATGAGGCCACCTGCCCCAGGCGCGCACCATTGTGGATCCAAGGGCCTCTTACGCGCCGTGCGTGAGAAGCGTCCACGCACCCTGGCACCGCTGTCACTCGAGCCTCTGCGCCCGGGGGTCAGGGCGGCCGCCCCTCCCTGGCACCGCTGTCACTCGAGCCTCTGCGCCCGGGGGTCAGGGCGGCCGCCCCTCCCTGGCACCGCTGTCACTCGAGCCTCCGCGCCCGGGGGTCAGAGCTGCCGCCCCTCCCTGGCACGGGCCTCTCTGCTGCTAGCCGCCTTGAGGGGCCTGTAAGTTATAAGCACAGGCGGCGCCCTCCGCGCCCATCACTGTGAGCCACCCCTGCCTCCCGTCCTCACGCACACACCGCCGTGGAGCACACGCCCTCGCCATGCTAAGGATCGTCGGTCTGTCCGTCCTGCTGGGCCTGGTGCTGGCTGACAGTGGGGGCCAAGGTGAGTGACCTTCGGACACAGGCTTATGAAAGCGCCTGTAAACCCTTGGGGCATCGAGGCGCTTCACAGAGGCTCTTGAGCGCAGGGGCGGTGGTACCGCAGGGTCAGTGGTACCGCAGGGGCACCACTGCGGCACGTGCCCCTGGGCACCAGTTATTGCTTCCCCGGGCACCTTGGCACTACTAAAAGAGGAACAGAGCCTGGCCCGACCCCTACGACAAGGGCCAGTGCGACCTCCAGAGGGTTACCTCATCTGCATGGGATGTGGCCCCAGGAAAATCAGGGGCCCGTTTGTGAAGGGGGCTAGGCAGTATCACTGAGGCGGGCACGGGGTCTCCGAGTCTGTGGTGTGACGCACTGGCTGCTGGCACACTGAGGCGGGGCAGAGTCAATGCACCTTGGAAGTATGGGGGTCCACGGACCCAGCCAGGCGTCGCTCTGAAGGCGGGGGTGCAATCCTAACTGCGCGCATCTCAGGGGGTCATGCCCCCACTGTAAGCTGAGGCCAGGCCCCGGGTGCAAGGGCGCACGGCGCAGGGGCTCCCCTCTGCCTTTCACCGGTGTGCTCCTGGGCAGTTGCGTCTTTACGCACCGCTCTGAGCAGCGCCATGGCTGCAGTGGGGCGCACTGTCCAGGTCCGTGCCAGGCGCACCACGGAAGAGGGCAGAGCGGAGTGGGACAGTGGCCCCATGTGTAATGTGGCCCCAGGAGTCCTACTGCAGGCCCCATGGACGCCTTTGTGAACCGATTCACCCCTGCTCTGTGAAAGAGAGATCCATTATCATCACTGGCAGCGCCAGTGCGCGCTGCAGAGCTGCCACGTCAGAGCTGAGCAGCGCCTCGGTAGCTTTAAGGACGCATCCCTGGCGGAAGCCCGCCTGACCAGTTGGACATGGTTTCTTTAGGATCCAGTTGCAGCAAATGGGTCTGAACAGAGGAAATCTGAGGAGCTTGCGTGCTTTCTCCCTTACGTATTTGTCCTTTTTGCTTGTCTCGACCTTACATGTAACTATGTTTGCCAACCTTGAACAATTGTGTAACCTTTGTAAGGATGTAACCTGCAACTGTGGTCTGACACATGTAAAGCCCTCTGATACCTCCGGGTCTAGCCAGCGCTATATAAAACCTTTAAAATAAAAATAACATAAATAAGGCGTTCAAGCATTGTCTGGCGCGTTCTGGTCTCGGCACTTTTATAAAATGAAAGATATGTGGTCTGATGGTACTTTTACGCAATGATAGATTTGTGGTGTCGGGGTATTATTATACAAAGATAAAGTTGTGGTCTCAGGGTACCTTTATGCAAAGCTAGGTTTGAGGCCTCTGATTACTTTTATGCAATGATAGATTTGTGGCCTCAGGGTAATTTTACACAATCATAGTTTAGTGGTTCAGGGTACCTTTATATAATGAGAGATGTGTGGCCTCGGGGCACACTCACACAATGAGAGGTTTGTGGTCTCGGGGCACACTTACACAATGAGAGGTTTGTGGCCTCGGAGCACACTTACACAATGATAGGTGTGTGGCCTCGGGGCACACTTCCACAATGAGAGGTTTGTGGCCTCGGGGCACACTCACACAATGAGAGGTTTGTGGCCTCGGGGCACACTTACACAATGAGAGGTTTGTGGCCTGGGGGCACACTTACACAATGAGAGGTTTGTGGCCTGGGGGCACACTTACACAATGAGAGGTTTGTGGCCTCGGGGCACACTTACACAATGAGAGGTTTGTGGCCTGGGGGCACACTTACACAATGAGAGGTTTGTGGCCTCGGAGCACACTTACACAATGATAGGTGTGTGGCCTCGGGGCACACTTCCACAATGAGAGGTTTGTGGCCTCGGGGCACACTCACACAATGAGAGGTTTGTGGCCTCGGGGCACACTTACACAATGAGAGGTTTGTGGCCTGGGGGCACACTTACACAATGAGAGGTTTGTGGCCTCGGGGCACACTTACACAATGATAGGTGTGTGGCCTCGGGGCACACTTCCACAATGAGAGGTTTGTGGCCTCGGGGCACACTCACACAATGAGAGGTTTGTGGCCTCGCGGCACACTTACACAATGATAGGTGTGTGGCCTCGGGGCACACTTCCACAATGAGAGGTTTGTGGCCTCGGGCACACTCACACAATGAGAGGTTTGTGGCCTCGGGGCACACTTACACAATGATAGGTGTGTGGCCTCGGGGCACACTTACACAATGAGAGGTTTGTGGCCTCGGGGCACACTCACACAATGAGAGGTTTGTGGTCTCAGGGTTCTTCTATAAAATTATGGATTTGAGGTCTGAGGGTACTTTTTGACAATTTCAGATTTGTGGTATGAGTACCTTTTAGAAAGATGGGCTTGTGATCTCGGGGGAACTTTTACACAATGATAGATTTGTGGTCTCAGGGTACTTTCATACAATGATACATGTGTGGTCTCGGCTACTTTTATACATGTATAGGCTTAAGGTCTCAGGGTACTTTTATACAATGGTGGGTTTGTGGTCTCAGGTACTTTTATACAGTGATAATGTTCTGGTCTCAGGGCATCTTTATACAATATTAGATCTGTGCTCTCAGGGTACCTTTGTACAATGATAGATTTATGGTCTCAGGGCACGTTTATATAATGACAGAGTTCTGATCTCAGGGCATTTATATACAATGATGGAGTTCTGGTCTCAGGGTATCTTAATAAAAGGACAGATCAGTGGTCTTAAGGGTACAGTTGTACAATGACAGTTTTGTAGTCTCAGGGTACTTTCATATAATGATAGATGTGAGGTCTCAGGGCACTTTTACGCCATGATAGAGTTCTGGTCTCAGGGTATCTTAATAAAAGGACAGATCAGTGGTCTTAAGGGTACAGTTGTACAATGACAGTTTTATAGTCTCAGGGTACTTTCATATAATGATAGATGTGTGGTCTCAGGGCACTTTTACGCCATGATAGAGTTCTGGTCTCAGGGTACTTTTATAGAATGATAGATCTGTGGTCTCAGGGGACCTTTATACCATTAGAGAGCTATGGTCTCAGGGTATTTTAACACAATGATAAAAGTTGTGGTATCATGGTACTCTTACACTATGGCAGATTTGTAGTCTCAGTGTACTTCCATACAAGGATTGAGTTGTGGTCTCAGGGTATCTTTATACAATGACAGACCAGTGGTCTAAAGGTACCTTTGTACAATGATAGATTTCTGGTCTCAGGGTACTTTTATAGAATGATAGGTGTGTGGTCTCTGGGGACCTTTATACAATGATAGAATGCTGATCTCAGGGCACTCTTCACACTGCGTACTCGGGGTACTTTTATAGAATGATAGATCAGTGGTCTCAGAGTACTTTTACACAATTATAGATGTGTGGTCTTGGGGTATCTTTATAGGGTGATAGAATTGTGGTCTTGGGGTACTTTTACACAATGATAGATTGGTGGTCTCAGGGTACTTTCTTACAATTGAATATATTTTAATATTTTTATTCAGCATTTTGATAAAGACAATTATGACACACATTTCAGCCTCAATATAAGTGTCAGAAAAGACAAGATGAAGGGGGATTCAACACACAACACTTCCCAAAATTGCACTAGATGATTAAACAGGTCCAATCAGGATCCCCTTTGGACCTGTGCCCTCATTTTATTTACTCTGGTTAGGCAACCACAGTGTGTCCTTACCTAACACAGATATCCCATCAATAATTGCCCTAACATCCAGGGGGTGCTGTTATCCACGCCAGTAGCAAACTTAGGATGCTCTCTTTCGGTGTTACATATAAGAATAAAATGTAATACGCATAACCTGGAAGGCTTCGTGAATGAAGCGAAAAAGTTGTAGGAAAGAAGCACTGCAAACCAGACAGACAATCGAAGATGCTGAGAGCAATTCGCGAGCAGCCTTGGGTTAAAACATACAAGGAAAACTAAGACCCATACAACAATGGAAGCTCCAAACTCACAAAGCCTTACAAAGGGTCCTCACTCAAAGGACGGCTATGTCAAGGCTATAAAACAAAAAAAAATCTAAAGCACCTCAAAAGAAATATCAACAAATTATTGCGGCAATTGCACCGAGAAGGACCGGACAACGCTGTTCAAAAGGAACTGCAAAAAGTAAAAATCAGTAAAAAGAAATTAATTTGGCATGCAAAAAGGGAAGCAGAGGAAGAGCTATGGGCTAAGCTTCTTCGTGACGCAAAAGGAAACAATACTAGCGGAAGATTCTGGAAAATGGTTAACACCCTCCAGAAGCCAAGAAGTCCCAGCATTGATTCTCATCTTACTGAGGAAGCTCGGTCCAAATACCTCCTGCTCCATTTTAACACAGCTCCAAAGACTGCCATAACGAGGCGACTAGAATGCAACAGCAAAATCCAAGCCCGCGGCCCGTATTTGGACACTACTTCGTTGGCCTTCACTAAAAAAAACAAATCATACGTAGGAAAGCAAAAGGGAAGCCAGAGGGGGCTCCAGGCCCCAACGAGATCCCTACCATCTTGTACAAACGAAACCCGGAATACTGGGCAGAGGCACTACTCCCACTTTTTAAACAGATCATAGACACCAAGACCATGCCAGCATCATGGAAAGGCTCTATATTAGCTCCAATTCATAAGAAAGGCAACACAAATGACCCAAAAAATTACAGACTCGTTGCCTTAATTGACAATGAGGCCAAATATTATGCTGGTCTTCTACTAGAGGAGCTCACAGAATGGACAAACGAAAACGCTGCGATACCCATCACCCAGACAGGCTTTCGCAAACAAATGGGAACAGCATAAAATATTCTGGCTTCATCACTTCTTATTGATGCAGTTAAACTATCCAATCTGCCCCTTTACGTATGTTTCATTGTCTTCACTTCAGCGTTCGACAACATCAATAGAAATCTACTATGGGACAAGCTGGCAAATAGGAAAATTCCATCAATCCTACTAACATCACTGATGTTACTACACACGGATACGTGGGTACAAGTAAAGTTGGGAACAGGAGACCGCCTGTCAAGGAAAATACGGACGACTAAGGGCCTCAAACAAGGGTGCATGTTAGCTCTGATATTATTCAACATCTTTATGTCTGACCTTTCACAGAAGCACGACGAAAGCAACTCTCATGCCCTGAGCCTAGGTGGTCTTACCCTCTCTAATCTGATCTAGGGTGATAACATTGTGTTGATCAGCCGAACGCCGATAGGGCTACAACATCTAATCAGCACAACATACAATTACTCAACAGCAAATAGCCTAAGCATCAATCGCTCAAAAAACAAAAATAATGAGGATAAAGGCTAAGATGTCATCATCAAGGTTCCGCTGGCAAATGGGAGGAATCACACTGGAAAAAATGGAGTAATACAAGTATTTGGGCGTAATCGTGGACAGTAAAGGTTCATTTCAACAACACAAGGAAGCAATAAAACGGAGAGGAATCAGCATAGCGATCGCACTAAAGAGCCTCAAAACGAAAGCAGTCGACCGTAGCTTCACTCCACTGCTGCAAGTGATTCAGGCAAAATTAACACCGGCCATTACTTACGGGAGCGAATGCCTTTGACGGAGGGACGCACAGCTATTGGATAACACAATAGCCAAGGCTATGAGAATGATTTTCAACCTGCCTAATTACACCTTGCAGGCCCAAATAAGGCTCGAATTCGGCGTGAGGAACCAAAAAGTAGAACGAATGGGCGCCTATGCCAAAAGATGGCATAAAATCCAGGGAGGAAAAGACTCAAGTCTGAATTACCACCTATGGAAAGAGATAGAAAGTAAAAAGAATTGCGCAGCCGCAAAATATCTAAAGCACCCAATAGACTCCTTGGAATTACAAGAAGCCTGGAAGAGCATTGGGTCCCATAACACCTTCAAACAGCTAGTAAACAAATCAGTAAGAATAATCTCGCTAATAGAGGACAAAGCAAGCCTAGCCAACAGGGCTCACGGCTGGACGGTCATCCAAAACTACACCAGCAGCTACTGCCAAAGCTACTTAGGAGTCGGGATCACTTGGTTTATACGCCTACGGCTGGGCATACTCCCGTCACAAAACCATCTTCCCCATGGAAAAGGCCCCAAATGACAATGAACTGCCGAATATGTGGGAATTCAAAAGAGGACATCCTCCATTTAATATGCACCTGCAAAGGTCTGGACAAAGAGCACAGATATCATCTAAAACCGTCTCTAAAGAAGCTAGGAATAAGAACATGCCGGCATGGGGTCAAGGCATGCTTTGATGGCAAAAACATTCAACTAGCAAGCCATTTAGTCAAATTTCTGGAGAAAGCGGAAATAAAACAAGAATGACAGAAGGGAGGGACTGCACGACGCAAACTCAAAATGGAAAATAAAATCTAATAACTCGCTCAGCACAGACAAGCAATAACCACTGGAATGAAAGTTTGCACACAACAAAGCAGCAGAAGCAGTCTGCAACGAGCCACAAGACTCCATCGAAAACCAATCTTTCAAGCGTCAATCCAACCCGACAGTGCTGCTTAAACCTGCCCCAAGACCATGCAGGCACAAGACTTTTAACATAGTCACTTTAGCCCATACAAAGGACTTTTTCTATCTTTAATCTACGCACAGCACAAAAGAAACTTAATCTCTTCAGAAAGCACTTTTTAGCCACATGAAACTTGTTTCAATGTTCTTCAAAATAATCTTTTAATAATTGTATTTTTAAAAATGGCGGCAACAGATCATTTAGTATTTAATGTATTATATGCTACTGATTGCAATGGTTTTAATTAACTGAGCAATAAAGATTACGAATTACGACAACTTATGCAACTAACAACCATCAATAATGTGATGAAGCAGTGCATCCGGACTTGTGAAAAGAAGCAGTGGTATTGGCCCTGATTAAAAACATCTTGCATGGATGTTTCCATTCTCTCTAACTATCGGCCAATTTCTAGGCTTCCTTATAAGTCCAACATTTTGGAGGAATTGGTCAATGAGCAACTGACCACATATATGTAAATGAATGGTCTTCTAGACCCTTCTCTAACAGGCTTCAGAGCTAAGAGCAGTACTGGGCAGTGGCGGCTGGCATAGGGCGTGCAGCGGGGTGGGGCAGGTTGGGGAGTCGTAAACTCGGATATACGACGGAACGGAGCAAAGTAATTATTACGTTCCTCCATTCCGTTGTATGTCCGAGTTTACTACCACCCCACCCTGCCCCTCCCCCACCCCGCCCCTCCCCCACCCCACCGCCCCACAGCACGCCTTATGCAAGCCTCCACTGGTACTGGGCCACTCTCTCAGCTGTGCTTGACAATATTCGACTCAGTCACTGTGCAATAGTGTTGCATCTTATCTCTCTCAAAAAATTGATTCCATATATCAGAATATCATTTCTGCCAATATTCTCTCCACTCCTATCACAATTGGCTCCACTGGCCAACACAACATCTCCTCACAATTACACTCCTTTCCCCCTCTTAATCCTACAGAAGTCATATCCCTTCTCACCACAACTAAATCTGCCACCCCCTGGACATCATCCCTGCCAATATGTCAGACAAATTTGCTGACCAGCTTGCCATTCCTATTTGCTCTATCCTTAATAGCTCTTTGAGTTTAGGCAGTCTTCCCCCAGAATGGAAAAACGCACAAGTAATACCCATACAAAAAAACCTCAAGATTCCGACTACTGAACTGTCTAATTACCGACCTATATCCTTACTACCCCTGCAGACCAAGCTCATTGAAAAACATATCAACAAACACTTGTCCGAGTTCATTGAAACCTTTCACCACCTGGACGTCTCACAGTCTGGTTTCTGGGCCAAACACAGTACCGAATCAGCTCTCATCGAGGTTACTGACAATATCAGAATGGCTCTGGACAAGGGTCAGGCAGCACTCTTGGTGCTGCTTGACCTGTCAGTGGCATTCGATGCCATTTCACACCCGATCCTACTAGATAAACTTCAAGATATATGTGTACAAGAGCGGCCCTGAAGTGGGTGACTGACTTTCTAAATGACAGAACTCAGACTGTCACCCTAGGAACTTTTCCCATAGAAGCCCAGGTTCTTGTGTTAACCTGGGCCTCTATTGGAATTCTCAAGGGCATATTATCAAGCCCATTATCGCCGCTTTAGCAGCAGTTTCCTGCCGATAAAAGCGGCGATAATGTATCGCCCTTTCTTGATAATATGGCCCTCAGTTCTGGGGTCTCAGAGTATTAAAATTCAATGATTGATTTGTGGTCTTGGGGTACTTTCATGCAATGATACATTTCGGCCTCAGGGTAATTTTACACAAGGGTAGATTTGGGACTTAGTGTACTTTCACACAATAATAGATTGATGGTCTCAGGGCACCTTTATGCAGTGATGGGCTTGTGGTCTCAGTGTAGTTTGTGATAATAATAGATCTGTAGTCTCAGGGTACATTTATACATTTATACAATGATAGATTTGATTATACCTCCTGATTCACAAAGCACTGGTGTTAAAAGTTAAAAGGCAGCTCTGCATGCGTCACACTTGCTGCTGTACAAGATTTCCGCCACTTATGATTCACAAACAGATCTAGGGGTGTTCATGTAAATCTACAGCAGTCTAGATTTCAGGAATTACGTTTTGTAAAGTGTCTCATGCAGACCCTACCAAGTGGAAACTGCTCCGTACGTAAATGATCCATAAATGTACATTATGAGTCAATTTACAGAACCATTTAGGAGGTAATAAATTATCACTCCTGCAGCATTTTTTGACATAATTAGTAATGCCTTTGTGAACCGACCCCGAAGCATTAAAATGGGGAGGTTTAAGGAATATACATATACAGTTAGTGCAAATAGAAGGAACTGCACCCTCTTTGCATCTTTACTAATAAGGAGTTGGACATTTTGGGGCCAAATCAAAAGGGCATTTATGAGTACATGAAATCGTAATGCAGTACTTCTGTGTTATTTTTACCTCACGTATTCAGGAATTTTTTTGTGAATGGACATACACCCCCCACACACACACATAGCAACATACAGAGGGAGCACACATAGGCACATGTTGTACACACATGCGCGTGAACGCACGCACGCACACACACACCCCTGCATCTTCCCCCACTTGGAATCCTACACTGAATAAATCATAAATTCAGAACATAATCTGTATAAGAGCCACGAGACAAGTGATTGGTGAATGCTATGCTATGTAAACATGCGTGTATCAAGAGGGAGAGAGAGGACCAGATAGCTAGTCCAGATCCCCGGTTTATATGTAGATTAATCAAAAAGAGACTAGCTATGGGATGGGGTGGTATGATGTTTACATTGTAAAGATCATGGTGACTCAGGTAAGTTTTGTTGGTCAGGGGTGGCACCCATTGGGTGTCTTAAGAAAGCCCTCACCCACCAACCTAGTTGGTGGCATGCTTCATCATCGGGCCCACCCAGTGACACCTAGCGTGTCCCGGGTGTGCTACGACGCCTGAATACAGCGGAGCAGGTATGTCACTGTGTGTGCGGTGAGGGATGTTAAGAAGGTGAGTTTAAAACGGCTTGGCGGGGGTCCCTGTACCCGGTGGGTAAAAGACTTTATTAACAGGGCCTCCGTCAGCGGTTAAAAATAAGGCTGTGGGACGCAAGAGGCGAGTTACGACCTCTCACGTCCTTTAGAATGTCAACATGTTTCAGCCAGTGCCTTATTGATATGCTGGCTTTCTTCAGGACAATAAAAATGGGTGTGGGTGTGATTAAAACTAGTGGGTGTGTAGTGTGGACTATGTGTCTACACGCCCTAAAGTGTATCTAACTGTGAGAGGGGGGATTCCCTTCTCAAGATCACCTGTACATGTAACATAAAAGACATGAACAAAACATACAAGGAAAAAGAGTCACTATGAGGTATGAACTTCATATCATGGCAGCCGGCTTAATAGCGATGGGGTGCAGGCTATAAGCGGCTCAAGTGTAATGGTATTGGTGGTACCATTATGGTGACATATCGCACTAGAACTGCGTTAGTGGGGTGAAAATAAAAACGAAATTTCTGTAATGGTGGTATAAAAGGTGAACACATGGAACACAATGAGGCGTAAGGACTGTATCTTACGCTAGTTTTAAGTGGTGTCCTCTTCAAGGTACTTTGAAGTGGCAAAGGTTAGACCCTCTCCTCTCTCTATGCTATGTAAACACTCATTAATATGGCAAACATAACATACCTTTGTCTGGCTGAGTGAAGGGTGAGATATGGAGACTGCATTGAGGTCTTTGTGGGCTAATGAGGGAAGCAGCATAAACTCTTCGTGGCACAGCAGAGATAGCTCAGCCTCTTCATCAATTGTGGACCTGACAGGATATTCCATGGCAAAAGAGGGCAATGGCTTTGTGCAGGGCTGAGCTGAGCTGGTGAACTGGTGCAGAAACACTTAGGCAAAAACAAAAAACCCAGAGAAGCCGCGCAGTGGTGGGTCTACCTCAAGGAAACTGCTGAACCCCATAGTTGAAATTCTTGGTACTTATCACCTTCACTTAAGGTCTGATTATGACTTCGGCAGGCTCACAATGGGCCGCCACACCAGCGCCCGCTGCGAGGCCCCAAAGCTGTCCGCATACCGCCTGCCTGCAGTGCTTTGGTGGTCCCCCGATGGTGTCTCTACGGGGCACCTAAGCACATTCCTGCACGGTATGGCTGTGTAGTCCATGCCGTGCAGGAACTGTGGGTGCATGCTTATATAGGGGCACAACATTTGCACCCTGCATGCATCCACCGGTCCAGAGGCAACAGGACTCACGGCCATGAAAAGGGGTGAGGTGAGAAAATGTGTAATAGCATATTGCGGCCTCACACCTCTGCAACAACGCCGAGCAATCACGGATCCCAAGCAGTTGCAGCGGTTCTTTGGTGGTCTAACTGCCAAATTCATAATAGGGCGGACGGATCGCTGGTGCAGCGGTCCTGCGCACAGCCACTGGGGGTTTGGTGGGCCATCAAACATATAATTCGGCCCTTAGACACCATATGACATTTACTATTTTAACTGTATGCATTTTGTAATGAAAGAGCACTTTTAGCCTGATGATAACTGGTGGCACCTGCGGTCTCATATGTGAGAAAAACAAGGACCCCCTGGGTACCAATCTGGATTCCTAGGGCAGGGTAAACACCTATGTGAGTAAAAACGCCTAGGACATCAGCATAAATAAGTGACCAAATTAATTTAAGCCAACAGGTGTGAAGAATAAACAAAAACTAAAATAGTATACAATATATGAATTTAATAGGTATTAATTAAAAATCATATAGACAGGCAAACTATATGACGGGGATAAAAATACAATTCATTAAAAATCAACAAGAATGTCATAATACACTGTAATACCTCAAAATCATACATATAGTGCAACAACAATACATTTATATACTTAAAATGACAAAAACAGTACAATAATAAAGCAACTCGACGCGCGTTTCGGCAGAAAACCGCCTTCTTCAGGAGTCTCTGCTGGTAATCTGGAGAAGCAATTATAAAGAAAAAAGGTATATGTCACACACGACTACATATTTTTTACATATTCTACACAATTATTTGACAGATTCTAAAAACTGCTAGCTTCACTGCATTCTTCCAACAAATGAGTGAGTATACATTCTGCATCGCGACTACGTCTAAACTCACACCTTTTAGACTTAAACATTATACAATTTTGGTCACCTTATGTCATTTGATTGACAGATATTCACAGAAATACATTGTGTAGTACTTATCCGTATTAAACTGTTGTTATTGACATATATATATTTTTACCTTATAGAAGACTTCGTTAATACATATAGCCAGAGCCACTTGGTTAAATGCTAATGCCTGATAAATGATAAAACCTTTGTATGGGTATGTTGGATAAAATGGGGGAATACTTTGAACACATAATGGTAAAAAAGACCCATAGCGAGATGTGAGGTGAATATTTACCCTAATAGCATATATTGCTTCCTATGGTCTATCTGCTCTAATGGCACCATATGACATTTACTATTTTAACTGTATGCATTTTGTAATGAAAGAGCACTTTTAGCCTGATGATAACTGGTGGCACCTGCGGTCTCAACAGACGCCGTAGAGAACGAGCTGCAGCTCACGCACTTGTTTGCAGACCTTGTGAGAGCCACATCCACCCTTCTCTATTAATGTTCACACAGGTATAACGCAGTAAATAATCAATATCATGAGTCAGACCTACTTAGTTGATATTTTATTATTTGGTATATGCTCATTTATATTAACCAGTTCGGTTGGCCAAAAAAGGGACTCATATGTGTCAGTTACTAAATGGAAGCCCGAGGTAAATGCTGCTGTAAGGAAGAGTTAATAAGGTATAGCTCTGATCGTGTAACAAGAGGATTAGCGTACAGTTGTAAGGATACACTTTTCCAGTCAAGAGTACAGACTTGTATCTTAACATACTAGGGCTATACTTATAAGTGTTACAGCAAACACATGATGGAGGGAATGCTGACAATGCAAACATTATCCCCCAGGCAAAAGATCTGGTTTAAATCCATCATTCTTTTGCCCACTGTGCCACCCGAGTTTGGACCCAGCCATATGCAAATCAGTCTTGACCCTGTGCCCCAGTTGAACAGTCCGGACTTTACTGCCAGGCCAGGTCCTCCCTGGACTAGAAACAAGCATCCTGGGACCGGTTTCAGGATATGTCACCCTTCTTCAGCCAGGATAGCTTGATACTTATAAGTATGGCTTTACACACAGATACACGTGCGCAGGAACTGCAACTGTCCAAATAATAATAAGATTCTGATTCTGAACAATTTTTTTTAATGTATGGATTGGATGGTTTTCCTAAGTATGATTTTATATGGCTGTATTGATGTGTGAGCATGTGTTTTTTTTTGGTTTTGCTTTGATAGGGGGCCTAAAGTATTCTAAAATTGTTAAACTTGTTAGTATGAATGAGCATATACTGGATAATAACATATAAACTAAATCGATCTGTCTCATGATATTGATTATTTACTGAGTTATATCTGTTTGAAAATTAATGGAGGAACACCTAGTTTTTGTTGCTTGTTGGTCATGAATTTTCTGAACCAGCCAGCCTGTGTGCTAATAGGGCGATTCACAAAATTCTCATTTGGAGTGGGTCGCTCTACCACCTAACTCATAAATCGGAACTTACTCCAATAGGTTGACGTCTCAGGGATGGAGGCCTACTGGGGTCAGCAGATCACCATTACTGTGTAAAAAATCATAAACTTTATACTTTTTAGTGCAGACTTTCTTCCTTGAAGTAAGCAAAAAAACGTCACTTTTATTAAAAAGCTTGGACTTGATATACAAAACACTGGCCGCAAAATACTGATCGAAAATTGCAACCAGTATTATACGACTAGTGTGCAATTTTTCAAACACACCTATGTAGTAATAGTTCAATTTGTTTAATCCCCATTTGGAGTGGGCCATAATCTGACCTAACCCATGAATATTAATGAGGTAGGTTCAAATTGTAGCTTACTCCGATTGGATGCCATCCCAGAGATGGTGGCCTGTTGAGGTCAGCAGACCACCAGGACTGTGATTGCAAATGAATGAACTCAACTTTATTTAAACGTAACTGAAGGAAACCGAGCGGCCTTTACAAAGAAAGGTTTACTTTTGCTACGAAGTTTGTTGGACAGTTTTCAGTGTGTTCTCTGGACCATTGCCCACTCCTCAACAAACCTTGGGCCATATTATCAAGAAAGGGCGATACATTATCGCCGCTTTTATCGGCAAGAAACTGCTGCTAAAGCGGGAATAAGGGGCTTGATAATATGCCCTTGTGAATTCCCATAGAAGCCCAGATTCTGGTGTGAACATGGGCTTCTATGGGAATTCACAAGTGCATATTATCAAGCCCATTATCGCCACTTTAGAGGCAGTTTCCTGCTGATAAAAGCGGCGATAATGTATCGCCCTTTCTTGAAAATATGGCCCCTTATTTTTAAACCTGCAAAGGGGGTCACATAGTGGGTTACCATACAAACTCGGAAGTCAGTAATTTTTCAATGTTTTGCGGCCGGATTTGGGTTGCAAAACTTTGATATACCATCTAAAGAATTGATATTTGGAAGGGACACCTATAACACACCTCTTCCAAGGATTGGATCCTTATGGAACCACAAACAGATTCCTAAATTAGGATTAGTACATATTAAAAAACTTTTTTAAAGTCGCACACAGTCCCAATCGCATTTTGCGACAGAAAAAAATATTTTAATTACATTTATTATCATATAAGCTTCTATTTCTTTCACTTGAAGGCAGCAGGGCGATAGAGTTTCCATTCCAAAAAGACCTGTCCATGTTCTTTGGAATTTAAGGGCTGGACATGTTCACCTGTGGGATTATATTTTTGGAAGGCAAAATATATACTTTGTCTGGCTAACTAGGAGCTGTAACAGTAGCTTGAATAAACATGCGTTCATTCTTTATTTAATTTTATATGTAGTGGGCTTGGCTTAAAGTAGTTATATTTCACCCCAAACAGGAGATTCACAGATTTTATACTGATCTTAAATTGCATGTGGTTCAGTTACTGGTTTGAGGCACATAGATTAAGAGGCTAATTGTTGGCGGAGAGGGTTCTCAGCTGCGATGGTGAGAGAGTACCCTTTCTCTTAACATGAAGGTCCCCCGCCTCATTTAGAGTCAGGCGGACCTTTAGTGTATAGACAGCGTAAATTACTCTATTGCCACCGCCTGTACACACTGACGACGGAGTAAAGGCTGTCCGATGTTAGGCCATGTACCTGCCACCATATTTAGATTGGGCGGACACATGGTCAGTTTTCACTGCCCGCCACAGTCATGAAAAACTGGTGGTAGTGGGCAGTGAAAACTTTTAAATGAACCCCATGCCATGAAGAATGGGTTGCAAGTTTGATGTACGGCTCCAACATGTTGACAGAGCTCTCCGTAAAACGTGCAATGCATTTCCAGCACTCGCCGTGACAGCGGCTCCTGAAAATGCTATTGATGTCTGCAAGGGCAGTGAAGGTAACTCCGTCCACCAGAAAGTAGATCAGCCCCAGAGTACCTAAGGAGGTAGTGCAGTTTTTCTGAAGGGAGTTGGATATGTCCTAGATTCCTTAAACCTGATTTCCAGAAAGTTACTGAAAACAGTAGATGATGGGCCTCATTTATATCTCAACCGACAGGTTACACCATCACAACGTTGACAGCTATTCCGTCCGCCGATATATAAATCCCATAGGATATAATGGGATTTATATTTCTGCAGACAGGCTATCCATCACAGTTTGTGGCGCAGTGAGGTTCCGTGACGATTGTAAGTGATGTTTTCGACTTGCACGAATATGGTCGAGTCTGGTATCTACGAACCGCAAATGACGGGTTTAGTGGGTGTACGCAGTTTCGCTGTACTAGCCTAAACCGTTCGTCTGTTTCGTGGGTTTATCTATCTGTACCCACGGGTTCCATCTTAGATACGGCATCCATTTTGTTTCTTGCCCTCAAGTAGCCAGCGAACGGACGCTGTCCGCTTCGCAACCCTGGGATTCTCAAGACTCTTGCGGAAGACACGTTTCCTTTGAAAGTGTCTTTATGATGAGGGAGATGATGCTGTAAGGCAGATGGCCCCGCTTGGGGCTCGTCTTGCTGTGTCGGTCTATTGTCTTAGCCGTGCATCTCATTAGGCACGTCCCTTTGATGCTTGCAGCTCGTGTTTCCCGATACCACCCCTTTACGCCTTTTTCGATCTCCCCACTGTTTCTGCCTTCCTCTACACCTGTTTCTGTTCCTTCTTCGATCTGTTTACTGCCGATTGGAATGTACTAATGGTGGGAAGATGGGTTTTTACAGTTGGGAACCACCGAATGTTTCTGTACTTATGTTCCGGACCTTGAATACATCAAAGCGACCCCTCTTGGGAATAATGATGGGAACCAAGTTGTAAACCTTTGTGTATCACGTTAACGTATGGGAGAAAACTGTATAAAAAGGAGCGATCCACAGTAGCAAATTGAATCAGATCCCGCGAACCTACATGCTGTGTACTTCACGTGACTTCTGTGTTCCCTGCAGTAAATAAACCTCGAATCTTTGACGCCGAAGGAAGTGTCCCGTGTCTCTGTCATTTGTACGCCGGAACAGGTAACCCACAAAGGTTTCAGGTGTTGTCCCCTGGCACCGCTGGGTCTTAAATAACCCAGTCCTTCAACAGTAACCCATCTGCCGAGATCTAAATCAGGCCCGATATCGGTAAAAGACCTTTCATGACCCACTACCCCTGTTGGCTTTGGAGATTTTTTGCTAAGTAATCATTTTATAAATCTCATACATGTATACATATATACATACAAACATACATACATACAAGACAAGTGAATTTCCTGCCTCATGTCACTGGCAGATTCCCACAAGCCCTTCACATCAACACTAAACCCAATCATTGTCAAGAGCCTGGTTCCCAACTGTGACAAGAAGGGGATCTGGGGAAAGTTGGATTCGACGATTTGATGGTATTGATGGTTCTAACTATTTCTCTCTTTCAGGTACCAGCGTTGCGGAACCACGTAAAGGGAAGTGCCCAGGTGTGAACGAAGTCACCGTCTGCCAACAAATTCCAGATGGTGACAAAGAAAAATGCAAGCCCTGTGAGGATGACCAGGAGTGTGATGGCAGCTTCAGGTGTTGCCCCTTCTCTGAGCAAAACAAATGCCTGCTTCCAATATTCAGTGAGTCATTTTCCAGCACCTCCCAGACTTGGTTAGCAATATGATTTGATAAAGAGAAGGCCATTGTAGGAAACCCACATCCATACAGCGCCGAAACGTCTGTGTATATCATAGCACATGGACAGACCTGAGCTCCAGAGTCTGCTGAGGTCCAAAAGATCTCAACAGTAGTTGCTGCAGGGGGTGACCTGGGAACACCACACAAGTTTCACAATGTAGTTTCCTCTCTGATGAAAACTGACAAATGACTTGTTTGTTCAAGTGTCGCAAGAGAGAGAACTTGTAAATATGTTAATCATGTGTTAACTTCATGATCAAGAAGGGGGTTTCACATTTGTTTGGATTTGTAAAAGATCCCTCACCCGCTGGCTGTACTAGTGGCATGCTCCATCATAGGGTTCCCACCCAGTATGCCTGGTGTATATGGCTGCGCTTCAGCACTTACGTTATAGCTGAGCGAGTTGTTATCAAGAGATCTAATGCTTTAATATTACCTGCAGGTATCTCTTCTTTATGTGAACATATTATCTGTGGAAGCCTTCGGTAAGGTTGAAAATAACAAACCTTGATGTGGTTGTAGATATTATGAGCTCCCACAACAGCACCTCCATCAATCATTGGTGCCACTGAAGTTCAAGTGGCCTTCTTCAGGGCCAGTGATTTACCAGGATCCCAATCTGTAGTTATGTCTGGTGTGGAACACAAACTTGTGTACCAGTGATTAATTTGCATTCATCATGCTATTTTTCCTATTTCTTACGGTTTCAATTCGCTCATCACAAGGGGCCCGATTCACAGAACTAACTTAAGATAAAATCCTAAACTTACTACCATTTTTATATTCACAGAAGGCACTTATAATTTTTGTATTCACAGAAGACTCTTGCTCATTTCGGTATTCACAGAAGTTAGGACTCCTAACTTTAGGACTCCTAAATGCCTTCTGTGAATTCCGAAAGTCTTAAAATTAGGATTTTTCTCAATTTAGTAGTAATAAAGTTAGGACTCCTAACTTTAGGACTCCTAAATGATTTCTGTGAATACCAAAAGTCTTACAATTAGGATTTTTCTCAGTTTAGTAGTAGTAAAGTTTAGAAAAATCTTAATTTTAAGACTTTCGGTATTCACAGAAGGCATTTAGGAGTCCTAAAATTAGGAGTCCTAACTTTACTACTACTAAATTGAGAACATTCCTAATTTTAAGACTTTGGGTATTCACAGAAGGCATTTAGGAGTTCTAAAGTTAGGAGTCCTAACTTTACTCCTACTAAACTGAGAAAAATCCTAATTTTAAGACTATCGGTATTCACAGAAGGCATTTAGGAGTCCGAAAGTTAGGACTCCTAACTTCTGTGAATACCGAAATGAGTAAGTGCCTTCGGTGAATACCAAAATGAGTAAGGGCCAGATGTAGGTCACCAATTACCGGTCGGTAACGGCCAATTTCGGGCGTTACCGACCGGTAATTGGTTTTTGAGATGTAGGGGGCCCGAATTTTACAGAACATGTAAATTTACCGAATCGGTAAATTTACAGATTCGGTAAAATACCGACTCGGTATATTTACCGAATCGGTAATTCCAGATGTAGCTGGCACTTCAAAGAGTGCCACAGGCCATTTAGGAGTCGGTATTTACCACCCAATCCTATTGGGTGGTAAAATATCGAATTCAGGTGTACATGCACATCTGTGCATGTACACCTATGCCATGTGACACACAGACATGCCCTTAGGGCATGTATGTGTGCCGCATGGCACACAAGCCAAGAATTGGGGTGCTACAGGGTGTCAAAGTGACACCCCGTTCCCCCTTGCAGGAATCGGTATTTACCGATTCGATAAATACCGAATCTGTATTTCCCATTGATTCCTATGGGCTTCAAGGCCCATAGGAATCAATGGGAAATACCGATTCGGTATTTACCGAATCGGTAAATACCGAATCTTACAGAATCGGTAATTGTTAAATTAAAATTACCTACATCTGCCTCCTTCCAATTTACCTACATCGGGCCCTAAGTGCCTTCTGTGAATACCAAAATGGTAGTAAGTTTAGGATTTTGTCTTAAGTTAGTTCTGTGAATCGGGCCCAAGATAATTTACTGTTAGACTGTAAAGATCAAAAGGAGAAACATAATTATTTTTAAATATAGTATTTCTGGGACTCTATGCTAAAGGCACTCCTGCTCGCGTTGTACACCACTCTGTAAATAAACAAAGCATTCACTTCCTGAAATAGTTCTGGGTGTGCAGAACTAACTTAAGAAAAAATCTTAAACGTACTACCATTTTGGTATTCACGGAAGGCACTTACTCATTTTGGTATTCACAGAAGGCACTTACTCATTTTGGTATTCATAGAAGGCACTTACTCATTTTGGTATTCACAGAAGGCACTTACTCATTTTGATATTCATAGAAGGCCCTTACTCATCAATGAGTAAGTGCCTTCTGTGAATACCAAAATGAGTAAGTTACTCAAAATGAGCAAGTTACTCAAAATGAACAAGTTACTCAAAATGAGTAAGTTACTCATTTTGGTATTCACAGAAGGCACTTGCTCATCAATGAGTAAGTGCCTTCTGTGAATACCAAAATGAGTGAGTGCCTTCTGTGAATACCAAAATGGTAGTAAGTTTAAGGATTTTGTCTTAAGTTAGTTCTGTGAATCTGGCCCTTCCTGATTAGGTGTGAACAAGACAAAACTTTGTGATACACAAGCAAGACATGCAAAGCGTGAAGTTCTTTGTTTTTCAAACCGTACATGTTTCTTGATAGTATATCTCCCCATAAGGGCCTTAGAGTCGTTCAGACCCTATTGTTACACTTTGTGGAAGGAGAGCATGGTTATGAGCATTATAGGATTTTTCACCCCAATTATAAGTATAGCACAGTTTCATAGTCTCCCCTCACTTACATCGTCAAGACGCCTCGCCAGCGGAGGACCAACCATCCCCTCTTAGCTCTGGATATTGCTGTGCTCTTGTGGATGGCGCCGGATAACCGTTTTCCTGAACATGTGACGTAGAGTATGACGTGATGACATCATCGCCTAAAGCTCATAAATAACGGAGGGGGCGATATGAGGTGTCCTCATTGTTATGTTTAAGAAAAGGATGTTCCTGTTCTTTTCAATAAATCCTAAAAGATTTTCTGTGTATCAAAAAGTGCATAAAAACACTGGTGTCGCTGAGGTTCTTATATACCCAGATAGTTTTTTTTGTATTTTATTCCGGAGCAGTACCCATGTAACTACGATGGAGTTGTGCGCATGTTTCTGTGTGTACCCCACAGCATGAAATACATACATTGAAAGCTTTGTTAATATTGTACTTTTGGTGAAAAGAAACCCAACGTAAGCGTTTCATTCCCATATATGCTTTTTTGGAAATGAGAGTGCCCTAGGTACCTTTCACCGTCTACTAACAATAGGACTCTCAGGTGATTTATTTCATTAGTTATTGAAAATACTATTCCAGGGTATATCATCATTCAAGCCCTCTTAATAGGTGGAGAATCGGTAGATCCACCATTGTTCCTTTTCGAAGTGCAGAGTTTTTGGAGCAGTTGTTAGATGACAGATACTGCAAGTACCACATGAGCAATGGCCTACTTCATTAGGAAGGCACAATCAATTGAGGACTGTATCTCTAGTACTCTTGGATCTTCTAGGTCTGATAACATCCTCCAAGCTTCTTGCCTGTTTGAAGGGAACATTGGTTTGTCCCATTTCACGAGGTCTTGGGCCAGATGTAGGCAAATACCATTTACAGATTCTAAAATACCGAATTTGACAGATTCTGTATTTTAGAATGGGTAAATGGTATGTAGGTATTAATTCGGTAATTTTTACCGAATCTGTAAAATTGGGTAAAAACCGATTCGGTATTTACCGAATCGGTATTCCCCATTCATTCCTATGGGCCTCCAGGCGAATTGGTATAACCCATTCATTCCTATGGGCCTTCAGGCCCATAGGAATGAATGGGGAATACCGATTCGGCTGTTTTTGGAAGACCTACAAGGGTGGCAGGGTGTCACATTGACACCCTGTTGCACCCCTGAATAGTGCATGGGTGCACATGTGGCAGACATACATGACCTAAGGGCATGTATGTCTGCCACATGGCACTGAGTAAAAAGCACAAAATTGCTTTTTAATTGTTTTCGTTATTTAGCACCAACTTGTAGTTGGTGGTAAATAACGAATCCTTGCAGGTGAAAAGCACTCACTTGAGTGCTTCCTACATTTTAGATTCGGCAATTTATTGAATCGGTATTTAAGAATTTGGTAATTTACCGAATTCTTAAATACAGATTCGGTAAATTACTGAATCTGAAAGGTAGCCACCTACATCCCAAATGTCTAATACCGGTCGGTAACGGCCGAAATTCAGTAATTTTGGCCGGTACCGACCGGTATTAGGGTTCCTACATCTGGCCCCTTGTGTTTAAAATGTGCCAATTCCTATAAATAATCTTTTTAATGTGGTTGGAAGCAATTCTGAAAGGTTTGACACAGGTTAAACGAATGTCGTCAGTGTGTTTTTGATTGTTGCCCAATGGCTCCTGCCTATTTTGTTCTAAGAGGGTTTGTGCTTGTAATTTAAAGTCAGCAATCGTACTGCAATTTCTCCTTAGCCATAAAAACTGGCCTTAGAGGAGTTTCTCTTTTAATGGTCTGGGATGAAAGCTGTCAGATTTCAACAGACTATTCTTATAAGTTGGTTTTCCATAGGTGTTTGTGAGTAGGATCTTGCCTTCTGCAAATATCGTGACATCCAAAAACCTCAAAGTTTTCTTGTTTACAGTGTGTGTGAATCTAAGATTAGGATCACAACTGTTCAGCTGTGGGAAAAATTAGAGTAGAATTAATATCCCCGGCCCATATTACACAGGCATCACCTACATATCTTCTCTATGTTAATTGATTGACTTTGAAGGGGTGAGATGGATTTAGAATTCATTTTCTTTCAAAATCATGGACATACAGTCCCACTACTCTTGGGGTGAAGGTACTCCCCATGGAAGTTCCCTGTATTTGCAAGTAAAAAGTGCCTTCCAATTAAAAAAAAGCCCTCTGCCAGCACCAGTCTTGCACACTCCAAGACAAATCTATGTATGTCATATATTCCCAATGCTTTCTCTCAAGGGTTTTGTGTATTATGTGGAGCGTATCATCCCATGGTAAACTAGAGTAAAGGCTTTCAGTGCCCAGACAAGTAACAAATTACTTCAGAATTAAATTATATCTCTTTTAGTTGCTTGAAAAGATGGTTGGTGTCCTTGAGATATATGGGAGTCTTTTGAACTAAGGGTTTTAGAAAAAAATCAAAAAACCAGGGCAAAGGTTCCAATAAGGAACTAAAGCCCGACGCAATGGGACATCTCAGAAGTGGGGATCTGTTCTTGCGTATTTTTAGAATTGTGCAGAAATTATTGGATTGGTGGTTTTGAGGAATTCTGCTTCTTTTTTCGATATCCGTTTCTCCATTTCTGCCTCGTCTATAAGCATGTTGATTTCCAAACTCAGCTGTGGTGTAGGGTCTATTTCTAGAATCCTATCGTTTTTCTCATCGTGCAAGAGGCATCTGCACTCCTTCCTGTATTGTGTTAGTGTTCGTAGTATTAGTCCTCTCCCTTTGTTGGCGAGTTTTAGGATAATGTCTGTATTTGACTTCAGTTCTTCTTATTTTTTCATATTGTAAAACACCCAAAGGTGGATTTTATCAAGGGCCTCAACTTCAGTTTGTTCAAACACTTGAACATCAATACAGATTGCTGTTATGGGAGGGCAAAACTAGGTTTCTTCTTGAGACCTGTATACCCTTTGTCTCCTGTTTCTAGTGTATTTTCCAAAAATGCATTTAGTTTTAACTTCCTAAAAAACTCGACCAGTTCACAGTCGAGATGCATCTTTGAAGACCTCTAGGCCAGACCACGCAATCCAAACTATAGTCACAGGGTCAGTGGAGAGTAACCAGGACAGCGAGAGGCTGTTCTAGGCACTAAATATTTGGATGTGATCCAACAACCTTGGCAGCTAAGAGATCTGTAAAGAATATACATGTGATTCCGCAAGATCCCCTCTAAAATGTACAGGAACATATTGCGGTACCCGACCGAGCCACCCTTGAGCAATGTGACAGTTTTGATGCCATTGTGTCTGATCAGCTGGAACAGACAGAGGCCTGGTGTCAACAGAGGCAGGGTGGTGAGGGAGAAGTACACAGGCAATGTAGGCGTATGAGGGGGACGTAAGGGGACAATGATGGAGAAAAATAAAAACACAGAGGCCGATTCACAGAACTAATCTGAGACAAAATCCTAAACTTACTACTTTTGGTATTCACAGAACCCGCTGAGTGAGTCCACTGCGCCAAGGGAACCACTCACACTTGAGGTATGGTATGGCACCCCTTGCCTAAGCACTCCCTCTCCCCTTGTTGGGGAAGGATCCAGTTTGTAGGCCTTGGAGTCTCCGAGACCCCTCTGAGAGAGTCCACTGCGTAAAGGGAGCCTCTCGCAACAGAGATAGGGAAGGGATATCAGTTCCCCTGGGATCACAGCATACTGGACTTTGGACGTTGCCTTGACTCATCTACCGGTTTGTGTCCCAGTCACCCTTCCCCTCCTCTCCCCGTGCTGTGTCTCTCACCCTCCCCTCCTCTTTCCCGCCCTCATTACCTGTCTACTTCCCCTACTCCAACCCCCCTCCCCTGAATCTCTCACCTTGCCTGCTTTTCCCGTTACGTATTTGTGCTTATTGTTTATCTCGACCTTACAAGTAACTATGTTGCCATACTCTAAGAACTGTGTAAACTTTGTAACGATGTAACCTGTAACTATGATCTGATGCTCATGTAAAGCGCTCTGATACCTCCGGGTCTAGCCAGTGCTATATAAAACTTTTTAAAATTAAAAAAATAATTAAAAAAATTCCCCACCATCTCATTTTATGATCTGTTTTTTTATATTCTAAGAGAACCCTTGTGACGAGGACAACGACTGCCCTGAAGTGCTGAAATGCTGTGCGGGGACCTGCACGGACACATGCGAGACGTACTAACGCGACCTCTCACCAGGGTACGTATGACAGCGGCACTTTTGAGATGCTACAGAAAAGTAACACCCATGTTGATCTGAGAATTTCTATCTCCTTTCTCTGTGTGTTGGGGGTGGTTGGTGACTGGGTTGGACTGTGTTAAACAGCGCTGTTCTGGTTCACACTGCATAAGATACATATCCCCGCCCAATAGGAAGACTTAGAGAAATACCTTTCTATGCCAGCAAGATCTCACATCATTCTCAATTGTTGATGTTTCCATGTTTTCCATTGATTTTTCTCCTGGTAACGCTTTTTTCATGAATTGTTGTGCGACAATTGTCATGCAAGCAAAATGTATTTCATGGACTACAACTTATTTTCACAAAAAATACACTTTAGGTAGGGAAACATTTTGTAGTTTTGCTCACGGTTATTCTATAAAGAGTGGTTTAGAAATAGATACAATACACCGGAAAAGTGTAGCAGATGCCAGCCTGGGCTTGCTCTTTGGTAGCCCCGACTCTGCCCCTGCTAGCCCTGGTCGCAGGGATCCTCAGACAGTGGTAGGAACAGATTTTCACCATACTTGCACAAACCCTGTTTACTTGATGTAGTTTCCATTCCTTGCCATCCAGCCATCCCCTGAAGTAGTGAATAGGAGGCTTTTGAAGGCAGAACAGAACTATGTGATGTCGTCAGAGGGCAAAGGGCGTCTGTTGCTCTTTCCGCTTCCGCTGGCATTCAGCCAATAGACAGCCATGTATTCATGTTCTAGTTACTTTCACTTTTTCTGCCCCATTTGTAATATGGACAAACACAAGAGACAATTGGACACAGAGGCTAATGGAAATGCCATTTTATTCGACTGGCATGGCCACCTTGTCTTTGTTGACATTGCTAATTTTGTGCCAGCGGCTGCGGGCAGCCGTCCCGATTATTCATTCTTTAAGACTGGGACTCACTTTTCATCATCAGAGAGAGAGAGAGAGAGAGAGAGACAGAAGAGGGGGCGAGGAAGAGAATCAAAACAGGGACACATTGAGTAGCAGTGGTGAAAACGAGCCTGCAAGAGTGACATAAACCGACAAGAAGGATAAGGTGGTGGAAAAAGGAGGCATGAGGTGGATTCAATGCCAGGCATCCTAGGCATTTATGAGATAAAGAGGCAGGAAGTGGAGGGTGATGGAAGAAGAAGATATGACATGGATTCAATGCTAGCAGCCTCAGCATTCACGAGATAAAGAGGCAGGATGTTAGGGTGATGAAAGAATGAGGCATGAGGTGGATTCAATGCCAGGCAGCCTCAGCATTCATGAGATAAAGAGGCAGGAAGTGGAGGGTGATGGAAGGTGGAGGCATGAGGTGGAATCAATGCTAGCAGCCTCAGCATTCATGAGATAAAGGGGCAGGAAGTGGAGGGTGATGGAAGGTGGAGGCATGAGGTGGAATCAATGCTAGCAGCCTCAGCAATCATGAGATAAAGAGGTAGGAAGTGTAGGGTGGTGGAAGAAGGAGGCATGGCATGGAAACAGTGCTAGCAGCCTCAGCATTCATAAGATAAAGAGGCAGGAAGTGTAGGCTGGTGGAAGAAGGAGGTATGAGGTGGATTCAATGCTAGCAGCCTCGGCATTCATGAGATAAAGAGGCAGGAAGTTGAGGGTGGTGGAGGAAGGAGGTGAGGTGGAATCAATGCTAGCAGCCTCAGCAGTCATGAGATAAAGAGGCAGGAAGAGTACGGTGATGGAAGGAGGTGGCATGAGGTGGAATCAGTGCTAGCAGCCTCCGCATACATGAGATAAAGAGGTAGGGAGGTAGGGTGATGGAAGAAGGAGGCGAGGTGGAATCAATGCTAGCAGCCTCAGCATTCATGAGATAAACAGGCAGGAAGTGCAGGGTGATGGAAGAAGGAGGCATGGTGGAATCAATGCTAGCAGCCTCAGCATTCATGAGATAAAGAGGCAAGAAGAGTAGGGTGATGGAAGGAGGAGGCATGAGGTGGAATCAATGCTAGCAGCCTCAGCATTCATGGAATAAAAAGGCAGGAAGTGTATGGTGATGAAAGAAAGAGGCATGAGGTGGATTCAATGCTAGCAGCCTCAGCATTCATGAGAAAAGCAGGCAGGAAGTGGAGGGTGATGCAAGAAGGAGGCATGACATGGATTCAATGCTAGCAGCCTCAGCATTCATGGAATAAAAAGGCAGGAAGTGTACGGTGATGGAAGAAAGAGGCATGAGGTGGAATCAATGCTAGCAGCCTCAGCATTCATGAGATAAAGGCAGGAAGTCGAGGGTGGTGGAAGAAAGAGGCGAGGTGGAATCAATGCTAGCAGCCTCAGCATTCATGGAATAAAGAGGAAGGACGTTAGGGTGATGGAAGAAAGAGGCATGAGGTGGATTCAATGCTAGCAGCCTCAGCATTCATGAGATAAAGAGGCAGGAAGTGCAGGGTGATGGAAGAAAGAGGCATGAGGTGGATTCAATGCTAGCAGCCTCAGCATTCATGAGATACACAGGCAGGAAGTGGAGGGTGGTGGAAGAAAGAGTCATAGAATTGTTATTAGGTAGTGTTAGTATTCACTATCCTAGTTTTTAACAACTGTGGCAGAGGTTTTTTAAGAAACACTTTGGCCCCTGAACTTATTTCTGTACAAATTCCTCAGTGGGGGCTGGTGGGACGTTGAGGGCGTGGTGGTGGCCTCTTTGGGCACAGAGCCTTTGAAAGCGGGGGCCTGGTGATATGGGAGCAGTATGTGACTAAGAAAACCCTCAGTTCTCCAAACATTTATTTGTGGTGATTTGTTATAATCTCCTGTCCTGTCCAGCCTTGTGTCTTGTAGGCTTGTGGAGAAATCGTGACATTGCTTTAGGACTCTGAAATCTTCAAATGAATTAATTTTCACTTCTATTTACTCCTCAGGGAACTCCACCCTCTGCTGGACGGGGGTTTCCTGAGGATTGGGGCATCATCAGCTGACGGCAGGATCACCCCTGACACATGAGCACTTTGAAGAAGAAACTAGGAAAACTGTTTCGGAAAGTAGATCTAGAAATAAAGTGTTAGGTGATAGCTTGTATCCCTTGTTTTACTTTGTGTGTCGTGCAACTGATGATGGTCTGGGTAAGGTTTACGCCAAAAAGTTTTTGAATCCTAACAAGAAGCTGCAAATAAAGAAAAAACATGGGCCAAACCCGGAGTACAGCACTCCTGACCTGAGGATCTACTGAGGACGAGGTAGATCGAAGAGCTAAAATATGCAACACTCTGGTCTTTAAAGCAGAATCCGGCCTTTGCAACCTGAGGTAGGGAGGACCAAGGCCCTGAGTTGGAGTTTGAGGGATGGGTACTCCATCACAAACGGAACGGCTATCCTGCCTGCCGCATTACAAGTGAAGTATAGCCTAATGTGAGGGAGGAACTATTTGCCAAGGGAAACATCTATTACAATCCAGGCATTACATCGTAGTGCCCTTACAACACACTCTGCACCACGACTGCGACGTTACCACGAGTTCCATTACAACGCAAGTCATTACAACGACTTGCTTTAGGGAATGCGGGGTTGGACTGGGTTTGGATTTGAAGCCCAACACCTTCCGTACTGATACACCGATTGGAGTTGGAATAGTTATTTAAACTATTCCAGAGTCCAGCGCTTAACTCCAGCAAGTAGTTGTAATGACTTGCATTGTAATAAAACTCGTGGTAACGACTCAGTCATGGTAGTGAATGCGTTATTAAGCCACGCGTAGTTTTTGCATGCGCGGTAACATATGATATTCCTTCTGTATTCTACCACTCTTTCAGTACGGCTGCATGAACACTGGTTGGTGTGAGTTGCCATTCGCGTCACGCTACCCACCTTCCCACCCTTCGGATCCTGCATTAGGTCAGAAACAATGGCCTTTGCCTACTACCTGCCACAGAGCGGGTTGTTAAAAAGAAGTAAGGATGGCAAGGGCACCCCGAGTGGTAGCAGGAGGAGGCATTCAGTCCTAAGAGAGACAGGGGTGAGGCCACTGTGATGGGGCAAGGGTGAACGGGTGAGGCGTACCGTGCTGGTGAGAAGGTGGGGCAGTTAGGGAGGTGACACCGTAATGAATAGATGGATGGATGTCATGGGGGCATAGAAAGTTTGGATCAGGAGGGGGGTAGACAGTGGGTGGGTTACGAGGAGTGACTCAAAAGGAAAGATAAAGTAACAGGAAGGCGAGAAGCTGCCAGGACATGGAAATCAATGCCTGTGTCGTAACAACATGTTGCCTATGTGACAAAGTCATGGCGTCTGAGCGAGGAATGGTAGGATGGACAGAGAGAGGTGGATCAAGGAGAAAAGGGGGGTATGGCAACAATGGGGCGACCCTGTGTCCCTCAGAACCTCTGCATGTATATAATAAACTACAATGGTTCTGTCGGGAAGAACCCAATCGCTATGAAAAAACACATAAACAGGTTCTTGATACCACTATCACTGAACACTTAATGTCACCATACCACATGTCACTTTGTCAGTATTTCTTGTATTGACAGCCCTTTGATTTCTTGTAAATATTGATTTATGCGCTCAATTGATATAAAAGAAGAGCCTTTTTGCAAGCATTTACTAGTAGATTTTGTGTTTCTACGTCATTTAATATGTGTTCCAAAGTTTTTTGTGATACATTTCATTAATTAATCAATGTAAATACTATACTTCTCATACTTATTTAAAGGTATCAAGAAAATCTTTATGTGTTTTTTCAAAGCGATTGGGTTCTTCCCGACAGAACCATTGTAGTTTATTAGAACATTGGAATGTTGGGAGCTCCATTTTTCTACGGGCCGGTAAAGGCCCGCAGAGCAACATTCCAATATTTTAAAAAGGCCTCTCGGAGCTCGCGGGGATTTAAATCCCCTCCAGCTTCGAGAAGCCTTTGTTTTATTCGTTATAACATTTTGCCCTCTAGTGGCAGAATGTTCTAATAGCCTTATAGGCCTTCGTAGCAGGGCTATACTGGCTATTAAAGACCCTCACCCTTCTTAAATTCCCTCGCCTTCGCTCGGACCTTTAACGCTGTAGCCGGCCTTTAATAGCCAGTATAGCCCACTACGGCGGGCTATAAGGCTATATTATAGATCAAGGATAAAAGCCAGGATATGTTAGCCCTGTGGCGGCACTAGCATGACACCTCCTGAGGAACCATGTTTATGACGGATGCCACATCTCCAGAATAGATAAGTGACGGTTACAATCAACCAATAGCTGATGAATGTCGGGTGAACATTGTGTGAGTGACACTTACAGCAACCAATGGCTGAGGGGGCTGACCTTCTCTCCCTCTCTATGATGTGAATATATTAATTCACAGACTGCTAAAGTTATACTAACTAGACCCAAAATTGCAATTTGACGTGGATTAGGCACATGGAACAAATGATATGAAACATGGCACATATTTAACTAGAAGCACACGCTTACACTGGAGGAAGAGTGAGTTAGTGGAGAATTGACAGAGGCATTCATATTCCTGAAGGATATAAGCAGCAGAAGAAGCGGCTTTCTTCGGTGCTACCTCCTCCCAGAGGTAGAGACCGCTCTGAGATGCCCTGGGGAGGGCAGCTCGAGAGTTACCTGTGTAATGAGATAAACGAATGAATGAATGATAGAGTTAAAGTAATTCCTAGGGGCCGCCTCGCGGCGGAGGTGGGGAGTGAAATTCAAATATACCCTTTTCAAGGGGCTACCTCACAATAGAGGCAGAGGGGTAAAAATGATGTACACGATTCCAAGGGTAGCAAAAATGAGGCGTGAAAATCTGATATACACATTCATAGGGACAAGTGGGGGGAAGGGGCAGAGGGTACAATAGATATACACATTCTTAGGGACCAGCAGCGGATGGGTAAAATAGATATACACATTCATAGGGACCAGCCGGGAGAAGGGAGGAGGGTACCATAGATATACACATTCACAGGGACCAGTAGGGGATGGGTAAAATAGATATACACATTCATAGGGACAAGTGGGGGGACGGGTAAAATAGATATACACATTCATAGGGACAAGTGGGGGGAGGGGGCGGAGTGTAAAATAGATATACACATTCACAGGGACCAGCGGGGTACGGGTAAAATAGAAATACACATTCATAGGACCAGCGGTGGGGAAGGGGGGGTAAAATAGATATACACATTCATAGGACCAGCAGGGGATGGGTAAAATAGATATACACATTCATAGGACCAGCGGGGGATGGGTAAAATAGATATACACATTCATAGGGACAAGTGGGGGGAGGGGGCGAGGGTAAAATAGATATACACATTCATAGGGACCAGCGGGGGACGGGTAAAATAGATATACACATTCATAGGACCAGCAGGGGATGGGTAAAATAGATATACACATTCATAGGACCAGCAGGGGATGGGTAAAATAGATATACACATTCATAGGACCAGCGGGGGACGGGTAAAATAGATATACACATTCATAGGGACCAGCAGGGGATGGGTAAAATAGATATACACATTCATAGGACCAGCAGGGGATGGGTAAAATAGATATACACATTCATAGGACCAGCGGGGGATGGGTAAAATAGATATACACATTCATAGGGACAAGTGGGGGGAGGGGGTGAGGGTAAAATAGATATACACATTCATAGGGACCAGCGGGGGACGGGTAAAATAGATATACACATTCATAGGGACCAGCGGAGGATGGGTTAAAAAGATATACACGTTCATAGGGACAAGTGGGGGGAGGGGGCGAAGGGTAAAATAGATATACACATTCAGAGGGACCAGCGGGGGGGGGAGTAAAATAGATATATGCATTCATAGGGACCAGCGGGGGATGGGTAAAGTAGATATACACATTCATAGGGACCAGCTGGGGATGGGTAAAATAGATATACGCATTCATAGGGACCAGCGGGGGATGGGTAAAATAGATATACGCATTCATAGGGAACAGCCGCGGATGGGTAAAATAGATATACACATTCATAGGGACAAGTGGGGGGAGGGGGCAGAGGGTAAAATAGATATACTATTCATAGGGACCAGCGGGGGATGGGTAAAATAGATATACACATTCATAGGGACCAGCCGCGGATGGGTAAAATAGATATAAGCATTCATAGGGACCAGCCGGGAGAAGGGGGGAGGGTACCATAGATATACACATTCACAGGGACCAGCGGGGGATGGGTAAAATAGATATACACATTCATGGGGACAAGTGGGGGGATGGGTAAAATAGATATACACATTCATATGGACAAGTAGGGGAAGGGGGCGGAGGGTAAAATAGATATACACATTCACAGGGACCAGCGGATGGGTAAAATAGAAATACACATTCATAGGACCAGCGGTGGGGGGCGGGGGTAAAATAGATATACACGTTCATAGGACCAGCGGGGGATGGGTAAAATAGATATGCACATTCATAGGACCAGCGGGGGATGGGTAAAATAGATATACACATTCATAGGGACATGTGGGGGGAGGGGGGCAGAGGGTAAAATAGATATACACATTCACAAGGACCAGTGAGGGATGGGTAAAATAGATATACACATGCATAGGGACCAGCAAGGGGGGGGGGGTAAAATAGATATACACATTCATACGGACCAGCAGGGGATGGGTAAAATAGATATACACGTTCATAGGGACAAGTAGGGGGAGGGGGCAAAGGGTAAAATAGATATACACATTCACAGGGACCAGTGAAGGATGGGTAAAATATACACATTCATAGGGACCAGCGGGGGGGGTGGGTAAAATAGATATACACATTCATTGGGACCAGGTGGGGATGGGTTAAATAGATATACACATTCATAGGGACCAGCTGAGGATGCGTAAAATAGATATACACTTTTATAGGGACAAGTGGGGGGAGGGGGCGGAGGGTAAAATAGATATACATATTCATGGGGACCAGCGGGGGATGGATAAAATAGATATACACATTCATAGGGACTAGCCAGGAGAAGGGGAGGAGGGTACCATAGATATACACATTCATAGGGACCAGCGGGGGATGGGTAAAATAGATATACACATTCATAGGGACCAACGGGGGGAGGGGGCCGAGGGTAAAATAGATATACACATTTATAGGGACCAACGGAGGATGGGTAAAATAGATATACACAGTCACAGGGACCAGAGGGGGATGGGTAAAATAGATATACACATTCACAGGGACCAGCGGGGGATAGGTAGAATAGATATACACATTCATAGGGACCAGAGGGGGATGGGTAAAATAGATATACACATTCATAAGGACAAGTGGGGGGCGGGCGGAGGGTAAAATAGATATACACAATCACAGGGACCAGCGGGGGATGGGTAAAATCGATATACACAGTCACAGGGACCAGTGGGGGATGGGTAAAATAGATATACACATTTATAGGGACCAGCGGCGAGATGGGTCAAATAGATATACACATTCATAGGGACCAGCGGCGAGATGGGTCAAATAGATATCCACATTCATAGGGACAAGTGGGGAGAGGGGGCGGAGGGGGCGGAGGGTAAAATAGACATACACATTCACAGGGACCTGCGGGAGATGGGTAAAATAGATATACACATTCATAGGGACAGACTGACTGACTGACTGATTTTACTTGTAAAGCGCTCTATTGCCGAGGCGTCTTGGCGCTGTGTTAGGAACGAGACATCAACTGTGCAGGCGTTCGGATGACTTTAGGGAAAGAGCCAGGTTTTAATTTCCTTGCGGAATGCATGTCTACTGGGCAGGCTTCTTATGTGCAGTGGAAGTTTTTTTCCAGAGTTTTAACGCTAGAAATATGAAGCGCTTTCCCCCACAGCGTACTTTCTGTATCTTTGGAACTTGTAGCAGACCCAAAGACGAGGATCTAAGGGTCCGTGCAGGAACATACTTCGAGAAGAGATTCCGCACCTCTTCCGTGGCCTCTCCAAACAAAACATTGTGTACTAGACAGAGTGATTTGAATTCTAACCGTCTGCACACTGGAAGCCAGTGAAGATTTTTTATGGCTGCCAAGGTAGGATGACTTCTTGGCAGCCCAAGCAGTACTCTGGCCGCAGCATTTTGAATGGCCTGGAGTTTGTTTAATTGGGCTACACCCAGTCCAAGATAGAGAGCATTACAGTAGTCAATTCTAGAGAGTATGGTTGACAAGACGACAGTTTTCCTTAAAGCAAATGGTATATATGGGAGGATCTTTCTCAACCCTTTAAGGGTAAAGAAACAGGCTGATGTTACCTGATTGATCTGTGCTGCCCAGGTAAGATTTTTTCCCACCATTACTCCCAGATTCCTTGCCTTTGCAACTGGTGTCGGAGGTGTTCCGGCCGTGCTCGGCCACCATAACTGATTCCAGATTTGATCTTTTGAGCCAAATTCAATGACCTCTGTCTTGGTTGCGTTTAACTTTAAAAAGTTAGTATTCATCCAGTCAATCACGGATGACATGCAACTACAGAAGTCCAAAGCTCTGGAGTCTGCACCCTTGTCTAACGATACTATAAGCTGTGTATCATCAGCATATGATACCAGCTTAAATCCGTAGCTCTTTATCAGGCTAGCTAAGGGGGCTACATAAATGTTAAACAACGTTGGTGATAAGGCCGAACCCTGGGGAACTCCTCCTGGCAGGATGAATTCTTCTGTTCTAAGACCATTCCAGTAGACCAGTTGTTTCCTGTCTGCCAGGAATTGATATACATATTTATACGGATAGCAGAATAAGGGTGTGGATATAAAAGGATATATATACTCATAGGGGCACCAGGAATGAGAGAGTGGAAATCGATTCTATGCACTTTCAGAAGGAAAGCTTCACAGCAAAGTCAGGGGAGCGAAGTTCACATATTCATGTTACTAAGAGTAAAAATCATATCCATATTCATAACGACAGCAGTGACAGACGTGTGAAATCCAAATATACTCATCCCTAAGGGCAGCAACATATCTGTGACCAAAATATCTATATCTTTCTGATATTTATAGATTAAAAAATAAATGACCAGAATATTGACTATAAAGCATCTACTACCAAAATACTGACTACAAAATATAATATATTAAGTAATGCAATGTAAAAAATATTTACTTAACAATACAGTATTCAATGGAAATGTAACATTATTTTTAAAATGTACATATTTCTTAACATTACTAACACTGAATAAGAAGTGTAATTATTAGAAAAAGAGGAATAATCATTGAAAGTACTTTTCTAAACAAAAAACAAAAAAGACATCTGTAATTCGAAAGCATATTCACTTTATTTAAAAAATATATTGTTTTTTTTTTAAAAACCTTTATTTGTCAGCAAGAATAACAACATATTACCCCCCAAAATTGGCATCGGTAGAAAGAAAATACATGTATACATAGTTCATTGCCCCAGTACGGCCCCAGCAGGTGCAGACATCATAACAATTATAAGAATCAAATCTTCGGGATGCAAAGTAAATCATAAAACTGACAGTATGGAACATTGTGCATATCCAGCAGGGCATTACCCCAACACCATCCCTCCCTCCCCGCCCCCAGCATCCTCTCCCTCAGACCCTGATTCCCTAGGGGAGAACAATTCAGCACTAGCTGCATCCTAATCGCTGCAGACTGACCCCACAGCGCACATCATACGCCAGGCAAGCAAGTCCTCTTGCAGCCTCTCATCCTTGCGTGTACGCTGCATGTGTGTCTCCTCAGCCAATGTCCATTCGCCAACATCCCGAAGCCATAGTGACATGACAGGGGCCCTCTGTTCCATCCAAGTGATAGCCACTCGTCGCCTTGCCAACACCAGGAGTAGCTGCAACATTTTGTAAGATAAGTTCCTCTTTTTGGGTTTGGGGACCAGGGCCAGTAAACAATGAAGCAGGGTCATGGCAATATGAAGGCTCGTGACCTTTCGGATGTGGTCCACCACCGCCTTCCAGAAGTCCCCGACCAGCGGGCACTCCCAGGCCAGATGGAGAAATCCGACTCTGACCGTACCGCATCTAGGACAGGCATCTGTTTTATCTGCGGCGATGCGGTGCAAAGCAACTGGAGTCATGTAAGTGCGGTGCACAAAATTAAAATGGATCAGTTTGAATCGTGCATTACATGACACCTTCCGAGTAAGGGTTCCAATTCGTTTGCGTTGACCCGGGTCCAGGGCCTCCCCCAGATCCGCTTCCCATGCCGCCAAGACGGGGAGATCGGAGGGGCCGAGTCACACCTCATAGCCGTATATAACAGCGTCATCAGCCGTCGCCCCCGCTACAGGACAGAAGGATATTCAGAGTGTGGGACACCTGGGGCGCCTCCGGATACTGTGGCCAGGTCGCCTTCGCCATTTCCTGAAGGCCTCTATAATGGAGATACTGTCCCCCAGTGAGTCCAAAGGCCTCCATAGCCCTCTCTAGGGTCACGAAAGAATCGTCTGGATATAGGTCCGTCAGAGTCTCACAACCGCCTTCACGCCATTCCCGGAACGGCGCCAAAATCCACACCGGTAGCTCCCTATAATAGGGGGCCCGCCTCAACACCCTCTCCACAAGTCGCAGCCAGATTCCCGCAGTGTGTCGAACTACATACAGCAGGGAATCATCCGCTCCCCTGCCCCGCATCAGGGCCACCTGTAGCGTCCTCTCATCCGCCCTGCCCGCTAGGAGTTGTAACTCCCAATTATCTGTACCCACGAACCACCTTGTGGCTGGCAGAAGTTGGGCCGCATAATAATATAAATCGAACCTTGGGGCCTCCAGACCCCCCTCCTCCCAGCGTCGGACCACTGTGTGCAGTGCAACCCTGCTGCACCTGCCCGCCCAGAGCAAGGAAGTAAGCAGCGTATTAAGCTTGCTAAATATACAAGGGGGGAGCGGGCACAAGATATTCTGTAGGACATATAACACCCTCGGCAACATCACCATCTTGGAAACGGCTAGTCTCCCCATTAGGGAGAGTGGGAGCGTATTCCAAAAGGACACGGACTGCTGCAGGGAACTGAGCACTCGTTCGGCGTTACGGGCCAGCAACTGCTCATCGGACGCGGCCACTTGGATTCCCAGGTATCGGAAGGCCTCCAATTCCCACCTCAGCCCCATGTGCGGGAAACCCAGTCTGGGATCCTCGCCACAGCCCGCCAGGGGAAAGATCAAGGACTTCCCAGGATTAAGGCGCAGCCCAGAAGCTGCACCAAAATGATCTAAGTGCTGCAACAGGAGCGGCAGCGATTCCCGGGGGACGTTAGGTAGAACAACGCGTCATCGGCATACAGGGAGATCAAATGTACAGTATCCCCCACCTGTATCCCCCCAGGGGACCATCTCCGCTAGGTTTGACACCGCCAGGGGCTCAATCGCCATGGCGAATAGGAGCGGCGACAGGGGACACCCCTGACGGGTGCCCCTGCCCAATTGCCACTCTTCTGAGCAGGCCGCCTCGAGTCTGACCCTGGCCTTAGGCACGCTGTAGAGGATCCGGATCCAGGCGCAGAAAAGGGGCCCCACCCCAGCCAGCTGAAGCACCTCCAAGAGGTACCCCCAGCTGACAGTGTCGAAAGCTTTAGCCAGGTCTATCGACACCAGGACCTGGGGATCCTCCCTATCACGCACCTCATGAAGGACATGGTTTAGGCGCCGAAGGTTCATGGCGGTGTTGCGCCAAGGGATGAACCCATACTGGTCCTGATGGACTAAGTGCGCCATATGCGGCGCCAGCCGGGTGGCTAAAATCCTAGTAAGGATTTTCACATCAGTGTTGATTAGGGTGATAGGCCGGTATGCCGCGGGATCACAGCTATCCCCTCCCGGTTTCAGAAGCATGCAAACCTCCCCCTGATGCATGGTAGGTGGGAGTGTGCCACGTTCCAGCACCTCATGGTAAACCTGCAGGAGAAGGGGGGCAAGAGTATCTGCAAACGCCTGATAAAATTCCGGTGGAAAACCGTCTCCACCCGGAGCCTTGGCCATTGGCAGGGCGGCCAGTGCTACTCTGACCTCCTGAAGCGACAAGACGGCGTCCCGTTCCTCCGCATCCTCCCCTGAGAGATCGGGAGGGTCAGACCCCGAAGGTATGACTGATAGGATGCTTCCGTCACCAAGGGGTCCGCGGTATATACTGCTTGCAGATGAGTGCAGAGATCCGCGAGGAGGTCCGACTCTGAGTGCACCATGTCCCCTGCGGGATTCTTCAACGCCACTATCCGTGTGGAGCGGACTCCCTCCGAAGAATCCAGGCTAGCAGGTGGCCTGACTTGTCCCCCTCCCAGTGGAGACGCCAACGGTATTGGCCGAGGGTAAACTTATCCAGCCGGGTAAGGATATCTTGAATGCCCTCACGGGCCGTCCGCTCAGATTCCAAGTCCGACCCATCCGGATCCGACAGGGATTGATAGTGGCAGAGGGGATCCTCAGCGCACCGCAGTTCTCGGAGCAACTGTCTCCGGACCCCATAAGTCAGGCCCATACATGCGCCCCGCACAACCGCCTTGAGAGCGTCCCGTTTGGTCGCATAATGCAAGTCTCTGTCTCCCCAGTTTAAGTCTAAGTAGTTCTGTAGGGCTGTCTCCACATGTTCCCTACCTACCTGATCCTGCAGGAGGTCCCCTGGCATCCTCCAAGTCCGCGGACGGGAGGACTGGACTACCCATTGCGCTACGCACGTCACGGGCGAATGATCAGACAAAAACCGAGCCTGATGGGTGACCGATAAAACAGAGATTTGCAGCAAGGACTCTATCGAGCCTACTATGCGTGTTGTGTGTCGGAGTGTAACAAGTGTATAGTTTCAGCCCCGGATTACCGAGGCGCCACACATCAACAGCACCCAGGTTATCCATCACCTCCGGACACGCGCCGTCATCCGCGGTTTCGTGCCCGCACGGGGAGGGTGCCTGTCCAACATCGGGTCCATCACACAGTTAAAGTCCCCAAACCAGAGGAGGGGGGCGTCTAAATCTGAAACAATAAGTTCTTGAAGATTGGAGAAGAAGCTTGGGTCATCCACATTGGGTGCATAGGAATTTAGCAGCAGGAAATCCCTCCCATCCAACTTCACCCGCAGGAGTAAGTACCTGCCCTCAATATCCGCCTCAGCGAACTGAACCGCAAGGGGAACCCTGGGTGCCACCCAGATCAGGACCCCCCTAGCATAGGTAGAGAAGGAGGAATAAAACACCTGACCCCTCCATTTCTTCGCCACCTTAAGAGCTCCCTCCTCGTTCAAATGAGTTTCCTGCAGACACGCAATAGAGACTCCATGGCGCCGGAGAAAGGACAGTACCCTGTGTCTCTTAGTACAGGTGCCCAGCCCACGCACGTTCCAAGTAAAAAATTTGTATCCCATAAGCACAGGCCACGCCCATCCGGGCAGCCAAATCTAGCATCCGCAAGCAGCCTCCCAGGGTCTCGAACAACAGTACACTCGATGCCGAAAACAGTTTCTCCCCACAACTCCCTCCAATCTCCCAACCCCCCAACCACTCAAACTCTGAAGAACCCCCCCTCCCCCCACCAACGAGCAGGATGACAGCAACAACAAAACAGGCTACCCCGCCCTCCCTCTGCCAGTGCCAGGACGTACACAGCTCCCCATTCACCCCACACTACACACACACTCAACAACTAACAACCCCCCCTCCAAGCCCCCTACCGAAGCCAGCAAAGGTTAGTTGTACTCTCCCCGGTGTGAGACAGTGCAATTCGGGCCCCGTCCCACCATACAGCTCCCCCCCCAAACCCAAACACATCTCTCATATAGCAAAATAATGAAGGTACTCTGATTCATACAGTCACAAAGTGCCAAGCGCTGCTGACAGCAGTTATCCATCAGAAAAGCAAACCAGGTACGGGCCAGTAGGCCAAACATACAGAACGTCCAGGAGTCATATCACCTCAGGATGAAACCGGCACCTCCGGCGACTTAGTCCCCCCTTTTTCCGGGATCACAGGAGCAGTGAAGAGCGTGTCCTGTATTGTGTCCTGCAAAGTGTCGGGGACCAGGACCTCCTCAGGCCCGGTCAGGCTCGGAGCCCCCAACTCAGACTCATCCGGCAAAGGACCCATACGCATAGCTCCGTCCTCGCCCATCGTAATCCTATGTTCCTCCGGGCCAGCCGAACCAGACCGACGTCTCCGTCTGCTGCGGCGTCTCCGTGACGGCCGGGTTCCCCACGTCTCACGGGGTCCCCCCCCGCTCCCCGGGCGGAAGGTCGTCGCCCCTGATCTCCAGCCACTCCCACAACTCCGCTGGGGATTCGAAGAAGTGCGCCTTCCCTTGCGAGAGTACTTTGAGCTTTGCCGGATACAACAGCATATACTGCAGCTTCATCTCTCACAGCTTCCTTTTTACTTCCAAGTAGGACTTCCTCTGCTCCTGGACTTGTTGGGTATAGTCAGGATAGATGGATACCCGGCTGTTCTCGATGGTGAGATCTGCCAAATCCCTCGCCGCCCGTAGAATACAATTGCGATCCTTATAGTTCAGGATTTTGGCGATCAGGGCTCATGGGGGTGCCCCGGGGCGCGGCGGCGGAACCAAAGCACGATGTGCTCGCTCGATGACAAAAACGTCTGAGAGGCCCTCCGGGCGCAGCGATGTACGGATCCAGGTTTCCAAAAAGCGTTCAGCGTTCCCCGCCTCCAGCCGCTCCGGCACCCCCAGGACCCTTATGTTGCTTCGACGGGCCCTTCCCTCCGCATCCTCAGCCCTCCGCTCCAAGGCCTGCGTCGCGGCCGTGAGGTGTGTGACTGTCTTTTTGAGAGTGGCCACCTCACCCTGCAGCTCCGCAATAGTTCCCTCGGCATCAGTTACTTTGTCAGCAACCTTTCGAAGGTCAGTTCGCAGCAAGTTGACGTCTATGGAGACCGTCTCGATCTGCCGCTCCAGTGCGGTATGGGAGCCCTGTATGGCCTTCAACAACTCCGCCCAGGAGGGCTCTCCGGATTCGCCCGCTCCCTCATCTTGGCCCGATTGGCGCGTAATCCTCTGGGGGGGCAGCCACTGCGTAGTGTATTGGGTGATGGTGTTTGGCTGCGTGGCACGCGACATTCTGTCTTTACGCATGACCAAGGCCCAGAGCGCTCCGGTCAGCACACCAGCCACGTAGGGTGCCCCCTCAGGTTTAGGAGCACTCGACCCCCTCAGACCGCAAGTCCCAGGTGCCTCCCAGCCAATGATTTTGAGTAGTCCGCAACGTAGGGCGACACGCCAGGTACAAAGCGGTGACACCGCGTGCAATGGATCACTATCAAGGCCTCAGCCGCCGCAGGCCGGTTGAATGGACCCACACAGGACACTGATCCCCTTCGGTGAGTGGCCTCCAGGGGCAAGCAAGTCAGTGCGGGGGGGCCAGGATACAGAGCACCACTCACAGCAGCGCCCTCCGGGCCCTCAGTCCGCTCCTAGCGGGGCCTTCAAAGTCACGGGGCAGCTCCTCTCTCAGGGGTCACGAGCCCCCCCAGCAGTCGGATCGGTAAATTCGGGCCGGCCAATGGCCGCCCACCGCCCCAGCGGGATAGGCCATCAGGCTACGGGCCAGGTCACCTCCGTCGTGCAGAGCCCCGGGCCGTCCGCCGGGCACTAGAAGACCGAGATCGCTAGGGCCATGAAGGTCTCACCCAAGCCGCGGCAGGCGTCTCCCAAGGCCTCTACCTCCTATACAATGCTGCGCCAGCGGGAAAGGCCTTCCGGTGCGGCCACCTCCGTAGGCGCCAGTCGATACAGCTCCCCCGCAGCAGCAACCAGCGGGCTCCAGGCTCCTCCACACCAGCCGCAGATGGCAGCAGCTCCGGTGCGGAGAGGGAAGCGCCGAGTCCCCCGGGAGCCACAGGGAAGCAGGTCCGCCACGCCGTCGTCACCACTGCATAGGCCTCAGACCCCAACCTCGCGTAGCCAGAGGTCCGGGGCTCATCCACACCGGCAGCCAGCACGGATCTCCGCCCAGGTACTCGCCTCCGCCACTCGCAAGGGGGATGACTGGTGGGAGGGGCTCCTCCGACCACCGCCGCAACCGGTTTTGAGCTCCAACAGGATAAGTATTTAGAATTTACGGGTTCTCAGGCCGGGAGCTTGTGGAGCTCACGTCCTGCCGGCCATGCTGCTTGGCCACGCCCCCCCCCCCAAAAAAAATAATATATATATATATATATATTGTTAATTAAAAAATAAATACATGTATTTCCATGCAATTCCTACATATATTTAAACAACAATTTATTGCATGTATACAATTTCACATATTCTTTAATAAATTACTTAAACATTTAAATAAATACAATTGCATTTAAAAACTAAAATAATATTTATTAATTACTATTCTAAAAACAAGAAAAAATATCTTCATGTGGAAAAATTTTTTGCCTCCAAGACAATAAACACTGGGGGAAATTCATATATTTGGGGGGATGGGAGGGCATCAGATTTGCTGTTCTAATTCCAGTCTCAGAAACAGGATAGGGTTAAGTTTTCTGCTATTATTCCAGTCCCAGCTACTCTGGGGCAAGTGCAGGGTTGGGCGTGGTAAGATGTACTGTTCTACATGCAGAGTAAGCAACACTAGGGAAAGTGCATATATTTGAGTGGGGTTTACTAGACTAAGTCCACAACCATTGGGGAAGGTATGTATTTTAAGGGGGGAGGGGTCACATTTAGTGGTGGCTTGTGTATTAGAGCATTGTGGCTCTGCCCACCAATTTGCAGACCTCTAAAATGTTTGGTTGACCTACAACACTACAGGTACCTCAGGGCCGGCTCTAGGCATGTGCAAGCTGTGCACCTGCACAGGGCCACCAAACCCCAGGGGCCACCACGCCAATACATATCCTTAATATATATTAATCGTTTGAGGATGGATACATATTTGCGTGGTGGCCCCTGGCAGGGATTTGGCGGCCTCCGGCTCTGTTCCACTTCTAAACTCCCTGACCCCCTCCCCTCTTTACTGGCCTGCGCTCTCTGCCCCGCCCGGACCCCCTCTTCCGGGACCCCCAACCTACGCTCCCTGCCCAGGACCACCATGAGCCTAGAGCCGGCCCTGGGTACCTGTAATGCCTGCTCTTGCAACCAGCTCTGACGGGCAGCACAGTGCACATGATGGGCTTACCTTCTCACAGCCCCTCTCTCCAGTACAAAAGAGTTGCTGCAGCCCTGAGTTAATGGGGTGAGAGGTGTTTAATGTCACAGTGCTCTGCTTGGTGATCAGGGCATTTAAGTGCGCCCGTCGGCCAACGGCCATCACAAGCACTACCTCGGTAGTGTGGCGCACATCTGTTGGCCGACGCAGCCCAACCGACATAATGGAACGCCCCGCACTGCGGAAAAATTATAGCCAGGGTAAACGGGTTAACACTTCGAAACTCAAGCCTGATAACACTCCCTTGGATGACAGTTCATCTTCAATGCTTACTTGAAGATGCGACTGCCTATCGGTGAGTGTGAGACGGGATGGTTATCACTTCAAATAACTTTTTTCGATTCAATTGAATCATAAAAGTTTACATATATCCTTTAAATAATAAAACAAAAATATACATAAGAAAGTTTTTGTGCAGAGCTTAAAAAATACAATGCACATATGGTTATCCTCAAAGGTGGGTCACCAGGACATCTCATTTAAAACCTTCCCTAATGGCGGAAGGAACTTGTTAATTCATTTATTTCCAGAGCCTTGAAGGTTATGTAATCGGTGCATGAATTAGACTCTTAGAATAATTTATGGATGAGCCTTTTTTCACAGTGAAATATGCCACCTCTACTTTGGGTGAGGCTGGAAGCTAGGCATTCCATTGTTAATATTCCTGACTGTGTGGGTGTGCTCTCGCTTAGATAATCATCATCCCAGTGGTGTGCCTTAATTGCAGGTTCAGGGACAGTGTTAGCCTCAAACTCTATGAGGGAATTTTGAAAAACCAGAAAGGTTTATTACAATATAAAGCACAATACAGCAATTAGGAAAAAAATGCAGATGCAAGTGATTAAGATGCATAGGAAACATGTGGCATTGAAGGCTCTCGTTATTAGGAATAATGCAATAATGAACAAAATCAGGAAAATTGTGATTCTCTATTTTGCGATTCCATTTAAGGAACTGCAAATTGCGATTCCCTAAATGCAATGTAGAAAGCACCTAGGCTGTACGAATTTGGCCTAGGAAATCGCAAATTACCACCAACTGACAGTTGGTGGTAATTTGCGAATTCTTTGGAAAAAACACTTTTTTGCATTTTTCAAAGTGCCATGTGCCACACACACATACATGTCCTTAAGGCATGTATGTGCGCCACATGTGCACACATACATATTTCAGGGGTGCAACAGGGTGTCCTTTTGACACCCTGGCACCCTTGAAATTGCATTCTCAATTTGCGATTATCTAATTGCAAATCGCAAATTGAGAATGTCTTCCCATTCATTCCTATGGGCCTCCTAGCCCATAGGAATGAATGGGAAGGTATTTCTTAATTGTGATTCGCAATTTGCTAATCGCAATTAAGGAATGCCAAGGAATCGCAAAATATTTGCGAATTTTTTTATTACATGCCGTTTTGCAAATCTCAAATAGCGATTCTCTGAAAATCGCTATTTGGGAATCGCAATAACGATTTTAGATACATATGCCCCTAAATCCCACTTTGGGATTTTCTATTTGAAAATAAAAGAAATTGTACGTTTGCTGCACTACTTTGTCATGTTGATGGATGGATGCAGCAAACTAATATAAAACAGAGCAGCCTTCCGAGTAGAGACCAAAAAGATATGTCTCGACTCCAAATTCAAGGGTTTATATAGCCATTTTCAGGATAGAAACAAAATACTGCAAAATCAGCATGGAATGAGCACTATTATAACAAATAATTTTTAATATTTTTAAAATGTCACATACTCCTGCATCTTACCGCTTACCCCCTCCATGATTATTTATTTACCCCTTCTAACCAAATGTCAGAATAAACTAATTATATGCACAACAGAAACTGATTATGAATGAATACAATAGTGTGTGTTAACCTCTTCAGGGCTCAGGACGGCCCCTGGCCGTCCAACGTCATGGTGGGCATGTGCTAAGGACAGCCCCCGGCCGTCCGAATCCTGCTCACTTATTAACTCTCCCACACAGCGGGAGAATTCACGCAGCGCAGAAGGGGTTAATAGGAAGAGCCTTGGGTAGTAGCAAATGGCTTCCTCCAGCCAGATCTTTGAGAACAACATTCTATACAAATAAACAATGCACATCTTACTGCTCGTGGAGTCAGGCTAGACATACAATAACAATCATGACCGGGCGGCCACATAGCTGCCAAGGTTTCAGATTGCTATGTGTGACATTTTCATAAATTTCATAAATTTTCATTAATTACAGAGTCATTTTGAGTGATATTTTTAACACCTATGAGTGACACTTTCATGCAAGTAAAATCAAGCAATGAAGACAAGGGAAACATATAAATATCAGAAATTGCACCCATTTGAGCAACGAGAAACTGATCCAAAGAGTAATTAAGATCATAGGTAGGGTTCTTACACCTACCTCACACAGCACTGCAACACTAGCCACAAGCATGCATGCAACACAAGCTCTTTGGTAAGGATAGCGCCAATCCTATTGCGGTAAAAGTAGTTGTTTCCAGTGCTCTCACCAGCACAGAGTACCTTTTGAGAAAATTACAAAATCTAGAGGCAAATGAAAAATAAACTGGGTGACCTGAGGATAGTCGGACCTATGGCTGGAGAGTGAGGCCGCTACAAAGCTATGTTATGTTATTATGAGTTTGTAAAGCGCTATATCACCCAGGGGTATCTAAGCACTATGATCATCTTTCATTTGTTGCTTTATAGTAAACCAGGGACATTATGCTGATGCGGAGATACTTTAAGCCTCCATGCGGTGAATAGAGGCTGATCTGTTGAAGTCTGGGAAAGCATTTTCCTTTTTTATATCATTGAGTCAGATTAAACAAAATGCAAACTGCGCACCAAAGTCAAAGTGAAACCTTTTATTTCCTCTAAAGTTTTACATAGCGTGAACTCGACCCGAAGGTGTTGGAGTGCTTTACTTTACACAAGGACACATTCATTTGCTTGTTTTTTCGTGCACCGGGAGACCAAGGGCCTGATTACGAGTTTGGCGGTGTGGGAGCAGGTCGCCACGGCAACACCCCGTTCCCATATCACCCAACTCGACCGCCCGCCAGATTCGGAGTGTTCTCCTGGTCTGGTGAGCGGTGCTATGGCTACCTCGCGGAAGAGCCGTGCTAAGGCGCATATGTCAGCCGTTGCATGGCTTCGCCGTGGGATTGCAAAAGCAAGTTCCTGCACAGCATGAGCTGGTACAGTCCATGCCGTGCAGGAACAGGGGTGCATACAGACACGGGGCTCAACATGTGCCCCTCTCTATGCACCCCATGCACAGGGGCAACAGTTTTCTGACCACTACACTTTTTATGGCAGCCTCACCGCCAAGAGAAGTGTGGAGGTCTGGAAACTTATATGCTTGGCGATGCCGCAGCGGCACTGCCGTCTCCCCCATATGGCCGTACCACTGCTGAGGGATCACAGATCCCAGGCGGTTGTGGCCGTTCAACCGCCAAACTCATATTAGGTTGCTTGGACCCCCAGTGCAGTGGATGCTGCACCGCCACAGTGGATTGGCGTCCATCGGACCACCAAACTCATAATCAGCCCCTAAGTGATTTGTCCAGAATCACAGGATCTTGAGCCAATGCCGAGACTCAAACCTATTTCCCCAGTTTTACAGTCAGCAGTTCAGGCCCTAACACTCACTTTCTTATATTTTGATAGTGGAAATACATGGAGGTTTAGTGATTGGAATTCCGAGGGGGAAGAGTTTGCTTTTCTGATGAACATTCCCATTCATATATTCACTGTAGGGTGACCAAAATGCTGGTCCATGAGATGAACTGCGTTATGCTCATGCGACCTGGAATTCCGGTGCACAAGGGTGCTTTTCATATTTATAATGCTGTGTATCACTGTGCACATCACAGGATTGTTAGGTTAACTAACATGAACAACTAGAGATGCTGCATGATCATTAGAAGTACACTACTACTATAATCTAATTGAAATGAGCATTCTCCTGATGGACATATATCAATATCTTATTTGCAGCCTTGAAAAAGCCCTGAGGGCGAAACGCGCATTGGCTGCTTTCTTCTTGTGACATGTGAAATTAAACAGACTTCGACTCAAGAAGACTTGTTTTGGACTATTCTATCATTTCCTCTTGAGATCTTTTTTTCTTGGACTGAATTGCACAGGGCACTGAGATCTCACAGACTGTGTGAAGCTACATTTGTATTACTAGTATTGGAAATAATGATAATGGTGTGCTGAGGTATTCTATTCATATGTATCTGTAGCTCCTTGCGAAATGATGCGTCATACTGTAAATATGACGCATCATTGGTGTCGCAAGGAGGGCGCAATGAAAAGTGACGCATTGCTGTTTTTACGCAGCAATGCCTCGCTACTCATAAATGAGGCCCTCAGTGTCCGCACACCGGGGAACTCACTAGTAAATTCGGGTGCAGACGACCCAACAGGCCTGCAAGCGACAAAACAAAATAAATCAGCATGCACACTGACCTGCACAGCTCCCCCTCAGAACTACACGGCACACGCAGCAGCTCGACAATGAACATGAAGCTGCCCCAACCACCCCAATGTCAGGGGCCGACCAACACACTGCAGTGTCGCAGGGATGTTTGTTTACCACACACGGCGCCAACATGCCACATGGATGGTATCCTTGAGGGGGAGGCCATACATGGCTCGATAAATCCGAGGGTCGGCGCTCGGTGTGAATAACTATGCAGTCCGAGCATTGGCGGGTCAGATTGTGAGTAAAGGTGAAAGAGTGTTTCAGGATGGGTGAGTTCTTCCAGAAGTGCACCTCTTACCCTGGGTGGAATTTCACCAACAGAGTGTGTCCTCATGGGGTGAATTAGAGCTAGGTAACTCCTGGCGCTCCTAAAGTTTCGTGCTGTTGTGTTAGAATACAAAGTACAATCTATTGCGGAGCTCAAGGGGAGGGGAATCACACTAACCCTGCAAATGTACGACCCTGGGGTAATTATCATAGCAGTCTTTAACTCACGCATGCATCTGGTGTGACAGAGAAATTGCAATGGTTAAACAAAACAGAAGAAAAATGCATCGTTCTTTTTCAATCTTTGTTTTTAATTCTTTTGGCCCAGCCAACACGTGTTTCGTCCATACGGGGATACCCCACGACTTCTTCAGGGCTGTATGGTGTGTTATTATCTCTATATCCTCCACCTCTCTGCCGGTTCTACCTCCGACCAGGCTGGTCAAAATGTTGTAGTCCACTTGTACTGAATATGTAACTCTCGGTTGTGGAAACCTATTAGAGGGAATAAAGTCCGACCGAGATAGGTCCTGTACCATAATACTAGCACTCCCTAACAAAGGAGCTGTTCTGGGAGTCTGAAGGGCTGGGGCTCTTGAAGCTGCAGGGTCACCTGGCCTGAGAGCCAACAGATCTTTGCATGCTGGGATTTTTAAACCACTACTGTGGAATGTTAAATCTGAAACGCGACCCAGCAAAACCTAACAGTGTAGATGAAGACCCACACGAAACATGGTGGAAAGCGGTCTACTCGTAATATCATTAAAATAGGCCAAACGTTGCAGTCTTTTTCAGAAAACATGGAGGACTACACCACCCAAAAATAATAAAATCAAGTGTTTGTTGTGCCTCAACGTTTAAAAGCTCAAGTTAAGGTTATTCAGTGACAAATCATTGGCAACATATACAAAAGATAACATTTGGACTCTTAGAAGAAACGGGAGAGCTCATTTAGTCTCCTTGTCCGTCTCCCTCACCACAGTATGTAACACATGAATTTAGGCTCCCACAGAAACTCCAAGCAAAAGAAAGTTAGCCTACTAGTCTCCCATACCTCCAACATGGCACCCACCTTCACCCACTAGTAGGATAAAAATAAGCAACATACACACCAACATATTATTTTTTAGTTTCTGCACGGCTCCGAGTGCCGTTTCCAGTTTTTATGGTAAGTGGGGTCGAGGTCCTGTGGTGGTACTTAGAATGAACAAGCCACAGTCCTGCGATGGCGGCCTCTGCAAAAACCACCACCGCCACCGCCACCGCAGGGGGCCTAAAGGGCCGGCACTTTAACCCGCACCAAGCGCCAAAAGAGAACAATTCAGGGCGCCCGGGGTGCACCCCAGAGGTGGGAAAATGCAGTACCCGCCCCCCCCCCTCACCCCCCAACGCTTGCAGCCCCAAGGTGGCACCTGCCTCACCAGCCAATGGGGGCCATCGCGGGGTACAAACCCCCCAATAAGGAAGGAGGCCAGCTAACCTGGGAGGCAAGGAGGAGGTGGCATATAAGCTCCGCTCCCAGGTCCAGTTGGCATCATGGACCAGGGAGCAGCAGCAGCGCCTCGAAGGAATCTTGTCCTGAACGGGCTTAACTGTACTTGCAAGGCGAAACACTACCCGAGCAGCAAGCGGACGACCGGACAGAAGAGCTCCCTTTTCCGACCCAGCGTGGGGAAGCGCCGTGCAAGGTCCGGAGCGGAGCAGCAGACGGCCATCACTTGAGCGGCAGCATCAGCGCCCTCCGAGCGGCGAGAGAGGAGGGAATCCCCAAACGGCAGAGCGGCGGTGACCAGAGGTGCGGCGTGAACAGAGTTCCGGCGCCTTCTAAGGGGCAAGTGGATCGTGGTCCATCAGAGGGAGTCCCCAAGCGCCGTGGTCCAGGCAGAGGAAATCCCCAAGCGGTAAGAGCAGGGAGCCGGAAATCGCTGGAGCACTTCCGGGGCACTCGGAGGTCTAGCGCCCGGCACTGCGGCTTCCGCACTGAGAGAGTGACGCGGGCGGGGCGAGTTGTTTACATCGCGGCATCGGGACACCCCCTCGCTTGAAAAACTGCAGCCAACACTGACCACTAAGAAACCAAACAGTTGTTGGCTTGATCATTCTAAGTACCACCACAGGGAGGTGGGATACATATGGATATATGTTCTGGAGTAGGGCACAGTGCAGGGGTTAAGTCATATCTAAGTGAAATTTCCAGTGGTGCGCGGTCTTGGTCTGTGGTATTTTTTTTTTTAAAACCTTTATTGTACCTTACAGTTTTACACAGCTTTTGGCCTGCAACCCACGGGGCAGGCCGCCATTTTGTTTTGGTAGTTGCATATCAACAGGTTGAGGCCTCAAACTGGTTGTGTTGTTCTGGAATTGGTAATTACGAAACAAATTAAAAGGCACACAATTTGCAATAGTTTGCTGATCTATATAGGTTTGGTTTTCTATTTTTTACAAAAACAGCAAAAAAGAAACAGAAAGAAATCACATTGCGGTCATCAATGATTAATTAGTATCGCATTAGCTGAGTCTGTATGCGTTCCCACTGTGTGTACCTATGCTTATTCCCACAGAGCGGGGCATTAAATGTAACGTTGGGAATGAGTGGGCGCTCATGTATGCGGCTCTTCAGGGGTCATGCCCTTGTCGTCCCTCAAATCCTTGTCCTCTAGGTCCTAGGTTCTTCCCCGTATCCCGTGATCGCCCTTTCCCTTATTACACCCTTAGTGTACATCAGTCTTCCTCCCCCTCCTCGTCCGATGTTGGTTGGTCATCCTCCGACAGAGGCTCACAGAACTCCCCTCTGTACACATTCCATGGGGTCCAGATTTTGTTCCATTTCCCTGGGCTTGCCCGGCTTTAGTATACCGCCCTTTCTGTTACCAATACCCTGTCCATATTCATGCACCATTGTGTTTTCGTTGGTAGTTCCGCCACCCCCCAGCGCTGTGCAATGTCTCGTTTGGCTATTATCATGCCCAAAGTAACCCAGAGTTGGGCATGCCTGGACAGATCGTTGGGTCCCCATACATTTAGTAGGCATTTTCGTGGCTCGGGGATCAGGGAGGTCTCCAAAGTCTGCAATATAGTACGCATTATTTGCCTCCAGTATTCCTGGATACGTGGGCAATCCCATATTGTGTGGAAGAACGTACCCTCCTCCCCACAACCACGAAGGCAATAAGGGTGTTGTGCTCTGTGCATGTGATGCAACGTTGTCCTTGTGTAATATACTCTGTGTAAAACTTTAAGTTGTACGAGCCTTAATCTTGCAGAGATGCCAACTTCTTTTGGCGACGCCAGCGCTTCGTTCCATTCGTGTTCATCCATAGCATTTATGTCTCCCTCCCATTTATCTTTCAATTGAATCATTGGGTCAGGCAAATTGTTAATTAGCTTGCGGTACGTAAGTGATGTCTCTCGTTCAATCATAAAATCTGTGAGGAGGCGATCCTCAAGCGGGGAGGATTCTGGTACCCCCTCCCCGGGGGGATGGCAGTGAGCAGTGCGTGACGTATCTGAACGTAACGGTAAGACTCTCGTGCTCCCAGGTCGTATAGTTCCCTCAATCGGTCAAATGGTATTACCTCTCCTTTTTCCCATACGTCTCACACCGTGGATATCCCTATAGTGTCCCAATGAGAGAAGCCCTTACTGTGCCTCAGGTTTCCCAGGGCTCGAGAGTCCCACAGTGAGGTAAGCTTGGTTATTTTTCCTTTCCAGCCTAATGCCGCTAGTGCTGTATGCCACATCGCTGCGGTGAGTCTCGTGAGTCCAACCAATTTGCGCACTCGTCGCTGGTCGTAAAGCGGGGCTAGCAGACTATTTGTGCCGAGTTGCGCCCTGTCTGCCTGGAAAGCCGGGTCATTTTGTGGAGTATGGATCCACTGATTAATGGGCTTCAGTTGTGCTGCCCAATAATATAATTTTAGATTTGGTAGCGCAATTCCCCCGTCAAACCATCCCCTGTGCATTTTGGCCTGTGCGATGTGTGCCGGGCGGTTATCCCATAAAAGACTGGACACCAATGCCGCCACCTTCCTGAAGTATCCTGGTGCCACCGGGTATGGTGTGTTCTCAAGTATATACAAGAAACGGGGCAGACACATCATTTTGTAAAGTGCCGCTTTACCCAGCATCGTTAGAGGCAGCCCCGCCCAGAACTTGACGTCCTGCTTAAGCCGCTCCATGGGTGGCGCCAGATTTCTTTGCATAAATTCCGTTGGGTCCATTGTAACATGGATTCCCAAATACTTAAAGGAGGAGCCAGCTGCTCTTAAGAGGCATTCTGCGCTCAATGCCGGGACGGGGCCCTTCAGAACATACATCTCCGATTTATTCCAATTTAACGTATATCCTGAAATCTTGCCATGGGCATCACAGAGAGTCAGGAGTGCCGGCACCCCACGTTCTGGGTCTGTTAGGTACACCAGCATATCGTCCGCATAAAGGGAGAGCCGGTCCTCCCAGCCCTCCGTCCAGTGTATTCCTTATCAAAGTTGCCAAAGGTTCTAAAGCGATTGCAAAGAGTAATGGTGAGAGGGGGCAACCTTGGCGGGTGCCTCTCCCTAAAGATAATGTTCGTGAAATGTGACCATTTGCCACCACATGAGCAACCGGTTTAGTGTACAGTAGCCTGACCCATGCTATAAACTTAGAGCCGAAACCCAAGCAAGCAAGGACCTCGAACAGATAGTTCCATTCCACTAGGTTGAAAGCCATTTTTGCATCCAGGGCCAGTATGACCGCTTGTTCAGGGATTGATTCTGCCCTTGCCAACACTCTGTGCACTCGGCGTAGGTTCAGCGCCGTGTTTCTGTGAGCCATAAATCCGGATTGATCTGGATGTATGAGGTCGGGTAGATGTGACATAAATCGGGTAGCAAGGAGTTTGGCCAAGATTTTAACTTCTGCATTAAGCAAGGAGATAGGGCGGTATGAGGAGCATTCCTCTTGCGGTTTTGCCAGGTTTGGGGATTGCTACTATGGTAGCTATTCTTTGATCCAGTGGAAGTTCGCCCTTCTCCAAACATTCCTCGTACATAGCTAGTAGGTATTCACTCAACCTCTCCGGTGGGGTCTGGTACCACTCTATTGGGATGCCATTTGGTCCGATCGCTTTGCCGGGTTTCAGTGCTCGTATAGCCATGTGTATCTCTTCCGTAGTTATATTTGCATCCAGCTCAGCTGATGCCTCTGGCTGCTGTGTCGGAGTCCCTATCTGCTCTAGAGCTGCCCTAGCCATGTCAGCTGATACTTCCCGTTCTGGGGTGTAAACATCTTCGAAGTGTACTGTCAGTGCCTCCACTATCTGTTCAGGGCTTGTGTGAACCACTCCTAGGCTGTCTCTCACTTGCTGGATACCTCTGGAGTTCGCCCCCTCTTATCCAGCCAGGCCAACATCCTACCCGCCTTATCCCGTACATCGTAAATCCTGTTCTGTGTGTCAGCTATTTGTCCCTTCACTTGATGCAGAACATGGTCCGTGTACAGTTGTTGTTGGAGATGCAGTGCGTGGGACGTGTCTGGTGTAGGATGTGTCTCGTGTGCTGTTGTCGTATCTCGCAGAGCCAATTCTAGCCTGGCCAGCTCTGCTGTTTTTTCCCTTTTGTAGCCCGTGATCGAATTTATGGCTTGCCCCCTTAATACCGCCTTATATGCTTCCCATAGAACCTCAGAGGAACGCACTGAGGCAACATTTTCCGTGAAGTGCTGTGTTGTCGCCATTTTTAGAGCCTTCCTGACCTTAGGGACCTTGAAATATGCTGCATGTATGGGGTAGATTTGTTTTCGAGACTTCTCTTGGGTGGAGACTGTTCGAGTGATTGGGGAGTGGTCTGATATACCTCTAGGGTGGATGTCTATGGCGTCTACGTGTTGTATACCATCGCCCAGTGCTAGAAAGTAGTCGATTCTCGATAGACTGTTATGGACAGTGGAGTGGAAAGTGTACTGCCTCTCTTGAGGGTGAACATGTCGCCATATATCAATTAGACCCATAGCTGTCAAGAATCGTTGACGGCCCAGTCGGGGCCGTCGCCGGGAATTTATCGAGCTGTGTGTCTATTGTGGCATTAAAGTCTCCCCCAAGAATAACATCTCCCTCGGGAAGGGTCAGTAAAAATTCACCTAATGCCGGAAGCTTTACTGAGTGAAGTGACGGGGGGATGTATACCAAGACCACATTGATGAGTCGTCCCTCCCATTGTCCCTGCAGGGCTGCGAAGCATCCCTGTCCGTCAGTCTTATTGCCTAGTGGAATGAATTGTGAGGACTTCTTAATTAAAATGCCAGTACCCCGAGAGCCTGAAGTAAACTCCGAATGTACTATCATTTTGTATCCTCTCCTGTCCAGGGCCTTGGACGCCCCCCCGTTAAGTGTGTCTCTTGTAGGAGTGCGAGGATAGGTTTCTGCCTCTTCAGTGCGATTAATACCAGGCCGCGTTTCACCTTATCTCCCAGACCTCTCCCATTCAATGTCAGTATTCGTAGGGGGGAGCCTTGTGATCGTGACTCGACCCCCTCTGCACTATGTATCAGACCGTCCGCCATTTCTAGTCATGTAGCCGTGTATGCGCCTGTCATGGCTCGTGACCCGGACTCCTTGCTTCTTCTTGTCAGCTAAAATACGCAGATGTAAAACATCATATCTCGACCTTCTTTGTGAATTTCTAACAATTACTAAACAACCCCCCCTCTACCCCCCTCCCTGCTTCCCTGCTTAACTGACCTTCAACTGCCCGCCTCCCCAACTGAGCAGAGCGCTTAACCCATCCCAAAACCAGAGTACTTGCGCGTTGGGGGAGAGCGTCTCCCCGGGCAGGCGGCATCCGTGCTCTCTTCAGGGCTACCCAAGCCAGTGTCCAACCGTGACTCTTGAACAATTAGTGTAAATAAAAGAAGTCAGCGTCCATTGTTGCATTGGGCTTTCTGTGTTATTCCCCTCCTTCGGCCTCGGTTAGTTCATGTGTCGGCGACTTGCTCGCGCCGCCTCTGCCTGATGTCTGTGACCCAGTTCGACTATTGTCACGGTGTCCGTGGTTCGTTCTGTTCGTTTTATGTGGAGGTTCCGCGGTGCCCAGCCTTCGAGCCAGTCCCTGGCTGCCTCCGGGGAATCAAAGAACCAGACCTTTTTGTCAGCAACGACCTGAATCCGGGCCGGGAACAACATTGAGTAGGGCAGCTCTTGTTCTCGCAACGTCCTTTTCACTTCCAGGAATGTCCTCCTTCTCCGCGAGACCTCTGCCGTGTAGTCCGGGAAGAAGGATATTTTGGAGTTTTGGATTTGGATGGCCGGCGCCACTCTGGCCGCCTGCAAGATGGTGTCTCGGTCGCGAAAGTTAATAAGTCTCGCTAAGTTTGGCCTCGGCGGGGCCCCTGGTTTCGGCTTCCCTCCTGGCACTCTGTGGGCCCTTTCCACAGAAAAAAAGTGCGAGAGACCCTTTGGATTAAGCTGGTTTTTGATCAAGTCTTCCACATAGAGGACCATAGCACCCGTAGCTTCCGATTCCGGAACTCCTAGTATACGGACGTTGTTCCTCCGGGAGCGTCCTTCCTGATCGTCCAGCTTCTCTCTAAGCGATTTATTATCAGCTTGCAGTTTCTCCATTTCCACCTGCAGCTCTGACACATCCTCCACTAAGGATTTAGACACAACTTCCACTTGTTTCACCCTTTCGTTCATTTTCTGGAGGTCTGCGCGTATAAGGGTTACCTCTGTCGCTGTTGCCCCCACTGTCGCTTGCACCTGGGCCAGGGCGCTTAGCACGTCATCCAGTGTGGCCTTCTTTGCTCCGTCGCCCTCCACCGCTTTCCCCAGTGATTTGCGTTGTTCCGTCAGGGGGGATTCTGCTTTTCGTAGGCAAATTTGTCAAGCTTAGCTTGGGTGGAATTATGCTTAGATCCTCTGCCCGCCATGGTTACACACCAGGAGTCTACCTACCGCTGAGTGGAGCTTTAGTGGTATTCTGCCGAGTACGGCCCGAGGATATTGGCCGGGGGGTCGCCCGAGCTCAGATTGCACCTCAGTTATTAGATTGTTCTCTTTGTCTAAGTATATTAACTGGGCGTTCAGTTTTGGTGCTCAGCAGGGAGATCGCACCGCTTCTTGAACCGCCTTGCTGATGTTGTTCTCTTTTTCGTGCTTGCTGAGTCTTTAGCGCGGGTGTGCCGTGTCTGTTTTTCGAAGGATTTCGTGCCCTGGATGGCATAGCCTTATAAAATGGCGGCGTCGTCATACGTTTTCCGGCGTCTTTTTCTTTCCTTTGTCGCCGCTTCCCGCAGTGTTGCGCTGTTGTGGGATGACATTCACTGCACGTGGATGGTCTGCGGGGTCGCCCTGCTTTCTACCGCCATTTTGCTCATTTTGTCCTTTGCCTCGAGCACTTCTGGTAGGCGATCTCCATCGAGGCCTCACTTCCGCCCGGGCACCACTCCTACTACTGCCCGCTGCTCGCCGTTTGCCACTAGGCCCCGTCAGGAGTGTCGTCTCTCCACCAGTTCCCGGTGCGTTGCTGCTTCGAAACTTCTCCTCCGGTTGCCGCTCGGTCACTGGACCCGGGGCATCCCTTCTGAGTACGTTGCTGGGCGGATCGGCATGCGGATTGATGCGGGATGCCGCCTTACGCCGGGAGCCTCTCTAGTTTGCCGCCACCATTGTCGGCTGCTAGCCACGCTCGGTCTGTGGTATTTTGCCTTGGACCTGACCTCCCTGTCTTCCCCGGTATATAGTCAAAATATCGAGTTTTTTATTTTGAATTACATTAATATCGATTCAAAAATATGGAATGGACACAATATCGACTGGACATAATATAGACTACAAAAATATCAACTAGAATAGCATTAATATCGATTCCAAAATATCGAATGGACAAAATATCGAATGGACAGAATATAGACAACAAAAATATCGAATTAGAGGTAAGTAAGTTAATATACATTTTTTAAAGTGTTTTTCATGTTACTATATGTGTGAAAAGTGTATATTTATTTTATAATTTATTTTTAATAATTAATTTTATGGTATTTTATTTTTGCGTAATATAATCAGTAGCGGGTTGTGGGTTTATAGGGGAATAGGGTGGGAAGTAATTTATTTATAATTAATTAAATATGTTAATTTATTTATTGGTATTTATTTTGAATTAATTTGTAATTCATTATTAATTGGTAATTAATTAAAATGTAATTGGTAATTTTAATTAATTGATTAATTGGTAATTATTAACATAACATTGGTAATTCATTGTTAATGAATTAATAATTGGTAAGTAATTAAAATATAATTGGTAATTCATTTTAAATAATTGATTAAATGTTAATCATGTTAATTGTATTAATTTATTTTCAGTAGTGGGTTGGGTTTAGAGGGCAATAGGGTGGGAAGTAATTTAATTATAAATATTTACATTTTTAAAATCATTTATTGGTTATTTTTGTTGAAATTAATTAATTTATTATAAAAAACGAATAATTATTTAAAAGAAATATAATTAGTATTAATATTTAATACATTTTCATTCATATATGAAGTATATGCGTTCCCTACTGTTACACTCTCTGGAGTGGGGATAGTAATTTTTACCCCTAAGCTATCCAACGCTTTCCCTACTCTTGCACTCATTGGAGTGGGAATAGTAATTTTTATCCCTACGCTACCCAATGCTTTACCTACTGTTGCAGTCTCTGGAGTGGGAATAGTAATTTTAACCCCTACACTATCCAGCGCGTTCCCTACTGTTGCACTCACTGGAGTGGGAATAGTAATTTTTACCCCTACGCTATCCAACGTTTTCCCTACTGTTGCACTCACTGGAGTGGGAATAGTAATTGTTATGCCTGCACTATCCAACGCTTTTCCTACTGTTGCACTCACTGGAGTGGGAATAGTACTTTTTACCCTCCTGGTATCCAACGCTTTCCCTACTGTTGCACTCTCTGGAGTGGGAATAGTAATTTTTACCCTCCCGCTATCCAACATTTTCCCTACTGTTGCACTCTCTGGAGTGGGAATAGTAATTTTTACCCTCCCGCTATCCAACATTTTCCCTACTGTTGCACTCTCTGGAGTGGGAATAGTAATTTTTATGCCTACGCTATCCAATGCTTTCCCTACTGTTGCACTCTGTGGAGTGGGAATAGTAATTTTTATCCCTACGCTATCCAACGCTTTCCCTACTGTTGCACTCTCTGGAGTGGGAATAGTAATTTTTACCCCTACGCTATCCAACGGTTTCCCTACTGTTGCACTCTCTGGAGAGGGAATAGTAATTTTTAACTCTACGCTATCCAACGCTTTCCCTACTGTTGCACTCTCTGGAGAGGGAATAGTAATTTTTAACTCTACGCTATCCAACGCTTTCCCTACTGTTCCACTCTCTGGAGTGGGAATAGTAATTTTTACCCTCCCGCTATCCAATGCTTTCCCTACTGTTGCACTCACTGGAGTGGGAATAGTAATTTTTACCCCCTGGAGAGGGAATAGTAATGTTTACTGCTACGCTATCCAATGTTTTTTCTACTATTGCACTCACTGGAGTTGTAATAGTAAATTTAACCCTCTTGCTATCTTATGGTAAATATATTGTATATTTTATTATAAATACTATGTCTATATATATATATATATATATATATATATTACCTACTGGCGGTCGCCAGTAGGTATATATAGTTAGGATTTTTTTCCTATGGGATTTCTGAAAATTCCATGTGGAATAACTTTGGACGGAATTGGCTGAAATGTTCAGGAAAATGGCACATTTTGTTTCTGAGCGTTCTCTGAAAGTTTGGGGGGGTTGCGTGAAGTGGGGGCCGAGAAAAAAGGGGGGTCCCAAAACGTGTTTTTAACATTGAGTTTTCCATAGGGCGGTTGGACTCACTTTTAGCTCGAACGGCTGAATGGATTTCACGAAACTTGGTAAAATTGTAGATATGGTTTGCCCGACGTGCCTTTGCTATGTCTTAATATATGTGCTCCAGTGGATTTTGAGAAATTAACGTTTTAAAAAACAGATATATCTGTGACAGCGTCCCGGTTAGCGCCCCGGTTCGCGTACCTTACGCGTAACGGAACTTCGCTAGGAGAAGCGGATTGGCTCCCCGGTGACTGTGAACATTCTAAACAATCCGGAGCGGCCGCCATCTTGTGTCTTGGTAGGATCGAGACACAAGATGTGGCAAAAACAAAGGGGGAAATGAGCATAAGGGGGCAGAGTACATCCTCCCTGACCCCCTAGGTTTGATGAGGGGGCTTTAAAAAGGCCTCGCGGGGTTAAAAAATTATAATTTTTATATCGTTTTTTTTTTGCGGGGGGAGCGCTCAGTACGTGCACCGGTAATAGGTCCGGGAAGCGTAATATTGGGAAAATAGGATGAAAGAATGTTCAAATATTGTATGTTTATTGATTGTTCTTTTTGTTTTTTTTATTTAAGTACCAACATGTAGGTACCAATGCAGAGTCTAAAAATAAAAATACATTGTTTTCTTTGTAGATATCTTGCATGTTGTTTCAGAAGTTATTGTGGTATATGGAATTCATAGCGTAGTCTGTCAGGAAAGCAGAAACACCATGGAGACAGGAGATGATAAAGAGATGTTAAATACACATTGGAGATGATATAGTGGAAGAAAGGAAGTAACTATGAGCAAACTTAAAGTTGCACAGTATATTTAAAGTCTAATTTTACATTATAATCAATTTGCTACTAGTTTAAAAAATACATATAAAAATGAATAATGTCTCAAACAATTTTTGAATTATTATATATAAATTTATTTTTTCTGATTTGTTTTCAAAATTAAAAAGAACTTCTAATAATTCTTTGTCAGAATTTGTCTCATTTTCAATTAGGAAATCCACAGATTCAACACATTGCAGAAGTTCAAAGTCCTGTGATTCATCAAAGAATTCTGATTCATTTTCTGTATCTTTGTTGCATTCTGCAACAATTTCCAAGTAATTTTTTTTCTCTCCTTCCATTTTTGTGCTGTAAAATGAATTTAAAAAAAATATATCAGTACAGATAGGGCACTGTTGGGTTTAAGTACAGACAGGTAGTTTGGTTTTTTAAACAGTGATTTTATCTTTGGGCAGTGTATGGTATCAGACTGGAAGTAGAAATATAAACAAATGTATGTGATAAAGCCTAAGTCAATTCTTAATTATACAAGACAAGCCTAACTCCATCCATAACTAAAACAGAGAAGTCTATCTTATTCTATAAGTATTACAGAGGGATAGTATATAACTATCAGAAAATGTTTTCCTAATTAACTTAAAGTACAGAACATACTTCGGACTAGCCGCATTAAATTCTTTCCAAAAGTTGCCAAGTTGGAAGGTCACTCACGAGGGGGTTAAAACACACTTGCCGGCTAGTCCGGTCGCGGAAGGTCCCGCCGCTGCAACTAGTGGATCTACACTGCTCAGCATCTTGTGCAGTGAACAGAACGAGGGGGGCCTGAGCCGTTGGTATATATTGGCAGCATGAGGGCGCTGCATGACATTTCCTTCCACCCACTGGGGTAAGACATTGTGAAACAACGACAAATCTGAGGTGCCCACTGGGGTTTTAGCACAATCAAAGTTTGGGCAATGGACTGCTGAGACCAGAATGCAACTTTGCCACACCCACATGGGTGGAACTTGTTACTCAATAAATCATGTGCATACAATCAGCCTCTGTTTCTCGTTGGTACAGCCAGTGATCAAGGGCGGGATGACGACCGAAACGCGTTTGGCATGTAAATGGACGGATGTGCTGCAGGCTGTTGTGGTGCTGCCGGCGGCAAGTGTGTGTTAACCCCCTCGTGAGTGACCTTCCAACTTGGCAACTTTTGGAAAGAATTTAATGCGGCTAGTCCGGTCGCGGAAGGTCCCGCCGCTGCAACTAGTGGATCTACACTGCTCAGCATCTTGTGCAGTGACCAGAACGAGGGGGGCCTGAGCCGTTGGTATATATTGGCAGCATGAGGGCGCTGCATGACATTTCCTTCCACCCACTGGGGTAAGACATTGTGAAACAACGACAAATCTGAGGTGCCCACTGGGGTTTTAGCACAATCAAAGTTTGGGCAATGGACTGCTGAGACCAGAATGCAACTTTGCCACACCCTCATGGGTGGAACTTGTTACTCAATAAATCATGTGCATACAATCAGCCTCTGTTTCTCGTTGGTACAGCCAGTGATCAAGGGCGGGATGACGCCCGAAACGCGTTTGGCATGTAAATGGACGGATGTGCTGCAGGCTGTTGTGGTGCTGCCGGCGGCAAGTGTGTGTTAACCCCCTCGTGAGTGACCTTCCAACTTGGCAACTTTTGGAAAGAATATATATATATATATATATATATCTTTGTATATATATATATATCTTTATATATATATATATGTATAAAAATGTTTTATTATATTAATTATCTATTAGTTTTAATGTTATTTAAGTACTTTAAGTATTTTTAAGTTAGTTATATTTATTATTTTATTAATTTTAAATTACTTTTAACTATTTAAAAAAGTCGATATTTTGTCTATCTATATTTCTTACATCGATAATTTTGATTCAATATTTTTGGACTTACCTGTTTGGAGATAGGAAGTCGATATTTTGGCATTCTATATTTTTAACTCAATATTTTTGTATATCGAAATTTTTGACATCGATATTGTGTCAGTGATCCGTCTTCTCCCAAGAGCGGATTCTTTTAGGGCCATACCTCTGAATGCAACTGATCTCGTCTGCTCTCAGAAGTTGAGAGGGGTTGTACCTCCGATGTTTTGCTCACCACCTTTTGTTTTCCTCGGCTTCCTGTCGGGGGCGTTGGGGTGTGGCTTGTTGCAGTCACGAGTTCCTGTTCACGGACAGCCCTAGGTGTGTACTCTTGTTGGTTTGGTGGCCTGCACGCTTCAGACGTTCCGACGGCTATCAGGGTGCATTGTGAGTGTGTTTCCCTGGCAACCCCAGCGTTTTTTAATATTTTATGTTTGCAGACTCAGTGGCTGTTTAATGCTGTGAATACTGAGGTGGTGTACTGTGCGCTGCTATGAGTCGGCAGCAAGGCTCTTGAGAAGTCCCATAATGTGGAGGCGGTTGAGCCTTCGGAGCCTCTGCCTTCACTGCCAGTTATTCAGCAGATGATCCAGGCTGCTGTGGCTGCTGCCTTTCAGGACAGGGGGGGGCTGGTCCTCCTTCTAAAAAAATAAGAGTGGATCCTGGTACCTCCCATGACTCAGATGTGGAAAAGGATGAGGAACTTAAGGGGCGTTATGTGCAGGGTTTGGACTTGAACGACGTCCTTCAGCACATTTACTCTAATCTGTTGTTTCCTGAGTCTGGGGTGTCGGAGGAGGACATGGATTTCTTTTCTCAATATCAGAAGAAAGAAACAGAATCATTACCTATTCAAACTTCGGTTCTTAAGGTTTTCGAGAATTAATGGAAGGATGTTGATAAACATGGGTCTCCTGATTTCTAGCAAGACATTATCCCTTGCAGGACTTTGTGGATAAGTTTCCTGCTTCTGTGAAGATAGATTCCTTGATGGCTGGGATGTCTTTCGAGGGCACTATTATTTCGGAGGATGCTTCTCCGGCTGACCCTGTGGATAAAAAGGTGGATACAGCTGTGAAACGTACTTTTGCTGCTTCCAATTTTGCTATTAGGGTTGTAACCTATTCCTATTTATTTATTTGCGGGTTTATATTGCGCTCAAATCGACTCCCGAAGGAGTATCTCTGCGCCCTAGGAACACCACTAGCACAGTCAGGGGGGAACTTAAAAGGAATTAATTTTGAAACAGAAAAGTTTTAAGCCGCTTCCTAAACAACAGATGTTCTGGACATTGTCTGAGAGCTAATGAGAGCTTGTTCCATAATGAGGGCCCAGCAACAGATAGAGCTTTGCCTCCATGTCCGGCCTTCTTTGCACGGGGCACACACAGTAAAAACTGGTTGCTGGACCTAAGGGAGCGAACAGGAGAGTAAGGTGTAAGTTTGTTTTTTAAGTATGCAGGACCTAATCCGTTTAAGCTCTTGTGAATTAGGCAGCATGTCTTAAACGTAATCCTTTGCCGGACCGACAGCCAATGTAGTTTGTCTAAAAGAGGTTTGGACGCAGATCTAGGAGGGGCGTTCAAGACCAACCGGGCCGCAGTATTCTGTATAACTTGGAGTTTGGCTAATACTCCCTCATTTGCAGATAACAGTAGGCCATTACAGTAATCAATACGGCTAAGAACAAGAGCCTGTACCAGTGTTTTCCTGATGTAATCAGGGAGTAAGGTGAACACTTTGCGTAGAAGGCCTATCACGTGGAAACATGAGCCAACAATGTAGCTACTGTGCTGCTTCAGCGAGAGCTCCTGGTCTAGTCGAACTCCTAAGTTCTTCACGAAATGTTTGGGGTCAGGGACTGGCTCGAGATCTTGTAGCCACCAGTCCGGAGTCCATAGGATTTTAGTCTTCCCTACATTACACTGTAAGTAGTTTGATGATATCCACTGAGCCACAGCCTTCATGCCCTGGGAGAAGGAGGTTTTAACCTCGGTGGTGAGAGATTTGAAGGGGAAAAGGAGCTGCGTGTCATCCGCATAAGGCACTGGGATGAAACCAAAGGCTCGCATAATTCTAGCCAGGGGTGCCACATAGATGTTGAAAAGAGTTAGGCTCAAACAGGAGCCCTGTGGCACCCCCTTAGAAATCTCTACCTCCACCAAACGATATTCACCCATGGTGACACATTGGGTGGGGTTGGATAAAAAGCTCTTTAGCCAGGCCAGTGCCTTATCCTTAAGACCGATGTTTGCCAGCCGACCTATCAAGATGTTATGTGACACAGTGTCGAACGCTGCTGACAGGTCTGATAATATCTGGACAACGGAGTAACCCCTGTCCTGATACATGTGCAGATCGTCCGTAACTGACAGTAGGGTTGACTCTGTACTGTGCTTCGGCCTAAAGCCGAATTGAGAGTAATCCAGGCCTCCTGCTTGTTCGATGTAATTAGATAGATGTCGATTTACATGCTTTTCTGTGAGTTTACCCAGGAACGGTAGCATCGAAATTGGTCTGAGATTAGACAAGTCTGTCCACGGAATTGCAGAGTTTTTCCTAATTGGTCTTACCAGATCCTTTTTCCACCCCCTGGGGACCTCGCCTTCAGTCAAGGAGAGATTTACAAGTCGCTGGAACCCAGGACCTAATTGTTTGCCTAGCATAGGCATTATTCTCGCTGGGATGGTATCAGCTGGACACCCACTCTTTATCTGAATAGTTAAAGATGCTACCTCTTCTAAGGAAATAGGGGGAAATATGCCTAGGGTATTGGTGGAAGGGTCAGGTTCTTCCTCGACTTGTGGTCGTGATTTATCTCCACTGAAGGAGAGGTTGGAGCTAATGATTTTTTCATAAATCCCATCTATTTTCCTGGTAAAGAACTGTGAGATTTCATCACACAATTGCTGTGACGCTAACTCAGAGCTCTCGCAAGCCACAGGTTTAACAAAGGAATGCAGAATTTGGTATAAGACCCTCTGAGCATTTCCAGCAGCTGTAAGTTGGGACGCAATATGATTCTTGTGGGCCGTACAAATCGCTTTATGCTATATAGTGAGGCTTCCCAGTAATGGTTCTTGTCATCAGCCAAATGGGAGGACCTCCTTTTCTTTTCAAGTTTTCTGGCGACTTGTTTTAAGGAAATTAAATGTTCTGAGAACCAGATTTCCTGTTTGTTTGCTGGGCGAGGTTTGAACACTTTCAAGGGGGCAATAGCATCCACTGCTGTTACAACTGCCCCTTCAAATTTGGTCAAAGCCGCCTCAATACCCTCTGTGAGACAGAAAGCTTCTTGGGTCATTTTATGCCATTGTCTCCGTTTACTAGGCAGGGCCATTGGGCATGAGGGGGGTGTGCTGATGTTAGGAGAAAAAAATTCTACAATGAAATGATCAGTCCAGTTTACTTGTATTGCAGGTAGACAGTTAATCCAGGGGGAATTAGACAAGATTAGGTTCAATGTATTTCCTGCCTGGTGTGTTGGACCACTATTCGCTTGTATTAGGCCCAATAAGGACAGATCCGTCAGTAAGGACTGTGCCTCTTTGCACTCTTTTAGTTTACTATGAACATTGAAATCACCCAAAAGTAGGAAATCGCTGTCTTTATTCACATAGGGGGCCAATGCTTCCACTAGTGAGATGGAGAAATTGGCACAAGGCCCAGGGGGGGAGGGGGGGGCGATATACCAATGCCCCTTTCCGGCTACCTTTGGGTGCGATGTTAATTTTAAAAATCAGAAGTTCTAGTTCTGGGGTACAGAATTCATCTAGGATAGAGATATCTATTTCCTGTTTGTAAACAATTGCTATCCCACCCCCTGTCTTGGTGGGGCGATCTAGTCTGGCTATTTTGTAGTCAAGTCAAGTCAGAGATTTATATAGCGCGCTACATACCCGGAGGGTCTCAAGGCGCTTGAAGAGGGGTGGGGAGTTACTTGTCGAATATCCAAGTTTTAAGTTGTTTTCTGAATGCTAGATGGTTCTGAGTGAGACGAAGGTGAGTGGGGAGTGAGTTCCAGGTTTTAGCTGCGAGGTAGGAGAAGGATCTACCTCCCATGGTGGTTTTATTGATGCGAGGTACGGTAGCAAGGGCTTGGTTGGAGGATCGTAGCTGGCGGGAGTGGGTGTAGAAGGAAAGTCGTGTGTTGAGGCATTCGGGTCCAAGTTCGTAGAGTGTTTTGTGAGCGTGGGTTAGGAGACGGAAAGTAATCCTCTTATTGACGGGGAGCCAGTGGAGGTTTTTCAGGTGACTAGAGATGTGGTTATTACGCGGGATGTCAAGTGTGAGTCTGGCTGATGCGTTCTGGATGCGTTGGAGTTTTTTCTGGAGTTTTGCGGTGATACCGGCGTATAGGGTGTTTCCGTAGTCCAGGCGGCTTGTAACTAGAGCATGGGTGACCGTTTTTCTAGTGTCGGTGGGGATCCAGCGAAATGTTTTTTTGAGCATGCGAAGAATGTTGAAGCAGGATGATGAAACGGCGTTGACTGTCTGTTCATAGAGAGTGAGGAGTCCAGGATGACGCCCAGGTTCCGTGCGTGGTCCGTCGGGATGGGTGCTTTTCCGAGGGCCTCTGGCCACCAAGAGTCATCCCAGGCGGAGGGGGAGGTACCTAAGATAAGGACTTCTGTTTTATCTGAGTTCAGTTTCAGACGGCTGTGCTTCATCCACTCAGCTACTTCTTTCATTCCTTCATGTAGGTTGGTTTTGGCGGTGTTAGGGTCTTTGGTGAGTGATAGGATCAGTTGAGTGTCATCCGCGTAGGAGATGATGTTGAGGTTGTGTTGGCGTGCGATGGCCGCGAGGGGGCTCATGTATACGTTGAAGAGGGTGGGACTGAGTGAGGACCCTTGGGGTACGCCGCAGATGACTTCAGTGGCCTCTGAGTTGAATGGTGGGAGGCGGACTCTCTGGGTTCTTCCGGTGAGGAACGAGGTGATCCAGTCCAATGCTTTTCCTTGGATTCCGATGTTGCTGAGGCGTTGTATGAGGGTGCTATGGCAGACTGTGTCGAAGGCTGCGGAGAGGTCGAGGAGGATGAGGGCGACTGTGTCTCCATTGTCCAATAGAGTTCGAATGTCGTCTGTTGCTGCGATGAGGGCGGTCTCCGTGCTGTGTTTGGTTCGGAAGCCGGACTGAGAGGAGTCGAGGGATTTGTTGGTTTCGAGGAAGGTGGCGAGCTGGTTGTTGACGGCTTTCTCGACGACTTTGGCCGGGAATGGAAGGAGCGAGATGGGGCGGTAGTTTTTGAGTTCGGTGGGGTCCGCTGTGGGTTTTTTCAGAAGGGCGCTAAGTTCTGCATGTTTCCAGCTTTCTGGGAAGGTGGCGGAGTTGAGGGAGCAGTTGATGACGTCTCGGAGGTGTGGTGCTATGATGGAGTCTGCTTTGTTGAAGATGTGGTGGGGGCAGGGGTCTGTGGGGGATCCTGAGTGGATGGAGTTCATCAGGCGGATGGTGTCCTCAGTGGAGATTGGGTTCCAGTCATTAAGGATATTCAGGGGGGGTGAAGGTCCTGCCGAAGGTTGGGTGGGTTGGTCTCCGGGTCGGTTGTCGAAGCTGTTGTGGATGTCTGCGATTTTGTTGTGGAAGAACGAAGCTAGGGAGTCGCAAAGGGTTTGAGAGGGTGTGATGTCGTTGGAGTTGGCTGAGGGGTTGGTAAATTCTTTGACGATGTTGAATAATTCCTTGCTGTTGTGGGCGTTGTTGTCTAGTCGGTCTTTGAATGCGGCTTTCTTAGCAGATCGGATTAGTTGGTGGTGTATGCGGGTGGCGTTTTTGAAGGCGTCCCTGGTGCTGGTGTTTGGGTCTTTTTTCCAGGTCTTCTCGAGGGAGCGGCAGAGTTTCTTCGATTTCTTAAGATCATCGTTGAACCAGGAGGCGTTTTTGCTGCCTAGTTTGATTTGGCGTTTTTTCAGCGGTGCTAGGATGTCGGCGCTATTGGATAGCCATTGGGTGAGGTTAATGGCTGCTTGGTTGGGGTTTGAGGATTGGGCCGGGGGGTCTTGAAGAAGCGATGAGGAGATCTGGTCGATGGTGATTTTGTTCCAGTTTCTTCGCAGAGTAGGTTGAGGATGGTTGTGAGTTGTGGTCTTATTGTAGATGAAGTGAACGCAGCTGTGGTCCGTCCAGTGGAGGGTAGTGGTGTGACTGAAGGAGACGTGCTTGCTGGAGGTGAAGATAGGGTCGAGTGTGTGACCTGCGATGTGGGTGGGCGTGGTGACGAGTTGTTTGAGTCCGAGGTTGGCGAGATTGCCCAGGAGGGAGGTGGCGAGGCTGTCATTGCTCTTTTCCAGGTGAAAGTTGAGGTCTCCCAGCAGAATGTATTCCTCGGAGGGGAGGGCGTGTGGGGTGATAAAGTCAGTGATAACGTCGCTGAATTGTGCGCGGGGTCCTGGAGGTCGGTAGAGGAGTGTGCCTCTGAGTGTGGTCTTGGGGTCGGTGTGGATCTGGAAGTGAAGGTGTTCGGCGTTGGTAAGGTTGGCGTCTGAGCTGGTTGAGATGCGGATGGAGTTCTTATGGACGATGGCGATGCCTCCTCCTGTATGGTAGGTGCGGTCCTGGTTCTGCAAATGAAATGAGTTCCCATACCTCGGTAGCGTGTTACTATTATACTATTCAGTCTTTAATGAAAGACTTCCAATCTTTAGCGATATTGATGGACCGTGGGGAGGACATCTCTCCACTCTGGCTCTGATGGAGCAACAAGTGAGGCTCCTTTCCGATATTTCTTTTGATTCCATAAGGGTGGAGGCCTCTAAGGCTGGCTCTTTTGTCCCAGCTCGCCGCCTGATGTGGTTGTGTTCCTGGAAGGTGAATGCGGTTCAGAAGGATTTGCTGATGAAGATTCCATTTTCAGTGGTGTAGCTCTTTGGGCATTCTTTGGAAGATATGGTTAAGAAGTCTGCAGAGGATCGCAAGCTTCTGGCTCAAGAGAGGTCAGCCCGTACAAGGTTCTTTGGTGCTCGGAGAGCCTTTGTCTGTTTCGGCAAGGGAGGGCTCAAAAACCCTTTCATCTAAGGGGGCGTGGCCAGGGTACTCCTTCCGCTGACAAGTCCAGGTTCCCTACCTCTTCTTCCACCTCCTCTGTCTCCTCAAAATTTTGACTATATGGCTGTTTGAGGGGTGCAGGGGCCTGTCTCTCTTTGTGGACAAATGGAGGTGTTCCATCTCAGATAAGTGGGTCCTTCAGGTGGTGTCGGAGGGGTTTTGTATTGGTTTTTCGGTGACACACCCCGAAAATGTTCAGATCACGCCTTGTCCCCAGGATGGGTTGAGAAGCGAGGCTCTCCTGGGCGCCGTTCTGAGACTTGTGGAAAATGGTGCTGTGGTTCCGGTGCTTCTAGAGCATGGGGGGCTTGGGGTTTATTCCATTCTTTTTTTCTGGTCAAGAAACATCCGGAGACCTCAGGCCTGTGATGGATCTGAAATGGCTAAATTGGTTCATCCCCCCTATCAAATTCAAGATGGTGTCACTACAGCTGATTCTTCCTTTGGTCAACCAGGGGGATTTTCTGGCTACCCTCAACCTGCAGGATGCTTATCTTCATGTCCCGGTCCATCGGGAGTCCCAAACGTTTCTACGCTTCTGTGTGTTGGGCCGTCATTATCAGTTCAAGGTATTGCCTTTTGGTTTTTGTTCTTCTCCCCAGGTTTTTACTGAATTGCTGACTCCTCTGATTGGGCTGTTGCATGGGCAGGTGATTAAGATTTTTCCTTACCTGGATGATCTTTTGATTTCTACCTCTTCTTTACCTAAGGTGGAGTGCCATGTCCAGGAGGTTTGCAGAGTTCTAGGAGTCCATGGATTTCTGGTGAATCTGAGGAAATCGTGCCTTGTTCCAACTCAGGATTTCATGTACATTGGGTCTCGATTCATGACTCTGATGGGGATGGTTTTTGTACCTCAGGTCTGAAAATTGACACTTATGTCGGAGATTTGTGCCTTTCTGTCCACGCCCTGTCCTCCTGTGAGACATTGGTTACGGGTGCAGGCCTGATGTCCACTTCCTTGATGTTGGTTCCCTGGGTCCACCTGCATATGTACCCTGTTGTGAACCATATTTTGTCCCACTGGCTCCCATGTGGTCAGGATTTCCATCAAGGGGCGCCCGATGACTGCCCAAGCCAGGGAGGATAGGAGGTGGTTGTTGGACAAGATGAACCTCTCCAGGGGTTATCAGTTTCTGGTAGCGCTTTCTTGAGTGGTGATGACAGAGGCCTGTCTGTTGGGCTGGGGTGCTACCCTGGGAGAGTCTTAGGTCCAGGGCAAGTTGTCCAGGGTCCTAATGTCTTGTACTTTGAATTACAGGAAACTGAAGGCGGTTCACTTGGTCTCTTAACTTTTGCAGCCTTCTGGTGGGACACCAGGTGCAGGTCAGGACGGACAACCAGGATGTCATGTCGTACTTGAATCATCAGGGGGGTTGCAGAGTGCGGTCCTTCAGTTGTCTCAGGAGGGTCATTTGCTCTTGGGCTGAGATGAGGTTGGCATCCATTTCTGCCATTAACAACCGGGCAAAGAGAATGTAGCGAACTGTCTGTAAAAGACACAAAATTGATGGACAGAATTCAGAACGAATCAAAACATTCACCCCCAGTCAAGACATCTGAGTTTAATCCATCATTCTTTTGCTCACCAGGCCACCCCAGTTAATACCTGGCCATATGCAAATCAGTCTGACCCTGTGCCTCATGGGAACAGTCCAGCCCGAACTGCCAAGCCAGGTCCTCCCTGGACCGGAAACAAGCATCCTAGGACCGGTTTCGGGGTTTTACCCCTCTTCAACCAGGATAACTTAACTCCAGTGGCACAGTGAGCCCAGGAACCACGTCTGAGCAGGGTTATCCCTCCATGGGTGTGCTGTCTCTGACCCCGGAGGTGTTCCAGATGTTGCAAGGGAGGTTTGGGTCTCTGACAGTGGACTTGTTTGCCTCTCTGGACAATGCCAAGGTCCATTGTTTCTGCACGATTATGCCTTGCCTGGGGCTTGGAAGGTGGATGTGATGTTCTTCCTGTGGCCTCGGTGACGTTGTATGCATTTCCCCCAGTTCCCCTGATTCTGGCGGTTCTGCAGTAAATCAGGAGGGACAGGGCTTTGGGGCTTCTAGTGGTATCAAGTTGGCAATGCCGTCCATGGTTCCCTCTGTTGTTGGAATAGGGGATGCGTCAGGGTTGGACGCTGACTTTTCATCTGTATCCTATGTTTGGTCCTCGGACTCCCTTCTCAGGGTTCCAATCAAAGAGTCCTCAGGCTTGGTTCTTGAATGGCTATCTGTGATCCAGATTGGTTGTTCCCAGGTGGTGTCTTGGCCCTTTCTACTCTTCTGGTCCAGTAGGCGGCTATTCATGCATTCCGAGGTTCCCTTTATGTAGATGTTGGGCCTCTGGTGGCTTTCCTGTTGAGATCTCTGGTTGTGCAGCACTCTAAACCAATGTTGTCTCCCCCTCTGTGGAATCTTCCATTGGTAATGAGGGCTTTAGATATGGTTCCCTATAAGCCCCTGGAGTCTGTAGACTTAACATTTATGACCTTGAAGGTGGTCTTTTTGGTGGAGATTGCCTCTGCCAGACGTGTTGCTAAATTGGGGTCTTTCTTGAGGTCTGTCCCATTTTTGCAGATTTTGGAGGATAGGATGGTGTTGAGAACTGTCAGGACGCACGGGAGGTTTCCTCCTCGTAGCCCTGTTGTGGCCACTATATCTGCCCCCTTTCTACATCCTACTGATCCTAGGGCTCATCCTGCCTGGAGTTGGTGAGTGTGCTGGCGACGCTGGACATCTAAGATGGCTGCCAGGACACTCGCGGTTTAGCGGTCTAGATGTTTTGCCTGTTAATCTAGAATCTCAGGTTAAGCGAGCTCCAATGTTCTGTGGCGCACTTCACCAAGAGTTTTTCCCCGTTAGGACCTACCTAGAAGTCGTCGCGTCTAGTTAGTTAGTAGGCAACTTGGGGCGTCGGTTCTACCTCGTCGGGCATCCAGAGTGAAGAAAAACTACAGGTTAGTGTTCTTGCAAAACTTTCCAACAAGCTATAGTGTGCGCATGCTCGAAATCCTAGCGGCTTCAAGTTTCCTTGTGCGCGCATGTGTCACAGAGTTAGTACAGTGCGCATTTCCCCCAGAGTAGCATTCTTGGCAGTTATTTTAGTGAATGTCGTTCTTAGTTTAAATTGGGAACAAAAGGGTTTAGGTCCTTTATGTGGTGAGGGCTAGACCTAATATCAATAGTAAACAACACAAAGTACCCAAACCAGTTTAAAGGCAGAGTGTTTGGGAAGTAGCGTTCACATCGTTGGCATTGCGCACATGACTGTAGCATTCAAATCAGTGGGCAGGTCAATTGTGTACAGTTCTTGTCTGACAGTTGCGCAGTGCGCCTTTATTATTGGTTGTCAAGACTAGGGCTTACGAAGGATTATAAATTCAACGCTGAGCCAAAGAAACTGTATTTGGTGTAGTGTGTGAGAACCTTCACGTTTGTGTGTAGATATTAAACAGACCTTTGGAGTTGTATATAGTTGAAAAGGTTAAAGGCCATTACACTATATTATTTTGCAAGAAAGAGATCGCTATTGTCTTTGTGCTTGAGTTACCTTAAGAACCAGTTAAACTTAAACTCACCATTACGAATAAGGAAGAATTAAAGAAAATACTAGAATAAATAGAAGTAAGTCATTTTAGATAACAGTAAGTCTTAATAAACAGTCACTTGTATAAATACTCACCTTGTTTGCTACCTTATGAGGTAGATGCAGAAGTCAGTCAATACCTGAGAACAAGAAAACAAGAACGCATCAGTAATAAATAAATAACACTACACAGTCAACAGAAGAGAGGCAAGCCCAAGGAAGTCTCCTGGTATGATAATAAGATGTGTTAAATTAATGTAAAGAAAAAGGTTAGTTATAGAAAAATAAGTGAAAGTGAAATTAATTGTTGCAGCCGAAGAAAAAGAAGAAGGCAGATAACTCTAAGAAGAATACGGGCAGTCTCTTCTCTCTCCCACTCCCCTTCCCCCCTTGGTACTTACCTGCTAAGGTTGGTAAACTGGACCTGGCGGAGAGGTAGCAAGGGGAGAGTTGGGAGCAGGCATTATTCTGCTCCTGTGTGATTACTTAATAATTCAATCCTGACAAGAACGCACCCTACTTTTGTGCTTAAGGTGGCTTCTTTCTTTCAAAGGACTGGGGAAGTGGTCCTTCCTATTTTCTTTCCGGATCCTCAGTCTGGGGAGGAGTCTCTGTTACATCTTTTGGATGTGAAGCATTGAGCAAGATGATTTACTTGTCCTGCACTGCTTCTTTTAGTAAGGTGGACAATCTGTTTGTCACTATCGGATTGGCTAGGCAGGGCCTGAAGCTCTCCCTTTCTACTCTAAGGGGTCGATTACGATCTTGGTTGGAAAGCATTCCGACCGAATTGACCTCGGAATGCTTTCCGACTGAGTCAGATTTGGGGAGTCTGAGCGACCGATTACGATGCATCCGTAATCTTTCTGATGCGATTCAGTCGGAATCCCATTGAATTCAATGGGAGCCTGTGTACCAAACGAATACACAGGCTCCCATTGAAGAATGGGGTGGCTGGGGAAAATCGTGCACCCTGTGGCAGGCATCCTTTGGTGCTTGCCACACTGTCCATGATTGGAAAGGTGGGCCCTTGGGTAGCTAGGGATCTCTTGGGTAACCCCACCGGACTGATTCAGGAGGCCCCAGGTGAAGGGGGGCCTGCTACGGGGCCCCAAAGTCAGATTCCAACAGCTAATCCGAGTCGGAAAAACCGATTCGGAAGGGCTGTCCGAATCTGTCATCGTAATCGCTCGTTCAGAAAGCTTCTGAGTCGTTCAGGAACACAGCCTTTTAGAAACACATGATTCAGCTCCGAAAACTCAGACTTTCCGAATGGTGTTCGGTTCGGATTCAAAACTGATTCGGAAAGTCCGAACATCGTAATTGGTAGTTCGGAATGGTTTCCGAATCGATCGGAAACCAGCATTCTGAATCCGATTCAGAAATCCCAAATCCGATTCAGAGGCCTTCCTTCCGAATGGCATTGTAATCGATCCCTTAGTCTTAGGCCATCCTATCTGCTTATGATGTCCAAGCCGGGGTTCTCTCTCATCCGGTTTATTCTGTGGCTGTTTCTTGGGCCGCTATCAAGGGGGTGTCTATGGAGGATATTTGCAGGGTCTTCTCCTCATACCTTTATGATGCAGTACCAGCTTGAGGTTGGGTGTGGTGCTTCTGTTACTTTTGCCACTTCTGTTCTGGGTTCTGTTGATTCTTGAAATTCTGTTTCTGCCCCATGTGATGTCATTAAACCTGCTGTTTTTGACTTCCGTGTGTGGGCTGCCTCCTATTATCCATGAAGCTGATGTTGCTTTGGTATCTGTTAGTGTAAATTACTGTGGCAAGGAAGACGGACAAGGAGGTAATGCCCCAGTTACTTACCGGTAATCTTCATTAATCCGAGTCCTAGTCTTCCTCCCCACAGTATAATTTCCCTTGCCTCCCTGGCCTTCATTGGGGGCTTCATGTCTATGGCTTTGTTTACAGGTCTTTGGGGTGTCTGATGCCTCCTATTAGCCTATTGGTGGAAGACGGTGGGGGCCATGTTGGAGGGATGGGAGACTTGTAGGCTAACTTTGTTTTGCTTTGAATTTCTGTGGGAGCCTAAAGCTCATGTGTGAATTACTGTGGTGAGGGAGACTAGGACTCCGAGTAAAGGAGAGTACCGGTAAGTAACTGGGGCATTATTGCAGTGATTAATTCTAGTAATCACTATTACGGATCCTGGGAGAAACGAGGAACAATGAGATGAATCTGATGAGGATCACACGTTGTGATCAAGCGGACTTGTTGAGATTGCATTCCTTGCTCTTCAGTTGCCTCCAACGCCACTGGGACTCAGCACCTTTGATTTATTAACAAACACATTCTGTACATTTTTATAATTGTGTTCTCTGTGTCACAGAAATGTATGAAACCAAATACCGAGTACTGACCCTGAGAGGTTTCTACAAAATCTGACGTCATCTCGAGAGCTACGGCTTAATCAGGAACCTTCTATAATTTATTTTATTTATTTTATTTTATTTATGCATTTTTATATAGCGTGGACTTTACCCGAAGGCGTCAGAGCGCTTCACATTAGGAACAGAAATGAAACATAATGAGAAACATTACAAAAGAGCAGATTACAAAAGCATACGTTACTTACATAAGGTAATAGTGACAATTGTGAGCAAACAAAATACATGAGGTAGTAAAAGTTGTGAGCCACCAAAATTACATGAGGTAGTAAAGGTAAAAGTGACAATTGTGAGCAAACAAAATACTTGAGGTAGTAGTAAAAATTGTGAGCAACCAAAAATACATGAGGTAGTAAAGGTAATAGTGATAATTGTGAGCAAACAAAATACTTGAGGTAGTAAAAATTGTGAGCAACCAAAAATAAATGAGGTAGTCAAAAGTGCACAAGAGGAAAGTGACAAGTGTGTAGTTATAAGAGAAAACAGAGTATAATTTGAGGTATAATACTGCAATAAATGCTAGGCACACGAACAAGCGTTACGTAGGCAAGGTGGCACTTGTGCAAGTATCCAAGGTAAAAACATGTGAGAGGTAGCAACCGTGTGTTACAAGGGCAAAGTGGTGTGTGCATGTTACAAAAGGGCACCGAACACAAGAACATGGAGAATACTGCGAAAAGGCAGACACTCCAACCACAGGACAAACACTGGGAAGGCAGTTCCATGGTCATGGAAAGTAGAAAATATCAGTAGTGGGAAGTCTTCCTCCAAATAGCAAGAGGACGTGAATTACTTTTGGAGGTGTCTCTGGAGGAGGAGAACTTTGAGGTCCCTTTTGAAGGCCTGGGAGGAGGCGGTGGTCCGGAGCTGAGGCGGAAACGAGTTCCAGATTCTCACTGCGTTGCCTGAAAAGGATTGGGCCATTGTTCTTTCCAACTTGAAGGTGGGAGGTTCAAGCAGTAGATTCTCCGCATTGCGTGAAGGTCTAGAGCCTCCAGAGAGTTTCAGTTTATTCGCCAGGTAGCGGGGAGAGGAGGAGTGCAAGGCTTTGTGGGTGATACAAGCGGTCTTGTAGATAACTCTAGCCTCGAAGGGAAGCCAGCGGAGGGTGGATAACATCGGTGTGATGTGATCGCTTCTTTTGGCCCCATAAATGAAACAAGCTGCTGAATGGAAGACAGACTTAAGTGGGGACAGGTGAGATTTGGGGAGGCCAGTAAGAAGAGAATTGCAGTAGTCTAGTCTGGAGAGGACCAGCGATTGCACCAGGGTTATAAGGTCCTGCTCCGGGAAGAAGCAACGTATTCCCTAAAGAAGGCGCAGTTGGTAGCGAGCAGATTTTGCAATAGAATTGATGTGGGGAGTTAGATTGAGTTTTTTGTCTAGAATGACACCAAGGGATTTTGCGCTGTCGACGATGATGGGTTTATTGTTGAGTAGATTCATCTGATCCATCCATGATTGAACCGGGGGAGGAGAGAGTGAGGAGGAGAAGAGGAGGAATTCAGTTTTGGAGGGATTCAGAATCAATTGATGAGATGACATCCAATTTTGAATGGAGTCGAGAGTGGAGCTTAGGATGGAGAGGTCATGAGTGGAGGCAACCTTGAGGTAGAGTTGAGTGTCATCTGCATAGAGATGATAGTGAATCCCGGATTTGCTTAGGAGGTTTCCCAGTGGTTCTAAGTAGAGATTGAACAATGTGGGTGCAAGTATAGAGCCTTGGGGAACACCTTGACCCACCGCCACGGGAGAAGAAAGACTGTTCGCTATTTTGATCATTTGAGATCTGTCAGAGAGGAAGGATGCAAACCATTTAAGCACAGTGCCCTCCAAGCCCATTCTCTGTTGAAGAATATTGAGGAGGGTGTTGTGATTAACAGTATCGAAGGCTGCGGGAAGGTCAAGGAGAATTAGCAGACAGGACCCCCCTGAGTTGAGTATCCTCAGCGCATCATCAACCACTTGCAGTAGGGCTGTTTCAGTGCTGCAGTTTTGGATGAAGCCGGACTGACAATTGTCAAGAAGATCATTGTCCTTGATATGACGAGAGAGTTGTTTGGCTACACATATTTCCGTGATCTTCGCAAGAAAGGGAAGGTTGGTGATGGGGCGGAAGTTGTTGAGGTCATTCGCATCAGCAGTGGGCTTTTTCAGCAGAGGGGTGACCTGCCCAGTTTTGAAGGAGACAGGAAGGGAGCCTTGCCAGAGGGAGATATTGATCAGAGTGGTCCAATAGGAGAGGGAATGGGTATAGAAGTCAAAGGCAATGGCACTGGGAATAGGGTCAAGAGAATGGTTGGAGGGCTTTGTTTCGCGTATGCACTTGAGAAGGGCATCTTCAGATATGGGGTCAAAGCTCTGCCAAATGGTTAAGGATTTGCGCTCCTCTGGAGGTGTAGGATGAGCAACCTGATCCACAAGTGATTTCACCTTTCCATCAAAGAAAATAGCGAAATCCGCTGCTCTCTTTGTAGAATCCTCCACCTTGGAGGTTGGGGGAGAGCAGCTTGGAGTCTTGATGAGATCGAATAGTTTTTTGGATCTATTTTTGGCGGAATCAAGGAGGGTTGTGAAGTGCGTCGCTTTCTCAAGGAAGATGTGCTTGTGGTATTTGGATCTTGCTGTGCGAAGCAAGGCGAAATTGTCAGTGGAAGGCAATTGCCTCCATTGCTTCTCCAGGACTCTTAGCTGCTTCCTTTCCTCATAAAGGGATTTGTTGAACCAAGGTGCTGAGGGAGTGGGCCTTATCCTTTTGCTTTTAAGTGGAGCGACGTTATTAATTTCAGCTGCAAGAACTGTGAGGCATTGGGAGGTGAGATCGTCAACAGCTATGTTCGGGTCTAGCCTTGGAAGTGAAAGCAAAGCTGATTCACAGAGGGGACCGACATCAATGTTTTTGGCATCACGGAACCAGGAGATGGCCCTCTTGGGTTGGCCAAGAGTTATAGAGTGTGAAAGTTGAAGAGAGAATGGGATGAGGTGGTGGTCAGACCAATCTACATGAATAGGGGTAGTAGTAGAAAGCATGCCTGCTTTAGAAATAACAAGGTCCAGGATTGCGCCCTTAGGGTGGGTTGGTTCAGTGCAGTGTTGGATAAGATCATTTGCCAAGAGGAAGGTGGCCAGTGAGTTCGCAGAGGAGTCTTGCGGTGCTCCCCAGTGGAGATTGAAGTCACCCACGATGGTCTGATTGTCACTTTGAGAGTATTGGTCGCTGATGAAGTCTTTGAGATCTTCTATAAACAAAGAGCTGCTACTACGAGGCGGGCGGTAAATGATATGGAATCTGAGCGGTGAACGGTGTTGCAATTGAAGTTCAAGAGAAAGGCATTCAAAGGTGTGGGAGGAGCTGCTAGGAGACGCCTTAAGTTGGAGGGCGTTTCTGAAGATGACTGCAACACCTCCCCCCGTGTTTTCAGTTCTGTCATTCCTAAATATGGAATAACCTGTGGGTACTAGGAGATCAAATATAGAGTGAGAGGTATCTTTGATCAGAGAACCCTGACATAAAGAGAGTTTTCCAGGGCTTAATTTGTAAAAAAACGAAGTGCCAGGGTCCTCTTCAAGGGGCCACTGCACACTGTGCCACCCATGGCCCCTACCGGCGGTGCTGGTGACAGTACCAACACGACCACTAACCACCACACTCCTACAAGTGATGCATTTTAGACTATTCCAGGCCCCCAAAGCTAGAAGATTATCTTGGGCAGCAGGCATTGGTCATTTTTAATGTATATTGAATTAATAAAGAGCTGTACTGTGCTCCTCTTTAAACTGAACACACAGCGCCATAATGTGGCAGACTCGTAAGTGCCAGTGTTGAAAATTAAGGGCCCCATTCACAGAACTAACTTAAGACAAAATCTTAAACTTACTACCATTTTCGTATTCACAGAAGGCACTTACTCATTTCGGTATTCACAGAAGTTAGGAGTCCTAACGTTAGGACTCCTAAATGCCTTCTGTGAATACCGAAAGTCTTAAAATTAGGATTTTTCTCAGTTTAGTAGTAGTAAAGTTAGGACTCCTAACTTTAGGACTCCTAAATGCCTTCTGTGAATACCGAAAGTCTTAAAATTAGGATTTTTCTCAGTTTAGTAGTAGTGAAGTTAGGACTCCTAACTTTCGGACTCCTAAATGCCTTCTGTGGATAGCGAAAGTCTTAAAATTTGGATTTTTCTCAATTTAGTAGTAGTAAAGTTGAGAAAAATCCTAATTTTAAGACTTTCGGTATTCACAGGAGGCATTTAGGAGTCCGAAAGTTAGGATTCCTAACTTCACTACTACTAAATTGAGAAAAATCCTAATGTTAAGACTTTGGGTATTCACAGAAGGCATTTAGGAGTCCTTAAGCTAGGACTCCTAACTTCTGTGAATACCGAAATGAGTAAGTGCCTTCTGTGAATACCAAAATGGTAGTAAGTTTAGGATTTTGTCTTAAATTAGTTCTGTGAATCGGGCCCTCAGTGCCTGAGCCAAGCACCGGAAACTACCAGCTCAAATTAAGCACTGGTTTTGAGCTTTGGAGGGACTGCCACTGTCAAAGAACTGACATGAAGGAGCTGCTCCCCAGCAGAGCCTTGGTGCATCTCAAGAACAGCACAATAAAGGCATCGCTGTCCTCACAGCTCTGACGTCATCTGAACTGTGGTGTAAGCAGAGGTCGAGTAACATGTGAACCCTGCATAATCCAACCCCCAAACAAACAGGCACATGGGATAATCACAGCCATGGTCTAATCCGGGTGTTTCCTAGGCTTATTTTTTACTTTTTACACCATGTATGTGTTTGCTACACACGGGTTGTTCCTTTGTACTCAAAAACTAACAAAACCATTGTCCTTAGCCCCATGAACTCCCCCTGCAGTGATTCCTCAGCCCTCCTCCGGGCTTCACCATCTCTCACTTGAGGCCTCCAAACCATTTCCTTATTCCAGTGCTTGTAAATTCACACTTCTCTTTGCACCAGCACTCTGACGTCAGAGGGCAGTGCTCCTGGTGCAATCGTTGACACTATAGGTGCCATTCACACCTCAGTGTAAACAGCGGGTGCAGTGGCACCAGGTCCAAAGCACACGCGCAGCCTGGGCTAGGTTCAGGGTAGTACCCGCCTTTAATTTACACCAGGTGTAAAGTAATGAGGAATAACATGCACAAATAGTATTTGCACCTGTTTTGCTCACATTCCTACCTCTAGCGCTGCGGTTTGGAAGGGCGGGAGGCGCTAGGAAGGTGCACTTGCAGCACAAACACAGACTGAGGCACATGTGCCCTGAGCCCCTGACCCCGGAAGCTCTCGGGTGTGCACTTTCACACCAGCAGCTGGGCCCGTGTGTGTTTGGGGAGGCAGGAGTCCTGGTCTGGGGTGCGTGTCGTGTTTGTATGTGTGGCCAGTCATGCAAATGTTCACTCACATGAGCAGCGTCACAGCTACGGCAGGTGTCAGGGGCTCACCTTAGCCTGGGAGGGGACGGGCTCCACCAATCAGGAGTGACCTGTTGGGGGGGCCTCCAGGGCACCCTCAACATGACACCAGGCTCTGGGGCCTCACCCAAAATGTAAACATAAGCATTTACATGCTGCGCAGGGAATCTCTTAAGAAACAGAGGGGGCGGGAGCTTAGATCCCTCGAGTTGTCGTTACCAATGCATGTTTATAGATACCTGCTCTGATGCTGAGCCTTCCCTCACGGCCTAGTGTCCAGCATGGACCTCTGATGCAGAGCAGCCAATGAAACGCGTTCCAGCTGATGTCACAGGGGTCTGTACCTGGACAGGTGTCTGCTCAGTCTCCAGTGACCCAGGGACGGTGGAGCCCACTGTCCGTGCGTCTGTCCTGGTGTTACCTGGACAGTTGTCTGCTCAGTCTCCACTGAAGCATGGACGGTGGAGCGCACTGTCCGTGCGTCTGTTCTGGTGTTACCTGGACAGGTGTCTGCTCAGTCTCCAGTGACGCAGGGACGGTGGAGCGCACTGCCCGTGCGTCTGTCCTGGTGTTACCTGGGCAGGTGTCTGCTCAGTCTCCAGTGACGCAGGGACGGTGGAGCGCACTGTCCGTGTGTCTGTCCTGGTGTTACATGGACAGGTGTCTGCTCAGTGTCCAGTGAAGCAGGGACGGTGGAGCCCACTGTCCGTGCGTCTGTCCTGGTGTTACCTGGACAGTTGTCTGCTCAGTCTCCACTGAAGCATGGACGGTGGAGCGCACTGTCCGTGCGTCTGTTCTGGTGTTACCTGGACAGGTGTCTGCTCAGTCTCCAGTGACCCAGGGACGGTGGAGCCCACTGTCCGTGCGTCTGTCCTGGTGTTACCTGGACAGTTGTCTGCTCAGTCTCCACTGAAGCATGGACGGTGGAGCGCACTGTCCGTGCGTCTGTTCTGGTGTTACCTGGACAGGTGTCTGCTCAGTCTCCAGTGACGCAGGGACGGTGGAGCGCACTGCCCGTGCGTCTGTCCTGGTGTTACCTGGGCAGGTGTCTGCTCAGTCTCCAGTGACCCAGGGACGGTGGAGCCCACTGTCCGTGCGTCTGTCCTGGTGTTACCTGGACAGTTGTCTGCTCAGTCTCCACTGAAGCATGGACGGTGGAGCGCACTGTCCGTGCGTCTGTTCTGGTGTTACCTGGACAGGTGTCTGCTCAGTCTCCAGTGACGCAGGGACGGTGGAGCGCACTGCCCGTGCGTCTGTCCTGGTGTTACCTGGGCAGGTGTCTGCTCAGTCTCCAGTGACGCAGGGAGCGCACTGTCCGTGTGTCTGTCCTGGTGTTACATGGACAGGTGTCTGCTCAGTGTCCAGTGAAGCAGGGACGGTGGAGCCCACTGTCCGTGCGTCTGTCCTGGTGTTACCTGGACAGGTGTCTGCTCCGTCTTCAGTGATGCAGGGACGGTGGAGCGCACTGCCCGTGCATCTGTCCTGGTGTTACATGGACAGGTGTCTGCTCAGTGTCCAGTGAAGCATGGACGGTGGAGCGCACTGTCCGTGGGTCTGTCGTGGTGTTACCTGGACAGGTGTCTGCTCCGTCTTCAGTGATGCAGGGACGGTGGAGCGCACTGCTCGTGAGTCTGTCCTGGTGTTACATGGACAGGTGTCTGCTCAGTGTCCAGTGAAGCAGGGACGGTGGAGCCCACTGTGCGTGCGTCTGTCCTGGTGTTACCTGGGCAGGTGTCTGCTCAGTCTCCTGTGACGCAGGGACGGTGGAGCCCAACTGCCCATGCGTCTGTCCTGGTGTTACCTGGACAGGTGTCTGCTCAGTGTCCAGTGAAGCAGGGACGGTGGAGCCCACTGTCTGTGCATCTGTCCATGTATTACCTGGACAGGTGTCTGCTCAGTCTCCAGTGGCGCAGGGACGGTGGAGCCCACTGTCCGTGTGTCTGTCCTGGTGTTACATGGACAGGTGTCTGCTCAGTGTCCAGTGAAGCAGGGACGGTGGAGCCCACTGTCTGTGCGTCTGTCCTGGTGTTACCTGGACAGGTGTCTGCTCCATCTTCAGTGATGCAGGGACGGTGGAGCGCACTGCCCGTGCGTCTGTCCTGGTGTTACATGGACAGGTGTCTGCTCAGTGTCCAGTGAAGCAGGGACGGTGGAGCGCACTGTCCGTGGGTCTGTCCTGGTGTTACCTGGACAGGTGTCTTCTCCGTCTTCAGTGATGCAGGGACGGTGGAGCGCACTGCCTGTGAGTCTGTCCTGGTGTTACATGAACAGGTGTCTGCTCAGTGTCCAGTGAAGCAGGGACAGTGGAGCCCACTGTCCGTGGGTCTGTCCTGGTGTTACCTGGGCAGGTGTCTGCTCAGTCTCCAGTGACGCAGGGACGGTGGAGCCCACTGCCCGTGCGTCTGTCCTGGTGTTACCTGGGCAAGTGTCTGCTCAGTGTCCAGTGAAGCAGGGACGGTGGAGCCCACTGTCTGTGCATCTGTCCCTGTATTACCTGGACAGGTATCTGCTCAGTCTCCAGTGAAGCAGGGACGGTGGAGCCCACTGTCCGTGCGTCTGTCCTGGTGTTACCTGGACAGATGTGTGTTCAGTCTCCAGTGAAGCATGGACGATGGAGCCCACTGCCCGTGCGTCTGTCCTGGTGTTACCTGGGCAGGTGTCTGCTCAGTCTCCAGTGACGCAGGCACGGTGGAGCGCAATGTCCGTGCGTCTGTCCTAGTGTTACCTGGACAGGTGTCTGCTCAGTCTCCAGTGACGCAGGGACGGTGGAGCGCACTGTCCGTGCGTCTGTCCTGGTGTTACCTGGACAGGTGTCTGCTCAGTCTCCAGTGACGTAGGGACGGTGGAACGCACTTTCCGTGTGTCTGTCCTGGTGTTACCTTGACAGGTGTCTGCTCAGTCTCCAGTGACGCAGGGACGGTGGAGCGCACTGTCCGTGCGTCTGTCCTGTTGTTACCTGGACAGGTGTCTGCTCAGTCTCCAGTGACGCAGGGATGGTGGAGCGCACTTTCTGTGCGTCTGTCCTGGTGTTACCCTGACAGGTGTCTGCTCAGTCTCCAGTGACGCAGGGATGGTGGAGCGCACTTTCCGTGCGTCTGTCCTGGTGTTACCTTGACAGGTGTCTGCTCAGTCTCCAGTGATGCAGGGACGGAGGAGCCCACTGTCCGTGCGTCTGTCCTGGTGTTACCTGGACAGATGTGTGTTCAGTCTCCAGTGAAGCATGGACGATGGAGCCCACTGCCCGTGCGTCTGTCCTGGTGTTACCTGGGCAGGTGTCTGCTCAGTCTCCAGTGACGCAGGGACGGTGGAGCGCACTGTCCGTGCGTCTGTCCTGGTGTTACCTGCACAGGTGGCTGATCAGTTTCCAGTGAAGCAGAGATGGTAGAGCCCACTGTTTGTGAGTCTGTCCTGGTGTTACCTGGACAGGTGTCTGCTCAGTCTCCAGTGAAGCAGGGACAGAGGAGCCCACTGTCCATGGTTCTGTCCCGATGTTACCTGGACAGGTGTCTACCTAGTCTCCAGTGACCCAGGGACGGTGGAGCACACGGTCTGTGCGTCTGTCCTGGTGTTACCTGGGCAGGTGTCTGCTCAGTCTCCAGTGACGTAGGGATGGTGGAGCGCATTGTCTCTGCATCTGTCCTGGTGTTACCTGGACAGGTGTCTGCTCAGTCTCCAGTGACGCAGGGACCTTGGAGCGCACTGTGCGTGCGCCTGTCCAGCTGTTACCTGGGCATGTGTCTGCTCAGTCTCCAGTGAAGCAGGGACGGAGGACCCCACTGTGCGTGGGTCTGTCCAGATGTTACCTGAACAGGTGTCTGCTCAGCCTTCGGTGAAGCAGGAATGGTGGTACCCATTGTGTGCATCTGTCCTGGTGTTACCTGGACAGGCGTCTGCTCAGTCTCTAGTGAAGCGGGGACGGTGGAGTGCACTGTCCGTGCGTCTGTCCTGGTGTTACCTGGACAGGTGACTGCTCAGGTTCCAGTTAAACATGGACGGAGGAGCCCACTTTCCGTGGGTCTGTCCCGCTGTTACCTGTACTGGTGTCTGCCTAGTCTCCAGTGACGCAGGGACGGTGGAGTGCACTGTCCGTGCGTCTGTCCTAGTGTTACCTGGACAGGTGTCTGCTCAGTCTCCAGTGGATCACGGACGTTGGAGCGCACTGTCCGTGTGTCTGTCCTGGTTTTACCTGGACAGGTGTCTGCTCAGTCTCCAGTGAAGCAGGAACGGTGGAGCGCACTGGTAATGCATCTGTCCTGGTGTTACCTGGACTGGTGTTTGCTCAGTCTCCAGTCAAGCAGGGACGGTGGACCCCACTGTCCGTGCATCTGTCCTGGTGTTACCTGGACAGGTGTCTGCTCAGTCTCCAGTGAAGCAGGGACGGAGGAGCCCACTGTCCGTGGGACTATCCCGGTGTTACATGGACAGGTTGTCTGCCTAGTCTCCAGTGATGCAGGGACGGTGAAGCGCACTGTGCGTGTGTCAGTCCTGGTGTTACCTCAACAGGTGTCTGCTCAGTCTCCAGTGACACAGGGATATTGGAGGGCACTGTGCGTGAATCTGTCCTGCTGTTTCCTGGGACGGTGTCTGCTCAGTCCCCAGTGACGGAGAAGCCCACTGTGCGTGGGTCTGTCCTGGTGTTACCTGGGCTGGTGTCTGCTCAGTCTCCAGTGAAGCAGGGACGGTGGAGCCCACTGTCCTTGCTTCTGTCCCAGTGTTAGCTGGACAAGTGTCTGCTCAGTCTCCAGTGGATCACGGACGTTGGAGCGCACTGTCCGTGTGTCTGTCCTGGTTTTACCTGGACAGGTGTCTGCTCAGTCTCCAGTGAAGCAGCAACGGTGGAGCGCACTGGTAATGCATCTGTCCTGGTGTTACCTGGACTGGTGTTTGCTCAGTCTCCAGTCAAGCAGGGACGGTGGACCCCACTGTCCGTGCATCTGTCCTGGTGTTACCTGGACAGGTGTCTGCTCAGTCTCCAGTGAAGCAGGGACGGAGGAGCCCACTGTCCGTGGGACTATCCCGGTGTTACATGGACAGGTTGTCTGCCTAGTCTCCAGTGATGCAGGGACGGTGAAGCGCACTGTGCGTGTGTCAGTCCTGGTGTTACCTCAACAGGTGTCTGCTCAGTCTCCAGTGACACAGGGATATTGGAGGGCACTGTGCGTGAATCTGTCCTGCTGTTTCCTGGGACGGTGTCTGCTCAGTCCCCAGTGACGGAGAAGCCCACTGTGCGTGGGTCTGTCCTGGTGTTACCTGGGCTGGTGTCTGGTCAGTCTCCAGTGAAGCAGGGACGGTGGAGCCCACTGTCCTTGCTTCTGTCCCAGTGTTAGCTGGACAAGTGTCTGCTCAGTCTCCAGTGATGCAGGGACAGTGGAGCGCACTGTCCGTGCGTCTGTCCTGGTGTCCGGGCTCCTCGCCTAGCTGATAGGGCGGTGGTCTGATACTGAGAGGTAACATCCATGGCTTCCACCCAACCCAGGCTGGTTGAGAGTAACCCTTGACTCCCCACCCTCATCAAAGTCACAGCGTGAAGAGGAATCCTTGGCGCTTCAGTGAGCTGTGCCCACTGCCCAGTCCCTTGGATGCAGCGGTGACAGTCACTGCTGGTTCACAGCATCTTTGAGGGCGCCCAGGTATGGCGAGGCAGGCCTGACAGGCACTGTTATGACCTCCAGAGAGAGTGGGTGGGGTCAGGGGTCATGAGTAGACCATGTAGAATGGGCCTAAAATAATACAGCAAAAGACACACAATTGATGTTACTGGGGTGAAAGTATGACTTTGTTCTGAATTCTGTCCATCAGTTGTTCTTTATAAAATAACACAGGGCGCACAGATATCTGGGCAGTGCACGTAAGACTACAAGTGGTCGTACGCTTCTATAGTTTTGTCATTGGCATCCTTTCCCACCCCTCCAACATAACATCCATGCCAATAAATAGGCACAGAACACAATTTTTTACCATCGTGCTCGATATGCTTTTTTACCTGCCATGCCTCGGGCACATAGGGTGTGTGAAACTTCCATCCTGGGCGGGGGTCTCTGAGGGGTGCATGGTCCCCAGGTTCTAACTGGCGATGGTGCTCCCCGCTGCCGGCTTGCAATTGTGTTGGTTTGTTCTCTCCTTGCTTGTGTGCTGTCCAGGTCATATTCAGGAGGGGATCACCTGCAGTGTACGGGGCTGGTGTCCCACCGGTGCCCTTTCAACATGAGGACCCATGGGGCACTCTTGGTTCTGCAGGGTATGGTGCCCCTGTATTCCCGTAGGCCTTGGTGTAGACTATTTTCTGGATCAGCCTTGTCATGTGTGGCGATCCTCAGTACCTTTTTCTAGGTTTGCATGAAACGCTCGACGTCGCCATTGGCCTGCGGCCACACAGGAGTAATACGTTGGTGTCGTATGTCGAAATGTTGTAAGAGGCTTTGAAATATAAAACCTTGGAACGGCGGGCCAGTTTCAATCCTAATTTCTTCTACCAGACCTAAGAGGTCCTGAAACTTTTCTACGGCAGGACTCATGTTGAGAAATGCTGTTGATTCAACTAACTCTGCGATAGGGTATCTTGAGCAGATCTCTATCATCACCAGAGTGGTGCAAGCATCCAGGACACTGCCGCAATCGAGGCTGGTTTTCTTCCACGGAGCCTCCCATTGCTCCTCTCTGATGACTGGTGCCGGGGCCCCCTGAAAGCTGTTGATTTGACAGGCCTCGCACTGTTGTACATGGTCATCCACAGCTGCTTCTAGCCCAGGGAACCACACCTTTTGTCACATACTGCTCTTGGCCTTGACGGCTCCTTGTGACCTCTATGAACCAGCTACACCACTCGCTTTGTTAGTTGGACCGGCATGACTATGCGGTACCCGCTTAGCCCAAGCCGTCAGCCGTGGGGCTTTGCTCATGCCTGGCTCCTCAGAGCTGTGCCAGCCGCTCCTTGTCTGGGCCTCCCCATTGGTTGGCGCCCTGCAACAACATGCTTGAATCACACTTCTCTGGTGTCGCTGTAACTTTTCCAAGCACCACCTCTTCCTTGGTGCTTTGGTTGATCTCTTGGAGGCCCAGTGCTCTCAGACATGCTCCCCTGCCTAAAGTCCAGATGTGCTCCTCGGTTCGTCTTGAATCCCCCTCACCTTTGCTGTTTCTTGGAGATGGGTGTCGGGAGAGGAAATCACCAGGGTTTCGGGAGCCTTGCGGTTCACCACCTCAAATTCATATTGCTGGATCTGTATCAGCCACTGTTCTATCCTGGGCGGGGGATGGGGTGCTGTGCTCTTGAATAGCAGAACCAGTGGCTGATGGTCTATGACCACAGACTGGTCCTCCACTGATGTACTGGTGGAAGCGACCACAAGACCACTTGATGGCCAAGGTTTCTCTTTCTATTTGGGCGTACCTATTGGATTTGCCAATGATTGTTTGGTCATTCCAGCTCCACCTCCTTTGTCAGTTCTACCCAATAACCACTGGGCTGGCATAAACAAGGTGCTCCGTTCTCTGGCTGAGGTCAAAATAGGCCTACTAATGCGCAGTCCTACCATGACCTACGAGGGGGGTGGGAGGCAGGAGCTTTGCTGCAACTTCCCGTTCCCCATGGAACGCAGAGTCTGCAAAAATCGTGGCTCAGGGTTACCTTTTACATAGTTTCTGTATTAATAAATGTTATTAATTTGTGTTCCTCTCAAAGAAATCCCGTCCAGGAAGTTCCTGTATTCGTAACTTTAAAAGTCCTTTTCTTGGGCCTTTCTAGTGACAATTTATAAGATAAACTGTCTATTGTATTTCTATATTACAGGAATCCCTTGTAGGCACTCTTACCTGTTGATACACTAATTCCCCAAGCCTCCAAGGGTCTGTTGGGTTCCCCACTTCTCCCTTTTATTACTTTTTTAGGCGGCAGCGGCGCTCTCAAGCCAGACCCAAAAACCTAAACTCAGTAAATAAAGTCAAGCCCAAGCAGCTCACATTGGGTTCAGTGCACAGTACTGTCTGGACAGTTATTTGCTGCTGTTGTGGTCAAGAGAGGCTTTTTCTGGGCATAAACGTTTGATTCTGCATCACTGAATTAGGATCTTCCACCATATACTTCTGGAGGTAGAAGCTGCGACGAGGGTAAATGTGTGAGGTTGAGTTCCTAATGTCTGAAGTTCTGGGTAGAAGTGGGAACGCGTGGTCTGATGGGAGAAGCATCTACCAGGATATTGGGAAGGTGAGGACCATCTACAAAGGTGCAAATTTGCCGACATTCACACCAGGCCCAAGGGTTTATCCTTATGAATTTATACCTAAAAAAGTTGGAGTACATCGAGAAAGAGGCAGAAAAATTACATTAGCACATAATGTTTTGTTGGAAAATATTTCCTGATGACGCAAATTAAAAATATTTTTTGCTAAAATACATCTGAAGGAGTATGGACTGTGATGAAGGAGTGGACAAATAAATCTATAATTTGCAAAGATTTTCTTGAGTACTGCTGAGAATTTGTGTTTATCTGCTAAACTACACTAGGGATAATCTGATAGGTTAATTTGCTACTTATTTTCTAGATTATTTATAGCTCCTGGTGATCAGTGGTGGTGCTGCAATTGTGCTTCTCTGGAGCAGACACCTGCATACAAGGTCCCCCCAGCCTCACTGCCCTTGCACTGCTACAACCGATTACTACACTGTGCTCTTCACTCACAGGCATGTGAGCAGGTATGGGGTGTTGGCCTGTGATGCCCCTCACTGTTGTAAGGCAGGACTGCCTCTTGGCAGCAGATGCTGTGCATAACTAGGGCCAATCCTACCTCTGTTTCTGTTCCTGGAAAATCATTGTGCCCTTCTTAGTTTTCAAGGGTCTTTGTGGTGATGGCCATTGGATCTGCTCATTGAGAGGGCCTTAGCTACTTTCTATCGAGTCGCTAATACCTCCTTCAAGCCCAGAGGTGGAGAATTCGTGAACAATTGGGCCAGTAATGACCCTGCGTGTTGGAGTTTTGGTTCTTTTTGTTTTGGGATTTCTCATGGTTTCCAGTGTTTGTCTTTCCTCGAACTGATCTCTTCGCTGACGCCGAAGCATTTGAATTTGAGCTTCATGGAAAGATGCAAATCTGATAATGATGGGTTCCTGGATTTCCATGTTTCCATGACGGCTCCTGTGTCGCGACTGAGGCCGCTCCTTGGTTGCGTATAAATGCAGCATCGCTAGCTCCTCACTTTTGAAACCTTCTTGAGAGACAGACGCTACTTACCATGAGGGTCCTTCTGCTTCTCGCCGCCTTGCTGTCCCTGGCGTTGGCCGCCCCTCCTCAACCTGGAGCTTCTGGTAAGTGGCCGGGTCATTCACTCTAGAATATCTATATATAGAAATATGTGGGCTGATTTACAGCTGGATGGTGATGGGGAACCCTCAGATGTCTGGAAGGAGTCTTCCAATCAGAAGCCACCGGTGGGATTTCCTGGTTATTGGGTAGAGTGCGGTGGAAGAGAAACTTTCCTCCACAAATTGAGGACTTTCCTTCACTTCTCTGCCCCAGCTCAGGGAGAGCTTCCTTCTTGAGGTAAGACTGGACAAGGGAGGAGTGGAGGGAGTCAGGGGGTCCTCAGAGGAGGAAACAACAGTTAGCAAGAAGTACACGAAGAGCAGGAGGTGGAGCTAGGAGAGGAAAGAAGACAAGAACTCTGAGACACAGGACTGAAGGAAGCCGCGGACCGGGGCAGAAAGAGAGGAGCATTAAAGCACCGGGCACCCGCGGAAAGAGATTGGAGAAGGTTACGAGCCCGGTCCGTAAAACTCACCCTGGCCACATTTAAGGCTCTCAGGAACTCCCAAGAGGATTCCTGGCAGGAGTAAATGGAGTGTGAGTGCGGAGGAATCTGCAGTAGTAAATCCCACGCAAGGGAAGGGACGCGGGCAACACAGGGAGTGGGTCACTTGTAAGGTTTCACAAATCAAAATGCGACCCCTTTCCAGCCTGCACATGGTTGGCAATCTACAACAGCCAAGGGTGAGAGAAACTCCCATTCCAGCATGAGAAGGGGCAGCTCACCCCAGGATCTGGTAAGGGTGGAGGGGAAGGGCTTACCCTACATATTCCCTGTAGAGTAAAAAATGTGGTTGTGCACAATCGTCAGCCCCTCCCACTCTGCATAATTGTAACGTACAGTTCCACGCAGAGGGACCAGCCAGCCTTAAGAATGTAACTTGACAGAGTTGAAGGAACACCTGGAAACCTTCACCTTTCCATAAGGGTTGTTACACCTGTATTGTGAATAGTGAAAACTCTAAAAGAATGTTCAGGAACTTCCCATAAATTTGCACAATTATAAAAACGTAAATTTACTTGCAATGCATCAACATCCGGTCCCGACAACAGAGCTCTCCAGATCAATGTCCTATTAAAAGCTTCACATTCGAGAGTAGTTACTCTGGCTTCGGGCATTCTGACTCTACTCGGTAAATGGTCGAGGGCGGCCTCTGCTGTGATACAAGCTGCACAGTGATCAGCGCCAGTGACTCGACATGAGGGTCAATCATGCATTTATGGGTTTTATACGAGTCTTTCAACAGGATAACTAGGGCGCCCAGTTTTCAATTTATACAGATGTTACAGATACATACAGACAGAAAACAATGTTTCCTTTCCCTATTTATTTTTTAAAGCAGAAAAATACAGAATATTGAGTTTCTTTTGAGTGACTCTCCAGGCATGAACTCCAAGCCAACGGGGGGGGCAGACAGACAGCGAGGGGAGTTTAAACACTGGCTGAGATTTCCTTAATCAAGGCTTGTCTAAACATATATTTGTTGTATAATGTTGATACTTTCATATAGGTGTACTGTATTATGATATTTGCTATTTAATGTGTTAAAACCTTGCAGGCAGCAAAGTAGGAGTGCATATTTCTCAATTAAATTAATGTGGAAATATACAAATTCTGACATAATTTAATCAGAAAACACAAAATAAACAAATTCAAATAAGATGATCAAAAAATAAGTGTGAATAAAAACGGATGGAAATGAAAAAAATAAACACTTTAAAACCAGGAGCCCTATGGATAATGTCTTCTTGTGGTGAGTAGTCGTATCATGGGTAATGTCTTCTGGCGGTGAGTAGTCGTATCGTGAGTAGTCGTATCATAGGGAATGTCTTCTGGTGGTGAGTAGTTGTATCATACTTAATGTGTTCTGGCAGTGACTAGTCATACCAGAGGTAATGTCATCTGGTGGTGTAGTTAATGTCTTCTGGCGGTCCGAAGTCGTATCAGGTAATTTCTTCTGGTGGTGAGTAGTCGTACCATACGTAATGCTTTTTGGCCATGAGCAGTTGCATCATAGGTAATGACATCTGGCGGTGAGTAGTCGTATCATAGTTGATGTCTTCTGGCGTTGAGTAGTCATATAACAGGTAATGTCATCTGGCAGTGAGTAGTCCTATCATAGGTAGTGTCTTCTGGCGGTGAGTAGTTGCATCATAGGTAGTGTCTTCTGGCGGTGAGTAGTTGCATCATAGGTAGTGTCTTCTGGTGGTGAGTAGTTGCATCATAGGTAGTGTCTTTTGGCGGAGAGTAGTCATAGCATAGGTAATGCCTTCTGGTGGTGAGTAGTCGTATCATACTTAATGTGTTCCGGTAGTGACTAGTCATACCAGAGGTAATGTCTTCTGGTGGTGTAGTAGTAATGTAGGTAATGTCTTCTGGCGGTCCGTAGTCGTATCAGGTAATTTCTTCTGGTGGTGAGCAGTCGTACCATAGGTAATGCTTCTTGTCCGTGAGCAGTTGTGTCAGAGGTAATGTCATCTGGCAGTGAGTGTTCCTATCATAGGTAATGTCATCTGGCAGTGAGTAGTTCCATCATAGGTAGTGTCTTTTGGCAGTGAGTAGTCATGTCATAGGTAATGACTTCTGGTGGTGAGTAGTCGTATCATAGGTAAGGTCTTTTGGCGGTGAGTAGTCATATCATAGGTAATGTCGTCTGGGGGTGAGTAGTCATATCATAGATAGTGTCTTCTGGCGGTGAGTAGTCGTATCATAGGTAATGTCTTTTGGCGGTGAGCATTCATATCATAGGTAGTGTCCTTTGGCAGTGAGTAGTCATATCATAGGTAATGTCTTCTGGCGGTGAGCAGTCATATCATGGGTAGTGTCCTTTGGCAGTGAGTAGTCATATCATAGGTAATGTCTTTTGGCGGTGAGCAGTCATATCATAGGTAGTGTCCTTTGGCAGTGAGTAGTCATATCATAGGTAGTGTCTTTTGGCGGTGAGTAGTCGTCTCATAGGTAGTGTCCTTTGGCAGTGAGTAATCATATCATAGGTAATGTCGTCTGGCGATCAGTAGTCATATCATAGGAAATGTCCTTTGGCGGTGAGTAGTCTTATCATAGGTAATGTGTTTTGGCGGTGAGTAGTTGCATCATAGGTAGTGTCTTTTAGCAATGAGTAGTAATATCATAGGTAATATCTTCTGGTGGTGAGTAGTCCTATCATAGGTAATGTCCTTTGGTAGTGAGTAGTCATACCATAGGTAGTGTCTTTTGGCGGTGAGTAGTCATATCATAGGTAATGTCGTCTGGCGGTGAGTAGTCATATCATAGGTAATGTCTTTTGGCAGTGAGTAGTCATATCATAGGTAATGTCTTTTGGCAGTGAGTAGTCATATCATAGGTAATGTGTTTTGGTGGTCAGTAGTTGTATCATAGGTAATGTCTTCCTGTGGTGAGTAGAGGAAACAAAGGTAATGTCTTTTGGTGGTGAGTAGTTTGAAGAGCCTTGGTCATTGACCAACAGCCAATCATGGACAACGGAGAAACAGTGGCCCTCATTCTACTCGACCTCTCCGCCGCTTTCGACACAGTCTGCCACAGCACCCTCATACAACGCCTCAGCAACATCGGCATACAAGGAAATGCCTTGGACTGGATTATCTCGTTCCTAGCGGGGAGAACTCAGAGTCCGACTTCCCCCATTCAACTCAGAGGCTACTGAAGTAATCTGTGGAGTTCCACAAGGATCATCACTCAGTCCCACCCTCTTCAACGTTTACATGAGCCCACTCGCATCCATCGCGCGCCAACACAACCTCAACATCATCTCTTACGCCGACGACACCCAATTAATCCTTTCTCTCACCAAAGACCCCATCACCGCCAAAACCAATCTGCACGAAGGCATGAAAGAAGTAGCCGAATGGATGAAACATAGCCGCCTAAAACTCAACTCCAACAAAACGGAGGTGCTCATCCTGGGATCTTCCCCCTCTGCCTGGGACGACTCTTGGTGGCCTTCCGCTCTGGGCACAGCACCCACACCCACAGACCATGCACAGAACCTTGGGTTCATCCTAGACTCCTCTCTCTCGATGTCCAGAGAAGTCAACGCAGTCTCATCCTCCTGCTTCAACGTACTTCGCATTCTCAAAAAGATCTTCCGATGGATCCCGCTCGAGACAAGAAAGACTGTCACCCACGCACTGGTCACAAGCCGACTGGATTATGGTAACACACTATACGCAGGAATCACAACAAAATGACAGAAAAAACTCCTACGCATCCAAAACGCATCAGCGCGACTCATATTGGACATCCCTTGCCAAGATCACATCACCGGACACCTAAAAGACCTCTACTGGCTTCCCATCAACAAAAGAATTACATTCAGTCTTCTCACCCACGCACACAAGGCCCTCTGCAATCTGGGACCCGAATGCCTCAACACTCGTCTGTCCTTCTACAAACCCATCCGCCAACTAAGATCGTCCAATCAAGCCCTTGCCGCAGTCCCGAGCATCCGAAAATCCACCATGGGGGGAAGATCCTTCTCCTTCCTGGCGGCCAAGACCTGGAACTCACTCCCCACTCGCCTCCGCCTTACTCCAAACAACATCTCCTTCAGAAAAGAACTTAAAACCTGGCTATTCGACAAATAATGAACCCCTTCCCAAGCGCCTTGAGACCCTCTGGGTGAGTAGTGCGCAATATAAATGCCTGAACTTGAACTTTATGGTCCTAGACATCAATCAACCAATCAGCATTTGTAGAGCACAGCACTGTCACCTTGGGGGTATTTGAGCATTGCGTTGGGGTGTTAGGTCTTCATCGAAAAGCCAGGTCTTGAGAAACAGAGAGAAGAGGCAAGAAAGAAACAGAAAAGGCAAATTAGGGGGCAGAAAAAGAAGCAGGAAAGGCAAAACAGAGGAGACGTCTGATGGAGAAGCTGGCTGCAGGCTTTATAGTGTACAGCAAATTCGACTGGACAAAGAATGGGCAGAAAAGATGTTTTTATAGAATGTTCTTTTCTCTTTAAGTCTTAAGAAACTACAAAGAGTTAAGTCTTGCTAGTAGAAGGGTCGGCCATTATGCACAGCATCTTGACTGAATGGTCTTTCAACACAGCTCTCCCATCGGTCTCTTCTGCGCGGCTTTGAAAGAGGCTTCTGTCATAGATTTCAATACAGACAGAAGCAAGCTGGGGATCACAGACTGCATGAAAGTTGGCCGGAAAGAAAATATATTCCTTGAGTCAAAGCACCTTGAGGCAGAAGCTGTAGCTGTTCCTACCTCTTCCAAACAAAGTGAGATGATCTGGACAAAGGACCCCCTTCATCAACAAAGGTCAGGCATGCCTGGGTGGAAGTGACATCATTTCTAACCAGATCTAAGTCTAATGTTCCAAGTCAGGATGTAGGAGGTGAATGCTCTCAGCTCATGGAAGTGGTAGGTCTGCCAGGTTTAAGATGTTGCGAAATAGATCCATGTCAATGTAAAGACGGCAAACACCGTGAGGGGCCAGCATATCAGGCCACATGTTGCTTCAACCTATATCCATCACAGCATCACCCACACAGTTTGTGTTTTCTTTTTTTTTAAACTTAGAAATTCAATAAAAAAACAAAAGTTAAAGTAACATTATAATTTTAATGTGATGAAAAACGATCTGTTTTTGTTTTATAAAAACCTTGAAATTCACTGAGAAAACCAAAGGTTAAAGTAAGGTTATAGTTAGGTGAATATGCCTGTGCTGCCCCCTATCTGTACCTTGGTGCAGGTGCCAAAGGCTGGCTCTAGTTTTCTCCTAAAGGGAACACTATGGTTTTATGTCAGAATCCTGTATGCCGAAGATCAAGTCCTAATTAACATTTCCCAAAATATGTTCCTGCCAGGTGTAGATTTTCTAATATTACCTCCAATGAATGCTATTTGTAAATAATATTTGGGACATGATGTATATGTCAGAATATATTCAGACAAGGATATTTTGATACAGTATTTACACCCAGAACTTGTTCTAATGATGGTCCATGGTTTGAATAAAGTACCTTCTCTGACACGGGATAGTTCAGTAATTCAAGCACCTGCTGCTGGGATCTGTGATAGCCTGTGGGTCACTGGTTTGAATGACGACGAGCTCATTATTAAAATAAAAGCAGTGCCATCAAGTTGGGTAATGGACCGCCTGTATGCACTACGAGCTGCTTAGACTGTAGTAATTGTAATATGAAAAACAAGCATTTGCAATACAATTGGTCTCACATTTACACGAGCTTGAGCTACTGCCATTGTAAATGACAATGCCTTTTATTTATGTAAAAGTTAAACAGCTGGCCAGTTCGTTTAATTTTTTATTGTTTTCACGCTGGTTTGTTTGAGTATTGGTTTTTATTCCCGAGTGTTTTACAAAGGCTGGAAAAACAGATGAGGTGGGGGGTTTAAGCAGAACAACCCAGTGTTGACAGACGGACATGCATTAAGGGGCATTACACATTCCTGTGATGATGTCACAACGGTAGTACAAAGGTTACGGTGGAGTGCGTCGAGCGCAGATACAAAAAGCATTTGCAGTGCAATAGGTCTCGGATTTCACTTTGCTAGCGGCTGCGCACCTTTGTTTAGGTGGGGGCCACCATTAAAGTGAAAGCGTAGCATGGGGCGATTGTTAAAGAAAAAAAAAAGTAGTCCATAAATAAATGCATAAAGACCTACAGTGTAAGGAAACTCTAGTTGGCCGATGCCCCTGCTTCAAACGGAAGTGATGTATCTGGAGCACCGGCCAATAAGGAGCCAGGAAACAAAAGCGATGGAGTTAAGAACCAATGGCAAGCAGCAGCTGTGATTATACTCTGTAGAGTGATCACAGCAGGTCTTGCAGACAGTGCATGAGCGCTGATGTTCGGCCGTACAAGTAATTCTCTTTGTTAATATCAAGGCAAGGCAGGAGATCAGCATTTACACCACCCAAGGTAAGTGCTGCTGTACTGAAGCAATACCACTAGAGAATCTGCAAGCCACTTGTATGTCTTGGGTGATAGTAGCTACATTTGCACTATGTTATGACCTCACAAGACGGAGCCCACTGGGCAATTCATCCTCTTTCAATACATGAACGGACCCAGATCTGAGGGGGGGGGGGGGGGGTCAGATAGAGAGAGCAGAGGAATGGTGCAGCTATGGCAGTATGCTGCAATGCATTTCACTTTAAATCAGTGGAAGACCTGGAACTCCCTCCCAACCGACCTGCGCCTGACCCAAGACCACCTCGCCTTCAGGAAGAAGCTCAAGACCTGGCTGTTCGAGCAGTAGCAGCACCCCCCCCCCCCCCCCCCCCTAGCGCCTTGAGACCCTCCGGGTAAGTAGAGCGCTATGTCTATGATTGATTGATTGATTGCATCTTTAACCTAGAAATGTGAATGTCTGCTTCTCTCAGACCCCAAAGATCACAATGCATCAATCATACTGACATATGCCAAATAAAGTGTGAAAAACATTGAACAATCCTGCAGGAATGGGGATGGCTAACATGTTTCAGTCGTATGCTCAGATGATCACATCACTTCCTTATTCGGGAAACTCTATGTACCCCTCTCCCATCTTTGAAAAAACAGGACACCAGGTTGTGACCAAGTGAAGGATCTTTTCAAGAACATGAATGTGTTAAGTGGCAATTTTTTTTGTCCCCAAATTCTTGCAGCTATTGTGAATTCTTCAATTAATACCCATAGTTTGTCATTTTTTGCATGTTGACTTTCACATTGAAACAGGAATGTGTATGCCCCTTTTGGGCTGTTTCGAGAAAAAAGTCAAGAAATCACCAACCTCCACCCACTTTCAAAATCACAAACATAACAGTTTTAAGGTTAACTTGCCCCTCGAGACAGAGGCCCATCTTATGTAAATCACTCTTGAGATGTCCGTCATGGGAACAGTCCATTTCTAATTGCAGGGGACATCCCCTCTGCAAGAAAAGATAAGCAACTGCAAACCAGTGTTTGCCTTGTTACACTCATCACTGAGGTACAGCTTGGAATTTGTGGATAACACGGAAGGACCTAAGGTCTACGCATATCCTTGCCCACTTATGGTGATACTTCAAACAAAGGTGATGGGAGAATATTTCAAAATATTTAAACCACTGAAATCACGCTGAGTAGCATTCCAACCCATCATTTCTCACCCACCGTGCCACTCTAGACAGAGGCCTGTCTTATGCAAATCAGCACTGACCCTGGTGCTCATGGGAACAGCTCTTAGTATCTATGAAGACACTTCCTAAGCAAGAAAACTTCACTCACCCCTACTCCAGAGTGAAGACTCAGCCTGGAGCCTGCCAGGAGAGCCTATTGGATGTCAATCGTTTTGGCAATAAGTCAGCTCTATATTTACATATCGGAACAGAGGTTTTTCATTGGCTAAAAGAAGAACTCTTTAGAGGACAGTATTTAGTCCAGTTATATTCCATATGCAAGAGAGCAGGAGGCGGTATTACACAGTGCAGGGCCTGTGACAGATGCATTCAGGGTGGGGCTTCTAGAAGAAGAGAGAAGGCCTGAGGGTGCCCCCAATAAACCGAAAGGTTGAAAAGGTACCTTATGTGTGTGGTTTGGAAATAGGCACCGCCTCTTCTCCAGAAACCACAGGAATTTGCATTACCGCCCACCTCTACCTCAGGCTTTGATGATACTGTTTCAAGTCCATCATCAATCCATCTCCTGCCACCCAACCCTCCCCCTTCCCTGGTCTCCTGTGAACAATGCAGACTTATATAGACATTTGTTCTCACATGCTATACACCCTCCTTGTCTCCCTTTTCTGAACCCTTGTGACAATTTATTTTCATAACTGAATGCCCACTGAGGCCGAATGAAAATCTGAAAAACCTGGACAAAGAAGTGACGGATTTCTTCATTATTTTTACTTCTCTCCACACAGGACCGCCCCAAGGCGGTGATGGCAAACCACAGGGAGACATGGCACACGATCATGGCAATCATGGAGTAAATCCAGGCGAAGGAAATAACGGAAAAGGATCAGGGCCACAGCCACCGCCACCTCGAGGCCCTGCTGGTCCACCAGGAATGGGACCGGGAAAACCACCAGGAGGCAAACCAGAAGGACCCAAACCAGCAAGCGCTTAGTTTCAGATCATGGTAAGAAGAAGCGCAATCCATGTAAGAAGAAGGACAATCCTCTGGGAACAAGCCACTTTAGTTAATCAGTGTGTGCGTTTGTATGTATATGTGTGCATGCAAGCAGAAGTGCATGTGAGCCTTCACCTAAACACAAATGTGTTTGTGGTCACACATGCATGTGTATATATTGTGTGTATGAACTAACGTAATGAGCAATTACTAGACTGCATCAGATGGAATATGATGTATCCGGGGATCCTGATCATCGTCCTGATGACAAGTATGGGGCATTGGACTTTCCTGACCATAGGCATAGAGCCATAAGCAAATCAGCCTTCTTTCTACTCCAATAGGAACAGTGCAGCCTGAACTGCCGAGCCAGGCCCTCTTAAACCAGAATACGAGCAAACAAAGATTGAGTTTGTACATATGCTCTCCTCAATCAGGTGCATCTTGGTTCCAGTGGCACAGTGAGCACGGGACCCATGTCTGGGTATACTCGTCGCACTCAGGGCGTCAGAATGAAGAGTACAAAAAAGAAAAACATGGAATGCATGAATTTATCTCAGCCTCGGGTAATTACTCAGACCACATCCCGGGCCATCATTTTGGCCACCATGAAACCTGGAAATAAGAACCAGCCATTTGCAAATCTGTCTTAGTATTGCGCCAGTAACAACAGATCTAGGGGTTCTTGTTGCTCCAGTAAGAACAGGTCCAGGATTTCTTGTTGCTCCAGTAAGAACAGGTCAAGGGTTCCTTGTTGCTCCAGTAAGAACAGGTCTAGGGTTTCTTGTTGCTCCAGTAAGAACAGGTCTAGGGTTTCTTGTTGCTCCAGTAAGAACAGGTCTGTGGGTTCTTGTTGCTCCAGTAAGAACAGGTCCTGGATTTCTTGTTGCTCCAGTAAGAACAGTTCCAGGGTTTCTTGTTGCTCCAGTAAGAACAGGTCTAGGGTTTCTTGTTGCTCCAGTAAGAACAGGTCTAGGGTTTCTTGTTGCTCCAGTAAGAACAGGTCTGTGGGTTCTTGTTGCTCCAGTAAGAACAGGTCCTGGATTTCTTGTTGCTCCAGTAAGAACAGTTCCAGGGTTTCTTGTTGCTCCAGTAAGAACAGGTCTAGGGTTTCTTGTTGCTCCAGTAAGAACAGGTCTAGGGTTTCTTGTTGCTCCAGTAGGAACAGGTCCTGGGTTCTTGTTGCTCCAGTAAGAACAGGTCCTGGGTTTCTTGTTGCTCCAGTAAGAACAGGTCCAGGGTTTCCTGTTGCTCCAGTAAGAACAGGTCTAGGGTTTCTTGTTGCTCCAGTAAGAACAGGTCCAGGGTTTCTTGTTGCTCCAGTAAGAACAGATCTAGGGTTTCTTGTTGCTCCAGCAAGAACAGGTCTATGGTTCCTTTTTGCTCCAGTAGGAACGGTTCTAGGGTTTCTTGTTGCTCCAGTAGGAACAGGTCCTGGGTTCTTGTTGCTCCAGTAAGAACAGATCTAGGGTTTCTTGTTGCTCCAGTAAGAACAGTTCTAGTGTTTCTTGTTGCTCCAGTAGGAACAGGTCCTGGGTTCTTGTTGCTCCAGTAAGAACAGGTCTAGGGTTTCTTGTTGCTCCAGTAAGAACAGGTCCAGGGTTTCTTGTTGCTCCAGTAAGAACAGGTCTAGTGTTTCTTGGTGCTCCAGTAGGAACAGGTCCTGGGTTCTTGTTGCTCCAGTAAGAACAGATCTAGGGTTTCTTGTTGCTCCAGTAAGAACAGGTCTAAGGTTTCTTGTTGCTCCAGTAAGAACAGTTCTAGGATTTCTTGTTGCTCCAGTAGGAACATGTCCTGGGTTCTTGTTGCTCCAGTAAGAACAGATCTAGGGTTTCCTGTTGCTCCAGTAAGAACAGGTCCAGGGTTTCTTGTTGCTCCAGTAAGAACAGGTCTAGGGTTTCTTGTTGCTCCAGTAAGAACAGGTCTAGGGTTTCTTGTTGCTCCAGTAGGAACAGGTCCTGGGTTCTTGTTGCTCCAGTAAGAACAGGTCTAGGGTTTCTTGTTGCTCCAGTAAGAACAGTTCCGTGGTTTCTTGTTGCTCCAGTAGGAACAGGTCCAGGGTTCTTGTTGCTCCAGTAAGAACGGGTCTAGGGTTCTTGTTGCTCCAGGAAGAACAGGTCTAGGGTTTCTTGTTGCTCCAGTAAGAACAGGTCCGTGGTTTCCTGTTGCTCCCGTAAGAACAGGTCCTGGGTTCTTGTTTCTCGAGTAAGAACAGGTCCGTGGTTTCTTGTTGCTCCAGTAAGAACAGGTCCTGGGTTCTTGTTGCTCCAGTAAGAACAGGTCCTGGGTTCTTGTTTCTCCAGTAAGAACAGGTCCTGGGTTCTTGTTGCTCCAGTAAGAACAGATCTAGGGTTTGTTGCTCCAGTAAGAACAGGTCCTGGGTTTCTTGTTGCTCCAGTAAGAACAGGTCTAGGGTTTCTTGTTGCTCCAGTAAGAACAGTTCTAGGGTTTCTTGTTGCTCCAGTAGGAACAGTTTAAGGGTTTCTTGTTGCTCCAGTAAGAACAGGTCTAGGGTTTCTTGTTGCTCCAGTATTTGTATTTGTATGTGGATTTGTAGAGCGCGATTTCTGCCCGGGGGCGTCCAAGTGCTAAGAACCAACAGAAGGGAGAGATGGAGCCGGTGGGGACTGACGAAGCATTACTGAGGGGAGTTGAAGAGAAATGTTTTGAGCTGTTTCCTGAATGAGGAGAGGTTGGGGTTGGCTCTCAGATGAAGGGGCAGGGTGTTCCATGTCTTGGAGGCATTGTGGGTGAAGGTCCTACCGCCAGTTCTGGCCTTCTTTATTCTGGGTGTTGTGGCCATGAAGGCCTGGTTTGATCGAAGATTCCTGGTAGGTTGGTAGTGGGAGATTAGGTTATGGGTGATGAGGGGGCCTGTTTTCCAGAAGGCCTGGTGCGCGATACACATGGCTTTGAAGTGGATTCTTTGGCGGACTGGTAACCAGTGTAATTTGATCAGACCGGCTTTGACGGATTGTCGACGAGGGAGCTCGAGTAGTGTGCGGGCTGCACAATTCTGCACAGTTTGAAGTCTCCGCAGAGTGTATTCTGGGGCAGCAAGGTAGAGGGCGTTGTTGAAGTCCAGGCGGGACTGAATCAGGCCCTGGATGGCTACCTGTTTGGCTTCCATGGGTAAAAGATGGAGGACTTTCCTTAGCATCCTAAGGAGGCCAAAACAGGTAGCTGAGAGTTTGGTGGGTTGGGTGCCGAAAGACAGGGATCTGTCCAGCCATACCCCAAGGCTCTTAATGTTGTCCTTGGGGGCCGGTGGGGTGCCCAAGCAGGGTGGCCATAGAGCATTAAAAGATCTAGGGTCGGCAGGGCCCAGAAGCATTAGCTCTGTTTTGTCCCCGTTCATTTTAAGTGATGAGGAGGACATCCAGCTCTTTACCTCCTCTAGACATTTTCTGAGCCCTCCTCTTTTTTGCATGTTAGTTTCCTGCGCCAATGAGACCACCAGCTGAGTGTCGTCAGCGTAGGAAATGATCTTAACTCCAAACTGACGGACAACCTCAGCCAGTGGCTTCATATAAATGTTGAAGAGCGCCGGGCTCAATGAGGAGCCTTGTGGTACTCCGCATCTTAATGGTCTGCTAGTAGATGTTGACTCGCCATCAAATACCCGAAAGGATCTGTCCAAGAAGGACTTGAGCCATAGCCATGCTTTGTCTTTTATGCAGATATTATACATACGGTCCAGCAGGATGTCATGGCTGACCGTGTCGAAGGCCGCGCTTAGGTCAAGGAGGATCACTGCCACTGATCCTCCTTGGTCCAGGATGGTTCTGGATTCCTCGGTAACCATGAGGAGCGCAGTTTCGGTTCCATGCTTTGGTCTGAAGCCTGTTTGGGTGGAGTCCAACAGATGATGGTTTTCAAGGTAGGCGACCAGTTGGCCGGTGATGTGTCTCTCTAGAATTTTGCTCAGCCAGGGCAGTAGAGAGATTGGCCGATAATTGCTGAAGTCTGAGGGGTCCAGGCTAGGTTTCTTTAGCAGGGCTCGGACCATGGCTCGTTTCCATTCCGGCGGGGCTATGCCGGCGGTGATGGAAGAGTTAAGGAGGTCCATTATGATGGGCAGAGTGACTTGGGAAGCTGACATAACGATGTCTGGCGGGGCTAGGTCGTCAGGGGAGCCTGATTTGACTTTCCGAGCCACGGATTCTAGGGTCGCAAGATTGAGGGTGGTAAGTGGTCCAGTGTGGGAGGAGGCTGGGATAGAGTGGGTGTCAGGGTAGAATTGATCTGAGTTGGGGGAGTGGTGGGCACGGAGGGGAAGGATTCATAGATTTTATTGATTTTTTGGAGGAAGAAGTCTGCCATCTTGTTGCAGTGTTCTGTGGATTTGGTCTCAAGCAGGCTAGGTGGCAGTTTAGTAAGGTTTTTCACGATTTAAAAAATTTCTCTAGGTTTTGATTTGGCTGAGATGATTTTGTTAGAGAAGTAAGCTGCTTGGCTGGCTATGATTTCTTCTTTGTACTCTTTGATAAGCTTTCGGTATTGAGTTTTATTTCCTGGTGAGGAGTCCAGACGCCATTTCCTTTCGGTTTGTCTACACTGGCGTTTCTTTGCCCTAAGGGCTTCTGAATACCAGGGAGCAGACTTGTGGGGACGTTTAGTTGTGGTTTTTCTTTTGGGTAGGGAGTGATCGAGTGATTGAGTGATCCATTCTTCGTATGTCAGATTTGCGAGGCATGGGTCCTCATTATGAAGAGGTAGGTTGCTGGCCAATTTGATGGACCATTTTTCGGTTGAAAGGCGAGACCAGGGTCTGGCTATTCTTACTATGGGTCTGACGGCTAAGGGCCTAGGTGTGGTCCATGACAAGGGGATCAACAGGTGGTCAGTCCATGGTAAGGGAATGGGTAGACCAGTTTCCAGGTTTACGCAGTTGCTGAATACTGAATCCAGCAGGTGACCCTTAACGTGGGTTGGGGAGCTGACAGATTGGTAGGAACAGGTCTAGGGTTCCTTGTTGCTCCAGTAAGAACAGGCCTAGGGTTTCTTATTCTCCAGGAGGAACAGGTCTAAGGTTTCTTGTTGCTCCGGGAGGAACAGGACTAAGGTTTCTTGTTGCTCCGGGAGGAACAGGTCTAGGGCTTCTTGGTGCTCCAGTAAGAATAGGTCTAGGGTTTCTTGTTGCTCCAGTAAGAACAGTTCTAGGGTTTCTTGTTGCTCCAGTAAGAATAGGTCTAGGGTTTCTTGTTGCTCCAGTAAGAACAGTTCTAGGGTTTCTTGTTGCTCCAGTAAGAACAGGTCTTGGGTTTCTTGTTGCTCCAGGAAGAACAGGTCTATGGTTTCTTGTTGCTCCAGTAGGAACAGGTCTTGGGTTTGTTGTTGCTCCAGGAAGAACAGGCCTAGGGTTTCTTGTTGCTCCAGTAGGAACAGGTCTTGGGTTTCTTGTTGCTCCAGTAAGAACAGGTCAGTGGTTTCTTGTTGCTCCAGGAAGAACAGGTCTAGGGTTTCTTGTTGCTCCAGTAGGAACAGGTCTTGGGTTTCTTGTTGCTCCAGGAAGAACAGGTATGTGGCTTCTTGTTGCTCCAGTAAGCACAGATCCAGGGTGTCTTGTTGCTCCAGTAAGAATAGGTCTAGGGTTTCTTGTTGCTCCAGTAAGAACAGTTCTAGGGTTTCTTGTTGCTCCAGTAGGAACAGGTCTTGGGTTTCCTGTTGCTCCAGGAAGAACGGGTATGTGGCTTCTTGTTGCACCAGTAAGCCAGATCCAGGGTGTCTTGTTGCTCCAGTAAGAATAGGTCTAGGGTTTCTTGTTGCTCCAGTAGGAACAGATCCAGGGTTTCTTGTTGCTCCAGTAGGAACAGGGCTAGTGTTTCTTGTTGCTCCGGGGGAACAGATCCAGGGTTTCTTGTTGCTCCAGTAAGAACAGGCCTAGGGTTTCTTGTTGCTCCGGGGGAACAGGTCTAGCGTTTCTTCTTGCTCCAGCAGGAACAGACCAAGGGTTTCTTGTTGGCTTCAGGAGGAACATGTCTAGGTTTTCTTGTTGCTCGAGTAAGGACAGTCTACAGTTGCTTGTGTTCTCATTCAGAGAGAACCTGGCCTGGCGGTGTGCGCTGCTCCTAATTTATCTCCATATCTATCTGCTGTGACTAGACCACACTCTCCATCGCCCAAACATTGTTGGCTCCATCCCTCTGTAATCTCTGGGGCTGATTCACAAAGCTTTTTCCTATGACTAAATAACTTTTATTTTGGTCCTCTGTGTGAATTGGTCCTGAATTTCCAGGAGTAGGACACAATTACTAAAAGAAATAAAGTTAGTGGTCAACGCTGTCTCGTGGAAATACAGTTTACTTCCGGGGTATGGGGCCCTTCATTACAAGGACAGAGTTGAGAGCTCAACTCTTACATAAGCACTAGAAAAAGGTTATTCAGATTAATCTTAATATTTGTATTCATTTTCAGGACGTGTTTTGTACTCTTATTTAAGATTAGTCTATCAATAGGAATAACACACATTGACATCAGGTTTCGGCCATCAGCTAAAATCACTGGTCATTCATCTGGATAAAATGCATTAAATACTGTGCCCTAGATTCACATGATGCCCTGTTTCTCAAAGAATAAGGAATATCATCATTATAAAAAGCATGTGGTCAAACTAGTTACTTGGTAACATTTTATTATTAAAACTCTGTCCCTGTTAGAGCATATCATTGATGGCTGTTGGTACTACAACCTGCAAATAGATTGAGATGGAGCCATATACATTTAACTCACAAACACCAATAGTAAACAAATGTGACTTTGTGTACTGATCAAATATGTGAAATTAACAGGGAAATTACAGATTTCATGACGAAGAAAATAAATTTATGTAAACCAAACACTAGTGATAAATAAACGCATATTGCTTGGTTCTTTCTTCGAAAGCAATCATTATTTGCATTGTAAATCAGATTGTCCTGTGTTTTACCTTTGTTCTATGAGTTCCTTTTTCTTATACTTTTCAAACATAACAATGGACATATTTTACAAACTGCCTATCAAATGTAGCACAATAATTATAAGGTATGTATAGATAACATTTTCTTTTTTTCTTTCTAATTTCAGAAATGAACTGAGACCAGGGTCACACCTCAATGGTCTCAGCCTCCGGTTCTGTGGAACAGAAGATTATTCTAACCAGGCTCTGATTGAAACAAATAAAGCATCTTTAGGCTCTGCATTCATTACATCACTTGTTCTTGTGTGTTTGATTGGCTTGTTTTAATGTCTCTTGCAATGTTTCACAAGTAGGAGAGGAAGCACGGAAGAGCTCACATCAGTTCAGGATTTAGAGGGGAGACGCCTGCTATTATAGGGTTTATTGCTAACCTAGTGATCGATGCAGGTCTGGTCCCGGCCAACTTTCCCGTGTAGAGACCATGTCCAACAGACCATATCACCCATCGCCAGACATGAGTCGCTGAGGAGAGTCTAAAACAACTATGTTGCACCTAGCCAGAGGACCATGGATCTAATACTGACCTTCTCAGGCGTCCCTCAACTGAGCTTCCAACCCATCAATCTCTCTGTCTGCACTTGATCCCATCCCAGCCCTTCCCTTTCATGCACTCAGAAAGCTTTCAGGTGCTCATCGACCACACACGTATATCAGTCAGCGCCAGAACTCATTGGTGTCCCAACCAAGAGCTTGATAAGAATCCAGCACACATATGTAGGATTGCTCAAGCTACCCCATCCATGGATTAACACGTTTGTTGCTACTTTAGGTATCCAGCCATACATGCCTTTGTCATCTTTTTAATCTATGCAAATGGGAGATTATATCCACTTCCCAATCCCCTGAGCCATTGATTTTCTCAATTGCTGCCCTGCCTTGGATGCTGCAGGATCCATAGTTCTGGGCCAGCTGTGTTTTTCCACTTTGAGAATGTAGATGTTCCTCAAGGTTGTGCCAAGTGATACCAAGCCTGGAACCCAGGGTTAGTGTTCCCACTAACAGCCCAGTCTGCATCAGGCCTTACTGGGTTTAGGTAGTGTAGGAACTAGGGTGACCAATTCCACGGGGTAGCTTGGCGCGAGCAGGTAGGCACCCGAAAGCTTAGCTGTAAAGTGACCACACAGTACACACATCCACTGAGCCAGGAAAACGCACACAATAACTGACACCACACCAGCTGGTCTATTAAAATCAATACACTTTTTTTTATAGATTAAATTCAAGGTTAGCGAGCCATTCAGGGTAATCAAGTAATCAGGGGAAGCATTACTCAGTAGATCATTCTTCACTAGGGTGTGTAGGAAACATTCCCTCAGATAACTGTAGCATTTAGTCAACATGTCATGAAGCAAGAATGAAAATTTCACTAGACTCACTAAGCAGGAATGAAGGTTTCAGTAATCAGGAATAAACTTTTCATTAAGCAGGAATAAACATTTCGGTAATCAGGAAGTAACATGTCATTAGGCAGACTCATTTAGTAGGAATAAACGTTTCAGTATCAGGAATAAACATGCCAATGTTGCACAATAACCTGGCTTCCTGCTTAAAGGTAGGCTGTAGGAAGCAGTCCCCGAGCCAGGGGTTAATTTTGTTGGCTCCACAGTCAAAGGGCTACTGCCCAGTTCAGAACGCTCCATCAGCCCAACCGGGCCCAACTACAGTTTCCCCCGGGGAGGGGCAGCTGTAGTGTCCTGCGAGACACGTTCTAGTGTCTCGACAGGCACTGGTCTAGTAGCCACTCCCCCTATGGGAGTGGACACACTGCACCCCACACCCATCCACCACTGGCGTCACGAGTGACGCAAGGCGGCTAATAAAGAGGCCCGGGTGCACGTGCTCGAGGCCAGTTATCGTACTCAACCACGCCGTGTCAGTCTCAGTTATTTACCAGCATGTGATCCTGAGGCCCAACATCACACTGGCGACGAGGCGGGTCTGATCCCGCGTGTCCCCCAGCCGCAGACTGGCCATGCTCTCTGCGGGAGGCGTGCTGCCCCATTCTGGACCCCGATGCCCGAGTGGCCGTAAGGAGAGAGGACGAGCCCCCTGCGGCCGTGCTAGCACCTGCCCTACGACCTCCACAGCCACAAGGAAAAGAGGTGAAGAGTCTCAGTCGGTGCAGAACCGGGGGCACCTCACCGCGGCAGACTGTGACTGCACGTAACTCGCGGGTTCCCTGGCAGGAAGAGCAGAGGCGGGTCCGGTCGTATCCCCTGAGGCACAATCCACGCCCAAGGTGCGACCAGAGCAAGACGGCACTGACACCCCCAGCCGAGCGTCGCCTGTCGACCCCCGGCACAAGAGGCAAGGCGCAACAAGAGTCAGCCATGCAACGGCTCCTCTAGTGTCCACGAGGCCGGCCGACGGACGAGGTATGCTCCACCCCACGTAGGAAGGTGAAGCCGGCCCCCATCAATCCCGGGGATGTGGCGCTATCCCGGCAACCAGGGGAGTGCAACAAGCAGCAGCCCCCAAAGTAATGTACCTGCCCGAGGCCAAGCAGTGGCCATAAGGAGGGCGGGCTCCTAGTCACGGAGGGCTGTCCCGCCCCCGCATGACTCAGCGTTTCCTCACCGAGGCAGTCTCCCCTGGTTGGTGGAGGCTGGTAAGTGATGCACGTCCGGGGCGGCTGGGAGGAGCCTTCTGGAGTACTTCAGACCTCTGCCCCATTGGGGAGGCCTCTTTGCCGCTTCAGACGTCGCGGTTCTATGTTGGGACACTCTTTCTCCACACCTCTGGTCGCCGTCCAGAGGTCTGGTCTTGCGTGGGTGATGATTTCTGATGTTCGACTATTGCTTCGCTTGCGGTGAGTGGGGGTGATTTAGGTGGGGCGCGTTCCCACGGTGAAGCGTTCATGCAAGTTTCTTTGTCCGGGAGCATGTGGAAACTTCGTCTGCCACCCCCCTTTGTCCCTCGGTGTCTTCGTAACGTCTCCCTCTATGGGTACTTATTCCCAGTGCCGCATAGTTCTATATGTTCATTCGAGGCGTTTATTTATTCTTTTCCGCGTCCTCGCCTCAGATGCTTGTAAAGAAGTCTAATTATGCCTTGGTATGCATAGTGCGTTTAGGGGGCAGCAGGGTGTATGGAAGACAAACACGCGCGCATGACCCGGCAGATGGTTTATTCATTTATGCAGGACCATTTTTACGAGCCTGAGTTGCTAGTTAGATCCTTACAGATGGCTTAAGTGGTTGTGCCTAGGAACTGCCGTGATATGTGGACGTCGGGTCCCTGGTCCCTGTACGTGGTGAGTGTCGGGGCAGCCCAGCCTCCTGGGGCGAGCTGCCCGGTATGGTACGGCCTTGTAGTTAAATGGAGCCGCTTTTCTTCGCTTCATAGGCATTGGGGCAATTGGGTGCCCGTCCTGCTCCTCCATGCGGTGGAGCGATAGAGGGTGTTTTGGCAAGAGGGAACGGGGCGGTTGGGTAGGGGCCCTATGCCCTCGGCGGTTGCAGCAAGACCGTCAGATTCAATTGTTTAAACAGCCTATTAGGTGTTCGCTAGTTTGCAAATAGGTGTGTTCGGCGTACATACCGTGACTCCAAGTGGATCGTTTGAGCACAGGGCTTGGGTTAAGTCAAGCCAGTTCTGGAGTCGCTACCGTTGCTACGTATGTTCCTGCGTCGGGGGAAGTTGTGTTATGTAGGATATGCTTTAGTGAATGGGGTTTCCGAGCACTCATAAGTCATTGAGTGCTTGTAAGTTAGGCTAACGTTCACTTCGTACACAACTGGTTCATTTGGGCTGGAATCAGGTGCGGGTCCGCCTTGTTGGAATGTCGCAATCTGTATCGGACATGCTCAGTGCGGAGCGTGCATTAGTATTTGCTACCGCTGAATCCATTGTTTGAATTAGTCTATGTGGTGGGCGGTACTTGTTTACGGGGCGGACATGTCTCTTATGTGGCATTACGTTTAGGACTTACCGCGGAGGTTCCGAGCACGATTAATTTGCATAACACTTATTCTAGTGCGAATCGATCTATGTCGGCTGGGCGGTCTTAGTGTGCGGGGCCCTCATGTCATTATGGCCTGCCGTTCTGGACCTGTCTCGCTTTGGGGATGCTGTGGTAAATTTAAATTACCTATACTTAATTTATGCGGTAAAGTTCAATAGGAATAACTCAGTCAAAAATAAGAGGCAGAATCCGTGGTATTTGAGGTTTTAAAAGGGGGTTTTATTCCTTAAAAAGGAATTGGTTCGAACCAGGTGATCGGATTCCGTCACCACGAAGGTTCGGGAAGGGATAGACAATACTTTATTGACAGATTATCATATATATAGTCAATGCATTACAGTAAAGGCAGATGCAGAAGGCGTAACAGCTGAGAGGAGAGATAAGAATATACATACGTAATGAAAAAGGCGTTACAATAGGCGTGCATAAGGGCGTGTACTAGAAACGTCATTTATGAGATGTCACAGGTGGGTGGATCCATAGGAGAATCCTGCAGTGTCAGCAGAAATACATGGCAGAGATGCGCGCGCAGCAGCATGACGTGTGATTGACGTGTAACTGGAGGGTAAAGGGGACTTGACATTTAGCCCTACATGAGGAGACAGAAGTCTGGGATGTCAGATCAACCTAATCCCAAATTTTATCTAATATCTTGTGTTTAAGGAACTGTATTATCTGGAAGGAAAGGTCTCTCGGGCAGAGGCTATTCTATACTGACTGCTAGTGCGTGTATAAGCGTCTACGTGTCTGTATGAGATGCGAGGGGGCATGGGCCTACCATGGTAACAGGAGCTATGAATTACTTGCACGGAGACAGTGAGGCCAGGCCCTTTGCTCTGCAGCTGGAAGGATGTTTACCTAAACTACTAGACAGGAATGTATTTTTCGAGGAGCGGAGCAGATAACTTGAAGGCTGAATACAGTCTTGGCAGGCAACAGGCCGAGCCAGGCACCGTTAGCCGCGCAGGGAGTAAGACAAAGGTCATGGATACAGATGCAGGGCCAGGCTGGAGCATTCAGAGGCAGAAGGCAGGAAAAGGCTCGATGGCAGAATTCAGGGCCTAACTCGCCAGAGCTAGAAATACATGAAAGTGCACCATGTAAAGACGTTGGCAAGGCACACTTAGGAACGGAACATCTGACCCATTCATGGTGGATCTGAAAGAGGACATGTTAACGTTGGACGCAAATGTATTTGCGTCTTCATAGCTGGAAGTGGAGGGAACATACATGTACTTGTAGCACGTACATGGAGCCGTTGGGGTCTAAGATAGGGGACACAATTGATCATAAAAATTCATATTTCCTCATTCCCTCCTTGTCCCCTACGGACCCTTCATGATATATCGATCCTCATGAATCTATCGATCTGTTCACGTAACATCATTTGCTCTTCTTTCTTCTTATGGCGTTTTGAATGAGAACTCGAATGAGGAATACATGATGTAGCGCACAAGCCACATATCGCTGGCCCACATTGTAGACATAGGCAGCAACTGAATACTATGAGAAGGGCAATACCTAGGAAGGATAGGACCTTCCATCCCCAGGCTGTCAACGTGGTCCAGAACCAACCGGACCAAGTCCAGGTGCCTGGATTCTGGTGTATCAAACTTGCAATCTTATGAAGACGGGTTATGGCTCTATATACTGATGGCGCGTTTTCTGGAATGAAAACACAGCAGCTCGATCCGATGACTCTACAGGCTCCGCCCCTATCGGCCAGGATGACGTCAAGGACGAGACGATTTTGAAGAACAACAATCCGCATAGCAGACTGCTCCTCTGTTACGGGTACGGAAAGAGGGGCAGAACTCCCTTGTATTTCTGGTAGGGAGGGAGCCGGCCACATATCCAACAATTTGTAGCGTTGTTGGTCTGATGGGAGTGATGTAACATACTAATGAATGTGTTGTTGCGCAGCGCAAGTCTGTAGGACAACTCATGCGGAGGTAATTCGCTAAAAGAGTGTTCGGCAGTGACGTTGAAAGCAGAATGTACACGCTTGAAAATAGGGTAGTAGATGTGCAATAGTATACTTGCAGCAATAATCAGTAGACTTAAAGAAAACATAATCAATAATGTCACTATACAGTGACTACGAAGTGATTTACAATATGCACGTTTCTTGAGCTGTTTCTGTCTATCTCTCTCTCTATTTCGGTCTAGGGGATACATGTCAGAAACTAATTTAACCGATTCACCTAGGGGAGGACTTCAACAATTAAACTGTCTGACTTGCTAGACCGTAGTTTCAGTTTGTATTTTTGGGAAGCAGTTTTCTCGACCAGAGGGAGTTTTGAGTCAGTCTGTGGAGGAGGGCAGGCCTGAGAGTTCAAATCGGAAGGCAGTCCGTGAAATTTCTTGATGTGGCTCGAGTGCAGCCACCCCTTGCGGCCCTCAATCTTCACTGCTGTCCTTGTAGTCAGAAGCACTAATTTCGGTGTTTGCCAGCGGGGCTCCAGCGGGCTCCTCCTGTCGAAATTTCTTACAAACACATAATCCCCAGGAACCACTTCATGGGGCTTCACCTCGGTGTTGTCGGGAAAGGCTGCAGCTACCTGTGAACGACAAGATTGTAGTGCAGACATCAAGGAGGCAAGGTAATCTGTCAGCATATTACAATCAACATCAGTTATTTTACGAGGTATAGGCGTCCCCCACATATTTGGTGGCCTACCGAAGACCACCTCATACGGGGATAGCCCTGTTCGAGAATGCGCTATCATTCTCATATAAAAGAGCGCAACTGGTAAGGCTACTATCCAGTCAACGCCTTTTTCTCTGCAGATTTTAGAAAGTCGAATTTTCAGAGTCTGATTATGGCGCTCCACGAGACCTGCTGCCTCGGGATGCCGGACACAGTGGAATTTCCACTGATAGCCTAACAGGAGTGTAATGTGTTTCAACAAGCTCGGATGAGAACGGTTGACCGTTATCTGAGTACACGATACGGGGCAAACCATACCGTGGGAAGAATTCGCGAACCAGCTGCTTGGCAGTGGTCGGAGCAGTGTAATCTGGGACTGGATATGCTTCTGTCCATCGGGAAAGTGCGCATACAACTACGAGGACATATTTGAATCCTCGACAACGTTCCATCTGAATATAATCCATCTGGAGGACTTCAAAAGGGTGATCGGAGGTTGAAATCCACCTTGCTCTACAGGGATGCTTTTACCTGGGTTGAACTGACAACAAATCATGCAAGTACGCACTTTCTGTTTGGCTGCTGCTCGTAAGTGTTTATTGAACCATATGTTTTGAATACTGTCTAGCATAGCTTTTTCTCCTAGATGTGCTGGACTATGTACTGTGTTAATGATAACTTGAACCATAGAGTCGGGGAGAAACCATATAGATTTTCCCTTCGTCATCCATCCCTGATCTGTTTGGATCCCTCCTAGTTCAGTCCATTTCTTGATTTCATCTGGTGTAGCATGTGTCTGTATGTCAATCACATCATGGGCGGGATCCCTAACTGTCATGCAGTGTGTCGATGTCGGAACTATTGTCTTTGTCAAGTCAGTTGCATGAGTCTGAGCTGTATGCTTGGCTGTTCGGTCTGCCAGGTCGTTACCCTGGGAAACAATATCGGTGACTTTTGTATGTGCCTTGCACTTCATGATGGATATAGCAGTAGGCAGATGTATTGCATCTAACAGAGCTTGAATGAGGGGACCGTGTTGAATGTTGGCACCGTGAGAAGTCAAATAACCTCTCTCTCGCCAGAGGACTCCGAAGTCGTGTACAACTCCGAATGCATAACGTGAATCTGTGTATATGTTAACTCTCTTATTTTTGGCTTGAATACAGGCTTGTGTCAGAGCGATGAGCTCTGCTGCTTGAGCTGACAAGGTGTCGATACAATTTGTTTCAATAACTTCGGTGTCTGTCGTGACTGCGTAGGCGGCCACTAACTCTCCTGTACTTGTTCTCATGCATGAACCATCCACATAAAGTGCCAGGTCTGGATTTGGTAATGGAGTGTCTGTCAAGTCTTGTCTAGGCTTCGTCGTAATAGTAATGACTTCCATACAATCATGTGCCAATGGGTCTGTTCCACTTAATGGCAAAAGTGTGGCAGGATTTAATGTACTACAGCGTCTGATTTCTATGTGTGGCTGAAACAATGTCAATTCATAACCTGTCAATCGTGCTATAGTCAAGTGCTTGGTCTGTGTACGGTTTAAAAGAACTTCCACGGAGTGTGGAACTTGCACTGTCAATTGATGTCCTAACACTATAGAATCACTTTGTCTGATTGCTAGAGCTGTCGCTGCCACTGATTTCAAGCACGCAGGCAGAGCCTGGGCTACTGGATCTAATGTACTAGAAAAGTAGGCACACGGTTTGTGTGAACCTGCTTGTTCCTGAGTGAGTACTGACAAGGCAGTACCTTCGCGTTCTGTGACAAAAAGTGTAAAAGGCTTACTGTAACATGGTGTTGCTAGAACTGGTGCTTGACATAAGGCTTTCTTTAAATCCTCAAAAGCTTGTGTATGTTCCTGAGTCCAAGGAAGGACAGTCGAAGACGCTGCCTCCTGGGTTGTCAACTGAATGAGTGGCTTTGCTAGAAATGCATATTGGGAAATCCATTGTCTGCAGTACGAAGTGAGGCCTATGAAGGCCCGCACCTCCTTTTGTGTCTTGGGTCGTGACATATTTACAATTAACTGGATGCGATCAGGTGTGAGCTGTCTCCCCCCTTTGGACAGCAAGTGCCCAAGGTAAACAACTTGCTGAACACAGAATTGCAGCTTCGAAGGGGACACCTTGTGCCCCTTGTCGGCCAGAAAATGTAAAACCGTCAGTGATGCTTTTTCACATTCAAGTTCGCTTCGGGCGGTGATCAGCAGATCATCGACATACTGAAGCAGGGCAGTGTTATCAGGCATGTGAATACTGTCAAGTTGTCTTTTCAGTGCTTGGCTATAGATGCTGGGGCTTTCTGTGAATCCTTGAGGTGCGCGTGCAAATTTGAAACTTCGTCCATTTAAACAGAATCCGAAAAGGTATTGGCTTTCCGGATCGATTGGGACACTAAAGAAGGCGTTCTTGAGGTCAATTACAGTAAAGAACGCTGCTTCTGAATCAATAGCTGTCAATAATGAAGAGATATCTGGAACCACGGGATACTGTGGCACAATGCATTTATTCAATTCGCGCAGATCAATAACTAATCGATAAACTGGAGGTGCATTTGGATCAGTACGTTTAAGAATTGGAATGATAGGAGAATTACATACATTGGAGTCGGTTTCCACGACCACTCCTTGTGCAATGAGCTCGTCAATGATTTGCAGTAAAGCCACTACAGCATCCGGGGGTAACTTGTATTGTCGAATTCGTGGTAATACCACTCCTGCTTTGAGTGTGACTCGGTATGGTGTAATGTGCATACAACCTACATCAGTGGGGCCTTGTGCCCATAAATGTGCAGGGACATTCTGTAACCGGTGATCCATGTCTCTCAATACATAGTGACCTTTAAAGTCGCGCAAAAATAGTCGTACTCCTTCCGAAGAACAGCATATTACAGCTCCTAGAGCTTTCAGTGTCTTTATACCTAACAAGTTTTCTGGGCACGATTTTGTTAACAATAAATCTGTAGTACGTGTCAATGGACCAACTGCAAGAGGAAGGGGTTGTGATACTTCGTTAATAATAGGCTTTCCTGAAAATCCAAGGGAAACATTCTGTGAGCCTGAGAGGGGTGCCCCTGGAACCTCATCGTGACTTATAGTTGTTCTGCTTGCCCCTGTATCAATTAAAAACTTTCTATCTTTCCCTAATACTTGACTATGTACATAAGGAACCTCTTGATCTACAGGAACCTCAATAAGAGGCAAGCCAACCTCCCTCTCTAGGCTGTTTCATGTGTAACGTTGATAGTCGGGGTAGTCATTTTGTGCATACTGGTACATCTGTTGTGTCGTGTTTTGTGTTGCGGCAATAGGCTGTGGCTGTGGTACTGCTACGGTCTGTACCGACTTGTGAGGCTTGCATAGGCTGTACATTCGGGGGTACTTGTTGTTGGACCTGATCTTGTCTGGGCGGACGCGGTCTCTCTTTAGTTTTACCCGTGGAGATATTGTGTTTCAGAACTGCACAATCGTTTATATAATGACCTGGCTGTTTACAATAGTTGCATGTCCCTTTAACAGGAGCCGTCGAATTACTGGACTGTGTCGTACCCTTTTTATGACTGTCAGCTGGAACTGACTGAGCAACTAACATTTTCATTTTTGTGTCCTTCATACGTCTTTGTTCGTGTTCTTGTTCTTCTCTAATTCTATTCTGGTGGTACTGTAACATTTGTAACATTTGTGAAGGGGTGTTAGCTTGCCATGTGCTCTCGACTTTCAGAACACGATTCTTAACTTGGGGCAGGGAATTCTCGACTAATTTTGTTACAAAAAGATGTGGATACGACTCGCTACTTGCTTTCAGGCCACTATTAATACCAAAACATTTTTCAAATCGGGAATAAAAGTCACTAGTGTCTTCATCGGGTTTCTGTTTACAGGCTGAGATTGCACCCCAGTCTTCCTTTTTAGTTGACAATAATCGTGGCAATACTTGTACTAACAATCCTGGTAATGCTTTAATTTTGTCACCAAGCCCTAGGCCTGGAGTTCTAGTATTTTCTTCGTTTTCTAATGCAGCCCAATCAATCTTTTGCTCTCCCACCTCCCACTCTTTTTCTTTGAGTTTCTCGTAAATACCGGCAGGTAATAGTACCTTTAATATTTTCATAATGTCAGGATAGGTATAATCACCCATGAGTAACATGTCTTTTATTTCACGGTGAAAACCTGCTGGATCTTTGTCATGGCTGGGCACTAATTTTTTCATTTCCAATAGTTCTATTTTAGTTATGGGCGTGTACACAAACACGCGTCTAAAAGTGTTATCATCATTCTTGACTGGATGTACTTCTCGTAAGGGATTCTGTCTGTCTATGTAATACATTTTTCTTTCCATGGATGGAGCTGGATCAAGCTGTGGACACAGGAAGGCACTGTATCTGTGCCGATGTTCTAGAATTACTTTAATTAGATCGGTACCTAGACCTCTCCATTTCTTCATGAGTAGTTCTATTAATATATCAGGTAGGGGACCTGGATCAGAGTGTTGGCTTTTATATAATATAAGTAGATGTTGTATCATGTATATACCAGCTAAACGCTGTTCGTCTGGTGAAAGATTTAAAAACGTGTGTGCTAGCGCGTCATCACTGTATTTATCAGAACTGTCAGCCCACTGTACTGCTGACCTGGCTAATTCTTGTTCATCCATTGAATTGAGTACATGGTACCCCGTTCGTTCTCGAAGTATTTTATCAGTAGCCTGAAATAAGTGTTCAGGGGTCTTCGGGTTTGACATGGCTGCTTGAAAAATTCTCTTACTTTCTGGACGTACTGGACGCATTGAATTATTAAAGGGTCTTCCTTTACCTACATAAGCTATCATTTCTCTAGCTGGTAATTGTAATTGTCCTGTTGTCGTTTCTGGTTGTTCCTCCTCCTCCGAGGATTCAGTCTTATCTGCATCTATTTCTGTTTCCGGCTGTCTTCTTTCATGTATTTGTTCTACTGCTTTTCTGATCCTTCGGTACATGTTTTCTATACTACTCTGTTTATCATGTTTTCCATCTGCTATATTCTGACCCCATTTGTTAAGTGCTTTCATTTCTTCCGGGTCTGCACCAGGCCTATCTTGGTTTCTTATCAGGCAGTTTATGAAAAAGCGTAATATCATCTTTTGAGTATCTACTTTCTGGTATGCCATGGCGTTGCCAATACTTTCAGGACCTTCCCCTGTTTGGACAAAGTGGTATATTTTGTCTAGATGATCAATCATCTCTGGTAGTATCATTAAATAATTTGCAACTCGTCTTAGTCGTACTGATGATAGCATCATTCTGTCGTCTTTAACGGGTACTGGATCGTATCTACAGTCTGTAAGAGGCTCATTGAGTATGTTGTAATTCGCTGATTGGGGTGTACGTTGTTGCGCTAAATCTATATAAGTCAATCGATGTGCTTGTGGTGGCGTTTGAAAACCTCCTGTCGCACCTCCGGAGGTGCCAGGTCCAAAAGGATTTGTTGGGTGTAAGGTAGGGAGAATAGGTGCAGGAAGGAGTGGAGGAACGGGCGGAAGCGTTGGAACGGGAGGAGGAGTATGTTGCTGCGGAGGTGGGGGCAGATTATCTCGGGGTCGAGCGCCGCCAGCAGGTGGAGTGCGTGGCGGTGGAACATTAACATATTCAGGGGCTGCATCGTCTAAATAGGAGGAAAGGAAAATGTCCTTTGCGGTCTTGTGGTGCATTTTAGTCGGAAGCAATGGAGGTGGCAGATCTTTTGGTACTTCCGGGGTGGCCTTAGGTAAGCCCTCGGCCAGAAGAGGATACATACCATTCATAAGAGTGTTTCGTTGTCTGTCTACTTGTTCTGTCTTTACTCGTATACCTTCCTCAACTAATACGTTTTCTCGGGCTTTGTCTGAATCCTCTCTATTTTTCTCTTCTTTTCTGAGCGCTTTTTCTGTGCGTCTATGCGATTCTTTACGCCATAATTCAATGGCATCTTTCTGTGACTGTCTGGCTTTCTTTTTCCATAGTGCTTCTTCTACTCTCATGATGCAATCTGCATCCCATGTCCCAGCAGCGGGCCATCTCTGATTCTCTGCTAAATCCTTAGTGTAGTCCACCCACAAATCGAGATATAATACGGCATCTAGGCCATGTTTGTGGTACATAAAGTACCCTGGAGTGTCCCTAGGTGGAATAGGAACAGCTTCCTCGAGTATCCCTTTTCTAGTTTTTATCTGTCTTAATTTGGAGAACAGCGGCATATTTCAGCCGTGCTGCTTGGTACTTGATACTTACTTGGACTTGAACACAACTAACACAATAAACACAGTAATGAAGATCGAACAATCACTCATACCACAACATTTAAAACCACATTAGAACATTTTCAAAACGAACAACAATAATTAGAATATAACTAGCTAACTGCATGATACTGGATGTACTGCTAAACAGTACAGATACACCGCTAAAACAGTGCAGACCGGATGTACTGCTAAACAGTACAGATACACCGCTAAAACAGTGCAGACCGGATGTACTGCTAAACAGTACAGATACACCGCTAAAACAGTGCAGACCGGGTCTGTGTACCCAAACCCGTCTTGACCGGCACAAATTAATGTGCACGTCTAGATGCGTCCCCAGCAACGGTACTCACCGGGAAGCACGGAAACGGAAGGCCTCGGAAACTCTGGACTGGACTGGACCGGACTGGACTCGACTCGACTCGTGACGTAGATACTTCGGAACTTCGGAACCTGGTGGGCCTCCGTATACCTCGGATCTTGCTCTCTCAGCTAGGCTCTGGTCGGGATCCTCCGCACTCCTCACCGCCTCGTCTGGGTGTTGATCGCAGCCTCAGTCACCTCCGTTGGCCTGAGGGAGGTACAGGAAATCCTGCGGGTACGCGTAGTTGTCCGTCCGGCTGTGGCAGGGGACCGGGCCTGCAACGCACCTCCGGCGCGTGGGGTGGGGGAGGGGTCCCTATTCGGGCGCCAATTATGTGGTAAATTTAAATTACCTATACTTAATTTATGCGGTAAAGTTCAATAGGAATAACTCAGTCAAAAATAAGAGGCAGAATCCGTGGTATTTGAGGTTTTAAAAGGGGGTTTTATTCCTTAAAAAGGAATTGGTTCGAACCAGGTGATCGGATTCCGTCACCACGAAGGTTCGGGAAGGGATAGACAATACTTTATTGACAGATTATCATATATATAGTCAATGCATTACAGTAAAGGCAGATGCAGAAGGCGTAACAGCTGAGAGGAGAGATAAGAATATACATACGTAATGAAAAAGGCGTTACAATAGGCGCGCATAAGGGCGTGTACTAGAAACGTCATTTATGAGATGTCACAGGTGGGTGGATCCATAGGAGAATCCTGCAGTGTCAGCAGAAATACATGGCAGAGATGCGCGTGCAGCAGCATGACGTGTGATTGACGTGTAACTGGAGGGTAAAGGGGACTTGACATTTAGCCCTACATGAGGAGACAGAAGTCTGGGATGTCAGATCAACCTAATCCCAAATCGTATCTAATATCTTGTGTTTAAGGAACTGTATTATCTGGAAGGAAAGGTCTCTCGGGCAGAGGCTATTCTATACTGACTGCTAGTGCGTGTATAAGCGTCTACGTGTCTGTATGAGATGCGAGGGGGCATGGGCCTACCATGGTAACAGGAGCTATGAATTACTTGCACGGAGACAGTGAGGCCAGGCCCTTTGCTCTGCAGCTGGAAGGATGTTTACCTAAACTACTAGACAGGAATGTATTTTTCGAGGAGCAGATAACTTGAAGGCTGAATACAGTCTTGGCAGGCAACAGGCCGAGCCAGGCACCGTTAGCCGCGCAGGGAGTAAGACAAAGGTCATGGATACAGATGCAGGGCCAGGCTGGAGCATTCAGAGGCAGAAGGCAGGAAAAGGCTCGATGGCAGAATTCAGGGCCTAACTCGCCAGAGCTAGAAATACATGAAAGTGCACCATGTAAAAACGTTGGCAAGGCACACTTAGGAACGGAACATCTGACCCATTCATGGTGGATCTGAAAGAGGACATGTTAACGTTGGACGCAAATGTATTTGCGTCTTCATAGCTGGAAGTGGAGGGAACATACATGTACTTGTAGCACGTACATGGAGCCGTTGGGGTCTAAGATAGGGGACACAATTGATCATAAAAATTCATATTTCCTCAATGCAATGTTTTGTCAGTTGTGCAGATAGCTCCACGTTGCCGGCGGCAATTGTGTTCAGTTCCGGTGCGTTTGCTGCCATGTTGTATGCCACAGGCCGTTTCGCGGCGGTTGATTCGTTTGCTTACTCTTGCCTCGCCAGGATATTCACGTGGTGGCTCGCCCGCAGCGCACAACCCCTCACCCCCCCTTCCTAGTGCTTCGGCGCCATCCTGGGACGTGGCTGGCCCGCCATTGCAGGGAGAGGGGCGGGCCTATTGGCAAGATCTTTCTTCCTCACTTACATGTGCTTAGGAGGAATGAGATTATTCAGTGCGCAATTGTTGTGATGGCGCCCGTAGTTGCAAGGGGGGTATATTATCTTTGTGCCTTGGTATCTCGACGCCTATTGAGTGCTTTGTTATATTTAATTGTGGCACTGCATACTGCAGTGCGATTGATAAGCCGTATGTGCACAATTTTGATTATTTTGACCGTAGTTATCAATGATGTATAGTATCATTGGGCTGTAATTCCACAAAACCCAATTGTGTGACTGATTATGTCTTACACGTAGCATTAGATATATGAGCGCGAGGATTCTGCCCATTCCGCGCGTACATTTGTGGTGTGTGACCGTATTTACAATTAGAGTATAGTATCGTGGGGCCATGGTACTTCGAGGCCCATTCGTGTGACATATTCTAATTTACGCGTTGCATGGTAATTTCACTGCGAGGGGTAGGCCTATTCCGTGCGCAGTTTAGTTTATGGTGGTCAGATTTACAAAGGTAGTGATGTAAATAATTAATTTACTCTCTTAATTTCTATGCAGGTAAGTACTTAATCAATAATAACTCAATCGAAATGAAGGAAAACAGAGTCCGTGGTGTAAGAGTTTCTAAGGGTTTTATTCCTCATAAAGGAATCAGGATATCATGTTCTGACCACCACACAGGATGTCAGAAGGGATAGATGAGCGCGCTGTCGTTTATTGACAATACATAGCTTATATACTTGATTTACATCATAATGTTCAATGTAAGAGGCGTAACAGCTGAGAGAAGACAAGATAACAGTATACACGTGGTGCTAATACATCATCAAGAGGCGTAAACTAGGCGTGAACTAGGGTGTGTGCTAGAAACGTCACTGATAGGTGACGCAAGTGGGTGGCACCAAGGGGTGGTGCTAACAGAATGTTGCAATGTCAGCAGAAGTCGGAAGCTTGGATGCGCGCGCAGCTGCATGACGTGTGATAGACGGGGTGCAGGGGACTTGACATTTACACTGACGGAAAGAGACAGAAGTCTGGCATGTCAGATCAACTTGTGCTTCTATCATATCTGATATCTGATGTTTAGGAACTAAGCTATCTGGGCAGAAGGGTCTCTAGAGCAGAAGCTATTCTATACTTGCTGTGAGTGCGTGTATAAGCGCCTGAGTGTCTACATGAGAAGCGTGGGGCATGGGGCCTTCCATGGAAGCATGGCAACAGAGGCTATGAATTACTTGCATAAAGACAGGTCGGCCCTTTAGCCCTGTAGCTGAGGAAGGATGTTTACTGAAGCTAGCAGGCTGGAATGTATCTTCGGGGAGGAAAACAGATAACTCGAAGGTTATAGTCAATCTTGGCAGGCAGCAGGCTGAGCTGAGCACGGAGGGCCGCGCTAGAAGTAAGTCAGAGTTCACGGGTACGGGGGCTGCTTGGGCAGAGGCCCTCGCAGTCAGAAGCCAGAAAAGAGGCTCGGTGGCAGAGATTCAGGGCCTACTTTCAGCCAGGCTGAAAAACGTAGGAGTACACTTCAAAAAGACGTTGGCATAGCATACTTAGGAACGGACCATCAAACCCATTCATGGTGGGTCTGAAAGAGGACAAGTTAACGTTGGACGCAAATGTATTTGCGTCTTCATAGCTGGTACAGGAGGGAAGTTACATGCACTTTTAACTCGTACATGGAGTCGGTGGGGTACTCGCTAGGGAACACAACATGACCATAAAATTTATATTACCTCATTCCCTCCTTGTTCCCTACGGACCCTTCATGATATATCGATCCTCATAAATCGATCGGTTTGTTCTTGTAACATTATATGTTCGTCTTTCTTTCTTTGACTGTTTGAGAGGCAACTGGAATGCTCAATGCAGGATGTGGCACACAGTCCACATATCGCTGGCCCACACTGCAGGCACAGGCAACAACTGAATACTATAACAAGGCCAATGCCTAGGAAGGATAAGATCTTCCATCCCCAAGCTGTTAACGTAGTCCAGAACCAACCGGACCAAGTCCAGGTGCCTGGATTCTGATGTATCTGATTTGCAATTTTATGTAAACGGGTGATAGCTTGATAGACAGATGGTGCGTTTTGTGGAATGAAAACACAGCAACTTGACCCGATGACCTTACAGGCTCCACCTCTATCTGCCAAGATGACGTCAATCACAAGACGATTTTGAAGGACAACAGTCCGTATAGCAGACTGCTCCTCTGTTAAGTTACCTAGAGCGGAGGCAGTTTCGTTCACTACTGCTTCGAGTGTTCTCGTTAATCTGCGTATTAATTTACTGTTTTGGACAGGCCCTAGGAAGAAAAAGAATCCTTTATTGAAATCAGTGTACTGTTCCCATGCCGTTTCTGTGTAGTCGACAAGGGGAATATCTCTTTTGGGTCTATTCGGTGCTAGATTCGTATTTCTATGGTAATCAGGGGGAGCTAGAAAAACAGGTGGCAGAAGGAATGCAATGTAACAGGTACCATCCCAATCTGGAGGCAAACGTATGTATGCGGTATGACCACAAACAAAGTAGGAATGACTGGTAGCTTTAAAGGACGATTTACCATGGTCACTGAACTCGACCACAGTAGTGCATTTACTATGACCTACGTGTACTGAACCTTTCTTGCTAACACATAATTCACCTGTGACTGGTAGTACTAACATATGGGGCAGAACTGGAGCAGTTTCAGATTCAACAGTGAGGATCATAAGGCTAATTGTGTAATTACCTAATCCATATACTTCATTTTCTAGATCAGTTCCTATTCGAGTGGGAAGTCCCTCTTTATCAGGATAACAGACGTTGAGCAGGACTAAGTTCAAGTTTCCCCAAACCCAGCCCCCATCGAAAACAGCAATATCAGGATCTAAAGAATTAATTATTTTAAACCATGCTCCACAGGAGCCATTGTGAGTGAAGGGGTACGGAAAGAGAGGCAGAGCTCCCTTGTAATTCTGGTAGGGAGGGAGTCGGCCACATATCCAACAGTCTGTAGCATTATTTGTCTGATGAGAATGGTGTAACATACTAATGAATGTATTGTTGCGCAGCGCAAGTCTATAAGAGAGTTCATGTGCGGGAAGTTCACTAAAAGTGTGTTCAGCAGAGACATTGTAAGCAGATTGTTCACGCCTGAAAATAGGCCAGTACATAGGAAGCAGAATGCTGGCAATAATAATTAGAATACTCAGAATAAACATGATTATTAGTGTCACTATGCAGTGACTACGAAGTGATTTGCAATATGTTCTTCTCTTTTCCTCTCTCTCTCTAACTCGATCTAGGGGATACATGTCAGAAACTATTTAACCGATTCACCTAGGGGAGGACTTAAACAATTAAACTGTCTGACTTGCTAGATCGAAGCTTCATACGGTAAAGTTCTTGAGGAGTCTTTTCTCTTTTAGGCACAGTAACGTCTTGTGCTTCAACACAGTCTTTGGTGGGGGTGGACGAGTCAGAGTCCTGTTTCAGTCCGTTCTTTAGTTCATTGCATAGTTTAATGTGACTCGTGTGGACCCACCCCTTTCTCCCCTCGATTTTCACGGCGGTCCTGGTGGTAAGCAGAACGGTCTTTGGAGACTTCCAGCGGGGCTCCAGCGGACTTTTCCGGTCGAAATTCCGGACGAGTACCAGGTCCCCTGGACGGACCTCATGCGCCTTTACATCGGTGTTGTCAGGGAAGGCTGCGGCAACCTGTGAACGACATGATTGGAGTGCAGACATCAAGGAGGCAAGGTAATCTGTCAACATGTTACAATCAATATCAGTGATCTTTTTCGGAACGGGCGTCCCCCACATATTCGGCGGTCTGCCAAAGACCACTTCGTACGGGGATAGCCCTGATCTCGAGTGGGCGACCATTCTCATGTAGAATAGTGCCACGGGCAGGGCGACTATCCAGTCGACCCCTTTTTCCTGACAGATCTTGGCAAGACGGATTTTTAGTGTCTGATTATGCCTTTCTACAAGGCCAGCTGCTTCGGGATGTCGGACACAGTGGAACCTCCACTGATATCCTAGCAAGAGGGAAACTTGTTTCATCAGCTCGGACGAGAACGGCTGTCCGTTATCTGAATACACGACACGGGGCAAACCGTACCGTGGGAAGAATTCACGAACCAACTGTCTGGCAGTGGTCGGAGCAGTGTAGTCTGGGACTGGGTATGCTTCGGTCCAGCGGGACAGAGCACAAACAATTACAAGGACATACTTAAATCCTCTACAGCTATTCATCTGGATATAATCCATCTGGAGGACTTCAAAAGGGTGATCGGGAGGATGGAATCCACCTTGCTCAACAGGGACACTTTTACCTGGATTGAACTGACAACAGATCATGCAAGTACGCACTTTCTGTTTTGCTGCTGCTCGTAAGTGTTTGTTGTACCAGAGATTCTGTAAACTGTCTAACATGGCTTTCTCTCCAAGATGGGCAGGACTATGTGCTGTATTTATCATGACTTGAACCATTGAGTCGGGGAGAAACCATATAGATTTTCCCTTCGTCACCCAGCCTTGATCTGTCTGAATCCCTCCTAGTTCAGTCCATTTCTTTATCTCTTCTGGAGTAGCATGTGTCTGGATATCAATTACATCTAGGGCGGGATCTCTAACTGCCATACACTGGGTCTGGACTATTGTCTTTGTCACATCAGTAGTCTGGGTGTGAGTCAGTGCTGTATGTTTTGCTGTCTGGTCTGCCAGGTCGTTACCCTGGGAAACAGAATCCGTGACTTTAGTATGTGCCTTACACTTCATGACTGATATGCCCGAGGGCAAATGTATTGCTTCTAACAGTGCTTGAATGAGGGGGCCATGTTGGATCTTGGCCCCATGGGAAGTCAGAAAACCTCGTTCTTGCCAGAGGACTCCGAAGTCGTGTACAACTCCGAAGGCATAGCGGGAATCTGTGTATATGTTAACATTTCTGTTCTTGGCTAGAATACAGGCTCGAGTCAGAGCGATGAGCTCTGCCGCTTGAGCAGACAGTGTGTCAATACGATGTGTTTCTTTAATTTCAGTTTCAGTGGTCACGGCGTACGCGGCCACTAATTCTCCTGTACTTGTTCTCATGCATGAACCATCCACATAAAGTGTCAGGTCTGGATTTGTCAATGGGACATCTGTTAAGTCTCGTCTAGGCTTAGTTACTGCATTAATTATTTCTATACAATCATGCGGAGCTGGATCTGTCATAACTGTAGGTAACAGTGTTGCTGGGTTCAGGATGCTGCAACGTCTGATTTCTATGTGTGGCTGGAATAGTGTTAATTCATAACCTGTCAGTCGTGCTATAGTTAAGTGTTGAGTCTGGGTTCTGTTTAACAAAACCTCTACAGAATGTGGTACTTGAACTGTTAACTGATGACCTAAAACAATTGAATCACTTTGTCTTATTGCTAACGCTGTTGCTGCTACTGACTTTAAGCACGCAGGGAGTGCTTGAGCTACTGAATCCAATGTACTAGAAAAATAAGCACAAGGCTTATGTGAACCTGCTTGGTCTTGAGTGAGGACAGACAACGCTGTGCCATCACGTTCTGTAACAAAAAGTGTAAACGGTTTGCTGTAACATGGTGTCGCTAAAACTGGTGCTTGGCATAAAACTTTCTTTAATTCTTCAAAAGCTTGTGTGTGTTCCTGAGTCCAAGGGAGGACAGTCGAAGTCGCTGCCTCCTGTGTCGTTAACTGGATGAGTGGTTTAGCTAGAAATGCATACTGGGGAATCCATTGTCTGCAGTACGAGGTGAGGCCTATGAAGGCCCGCACTTCCTTTTGTGTCTTGGGTTGCGGCATGTTCACAATTAACTGAATGCGATCGGGAGTGAGCTGTCTCCCCACTTTGGACAGCAAGTGACCCAAGTACACAACTTGCTGAACACAGAATTGTAGCTTCGAAGGAGACACCTTGTGTCCCTTGTCGGCCAGGAAATGTAAAACTGTCAGTGATGCTTTTTCACATTCGGGCTCACTTCGTGCGGTGATCAGCAGATCATCGACGTATTGTAGTAAAGCGGTGTTAACTGGCATTTGAATACAATCTAGTTGTCTTTTTAGTGCTTGACTATAGATGCTGGGGCTTTCTGTGAATCCTTGAGGTGCGCGCGAAAATTTGAAACTGCGTCCATTTAAACAGAATCCGAAGAGATATTGGCTCTCTGGATCAATAGGCACGCTGAAGAAGGCGTTCTTGAGATCAATTACAGTAAAGAACGTTGCTTCTGAATCAATAGCAGTCAAGAGAGATGATATATCGGGGACCACAGGATACTGTGGGATAATGCATTTATTCAATTCTCGAAGATCAATCACCAGCCGATATACTGGCGGTGCATTGGGATCAGTACGTTTAAGAATCGGAATGATGGGTGAGTTACAGATATTGGAGTCGGTCTCGACGACCACTCCTTGGGCAATGAGCTCTTCAATGATTTTCAGTAAAGCCGCTACAGCATCGGGTGGTAACTTGTATTGTCTGATTCTGGGTAATACAACACCTGCCTTGAGGGTAACGCGGTATGGTGTAATGTGCATACATCCTACATCAGTTGGGCCTTTTGCCCACAAGTAATCAGGTACATTTTTCAATCTGACGTCAAACTCACGAAGGACGTAATGACCCTTGAAATCCCGCAGAAAGAGTCTAACCCCCTCCGGGGAGCAGCATATTATAGCTCCTAGAGCCTTCAGTGTTTTAATTCCTAACAGATTTTCCGGACATGATTTTGTTAGTAACAGGTCTGTAACGCGTGATAATGGACCCACAGCCAGGGGAACTGGTTCTGATACTTCATTTACAATAGGTTGTCCTGAAAAACCAAGGGAAACATTTTGTGAGCCTGAGAGGGGTGCCCCTGGAACTTCGTCATGACTTATTGTAGTGCGACTTGCCCCTGTGTCAATTAAAAACTTTCTATCTTTCCCCAATACTTGACTGTGTACATAAGGACCTTCTTGATCTACAGGAATCTCGATAAGAGGCAAGCCACCTTCCCTCTCTAGGCTGTTTCATGTATATCGGGAATATTCGGGGTAAGCAGACTGGGCATACTGGTACATCTGTTGTGAGACTTGCTGAGTTGCAGCAACGGGCTGTGGCTGTGGTACTGCTACGGTCTGTGCTGTCTGTGCAGATGCATGCATGGGCTGTGTATTCTGTGTAGACTGATGCTGGTTATGGTCTTGTCTAGGCGGATGCGGTCTCTCTTTAGTTTTACCTGTCGCTATGTTATGTTTCAGAACTGCACATTCGTGTACGTAGTGACCTGGCTGCTTGCAATAATTGCATGTCCCTTTAACAGGAGCTGCAGCGTGACTTGTCTGGGTCGTACCTTTCCTGTGACTGTCGGATGGGACCGTCTGGGCTACTAACATTTTCATTTTCGTGTCTTTCATACGTTTCTGTTCCTGATCTTGTTCTTCCCTAATTCTATTCTGGTGATATTGTAACATTTGTAACATCTGGGATGGCGTATTTGCTTGCCATGTACTCTCGACCTTGTACACTCTATTTTTAACTAACGGTAGGGAATTCTCGACTAACTTTGATACAAAAAGATGTGGGTACGACTCGCTACTTGGCTGGAGGCCACTATTGATAATAAAACATTTCTCGAATCTTGAATAAAAGTCGCTAGTATCTTCATCATGTTTCTGTTTACAGGACGAGATTGCATCCCAATCCTCCTTTCTAGTTGTCAATAATCTGGGCAGGACCTGTACTATCAAACCTGGTAATGCTTTAGTTTTGTCCCCAAGGCCTAACCCTGGAACCCGTTTTTTCTCTTCGTCTTCTATTTCTGCCCAGGCAATCTTTGTGTCTCCCACCTCCCATTCCTTTTCCTTTAATTTCTCGAATATCCCCGTAGGCAATAATACTTTCAACATTTTCATGATATCATCATATGTGTAGTCCCCCATTAATAACATGTCTTTAAGCTCTCTATGGAAACCTGCAGGGTCTTTATCATGGCATGGTACTAATTTCTTCATTTCTAACAGTTCTAATTTAGTCAGAGGCGTGTGCACATACACGCGTTTCAAAACCTTGTCCTCACCCATAACAGGGTGTACTTCTCGTAAGGGGTTCTGACTTTCAATACCACCCCCGCACTGCATATGGTACATTTTCCTTTCTGGAGGTGGGGCGGGGACATATTCAGGACTTACAAAGGTATCATATCTGCGTCGTTGTTCTAGAATTATTTGAACTAATTTAGTGCTTAGGCCTCTCCATCTATCCATCAGTAGTGCTTCTAGTGTCTCATGTAAGGGACCTGGATCGGAATAATGTTTTCTGTACTTAATGAGAAGGTGCTGAATCATATATACCCCTGCTAATTTCTGTTCGTCGGGGGAGAGGTTCAGAAATGTCTGTGCTACGGTGTCATCATTATATATGTCTGCATTTTCGGCCCATGATACCGCTGATCGGGCTAATTCTTGTTCATCCATAGAATTGAGTACATGGTACCCAACTCGATCTCGAAGCCGTTTATCAGTTTCCTGGAACTGATGCTCAGCAGAATTCGGATTCGTTAAGGCAGAGAAGAAAACTCTCTTGCTTTCTGGACGGATACCCTTCCTAAGATAAGTTCCCTTACCTACATATGCTATAGTGCTTGTAGTCGGTTCTAGTTCTTCAGATTCTTCTTCCTCCTCGGAGGGAGCCTTTTCTTTCTCTTTCTCGTGTACTGCTATCACTGCTTTCTTAATCTTTTTATACATGGCCTCTATGCAATTTTGTCTGTCATGTTTTCCATCAGCTATATTTTGACCCCACTTGTTCAATGCATCTAATTCACTCTGATCTGTTCCGGGCCTGTCTCGTTCTCTTATTAGACAATTTATGAAAAATCGGAGTATCAGTGCTTGCATGTTAACTTTCTGTTTCTCCAGGGCATCCTTAATACTGTCGGGGTCCTTTCCCGTTTGAACGAACTCATATATTCTATCTAGGCGCTCCTTCATTCCTGCATAACATAACAAACTATCAGTAGCAGATCTTAACCGTAAAGACGCTAATATCATTAAGTCGTCCTGTCCAGGTTCTGGATCATATCTACAAACTGACATATTTTCTTTTAGTGCATCAAGACGGGATGAATTAGAAGAACGGGGGGATCTGTGCGTAAGAGGACTCTGCATACCTCTGAGATTTAATCTGTGAGTCGGTGGCGGGGTCTGGAGACCCGCGGTCGCACCTCCTGAAGCGGAAACTTGGGCATTATCTCTGTGTGTAGTCAGTATCTGAATTTGTCTTTTAGTAGGATCTGATTGAAGTGGTTTCGGTAAATCAGTTTTAGGTGAGGGAAGTGGCGGAGCTGGCGGAACGGAACTAGTCTTTTTCGGTGTCGGCTGAGAGTGATCTTGGGGGGCAGTACCACCCCCGGCCCTGTCAGTAGGCAGGGCACGAACAGGCAGATTGGTGTAAGCTGGCGCTACATCTTCGAGATATGAATTTAGGAATATGTCTTTAGTAGTCTTATGCATTACTTTAGTTGGAACTAATGGTGACGGCAAATTTTTCGGTATTTCTGAAATGGCGTCAGGGGTACCATCGGCCAAAAGATACATGTTGTTCACTTTGCCATTTTGGATACGATCTATTTGTTCTACTTTTACTCGAATTCCCTCAGTAACTAATTCGTTTTCTTGGGCCTTTTCTGATTCTTTAAGCCGGTCTTCTCTACGGAGTGCTCTATCAGCACGCTTACGTGATTCCTTACGCCAAAATTCTATGGCGTCTTTCTGAGATTGTCTAGCTTTCTTTTTCCGTAATATTTCTTCTACCTTTATGATGCACTCGGCATCCCATGTTCCGTTAACTGGCCATCGGTATCTTTCCTCTAGGTGCTTGGTATAATCTGTCCATAATTCTAGATACAAGATGGCGTCTATGCCATGCTTATTATACATGAAATTACCTGGAGTGTCCCTAGGGGGGATTGGAATCTCTTCCTCTAACATCCCTTTCCTAGTTCCTATCTGCTTTAATTTGTTAAAAAACGGCATTGTGCCTACTTGATACTGAAATGCTTGATCCTTAATACTTAATTTCGCCTGTAACTATTTAAACAAAAAAAACACAATAATGCACAAAAACAATCACATTCATACCACGACATTAATCACATGAAACATTTAAAGACATAGCTAACTTCCCCTTACTCTGAATGTACCGCTCAACGATACAGATACACTGCTGTAACAGTGCAGAAATTCGGAATACTTTATATACTGCTAAACAGTACAGATACACTGCCTAAAAACAGTGCAGACCGGACTTGCGTACCCAAACCCGTCTAGATACGACCCAGCAATGGTACTCACCGGGAAGCACGGAAAACAGAAGGCCTCGGAAAACTCGACTGGACTCGACTCGGAACTTCGGAAAACTTCGGAAAACTTCGGAAAACTGGTGGGCCTCTTCACACCTCGGACCTTGCTTCCTTCGGCTGGGCTCTGGTCGGGATCCTCCGCACTCCTCACCGCCTCGTCTGGGCACTGATCGCAGTCTTCGTCACCTCCGTGTGTCAGAGGGGGATGCAGGAAATCCTGCCAGTACACGTGTGGTCCGTCTAACTGATGGCAGGGGACACGGATTGCAACGCACCTTCCGGCGCGTGAGGTGGGGGAGGGGTCCCTGTTCGGGCGCCAAAATGATGTAAATAATTAATTTACTCTCTTAATTTCTATGCAGGTAAGTACTTAATCAATAATAACTCAATCGAAATGAAGGAAAACAGAGTCCGTGGTGTAAGAGTTTCTAAGGGTTTTATTCCTCATAAAGGAATCAGGATATCATGTTCTGACCACCACACAGGATGTCAGAAGGGATAGATGAGCGCGCTGTCGTTTATTGACAATACATAGCTTATATACTTGATTTACATCATAATGTTCAATGTAAGAGGCGTAACAGCTGAGAGAAGACAAGATAACAGTATACACGTGGTGCTAATACATCATCAAGAGGCGTAAACTAGGCGTGAACTAGGGTGTGTGCTAGAAACGTCACTGATAGGTGACGCAAGTGGGTGGCACCAAGGGGTGGTGCTAACAGAATGTTGCAATGTCAGCAGAAGTCGGAAGCTTGGATGCGCGCGCAGCTGCATGACGTGTGATAGACGGGGTGCAGGGGACTTGACATTTACACTGACGGAAAGAGACAGAAGTCTGGCATGTCAGATCAACTTGTGCTTCTATCATATCTGATATCTGATGTTTAGGAACTAAGCTATCTGGGCAGAAGGGTCTCTAGAGCAGAAGCTATTCTATACTTGCTGTGAGTGCGTGTATAAGCGCCTGAGTGTCTACATGAGAAGCGTGGGGCATGGGGCCTTCCATGGAAGCATGGCAACAGAGGCTATGAATTACTTGCATAAAGACAGGTCGGCCCTTTAGCCCTGTAGCTGAGGAAGGATGTTTACTGAAGCTAGCAGGCTGGAATGTATCTTCGGGGAGGAAAACAGATAACTCGAAGGTTATAGTCAATCTTGGCAGGCAGCAGGCTGAGCTGAGCACGGAGGGCCGCGCTAGAAGTAAGTCAGAGTTCACGGGTACGGGGGCTGCTTGGGCAGAGGCCCTCGCAGTCAGAAGCCAGAAAAGAGGCTCGGTGGCAGAGATTCAGGGCCTACTTTCAGCCAGGCTGAAAAACGTAGGAGTACACTTCAAAAAGACGTTGGCATAGCATACTTAGGAACGGACCATCAAACCCATTCATGGTGGGTCTGAAAGAGGACAAGTTAACGTTGGACGCAAATGTATTTGCGTCTTCATAGCTGGTACAGGAGGGAAGTTACATGCACTTTTAACTCGTACATGGAGTCGGTGGGGTACTCGCTAGGGAACACAACATGACCATAAAATTTATATTACCTCAGTAGAATGGGGCCATCGCACCTCGAGGCCCAATCGCGTGACTGATTCAATTTTGCGCGTGGCATCATTTAAATTGTGTTATTTCCTCCCGCTGCAGGTCCGACCGGCACGCCAATCACCCCCCCCCCTTTTCTCGCACTCCTCGGGCTGCGCAGTAGACCACTGTTTCAGCCTTTTGTTACGAGGTATGTATCAGCAAAGCATGGGGGGTCGGCTCAAGATGGAGTCAAGTGTGTGTGAGGGATCTTGCGTAATGTACGAGGCCTTACGTGGGTGGGGGTCTGGGTTGCAATGTTGGCAGTAGCGTTCGCGGCCCCCCCAACCCCCCCCTGCGCCCCTCTACAGGGCGTGCGGTGGCACGTGTGCATGGAACCGGTCATCGGACAGTCGTGAGTATTGCTTCCATGCCTATTTATATGCGCTTATGGAGCACTGTTCAGCGCAACGGGGAAGCATATTCCGCGCGCGATTGTGTTACGGCGTATTTAATTCGAAAGGGGATGGACCTTAGTATCTTAGGCTCAATTGAGTGCCTTGTGCTATTTTATCATGTGCCATTGTTTATTGCTACGAGAGTGGTAAGTACTTTGCGTGCGCGAAGTTGTTGCCTGAGCCAGCATTCTCAAGGGTTCGTAGTGGCAAAAAGTAGATGGTGTCTTCGGCGATAGTACCTCCTGGCACAATTGATTGAACACGCGGCAACGCATATTTCTGTGTGAGAGATAGCCGTTCGGCCGCAACCTTGTCTTGTGTTCTATTATGCATTTGGTATAGCATCAGGGGCCATGGTAGCTCTAGGCCCAATTCCAACCACTGTGGTATGTTTGGAGTCCAGAGTTGGTGTGTTGCCATACCAAAATATACTGCCTCGGGTAGGGATGCAATTCTTTCCCACATCTTGTTATCTTATTTGTCTTGTGATATCTCCTATAGACTGACTCAACATGTATTGTTCTCGTCTTTGTATATGTGTACGGGTGAATATAAGTGCTCTGACTCCCAACACTGGATGAGTAGTGCTTAAAACAAATGAAATGCATGTGAGATACGTGCCCTATGCTGTACACTTCAGCATCGCGAGTGGACTTACTCCTTGGAGCTCTCCATTCACCCTCATATCACAGCCGCTCTAGTGTACCATGTTTAGACTGCGTGGTTTACACATCATGCCCCCCAGTTAGGCACTACAATGCGCCCCACCCATCCGAGGCCCTGGGTCTCTGGCTCACTTCCAGGGAAATAATTCTATTCACGTTGTTTTCCTAGCTGATGAAACACGCTTTGCCCTGATTATACGTGCGGGCACGCGCTATTTGATGCCCGGGGTTAGCTGCTGGTTGTGGCGGTCGGTGAGTATTCTTGTGATCTTTAATCGACACTCAGTCCTTTGTTAGAAGGCGAACGACCACACCCCTGGTCGTGAGTGTTAATCTTTTAGGACTGCCCTTTAGGCCATCTATCTTACAATATGCTCTTCTCTCCACGGCTTCCCCGCTCAAACCCGAGTCTGGCTGCCGATCCTACCTATCTTTGTTGACTTGCACGCGTTGTAGAAGGGCAGGGTGTTTCGACACCAGGGTGTCGGTTCAGAGGTGATACTTACTTGGGGGTGCTGGACTATCACCGGTCGTATTCTTGTAGTAGGGAAAGTGTTCCCTACGGCAGCAATGTGCTAGTCTGGTTTTTACCTTCGCTAGGTAAATACTCTAGTGCCCTTATCATCTCAGTGTATCACTCTGGTATCTAGTAACACTAAGTCCGGAGACATTAACGGTACCTGTCTTTCCATTCTAAATTGATAATTCGTCTAGAAGTCGCTGGTGTCTCCTTTAAGTTGTCTGTGGTACAGAAATGACTGGACAGCAGGGGGTGTTTACAATCTTGGTGGGGGCTCCACTGTGCTTCCATCACTATCTTAAACCTTCAGTGCAGTGCCTTCCTCCTGCCATAGCCCATCTCTAATGTTTTATGTGTTTGAGGGTTTTTCTCTTACATATGTAGCGTGACGGGGCTCTGCACTCCACAGGTGGGGGTAGACACTACCTACTGGTGCGTCCGGTACTGTCACTGGAGTATTAGGATACCCTGTACCCCTATTCTAAAGTCCACCAGTTCGGGCCGTTGTGTCGAGCTAGGGCCAGACCTGTTCCCCCAGAGTTACATCAGGGTGAGTTTACGGGCCCTTACAAGTGGAAAGGGTCTGGTATGCATGCTACGAGAGTATATTATGCGCAGGTAGTGGGGTGTTTAAGAGTGAAGTGCGCGCTTTCAGTAGTGGCCCAAGCTCAGAGAGAAGGTAACATGCTGCTTAACATGTTGTGGGGACAGACTTGCATCCCATCTGTACTCCTTGGGAGGACCTCCGGAGCCAGGGGAAGTTATCAACCTACACTCGGTGCTCCTTTCTGTCCAGAGCAGGGGCATTTTAATTTGGAAGAAAAGTAACAATGCAGCAGTCTTCCTGTCCTACTCTTAGAACATGTAATTTAGCTTCCTCCTGCCCCTTGTTTGCGAATGTGGTGGTTGACCTGCTTTAGTCACAGTCATCTGACTTGACCATGTTGTGTGCGGCATTTAGGGCCTTGTCCCACCACAGGATCGTATACTTAGAAGTGGGGGGGGATTGGCCAGTGGGAGCGTTGTCAGGTCTCCACTTATCGTTATCCCAAATAAGATAGTGTTGCGACGGGCAGATCAGCAGGTATGTAAATTTCTACAGTGGGGAATCAGTGTGCAATAGGTGCTAATTCTTAGTCACCTGGCATGTATTCTACTTAGTTTGGTCTGTCAAACACGGTAGAATAGGCACTGCATAGATTCTCATGCCCTGTGTGCTATGGGGGAAGCCCCGAGCCACGTCATGTGAACCTTTATTGGCTGTGTGGAAATTTGTGTTGGCACCTTACTTTCATTCACATTACAGTTTTGCTGCTGTTCTTTCTTCTGTGACGCTCAATTGGGTAGGACCCTCACACCTGGGGTTTTATCTGACTGTCTGGCTAGGTTGGCTACACGGAAGACAGTCGTGGATGTGCCAAATTAGGATTGGTACCAAGCTCCAGGCCCAGCCCTAAACTATGGGATTATCCCCTAGCGCATTTCATCTCCTGGGGGCAACAACCAAGAGGTACAGCGAGCCCTGTTACCTGTCCACCCCTGGGACCGGTAGATGGGTTACTCTACCTAGGAGTAGGGAAGGTCACATGTCAATAGTCATTTCTCCCCTTCCTTTATGGTCTGTTCTTCCAAGGCTCAGGTACCCGAAGGCGGCCCACCCGCGGCCTGCAGCCTGCAGTGTAAAACTCAATTCAGGTGTCAGTAGAGCAACTGTGGCACCCACAGCTTGAGCAGGGACTGCCAATTATCCCTAAGAGGTGGGCCCCCCTAGAGACCTTATATAGAACGATCTATCTGGTATCTTACCCCCTCCCCCCTTGTGTTTTGCTCTTTTCTCTCCTGGGGTGGTGGTTTCGCACATTGGGCTCCTCTTCTGGGTGGACACACGGCCTCTATCATGGTTTGTTTGGAGGAGCTCCCTTGGCCAGCATTGAACAGCCGCATGAGGGAACCGGAGTGGTTAGGTCCCTACCTAAGTGAGAAGCTGGCCTGACGCTTGATGTCGCCAACCTTAGTCCCCCCCCTCCGGTTCAGTTTTCTTATCCCTTAGGGGGGTCCTAGGGTAACCTTAAAGACAAGCGATCCCCGTGGTAGCATACACTTGCAGTATACAGGCTGAACTAGGGGGCATGTGATTCCGGCTGGCACCGTGGCATTCCGGTATTTTACATGTAAGTCCACGTCGCAAGTTTCCACCAATACATGCATTGGCGCCCTTGCAGTAGACTTCTGTATCCTTTGGGGGGTTTAGTTGCACAAGCGTAAACTTGCAGTTAGAATGGAATTTTGGAGAACTGCGCTTGTATGTTTTGGGAGGGATATCGGCAGGGGAGGCCCTCCTCATCACCTGGTCCCTTGCCTGGGATAGTCTTCACTAGTGCTGTAGAGGGATTGTACCCGGGTGGTTATGCCGATTGGTGTCGGACTGGCGTTGGTTTCTACTGGCAAGTCTCTGCGCAGGTCAGGAGCTTAGGGGGCTCTTGGTTGCAGTCTCAGCTGTCCCTTGGAGGTGGTCGTAAGTCGCCTTACAGACTAGCTAACTTAATGGTATCATAGCTTAAGCCGCTTCCAGCCTAAAACCCAAGAGGGCAGGGGAAGCCGGCTGTAATTCCCGTAGACCCTGTATTTAGCATAATCTGGGACTCGCCCAAGTTCTATAGTATATGTATTGAGCCCTCCAATTCCCCGGTCCTCTATTGAGGTTAGCAGCACAAGCATCATGTAGCACATTTTCTGCTGGATTGTGCAGAAGACTGCGTTTCAGCTGTAGCGGTGACTTCACCTTGGCGTAGTTTTCTGACGCTCAGTGGGAGGGATATGTTGGTGTCCCAGCGGCATGTGCTGGACAGCCTAATTCATGATACAAAGGGCACTCAGTAGTAGGGGCCCCTCCTATCCCTTTAGTTCTCTGATTAAAGAACCTGGGGGGACCTGCAGATTAGTGGCAGAAGGGGCCTTTCTTTCCTTCGGGCATGTAAGGTCATGTCAGGGGCCTTGGTCTCTTCAAGGTGGATAGGGTCCCCAGGTTTATGGTGGCGTATGTTGTCATCCCACGCCTATGGGCGTTGCCCTGTTCCTCCTCTATCTGAAGGAAGCAATTCTGGGTAAGGTTGCAGGTAAAGAGCAGTAGCAGTGGTGGGGGGGGCTCGTGCGGCAGCGGGAACCACCGCACGGGCTGTGGCGGAGTTACTGGGCGATCCCGAAGAAGAGAGGTGCAAACGCTGGACGTCAGCGGGCACATAGGGGTGCCAGAGCATAACCTCAGAGCCTCACCTGTAACCTCATGGGAGGTGCAGGAATTTGTGTCGGCGCCCCAGTAGTCCTTCGGGCAGTTGTGGGCCTGTGCAACCGGGGGTTTGCCTAGTCACGCCCAGCAATGGGCGTGTCAGTATAATTATGGTAATTGTGCAACAGTTGGGTGGTTCGCCACGGTGTTGTTTGGCTCACAGGCGGGCAGGTGGCGAGAATGCGGCCTGCCCTAAGATCGCCCGTAAGTTAACCCACCGTAATTACATATGTTGTATGTAATAAACCTGCAGCAATTTTTCCCAAACCTAACACTTGTATCTTTGTGTTATTTGCGGGTTTGGGCATTGTGGGGCGGGGGTTCATGTGGCCCTGATGTGACTATGCGCCTGCCCGAGGCCACGCAGTGGCCATAAGGAGGGCGGGCTCCTAGTCACGGAGGGCTGTCCAGCCCCCGCATGACTCAGCGTTTCCTCACCGAGGCAGTCTCCCCTGGTTGGTGGAGGATGGTAAGTGATGCACGTCCGGGGCGGCTGGGAGGAGCCTTCTGGAGTACTTCAGACCTCTGCCCCGTTGGGGAGGCCTCTTTGCCGCTCCGGACGTCGCGGTTCTATGTTGGGACACTCTTTCCCCGCCCTTCCTCGAACCCAGAGTGTCTGCTTGAGGGGGCTCCAGGGGGAGCTTTTAATGTGTTCTTTTTCGTTGCAGCGGAGTTACTGGGCAATCCGGAAGAAGGGAGGTGCAAACGCTGGACGTCAGCGGGCACATAGGGGTGCCAGAGCATAACCTCAGAGCCTCACCTGTAACCTCATGGGAGGTGCAGGAATTCGTGTCGGCGCCCCATTAGTCCTTCGGGCGGTTGTGGGCCTGTGCAACCGGGGGTTTGCCTAGTCACGCCCAGCAATGGGCGTGTGTAATGGCAGAGTTTTTGGCTTTATTTAGAAGTGATATAGATCATTAATCTTGCTCGCATCTAGTATAGGTATTCTTAGCCTGTGTTGGCCCTTTTAAGCCCTTTTTTCCAGATCTAGAAGAGGATAGCTGCTTAATATGTCTTTATTCCTGACTTTAACCTGTCTATTGCCTATTGGCTTTGACATATTAGACACATTGGTATGGTTTATGTAGGTATTCTGACAGAGCTGAGGAGCATTTCACCCCTTTCAGGCCTACAGGCCTAGAGCTAGAGGGACTCCATCTTGATGAAGCTGAGAGGCTTTTCAGGGCAAAGGCAAAGTTTATAGTTAAGGCTGTTTTTCACTTGGAGAGAACCGGTCTGGGCCGGCCCTTATCGGTAGGCTGTATTATTCTCTGTGTAGAAGACACAACAAAAGGCCGGCCGGCTGGGTGTGTGTCCTTGATGCGAGGTGATGCAGAGACCTGGTAGGCGGCGGGCTGATGGCTGGAACTTTCCATGAGGAAACAGCATTCTATATCAGTGAAGTGCAGAGGCGGAGCCAGTCAGTCAAGCAGAGGGAGTCAAGCAGAGAGTCAAGGAGAGAGTCAGTCAGCCAGAGAGTCGTGTTAAGGTGGAGGAGTGGAGAGCAGTGGAGTGGAGTTGGCAGAGAGAGAGAGAGGGTTCAAGCTGGAGAAGAGCTGAGTTGAATAGTGAGCTGGAACTGAAGGAAGCAGTCAGAAGCAGTGCTTATCAGGAGGAGGTGTGAATAGCTGGAGTCTGAAGTAATGCCTTTTAGAAGAGACCGAGGAGAGATCGTGGACTAAATTGGACATTGGCGCAGAGACAGAGTGAATAAGCTAGTGGAATGAACGGTGATCAGAGCGGCAGGAACCATTAAGACTGAATCTGGAAGGTGGAGACAGTTCGTGTGGGGGAGAGGAGTCCAGAGACAGAGCGATCAGCGCAGAGGTGTACCCAAGAGTGCAGGAGAGAGAGAGAGTCTGAGATGAGCCAAGGCACAGACGAGAGAGGAACCCAGATGACAGCTAGAACAAGACTACACACTAATAAGGTGAAGGCGTTCCTGGTATATTAATTTACTTTACACTTGCATCTTAATCTTATCTTTATTCTCTGGGCTTTTGCATTGCTAATCTTTTCTCTTTCAGCGGAGTGTTCTACCTATAGTCTTTGTCAGATCTGTGTATGTATCTATATTATTGTGATTAAAGAGACCCCCAGTTTATTAATGAACTGCCATGCGCTTCATATTTTTGGTTAATATAGGTAAATGTAGCTCCTAGGTGAGTGCTAGGCACGTGAATGGATGAGTAATCCCAATCAGGTAAGTGGTGATCACATGAATAGGGAGTGAGTGGACCTATGATGCCAAGAATAGGGGACGCATGATATTAATTGGCTAACTCCTAATATTGTAGTAGCAGACCCTTAGTGAAGAGACTTCCCAATATATATATATATGTATAGGTGTTCATAGGAATGTGGTCGTCGTTGATATGCGGCGTTAGTGACAGCACTGGGTGGGAGACCAGTGTTAATACCCACTGGATTGTGGCTTGAATAAGTGAGAGCGTCAGGGGGGATACTGACGTGGAGTTCGACAGGATTGTTGAGCGTTTGGAAACGGGAGCATTGGGTTCTGCAGGCCCATGTGTAGTCGCACCGGATTGTACGCAATATCTGCCCTAGGGTAGACCGGTCTGGGTCTGAGTGGCCGCGAGACCAACTGATGTAAATAAGTGTGGTGTAGGGTATGGATATCCCTAGTAATCAGTGAGTATTCTTAGTATCCCTATAGATTTAGTGGTGTTTTTGATAATATGAGCTTGTATATTGCGAGTTCCCCATCCTCAGGTAGGTACCAGGTGCCTGGATAGGTGGTCCTGAGGAGGGAAGGTGATTACGTTCTGGCTGGGTTGGAGGGGCCCCTGGGGGCTGATCCCACCTACTCAGAAAATCCAGCCATTACATTTGGCGTAGTCGTCATCTTACGAATCCTGTGTGTCCTGGCCATGTGCTTAGAGAGGTTCCTATGTGTTGTGAGTGAGTGCCATGAACGCCATTACATTTGGCGTAGTCGTCATCTTACGAATCCTGTGTGTCCTGGCCATGTGCTTAGAGAGGTTCCTATGTGTTGTGAGTGAGTGCCATGAACGCCATTACATTTTGGCGTAGTCGTCATCTTACGAATCCTGTGTGACCTTGCCATGTGCTTAGAGAGGTTCCCATGTGTTGTGAGTGAGTGCCATGAACGCCATTACATCTGGCGTCTACGAACAGTTTACGAAACCTTTGTGACCTTGCCATGTGCTTAGAGAGGTTCCCATGTGTTGTGAGTGAGTGCCATGAACGCCATAACATCTGGCGTAGTAGAACGGTTTACCTATCCTGTGTGTCCTGGCCATGTGCTTAGAGGGTTTCCCATGTGTTCTGAGGGAGTGCCCTGAACGCCGGTTCCATCTGGCGTAATGTTGCAGTTTATGTAGCCTGTTAGACCTATAGGCTTGGACAGTTGCAGCGTGAGGAGATTGCATTACATCATGGCATTTGGCTTATTCAGGGTGGAAGGAATGGTTTTCATCTTGGTGTTTAAACTGTCAGAGTTGAAGGATGGCATTACATGAGGAAGCCAGTTACATCTTTGTGATGGTCCAATTGTATAAATGTGTGTAAAAAGTGCTTTTAAATTGCCCATTAAATTGCTTGCTGCATCTGCTTATGCTGTGCAATGTGAAATGTGTTCATTTTAATATGATCTGTGGAGTTCTTTGAATATAGCTCCTTGTAAATATGACTTGTGAATAGCGCCATTTTATTGTGGCTTATGAGGTGCATATTCTCATGTTGATCTGCTGTGTTGCTTGTGAATGGTGCTTTGCATATATTCCTTGTGTAAAGCGTGTCATTTTTTTTTGAGTTTGTTTTCTGTCTTGTAAATATGACTTGTGAATAGCGCCATTTTATTGTGGTTTGTGAGGTGCATGTTCTTATGTTAATCTGCTGTGTTCCTTGTGCATTGCGCCTTGGAAATTTTGTTTGTGAAAGGCTTGTCTTGTAATTATGGCTTGTGAATAGCGCCATGTGTTCATGGCTTGGACAGGGCATGTTCTCATTACGTTTGGCAGGAGAGAGCTGGATCTCTCTCGGGTGCTTGGGGATAACGTTTTTGAAAATATGTGTACGTGTCATCTGTAAACGTGAAGAAATGTGATCATGATTTTCCCATGTATCCATGGACGTTGGGAAATGATTGTGCTTGAGCTGCCAAAGGGTTAATATCTTGAGTTGAGATGGCAGTTTTTTTTTTACATGCTGTCAACATGCATGGTTATCTGACCTGACTATAAAAGTCAGTGGATTATTTGATGGTTTGATTTTGACTTTTTTTTTTGATTCCTTGGTCTGCCTATGTGCTTTGTCAGTTTCTTGACGGGAAGGTAACATCTTGTGTTTTGAGAAGGGTTCTGTTCATTTCACATTCCTTTTGAAATGCGTCTACGAATTTTTGTGTGGGTTTGCCTTGGAACTGATGTGGTTATAAATCAACCAGTCTGATTACGGGGAAAGCTGTGTTCTTTTAAAATGAATGGAATGTTAAAAAAATGGCCCGTTAGAATGCATGCTACGGAGCTGTTTTCATTAATTATTTCTTTGGGGGTTTCCATCTAGACAGGAATGTGCTGGTTGCAATAATAATAGGTTTAGAATAATAAATCTTGCCCGACAGTGCGTGGTAACATGTGCTTTTAATTAGTGGAATGCAACCATGTGCCTTTGAAAAAAAAATGTTAAAATGTTACATTATTATTTTCCCAAATGTAAATTAAAATGTATTCTTTTATAAATGTGTCAGTAAAACCTTTTTTATTATGTGAACCAACTCAGTTAGAAAATAATTAGTTGTTTCTCTGTGTGTGAATGTGGCCCTTTTATTACGCTGGCTTGAATGGCCTGCATATTAAATTACACTGTAATGTAAAATGTTATCCCAAATGCAGAATGTATAATTTTGTGTGCAAAACTGAGTTGCCCCTTTCTAAATAAGTGCCCATATTTTGAGTGTCTTGCCTTTAGCTGAATTAGTTGGACAAAAGTCTTTTTAGAAATTGCAGCTTTTTTAATTGGCAGTACACTGTAACTGAATTTTTTTTTTTTTTTTTTTTTAATATTAGCTTCCGTTAGTTTGAGAATCAGGCCATGAGAACAGGCAAAAGGCATTTGTTTTTCGACCTTGGCAGACCAGCTGGTCTGTGCAGACGAGTTTTTTCTTCCCTTCATTCTGCTGGTTTCGATCACGTCCCTGTTCGTTATGATTGGCTACAATCCAATTTTCTTCCGCGGATGGCTTGTTTATGTAAGGGAGGGGCTGGCTTAGAGAGGCTCATCATATTGCAGTGTTTCAAAGTAGCTTCCCACTGTAGCATGGCTCCTGCTCTGAAGGGAGGGGCTGGTTTAGTAAGGATTAGTGTATGAAATAGGCCCTTCTGGCTGTGTATGTAAACAATTAGATTTTGCCCAAACTAATAATAATACATATATGATTTTAATTATGTCTTGACTTTAGAAACCCGTTTTTAATTAATTGAGTTTTTTTCCCAACACTGACAGGCACCCGGGGTGCTTTTTAAATGGAAAATTTTATTTTTGCAAGAATAATGATACTTGTTCTCTTGTTCCTAGGATTGCTGTGGTTGTGGTTCTGCGTGGGTCCGTCCCCCTCCCACTCCCTTTATTGTTTTAGCTTTTTACTTTCAAGTTCTTATTTTAGTTTATTGTTTTTGGATGATGGAATCAGACCAGACCAGACCGGAAGGGTGATGGATGGCCGCATTGGAGGAAGTGTCTGGATACCGAAGATGCAGGGTGGTGGCCTACACTGAAGAATTTGGACTGACTTATTTAATTCCTTGGCCTGCATCTTTCTGTTGACATCATTACAAACAGGCCCCACTTTTTTTAAAAACAATATATAACACAAACATGTTTTATTTGGGACAGAATTATACATGTATTTTGATGCATAATCCCTTGGACAAGCAGGCCCCACTTTTAAAGCAAAAAATATGTCACCTATTATAGTTTTTCTGTTTTCTTCAAAACAGTTTTTGCCAATGAAGGACTTTTTTGAATGGCGGCGCACACATGTGCTCCACTGTGTGATTTAAGCTTGATGTTACACCAGCTATCTTGTAGAAATGGGGTTGTTGTTTTGTTTTTTACTGTTCTTACATTTTCACCTTGATTGATCAAAGGGTGGTTACCTTACATTTTGGATTGTTCTGGGAGGTGTGTCTTTTAGTATGATTATGTGTTAATGTTTATCCAGACCTTGCAACAGTTTGTCATGTTTATTTCTCAGATTTCACTTTAAATTGACTAATGTCAGTAGGTAGGCCTCATTTAGGAACATTGTTATTTTCATCCCACAAACAAGCCCCTACACCAATAGTTTCATGAGTCATCATTAGCTTAAGTTGCCTATTGTAGGTAGAGCTCATTTAGGCCCTTTGTTGTTCTCTCATTAGGAGTTGAATCACATTTAGTTCTTAAGTTGACAATAGTAGGTAGGCCTCATTTAGGCTTAAGTTGTCCGAAGTAGGCCCCATTTAGGCCCCTTGCTGTTTTCATTCAACACATAAGTCCCTACATCACTAGATTTCACCAGTTATCATTAGAAGTTGAGGCACATTTAGTTTGAGGATGCTTTGGTTAGTTTCTGTTGTTATCAGATCCAATCTCAGATATGTTTCAGCATTCAAGTCAAGGGTGCTTTGATGTGTTTTTAGGTTTCTATTCCCTACAATTGAGTTTCAGGTGGAATTTCCTTAAGTTGTCATTGTTTTTAGGGAGTTTTTTAGGTTTTGATTTGTTGATAGATTGTGTTGATGTTTGTTTATCTAGATGTTATTGTTTATAAGATGTTCGCAAGATAAGGATCTAAGGGTGGATGGCAGAGATATTTAGCAGTGATATAGATCTTAATCTTGCTCACATCTAGGATAGGTATTCTTAGCCTATATTGGATAGATTATGTTGATGTTTGTTTAGATGGTTGTTGTTGTTTATAAGATGCTCGCAAGATAAGAATCTAGGGGTGCAATGTAATGGCAGAGTTTTTGGCTTTATTTAGAAGTGATATAGATCATTAATCTTGCTCGCATCTAGTATAGGTATTCTTAGCCTGTGTTGGCCCTTTTAAGCCCTTTTTTCCAGATCTAGAAGAGGATAGCTGCTTAATATGTCTTTATTCCTGACTTTAACCTGTCTATTGCCTATTGGCTTTGACATATTAGACACATTGGTATGGTTTATGTAGGTATTCTGACAGAGCTGAGGAGCATTTCACCCCTTTCAGGCCTACAGGCCTAGAGCTAGAGGGACTCCATCTTGATGAAGCTGAGAGGCTTTTCAGGGCAAAGGCAAAGTTTATAGTTAAGGCTGTTTTTCACTTGGAGAGAACCGGTCTGGGCCGGCCCTTATCGGTAGGCTGTATTATTCTCTGTGTAGAAGACACAACAAAAGGCCGGCCGGCTGGGTGTGTGTCCTTGATGCGAGGTGATGCAGAGACCTGGTAGGCGGCGGGCTGATGGCTGGAACTTTCCATGAGGAAACAGCATTCTATATCAGTGAAGTGCAGAGGCGGAGCCAGTCAGTCAAGCAGAGGGAGTCAAGCAGAGAGTCAAGGAGAGAGTCAGTCAGCCAGAGAGTCGTGTTAAGGTGGAGGAGTGGAGAGCAGTGGAGTGGAGTTGGCAGAGAGAGAGAGAGGGTTCAAGCTGGAGAAGAGCTGAGTTGAATAGTGAGCTGGAACTGAAGGAAGCAGTCAGAAGCAGTGCTTATCAGGAGGAGGTGTGAATAGCTGGAGTCTGAAGTAATGCCTTTTAGAAGAGACCGAGGTGAGATCGTGGACTAAATTGGACATTGGCGCAGAGACAGAGTGAATAAGCTAGTGGAATGAACGGTGATCAGAGCGGCAGGAACCATTAAGACTGAATCTGGAAGGTGGAGACAGTTCGTGTGGGGGAGAGGAGTCCAGAGACAGAGCGATCAGCGCAGAGGTGTACCCAAGAGTGCAGGAGAGAGAGAGAGTCTGAGATGAGCCAAGGCACAGACGAGAGAGGAACCCAGATGACAGCTAGAACAAGACTACACACTAATAAGGTGAAGGCGTTCCTGTTATATTAATTTACTTTACACTTGCATCTTAATCTTATCTTTATTCTCTGGGCTTTTGCATTGCTAATCTTTTCTCTTTCAGCGGAGTGTTCTACCTATAGTCTTTGTCAGATCTGTGTATGTATCTATATTATTGTGATTAAAGAGACCCCCAGTTTATTAATGAACTGCCATGCGCTTCATATTTTTGGTTAATATAGGTAAATGTAGCTCCTAGGTGAGTGCTAGGCACGTGAATGGATGAGTAATCCCAATCAGGTAAGTGGTGATCACATGAATAGGGAGTGAGTGGACCTATGATGCCAAGAATAGGGGACGCATGATATTAATTGGCTAACTCCTAATATTGTAGTAGCAGACCCTTAGTGAAGAGACTTCCCAATATATATATATATGTATAGGTGTTCATAGGAATGTGGTCGTCGTTGATATGCGGCGTTAGTGACAGCACTGGGTGGGAGACCAGTGTTAATACCCACTGGATTGTGGCTTGAATAAGTGAGAGCGTCAGGGGGGATACTGACGTGGAGTTCGACAGGATTGTTGAGCGTTTGGAAACGGGAGCATTGGGTTCTGCAGGCCCATGTGTAGTCGCACCGGATTGTGCGCAATATCTGCCCTAGGGTAGACCGGTCTGGGTCTGAGTGGCCGCGAGACCAACTGATGTAAATAAGTGTGGTGTAGGGTATGGATATCCCTAGTAATCAGTGAGTATTCTTAGTATCCCTATAGATTTAGTGGTGTTTTTGATAATATGAGCTTGTATATTGCGAGTTCCCCATCCTCAGGTAGGTACCAGGTGCCTGGATAGGTGGTCCTGAGGAGGGAAGGTGATTACGTTCTGGCTGGGTTGGAGGGGCCCCTGGGGGCTGATCCCACCTACTCAGAAAATCCAGCCATTACAGCGTGTCAGTATAATTATGGTAATTGTGCAACAGTTGGGTGGTTCGCCACTGTGTTGTTTGGCTCAACAGGCGGGCAGGTGGCGAGAATGCGGCCTGCCCTAGGATCGCCCGTAAGTTAACCCACCGTCATTACATATGTTGTATGTAATAAACCTGCAGCAATTTTTCCCAAACCTAACACTTGTGTCTTTGTGTTATTTGCGGGTTTGGGCATTGTGGGGCGGGGGTTCATGTGGCCCTGATGTGACTAAGCGCACCAAGCATAGGCGCTAGTGAAATACCGCTTGCTCCCTTCGCCCCGGCCGCGACCCAGAAAAGACCCCTGCTGCAACAAACACGCAAGTGCCCACAGCCCACTGCCAGTACCTGTCGAGCTGCTCCAGCCCAGGAGAGCGGCGACGACGCGTCAGAAGAGGTCGCGAGGCAGAAGCTCTTTATTACCTCGCCAGCAGAAAGAGGGGGTTGAAGACGCCACACCCGCACGGTAGGCCATGTCAGAAACACCCGCCATAGGCCAAAGAGAGACTGCTGCTGAACCGGGGAAGAGGTAAATCACCCACAGCGCCACCTAGTGGTCGTTTGAGCGCACCACAGGTCGGTGTGCTCAATGCAGGAGGCAGCCTGAGAGACATGAAGCAGGGAATGCACAGGACATACTGCAAAAGAGGTGACAGACCCAGCCCCACACAGAACAAACTCGAAGAGGACACCAGCAGCGCTACCCCAGTGTTCCCCGCAAAAGCTTTCAGAGACTGGTCCTAAACAGCAGGAAGGCACACAGCAGTGCAGACGATAGTGCCAACCCAGCATAGAAGGCACTCAAGCCACACACAACTGTCCCTGTTCAACACCAAACTGGAAACACAGGATTGGCAAACCTCAGTGAGAGACACCAACATACCTGAATGGAGAACCCACCAAGGTTGAAAGATGGGGCAAGAGCAAGCACCACTAGAGCCCAAAGCGACATCTGCCCAGACAAGCGTCAGGCTGACAAGGAGTACAGTCACAAGCCAGAGGCAGGCAGCTCCAACAAGGATCACCAGAAGAAGCACACGAAAAGTGGGTGCGTCGTGTATCACCCCAAAGCTGCTGCCAAGTACCAGAGCAGCAAGGTAGCACACAACGTGACGCACCACTGTGTATAGCACTGGACCAAGAAAAGGGAGAGCAGGTGTCCACACCGACTGCACGGATCACGGCGCAAGTCCACCACAAGAAGAGGAAAGAGTGGGAGACACTGAGCGTTGCCAAATGTTAGAGAAAGAAACAGATCAAGACAGTGCTACATACCCCAGATGATGTCTGTCAGATTGACGGAGAGAGACTGCTCACTCTACCAAGGGCCTACACAACATTGCACCTAAGGCGGCAAGTACCCACACCCACTGTACTGATCACTGCGCAACCCCAACACAAGGAAAGGACAGAGTGGGACACATTGAGAAATGGTCAAGACGTCACAGCAATAGACGGACCAGGACAGTACCACCTGCCCCATGGGCTACATGTCAAATTGACATAGAGACACTGCTTACTCTACAGAAAGCCTACCCAGGCGCCGCCACGTAATGTCCATCCAAACAAGAGAGGCTACAAGTCCATAGCAGCCACGCCAACAAGAATCAGTCACAGCAAGGAGATCACGGGTCAAGCAACAGCTCAAGGCAGACTACCCCTGCCAAAAGTGCAAGACAGGACTGGGGCAGAAAGTGAGCCCAACTCCTCCACATGTGAGAAGAGCGTTCTATGCCCCTGGCAGTCAACAAGCACTACCGCAAAGACGAAGAGCAGGCACGATCGGTGCCAGAGGAGGGCGCCCTAGTGATGAGAAGCACGCAATCCGAGGTACATGCCGCACACACCCAGAAGCGCGCTAGCACAGGTGCACGCCCAGGAGGAAAATAAATCTCCCTAAGATAAGAGAAGCACTGCTGAAACCAGCAAGGAGATCCCACACATCTCCACAGCAGCAACTGCTATGGAACCCAGACGGGGCCAAAACGCAGCAGTGTCCTGTGAGAAGGTGGCCTGATATGCAGTGCTCACTATTCTAGTGAACACTATGTATCAGTCCAGCAACCCTTATTGATGATTGGTTGTAAGTCAACCTTATAGACCAGCTATCCTAGTAGGGTTGCTGGACTGATACATAGTGTTCACTAGAATAGTGAGCACTGCATATCAGGCCACCTTCTCACATTGGTGAGCAGCGGTTGGGATTTGAGCTTGCTGTTGTTTTACCACACGTATCCTAAGAATATCTTGTTAAAAGATCACATAAGTACTGTTAGGTACATATAACTTAGCTTAGAATACTCTGAGTTCTACTGAACCAGCTGTTGCAGCTTCTCAAGGCTTAGCACACATTGGCTGCAACTCCTAGCAAGGGATCAGTAGGCAAACACATAGTGTAGGTAGGTGCATCACTTACACCACACTAGAAACAGTATGTCAGACAAAGGAGGAAACTCTGAGTCTCCCCTTGTGTCAGTGGACCCTCCACAGGTCCTCCCTTCCAGATATACTGTTCTGAGCTTCCATGAGTTACGACAGGTGTGTACCTCTAGGAAGATCAAACAGGGGTCTAACCCCACAACTTCCTTTCTGATTGGTCTCTTAGAGACTTATGATGCCAGAAAAGCTGAGAAACTTCTTAGCTCTTCTAATCCAGATGGAAGCATGCCTCCCCTTGAGGGAACCAGAGGAGACCCTGACCTAATCCACCTCTCAGCTGAGACTGAAGAGGGGGAGGAGGATGAGGATCCTTCTGGGGATGAGGCAGATAAGGGACAGGTAGAAGTCAGTAGACTAACCAGGTCCAACTTAAGCAGACATGAGCTTGGTACTGGGGGACCCCTGGGCCCACTCTCAGGTCAGCTTAACATTGGGAATGGACGAGCCAGATCTCTATCCAGAGGCTCTGGAAAATCTATTCAAACCAATGGCTCTCAAAGCTCTTCTCACAGAGGGATGACTTCCCCTCAGAGGAGAGTGTATGAAGCTAAAGAAAGGGCAGTCAATCTGAGGATTGAAAGGGAAGAACTTGCCCTGGCCAAAGAGAGGCTTGCCTTTGCTAGAGAGCAACAGTTAAGTGGGGTAGTCCCCACTGGTGGCAGCATTGTACCTAGCAATAGGGAAAGGAGTTTTGATACAAAGCACCTGGGTAAGATAGTGCCCCCCTTTAAACAAGGGGATGAAATCCACAAATGGATTACTGCTTTGGAGAGGGCCTGCACTGTGCAGGGTGTTCCCCAGAGTCAGTGGGCAGCTATCTTGTGGCTCTCCTTTGAAGGAAAAGGAAGAGACAAGCTCCTCACTACTAGAGTGGAGGATGCTAACAATTACCAAATCTTGAAAAATACACTGATTGATGGGTTTGGCCTAACCACTGAGCAGTACAGGTTGCTGTTCAGGGATACCCAGAAAACTCAGTCTCAAGATTGGTCTGATTTTGTAGATTGTGCCACTAAGGCTTTGGAGGGCTGGTTGCTGGGCAGTAAGGTTACTGATTACACAGGATTGTATAATTTGATCATGAGAGAACAAATTTTAAACAATTGTCAGAACCAGTTGTTGCATCAGCATCTTGTTGACTCAGATCTGACCTCTCCCCAAGAATTGGGAAAGAAGGCAGACAGATGGGTCAGAACAAGAGTTAAACAGAACCAGGGCCAGAATCAAGGTGGTCAGAAGAAAGCAGACCAGAGGGGTAAAGATTCTAAGGGGGAACAAAATGACCAGAAGTCTTCGACAGGTCCCCAACAACCCAAAGAGGGTGGGGGTCAGACTCCCCAAAAGAAGAAAGAAGGCCAATCTAAAAGGTGGTGCCAATACTGCAAAAGTAAAACTCACTGGTTTAGTGAGTGCACCAAGAAAGGAGGAGGGCAGACTCCTGCCACTGCAGCCCCTAAGGCAGGTGTGCCCCCTAGTACAGTCAGCAGTGGTAGTGCACCTCCCAAGGGTTTAGTAGGGTTAACCCTGGGTTCTGAGGGGTGTGACAACTTAGTTGGTACACTCACTCAGGCTGTCCTTGTTTGTACAGGGGATGTGGATATGTCCCCTGACATAAGTCCCAATACTTTGGGCAAATACAGACAGACACCTTTCATTAATGGAAAAATGGCTCAGGCCTATAGGGACACTTGTGCCAGTGTCACCATGGTGACACCTAACTTTGTGGACCCTGGACAGATCATGCCAGGTACAGAATTCCTGGTGACCAATGCAAGCAATGTCACTACCAATCACAGTATGGCAATTGTAGCTTTCTCCTGGGGAGGGGTAACTGGCCAAAAGAAGGTTGTAGTTAGTTCAGACCTCCCAGTGGATTGTTTGTTGGGCAATGATTTGGAGTCATCACAATGGTCAGAAGTGGAGCAGAGGACTCACATGGAAATGTTAGGCTTGCCAGCACATGTGTTTGCTGTGACCAGGTCACAGGTCAGGAAATGCCCCACTGAACAGGTGCTGGATCCTGGAACAATGGACCAGACACCTTCCAAGAAGAAGAGCAGTAGGGTTAAGGCTGTGCCTTCCCCCTTGCCCCAGGTTGTGGATCAAGTCTCAGAGGAGGCTGACCTACAGGAATTGAGGGAAACTGAGCCTAGAGAGTTTGAACTTGATCAAGTTGAATTCTTGGGTTCAGGTGGACCCTCAAGGGAAGACCTGGGGAAGGACCAGTTAGACTGCCCTTCTCTTAAACCCCTCAGACAGCAGGCTGCTGCTGAGGCTGCTGGGAACGCCACAGGTACCCACAAGGTATACTGGGAAGATGGACTCCTGTACACTGAGTCAAGAGACCCCAAGCCTGGCATGACCAGGAGGCTGGTTGTACCCTTGTCTCAGAGAGGTTTCCTCCTTACCTTGGCCCATGAGATTCCCTTAGCAGGTCACTTAGGCCAGACAAAGACTTGGGACAGGCTTGTCTCACACTTTCACTGGCCTCACATGAATGAGGATACCAAGGAGTTTTGTCGCTCCTATGTCACTTGCCAAGCCAGTGGTAAGTCAGGTGGCACAACAAAGGCCCCCCTTATACCAATGCCTGTGGTGGGGGTGCCCTTTGAAAGAGTGGGGATTGACATTGTTGGTCCAATGGAACCCCAGACAGCATCAGGGCACAAGTTTATACTGGTGGTAGTGGATCATGCCACCAGGTATCCTGAAGCTATTCCACTTAGGACCACCACAGCACCTATGGTGGCAAGGGCCCTAGTTGGAGTGTTCTCCAGAGTGGGCTTCCCTAAGGAGGTTGTCTCTGACAGAGGTGCAAACTTCATGTCAAGCTACTTAACTGCTATGTGGAAGGAATGTGGTGTCAACTACAAGTTCACTACACCCTATCATCCACAATGCAATGGGCTTGTTGAAAGGTTCAACAGGACCCTAAAAGGGATGATTCATGGACTACCTGAAAAGCTCAGGCGTAGATGGGATGTCCTGATTCCCTGCCTTCTGTTTGCTTACAGAGAGGTCCCACAAAAGGGGGTTGGCTACAGCCCTTTTGAACTTTTGTATGGGCATCCTGTGAGAGGCCCCCTGTGTTTGGTGAAGGAAGGATGGGAGAGACCTCTCAAAAAGCCTGCAACCAACATAGTGGACTATGTACTTGGTCTCCGCTCCAGGATGACTGAGTATATGGAGAAGGCATCTGAAAACCTTAAGGCCAGTCAAGAACTTCAAAAAGCTTGGCATGACCAAAAGGCTGTCCTGACTGTTTACCAGCCTGGACAGAAGGTGTGGGTGCTGGAGCCAGTGGCCCCAGCAGCACTCAAAGACAAATGGTCTGGGCCCCACACAATTCTTGAGCAAAAGGGAGAGGTCACCTACCTGGTGGACCTTGGAACTCCCAGGAGCCCCCACAGGGTACTCCATGTCAACAGGCTCAAAGCATATGTCGACAGGAAGGACATGAGCTTGCTCATGGCCATAGATGAGGGACAGGAGGAAGAGAGTGACCCTCTCCCAGACCTGCTCACTCAGAATCCTGATGATGGGTCAGTAGATGGTGTTGTCTTTTGTGGCAGCCTCTCTGAGCATCAACAGAAAGACTGTAAACAGGTTCTTCAGTCTTTCAGACATATGTTCTCTCTGACACCCAGTCAGACCAATTGGTGCACCCATGAGGTTGACACTGGTGACAGTCTGCCAGTTAAGAGTAAAATCTACAGGCAGCCTGATCATGTTAGAGACTGCATAAAAAACTGAAGTGCAGAAAATGTTGGAGTTGGGAGTCATTGAACCCTCAGATAGCCCTTGGGCTAGTCCAGTAGTTCTAGTGCCAAAACCTCACACCCAAGATGGTAAGAGAGAGATGAGGTTCTGCGTAGACTACAGGGGTCTCAATGCAGTCACTAAGACTGATGCCCACCCAATACCAAGGGCAGATGAACTTATAGATAGATTGGCTTCTGCCAACTACTTAAGTACATTTGACCTGACAGCTGGGTATTGGCAAATCAGGTTAGCTGAGGATGCCAAGCCCAAGACAGCATTTTCAACCCCTGGTGGGCATTATCAATTTGTGGTAATGCCCTTTGGTCTGAAAAATGCACCTGCCACCTTCCAAAGGTTGGTGAATCAAGTCCTCACTGGGCTGGATGACTTCTGTGCAGCATATCTAGATGATATTGCTGTCTTTAGCTCCACCTGGGAGGATCACCTGGTCCACCTGAGGAAAGTGTTAGAGGCTCTGCAAGCAGCAGGCCTCACTATCAAGGCCACCAAGTGCCAGATAGGGCAGACACAGGTTGTATACCTGGGCCACCTTGTAGGTGGAGGCCAGGTTCAGCCACTGGAGAGCAAAATACAGTCAATCAGGGACTGGGCTCCTCCAACCACCCAGACTCAGGTTCGAGCTTTCTTGGGCCTGACTGGTTACTACAGAAAGTTTGTCAGGAACTATGGATCAATTGTGACTCCATTAAATGAACTGACAAGTAAGAAAATGCCAAAAAAGGTTCAGTGGACAGCAGGCTGTCAAAAAGCATTCGATGACCTAAAGCAGGCCATGTGCACAGCAGCTATCCTTAAGAGTCCAGACTACTCCAAACCATTCATTGTCCAAACAGAAGCTTCTGAGTTGGGTGTGGGAGCTGTTCTTTCTCAACTGAACTTTGATGGTCAAGACCAGCCCATTGCTTTTATAAGCAGGAGGCTGACCCCCAGAGAGAAGAATTGGTCAGCTATTGAGAGGGAGGCCTTTGCTGTGGTTTGGGCCCTGAAGAAGCTGAGGCCATACTTGTTTGGCACTCACTTCAAGATTCAGACCGACCATAAGCCCCTCTTGTGGCTAAATCAGATGAAGGGTGAAAACCCCAAACTGCTTAGGTGGTCCATTTCCCTACAGGGGATGGACTTTACAGTGGAACATAGACCTGGTACTGATCATGGCAATGCCGATGGGCTCTCCAGATATTTCCACTTAGAACAAGAAGACTCACCTGGTCAAGGTTAGCTTATTGTCCCAAAGTTTTGGGGGGGGTCATGTAGGAGAGTAGGGTCTGCAATCCTATGATCACCCAGATTTTTTGCTTTTGTTTCACTGGTTTACAACTTTCTCTGGCTGTGGGCCTGCCAATCAGACCCACAGCCTGGCTGTTCTCTCTCTAAATTACAACATGTACCCTAGGTGCATTTATCAATTGGTACTGGGCCACCTTATCAGACCCTGTAACTCAGGGCATAGGTGTACCCAGGGCCTACCCGGGGCTGAAGCATGTATTATGCCACCCCTGGCTGGCCTCCTAAATTTGACACAACTGGCTGCATGACAGCTGGGGCAAAGTCGTGTAATCACCCTTTGCTGTAGATATAGTATACCTATATCTAACCCTAAAATGGACACACAGATTCCTATCAGTCACTCCTATGGCAGGCCTTAACAATCCTGAAGGCAGAGTGCTTGGAATCGTGTGAGATGGTGCTCTGGCATGAGCTGAGCCTGTCTGCAGCTTGCGGAACCAAGTCCTAATAGCTGTTCCATGATATCGCATACCATATACTCTTAAGTGCATTATAATCCTCGCGGTTAAATGCTATCTTTGGTATTGCTTTATCAAAACATGTCGAGTAAGGTGTCATACGAATTGGAATACTAACCCCTCGCCAATTCTGGCGACGGGGTTAGCATTCCACCCTTCTAGAGGGACACGACATGTATGTAACTGTGAACCCCGGTTAAAGTTAAACGAAGCCTCAGCTCCACAAAATGGATGCTGCCACCACAGACACGAGTCTGACCCCCTGCAGCTGGGAGTCCTTCCAGCGAGGGGAGCCTTGGCAAAGGGTTTCCTGTCAGGGGCGGTGCTAGCACCGTGTCAGACATGGTTTTGTGTATCCTGGGTAGGCAGGGCTTTACAGGAAGGTGACTGCTGAGTGGCACCCCGGTGCTCACTACGCATAGGCCAGTCTGAACCAGTTCCAGGGGCACACCAGCCCCTGGCCTGGGGAAGTCCGGCGTGGGAGAGGGGTGTAACCACCCCCCTCCTAGTCCCACCCATAGGCAGGACCTAGTCACCGGGTCAGCCCCCTTTTTTAGTATAAAGATAGGAGCGGGCCCCCTGTTCAAATTAGATCATCTTTGGAATCAAGACACGACTTTCTGCGAAAGGCATCAAGATTTCCTTCTTCAAGATTCTCCCTTGTGGCTAAGGAGTAGTCACCCTGCATCAAGCGGGCACCATCCTAAGAACACTGCGGTCTGCTGCAAGTCCTTCTTCACGAATCCAACGACCCAGCTCGACGAGACCCGGCTTCCCTGGCACCTCTGACCTCTACTCACCTCCACAGCAAAGCTGAGAACTGTGAGTGCGACGAGACCTCGAGGGACCGACGATCGCCAAGACTGCACGACTTCTTTGCAGCAAGCCCACCGTGTGCTCCACTGGTGAGTGCTTTGGGGTCCGAGAAGCCCCAACCCTGAGAAGCTCCAGCACCGAAGATCAGCCCTCCAGCATCTCCACGATCTGCGTGGGGCCCTTCTGCTTTTGCGTGCTCACCGCGCTGTGTGGCTACTAGCCGGCTGGCTTGTGGCCTTCTACACGACATCCGACGACATCACTGCTGCTGGTCTGGTTGCCCCATACTGGCCCTTGCTTCCTTCTTCCAGAGAGGCACCCCGGACCCTCCTGGTCCACTCCAGACGCCATTTTGAGTCCACCGCGTGGGCTTGAATTTGCCAAGGCTTTGTTGCCCAATCCTGGGTCCAGCGACGCCGACAGCTTCAATCTTCGTGGGACAGCTCGCTCCTCCATCCTGGTTGCCGACAACGCCTCCTGGTCCGTGAGATCTGCGAGCACAGCGTCACCCACTGACCTAGTCGAGGTGACTACCATCCGGTGCCCTCCTGGTGCCACCTGACTACTGGCTAGTAGTCTCGAACTTGGTCCCCTCTGCTTTCAAGTGTCATCTTCCATCGATCCAGGCTTGGATCCACCAAACTTTCTTCACTGGTCGCCTGCCAGCAACTTCTTTCTTCCAGGCTCCTGGTCCGTCTACGAGGATTCCCAACGTCTTTTGAGACCTATGCAGCTGCAGCCCCTGGGCTAGGTAACTTCGGCATTTCGGTGCCCCAGCATAGCCTCACTATCCAAGGGTCAGAATCCACTTTCGTTTTCCTTCTACCAGGTCGGGTTCGCCCGAGAACACTAACTTTGTCTTTACTAGCTACCATAGACTTTGTCCCGCATCACGCGTGAGAGTGCACACTCTGCACCCGAGTCCCCTGGGTCTCCTAGAAGTAATCTGAAGATTCTATAGTCAAGATCTAGCGATTCCAAAGCCTATTAGTACTGTACTTACCTGCTAGTAATTTCGCATTCCACTTTCAGAGTATATGGTTTTCCGTGCCCCTCGGGCATTTGTATATACTGTGCTAACTTAAGTATTTTCGTAAGAGTTTTGTTTTGTGCTTAGTACCCTGTCCTCAAAGAGTACAGGGCTGTTGTGAATCTTAATAAATCACTTGTTTATTTTCATAACACTTGTGTGGTGTCCTTTCACTTGGTATTCAAGGGATATATGTGTGGTATAACAGCTGGCTTAACACGCCCTCTCGAGTCTTTAGCCTTAGACTGCTCGTATCCATGCTACTAGGATAGCTGGTCTATAAGGTTGACTTACAACCAATCATCAATAAGGGTTGCTGGACTGATACATAGTGTGCACTAGAATAGTGAGCACTGCATATCAGGCCACCTTCTCACATGTCCTCCCTCATACTGCCACAAGCAGGAGTCGTCAATGACCCAATGGTGACAAGAAGAGAGTCGTACACCACCAGTGGCCAGCCGCCACCACAGCTTACCACTGTCCATGGAAGCTATTCCCTGGAGAGGGAACACCACAGAAAAAGCACCCAAGATGAGTGGCTGCCTGCCATGCAGCCGAAAAGAGGGACTGAAAGTTCGCCTGAACGGTCCCGAGACCATTGAAGTTAAAAGGCCCGTTGGCCTTGTTCGAACATGTGGCATTCCACTGCCCCAGAAGAATGGTAGAAGAATAGTAATCGTGCCACACGGAAGAGCAGGACACCCGTGCAAAAGACAAAGAGAGGAGAAGCACGAGGACTCGTAGCAACACAACCCTAGAACACCTCCAAAGACACCAGACAGACACCAAGGCGGACCGACGGCCCTGGCGACAGCACTAAGGATAACCACACGAAAGCGGCAGCAAGTAAGAACCGAGTCTCATCCCACCACTTCCCCAGATGAGCGTCAATCGGCATCCCTGGTCACAGGCTTAAGGGAGTACCAAGAGTAAGCCGCAGCAAGCGCAAACTGGGTCTCATCCCAATGCATCTCCAGGTGAGCGTCAATCGGCATCCCCGGATACAGCCTCAAGGGAGAACCCAGAGTATGCCGCAGCGAGCGCAGACCGAGTATCATCCCAAAGTTTCCCCAGGTGAGCATCAACCGGCATCCCTGGATACAGCCTCGCCGGAGAGCCGAACACAAGCCACAGCAAACGCAAACCGTGTATCATCCCAACCCGTCGCCAGACGATCGTCCACCCCAGAGTGTCAGCAGTCTAAGTCAAACGGCATCCCTGCTCCTGACTGCAGATGCCATGGGTGAAGATCAGTATCAAATGTCTCTTCCTCACACTGCCTCAAGACGGAGTCAGCAGTGGCCCCAAGCCAGGCAAGAGAGGATCCACACACTACGTGTCACGCTGTCACTGAAACTCAACAAGGTGGAGACACAAGGCTACCAAGTCCCTCCTGACACCCAACTCTCCCAGCACGTCACCACCACCTGTCATCCTGAGTCACCACGTGGCTGGCAACCGCCATCACGCCAGCCATCACCACATGCGTCAAACACCACTCCCAGAGTATCGATGGACTGGAGTCACACACTGTTGCCACACCAGCCAAGAGAAGAGACCAGAGTCTACTTGTGGACCGGGCACACCCATGAACCACGGTAGCGAGAGCAAGCATCGGCCAAGACACCTCCACCCTAGAGGGTTGTGCGTGCGACCAAGCAACGGCTCCTCGGTGGTCCCGCAGCTGCCCCAGTTAGCACACAAGTGGCCCCAGCGTAGCCTTCCTGCAGTCCCGCAGCAACCCCGGCAATGGGCCACTCCAGACTGTAGAGTGAAACGAGACTTTGCCCCAACGACGGCTCAGCGGTTACAGCCAAAAGGGTCCACAGAGACAAGTGATCAGGCAACACCTCCACGAACTGTCACCATGAACTCAGTCCATGCTCATGACACATCCCAGTGAAAGAACTGTTTGAATTCACCACAGACCGTCACCGACGTCAACAAAAGGGAAGTCGTGCAAGACATGTCATCACAAGTGAACTGTCGCTATGTAGTGGACACCTTCAAGCCAGCGGTCGTGTCCTGAACCGGTCAGGTTAAACTACGAGCGTCAACCGAGAAGGTCCTGCTGCAGGCACAGTCATCAGCCTACGTCTGGCATCTTCCTGCCATCTATCTCAGAAGACTGATGGACCCTGTGGTGTTTCAGTTAATTGTTTTGTCCCCACAGGGTGGACCAACATTTTGTTTGTTCTTTAATAAAGTTGGAAAGGAATGTAGTGTCCTGCGAGACATGTTCTAGTGTCTCAACAGGCACTGGTCTAGTAGCCACTCCCCCTATGGGAAGGGACACACTGCACCCCACACCCATCCACCACCGGCGTCACGAGTGACGTGAGCCGGCTAATAAAGAGGCTCGGGCGCACGTGCTCGAGGCCAGTTATCGTACTCAACCATGCCGTGTCAGTCTCAGTTATTTACCAGCATGTGGCCTGAGGGTTCCGACAGGAAGTTTACTACGTGAACGAAATCAGCTGAGACAGGATCATATTGTCATTGAAGATACCAGCAAACCTATTTATACCATACCAATTGATATGCCTTCCTTGTTCCAGATGCCCAAGTCTCAGATATGAGTTGGAAAGCATCCTGCGAAAACGCTGGGATTTGCCATTGTCGTCTGAAATCTTCCAGGCCGTCAGAACCATTAGACATTGGTCTACGAGAGGGTGTGATTCGCCCTCTGGATCAGGGAGTACTTGCCTGAAAGGTGGTATCAGAAGTGGAACGTCCATGGTCATTTCCAGGATGACTGGAAACCACGCTTGAGATCTCCAAAGAGGGGTTATCACTACCATGCTCTGCAAGTAGCGACGAGCATGTAAGAGAATAGGTTGAAGTATGACAAACGGTGGGAAGGCATATATCTGTGAAAAGATCTATCCCGCAGGGACCCCATTTCTCTTGGATTGCTAAGAATACTCCTGTGTCTAGCTTCCAATTGCTGGAATCCTTGAAATTCCTGGAGAACCAGTCCGCTACACCATTGCTTAAAGCAGGAATGGGCTCTGCTGTGACAGAGAGTCCCTTGTTCAAACAATAGCTCCAAAATCCCTTTGCTATCTCTGTAAGACCCTTTGAGTGTGGTCCCCCCATCTTGTTGACATATCTTACTGCAGAGACATTGTCCATGCGCAGCATTATACAACATTTCATTGAATTCTGAGTGAAGCTCCGAACTGCAAAATACCCCGCTAGTAGTTCCAAGCAGTTGATATGTAGTTCCTTTTGTTGTTGTGTCCAAATTACCCCCTGTTGATAAGTCGCCACCTGTGGCACCCCATCCTTCCAGACTCTCATCTGACTCTATTAACAATTCTGGGGCTTCCCCAAAGATGACTCTGCCATTCCAGGCTTCTGCATTCTTTAGCCACCAAGTCAGTTCTTCCCTCGAGTCTTCGTCTAAGTTTGTCATTTGTGAGTAAGATAGAGTTGATTTGAGAGCTTTCACTTTCACTCTCTGAAGGGCCCTGTAATGTAAAGGGCCCTGGAAAATTGCCTGGATGATTGAATGAAGGATCCTGGCTAAAAGCCTCAAGGGAAAGGTTTCCAGAGATAGCATCTTTCTGAGTTCTTTTCAAAGATTCCTTATCTTTTCCTTTGGTAGTCTCAGATCTGCCGTCACTGTGTTGACCATGAAGCCCAGAAACTGAGTTTCTTGGCTTGGTATTATACACAATTTTTATGTATTTATTATGAAGCCTAAATGCTGTAATAGGTGGATAATAAGAACTGTATGACAAGACACCGACGTTTTGGACTGACGCATAATAAGGATATCATCCAGATATATTATTAACCTTACGCCCCTTTCCCTTAGCCATGCCACCACCGGGTGCAAGAGCTTGGTGAAGCACCAAGGGGCTGAAGAAAGATCGAAGGGAACGGTGCAGAGCTCTCAAAGTTTTCCCTCCCATGTAAATTGAAGGAATTTCCTGTGTGGTGACCAAATAGGGATGGTCAAATATGCATCCTTTAAGTCTAGACATGTTAACCAGTCTCCCTTTCTCAAGACGTCCCTTAGGAGGCCTAGCACTTCCATCTTGAAGTGGTGATACGTCACCCATTTGTTTAACCTCTTTAAGTTTATGACAGGTCTCTGTCCCTTGTCTTTCTTTTCCACAAGGAATATATTGCTTACAAACCCTGTTTGTGAGCTCTCTTTTATAGCCCCTTTGGTTAACAGATCCTTTACTTCTTGTTATACCAGTTTTCTCTGTTCTTGAGAGAAGGTTATCTCTCAAGGTCTCTTTAATTGAGTGGGTACATCTGTGAATTCTATTTTGAAACTCTTGACAGTATCTAGAACCAATGGGTCTTGTGTTATCATTGTCCAATTCCCAGAGAATAGGGCTAGTCTCCCTCCCACCTTTATAAGGGTCTTTCGAGGTTCCTACCTGTGGAGAATCTTCTGTTTTTTCTCTTGTTCCAGGATGGTCCCTGCGGCTCCTCCGTTTTTGTGGGTAGAAAGATTGGCCTCCATAAAAATATTATTGCTGGAACTTTGAACCACATCCCAGAAAGGGTCTTGAGGTTGATTGTGCACGGCCAGGGAACCGACCCCGCATTCACACGGCCCTTCTAAAAATTCTGTTGGAAAAAAATACTTTTTTGATGTCTGTTGGACTTGGCCCTTTTGGCAGGTTCACCCCTGAACTTTTTGCCTTGAGCTCTGACATGATGGTAGTGATTTGTGGCCTCTGCGCACTTTAGCACTGTGGCCCAGTGTAAAGTGTGTGCGTTCACTGAGTGTGTGTAGTGAGATTGGCCTGCTCTCCCATAAGAATGCATGAGGGATTTTGTGTCCATGGTACTTCCTGGTATGAGAGGAGTGCAGGGGCGAGTTTAGTATGTGCGAACTTGTGGGAATAAATGCTGCGCAATGTTGTGCGCATATTTATTGTGACTAGTGGAGAAGTGCCACTTTTAGAAGTTGACATTTCTGTGTGCAGTGTGTCTGCCTGATGTGAATTGCCTGTCTGGCTTGTGCCCACCCCGCTTTATAGTTTTACTGTAGAGGGAGCCTACCCCTCATTGTTCCCGGAGCGAAGAATCACCGCCGCAGCCCGAGCCGCTATTGAAACATTGCCGGGTCACTGCAAATACGACCCTGAAGTCAGGCAACCTTTCTTGGGGACGTAGGCGGGGCCTCATGAGGCCTGAGGGTAGTCCCGCCCACTGACCATAAAAGCTGTCTAGAGCTTCGCGGCTCCAGAGCAAAGTCCCGGGTCCCAGAAGGGGGCCCGGGTGAAGGCAGTGTTGCGGTGTTCCGCAGAGCTCCCATGTGCAAGGGAGAGCCTCGCCTTTGCCCCAGGACTCCCGGGTTCCAGGAGGGGGCCCGGGTGAACAGGATAGGTGACCGAGTCCGCCAGTAGCAGCGCGGGCTCTCGTAGGGAAGAGGGAGCCCATGTGCAGAGTGACGCCCGGAGAAGTTCCCCACGCAGCCAGAGAGAAGCTGCACCAGTGCGGGACCGCGCGAAGCAGGAGACCTCCACCGCCTGGAGAGCCCGGTAATTTTGGGCCTCTCCGTTGTGTTGCTGCCTGTTTAAAGCACAGAGCATTGCCTATTTCTCTTCAGAGCCTTGTGTGGCTCCCACGAGGCGGCGCATTATTACTTAAAGGGCCAGAGGGGCCTGTGGGCATTTCCAGGCCCTACCATGGTGTCGGGCTGTAGTTGACATTCCAGCTGCCCCGATGGCGAGAGAGCAGCTGCACCATGGACCATGTGTGTTTAAAGGGCCAGAGGGGCCCATGCTCTTTCCCCGTGTGATGCCTCATTTTTGGTGGCAAGTTCTTCTTCTTCTTTAGGGGCACATAGTTATTTGAGGGGCCCGTGCGCTCCATGGGGACATGTTTATTCGCAGAGCCAGATTGCTCCAACATGGGGCAAATTTGTTTCAAGGTCCATTGAGAGCCCAAGCCCCATTCGATCCTTTACAGCTGCGCAGCAATTAGCGCCAGCTGCAACGTTTAGGCGCGCAGTTCTTTGGGGGCATGCCTTGTTAAGTTAGGAGTGAAATGCACTCCTTTGCCCCACACTTTCCAAACTGTCAAATATGAATCCGAAACCGGTCCCAGGATGCTTGTTTCCGGTCCAGGAAAGACATGGCTTGGCAGTTAAGGCTGGACTGTGCCCATGAGGCACAGGGTCAGACTGATTTGCATATGGCCATGTCTGAACTGGGGTGGCTGAGTGAGCTAAAGAATGGTGATGAATTAAACCCAGATCAGTTGACTGGGGGTGAGCGTTTGATTTGCTCAAACGCTCAGTCCATCATCCCCTTTTGTTTCGTCAAGCAAGTAGAGGGGAGCTGCCACTTTTAGGCTTGCGGAGTGGTGCACCCTTGGCTTTCGCTGCCTAGGCAGGGGCCCTGACTGGACATAGGGCATTTGAGCCCCTTTTTGAGTTGGACAGTTGGCCAGGGGCCCTGCTAGAATTGTAGGGCGCCAGGCCCTAATGTGCTGAGGTGCTAGGAAATGTAATGTATGTAGTATGATTACGCACCCTGTTTTATACCTCTAAATGTGGTTTATGATTAGGAGGTTGTTTTTGCATATCATCGTTTATGCTAGGGAGATTATGTTGATGTTCCAAAAATAATAATATAGAGCTATACTTACCGATAGCCCAATACAAATTACCAAATAAGCAGTCAGTCGGCAGTGAAGAAGGTTCAATCGTTTATTCAAACATAGTACTCTATATAGAGGAGCATCTCTCTCATCCTCACCCCTCGAGGTGCGCAGAGAAGACTGCTGGCTTACATTCAAAACGAGTCATATATACCTTGAGCACAATACAGGAAGTCCCCTTAAATGGAAAAGTAATCCTTGGCTTCTAGACTAGAAGGAAAGACCATATATGGCACACATGATTAGTTCGAAACTGAACTTAGCTATTATGGGGGCAGGTCAGGAGAGGTGACTCCCTTTCGTCTCGGTGCTTGGGAGTGCAGGCACGGCACCTCCAAGAATGCGCTTATCACGCTTGAAGCCAGATGAGACCTTGGGTTCACAGAGCAGGGGAAGAATAGCGTGCATTCAGCTGCTCTCTATAACTCAACTTCTCTGCTGAAGATATATATATTTTTTTTAATAAACTTTATTTATAGATTTACTCATCATACAAATGTTACTTGACTATGCCATTCTGCTTCAGTATATTGTCCAGTTCTAACAGTTATACCTCTCCCCTTACCAACATCTCAACCCATAAACAATCCCCCCTCCCACCTTTCCCCCCCTCCGTGTTCCTGAGTTCTTATGAGAGCTCTTCTCCGTGAGTCGAATAGAGTCTGGCAGCAAGTCCATAGTATAGTCCAGAACGTGAGTTCCGCATCCTGGGTGCCAGCGGGCCTCAATTACATCTTAATGTCCACCTTCCTTTCCCCTTCCCTGACTTGCAGTGTATCCTCCAATCCCCTTGTATGATCCACTCCTCTCTCGCCCACTTCCTGATCCTAAGCAACGCATTCCCTCCTCCTCATTCTGCATTGTGTACTTCCCCAGCCCCCATATTGCTTGTGTTTTCAGCAGCCCCCTGCTTGGCAAGGTAAGTTATCAATGGGCCCCATATATCCTTTGGCTGAGATTTTAAAGGTAACTGCTCTGCGTAGGCATGTAAATATTCCTGCCAAGTGGACATATCCAGTATCCAATTCTTAAATTTGGGCATCCTTCCTCTGCCCCACCTACATACCACTTGTCTACGTGCTAGAATGATGCCCATGAGAAATTTGCGATGTGGCGTCTTAATATCCGCCACCAGGCCCAGTAGGCCCCTAGTGGAAAGTGGTTCAATTTGGATCTCCAGCATCTCAGTGAGGCCCCCAAAGACCTCCCCCCAGTATTCAGCCACTCCAGGGCAGTTCCAGGCTAGGTGCATGAAGTCTGCCGGGCCCTGCTTACATCGAAGGCACTTATCATCCCTGAGGTGAAGTCTGTGAAGGCGTGCCGGCGTGTGATATATTCGGTGCAACACTCGTAATCTGCTACTCCCTGACACCAATTCCGTCTGCTGACATGTCCCTTCCCATTGCTTATCAGTGAGCGATTCGGTCAAATCTCTGTCCCATTCTGCCCTAGCCCTGACTTGCGTACTAGGTGGTGCTGAACGTACCCGGGCATATAGCATTGAGGTGACATGCACTGGGGTATCTGTCTGTAGTATCAGATGCAGTGAGGTTTATACCTCTGGTTCCTTCGGAAATCCGGGCTTGTAGCTCGTACGCTCTGTCTAAGTCTGGTATACAGAAATTGGTCCATAAATGTGCATGGGGCTTCCCCGAAGAATTCATCCTTAGTACGGAACTCCCCCCCCAATGTATAGGTCTCCCCAGGTCTTATAGTGCAATCTAGCCAGTAATTTTTGGCAAATTGTTTCAGTCGTTACCTGTAAAATCAGGCAGCAACTTAGTGGTAATCTTGGGGAGTATAATTGTGTAACCCCTTCCTTTTTTGCCAACCAGTGCCAGGCCTTGATCGTGCAGTCCACAGTGGTTGGGTCTCGGTCTCTCTCCTTATAGGGCGTGAATATATAACCTGATGGAGGAATAGGGGACATATGTCGGTATTCCACCGCTAGGTGGGGCATGTAGGGAGGGGGGTGAAACCAATACACCGCAAAGTGCGCCTGCGCACTGTGGTAGTATTGCTCAAAATCAGGTTGGTCAAAACCTCCGTACCGATACGGCAGCATTAGTGTGTCTAGCTTCAGCCGCGTGTGCTTCCCTCCCCAAATTAGCCTAATTAACTGGGTTTTCAGCGTTGTGAAAAAATGTGCGCCCGGGTGATAGGGTATGTTTATGAATAAGTACAAGAATTTGGGCACTATCACCATTTTGATTAATGAAATCCTCCCAGCCAACGAAAGGGGCAGTTTAAGCCAGCTCGTGATGGTATCCGTCACCTTAGTCATGACCCGCCCATAGTTAGTTTTCATTAAAGTGTCCTTGTCCCTTGCAATATGGATCCCCAAGTATTTAAAGTCTTCCTCCTCCCACTTCAGCGGGTAGTCCAGCGGAAACGGGGCAGTACTGTCCGTTAGCGGGAATATTGCTAATTTCCCCCAGTGCATTTGCACCCCTGCAATAGCTCCAAATTTGGTAATTTCCCGCAGAACCGGGTTTAAGTTGTCTAGTGTCTTATGTATGTAGAGGGTGATGTCATCGGCATATAGGAAAACCAGGACTTGCCTGGAGGGGTAGATAAATCCCCTATGATTGTGGTGTTGCTTCAGCTTAGATGCCAGGGGTTCCGCCGCAATGGGAAACAGGACAGGGGAAACAGGGCATCCCTGCCTCGTCCTTCTAGTAATAGGGAAGGTGTCTGAGCGAGACCCCTGGGTAGGTCTCTGTTGGCCATGTGGTGCCTTGGGTTTCTGATGCTTGGGGTAGGGCTCTCAGTTGGCCATGCAGCACCTTGGGTTTCGGATGCTTCTGGGTAGGGTTTTCTGTTGGCCATGCGGTGCCTTGGGTTTCTGATGCTTTTGGTTGGGGCTCTCTGTTGGCCAGGTGGTACCTTGGGTTTCTGATGCTTCGGGTTGGGGCTCTCTGTTGGCCATGTGGTGCCTTGGGTTTCTGATGCTTCTGGGTAGGGCTGTCTGTTGGCCATGTGGTGGCTTGGGTTTCTAATGCTTCAGGTAGGGTTCTCTGTTGGCCATGCGGTGTCTTGGGTTTCTGATGCTTCGGGTTGGGGCTCTCTATTGGCCATGTCGTGCCTTGGGTTTCTGATGCTTTGGGGTAGGGCTCTCTGTTGGCCATAAGTTGCCTTGGGTTCCTGATGCTTCGGGGTACGGCTCTCTGCTGGCCATGCAGTGCCATTGGTTTCTGAGGTTTTGGGCTAGGGCTCTCTGTTGGCCATGCAGTATCTTGGGTTTCTGATGCTTCTGGGTAGGCTCTCTGTTGGTCATGCGGCGGCGTGGGTTTCTGATGCTTCTGGGTAGGCTCTCTATTGGCCATGCGGTGCCTTGGGTTTCTGATGCTTCTGGTTGGGGCTCTCTGCTGTCCATGTGGTGCTGTGGGTTTCTCAAGCTTCAGGGTAGGGCTTCCTGTTGGCCATGCTGTGCCTTGGGTTTCTGATGCTTCTGGCTAGGGCTCTCTGTTGCCCATGCGGTGCCTTGGGGTTCTCATGCTTATGGGTAGGTCTCTCTGTTGGCCATGTGGTGACTTGGGTTTCTGATGCTTCAGGTTGGGGCTCTCTGTTGGCCATGTGGTGCCTTGGGTTTCTGATGCTTCTGGCTAAGGCTCTCCATTGGCCATGCAGTGTCTTGGGTTTCTGATGCTTCTGGCTAGGGCGCTCGTTGGCCATGTGATGCCTAGGGCTTCTGATGCTTCTGGGTAGGGCTCTCTGTTGGCCATGCGGTGCCTTGGGTTTCTGATGCTTCTGGGTTTTGCTTTCTGTTGGCCACGTGGTGCCTTGGGTTTACGATGCTTCTGGGTAAGGCTCTCTGTTGACCATGCGGTACCTTGGGTTTCTGAGGCCTCTGGGTGGGGTTTCCAGCTATCCATGCAGTGCCTTGGGTTTCTGATGCTTCTGGGTAGGGCTCTCTGCTGGCCATGCAGTGCTTTGGGTTTCTCATGTTTATGGGTAGGTCTCTCTGTTGGCCTGGTGGTGCCTGGGGTTTCTGATGCTTTTGGTTGGGGCTCTCTGTTGGCCATGCAGTGCCTTGGGTTTCTGATGCTTCTGGGTAGGGCTCTCTGTTGGCCATGCAGTGCCTTGGGTTTCTGATGCTTTGGGTTGAGGCTCTCTGTTGGCCATGCGGTGCCTTGGGTTTCTGATGCTTCTGGCTAGGGCTCTCTGTTGGCCATGCAGTGCCTTGGGTTTCTGATGCTTCTGGGTAGGGCTCTCTTTTGGCCATGCAGTGCCTGGAGTTTCTGATGCTTCTGGGTAGGGCTCTCTGTTGGCCATGCAGTGCCTTGGGTTTCTCATGCTTCTGGATAGGGCTCTCTGTTGGCCTTGTGGTGCCTTGGGTTTCTTAAGCTTTTGGTTGGGGCTCTCTGCTGGCCATGCAGTACCTTGGGTTTCTCATGCTTCTGGATAGGGCTCTCAGTTGGATATGTGGTTCCTTGGGTTTCTGATGCTTTTGGTTGGGGCTCTCTGTTGGCCATGCAGTGCATTGGGTTTCTGATGCGTCTGGGTAGGGCTCTCTGTTGGCCATGCGGTGCTTTGGGTTTCTGATGCGTCTGGGTAGGGCTCTCTGTTAGCCATGCGGTGCCTTGGGTTTCTGATGCTTCTGGGTAGGGCTCTCTGTTGGCCATGTGGTGCCTTGGGTTACTGATGCTTCGGGGTAGGGCTCTCTGTTGGCCATGTGGTGCCTTGGGTTTCTCATGCTTCTGGCTAGGGCTCTCTGTTGGCCATGCAGTGCCTTGGGGTTCTGATGCTTCGGGTTGGAGCTCTCTGTTGGCCATGCAGTGCCTTGGGTTTCTGATGCTTCTGGGTAGGGTTCTCTGTTGGCCATGCGGTGCCTTGGGTTTCGCATACTTCTAGATAGGGCTCTCTGTTGGCCATGTGGTCCCTTGTGTTTCTCATGCTTCTGGGTAGGTCTCTCTGTTGGCCATGTGGTGTCTTGGTTTTCTGATGCTTTTGTTTGGGGCTCTCTGTTGGCCATGCGGTGCCTTGGGTTTCTGATGCTTCTGGCTAGGGCTCTCTGTTGGCCATGCAGTGTCTTGGGTTTCTGATGCTTCTGTCTAGGGCTCTCTGTTGGCCATGCAGTGCCTTGGGTTTCTGATGCTTCTGGGTAGGGCTCTCTGTTGGCCATGCAGTGCCTGGAGTTTCTGATGCTTCTGGATAGGGCTCTCTGTTGGCCATGCAGTGCCTTGGGTTTCTCATGCTTCTGGATAGGGCTCTCTGTTGGCCTTGTGGTGCCTTGGGCTTCTTATGCTTTTGGTTGGGGATCTCTGTCGGCCATGTAGTACCTTGGGTTTCTCACGCTTCTGGACAGGGCTCTCTGTTGGATATGAGGTTCCTTGGGTTTCTGATGCTTTTGGTTGGGGCTCTCTGTTGGCCATGCAGTGCATTGGGTTTCTGATGCGTCTGGGTAGGGCTCTCTGTTGGCCATGCGGTGCTTTGAATTTCTGATGCGTCTGGGTAGGGCTCTCTGTTGGCCATGCGGTGCCTTGGGTTTCTGATGCTTCTGGGTAGGGCTCTCTGTTGGCCATGTGGTGCCTTGGGTTTCTGATGCTTCGGGGTAGGGCTCTCTGTTGGCCATGTGGTGCCTTGGGTTTCTCATGCTTCTGGCTAGGGCTCTTTGTTGGCCATGCAGTGCCTTGGGTTCTGATGCTTCGGGTTGGAGCTCTCTGTTGGCCATGCAGCGCCTTGGGTTTCTGATGCTTCTGGGTAGGGTTCTCTGTTGGCCATGTGGTGTCTTGGTTTTCTGATGCTTTTGTTTGGGGCTCTCTGTTGGCCATGCGGTGCCTTTGGGTTTCTCATGCTTCTGGGTAGGTCTCTCTGTTGGCCATGTGGTGCCTTGGGTTTATGATGCTTCTGGGTAAGGCTCTCTGTTGGCCACGTGGTACCATGGGTTTTTGATGCTTCTGGGTGGGGTTCTCTGCTATCCATGTGGTGCCTTGGGTTTTTGATGCTTCTGGGTAGGGCTCTCTGTTGGCCATGCAGTGCCTTGGGTTTCTGATGCTTCTGGGTGGGGCTCTCTGTTGGCCATTGGAGTACCGGGTTTTTATGGACCCGGCGGTGCCAGGGAACACGCCTGAAAACTCAGAATCCTTCCTGTTTCAGACTACAGAAACACAAGAGTCTTCTAGATGAAGTCAAAGATCGTATTTATTGGCTGCAACCAGTAACAGGTATCCTAGAAGTACAATGGCATGTATGTTCTCAGGAGACTGCTCAAAATTACAAAGCCAGCCTTCGTCTTTTATACAAAATAATAAGCTTCAGGCAAACATTCCTTATTTTACAGTTGACCATACACATATTTTCACTACAAAGAAAAGGCAGAGTCATGATGACAAGCACATATTTCAGTGAGTCCAGCCCATAATTGATTACCCGGCAAGACCCAGTATTTTCATCAGATATCGATGGACCCCCAATAAATTCATCTTAAACTCAACCCGGATAAGACAGAGCTGATCCTGACTGGAGGCTGTAGCAACCCCTGGTCGTCTACCTTTTGGCCTAACTCCCTTGGACCCCCCCCCTTCCCCTTCTAATGCCGTTAAGACCCTTGGTATCACACTCAACCATCATTTGACACTTCACACCCATATTAGTTCCGTTGTCTCTTCTTGTTTTTTTTCTTTACGTATCATTAGAAAAGTATCCCGGTTCTTTTCTCTTTCCGCACTTCAACTGATTGTCATGGCCATGATCTTATCTAAGATCAATTACGGGAACATCATCTACAACGGTGCCCCCGCCTACGCACTTCAACGCCTCCAGATGGTGCAGAACCAGGCAGCCCGACTGGTGTATGGCCTCCCAAAATTCCATCACTCCACCCCTCTTCTGATGGCCCTCCATTGGCTTCCAATCAAACGAAGAGCTCTCTTTAAACTTGGTTGCCTTACCTTCCAAGCTCGGGCAGGCACTGCCCCTGCGTTTATCAACTCTGCTATTACTAACTATACCCCCGCCAGAGACTTACGTTCTTCTTCCAAGTCCCTGCTAGTTATCCCCCGGTTCAGAAAAAAATGATCTGGTGGCCAGAAATTTTCAGTACGAGCACCCACTTTCTGGAACCCCCCCCCCCTCTCAGATCCTCTCCTTCATACATGGAGTTTCGCAAAGCTCTAAAGACTTTTCTGTTTGAGCAAGCTTTCAGTCCTTAGTCCTTTTCTTCCCCACAGTTTGAAATCCTATAGCGCCAAGAAACTGCTCAGTGTATGTGCGCTCTACAAATAACTCAAAAATTCAAAATTCTAATAAAATCGGGCACCTCCTCCTCGTAAAGCGAGTAATAAAGCAAGAAACAGGAACAGGTGTGTATAAGATTAGGCATGGTTTGTGTGTGATGAAAGGTTTAGGATATGTTGTGCCTTCATACTAATCTCGCTCGGCCACTGGGAAAGGACCTGGCCGAACAGGTTTGGCTTCGGGCAGTGGAGTCAGCTTGCCCAGGTCACAGAGGAGTCAGTTAAGGTGTACGTGTCCTTCGGACCAGGTTTTGGCTTTCAGTCATTTGGCTATGTGAGGGCAATCACAAAATGGATACTGTTCACAAAATGGAACCCGAGGGTTGCGAACGGAAATGCTGATTTCAGGGTGATTTCGTCACTCGATTGTGACGGAAATGCTTGTGTATGATGCTCAAATCATTACCGGTCCGCTGATACCAAAATCGTCATGATGCGACGATGTTTATGACACGGGTCCAGAATTTTCAGTACACAGACCCTCCTTTGGCCCTTACATAGGCAAAAGCAACCATTACTCATGCTAATCTGAGTCCAGGTCTATATTCGCAAAGTCATTGAGATGTTGCTGTAGCATCATCCTATTACTTAGCTCGTTTCTTGATACAGGTTTCCTTACACACGGTGTAGCACAGAGGCCACATATTGCAGGAGCACACTGTATACACAGACAGAACAGGAAAAGAATGGCTAAGATCATCCCAATGGCTATCAGAATCTTCCATCCCCAGGCCGATATCAGTTCCCAGAACCACCCCATCAGTGACCAGTCTCCTTTATCCACATGATTAGATTCGGAGATTTTATGCAGTTTGGAGATGGCCTGGTATACTTTCGGAGCGTTATCTGGGATGAAAATGCAGCAACTTGATTGGATCACTTTACATACCCCACCTCGGTCTGCAAGTATGACGTCTAAGGCGACCCTGTTCTGAAGAGTCATAAGGCGGTCCGACTAGAGCTCCGTAGTCAAGTTACTAAGGGCACCGGTGGTTTCAACTATGGTAGATTCGACTACCCTTGTCAATTTGCGGATGTTCCTGCTGTTCACCATAGGGCCCCAAAACGGCAGAAAACCTTTTACGAAGTCTCCAAACTCTTGACCCGTAGTGTCGTCTTTACTCACGACACCTCTAACTATCCTTGTCCTATGGTAATCTGCTGCCGCCGTGTAGGTGGGAGGCAACAGGAACGAAATGAAACATGTGCCCGAGAAGTCAGGGGGCAACCATGTATATGCTCTATTGTGGCAGATGAAGTAGGTACCCTTAGTTGCTAGGAACGGAGGAGAGGTCTGAGACGAAAAGACATACGTTTCAGTACAGACACTCTTCCCTAACTGAGCTCTGGGGTTCTTGCCATTTCCCTGCAGACATAGGTGACCCTGAAGGGGTACGATCCAGATTGGGGAGGATCTCTTTGCTAGCATGTTTTCACTCAAGGTAACTCCATACTCCGTTGTGTTCCATCTACTGTAAGCCTTCAGCTCATCTCGGGGAATCGTTCTATACGTGTCAATATCCCTGCTCATATTTGTGATTCCCACCACCAATGCCTTGTTGCTTGAGTTACTTCTCGTGGAACGTGGTGGATATGGTTCGATGGCAAATAGGAACATCGTTTGGAATGCCCATAAAGAACCATAGTAGCTAAATGGCAAGACAAAGTATGGGATACCTTTATCTGTGGAATTTGGCATAAGTCCACACACCCAACAATTAGTTGTGTTCATTACTAACTGGTGTTGGTGTAAAAGCTGAACAAATGAATTATTTACAAACTCCAATCTTCTAGCAGACTCGTGTTCAGGCAAAGGGTAAAAAGAATGCGGGGAAACAGGAGGAGGAGGTGTGGGCTGTGTAGTGTGTGCAAATGTCACTTGAAAAGTGAATAAAACATAACCTATTAAAAACGTCATTACACTAAACAACATGAAAATGCATATTATCAAAAATCGTGTTCTTGTCATCACTGTGCACATTCTGATTTTAAAGTTTGTCGATTTGGCAGCCTCTCCATCTTGAAAAACTCCATCCTCTAGAATTGCTGCCCGCGGCGGTAGGGTGTTCTATGCTAAGGAATGCTTCTGTTAGTCCAGGGCTACTCCCTTAGACCAACCAGAACCGTCAACCTAACGTCTTTGGCTGCACCCCAAAGACTTGGGCAACCGCGACCCTAGCAGCAGAACCCGGATGGCGGTTCGAAAAACAAAAATAAGCAAGTTTCTCAGAGGAGAGAGAGAGCTGCACTTTCGAAAATAGAAGAAAAAGCAATTGTTTTATTTGTCCATAGTCATAGTTCTCGGCCTCAAATTGTAGTGTGTTCTTCCAGGTGTCGTCTGGTCCTGGAACAAAAGTTCAGGCTCTGTAGTGTTCAATCGCATTGAAGGTGTCACAGATCCTTGCAGGATATCGTCACTCTGGCGTACAGAGTTTGTTCCTTTTACCTGTGCATCACTAAAGAGCAAGAAGCGAGTCAAAGTTTCAGTCTCAGAGTCAGCAATCCCCTACTGGACCCACCGGTCGTGAGGCAGAGGTAAAGGGACCCTCTTGCAATGGGTCCCGTGGATCCAGTGTCTCTTTCCTTCCACTCGGACAGCTGATCTTGTGGAGAGAAGTACTAGGTGGGGACCGGTCCAGTGGGGCTCATCATTCTTTGTCCGCTGAAAATTCTTTACGAGCACGTAGGTTCCAGAATCGATAGGGTGTCCTGGAGCTTCAGTAGCTTGAGGTAGAGTATCATGTACCTGTTGGTGTAAAACACGCAATTTAGCCGTCAATTCGTACAAATAATCAAGCAGTACAGGGTGCTCTAACTCGCTGAATTTTGTGGGCCTTGGCACTCCCCAGATGTTGGCCTGACGGCCGAACACTATTTCGTAGGGACTAAGTCCCACTCTTGAGTGTACAGTCATTCTTGTTGATAGGAGTGCCAAGGGCAGAGCATCAGGCCATTTAAGACAAGTGCTCGCTTGGATTTTGGCCAGTTTCAGTTTTAGGGTGCCGTTATAGCATTCTACTAATCCAGCTGATTGGGGGTGATTTGCAGCGTGGAACTTTTGATGAATGCCTAGCCCTTCACATACTTTCTTCATCACTCGACCCACAAATTCACTCCCATTATCACTCCAGACCATTCTCGGCATTTCGAATCTAGGGAAGAATTCTTTGACAAGGGCTTTAGCTGTTGATAAGGCACTATTGTCTTTCAGGGGGTATGCTTCTATCCATCTTGAAAAGGCACAAACAACAACGAGTACGTATTTCAGATTGTTGCACCTCTCCATGTGGATGGAATCTAGCTGCAAAACCTCGAACGGGTACGTAGGAGGAGCAAAATGACCAGCTGGAGTTGGGGTTCCCCACCAGGATTGTACTTCAGACACACCATACAGTTCCTGACTATATTCTCTGCATACTTAGGGATTCTAGTGTTCTGCCATACTGGAGCCAACAACTTGCAAATTCCTTTCACACTGATGTGTGCCATTCCATGCGCCATTGTAACCACTGCAGGCACGTACGCATCGGGTAGCAACCAACGCTGATGCTCTGACAATTCGACCCATCAACCATTCGCATCCAATTTACCAGTGCTTTCTCTCCACACCTTCAGTTCTTTCTCTGTAGCTTCAGCTTGGATGGACTTCACACTCTCAATCGTATCTTCACACATACCAATGTCACCAACCCATCGTGCAGGGCCTGCAACATACATTCGACTCATTACATTCCTTGCAGTTTCTTTCGCAACTTCAGCCACAAAACGCATTTCCACGACCAACATCATCTGTCACCTTTTTGTGTGCACTGCATTTCACGATCGCAACTTGTAACGGCAAGGTCAGTGACTCAAGAAGCTCATTCACCAACTGACCATGCTGGATCTTAGCACCATGCGAAGTCAGGAAACCACGTTCACGCCACAAACGTCCAAAACTATGAGCAACACCAAAGGCATACATGCTGTCAGTATATATGGTCACTTTCATTCCTTTCGATAGAACACATGCTCTCGTGAGTGCAATCAACTCTGCTGCTTGCGCTGAGTTATGTGGGATGCGTGCAGCTTCGACAATCGTATACAAAGTTGTAACGGCATATGCTGCAGTCGTATCACCATTCGAAAGTTTGAAACACGAACCATCAACCCACAAAGTACCCTCACATTCAGTAAGAGGGGTGTACCTAAGATCTACTCTCCCTTTCGTTTCTTCTTCTGTCCTAAAGAAACAGTCATGCTGCTTTTCAGCGTCCTCTGTATCAACTGGAATCGGCAATAACGTGGCTGGGTTTAATGCGCTGCATCTTTTAATGTGGACATGACTTGCTAATAAGGTTAACTCATAACCTGACAATCGAGCACTAGTTAAGTGCTGTCTTGGTTCTATTTAACATAGTGTCTACCGCATGCGGACCATTACGATTAACATGTTATTCATCACTAACCCAGCAGACTGTCGGATAGAAACGGCTGCTGCCGCTGTGGCTCTTAAGCAACTCGGAAATGCCCTAGCTACCGGATCCAAAGTCGACGAGAAATACGCGCATGGACATTGCTTGTCCCCAAAAGACTGCGTCAACACTGATAATGCACAACCTTCCTTCTCATGGGCATATAGTGTAAAGGGCTTACTGTAGTCGGGGGTACCCAACACAGGAGCCGAACACAATGCATCGCGCAATTCGGAAAAACTTTTCTGACAATTTTCAGACCACGGAATGGGATTTGGTGTATCTTTACAGGTTAGTGCCACCAAAGGTTTGGCCAACAATGAGAAATTCGGTATCCATTGCCTACAATATGATGTAATGCCCAAGAATGCACGCACTTCTCTCTGTGTCCTTGGCACACTCAATTTTGCAAATGCCTGAATTCTTTCTGGGGTCAGTTTCCTTCCCTCCTTCGATAAGAGGTGACCTAAGTAGGTCACTTCTTGTCGACAATATTGTAACTTCGAGAGAGAGACTTTGTGATGCAAATCAGACAAATGACTCAACAACGACAATGTAGTTACTTTACAAATCTCCTCAGTGTCTGCGGCGACTAACAAATCATCGACGTACTGAATAAGCATAGAGCCATTGGGTACAACAATCGTATCGAGCTGTGTTTTCAAAGCCTGGCTATATATTGATGGACTTTCACAGTAGCCTTGAGGAGCGAGCTTGAAGCGGAAGCTTCGGCCTCCTAAACTGAAGCCAAAAATATCTCTGCTCTCCTCGGCAATCGGAATGCTGAAGAAAGCGTTCTTTAGGTCGATCACTGAGAACCAAGCCGCTGAGGCTGGAATCATTGTCAATAGGGTAGTGATGTCAGGGACAACTGGAAACTGTGGCACAACAATCTTATTCACCTCCCTAAGATCAATCACAAACCTATAGATAGGTGGCTGAGAGGGATCAGCACGTTTCAAAACAGGCAGAACAGGGCTATTACAAATGTTGCCTCTCGTCTCTTCAATCACATCCTTATCAATCAGGTCATAGATGATCGCCAACAATGCCTTTTCACCTTCGCTAGATATTTTGTACTGCGGAATGCGTGGCATTCTAACATTGGCTTTCAATGTCACGACATATGGTGATATTTCCAAAAGACCCACATCATTAGGACCAGTAGCCCAAAGAGTATCCGGAAGAGAAGACAATTCTGTCGGGAATTTATCCTTAGATAGATACATTGGAGAAACCACTCTTTTACCTAGTGTGAGTTGTACTCCATAAGGAGAACAGTGCAAGGTCGCATATAATCTTTTCAACAGATCCAATCCTAACAAATTTTCACCACAACCTGTTGTCAGAATAAGGGGTGCTTCCAATTCACAAGGTCCAACAGAAAGAGACATAGGACTAGAAATCGGGTTCCTAACCGGGGCGCCAGAAAAACCTACTGAAACATTCATTTCGCCAGACAAAGGTGCGCCAGGGAGTTTTGAGTGCATAATTGAACTCTTTGTAGCACCAGTATCCAACAGAAAAGGTTCTGACACACCTGATGTAATCACCTCGACATAAGGTCCAGTCTGATCTACTGGAACTGAAACAACTCCCTCTCTTTGTCCATGGCTGTCCTAGCAATCATTGCCTACCATATTTTCATCCTCTGTATAGTAGACATCAGCATAGGACTGAGTCGTCCTACCAGACGCGTTATTCTGTTGGTCAAAACTGTTCATCGAATTCTGTGGTGGAAACGGACGAGCGTTTTGTGGGAACGGACCGCGTCCCCTACCTCTAGGCGCTTGTTGAACACCGCGGCCTCGCACACTGGTAGCACCATTTGTACGTTGTAACAAAACCGGGCAACTATTCTTACAATGGCCTTCCTCTTTACAATACGCACACTGATTGGGACCATACGGTAAACGCTGTTGAGAAGACTCGTTTCTTCGCGAGTTTCTCGAATATTGCTGAGGTTGCTGATAATCGCGCTCATTATTATTGCAGGGTGTATACGCTTGTTGCAGCAGAACTTTAGTTTTTAATTCTTTAGTCTTTTCATCAGCTTTCTCTAACTCATCTTTGCGCCTATTTTCATAGTACTGGGCTGTAGCTAAAATCTGTGCTGACGTTGAGACAGCCCAAGCACTCTTGGAATCCTTTAACTTAGCACACAACTCCGGAAGTAAATTATGCACAAATTTGTCGACGAGCAATCTCTGGCCACCTTCAGTAGCCTTATCCTGACCGCTGTGATCTGAAAAAGTCTCTTCAAACCGCGTGAAGAAGTCGGACACCGCTTGTCTTTCTTCTGCTTACATGCAGACAACCTATCCCAATTGACACGCAATTCAGGCATTAGAGGCTTCATGTAAGTTATTATTCTACAAGGGAGTTCTGCAATTAAAGGCTCGGGTTTGGCACCACCAACTTGTCTGTTATCTATAGCCGCAATATTAGCCCATGTATCACCTAACTACTGATCGTGATCGGTGTGGCAAATCTTTCCCCATAAAGGCTGTGGAACCACGTTCCCAAACAACATGTCTATATCGGCTAAGTTCATAATGCACGAGCTTACAGTCTGTGACAATTCCTTATAATACCCTGCAAGATTTTTACGAGGATCAGGTAATGTCTGTTTGAGAGCCAGAACTTCAGATCTCTTCCAAGGAACATGTACCCATACACGCTGAAAATGCGGCGGAATGGCTGGATTAGCATTCGCATCCCCTTCCCTCCAAACCGGTGGAACCTCTCTCATGGGATACTGTCGCGCCTTTTTCCTACCTGATGCGTCACGCTCAGATAGTGATCGAGAAGTGCCCCCTTTACTCCGATACGACAACAATGTCGCAACCGCTCTTTCAACATCGGTGCCTACGATCATGCCCTCCGAGAACTTGAACCGCACACGGCACAATTCAGACAGGTCGTGTTCTGGATCATTTCCCTCCAGATCTTCACGGAGAAGTACACACATTTGCTCAAAAACATATCTCTGCTTCGATGCTTCCCATTGACGGAAGACTTCCATGATAGACTCTTCATCATATCTTGCAGTATCGACAACACATTTATGCGCTAACCTATTCAGTAATTCTCTCTCTTGGTAGTCAGGCAGTTGACTTCGCAACTGTCTTCGTTCTGCGCTAGGGGTCGTGTTAGGCGACCCAAAGAAAGGTGAGAGAAGACCAGTAACAGTGTTGGCCATTCTCTGTCGAACAGAAGGAGAAACTGACGGAAGGACAGGAGGAAAGACAGGGTGAGGTAATGCAGAAGCGGAGGCAGAAACAGAGGGAGTATTAGGATAAACAGTCGTGACAGTAGGCGAAGTCGTAGGGAACACAGATGGAGTAGGTAGCAAAAGCGGCGGCCCTTGAGGGGGCTGCGCCGGAGGAGTCGGAACCAGCTGAAGAGTAGCTGGTGGTTGTGGTAGAACCTGTGGTCCAACAATGGGGTGTTCCACAACCAAAGGTTGCTGAGGTGCTGTAGCACTCTGCGCATAAGGAGGTGGTGAACTTAGTAAATGAGACATCAAAGGATCTTTATCAAGTTTCTCTTTTGATTCTTGTCCTTTACGTGGCAGAACTGGGTAGCACTTATCTACCGCTAACTTCCTACTTCTAAGCATTTGTTCAGTCTCCCGCTCTTCCTCATTAGCCCTGAATGCAACGGCAGCTTGCACCATTGTCATACCTCATTTATTTTTCTTTGCTAATTTCATTTCTTTCTGTTTGGCTTCTTTGCGCCATAGGCGAAAAGAGTCAAACATTGCCGGCCGGGCTTTCTTCTTAAAAAGTTTAACCTCTAGATTATCTAAAATCTCTGTGTCGAAACTACCATATTGGGGCCATTTTAAAACACCATCCTTTCTGGTGTATCGGATCCATACTTCATTATATGTGATGGGGCCTACGCCGTGCTTCAGATAGAGCTCATATGTTGGAGTTCCAATCGGAGGAACCGGACATGAGTCCTCCAATCGGGAATCCTTATTACAATCAATCAATCAATCAATCATAGCATTTGTATAGTGCGCTACTTACCCGGAGGGTCTCAAGGCGCTAGGGGGAAAGGGTCTGCTACTGCTCAAACAGCCAGGTCTGGAGCTGCTTCCTGAAGGCGAGGTGGTCCTGGCTCAGGCGGAGGTGGGTCGGGAGGGAGTTCCAGGTCCTGGCGGCGAGGTAGGAGAAGGACCTTCCCCCTGTGGTGGCTCTTCGGATGCGGGGGGCGGTGGCGAGGGCGTGGCCGGTCGATCGAAGCTGGCGTTTGGGAGCGTAGAAGTTGAGGCGGCTGTTGAGGTATCCTGGTCCTTGGTTGTGAAGGGCTTTGTGTGCGTGGGTGAGGAGACGGAAGGTGATTCTCTTGTTGACCGGGAGCCAGTGTAGGTCTCTCAGGTGTCCAGAGATGTGGTTGCGACGGGGGATGTCCTGGATGAGTCGTGCTGAGGCGTTCTGGATCCTCTGGAGTCTCTTCTGGAGTTTGGCGGTGGTACCGGCGTAGAGGGAGTTGCCGTAGTCCAGTGGGCTGGTGAAGAGGGCCTGGGTGACCGTCTTCCTGGTCTCGGTGGGGATCCACCAGAAGATCTTGCGTAGCATGCGCAGGATGTTGAAGCACGACGAGGAGACGGCGTTGACTTGTCTGGTCATGGAGAGGGAGGAGTCCAGGATGAAGCCCAGGTTGCGTGCGTGGTCTGTTGGTTTGAGTGCACTGCCTAGGGCGGGGGGCCACCAGGTGTCGTCCCAGGCGGAGGGTGAGGGTCCCAGGATGAGGACTTCCGTCTTGTCTGAGTTCAGTTTCAGGCGACTGTTCTTCATCCATTCGGCCATCTCTTTCATCCCTTCGTGTAGGTTGGCTCTGGCAGTGGCGGGGTCGTTGGTGAGGGAGAGGATCAGCTGGGTGTCGTCGGCATAGGAGATGATGTTGAGGTTGTGCGGGCGTGCGATGGCTGCGAGGGGACTCATGTAGACATTGAAGAGGGTTGGGCTGAGTGATGAGCCTTGAGGAACGCCGCAGATGACTTCGGTGGCTTCTGATCTGAACGGGGGGAGGCGGACTCTCTGTGTCCTTCCGGCGAGGAAGGAGATGGTCCTCTCCAGTGCCTTCTCCTGGATTCCAACGTTGCTGAGGCGCTGTACTAGGGTACGGTGGCAGACAGTGTCGAAGGCCCCGGAGAGGTCTAGAAGGATGAGGGCCGCTGTTTCTCCGTTGTCGAGCAGAGCTCGGATGTCATCGGTGGCTGCGATCAGGGCAGTCTCGGTGCTGTGGTTGGCCCGGAAGCCAGACTGCGAGAGGTCGAGGGATCCGTTCGTCTCGAGGAAGGCGGCCAGCTGTTTGTTGACGGTCTTCTCGATGACTTTAGCGGGGAACGGGAGCAGAGAGATGGGTCGGTAGTTCTTGAGGTCGGTGGGGTTGGCTGATGGCTTCTTGAGTAGGGCGCTGAGTTCGGCATGCTTCCAATTCTCCGGGAAGGTAGCGGTGTTGAAGGAGGTGTTGATGAGGTCTCGCAGGTGGGGTGTGATGACAGCGTCGGCCTTGTTGAAGACGTGGTGAGGGCAAGGGTCGGTCGGAGATCCGGAGTGGATGGAGTTCATCGTGCGGATGGTGTCTTCGGTGCTGATCGGGGTCCAGGCGTGGAGGGTGGTGGTGGGGGGCGGTGGTTCGGACGTGGCGTGCGTCGGTCGAGTGCTGAAGCTGTTGTGTATGTCGGCGATCTTGTTGTGGAAGTAGGAGGCGAGGGAGTTGCAGAGGTCTTGCGAAGGGGTGATGTCGTTGTTCCCGGCGTTGGGGTTGGAGAGCTCTTTAACGATGTTGAAGAGTTCCTTGCTGTTGTGTGCATTGTTGTCCAGCCGTTCCTTGAATGCAGTTTTCTTGGTGGTGCGGATCAGTTGGTGGTGTTTTCGGGTGGCGAGCTTGAGGGCAGTCATGTTGTCCGGTGTTGGGTCTCTGCGCCAGGCTTTCTCAAGGGCTCTGCAGTTCTTCTTCGAGTTCTTGAGTTAGTCGGTGAACCATGGGGCTTTCTTGATGCCGGGTCTGCTGGGCGGGGTCCTCATGGGTGCGAGGTCGTCTGCGCAGTCGCTGATCCACTTCGTGAGGTTGGTGGCCGCTTGGCTGGGGTTTGTAGCGCTGGTGGGTGGGTTCTTGCTCAGGGAGGTTGCGAGCTGGTCGGCTGTGATCTTGTTCGAGCTTCTGCGTGCTACCTGTTGCTGTTGGTGGTGGATCGTGGTCTTTTTGAAGCTGAAGTGGACGCAACTGTGGTCCGTCCAGTGGAGTCCGGTGGCGTGGCTGAAGGCAATGTCCTTGCTGGAGGAGAAGACAAAACAAATTTCCAAGTCTGCTAAGACCAGGCATCTTCGCTCTCTAGTCTAGCTTCAAACTTCGAAGGATTTATCGAATATGATAGTCTCGTGAATACACGAGTCCTTCGGTTTTGGCACTTGCAGGTTCAAATACAAAATAAACCCGAAGGATACCAAGAACTAAGAATCAAACTAAGGTCTGGGAGATGCTCCACTTATACTTAACTGAGGTATCGATGACGTCACCAGAAGATTTGTCTATCGTTTAGCTCTACCAATCATCAAGGGTCCAAAACAGGGCGATAGTCAGGGCAGCAGTCCTTGGTAGCCGTCGGGACGCGGGAACCTCACAGCAAAGACCTTCGGACCACGTCGACATACAGGGGTCGCTGAAGTGGCTGGCCGTCCTCTGGAATTTTCACACGAAGCTCCTCACAAACCTCTGGCTTGGACCGGTACTGCTGATACCACCCGACATTGGGCGCCAACTGGAGTACCGGGTTTTTATGGACCCGGCAGTGCCAGGGAACACACCTGAAAACTCCGAGTCCTTCCTGTTTCAGACTACAGAAACACAGAGTCTTCTAGGTGAAGTCAAAGATCGTATTTATTGGCTGCAACCAGTAACAGGTATCCTAGAAGTACAACGGCATGTATGTTCTAAGGAGACTGCTCAAAATTACAAAGCCAGCCTTCGTCTTTTATACAAAATAGCTTCAGGCAAACATTCCTTATTTTACAGTTGACCATACACATATTTTCACTACAAAGAAAAGGCAGAGTCATGATGACCGGACTACAATAATCCTTGGATAAGGGTTGGAAATATTACTTTCCACTACTCTCCTCCAGGTTAATCGTTTTTAACTAAGGCAGTGGCCCTTCTGAATAAAGTATTCCTGGTACCACTAGCTTTATTTTAACCCACCACATCTACGTCTACCACTTGATTCTGGCCCCATACCCACACTTCATCCATACGGCAGTTGGAAAAAGATCTCCGCTAAAGAGCCCCTCTTTGAGGTGTTGCCCGTTGGGTATTGCACCGCCGACCCATCGAGGAGCAGGCCCAAATGATGAAGCATGACACCTGAAAGGGTGTGCAAGGGCATTAAATCCAACAAAATGGATTCCCAGGGTGAACTTCTGACCACCCTACCATAATTCACCTGCGTCACTGACTGTACCAATTTATTTCTTTCGTTGGGAACAGCACAACAACTTTTTGAATAGTCATGATGACAAGCACATATTTCAGTTAGTCCAGCCCATAATTGATTACCCGGCAAGACCCAGTATTTTCATCAGATATCGACGGACTCCCAATAAAATCGGGCACCTCCTCCTCGTAAAGCGAGTCATAAAGCAAGAAACAGGGACAGGTGTGTGTAAGATTAGGCATGGTTTGTGTGCGATGAAAGGTTTATGATATGATGTGCCTTGATACTAATCTCGCTCGGCCACTGGGAAAGGACCTGGCCGAACAGGTTTGGCTTCGGGCAGTGGAGTCAGCTTGCCCAGGTCACAGAGGAGTCAGTTAAGGTGACCAGCCTGACTCCGTGTGAAGCGGTCGCTCCAGCCTGCCTCCCGTCCTCCGAGCTCTATAGTGGTATCGTAGCGCTGCTTCTCCACACTGCCATACATCAAATTGATTCTGCACCGGATATCCTGCGTAGCGCTCCGCATTGCGTTCATTGTTTACAATATTTTAATCGACCTGTGTGCACAGCGCTGCTTCTTCTCACTTCGCATTGCGTTCATTGTTTACAATATTTTAATCGACCTGTGTGCATAGCGCTGCTTCTTCTCACTTCGCATTGCTTTCAGTGTTTAGAATACTTTAATTGGCCTGTGTGCGTAGCGCTGCCTCTCCCACACTGCCATAACCATAATTGAAACTGACTTGGAAGCCGGTCTGTGGCATAGTGCTCCGCATTGCTTTGCTCAGTGATTATAGTAATATTGTGTGCTCCACCGCTAGATCGCATTAGTCGCATTGGCCCCTAAGCACAATTGCTGCCTGATTGTTTGCGCCCATAGCGTCCTGTTGTCCTTGTTGTTGTTGCTTCCACCATTTTGTTGTGCCTGCAGCCCGTCCCTCCCCCTACGCTACCGCCTCCCAGCTCCCCCTCCCACCCACGAGTCACCAGGAACAGCCCGGCAGGGGAGCCTCTGTGACCAGCCTGACTCCGTGTGAAGCGGTCCCTCCAGCCTGCCTCCCGACCTCCTAGCGCTATAGTGGTATCGTAGCGCTGCTTCTCCACACTGCCATACATTAAATTGATTCTGCACCCGATATCCGGCGTAGCGCTCCGCATTGCGTTCATTGTTTACAATATTTTAATCGACCTGTGTGCATAGCGCTGCTTCTTCTCACTTCGCATTGCGTTCATTGTTTACAATATTTTAATCGACCTGTGTGCATAGCGCTGCTTCATCACACTTCGCATTGCTTTCAGTGTTTAGAATACTTTAATTGGCCTGTGTTTGTAGCGCTGCCTCTCCCCCACTGCCCTAACCTTAATTGAAACTGACTTGGAAGCCGGTCTGTGGCATAGTGCTCCGCATTGCTTTGCTCAGTGATTATAGTAATATTGTGTGCTCCACCGCTAGATCGCATGAGTCGCATTGGCCCTTAAGCACAATTGCTGACTGATTGTTTGCGCCCATAGCGTCCTGTTGTCCTTGTTGTTGTTGCTTCCACCATTTTGTTGTGCCTGCAGCCCGTCCCTCCCCCTACGCTACCGCCTCCCAGCTCCCCCTCCCACGCTCCGCCCCCTCCACTTCTCCACTTATGACAGATGCATCAACGCACAGCGTCCACGCGCAGCGGTCGCGCCAAAGGTAAGCCCGTATACGCCCGTCCGCGCCTGGACCGCGCTCAGCGCCAGACCCCGCCCTGCCCCCCGCCGTTCCCAACCCACTAAAATCACATATGATGCCACAACTCTCCTCGCCCTCAACCCCGGACGCACACCACAATGCTGCGAAGCCACCCCAGGACGTACTCACGGCCCTTTCGCCTGCCTCTCCTGCAAGTTCAACTGCTACAGGACCCTCACCAACTCCACGTCCTCCAAACCCAACTCCCACTCAAACCGCCTAAAGTGCATCCTGCTCAACACCCGCTCGGTCCACAGACACGCAACAGAAGTCTGGGACCTAATCGAAACTGCGTCACCTGACGTCGTCTTCCTTACAGAAACATGGATGAACACATCATCAGCTCCCGAAATCGCCATAGCCATACCGGACACTTACAAGATTATCCGCAAAGACCGCACCAATCAAACAGGAGGAGGCATCGCCATCATCCACAAGAACAACATCAAAATCACAACCAGCTCCGACGACAATCTTGCAACCGCCGAACATCTCCACTTTCAGATCCACACCGACCCCAGGACCACACTGAGAGGCACCCTCATCTACAGGCCTCCAGGTACCCGCACCCAATTCAGCGATGACATCACGGACTTCGTCAGCCCACACGCCCTAGCCTCCGAGAACTACATTCTTCTAGGAGACTTCAACTACCACCTTGAAAACAAACACGACAGCAACACCACTACCCTTCTGGACAACCTGGCCAATCTCGGACTCAAACAACTTGTGGACACCCCCACCCATGTAGCCAGACACACGCTCGACCCTATCTTCACATCCAGCAAGCACATCTCCTTCGATCGCACCACAGCTCTCCACTGGACGGACCACAGCTGCGTTCACTTCAGCTACAAAACCTCCCTAACCCACAATCGCCCTCAACCTATTCCTCGGAGAAACTGGAACAAAATCACCTCCGACCAACTCCTCATATCACTCAACCTAAACCCCCCCACCCTCTCACTGGACCCAAACCAAGCGGCCACCAAATTCAAACAATGGATCACCCACAGTGCTGACGAATTAGCACCCCTGAAAAAGCACCAGATCAATTCAACCAGCAAAAAGGCACCCTGGTTCAATGACGACCTTAAAAATCCAAGAAGCTATGCCGCACTCTGGAGAAGATATGGAGAAAAAACCCAACCTCAGACAACATGGCCTCCCTCAAGTCAGCCACCCGCAAACACCACCAACTGATTCGATCCGCTAAGAAATCAGCATTCAAGGACCGTCTCGACAACAACAATCATAACAGCAAGGAACTCTTCAACATCGTCAAAGAATTCACCAACCCCACCGCAGCATCCAACGTCATCACTCCCTCCCAAGACCTCTGCGACGCGTTATCCTCCTTCTTCTACAACAAAATTGCCGACATCCACAACAGCTTCGAGAATTCTCCCAGCGATCAACCCTCCCCACCCCCCTCAGATCCTACTCCTCCAACTAACAACCTCAGCGCCTGGAACCCAATTACCACTAAAGACACCATTCGCCTCATGAACTCAATCCACTCCGGCTCGCCCACTGACCCTTGCCCCCACCACATCTTCAACAAAGCTGACTCCATCATCGCACCCCATCTCCGTGATGCCATCAACTGCTCGTTCAACTCTGCCACCTTTCCAGAAAGCTGGAAACACGCCGAACTCAGCACCCTTCTGAAGAAACCCACAGCAGACCCCTCTGAACTTAAAAACTACCGACCCATATCCCTCCTCCCATTCCCGGCCAAAGTCATCGAGAAAGCCGTCAACAGCCAGCTCGCCGCCTTCCTTGAATCCAACAACTCCCTTGATCCATCTCAATCTGGATTTCGAGCCAAACACAGCACCGAAACCGCCCTCATTGCAGCGACCGACGACATCCGAGCACTCCTGGACAACGGAGAAACAGTGGCCCTCATCCTACTCGACCTTTCCGCCGCTTTCGACACAGTCTGCCACAGCACCCTTATACATCGCCTCAGCAACATCGGCATACAAGGAAAAGCCTTGGACTGGATCGTCTCATTCCTCGCTGGGAGAACTCAAAGAGTCCGACTTTCCCCATTCTACTCAGAGGCCACCAAAGTCATCTGCGGCGTACCTCAAGGATCCTCACTCAGTCTGTTGGACTTGGCCCTTATGGCAGGTTCACCCCTAGACTTTTTGCTTTTTCTTTTGTTAAAGATATTTTTATTGAGAAGACATAAAGACAGAATGAACAGAAGAGAGAAGGGATGGAATCACAGGAAATGCAAAAAAGGTGCCCTCGCAGGGGCAGTTCAATAAGGCCAAGCAGCAATAATAGTGAAGAAGGGTCATACAGCGTCATCGCTCAGGGCAAGATAAGGCTCAAAAGGCCGTACGGAACAGCATCAAACCCCCCGAGAAGACCCGGAGGTGCAAAAGCCCATACTGGCACCGAGCCAAGCCGTCCAAGTCAGAGGCTTGTTCGACCAAGTCCATTTGCGCCTCTAAGCGTCCCGGCCATGAGGAGGCAGTGTGGCAAGGCCGAACATGGAAAAACCAAGATCCCCATCCCCCTCTAGAAAAGAAAAACAAACCTAACCCCCCCCCAGAGGCTCCCATCCCCCCGCTATGTCCCTCCCCCCAGTGGTGGCAGTCTAGCAACAGGCATTCACTCAGGCAGACTTCACACCTGAAACAGATGTAAGGCGTGTATGGTGGGTGGGCAGACCGCCAACGGCAACCCTCGAGAGAGAAAGCGGACCAACGGGCCCCATCTGAAAGTAAAGTTCTTAAAGTCATTTCTGAAAATGCCCGCCATACGCTCCACACTCAGCAACTTCCACAACCTAGCGAACCAAAGGGAAAGAGCAGGGGCCTCCTTCTTCCATGCAGCAGCCAAGGTCAACTTGGCCGCACCTACGCAGAGCCAAAGGATGTGTTTGTCTGCCCTGGTCTGGTGCTCCAAAAGCGGGTCCCGAAGGCCCAGGAGCACGAAGCCTATGGAATCTGGAATCGGGTAGCCCAGGATTTGCCTGATATGAGACAGTATCTCCTCCCAATAAGGGCGTATGATGGGGCAGTCCCACCAGATATGGCGAAAGTCCCCAAGGAAACCACAGCCCCGCCAAACCCCTGTCTGATGTAGAAGGAAAAATCTTTTTCAATCGGGTCGGGTACAGATACTAATCCAGCATTGTCTTCATGTGGGCCTCCCGAAGATCAAGAGAATGGTTAAATCTATGTAGATCACGCCAGAGGTGGTACCACTCCTCGTCGGAGATATCCGTGGGAGGCCTCGTTGCGGCATCCCGAACCTCAGGTGACAGTGCCCAGTGAAGTATCTGGGCGTGTCGGTAGCGCTCAGTAGGTGGCACCCCATAGTCACGCATGCAGTTATGGAAGGTGAGCGGCTCATAACCATGGAACAAATGTGTGAGTGCGTGGCAACCCCCCGCCCTCCATCCATCAAAGGGCCCCTCAACAAGAGCCGGCGGAAACGCTGGATTAAAGTGAATAGGTGTGAAGGGGGGAGGGAAAGGAGGTCCACCTTTCATCACTAGAGACCAAATCCCAGACCTTCAGAGTAGTACTCGTAGGGGTGCTAATGTAAGCGTTGCGTGGCCGATCCCCCTTCGCCTTCCAAACCAGGTCCCATATGGAACGTCCCGCCACACTCCTGTCCATATGTAACCAGTGCTTCTCCGACTCCATTTGGGTCCATTCGGCCAGCACCCGGAGTTGCGCCGCTTTATAGTAAAGAAGCATGTCTGGAAGGCCAGCCCCGCCCTTCCTCAATGGCCGGCGTAGCGTAAGAAAAAAGAGTCTAGCACGGCCACCCTGCCAGATATAACGCAGAATCATAGATTTAAGACGCCGAAAAAAGCCCCCCTCCAAGGTAATAGGGAGGGCCTGGAACAGGTAAAGGAGCTTGGGGAGCATCGTCATCTTGACGGCATGCACGCGTCCCAACCAGGAGATAAACATGGGTTTCCAACGCTTAAGCTCGGTCTGTATCTGGGTCAAAAGGGGGGGGGAAGTTGGCCGCATATAGGACAGGGGCGTGAGTGGTTGGATGCGTGCCACCTCAGGGGGTGGCAGCGTGAGATTGAGAATGTAGGATTTGCCAGGATTGACCCGAAAACCCGCCACCGCCTCGAATTGGGAGAGCACGTCCTGTACACGCGGGAGGGAAGTCCCCGGGTCAGCTAGTGACAATAGGACGTCGTCTGCAAAAAGAGATATTTTGTGCTGTTCCCCCGAAAAGGGGAGCCCAACAATATCAGGGTCTTCCCGCACCCGAAGGGCAAGAGGCTCGATGCTGAGCGCAAAAAGTAGAGGAGATAGAGGGCAGCCCTGCCGCGTACCCCGGGAGTGTGCAAAAAAAGGTAAGACATGCCCATTCACCACGACCCTCGAGCGCGGACCATGATAATTGCCCCGAAGCATATCCATAAATTTGGGAGAAAAACCGAAGGCCTGCAAGGTACTAAAGAGAAAGTCCCAATCCACCCGATCGAACGCCTTTTCAGCATCAAGGCCAACCAAAACCGCTGGGATCTTGAAGCGATTAGCTTTCTCGATCAGATGGATTAGTCGTCTAGTGTTGCTGGCGACCCTTTATAAAGCCCGACTGATCGGGGTGGATGAGGGCAGGCATGAGGTCCTGGAGCGGGGCAGCTAAGATAGAGGAGTACAGTTTAGCATCTACGTTTAATAGGGCTATGGGCCGGTACGATTTGCATTTAGAGAGGTCCTTCCCCGCCTTGGGAATGATCGAGATCATAGCTTCCGCCATAGTGCCCGTAGTGTGGCCCGCCTCCCTCATGCTATTGAAAAGCGTCACCAAGCGGTCCCCCAACTCAGAAGCAAACGTCTGATAAAAGGAAGCCGTGAAGCCGTCGGGGCCCGGTGCCTTCTGCGGTTTAAGGGACCGAATGGCGGTCAACACCTCCTCCCTAGTAAAGGGGGCCTCCAAAAGCTCGTTCCACTCCTTGGAAACCTGTGGAAGTGATAGAGCTTCCAAGTATTCCCGCTGAGCGGCCGGCGCCAGGCGGTCCGCCGAGTACAAGGCGGCATAAAAGTCGCCGAAGAGCTTGGCTTTAACCGCATCCCTATGTTCCACGGCGCCGGAAGGCGTCCGAATGCCACCCACATATTCCTTCTCACGTTTATCACGGAGCTGCCGTGCCAGATGCTTCCCCACTTTATTGCCCTGAGCATAAGAAAGGCGCCGTAAACGCAAGAGGGTATATTCAGCCCGATTATTATAGTGCGCCCTGAGCTTCCCCCGCACCTCAGCAAGAGGGCGAAGGGTCTTTCGAGAAAGATTCTGCTTATGCGCAGTTTCCAGTGTCGCAAGTTCCGCCTCCAGCGCCTCCCTCTCCTGGCGCCTATGCTTGTTCAGGGCGGAGTTCAATACAATGCACGTGCCCCGCGTCGTCGCCTTGAAGGCGTCCCATTGGGTGAAGACCGAGGTGTCACCAGTCTCGTTGAGCTAAAAAAATTCACCAATGGCCACCCTTAGCTTTTTGCAGTATTCCTCATCTCGCGTAAGGGATGCAGGGAAATACCATTTGCGGTGAGGGGACGACTCCGGGGCCCAGATTAAGCATGTCGCCATAAGGCTGTGATCGGAGACCGAGAGTGGAAATATTTTGCTGTCCCGCAAGTCGCCCTGTTGGGATTGATGCACAAAAATGTGGTCAAGGCGGGAATAAGTGTGGTGGACATGGGAATAGAACGTGTAGTCCCTAGTGCGGGGGTGGAGGGAACGCCAGCTATCAATAAGGCCCAGACTAAGCAAAGTATCACGCAGTTCAGAGGAGAAGAGACCTGCCTCCGTCCTCTGCTGATGTGAACAATCAAGACATTTGTCCCAAACCAAATTAAAATCCCCCATCACTATCAACGCTCCCTCCCCAAAGTCCCCCACCACCCTCAGAAAGGCCTCAAGGAACCCATTTTGGCCCGCATTCGGTGCATAAACAACCACCCACGTGTAGAGCTTACCCATGAGCATCCCCTTCACCATTAGCCACCACCCCTCCTTGTCTCCCCGCACCCCCACAGGTTGAAATTGAAGCGTGGAGCGGAACAAAAGCGCCACGCCCCGATGCTTGGTAGTGGCAGAGGATTTATAAATCAGGGGGTATTGCCTGTGCTTAAGTCTAGATTCATCTTTACGGGCCAAATGAGTCTCCTGCAAACCCACCACATCCAACTGATGATCAAGAATATACTTCCACAATTTCTGGCGCTTTTGAGGAGAATTAAGGCCTTTAACATTCCAGGAGCCTATTGTAACAGGCAACATTGAGTCAAACACCGCCCCCCACCGCTCCAATCAGTGCACCCCATAACGCCAGAACCAAACCAGACACACTACAGTCATACCAGATCTCCAGCCACCACCACCGGGTCCCTTCCCAAACAGCCCTCCCACAGTCAAAAGGAGCCTCAAAAGCAAAACACAAAAAAGAAAGAGTCAGAACTAGAAAGAGAACAATGAAAGTCGGACATGACCTTAAGGGTCGGGGGTAGAAGACCCTGGTAATGCCCCCCTCGAGTTCAGGGTCGGGGTAACCCTCAAATGGAGTACTGTCCCACAGAGTACCTGAGATGGTAAAGCCCCTCCGGCCCCCACGGGCCTCCGTCGAAGGAGCCTAGGCCGCTGAGGAGCTGTCCACTCGGCTCGACTCAGTCACCAGGGCTAGCGAGGCCAAAACGTCTCCCCTTTCGCTCTGACTCGCCGAAGGAGTCGGACCCTCTGCCACACCGTGTCGGCCCACTCTCTGCCATGCTGGGGAGCGGGAACGGCGACGTCTTCTCGGGGAGGCGCTGGCGCCCGCCGACGCGGCTGCCTCCTCCATGCCCAGCAGCTCCCTGGCGGCAGCCAGGGATCTCACTTGCACCAGTCTGTTTTGCCACCTGAAAATGAGTCGAAAGGGGTGACCCCAGGAGTAGGACACCCCGTGCTCTCTCAAAAAGGCCGTGATCGGGCGGAAGTCCGGTCGTTTTTGCAAGGTGGAAGCCGCCAGATCCTGAAAAAGCTGAGGGCTGTGCCCACGAAAAAGCAAGTTATTGGTGTCCCTCGCCTTCCTCAGGATCGTCTCCTTCAGTTGAAAATCGTGGACACAGACCAAAATGTCGGGAGGCGGCGAGCGCGCACCACGTGGCAGGCCTACCCGATGTACTCTGTCCATCCGGACCTCCGTGCGATCGTCCTCCGCCAGAATCTGCAGAAACAGTGCCTCCACGTACTCCCGCAGGTTACCACCATCTCCGTCCCAGGGCACCGCACGGATCCGAATGTTATTACGGCGGGACCGGTTTTCCAAATCCTCGCAATGGGTCTGAAGATCCAAATTTTGCTCGCGTAGCTGGAGCAAGTCCTGCTGTAGCTGATGGACATCCCCACTGAGGCCCGAATCGAGTTCCTCTAGGGTCGCCACCCGTTCGCCAATGCCGTCCACATCTCGGCGGACCTCACGGGGATCGGAAGCTAATTGCGATTTCAGTTCCGTGATATCGTCCTTGATGGAGGAAAAAAGCTCTATCAGGAAGGCCTTCGTGACCGGGCCCTCAGTGTCGTCCTTGGCCGGCGACTTGCTAGGGCCGGGGGGCGATCCGGATGCCCCCTTACCAGGTCCATCCTTCCCCGGCTTATTCAAGCGATTCCTAGTCGACATGGTGCGACGCCTCAGTCTGGTCCAGGCTCCTCGCGACCTCCCAGTGCGTCCCGGATAGTAAGCTACGCTTCTCCACACCTTCAGCAATCTCTGCTCTGCAGACACCAGGGGGACCGATGCGATCAGAAGGCAGCATTCGCCGCGTCGCACTAAGTCCGTTGGGTCGTCCGATGGGCCGCCCCCAGGGCATCGAGGGTTAGAGGCACGATGGCACCACCTCTCCTTCCCTCAGCCTTCTGCGCTGTCCAACTGCCGCCAGCCAAGTCGGCGCCTCTTCGTCACCTCCGCTCCGGTGTTAGCAACCAGATAGCTCGACGGGATCTCAGGCAGGCTCGCTACAATCCCAGTGGGGGGGACCCGCAGAGCAAGCGCTTCACTCGTCAACTTGCTAGAGTTTAGGGTCCCCTCATGCTAAAGGCCGATGCAACCCAGGCGAAGCTCCGTAGGCCGCTCCGGTACTCGTGCGTCACCACACCAACACCTCGGCTAAGTCCGCCGTCCTAGGTCGTAGCTCGACGGGAGAAGGGTCAAGCCAATCCAGGACACCTTAGCAACCCCAGGAGTGTCAAAGCCGAAGCTGAAATTGCCCCAGTGCAGCTAAACAAAGCTATGAAAGGCTCGGGGTGCTGGAGGAGCTCGCAGGCACGTCTTACTCCGTCGCCATCTTGGCCACGCCCCCCGACTTTTTGCTTTTAATGGTGACCTGGTGGTAGTGATTTTTGGGTTCTGCGCACTTTCACTGTGTCCCAGTGGAAAGTGCATGCGCACTCTGAGTGCTTGTGATGATAGGCCTGCCCTCCCATAGGAATGCATGGGGAATGTATGTGTCCCTGGTAGTTCCTAATGCGTGGAGTGTACAGGTTCGAATTTGATATGTGCGAACTCGTGAGAGTGAATGCTTCGCAATGGTGTGTGTTGCATGAGTGTGTCATATGTAAAAATGCCATTTCCAGGAGTTGGCATATTAGTGTAAAATATGCCTGGCGTGTGATTGGCTGGAGCAGGCTGGTGAGCCTGGCTCCAGGAGTCTTGATGGGTCTGCCCCGGTGGTGAGTGGGAGATTAGCATGCTGATGGCTGGGGAGGAGTGTACCTGTGTCCTGAATGGGCTGGGCTTTTCCCTACACAATGCTGGCTCCGCCCCCTGTGGTGCGACTGATGACCCAAGCCCTGCCAGTGAATAGAGAAGTGGTTGAGGTAAAGAGTACTCAGGAACCAGCTGCAACTGGTTTCTCCCCCACCCTGCACCTACAGACAAAGGATTTAGGTGTATAAAAATGGGGCTGTGTCCCCACTGAAACTGTTCTCTTCCAGGATCCTGAGGGGGCTGCTGCTGCTGTCGCTGGGCCAGAGGACCGCCACTTGGAGTGTCTCCCTGCCTGGAGACCCAGTGTGCTGGCTCTGGGCCCAGCCTTGCCCCCCCTGCCTGCCCTGAGGAACTTTTGCTGCACTTGTCTTTCCCCTGAAGCGCCTGGAAGCGCTTTATTTTGTCTGCCAGCGCTGGGAGCGCTTTATCTGCCTGAAGGCACCTGGGAGCGCTGTGTCTGTGCTTTTAGCGCTTAAGAGCGCTTTATTTCGCTTGTAGCGCAGGAAGCGCTTTATCTGTACCCCCCTAGCGCTTGGAAGCGCTTTGTATTCCTCACAGCGCCTGGCAGCGCTTTTATTCCTATTGCGCTGAGGAGCGCTTCATCTGTTACCGCTGGTGCCCACCCGGCATTGCCCGAGATTGTCCCCGTCGCCGCCCGGCCGAACCGGAAGTCAGGTAGGCCGGGGGCGGGACAAGCGGGACAGGAGGAAGTGCCAGGAAGTAGGAGGGCGGGAGCCTACCCCCCTCCCACGAAGCGTCGCGGCTGTCTGGAGCACCGGAGCAGGCAGGAGCCTACCCTGCGCCCCGGTGCCCTCGCCCCGGAAAGAGTGAGGAGGAGCCTTGGAGGCTCACGAGAAGGCCGCCGTCACCACCTCTGTCCCTGCCGCCAGCTGCCAGCCGGAGGAGAGAGAAGCTGGTAAGTGCTGGGGCGGGAGGAGAGTCCGTCGAGCAGCAGAGTCCACGAGGGCTCCGGGCCCCATTCCCAGGAGAGGGGGCCTCGGGGCACATTGCTGGTGCCCGCCCCTCTCCTTTGGAACGAGCACAGGAGTGTGCAGGGCCCGTGGGGCCTTACATCAATCTTGAGTCCCCCGAGGGGGGACTCCATTCTCAGGTGCAAACTTGTTCTTGGAGGCCTGAGAGGCTCCAAGGGTGCATTTTTGGCGAGAGAGCGGCCCCGGCAGGCAGCGGGCCGCTCCCCCAACACCGGGCACCATTTCCCGAGCCTAAGAGGCTCCAACGAGTGGGAGCATTTCCTTTGAGCCACGAGGTGCCCCGGGGGCATCAGTTGATTTAGAGCCCAGCGAGGCAGGGGACTCCCATAGAAAGGCGCTGCATTTTGTTGTTTAGAGCCCAGCGAGGCTCAAAGGTGCCACATTCATGTTTAGAGCCCAGAGAGGCTCAGGGGGACATTTTGTTTATTCAGAGCCTGCGAGGCTCCAACGTTGGCCCCAGCACCTTCACACAGCTGCCCAGCACTTTGTGGGCAGCTGCCACGTTTAGGCCCTGACATTGGGACACAGGGACTGCCACAGGTGGTGGCTAATGTGGATTTTGCGCTATTGTGTCTCCTTTCCTTACACCTCTGAATGGGTAGTTTATTCATCATGTGTGTTGTGGCTTTTACACCTCTGAATGTATTGTGATGCATCATGTGTTTCCTTCCTTAGACCCCTACAGGTATAGCTACGTAGGTGGTTGCCTTCTTGCTAGTACAGGTGGTACTAGCGAGGCCCAGGTTCCTTGTGTGATCTCCTAGGATAGTGAGGATTGCATAGGTGGTGCTCACCTGGTACCAGTAGTGGCTGGTTGTATGTTACAAGTTCTATTTTTGTACTACAGTGATTTATATTCTAAGTGCTATTTTTAAAAGTGTTACTTCTAAAAGTGCTGATTCCTGACAGTGGTCCAGGTGGCCCTGTCTTGTAAATATCCCCTGTAAATTCTGCCCGTGCCCCTGGCACATTGTAAAGTGTGTGTTTTATCTAATGTGTTTTGGTGTAATACAAAGGCTATTTTTATATATAACCTTGTGTGGAGTTTCCTTTGTGGTGGGCCTTGGGTGTTGTTGCTGGGGTGCGTGCGCAAATACTTAACTCATATCGCCTCCAAGTTTCGCCTTGCTGCTCGCGCCACGTTTCCTAGAGGATGAGCAGGGGTTGTCTTGGCGTGTAACTCCCTTGCCCTGACTTAGGAGTGGTGGTCTCTGACTGACTTTGGCGAAAGCTCTGGCCAGCCAGGGATCCCATTTCTAACACAGTCCCACCCTCTTCAACGTCTACATGAGTCCTCTCGCTTCCATCGCGCGCCAACACAACCTCAACATCATCTCTTACGCCGACGACACCCAGCTGATCCTCTCCCTCACCAAAGACCCCAACACCGCCAAAACCAATGTTCACGAAGGCATGAAAGAAGTAGCCGAATGGATGAAACATAGCCGCCTAAAACTCAATTCAGACAAAACAGAGGTACTCATCCTAGGATCTTCCCCCTCAGCTTGGGACGACTCCTGGTGGCCTTCCGCACTGGGCGCAGCACCCACACCCACAGACCATGCACGTAACCTTGGCTTAATCCTAGACTCCTCTCTCTCGATGTCCAGACAAGTCAACGCCGTCTCGTCCTCCTGCTTCAACGTACTTCGCATTCTCAAAAAGATCTTCCGCTGGATCCCCCTCGAGACAAGAAAGACTGTCACCCACGCACCGGTCACGAGTCGACTGGATTATGGTAACACACTTTACGCAGGAATCACAGCAAAATTACAGAAAAAACTCCAGCGCATCCAAAACGCGTCAGCAAGACTCATATTAGACATCCCGCGCCAAGATCACATCACCGGACATCTAAAAGACCTCCACTGGCTTCCCGTTAACAAAAGAATTACTTTCCGCCTTCTCACCCACGCACACAAAGCCCTCTACAATCTAGGACCCGAATGCCTCAACACTCGACTGTCCTTCTACAAACCCACCCGCCAACTTAGATCGTCCAATCATGCCCTCGCCGCAGTCCCGCGCATCCGGAAATCCACCATGGGTGGCAGATCCTTCTCCTTCCTGGCTGCCAAGACCTGGAACTCACTCCCCACCCACCTCCGCCTTACTCAGAACCACATCTCCTTCAGAAAAAAACGTAAAACCTGGCTTTTCGACAAATATTGAACCCCTTCCCCTAGCGCCTTGAGACCCTCTGGGTGAGTAGTGCGCTTTACAAATGCCAGAACTTGAACTTGAACTTACGTGTCCTTCGGACCGGGTTTTGGCTTTCAGTCATTTGGCTATGTGAGGGCAATCACAAAATGGATGCCGTTCACAAAATGGAACCCGAGGGTTCGGAACGGAAATGCTGATTTCAGGGTGATTTCGTCACTCGATCGTGACGGAAATGCTTGTGTATGATGCTCAAATCATTATCAGTCCGCTGATACCAAAATCGTCATGATGCGACGATGTTTATGACACGGGTCCAGAATTTTCAGTACCACACCATGTGGTGCCTTGGGTTTCTGATGCTTCTGGGTAGGGCTCTCTGTTGGCCATGTGGAGCCTTGGGTTTCTGATGCTTCAGGGTAGGGCTCTCTGTTGGCCATTTGGTGCCTTGGGTTTCTGATGCTTCGGACTAGGGATCTCTATTGGCCATGCGGTGCCTTTGGTTTCCGATGCTTCGGGGTAGGGCTCTCTGTTGGCCATGCAGTGCCTTTAGTTTCTGATGCATCGGGTTAGGGCTCTCTGTTGGCCATGCAGTGCCTGGGGTTTCTGATGCTTCTGGGTAGGGCTCTCTGTTGGCCATGCGGTGCCTTGGGTTTCTCATGCTTCAGGATAGGGCTCTCTGTTGGCCATGTGGCGCCTTGGGTTTCTTATGCTTTTGGTTGGGGCTCTCTGTTGGCCATGCGGTACCTTGGGTTTCTCATGCTTTTCGATAGGGCTCTCTGTTGGCCATGTGGTGCCTTGGGGTTCTGATGCTTCGGGTTGTAGCTCTCTGTTGGCCATGCAGTGCCTTGGGTTTCTGATGCTTCTGGGTAGGGTTCTCTGTTGGCCATGCGGTGCCTTGGGTTTCTCATACTTCTGGATAGGGTTCTCTGTTGGCCATGTGGTCCCTTTGTGTTTCTCATGCTTCTGGATAGGTCTCTCTGTTGGCCATGTGGTGCCTTGGTTTTCTGATGCTTTTGGTTGGGGCTCTCTGTTGGCCATGCAGTGCCTTGGGTATCTGATGCTTTTGGTTGGTGCTCTCTGTTGGCCATGCAGTGCCTTGGGTTTCTGATGCTTCTGGGTAGGGCTCTCTGTTGGCCATGTGGTGCCTTGGGTTTCTGATGCTTCTGGGTAGGGCTCTCTGTTGGCCATGTGGTGCCTTGGGTTTCTGATGCTTCAGGGTAGGGCTCTCTGTTGGCCATGCTGTGCCTGGGTTTTTGATGTTTCCGGGTAGGGCTTTCTGTTGGCTATGCGGTACCATGGGTTTCTGATGCTTCTGGGTGGGGTTCTCTGCTATCCATGTCGTGCCTTGGGTTTCTGATGCTTCTGGGTAGGGCTCTCTGTTGGCCATGCAGTGCCTTGGGTTTCTGATGCTTCTGGGTAGGGCTCTCTGTTGGCCATGTGGTGCCTTGGGTTTCTGATGCTTCTGGGTAGGGCTCTCTGTTGGCCATGTGGTGCCTTGGGTTTCTGATGCTTCAGGGTAGGGCTCTCTGTTGGCCATGCTGTGCCTGGGTTTTTGATGTTTCCGGGTAGGGCTCTCTGTTGGCCATTTGGTGCCTTGGGTTTCTCATGCTTCGGGTTAGGGCTCTCTGTTGGCCATGCGGTGCCTTTGGTTTCTGATGCTTCGGGGTAGGGCTCTCAGTTGGCCATGCAGTGCCTTGGGTTTCTGATGCTTCGGGGTAGGGCTGTTTGCCATGCAGTGCCTTGGGTTTCTGATGTTTCGGGGTAGAGCTCTCTGTTGGCCATGCGGTGCCTTGGTTTTCTCAGGCTTCGGGCTAGGGTTCTCTGTTGTCCAAGCAGTGCCATTAGTTTCTGATGTTTTGGGCTAGGGCTCTCTGTTGGCCATGCGGTGGCTTGGGTTTCTGATGTTTCTGGGTAGGGCTCTTTGTTGGCCATGTGGCGCCTTGGGTTTCTGATGCTTCTGGGTAGGGCTCAATGTTGTCTATGTGGTTCCTTGGGTTTCTGATGCTTCTGGGTAGGGTTCTCTGCTATCCATGCGGTGCCTTGGGTTTTTGATGCTTCTGGGTAGGGCTCTCTGTTGGCCTTGTGGTGCCTTGGGTTTCTGATGCTTTTGGTTGGGGCTCACTGTTGGCCATGCGGTTCCTTGGGTTTCTTATACTTCTGGATAGGGCTCTCTGTTGGACAAGTGGTGCCTTGGGTTTCTGATGCTGTTGGTTGGGGCTCTCTGTTGGCCATACTGTGCCTTGGGTTTCTGATGCTTCTGGGCAGGGCTCTCTGTTAACCATGCGGTGCCTGGGGTTTCTGATGCTTCTGGGTAGGGCTCACTGTTGGCCATGTGGTACCTTGGGTTTCTCATGCTTCTGGGTAGGTGTCTGTTGGCCATGTGGTGCCTTGGGTTTCTGATGCTTCTGGGTAGGGCTCTCTGTTGGTCTTGCGGTGCCTTGGATTTCTGATGCTTTTGGTTGGGGCTCACTGTTGGCCATGCAGTGCCTTGGGTTTCTCATACTTCTGGGTAGGGTTCTCTGTTATCCATGTGGTGCCTTGGTTTTCTGATGCTTCTGGGTAGGGCTCTCTGTTGGACATGCGGTGCCTTGGGTTTCTGATGCTTTTGGGTAGGGCTCTCTGTTGGCCATAAGTTGCCTTGGGTTTCTGATGCTTCTGGGAAGGGCTCTCTTTTGGCCATATGGTGCCTTGGGTTTCTGATGCTTCGGGGTAGGGCTCTCTGTTGGCCATGCAGTGCCATTGGTTTCTGAGGTTTTGGGCTAGGGCTCTCTGTTGGCCATGCAGTGTCTTGGGTTTCTGATGCTTCTGGGTAGGCTTTCTGTTGGCCATGCTGTGCTTTGGGTTTCTGATGCTTCTGGTTGGGGCTCTCTGCTGTCCATGTGGTGCCTTGGGTTTCTCTAGCTTCGGGGTAGGGCTTCCTTTTGGCCATGCTGTGCCTTGGGTTTCTGATACTTCTGGATAGGGCTCTCTGTTGGCCATGTTTTGCCCTGGGGTCTTATGCTTTTGTTTGGGTCTCTCTGTTGGCCATGCGGTACCTTGGGTTTTTCATGCTTCTGGATAGGGCTCTCTGTTGGATATATGGTGCCTTGGGTTTGTGATGCTTTTGGTTGGGGCTCTCTGTTGGCCATGCGGTACCATGGGTTTTTCATGCTTCTGGATAGGGCTCTCTGTTGGCCGCCATGCAGTGCCTTGGGTTTCTGATGCTTTTGGGTAGGGCTGTCTGTTGGCCATGTGGTGCCTTGGGTTTCTGTTGTTTCGGGGTAGGGCTCTCTGTTGGCCATTTGGTGCCTTGAGTTTCTCATGCTTCGGGTTAGGGCTCTCTGTTGGCCTTGCGGTGCTTTGGGTTTCTGATGCTTTTGGGTAGGGCTCTCTGTTGGCCATGCGGTGCCTTGGGTTTCTGATGCTTTGGGGTAGGTCTCTCTGTTGGCCATGCGGTGCCTTGGGTTTCTGATGCATCTGCTTAGGGATCTTTGTTGGCCATGTGGTGCCTTGGGTTTCTGATGCTTCTGGTTGGGGCTTTGTTGTCCATGTGGTGGCTTGGGTTTCTCTAAATTCTGGCTAGGGCTCTCTGTTGGCCATGTGGTGCCTTGGGTTTCTGAAGCTTCTTTGTAGGGCTCTCTGTTGACCATGCAGTGCCTTGGGTTTCTGATGCTTCGGGGTAGGGCTCTCTGTTGGCCATGTGGTGCCTTGGGTTTCTGATGCTTTTGGGTACGGCTCCATGTTGTCCATGCGGTGCCTTGGGTTTTTGATGCTTCTGGTTGGGGCTCTCTGTTGTCCATGTGGGGCCATGGGTTTCTGATGCTTCTGGTTGGGGCTCTCTGTTGTCCATGCAGTGGCTTGGATTATTGATGCTTCTGGTTGGGGCTCTCTGTTGTCCATGTGGTGCCTAGGGTTTCTCTAGCTTCGGGGTAGGGATCCCTGTTGGCAATGCAGTGCCTTGAGTTTCAGATGCTTCGGGGTAGGGCTCTCTGTTGGCCATGTGGTGCCTTGCGTTTCTGATGCTTCTTGGTAGGGCTTAATGTTGGCCATGCTGTGCCTTGGGTTTCTGATGCTTTTGGGTAGGGCTCTCTGTTGTCCACGCGGTGCCTTGGGTTTCTGATGCTTCTGGTTGGGGCTCTCTGTTGTCCATGCGGTACCTTGGGTTTCTGATGCTTCGGGGTAGGGCTCTCTGTTGGCCTTGCAGTGCTTTGGGTTTCTGATGCTTTTGGGTAGGACTCTCTGTTGGCCATGCGGTGCCTTAGGTTTCTGATGCTTCTGCCTAGGGCTCTTTGTTGGCCATGTGGTGCCTTGGGTTTCTGATGCTTCTGGTTGGGGCTCTCTTTTGGCCATATGGTGGCTTGGGTTTCTGATGCTTCTGGGTAGGGCTCTCTGTTGGCCATGTGGTGCCTTGGGTTTCTGATGCTTCGGGGTAGGGCTCTCTGTTGGCCATGCGGTGCCTTGGGTTTTTGATGCTTCGGGGTAGGGCTCTCTGTTGGCCATGTGGTGCCTTGGGTTTCTGATGCTTCGGGGTAGGGCTCTCTGTTGGCCATGCCGTGCCTTGGGTTTTTGATGCTTCGGGGTAGGGCTCTCTGTTGGCCATGTGGTGCCTTGGGTTTTTGATGCTTTGGGTTAGGGCTCTCTGTTGGCCTTGTGGTGCCTTGGGTTTCACATGCTTCGGGGTAGGGCTCTCTTTTGGCCATGCGGTGCCTTTGGTTTCTGATGCTTTGGGGTAGGGCTCTCTGTTGGCCAAGCAGTGCCTTGGGTTTCTGATGCTTCCGTGTAGGGCTCTCTGTTGGCCATGCGGTGCCTTTGGTTTCTGATGCTTTGGGCTAGGGCTCTCTGTTGGCCATGTGGTGACTTGGGTTTCTGATGCTTCTGGGTAGGGCTCTCTGTTGGCCATGCGGTGCCTTGGTTTTCTCATGCTTTGGGCTAGGGTTCTCTGTTGGCCATGCAGTGCCATTGGTTTCTGATGGTTTTGGCTAGGACTCTGTTGGCCATGCGGTGCCTTGGGTTTCTGATGTTTCTGGGTAGGCTCTCTGTTGGCCATGGGATGCCTTGGGTTTCTGATGCTTCTGGGTAGGGCTCAATGTTGACCATGCGGTGTCTTGGGTTTCTGATGCTTCTGGTTGGGGCTCTCTGTTGGCCATGTGGTGCCTTGGGTTTCTGATGCTTCTGGTTGGGGCTCTCTGTTGTCCATGTGGTGCCTAGGGGTTCTCTAGCTTTGGGGTAGGGCTCCCTGTTGGCAATGCAGTGCCTTGGGTTTCTGATGCTTCGGGGTAGGGATCTCTGTTGGCAATGCGGTGCCTTGGGATTCTGATGCTTCGGGGTAGGGATCTCTGTTGGCGATTTGGTGCCTTGGGTTTCTGATGATTCTGGGTAGGGCGCTCTGTTGGCCATGCGGTGCCTTGGGTTTCTTATGCTTTGGGGTAGGTCTCTCTGTTGGCCATGCGGTGCCTTGGGTTTCTGATGCTTCTGCCTAGGGCTCTTTGTTGGCCATGTGGTGCCTTGGGTTTCTGATGCTTCTGGTTGCGGCTCTCTGTTGTCCATTAGGTGCCTTGAGTTTCTGGGCCCTCATTTATGAAGAGCTTGCACCGTCAATGCGTCAAAAATAATGACGCATCGTCGGCGCAAGTCATACGCCATAATAATTAACGCATCTTCGACTCTTAGTCACTTTCAAACCCTCTGCGTCAGAAAAACCACTACGTCAAAATGCCCTGCGACACGTAAGTATTAAATTATGCAAGGTGGGCGTTACTTCGGAAAAACCTGTGCAATAGTGACGCATCTACATTTATGACTTTTCCCTCTTTTGACGCAGCAGCGTTGCGGTTGTGTCAGAATTGGTGCATCTGCAAAACGGACGTGTAGGAAATGACGCTTCAACACATATAAAGAGGAGAGGTCAGAGTGGACATTGCTGAAACTATCCCTTCACCATGGAGGTGGTAATGCTGCGACTAGCAGCCAGATGGCGATGACTAGCACCAGGAGCCCCACCACAACCCCCCTCCCCACAAAATCCCCCCATCCCCCCAAAGGCAACGCCAGAGAAAGGAGCGATTATTCCGTCAAAGGAGCGTCCTGAGATGCCTCAGGGATGAGGAGGTCATAAGTCTATTTTGACTCAAGAAGCGGACCATAGAACACCTCCTACGACTCATTGGACCAAGGCTAGAGGTCACAACCAACAGGTCTACCAACATACCTCCACAGGCATAGCTCTTGGCTGTGTTGCATATGCTAGCGTCGGGCTCCTTCCAAACAACAGTTTCCAAAGTGTCTGGAATATCACAGCCAGCTTTCTCAGCATTCCGACCCACTGTCCTGGATGCCATCATCCATCTGACACCCCGCTACCTCAGTTTCCCCAACAACCCACAGCAGCAGATGGAGATCAAGCAAGGTTTCTATGATATAGCAGGCGTCCCACATGTGCTGGGTGCCATGGACTGTACACATGTGCAATTAGTACCTCCAGCAGCAACTGCACATCTGTACATACATCGAAAACATACTTATTCCATCAATGTACAGGCCATTGTAGATCACCGTGGACTGTTTACAAATGTGCTGGCCAAATACCCTGGCAGTGTACATGATGCCTTCATATTCCGGAACTGCATCATTAATGACCGCTTCAAGAATGGCCAGTATGGCAATGGCCTCCTTGTAGGTAAGCAAAAGAGTATGATACAATGCACCATCCATGCTGCCATACTGGTAATATTGCTTCAATGACCCATTAATGAGGTCATGGATGGAATAATGTTTCACTAGTATATACATATACATAAATATAAGGTCATGTAGAGCCACATAGGGTGTCAATCCATGTCCTTCAAAATATGTCGCCATTTCCATGCATAGATATGTGCAAAAGGTGTTTGGATGTGTGTTACTGGGTGTGTTCTGTGCAACATCCATGCCCTCTGGACACTGCCATATGAAATATTTCACACAACATATGGCCTGTAGTTTACCTGAACCATGTCACCATGTCAAACATTTCATTGTACCTTTTCTTTTTCTTTCATTTCAGCTGACCAGGGATATGGCATCCAGCCGTGGGTCATGACCAATGTTCCCTCTAATTTTTTACCTCTGTGTGCAGCAGTGTAAGGTCTATGTGCGCTGCAACCAAGGCTGTGTGCGCCAGTAAGCATGCGCGCGTGTGGGTGCAGCGCTCAATATCACTCCAAACTTTTGCTGATAAAAGTGAAAAGACGGTGGGTTTCCGCACATACAGATCGATGTGAACGGTGTTAAGGCAGGTTTAAAACCGTCCTACATAGCAATTTGAAACCTTAGCAGCTATGTTGCTGCATTCCTTTTCTTAATAGAGCAAGGCTGCGGGGTGATGGTGTGCATTTGTTCAAGTTTTCATAATGATTTCAGCTCATGATGGGCGCTGAGGAACCATTCCTGGCTTTCCTTGTGAAGTGTCCACTCCTGGACACCCCCATGGTGAAACCAGGCATCCCCAGCGCTGTTGGGGGCCGTTGTGGAGATTAAGCAAGCTATTGCCCAGAGTTGCAGCGTGGGGCCCATGATTAGAAATAGGCGCTGAGGCGAGAATATCAGGTCAGAGGAATTTATGAGCCCGAGACCCGCCGAGGCAGGAATCGAACCTTAGCCTGAGTTCTGCATCAAGGTCTGCCGCTCTAACCATTTGAGCCATTCTACTGTTGGCAGCTGCACTGCACGCTGGTGGGAATCTGCGTTGGGGCACCAAGCGGATGGGGGGGTCCCAGCGTGGTCTCTCCCAGATCAGTGCTGTTCCCCCCAGGAGTTCAGAGACTGGATGTGGGGGCACTGTTGTTGTGATCTCCTTCTTGGGGGCATTTGTTTGCCCATGATAGCACTGCCAGGGATAGTCCTTGATGGAGGCCCCCCCCAGTGGTGGCTGGTCGAATTTGAAAGTGGTAGGACGTAAAACTAAACCCCCTCATACTCATGGACCCTGGTGCCTCCGCACCTTTTACACTAGTGATAGCAGACATGCCCCACTGCTGCTGTGTTCTTGTTTAATATTTTGGAGTGCTCATTTACCATGCTTACCAAGTGATTTCTGGCCATCAAAATCCATTCCCAAGTTCACCCCCTTTACCTCACCTACTCTCCAAACCCCACAGTCTCCCTCCTCTCTCCTATCCTCGTATTACAACCTTCCCCAGCCTCACAGACCCTTCCACTTCTTCTCTTCCTCACATACTCTTTCTCTCTCTCCATCCTAAAAGTCCCTATTGCTCCCTCTTCGACGCACGCACTGTGTCACCACAGTCCCCATCACTATTTCTCTCCCATCCCCACAGACTCCATCTTTCGGTCTTCCATCTGCATAGATCCTTTTACACTCTCCCATTCTCAAAGGCATATAAAGCATGCACCATTTACGCACATGCCTGTCCATTTCACTCATAATCTTATCTTTCTCCCATTTACCCCATTCCCGTTCTCCATTTACAGTTACTATTTGCACCCCCTGCTCTGGAAGGAAAAGAGGTGCACTTGGGGCAGTTGTAAGATAGAGTTATAATGGATAGCGGACACGGGTTTGACATGGGGCTCTCCTTAGCCCCCTCATTACCTTAAATACTGAAAAATATAATTGCAGCACTTCATCTACAGAGTCTAATGTATTCAGTGTCCCAGTTAATAAATGTGGATCTGCCAAAGACATTTTCAGAGCTGATCCTTCCAGCTATCCTTTGTACAGGTGATGATCGTGGCCTGGGCTGGTAGATCAATGTTTTGGAGTATAGGTGCTGAATGGGTCATGATGGCACGGAGCTGATTACTGGCTCTGTGTCTCTTGGGCACTGTACATAGTGGTGCTATGTAAGATGATCGCTCTTGCATGGTTTCTTTCTTTAGGGTGCTGGTTGCTTTTATTGCCCTGTATGGTCATTTCTGCGCCCTGTTGATTTATCCGTATGCTTGTTATGTCACCACATCTACGTACCCTGCCATTTTCTCCTGAACCTCTATCCGTCACTGCTTTTTGCCTCTTATCTATCTCCCCATCCTCTACATGCCTTGCGGGTCTGCCTTTTCTCAATACCCGGTGCTATTCATCACCTTCTTTCTCCCTCTCACAGTGCACTTTCTTCCTTCCATCTTACGGATTTTTCTCTTTTGTTTGGCCGCAGTTCTTCTTCTTTGCCGTTACTGAGCATGGGACAGTGACACAGTCCTCAGTCAGCGCTGCTATGGGGTCCTCCTCTCACTCTACTCCAACTTGTACAGACATCCCTCTTGAGCTCGGCACCACTGAGTGGTGTGTGTGGGGACCACATCCTCCTGCCGCTGGAAAATTGTCTGCCTACTAGGTTCGGGTCCAGATTTAATGGTAGGCTATTGATAATCACAAGGTTTATATAGCTCTCTGCTCAGGGTCAGAGGGCAAAGTCTACAGATACACAGTTTAATTTTCTCTTAGACAGTTACGTGCTTTCGCCAGAAAGTCTCCCGGTTATGCACTTTAGCCCTGCAGCGCTAGTGTTAGTTACCTTGCACGTCGCAGCGCCAATCTGAATTCCGAGCGCTAAATCCACTACTCTTTCGTGCAGAAAGTGAACATAAAATGAACTAATTTTAACACGCAGATCTTCACAAAACTCTTCCCAACATACCTGGGGTGTAATACAGAAATGGTCCAGGTAGTGTAAAAAAAAAATTACATTGTGTGCCATTTTACACATGTATTTTATTGTGTGTTGCTGACTTCGCCCTGTGTACGTGCGAGACAAAGCACTGTCAGCGAGTAGTGAAGTTGACAAATTACCATTTAATAGGTAATAAATAGGAGCACCGGGGAACTGGGTACTATCCTTTCTGGGGATTCATGAGTTTGTGTGCACTACCTAACTGCTCCCTATTCATGCCCTGACGATTGCGGTGTAAGCTTAGAAACACAGCGTGGGCTTTTAAGTGATTCTAAAATCACACGCTGTGTTTGGTGCTGCATTTCTTTTGTTTTCTAAAGCGTGGCTGCGGGCAGATTTGTGCTCCCACAGCCGCACTCTAGAAAACAAAAGGCATTTAGCAAGAGGAAGCACTTGCTAAATGCAGCGGCAGCGCGAATGCTTTTGGTGATGTGTGCGCGCCACAGACACAGCAGTGCGCGCTCCGGGGCACGGAGCTGAGCAGGCGCGCAGGCGCGCGGCTTCGTGGGAACACAGGTCATGACACCTCACGGAAACCCACAGTTTCCACAGGAAATAGCCTACAACCAGGCACATTGCAGGACAAGAAACATTGTTGAACGAACATTTGGTCTGGTGGACGTATGTTGTACACACCGCAAACAGTCTGTAAAATCATATTGGCATGTGCAATACTGCACAGCATGTGTGCTGACAAAAGTCCCCTGTGATGAGGAACCAGAAATAAATCAGCAAATGGCGGAGGATGACCAGGAGGATGGCCATGCTCCAGCAAACCAAAACACAGCAGCAGGCACCCGCAGACGTGCCAACATAGTGCGTAATTTTTTTTCATAATGTGAAAAATAACATTATCATCATGCATTGTATTTGTTCCCACAAATAAAAATACATCATCAAACCTTTTCTTGCCTGTGTATGTATATAACATAACACATTTACACTGCAAGTTGCATGAGAAACTCATATGTGGACTATATACATGAAATTGACTCATGTCTGGAGGCTGGCATCAGACATACGTCAGCCCACACATCAATTTACATTGTACTGCCTTGCTTTTCCACCTGCAATGGCCACACTTAGCAGTGTCTGGGCAACACAGGTACCCGGGCACCATAGTGCATGTGTGGCTGTGTGCAGGGTAGGAATGCATATGTGTAGGAAGGTGACCCTTCCTGTACAAAAATATACCTCCATTCAACCCAGCAACCATTGTGCAGGCAGGCAGGCTGGCCATTGTGCGTCAGCGCAGATGAAAAGGACAGGAACCTGCCGTATCTCATAGATACAGCACCTTCCCGCCCTATTTGCTGATGTGTGGGGGGAAAACTAGATCAGATAAAAAAGGATTTACTTATTATTCAGCTCCACACCGAGTCTGTGTAAGGCTGGATTATTTCTTCGTTTCAAATGTATTACTTACTAATTTAAAGATAGATAGACACCCACGAATCCTTAGTTATCACAACCCGTTAATATTATCATTAAAAGCAACAGCAGGAATGAGAAAGGAAAGAATGTGGACTTTTGAAAGGGGTCTCCTACAGGACGATAAATATATACAACACATGTCAAAGTGGATGAGAGACTTTTTCGAATTTAATAGAGGAAGCGCACCTATAGGAATGGTATGGGATGCCTTTAGGGCAGGTGTTCGTGGGAAGACCCTTAGTTTTAGTACATTTAAACGGAGACAGGAGCGATACAGGATCAGTGAATTAGCTAGGGTAGTCCTGGAAGCCGAGGAGGAGCTGCATCAAGCTGTATCTACAGGTGTGGCAGTGGACCAAGCAGTCATTAAGGTGAGGAAAGCAAAAAATGATGCAGAAGAAGAAATTGCGAATAAGGCAGCTGAGAATTTTACGATTAAAAGAGAGAGATGTTACGAGTTTGGCGAGAATGTGGGTCGTATTCTAGCTATACGTACTAGACGAATAGCAGCATTAGGAGTGATAAGAGAGATCAAGGATACAACCGGTGGATTACACATGGATCCGGAAAAAATCCGAGAGGTGTTCAGGAGTTTCTATGAGGTGTCGTATGATAATCAGCAGCCTACTGACCCTAGGGAATTAATTGAGTATTTGCAGGGAATCCCAACGGAAAAACTTACAGAGGGGGAGGCAGAGAGGTTAGAAGAACCCTTGGACTCAGCTGAGATTAAAACAGCTATATTAAATCTCCCTTCAGTGAAAGCTGCTGGGCCTGATCAGCTACCTATGGAATTCTATAAATTATTCTGGGACACATTAGGAGATGATTTGGTTAAAACAATACAGGCAGCTCAAACAGGGGAATCTATCCCAGGCTCATGGGGAGGAGCTGACATTGTGTTAATTTTAAAAAAAGGAAAGCCTGCCTATGACCCCGGTTCATATAGGCCGATTACATTGATGAACACTGATACCAAAATTTACTCTAAGGCACTGGCAACAAGATTTGCTAAAATAATAGGAAACCTTGTAAATAATAATCAACATGGATTTATCCCTGGAAGGGGTACAACACATCACACACGTAAGGTTATTACTTTGCTCGATGTCACCGAAGTCACAGGAGACCAGATGGCGGTCATGTTGTTAGATGCTTAAAAGGCTTTCGATCGGGTCTCCTGGGACTATTTGTGGCATGTGTTAAAGAGGGCAGGGATTAAAGAGGGATACATTAAAGCACTTCAAGCTTTATATACTGATCCAGTTGCCTCTATAAGAATTAATGCAGGTTCTACTCGGCAATTCAGGATTAAACGGGGGACAAGGCAGGGGTGCCCATGCTCCCCACTCCTATTTGCAATGTATATGGACCCATTAATTCGCAGGATAGAGATGTGCGACAGAATTGCACCCTTGTCCACTCATTTGGGGGAATGTAAGATCCTTGCATATGCCGATGATATGGCAGTAATTACATCAAACCCCACGGAGGCTATTGGGCAGATGGAGATAGAGGCCGGAGGTTTGGTCGTATTTCTGGATACGCTCTAAATACGTCAAAGACGCAAATAATTAAAAATTCCCATACATACTGTAATGATATTCGAGTAGTGCAAACAGGGGTGTATCTCGGAGTGAATATCACTGCTGATCTTGACATTTTAGTGGAAAAAAACATTGCCCCAATAATCACTAAAGTGAGTAAGGAATTAGATAGACTCGATAATTTGCACCTTTCAATTGTTGGTCGAAGAGATATTGTTAAAATGTTGGTTCTCCCAAAATTTTTGTATATATTTAGAGCTGTTCCATTAACTTTTGAAAACAAATGGTTTAAGATTTGTGAACATATGATTAACCGTTTCATTTGGGCTAAGAGGAAAACAAGGAGAGCACTCAGGTATATGGCACTTCCACGAGAAAAGGGAGGATGGGCGCTACCGGACATAAAGCTATATTACTGGGCATCAGCATTACAATATATGGTGGGTTTGCTGGGAGGTGCAGAGGCAGAAGGGCAGGATGAATTTGGTACATTAGCTATCTATGGATTAGTTATGGGGTCGGAGGCAGAAAATTTACTTTTGAAATACACAGATGCAAGCTATTTTAAAAGGACAAGATTCAAGACAATCCTAGCAGCTCACAACATCTGGAAAGCATTCGCCAAGAGGTTTGGTATAGGGAAATATACCGCTTATACAAGAATCAATGGAAACCCTACTCTTCCTAGTGAGGTTTTTTCTGATGCAGTTTTTAAAGAGTGGGGGAGGAAAGGAATTTGGAAATTGGGCGACATTTTAAGCCCACAAGGTATTATGCAATTCTCAGAGCTACAGGCAAATTATGGTTTAGAGACCAGCCAATTTTTTAAATATCTCCAAGTGAGAAGCTTTATTAATAAAAAAAGGGTGGTGCTGCGGGATTCGTGAAGAACTCAATAATGGAGGTTATACAAGCTGGCACAAATTGTACGATTAAGAGGTTTTACTCAGAACTGTTATACCTGAAGAAGGATGATCTGGAGAAATGGATGGATAAATGGGCAACTGAATTAGATATAGGCCGAGACCAGTTTTCTTTATCATTAGATATGGGTAAAAAATTATTGTGTACAGCCTCATTGCAGTCTCAGCATTATAAAACTTTGTACCATTTGTATTATACACCAGCTAAACTAGCCCAGTGGGGAGCGACATCAGGTACTAGATGTTTCAGATGTGATAATCCACATGCTGATTTAGAACATATTTTTGCATTATGTCCTCTCTTGGAGAAAACAAAGAAATATATAGAGAATTTCTTAAATAATGCATTAGGATTAGAAATTGTATTAACCTCATCAATAATACTATTAGGAGTTGAAGCAGAGGGGCAGATACGGGGTGGAAGTTTTATATTTTTGGCATTGACAGTTTGGAGATTATGTATAGGCTCTGCATGGCTTGATCCCCCTCCCCCCGACGTTTCATCAGTGGTTAGCTAAACTACTGTCAATGTATCAGTTAGAAATTTCCATATATGCTAGGAAGGGGAAGAAGGGAAGAAGGTTGGGTGTACAAATCTGGGATCGGATTATACGATGGAAAGAAGGGAATGTTAGTTAATCGACATCTTGCTGTTTTGTTGCTTCTCTTCTCTTTTCTTCTCATACATATCTCTTACTCTTCTTTCTCCTTTTTCTGTTTTTACTTATCACTGTTTTCTCTGTGCCTCTGCAATTAACGATAGTTTGATTATTTATTTATTTATTTGTTTTTGGGTTTTTTTCTGGTTAGTGGGATTGAATTTAAGATTGTAACTTCAAGAAGATGCCTTTTGTATGAAATAATTACTGTTATATATGAATTATGTATAATCTTACTGTCTTTGTGCTCTGTACATTTTATGGGGAAAAATCAATACAAATTTAAAAAAAAAAAATAATTTTGGGGTTCATAATATGAAAAATGCACAGGTGAAGGTGAGCCCACATAATGAAATCTCACACAGCAGGACAAACAATAAAAATATACTTGTATGTTGTAAAGTCATGTTGAATCTAAATAAATATTAGGACAAACATTACATTTAAAAATATGTTACACAGTGGTTGTCTGACAAAATATCACCATCCATTAAAAAGTTGCTCTCAATGCTCACCCAAGTTTGCATTGTTCCAAATATGGGACAGGCATATCAATGAAGTTTGTGCATCAGAAGTCAGATTATGACCCATGCATTCCTGACTCTAGGCACAAATGTGACGTTAGGTCAGCATATGTCAGAATCTGACCCATGCATTCCTGACTCTAGGCACAAAAGTGACATTAGGTCAGCATACATCAGAATCTGACCCATGCATTCCTGACTCTAGGCACAAAAGTGACGTTACTCAAGGCCCAAAAGTGACTTTGGTCCTCATATGTCATAATCTGACTCAGCTAAATATACTAACACCACAAATTAACCCACAAACATTTTGTGTGCCTGTTGAGACACTTTCATGACATGCGTAAACCACGCATCTTGTGTCCAGCGTCCAAAATACAGCATTAAGTTTCAGCAACTGTACATTGACAGATAAAAAGAGCGATGCACCATTAATGAAGATTTTGACGCATGCCAATAATGTCGCATCAGCAAAAACTGGTCGCACCGTAAGGGGAAATAGGTAACCAGTCTGCCATGCTTCAAATCAACGATGCGACATAATAAGGATTTTTTCGCATGCCAATAATGACGCATCGTCGGAAACGAGTCGCATCGCTACAGGAAATGATGTAACCAGCCTGCAATGCTCACAAACAGGAAGTTTATTCCAACTTTCACTTTCTATTTCATTCATTTGTAGTCTCTGCCAGGTGTAGGAGTGTGTTTTGCAATTGCTTGAGTGTTGTCTAGTTCTGAAGTTGTTTTTCTGTGTGTGTCTTGCTAACTGTGTCTAAATTATCTCTGTAATGTTGTGTATTGTGTAGCTGCCTGTTGTCTGTACAGGGGTGTCTGTCTGTTTAGGGGTTTTTATTCTTAGTAATAGTGGGATTAGTGTTAAGTAAATATTTTCTTTGTAGCTTTCACAAATTGTGGCTTGTGCTGTGTCACAATGCCAGGCAGGTCCAGGAACCTAAGACGGGATGAGATAGATTACAAAACGGGGAGAATCTTCACATATGCACGTAAATACGATTCAATAGTGAAGGGTAACACTAAAGTAAACACTACACCAGAAGCAGATAACATCTTTGTAGCCTCTGGCTCCACATTAAACAGTATCCCAGACATTAGCAATAGTGACAATGAGATCAATAATGCCTCACCTGCTTCGTCTTTTTTACTGGAAGTCCGAACAGTACGCAAGGGAAACAGAACCCAAGGAGGGAGAACTACACCAGATCCAAAACCTGTAGAGGCCAAAGGGGCGGACAGAACAGATCAGGAAGATTACAAGAGAAAACTCCGCTCGGGCAACGTAAGGAAATAGTTTCTTCCAATAGGGACCTACGGGTTATTAGCCTCTCCACAAAAACTCTTGACATGGATATGCTTTCCTTACTGGGCAGGGGTTTGAGCTTTAACCCTAAAGAGACTGGTGATATGTGCAAAATGAATGTTGATTTGTACAAATTTATCAGAGTACTAAAACTAAAAAAGTTTTTTGTGTGCAATCCCAGAATGAATAAACCAGTTTCACTTGCAAACATGAGTAATGTGTCTGATGTACCAAGCATCCAGGAAATACAAGCTACACGACTATTACTTTCTATTACTGAAATTGAGGATTCTCCTTTAACCGTGACCCAACTTTTGGAAGACCTTGATATAGATATGGACTCTTCTATTTCCCCGTGGTTTGAAGAACAAATCTAAATTAACACCCACCCTCCCAGGTGGGAACTCTGTTGACACTTTCTACAAACGGGTCCTACAAGACCTAGGTGATTGGGACTTTAAAACCACACATAAACATCGAGGACAACTCTTTGGTGATAATCTCACCAGAGGAGAAAGATTGGCTTTAAAGAACCTTAGTGAGGACCAAACTATTTTGATAAGGGAGGCGGATAAGGGAGGTAATGTTGTGGTAATGAATAAACAGGATTACACTAATGAAATTCTTAGACAACTATCAGATACTACATGCTACGAACCTATTAACCTTAACCCCACAGGACAATTGGGAACAATGATCAATAAACACCTGGTTGAGTGGCACTCCCAAGGTTTATTGGATGATGACGAATTAGCTTACTTAAAGGTATTTAGACCCACCTTCCCATACCTATACACTTTACCTAAAGTGCATAAGAATCAAGACTTTCCACCAGGTAGACCGATTATATCAGGTATTGGGGGCCCCACCAAAAAACTGTCCGAATACGTGGACTTTTTCTTGGGTCCTCTTGTACGTAATCTACCTAGCTTTATACAGGACTCAAAACATATCTTAAGCATTCTTGCAGATGTGGATTGGCATACTGGTATGATTATGGCCACGTTGGATGCGGTCGCATTATATACAAATATTAACGCAGATTTGGGTATGGAAGCTGTAAAACGGATGTTGAGTGTACGACCAGCCTCGGAGTGGCTTCACAATCAAATGTTAATAAGAATGATGCAAATTATTCTCCATAATAACTTTTTTCTATTTGAAGGGAAATGGTACAAACAGACTAAGGGGGTCGCTATGGGGTCTAAATTTTCACCTAGCTTCGCCTGTCTTTTCATGGGTTGTCTGGAAAAAGATTGGATTTGGGGCATAGAAGGAGCAAAATGGATTGATAAGATCTTCTATTGGGGGAGGTATATAGATGATTGTCTTCTACTTTGGACTGGTACACAGATTGAACTACTAGAATTCCTTACATACATGAACAATTTATATGGGATGCAATTCACTATGGAATTTAGCAAAACACACATTCCTTTCCTGGACATAGAATTATACACTGAACATAACAGATTAAAGACCCAGCTTTTTAGGAAAAATACGGCTTGTAACTATCTTACATGCGGAAAGCTCCCACCCTATACACCAGATCAGTGCTATACCATTTGGTGAGTTCATCAGGGCTAGACGTAATTGTAGTGAGGAACCAGAATTTCAAGAATGCCTTGAGGATATGAATATACGGTTCGCAGAAAGAGGATATTCCCCTAACATTCTTCACAAAGCCAAAAAGAGAATTGGGCGTGTCAAGAGGGGAGAAACTCTCAAACCTAAACCGATTGATAATGGGGACAAAAAAGATAATATCCGTATGGTCACTGACTTTAATGAATTGAGCCATGTCCTACGTAGGAGCCTTAAGAGACATTGGAGCATCCTCACTGCTGACAAGACTCTTACCAAGTATGTGACTAGACAACCTCAAATTACATTTAGGAGGGGTAGGACTTTGCGGAATAGACTTAGCCCTACAGTTCCTAGAACACTGAGAACCAACTCATGGCTAACCACTCAGAATAAGGGTTTTTTCAAATGTGGATTCTGTGGAGTATGCAGGTGGGCTAAACATAAGACCAAGAACTTTAAGGGTTGTGACAATAAAACCTATGACATTTGTATGAATATTAATTGCTTAACCAAATTCGTGGTATACATCGAATGTAAATGTGGACTCCAGTATGTGGGTAGCACCATTAGGAGTTTGAAAGAGAGAATTGGGGAACATGTAGGAGCGCTACAACAGGATGCTAGATATCCAGTGGCAATCCACGCTGGTATTTGCCAAGCTCAAGGCCCCAGAAAAGAACTTGTCTTTTTCGGAATTGATCACATTCCGATTGACACTAGTGGGGGCAATAGAGAGCTTCGCCTTAGACGAGCTGAAGTGTTTTGGATCATGAGACTTCATACAGTGGGACGGGGACTTAACTGTGACCCTGAGATACAATTCTTCTTGGGGGACTGATGGACCTTGATCTGAAATATTGACATTGGGGGTACACCATAGTCCTTTGCCTCACCTTTTTCCTTCTACTGTGATTCATACTCCATAACAATACTTTGTATGAAGGGATATTGGAATTGATCACTCTCAGGGGAAAAGGGGGAGAAAAGAGGGAGAAATAATAAATATTTGTTTTTTGACGTGTTCCTCTAACATAGGGAAGTACTCTATGCTCTGCCCTTTTGCATTTGACTTATTCGCTGTATTCACTAAATATATCCAGGAGGTAGAGTGGATTTTGTAACACTCATACGTTACGTGCTCTGAACATATGTCTTATTTTATGTGCTATGATTATTACTCTGTGTGACTTTTTTGATTATTACTCTGTGTTACGTTTTTGATTTCACTTATTATTGTCACACTTATGATTTATCATGTTCCTCTTCACCCTCTCTTTAGATATCCTCTATTTATTTTTCTCTCAATTCTGTACTTCAGAATTTTCCTTTCTCTTTACATCGTATTCGTTGTGTTCATTGCCTTGTCTTTACCTCTTTCACTGCATTTTACTGGTACCGGGTGGAGGCTGCTACTGGTGGTCTCTTTTGTGCATGAGCATTCTGGGAATGACAGTCGTATCAGGGCTGAGGGTGCAGTTTGAACCTTTAATCTTGTATCCCTTTCGTTTTAATTTTTGAATTGGGACCTCATATATCCCTAGTTGCGCCGGTGGGACTCTTTACTTCGAAGTGACACTATAGTCCTTTTTCTATCTTGCCTTACCGTACGGAGGTTCGCAGTTTAGGCATCCTACGCTTGCGGTGATTATAACTGTACCTTCCGGGTTAGTGAGAGCTACTTCCTGTTCGGGACGCGAATACCGAGGGTGATTCGACCCAGGTACGGTCGGCTTTCTGTTTTACTGCGGACTTCTATATTTGAATCCCTGTGATACTGCAATATTTGACACGAGCAGTTATCACGCTTGGGACCGATCTATTAACAGATCGCGCTCTTTTTTTTACTTGTAGAATCTGGACTCCACACGTACCCGTGTGCTGCACAGTGAAATACTTTCTTCACCTCACGATTTGGGACCGTTGATTGGTTTTTAGAACAGACTCATTGCAGTTTGGCGTCCCTTCAAGACAGATTGAATTGAACCTCTTTATCTGGTAAGAGATTACCTTTAGGGGTCTGGATATTACGGAGGACTGTTTAGTTCAAATACCATGTTACAGGTTATTTTAGCACAAAAATTTGGGCTGTGTTAGCAACGACATGAGTTTGCTTTTGGATTTATGACTCACTTCTGTAGTCCCCATGAGAGTGGGTGCTCTAATTGATACATCCTTGATCTTACTGAACTAGATATGTCTGCGCTTAATTGGTGTACTTGTGTACTTGTCTGAGAATTTAGCCTTTAGACTACATGTTGTTTTTAACTTCCCATGCAAAATTTCCTATGCCTATTTGGGGCATCGAATTAATTTTACAGAACCACCATGATCTTACTGGACTGAATATGTTTACGTTTAATTTGTGCTCTTGTCTGAAATTTAACTTTTAGATAACTAGTTGTTTTTAACTTCCCAGCCTAAAATAATAAATAAATAAAATAAAAAAATAGTTTTTAAGCCTAATTGGGGCTTCTAATTAATCTTACAGAACTACTACGCCGTCATCCTCCTACTAATAGGTTACCCTGCCGGGTTGGAATTATCACCGGACTAGGGGTAAGATACTATGCTTAGCCTTTTCCCCTCTATTTGGGATCTGTCTCATTACAGTTATCCGTAACTTACTTAACCTTACTTTTCCTGTTTTCTTTTTCTCTTGTTTACTTACCTCTGTACACACAGCCCTCACAGATAATGATCCAGTCATTGAGGTAGTTCTTTTTATCTTTCTGTACAACGCATTGCACTGATGGGATTGCATGCGGTGGATTTATCACGTTTTGCTTTCTCTCACTTGCCTTATTGCAGGTTATAAATATAATCCGATTATGCTCATGTACGAACGTTACAATCGGTTTTATTTAATACTGTAGGTATTCATGTTCTATTTACCATGAATATGTGATTTATCTTTCAAAGCTAGCACGGGTGTCTTTCCTCTCTTGTGTGTTCTCATTGACGATGGTATTTACTATTGCTGTTTAAATTACTATTCATTGGTTGAGACTTGACGAAATATGAGTAAATTTCGTTTAAAATTTGATTTTATTTCATTTTTGGGTTCCACATTATGGGTGTTATCTTTTGGTATGAGGATATGTCACATTGATGTTGACACATTTATTACAAACTACCTTGGTAGTATAGTGATTATTGGTCACTCGTTTTTTCTGTATCTTTCCAGCCCTGAAGAGTTATAGTGTCTAGATTTGTATAGACCTATAACAAAACACGTGTCGGCTGGCTGTGAATTTCTACTTATGTGACAACCAAATAAAAGGAGATATACTTCATTGAACCTACGTTGGACTTTTGTTACTGTTAATCATATCAAGCAGCACTCTACTTGCTCGTACTTAATCTGTGTGCGCGGGATTTTGTTTCTCAGGTCCAGGAACCTGACTGAGCAGGAGTTTCGGGGGCTAATGTGGCTGATAGTCCACTACCTCCCAAATATGATTGGGAGTGGAGGCAGGGTACTGCAGGGGTACCCAACCCAGGAAAGAAAGATGAGGTGGGAGAGGGTGCGGTACCAGATGGATTGATGCTTTGGAGTGGACAGGACCCTGAGACAATATAAACATCGGTGGGCTGACATTATCAACCGTGAGCAGGATCTCCTGGACCACCTTGGCATTGAAGTTGACGGAACAGTTGGTAAGTCAACTTACATTAATGTCATGTATTAATACATGTGTACTAAGGTAACGCTATTCAATTTTGAAACAGGGGCCTCATTGACGAGTCCCTTGCGCCGCCGTAACATCACTTTTTGTGACGTTCTGGTAGCGCAGAAGCCAGAGTGATATTTATCATGCCGGACTATGCCACTTTTTGAGGCATAATGCGGCCGGATAAATATCAGCCCTTTCAATGCATTGTTCTGTGTCAAAGGGGTATGCAATGGTTGTTGTTGGGGGTTTGTCCACCAACATCCATGGCCTTTTGTCACTGCTCCAGATGTATGAGTCTGAGGCAGCGCAAAAAGCTCACGCCTGCCCAGGGAGGGCGTAAGGGAGGTTCAACGGGGAGTAAAACCTTTATGTATCCTTGTATTTCCGTTTTTGTTGTGTGCTGCTGCATTGTGCAGCACACAGCGAAAAATGTCCATGCAGTTTGACCATTTATGTACAGGAAGGTTTCCCTTACGGTACAAAAAACATCTTCCACGCAACACAGCCACCCTTGCATCATGGTGCTAAAGGTTTGGTGCTGGTGCATGACAGCAGTTTGTGGGCAAGGCCAGGGAAAGGCACAAAGATGCAACCTTAAGGGAACAACATGTTTCATCATAGTATATCATATGTATGCATCATGGATTGGGAAAATAATTCTTCACGCACTGACAATATTCCATAAATAATGGGCCAAAACAACCAAAGTAGTGCATAACATTGACAGCAACTTCGATGCAAACTTCATGGTCCCCCCTTCATCACACATTGGAGGCCCTGTACATACAGTACTAATCTCCAGGGACATCACCTCAGAGGAGTATATGTCTGCCAGCATCACAAGTAACCTTGTAGTGCTTCAAAATCTCAACACAAACGTGTTTGTCTGTGTATTTTACTATACACAATGTGCTACATTCCCATCTGTATGCAGCAAAGATGCACACGTGTCAACTGAGTGCAAAGCATACAATACCTTCATTCATCATGACTGTGTGCAGGAAGGATCACATTTAATTGTAAGAATTCTACACAATGACTGGATGTACACTAACTAGTTGTGACGTTGAATGCAGTGCAGATTGCACAACAAAAGGGAGAACGAAATACATTAGTGCATCAATGTGCATACATGATGGCATACCATGGGCTAACTAAGGTTTGGTTGCATACCCAAACATAGGATTCCTCATACAGCTGGGATTACGTCCGGTCACATGTTTGTTGTGTTTAAACAACAACATCAATACAAATGATATGCCACTATCTTGCTTAGTCATGTGGGAAAGAGGCACACATCCACAAGGCGAAGAAAAGTGTAGGTAATGTCAATCCCATGTACACTGGTACATGGTCTATTTGCACGCAGATCAATGTGTGTGTAATTGCATGTTGCTTGCAGTTGTTGTCACAATGCACATATCAATGAAGCTGACGCACTCACACATCTAAGGGTCCCAGTACATCTGGGAATGATCAATATACAAATGCTAAGCCATGTGTGCATTAGGGAGGTCCAACTTCTCAAAATGGCTAATTAAATACCACGAATGGTTGAATACATATGGCGGATATTTCCTTTTTGTTGGTGTCTGACGCATAATTCAGCAGGCACATCTGTGAATTCTCAGATGTTCACAGTCACCATTGTACAAAATACGTCCATAAATGCACAATCACATACATCAACACAATACAAACATATTTGCAACATGGGGCAAGTGTGCATGTATTTTGCAAATGGCATCTCAATCTGACACCAGAAATAAGAGAGCACATGTGTGTTACACATGCAGTGGAAGAGTGTGCTTCCCATGTAAAGCACTTAGGCAGAGCATGTTGTATGAATTCGGTAGCCTCATGGGACGCACTGTAAGCCCCTGGTGAAGATTCCAGTGACTCACATGAAATATCTGTACTGTGTTGAAATTTGCAACATACCCTGATCATTTTGTCTATTGTCTTTCCCTTGTAGGTGGTCCATCCCCATACACAAAGGATGAGGTGGAGACCTTCAAGAATCCTAATGCCACTGGTGAGTGTGAAATCATTTCAATCTTTGTCTGTATGCTTACAATGTCTCCTCATGCATGCCTTGTATGCAGACAGTCCAGAAGCAACATCCTTGCATGCAGCAAGTTTACACATCACATGTCACATGTATGAGGTGTTACTGTGTGTGAGTGCCACATTAACACATCTTGTGCTGCTGTATGTATCTACAACATAATTGGAGACCACATTCAAACTATAAATCTATAAATTCATAGAGCACCATACTCAGCCGTGAGGGTCTGATGGCGCTGAAGGGAGGGGGTGTGCTGCTACTGCAGAAATAGCCAGGTCTTGAGTTGTTTCCTGAAGGTAACATAGTCCTGGGTCAGTCGTAGGTGTGCAGGAAGGGAGTTTCATGTCTTGGCGGCCAGGTAGGAGGATGATCTACCTCCGGTGGTGGAGAAAACAAGTTACTTACCTGTAACTTTTGTTTCCCAGTATTGGTAACTTTCATAGATTCCCATTCTTTGTATCATTCCCCGTCGTCGGAATGGGAGCCTCGGTAGTATAAAAACCATAGAAACAAAAGAGAAAAACAGGCCTAGGCCTCATCTCATTTTGTATCCTATCACTCTCTTTGTAAAAGAGACCAAACTTTTGCCAGGACCAATCAGAGCAGCCTCACCCTTAGAACCTTCCTGAGAGAGCTAAGAGCCTCAGATTTTCGTAGCCATTGTGCAAACCGCCACTATCTCATGTGAAAAGACTGAGCTTTCCCAGGGGAGGCGGGTGGGCGCATGGGAATCTATGAAAGTTACCAATACTGGGGAACCAAAGTTACAGGTAAGTAACTTGTTTTCTTGCCCCAGTATTGGAACTTTCATAGATTCCCATGCTTTGTATCAGAGTAGCTAGCAGTAAAACACCAAGACACATTTTGTAAACCAAAAAACATGGCATCAACAACCATATAGCAATACTTATAGTAAAGTAAGAAAAAGTAAACAAAATGTGCTCACCAGGATGGAGGGACTGAAGGGAAAGCTCACCTCTCAATGAAAAAGATTCCGCAGAACTGCTTGACCAACAGCCACGTCGTCTCGTCCTGCAGACTCTAGGCAGTAATGTTTCGTGAAGGTATGAGTACTGCTCCACGTTGCTGCCCTGCATATATCCTTAATGGCGACTCCAGAGAAAAGAGCCACAGATGAAGCCACAGACCTTGTTGAATGAGCACGAACCTTACTGTTCAAAGGCTTGCCCGCCTCCTGATGGCAAAATTGAATGGCACTGGATATCCTGCGGGAAATGCTACTCTTTGCTAAAGGAAATCCCTTCCGTGGTGCGCTGTAGGAGATGGACAACTGGGATGATTTCCGAAAGGGCCTTGTACGTTCTAAGTAGAATTTTAAGCATCTCTGAACGTCCAAAGAATGTAAAGTGCGTTCCGCAGGTGTAGAAGGACGCGGAAAGAAAGATTTTAAAATCAAAGGTTCATTCAAATGAAACTCAGATGGTACCTTCGGAATGAACTTAGGATTGGTGCGAAGAATAAGAACATCCTTTTTGAATTGAAGGAATGGATGCGCTATGGAGAGGACTTGAAGCTCACTAACTCTTCTTGCTGAAGTAAGAGCTAGAAGGAGAGCAAGTTTCCAAGAGAGGAACTTCAAGTCCGTCTTGTGCAGCGGCTCAAACTGAGGTTTCATGAGTTGAGCCAGGACAAGATTGAGCTGCCAAACTGGAGGAGGAGGTCGAACTGGAGGGTACATCCGGAACAAACCCTTCAAGAACTGTTTAACGATCCGAGAGGACCATAAGGAAGGGCCTGAAGAAGTACGCCGAAACCTTGAAATGGCTGCAAGATGGACTTTCACAGACGAATGTGCCAACCCAGATTTAGCCAATGATAGAATATATGGCAAGAGTTGGTGAGGCAGAGATTTGTAAGGATGGAGACCTTGTATTTGACACCATAGGCAGAACCTTCTCAATTTTGCCTTATAAGTCTTATTTGTGCTCGGTGCTCGAGCCTGTGACAAAACGTCTCGACATTCTTGGGAAAGATTTAGATGACTGAACTCTCTGTGTTCAGGAGCCACGCTGTCAAGTGGAGCGATTTCGGTTCCGGATGGTAAACCTGCCCCTGATCCTGGACAACAGGGACGGAATGGATTGTAAGCGGATCGGAGGAGCCTGGGAGAGTCGCAGGAGCTCCGTGTACCAAAATTGTTGGGGCCACGCTGGTGCAATGAGAATCATTTTGCACGGTTCTGCCTTCATCTTCTTGAGTACTCAAGGAATGAGGGGAATTGGAGGAAAAACGTAAAAGAATGCGCTGCACCAAGCCATTGAAAGGGCGTTCCCCAGGGACCCCTGATGGTGAACCTTGCTTGCGAAAAACCAACATTTGGCGTTCACTGGGGAGGCAAACAGGTCGATGGTAGGTGTCCCCCAAACCGAGAACACCCTCTGAGGGAATGGACTGATTCAATTCCCATTCGTGCGTCACCTCCGTTTGTCGACTCAGGGCGTCCACTTTGCCATTGAGTGAGCCTGCCAGGTGTTCGGCTCTCAGACTGATGTTGTGAAGGATCGCATAATCTCAGAGTTTCTGAGCTTCTGTGGACAGAGTCTGCGATCTTGTTCCCCCTTGCTTGTTTACATAGTGCATGGCCGTCGTATTGTCCGTCTGGACCAGCACTGAATGGTTGCGAACGCTGGGAAGGAAAGCCTGTAAGGCCAACCGAATGGCCGTCCGCTCCCAAAAATTTATATGACACTGGCGCTGATCCGGGCTCCAGTGTCCGCTGACTTGAAGTTCGCGGAGCACCGCTCCCCAGCCTTCCAAAGAGGCATCCGTGGTTATGATGAGGGGGGATGGCGAAATTCGGAACGTCAGACCCTGTGCGATATTGTCTTGTACCAGCCACATTCGCATGCTTTTCTCATTGCCGAAGTCACCAACACCTTGTCGTTGAATGATCCTTCTGCCTGGCGCCATTGTTTGTCTAGTTCTTCCTGCAGAGGGCGCATTCGCAGCCTGCAATGAGGTATTAATGGTATGCAGGATGACATCGACCCTGAAGGGACTTGTATTGACGGACTGACAAGCATTTCTTCAGGAACAGTTGGCGAGCTGATACCATCAACTTTCGTTGACGGTCCTCCGAAGGACGAGCCGTGCACTGTGTGGTGTCCAAAATCGCCCCCAGAAACCGTGCGATTTTGGAGGGTAGTAGAACTGACTTGCCTCTGTTCAATTGAAGGCCTAGGTGTCTGAATAACTGAATGCAAGTCAAAACAGCCTGAGAGGTTTCCTCGAACGATGGAGCCTTGACTAGCCAGTCGTCTAAGTAAGGAAACACCTCCAGGGAATGTGTCCTTAGAAAAGCTGCCACAGGTGCTAACACCTTGGTGAACACCCAAGGTGCAGACCGCAGGCAAAACGGAAGCACCTTGAATTGGAAATGGCTCTTGCCCACTGTGATCCGCAGATATGGTCTGTGAGCTGGGTGGATCGTAATGTGGAAATACGCATCTTCTAAATCCAGGGAAGCCAAGTAGTCGCCTGGGTTTAACAGAGGAAGGATTTCCTGGAGAGTGACCATCCAGAAAGAGAGTTTGATGAGATAAGTGTTGAGCTCTCGTAAGTCTAGAATGGGGCGCCAAGTCTCTGTCATCTTCCGCACCAGGAAGAACCTGGAATAAAAACCTTTGCCCCTCTGATAAAGAGGTACCGGTTCTATTGCCCCTTTGAGGAACAATTGATGGGCTTCTAGATGGAGTAGTCCCAGATGTTTTGTGCGGATGGCCCCCGGAGCTCGTGTTGGAGGAAGATCTTGGAATTCCAACGTATAGCCACTCTGTACAATATTCAGGACCCACTGGTCCGATGTTATACACCTTCAGCTGTTTAGACAAAAAGAAATCCTGCCCCCCACTGAGGTGACTGGGAGGGAAGGAACAGCAGCTAGAGCCAGGAGGCCGCTATTGTCGCTTGCCGCCGTCACGTCCTTGACGGTTCTGACGTCCTCGCGGTGTTTGGCGAGAGTAAGACGCCGATTGTCCCTGCCACTGATTAGAGTACTGGGTCTTGTAAGATTGGGACGGTTGTGAGGAATATCTCTGCTGGGCGTTGCCTCTATACGAAGAGAAACCCCTGCCACGAATGCCCTTAAATGGGACCTTGAGATAGTTGAGAGATCCCAGCGACTTTGCCGTGTCGGTATCTATCTTTATGTTCTGCAGGGCATCATCCACATGCTTTCCGAAAAGCATTTCGCCATCAAATGGGAGCACCAGGATCCTATTTTGGACCTCCTGACGAAACCAGGTGGCTCTTAACCAGCCCTGGCAACGTAGCACCGCTGAACTCGCTAAGGCCCGAAAAGCCGTGGAGGCGATATTCATCGCACAGTCGATGACCTCGGAGGATGATTTTTCTCCTTCCATAAGCACTCTCTTGGCTTCCTCTCTTGCTACGTCTGGCAATTGTTCCACAAACGGTGCCATGTCACACCACACCTGGCGATCGTATCTGCCCAGAATGGCGAGAGAATTAGCTGCTCTAACCAGCAAGCTAACCATGGTTGAAAACCTCTTCCCCACATTATCCAGACGTCTACTATCCTTGTCTGGGGGCGTATTCAAAGGCGTCGTCGGATTCTTTGACTTGCTTTGGGCGGCCTGAGAGATGACTGAATCAGGCTTAGGTTGACCCAGAAGACAAGCTGGACTGCCTTCCGGAGCCTTATACTTTTCTTCCAGTCTGGGAAGAACCGGAATCACAGTGGCTGGATTCTGCATGATTTTTATGCCTTCCTCCCACACATGTTCGATGATCGGAATGGACTTGACAGATCTCCTGTATTACTCTTTGAAATCGCAGAGGAAGCATTCAGACTCCTCTCTTGTAATCGGCAGTCCAAACCTTTTCGCCACTCTCTCCATCAAGTGATGGAACCCTCCTATGTCCACAGGAGGGGATATAGATGTATCACGACCAGTGGCGTCCGGGTCTTGCAGGCCACTGTCACCCTGATCCAGATCTGGGTCCTGTAATGGATCAGATAAGGGATCCACTTGAACCGCCTCCTCGTCCGAAGAGGTATCCAGCTGGACAGGATCGGTTGGTTCCGGATCCAGTGTTCGAGTACGGACCAGAGGTATAACCTGAGCTGGGAGGTGGGGCACCACCTGCGAAGGAGGTGGACCAGCAACCGACTGTGCTTGTGGCAATTCCTGAGGAGGAGGCTGTGTAGACTGGGTAGAAGGTTCAGAAGGAAACCGGTTTCTATAGTCCTGTAACATCAGTTGAACATCAGAGAGCAGAGAGGCAGGCATGGCCACCATGTCCTGTCCTAAACCAGTAGAACGTCGCTCCTGTTAAACATAGGTCACCTGTTGTTCACGTGCATGCTCGAAATAGTCCTCACTGTCAGTGTCCTGCAGCTTTACATTCAAGTCTGAGGGACTGTATGCATCACCATAATGACTAAACTCCTCTTCCTCTTCCTCCGACTCGTCCTCTAGGAGCATATTCGGTGGATGCAACGACACTCGTCGTGGGGATGTCATTTCCGGGGTAATTTTCATCTTCTGCAGTGGAAAATGCAGCTTTTGACCCGTCGACGGTCTCGTCGTCGACGTCGACGGAGCAGCAGTTGTCGACGGTATAACCGTCTTCGTCGACGGAGCAGCGGTCGTCGACGGTATAATCACCTTCGTCGACGTAGTCTTGGTCGTCGACATTGCCATCGTCGACGGGGCAACCGCCGTCGTCGACGGAATGATCGTTGACGGCTTCGTAGACGAACTCGTCATCACAACCATAACTGTCGACGTAGAAGTTGTCGTGGTCGTCGACGTGGTTTTCGTCGTCGACGAGCCCGTTGACAGCACCTTACCGGAGCTCATCGTCTTCGACGGTGAAGCTGGAATCTTGAAAGACGATGAAGACGTCGACGTGGAGATCGCTACCACCGACGAGCCCGTCGACGGAGCCATGGAAACAGCGGGAACTTTGACAGAAGGAACCGTTGTCGACGTACCTGACGTTTTCGTCGTCGACGAGCGCTGTTTTTTCTCCGGACCAGTCCCAGAAGTGACAGAAGAGTGTTTGTCACTGGCCTTCTCTTTTTTGGATGGAGGAGAAGTAATGGAAATCTCCTTTCTGTCCTTTGAGGCAATAGCCAATCCCAGTCCCTGCCTCTCCTTTTCACTGCCGTGAGGAGATTGAAGGGGACCAGCCCTCTCAGACCTATCAGAGATCTTGTGAGGGGCCTTAAGAGGGGGCTCCACTGAAGAAGAACAACCAGGGGGAGACCTACCCCTCTTCCTGGAGTTATGGGAGGATGCCATAGATGTTGAATCCTCTTCATCTGAAGAAAGCAGCTCCTCCCGAGTCTTCATCTTTTGAAGCCAGGTCAAAAGTCGACCCTCTCTGTCACGGAGAGTCTTGGTAGAGAAGGTTCTACAGATCTTGCAGTCGGTGGCCTTGTGGTCCGGGTATAAGCAATAAATACAGTTGTCATGCTTATCCTCAACAAAAAGTTGTTTTTTCCCACAAGAGGCACAGGACCTGAACAGGGCCTTCTCCTTGTCAGACATCTTTAAAGCAGTTGAAAGGTATTTAGTAGAAATCCAAAAATCCAATAAGTTTGTAGAAGAAAACTGAGCAGAGCTCAGTGGAGACTCCATAGCACAACGTGCGGTAGAAAAATCTGAGGCTCTGACCTCTCAGGAAGGTTCTAGAGGGTGAGGCTGCTCTGATTGGTCCTGGCAAAAGTTTGGTCTCTTTTACACAAAGAGAGTGATAGGATACAAAATAAGATGAGGCCTAGGCCTGTTATTCTCTTTTGTTTCTATGGTTTATATACTACCGAGGCTCCCATTCCGACGACGGGGAATGATACAAAGCATGGGAATCTATGAAAGTTCCAATACTGGGGCAAGACAGCATTACCCAAATGGATGAGCAGCAATAGCCACCCAATCACCAACGGCATTACAACTTTGGTCTGTGTCCGTGACATGTCATTTCACATGTACATTTTCAGACAATGTTAATTATTACCTCTTTTATTGTTAGATAGCCGTTAGGATAGTTGTAGTAGTTAGGAATAGTTTTAGGATAAGTTAAGTTATTAGGAGTGGGTGGGGGTTGATGTATATTGAATGTTAAATGTGTTTTAAGATGAAAATAAAAATAAATAAATATATATATATCTTTGTTTAGTTAGGTAGGTTTATTTAGTATGTGTTTAGATTAAGTGTATGTATGCCTGATGTGTGATTGTTAAATAGGGGGAACCAATTTCAAAATCAGCTGCAGCAGCAACCTACCTCCTGGTGAATCTTGGCTCCTGACATCTGCCCAATTACTAAATCCTGCCCGGGCTCCTGCAACACGCCCAGGCCCTCGGCGGCACCATTGACATTTCCTTGTGGGCTCCTGCCTTCAGCCCAGGTCCCCCCCCGCCGCCAGTGATGCCATCACAGCGAGCGTCGCGCCCGCCGAGAGGGGCGGGGGGGGGGGTGGGACTACAGCCCCCAAGAGGCTTTGCGGCCCACGCCGCCTACCTGCAGCCTGCGCCCGGAGGCGCATAAAAACAACGGTCTCTTTCCGCGGCGCAGGACATGCGCGGTCAGGCCGGGAGAAGCCCGGGACATGGGCTGGGCCATGTGTGGCCATCAGGGGCCAGAGGAAGCCGGGCTGGGCCACCCCCTTTGACTCTCCTTATAAGGTACTTTAAATTGAGTATTTCCTTTGGGATGACATCTTGACACCTACATATTCCTGAATTGCCTGTTTAGGACGATACAAACATTAGTCTACAGACTATTGTGTACTAGTGGGAAGGGAAGACAACAATCTCATTTTATATCGTGATCCATAATAGGGAGTACCTATTTATTTGTTTCTCCGAGGAAGGATAGTGCCAGGTGATAGTGTAAGTTCTAGCTCCCTACTCCGAGTCTTATTATGTCTAAACCACCGAAAACGCGCTCGGCCACAAGTAAAGCACACTTACCTTGTACACCAATCCCTTTAGGCTCAAAGCCAAATTTAGTTCTGTCTCAAAGCAAAACCTACTGCGATTGACCTGATGCTGAGGAAAGTCGCTGGGGGGATTGAGCGTATGGAGAGGAGTTTGTCCACTTCTCCATTACCTATCCTAGTCATACCCACGCAACTTAGGGATGTAATCACATCAGTAATTTCTCATTCGGGGATATAGGGAAACTCAATTGAGGATATCCCCTGTGCACAGCCGGTAGTAGAGACAGTGACAGACACCACTAGGGATAGCAATATAGGCACATGCAAAAGATCTAAACAACGGGGCAGCAGGAAGGGCCAACCTAGAAAAAACAAATCAAGTACAATGGTAATTGGCTAGGTGGAAGAAGGAAAGACATCACAGGGGACTGTATTGTGGAGAATTTTAGGGAAACCAATCTAGTGGAATATATATTAGGAAACCCAAACAGAAACCAGACCAGTACCATACACACCTTACCATTGGGATATTTTTACCCGAGGAGACGGATTACTTATACTCCGACCTATCCCAACTCGAGTACAGGAATGGCACCAGCTAGACAATGGGTCAGAACGCACAATCACACAGGCCAGTTTATACCAACTCTAGATTACCCCCAGTGGACAAACAGATTGAGTCCGCTACAGTCCCTAGATGAAAACGACTGACTTCCCCCAGAAGGGAATTGGCCAGAAAAGGTGGTTTCAAGGGTAGGATTTGAACACATTGAAAAGAGGGCCAGGGAAAGTCACGAAGTAAAGAGGACAGAAGAACACCTAACATTGAGGGGAGAGGGCGACCATGGGGTTAAGTTGCCTAAGAAGGTTGAGCCCAGGCCAAATGACCAGAATCCAAAGGGTGGAAAAGCAACTAGGGCAGGGCTTGTTTTACTGTCTTGGAACATAGCGGACCTGGGGGGGAAATTTGAAAATGAGGACTGGAGGAAGTATATCTGTGGCTCCCACATAATAGCACTTCAGGAGACGTCGGCGGTTGATTCCTCTCCCTACCAGTTAGATGGTTATCAATGCTTCTTTGTGCCAGCCCAAGAAGGCAGATCGGGCAGGGCAAAGGGAGGGCTAGCCTTGTACGTTGATCTTGATTTAAATGGCACATGGTAACAACCTCCCTGGACTACACATACTCCCCAGGCAGCGGTATTCCAAGGGCAAGGGCTTAGGTTGCGGATATTAAATTTCTACAACTCAGGGCCTGTAGATGGGAATAACGCAGTTATTCGGGAACTAGAGAGCAGATTAAATCAAGAAACTGAGCAAAGGAAAGAGGGTGTGGAACCAATTGTCCTGGTTATGGGTGATTTTAATTGCAATCTTTGTCCAAAACTTCTCCCTGTAAGCCCAGACTGGTCATCCTTCCCAATAGAAAGTGGACGACATTTTGAGCATAATAAGGAGGGAAAATGACTAATGAAGTTGTCAGACAATTATGCTCTCACACATACAATAGATTTGGCTGTCCCGGGAATAGATGGCACTCTTACACCAACATTCAAAGGCAGAGGTTGCTCATCCATTCTAGATTTTATCATAATATCTACGTTTGCCAAAGAACAGGTTAAAGAGGTGAGAACGGCCTGGAGTCAGTTTAGTGACCACAATCTCCTAATTCCCGAAATTTTATATAACTGTCTCTCAAAAAGGAGCGATCTGGCAGACATTGAGGCGCGGCAAACGGATCAGGGGAGACGATTAAGGTGGTCAAAAATCAATGCCCAGGAATTTTATAGAACCCTAATAGAAATAGCTAAAAAACAAATATATGACTGTTTAGAACCCACAGTAGAGGGTAGTGAGGTGGTCTCAGCGTTTGAGTCCCTAACCAATGTGGTTGATGGACTATTGAAAACTAAAGGTCCCACAAAAAATATAAAAACACCCACGATGGTTTGACACTTATTGTTCTCGGGCATTGAGAGATCTAAAACTCTGTCTCGAAACTTTCCCGAGGGACAAGCAGAAAGTAGCCCTCTGTAGACACATTTACAAAACCAAGATCAAACAGAGGAAGATTACGCTGCAAACGGAAGTCTGGACTGACCTGAGGGAAGCAGGCGAAAACAGGGATTTCAATGAATTTTGGAAAATCATCAATAGGCCCTGCTTTCAAGACAGTAGTGCCCCGGTGATTATCACTAATATACTTCCCGAGCAATGGGTGACCCATTTTAAGGGCCTTTACAACCACCCTAGCGATACAGTTTTGGTAGAGGGTTGGGATGGGGCGTGTGAGAAGTTGGCCTGATATGTAGTGCTCACTATTCTAGTGATCACTGTGTATCATTCCAAACGACCCTTATTGATGAATGGTTGTAAGTCAACTTTATAGACCAGCTATCCTAGTAGCATGGACAAGAGCAGTCTTTAGGCTAAACTCTAGAGGGCGTGTTAAGCCAGCTGTTATACCATCACATATACCCCTTGAACACCAAGTGAAAGGACACCACACAAGTTGTTATGAAAATAAAAGGATATTTATTTATAACAAGTCTACCCTGATCTCTTTATGAGTCAGGGGGCTAAGCACACAACAAAACTCTTAAGAAAATACTTTAAGTTGCACAATTTACACAAATGCCCGAGGGGCACGAAAAACCATATACACTAAAAGTGGATAGTGAACCTACGTTGGAGCACCGAAATGCTCAGGTTACCTAGCCCAGGGGCTGCGGCTGCATAGGGTTCAAAAGACGTCGGGAATCCTCGTTACAGTCTATGGAGCCTGAAAGAAGAAGTTGCTGGTAGGCGACCAGTGAAGAAGTTCGATGTGATCCAAGCCTGGATCGGTGATGGAGACGACCTGAAAGCAGAGGGGACTCAGTTCTTAATCACTAGCCAGTGATTAGGTGGGCACCAGGATGGCACTGGATAAAGTCACCTCGACCAGGTGATTGGGCGACGCTGGACTCTGCTGTCCCTCGGACCAGGAGGCGTTGTCGGCAACCAGGCTGGAGGTGCGAGCTGTCCCACGAAGGTGTCTGCTGTCGGCGATGCTGGACCCCGGATTGGGGCAACAAACCTTGGCAAAGTCAAGCCCACGCGGTGGAGTCAAGATGGCGTCTGGAGTGGACCAGGAGGGTCCGGGGTGCTCCTCTGCTGGAGGGGAGCAAGGGCCAGTCTGGAGCAACCAGACCAGCGATGTAATCGTTGTGGTTCGTCGTCAGGAGGGCCACTAGCCAGCAGGCAAGTGACCGGACAACGCGGTGAGCAGCAAAGAGCAGAAGGGCCCCACGCAGATCTCGTGGATGCTGGGGGGCTGGACTTCGGTGCTGGAGCTGCTCAGGGTTGGGGCTTCTCAAACCCCAAAGCACTCACTCGAGGATCCCTCGGCGGTTGTGCTGGATAAGCGTCATGCAGGTTTTGAAGATGGCCGGTCCCTCAGGTCTCGTCACACCCACGAATCTCAGCTGGGCTGATGATGCAGGTAGAGGTCAGAGATGCCAGGGAATCCGGGTCTCGTCGAGCTGGTCAGTCTTGATCCGGAGGATGGACGTGCAGCAAACCGCAAGCGCTTAGATGGTGCCCGCTGGTGCAGGGTGGCTACTCCTTAGCCACAAGGGAGAGTCTTCAGAAAAAGTCAAGAGTCCTTTCGTGGAAAGTAGTCAAGATTCAGAATTATCCAATTCGGGAAGGGGGCCCGCTCCTACCTTTATTCTAAAAAAAGGGGCTGGCACGCTACTAGGTCCTGCCCATGGGTGGGACCAGGAGGGGGGTGGTTACACCCCTCTCCCTTGTCGGGACTTTCCCCAGCTCAGGGGCTGGTGTGCCCCTGGAACTGGTTCAAGCCAGCATATGCACAGTGAGCACCGGGATGCCACTTGCAGTCACCTTCCTCTCAGCCCTGCCTACCTGGGATACACAAAACCCTGTCTGGGATGGTGCTAGCACCGCCCCTGACAGGAAACCCTTTGTCCAAGTTCTCCTCACTGGAAGGACTCCCAGCAGCAGGAGGTCAGACTTGTGTCTGTGGTGGCAGCATCCATTTTGTGATGCCGAGGCTCGAGTTAGCTTTAACCGGGGTTCACAGTTACATACATGTCGTGTCCCTCTAGAAGGGTGGAATGCTAACCCGTCGCCAGAATTGGCGAGGGGTTAGTATTCCAATTCGTATGACACCTTACTCGACATGTTTTGATAAAGCGATAACAAAGTTGGCAAATAACCGCGAGGATTATAAGGCACTTAAGAGTATATGGTACGCGTTATCATGGAACAGCTATTAGGATTTGGTTCCGCAAGCTGCAAACGGCTCAGCTCATGCCAGAGCACCATCTCACATAATTCCAAGCACTCTGCCTTCAGGAATGATAAGGCCTGCCATAGGAGTGACTGATAGGAATGCATGTGTCCATTTTAGGGTTAGATATAGGAATACTATATCTAAAGCAAAGGGTGATTACACCACCTTTGCCCCAGCTGTCGTGCAGCCAGTTGTGTCAGATTTAGATGGCCAGCCAGGGGTGGCATAATATATGCTGCAGCCCCTGGTAGGCCCTGGGTACACCTATGCCCTGGATACCTAAGGTATACTGTACAGGGACTGATAAGGTGGCCCAGTACCAATTGGTAAATGCACCTAAGGTACATGTGTGTCAATTTAGAGAGAGAACAGCAAGGCTGGGGGTCTGATTAGCAGGCCCACAGCCAGGGAAAGTCGTAAACCAGTGAAGCAAAAAGCAAAAAATCTGGGGTGTTCATAGGATTGCAGACCCTACTCTCCTACATGACCCCCCCCCCCCCCCCCAAAACCTTGGGACAATAAACTAACCTTGACCAGGTGAGTCTTCTTGCTCTAAGTGGAAATACCTGGAGAGCCCATCTGCATTGCCATGATCAGTGCCAGGTCTATGCTCCACTGTAAAATCCATCCCCTGTAGGGAAATGGACCACCTAAGCAGTTTGGGGTTTTCACCCTTCATCTGATTAGCCACAAGAGGGGCTTATGGTCAGTCTGAATCTTGAAATGAGTGCCAAACAAGTATGGCCTCAATTTCTTCAGGGCCCAAACCACAGCAAAGGCCTCCCTCTCAATAGCTGACCAATTCTTCTCTCTGGGGGTCAGCCTTCTGCTAATAAAAGCAATGGGCTGGTCATGACCATCAAAATTCAGCTGAGATAGAACAGCTCCCACACCCAACTCAGAAGCATCTGTTTGGACAATTAATGTTTTGGAGTAGTCTGGACTCTTTAGGATAGGTGCTGTGCACATGGCCTGCTTTAGGTCATCAAATGCTTTTTGACAGCTTGCTGTCCACTGAACTTTCTTTGGCATCTTTTTACTTGTCAGGTCATTAAGTGGAGTCACAATAGATCCATAATTTCTGACAAATTGCCTGTAATATCCAGTCAGGCCCAAGAAAGCTCGAACCTGAGTCTGGGTGGTTGGAGGAGCCCAGTCCTTGATGGCATGTATCTTGCTCTCAGTGGCTGAACCTGGCCTCCACCTACAAGGTGGCCCAGGTATACAACCTGTGCCTGCCCTATCTGGCACTTAGCGGCCTTGATAGTGAGACCTGCCTTTTGCAGTGCCTCTAACACTTTCCTCAGGTGGACTAGGTGACCCTCCCAGGTGGAGCTAAAGACAGCTATATCATCAAGATATGCTGCACAGAAGTCATCCAACCCAGTGAGAACTTGATTCACCAGCCTTTGGAAGGTGGCAGGTGCATTTTTCAAACCAAAGGGCATTACCACAAATTGATAATGCCCACCAGGGGTAGAAAATGCTGTTTTGGGCTTGGCCTCCTCAGCTAACCTGATTTGCCAATACCCAGCTGTCAAGTCACATGTACTTAAGTAGTTGGCAGAAGCCAACCTGTCTATAAGTTCATCTGCTCTTGGTATTGGGTGGAAATCAGTCTTAGTGACTGCATTGAGACCTCTGTAGTCTACGCAAAACCTCATCTCTTTCTTACCACCCTGGGTGTGAGCCTTTGGCACTAGAACTACTGGATTAGCCCAAGGGCTATCTGAGGGCTCAATGACTCCCAGCTCCAACATTTTCTGCACTTCTGTCTTAATGCAGTCTCTGACATGATCAGGCTGTCTGTAGATTTTACTCTTGACTGGCAGACTGTCCCCAGTGTCAACCTCATGGGTACACCAATTGGTTTGACTGGGTGTCAGAGAGAACATATGTCTAAAGGATTGAAGTAATTGTTTGCAATCCTTTTGTTGATGCTCAGAGAGGCTGCCACAAAAGACAACACCATCTACTGACCCATCATCAGGGTTCTGAGTGAGCAGGTCTGGGAGAGGGTCACTCTCCTCCTCCTGTCCCTCATCTGTGGCCATGAGCAAGCTCATGTCCTTACTGTCAACATATGCTTTGAGCCTGTTCACATGGAGCACCCTGAGGGGGCTCCTGGGAGTTCCAAGGTCCACCAGGTAGGTGACCTCTCCCTTTTGCTCAATGATTGTGTGGGGCCCAGACCATTTGTCTTTGAGTGCTGCTGGGGCCACAGGCTCCAGCACCCACACCTTCTGTCCAGGCTTGTACACAGTCAGGACAGCCTTTTGGTCATGCCAAGCTTTTTGGAGTTCTTGGCTTGCCTCAAGGTTTTTAGATGCCTTTTCCATGTACTCAGCCATCCTGGAGCAGAGACCAAGTACATAGTCCACAATGTTGGTTGCAGGCTTTTTGAGAGGTCTTTCCGATCCTTCCTTCACCAAACAAAGGGGTCCTCTTACAGGATGCCCATACAGAAGTTCAAAAGGGCTGTAGCCAACCCCCTTCTGTGGGACCTCTCTGTAAGCAAACAAGAGGCAGGGTATCAGGACATCCCATCTACGCCTGAGCTTTTCAGGTAGTCCATGAATCATCCCTTTGAGGGTCCTGTTGAATCTCTCAACAAGCCCATTGCACTGTGGGTGATAGGGTGTGGTGAACTTGTAGTTGACACCACATTCCTTCCAAATTGCAGTCAGATATCCTGACATGAAGTTTGCACCTCTGTCAGAGACAACCTCCTTAGGGAAGCCCACTCTGGAGAATACTCCAACTGGGGCTCTTGCCACAACAGGTGCTGTAGTGGTCCTAAGGGGAATAGCTTCAGGATACCTGGTGGCATGGTCCACCACCACCACCAGTATGAACTTGTGCCCTGATGCCGTCTGGGGTTCCATTGGACCAACAATGTCAATCCCCACTCTTTCAAAGGGTACCCCCACCACAGGTAGTGGTATAAGGGGGGCCTTTGTTGTGCCACCTGACTTACCACTGGCTTGGCAAGTGACACAGGAGCGACAAAACTCCTTGGTATCTTCATTCATGTGAGGCCAGTGAAAGTGTGAGACAAGTCTGTCCCAAGTCTTATTCTGGCCTAAGTGTCCTGCAAGGGGAATCTCATGGGCCAAGGTAAGAAGGAAACCTCTCTGAGACAAGGGGATGACCAGCCTTCTGGTTGCACCAGGCTTGGGGTCTCTTGACTCAGAATACAGGAGTCCATCATCCCAGTATACCCTGTGAGCACCTGTGGCGTCCCCTGCAGCCTCAGCAGCAGCCTGCTGTCTGAGGGGTTCAAGTGAAGGGCATTCTAACTGTGCCTTCCCCAGGTCTTCCCTGGAGGGTCCCCCTGAGCCCAGAAACTCAACCTGATCAGGTTCAAGCTCTTTAGGCTCAGTTTCCCTCAGTTCTTTAAGGTCAGCCTCCTCTGAGACTTGATCTACAACCTGGGGCAAGGGGGAAGGCAATGCCTTAACCCTACTGCTCCTTCTCTTGGAAGGTGTCTGGTCCATTGTTCCAGGATCCAGCACCTGTTCAGTGGGGCATCTTTTGGCCTGTGACCTAGTCACAGCAAGGACATGTGCTGGCAAGCCTAACATTTCCATGTGAGTCCTCTGCTCCACTTCTGACCATAGTGATGTTTCCAAATCATTGCCCAACAAGCATTCTACTGGGAGGTCTGAACTAACCACAACTTTCTTTTGGCCACTTACTCCTCCCCAGGAGAAATCAACAATTGCCATACTATGGTGGGTAGTGACATTGCTGGCATTGGTCACTAGGTAATCTGTACCTAGCATGATCTGTCCAGGGTCCACAAAGTTAGGTGTCACCATTGTGACACTGGCACAAGTGTCCCTGTAGGCCTGAGCCACTTTTCCATTAAATAAAGGTGTCTGCCTATATTTGCCCAAAGTATTGGGACTGGCATCAGGGGATATATTTACATCCCCTGTACAGACAAGGACAGACTGAGTGAGTGTGCCAACTAGGTTGTCATACCCCTCAGATCCCAAGGTTAACCCAACTAATCCCTTGGGAGGTGCACTATCACTACTGACTGTACTAGGGGGTGCATGTGCCTTAGGGGCTGTAGTGGTAGGAGTTTGCCCTCCTTTCTTGGTGCACTCACTAAACCAGTGAGTTTTACTTTTACAGTATTGGCACCACCTTTTTGACTGGCCTTCTTGAGTCTTCTATTTCTGCTGTGAAGCCTGACCCCCACCCCCTTTGGTTTGTTGGGGACCTGTTGAAGACTTCTGGTCATTTTGTTCACTCTTGTTACTACCCTTTTGGTCTGCTTTCTTCTGACCACCCTGGTTCTGAGTCTGGTTCTGCTTGACCCTTGTTCTGACCCATCTGTCTGCCTTCTTTCCCAATTCTTGGGGAGAGGTCAGATCTGAGTCAAGTCAACAAGGTGCTGATGCAACAACTGGTTCTGACAGTTATTTAAAATCTGTTCTCTCATGATAAGATTATACAACCCTGTGTAATCAGTAACCTTGCTACCCAGCAACCAGCCTTCCAAAGCCTTAGTGGCACAATCTACAAAGTCAGCCCAATTCTGAGACTGAATTTTCTGGGTGTCTCTGAACAACAACCTGTACTGCTCAGTTGTTAAGCCAAACCCATCAATCAGTGTATTTTTCAGGACTTGGTAATTGTTAGCATCCTCAGCTCTAGTAGTGAGGAGCTTATCTCTTTGCCTTCAAAGGAGAGCCACAAGATAGCTGCCCACTGACTCTGGGGGACACACTGGACAGTGCAGGCCCTCTCCAAAGCAGTCATCCATTTGTGGATGTCATCCCCTTGTTTATTATTGTGAGAAGTTGGCCTGATATATAATGTTCACTATTCTAGTGAGCACTTTGTATCAGTCCAAACAACCCTTATTGATGATTGGTTGTAAGTCAACCTTATAGACCAGCTATCCTAGTAGCATGGATACGAGCAGTCTTCGGGCTAAACTCTAGAGGGCGTGTTAAGCCAGCTGTTATACCATCACATATACCCTTTGAACACCAAGTGAAAGGACCCCACACAAGTGTTATGAAAATAAACAGTGTATTTATTTAGATCACAACAGCCCTGTACTCTTTATGAGGACAGGGTACTAAGCACACAACAAAACTCTTACGAAAATACTTTAAGTTGCACAATTTACACAAATGCCCGAGGGGCACGAAAAACCATATACTATGGAAGTGGAATGCGAAATTACTAGCAGGTAACTACTTGACTAATAGGCTTTGGAATCGCTAGGACTACGTTACTGAACCTTCAGATTACTAGTAGGAGGCCTAGGGGACTCGGGTGCAGAGTGTGCACTCTCACGCGGGATGCGGGACAAAGTCTATGGGAGCTAGTAAAGGCAAAGTTAGTGTTCTCGGGCGAACCCGATAAGGTAGGTCGAAAACGACAGTGGATCTGGACCCTTGGATAGTGAGGCTATGCTGGGGCACCGAAATGCCGAAGTTACCTAGCCCAGGGGCTGCAGCTGCATAGGTCTGAAAAGACGTTGGGCATCCTCGTTGACGAACCAGGAGCCTGAAGAAAGAAGTTGCTGGCAGGCGACCAGTGAAGATTGTTCGAGTGATCCAAGCCTGATTCGAGATGGATGACACCTGAAAGCAGAGGGGACCAAGTTCTTAATCACTAGCCAGTGATTGTGTGGGCACCAGGATGGCACCGGGCGAAGTTACCTCGACCAGGTGAGTGGGCGACGCTGGGCTCTGCAGTCTCACGGACCAGGAGGCGTTGTCGGCGACCAGGATGGAGGTGCGAGCTGTCCCACGATGGTTGATGCTGTCGACGTCGCTGGACCCAGGATTGGGGCAACAAGTCTTGGCAAATTCAAGCCCACGCGGTGGACCTAAAATGGCGTCTGGAGTGGACCAGGAGGGTCCGGGGTGCTCCTCTTTTGGAAGGGAGCAAGGGCCAGTCTGGAGCAACCAGACCAGCAGTGTTGTCGTCGTTGATAGTCGTCGAGAAGGCCACAAGCCAGCGGGCTAGTAGCCAGACAACGCGGTGAGCAGCCAAAAAGCAGAAGGGCCCCACGCAGATCGTGGAGATGCTGGGGGGCTGAACTTCGGTGCTGGAGCTGCTCAGGGTCGGGGCTTCTCGGACCCCAAAGCACTCACCAGAGGATCCCTCGGCGGTCGTGCTGTATATAAGTTGTGCAGTTCTGATGATGGCCGGTCCCTCGAGGTCTCGTTGCACCTACGGTTCTCAGCTTAGCTGTAGAGGTAGGTAGAGGTCAGAGGTGCCAGGGAAGCCGGGTCTTGTCGTGCTGGTCGGTCGGATTCCTAAGGAAGGACGTTCAGCAAACAGCAGAGTTCGTAGATGGTGCCTGCGGATGCAGGGTGACTACTCCTTAGTCACAAGGGAGAAATCTTGAGAAGAAGTCGAGAGTTCCTTTAGTAGAAAGTAGTTTCTTGATTCAAAGATGATCTAGTTTGGAAGGGTCCCCGCTCCTGCCTTTATCCTAAAGAAATGGGTGGGTACGCGACTAGGTCCTGCCCTAGAGGTGGGACCAGGAAGGGGGGTGGTTACACCCCTCTCCCATGCCGGACTTTCCCCAGTCCAGGGGCTGGTGTGCCCCTGGAACTGGTTCTAGCCGGCAGATGCGTAGTGAGCACCGGGGTGCCACTTGCAGTCACCTTCCTGTAAAGCCCTGCCTACCCAGGATACACAAAACCCTGTCTGGGATGGTGCTAGCACCGCCCCTGACAGGAAACCCTTTGTCCAAGCTCCCCTCGCTGGAAGGACTCCCAGCTGCAGGGGGTCAGACTCGTGTCTGTGGTGGCAGCATCCATTTTGTGGAGCTGAGGCTTGAGTTAACTTTAACCGGGGTTCACAGTTACATACATGTCGTGTCCCTCTAGAAGGGTGGAATGCTAACCCCGTCGTCAGAATTGGCGAGGGGTTAGTATTCCAATTCGTATGACACCTTACTCAACATGTTTTGATAAAGCAATACCAAAGATAGCATTTAACCGCGAGGATTATAATGCACTTAAGAGTATATGGTATGCGCTATCATGGATCAGCTATTAGGACTTGGTTCCGCAAGCTGCAAATGGGCTCAGCTCATGCCAGAGCACCAGCTCACACGATTCCAAGCACTCTGCCTTCAGGATTGTCAAGGCCTGCCATAGGAGTGACTGATAGGAATCTGTGTGTCCATTTTTCGGGTTAGATATAGGTATACTATATCTAAAGCAAAGGGTGATTACACCACCTTGCACCAGCTGTCGTGCAGCCAGTTGTGTCAGATTTAGATGGCCATCCAGGGGTGGCATAATACATGCTTCAGCCCCTGGTAGGCCCTGGGTACACCTATGCCCTGAGTTACAGGGTCTGATGAGGTGGCCCAGTACCAATTGGATGATGCACCTAAGGTACACATGTCAATTTAGTGAGAGAACAGCTAGGCTGTGGGTCTGATTAGCAGGCCCACAGCCAGAGAAAGTCGTAAACCAGTGAAACAAAAGCAAAAAATCTGGGTGATCATAGGATTGCAGACCCTGCTCTCCTAATCAATCAATCAATCAGTGACACTTATTAAGCGCGCTACATACCCGTAGGGTCTCAAGGCGCTGGGGGGAGCCGCTACTGCTCGAACAGCCAGGTCTTCAGCTTCTTCCTGAAGGAGAGGTGGTCTTGGGTCAGGCGCAGGTCGGACGGGAGGGAGTTCCAGGTCTTGGCGGCCAGGTAGGAGAAGGACCTTCCTCCTGTGGTCGCTCTTCGGATGCGGGGGACGGCGGCGAGGGCGTGGTTGGCTGATCGGAGGTGGCGTTTGGGAGCGTAGAAGTTGACTCGGCTGTTGAGGTAGCTCGGGCCTTGGTCGTGTAGGGCTTTGTGTGCGTGGGTGAGGAGGCGGAAGGTGATTCTCTTGTTGACGGGGAGCCAGTGAAGGTCTCTCAGGTGTCCGGAGATGTGGCTGGATCGTGGGATGTCGAGGATAAGTCTGGCTGAGGCGTTTTGGATCCGCTGGAGTCTCTTCTGGAGCTTGACGGTGGTCCCGGCGTAGAGCGTAGAGTACATGACCCCCCCCCCAACTTTGGGACAATAAACTAACCTTGACCAGGTGAGTCTTCTTGCTTTAAGTGGAAATACCTGGAGAGCCCATCTGCATTGCCATGATCAGTGCCAGGTCTATGCTCCACTGTAAAATCCATCCCCTGTAGGGAAATGGATCACCTAAGCAGTTTGGGGTTGTCACCCTTCTTCTGATTTCGCCACAAGAGGGGCTTATGGTCGGTCGGAATCTTGAAATTAGTGCCAAACAAGTATGGCCTCAGTTTCTTCAGGGCCCAAACCACAGCAAAGGCCTCCCTCTCAATAGCTGACCAATTTTTCTCTCTGGGGGTCAGCCTTCTGCTTATAAAAGCAATGGGCTGGTCATTACTATCAAAATTCAGTTGAGATAGAACAACTCCCACACCCAACTCAGAAGCATCTGTTTGGACAATGAATGGTTTGGAGTAGTCTGGACTCTTGAGGATAGGTGCTGTGCATGTGGCCTGCTTTAGGTCATCAAATGCTTTTTGACAGCCTGCTGTCCACTGAACCTTCTTTGGCATTTTCTTACTTGTCAGTTCATTAAGTGGAGTCACAATTGATCCATAATTTCTGACAAACTTTCTGTAGTAACCAGTCAGGCCCAAGAAAGCTCGAACCCGAGTCTGGGTGGTTGGAGGAGCCCAGTCCCAGATTGACTGTATTTTGCTCTCCAGTGGCTGAACTTGGCCTCCACCTACAAGGTGGCCCAAGTATACAACCTGTGTCTGCCCTATCTGGCACTTTGTGACCTTGATAGTGAGACCTGCTGCTTGCAGTGCCTCTAACACTTTCCTCAGGTGGACCAGGTGATCCTCCCAGGTGGAGCTAAAGACAGCTATATCATCTAGATATGCTGCACAGAAGTCATCCAGCCCAGTGAGAACATGATTCACCAGCCTTTGGAAGGTGGCAGGTGCATTTTTCAGACCAAAGGGCATTACCACAAATTGATAATGTCCAACAGGGGTTGAAAATGCTGTCTTGGGCTTGGCATCCTCAGCAAACCTGATTTGCCAATACCCAGCTGTCAGGTCAAGTGTACTTAAGAAGTTGGCAGAAGCCAATCTATCTATAAGTTCATCTGCCCTTGGTATTGGGTGGGCATCAGTCTTAGTGACTGCATTGAGACCCCTGTAGTCTACGCAAAACCTCATCTCTCTCTTACCACCCTGGGTGTGAGGCTTTGGCACTAGAACTACTGGACTAGCCCAAGGGCTATCGGAGGGTTCAATGACTCCCAACTCCAACATTTTCTGCACTTCTGTTTTGATACAGTCTCTAACATGATCAGGCTGCCTGTAGATTTTACTCTTAACTGGCAAGCTGTCACCAGTGTCAACCTCATGGGTACACCAATTGGTTTGACTGGGTGTTAGAGAGAACATATGCCTGAAGGATTGAAGAACTTGTTTGCAATCCTTCTGTTGATGTTCAGAGAGGCTGCCACAAAAGACAACACCATCTACTGACCCATCATCAGGATTCTGAGTGAGCAGGTCTGGGAGAGGGTCCCTCTCTTCCTCCTATCCCTCATCTATGGCCATGAGCAAGCTCATGTCCTTCCTGTCGACATATGCTTTGAGCCTGTTCACATGAAGCACCCTGTGGGGGCTTCTGGGAGTTCCAAGGTCCACCAGGTAGGTGACCTCTCCCTTTTGCTCAAGAATTGTGTGGGGCCCAGACCATTTGTCTTTGAGTGCTGCTGGGGCCACTGGTTCCAACACCCACACCTTCTGTCCAGGCTGATACACAGTCAGGACAGCCTTTTGGTCATGCCAAGCTTTTTGGAGTTCTTGGCTGGCCTTAAGGTTTTCAGATGCCTTTTCCATATACTCAGCCATCCTGGAGCGGAGACCAAGTACATAGTCCACTATGCTGGTTGCAGGCTTTTTGAGAGGTCTCTCCCATCCTTCCTTCACCAAACACAGGGGTCCTCTTACAGGATGCCCATACAGAAGTTCAAAAGGGCTGAAGCCAACCCCTTCTGTGGGACCTCTCTGTAAGCAAACAAAAGGCAGGGAATCAGGACATCCCATCTACGCCTGAGCTTTTCAGGTAGTCCATGAATCATCCCTTTTAGGGTCCTGTTGAACCTTTCAACAAGCCCATTGCATTGTGGATGATCGGGTGTAGTGAACTTGTAGTTGACACCACATTCCTTCCACGTAGCAGTTAAGTAGCTTGACATGAAGTTTGCACCTCTGTCAGAGACAACCTCCTTAGGGAAGCCCACTCTGGAGAACACTCCAACTAAAGCTCTTGTCACAACAGGTGCTGTAGTGGTCCTAAGGGGAATAGCTTCAGGATACCTGGTGGCATGATCCACTACCACCAGTATAAACTTGTGCCCTGATGCTGTCTGGGGTTCCATTGGACCAACAATGTCAATCCCCACTCTTTCAAAGGGCACCCCCACCACAGGCATTGGTATAAGGGGGGCCTTTGTTGTGCCACCTGACTTACCACTGGCTTGGCAAGTGACACAGGAGCGACAAAACTCCTTGGTATCCTCATTCATGTGAGGCCAGTGAAAGTGTGAGACAAGTCTGTCCCAAGTCTTTGTCTGGCCTAAGTGTCCTGCTAAGGGAATCTCATGGGCCAAGGTAAGAAGGAAACCTCTCTGAGACAAGGGGATAACCAGCCTCCTGTCCATGCCAGGCTTGGGGTCTCTTGCCTCAGTGTACAGGAGTCCATCATCCCAGTATACCTTGTGGGTACCTGTGGCATTCCCAGCAGCCTCAGCAGCCGCCTGCTGTCTGAGGGGTTCAAGGGAAGGGCAGTCTAATTGGTCCTTCCCCAGGTCTTCTCTTGAGGGTCCCCCTGAGCCCAGGAATTCAACTTGATCAAGTTCAAATTCTTTAAGCTCAGTTTCCCTCAGTTCCTGTAGGTCAGCCTCCTCTGAGACTTGATCCTCAACCTGGGGCAAGGGGGAAGGAAATGCCTTAACCCTACTGCTCTTCTTCTTGGAAGGTGTCTGGTCCATTGTTCCAGGATCCAGCACCTGTTCAGTGGGGCATCTTCTGGCCTGTGACCTAGTCACAGCAAGCACATGTGCTGGCAAGCCTAACATCTCCATGTGAGTCCTATGCTCCACTTCCGACCATTGTGATGACTCCAAATCATTGCCCAACAAACAATCCACTGGGAGGTCTGAACTAACTACAACCTTCTTTTGGCCATTTACCCCTCCCCAGGAGAAAGCAACAATCGCCATACTATGACTGGTAGTGACGTTGCTGGCATTGGTCACCAGGAAATCTGTACCTGGCATGATCTGTCCAGGGTCCACAAAGTTAGGTGTCACCATGGTGACACTGGCACAAGTGTCCCTATAGGCCTGAGCCATTTTGCAATTTATTAAAGGTGTCTGTCTGTATTTGCCCAAAGTATTGGGACTGACATCAGAGGATATATCAACATCCCCTGTACAGACAAGGACAGCCTGAGTGAGTGTGCCAACTAAGTTGTCATACCCCTCAGAACCCAAGGTTAACCCAACTAGTCCCTTGGGAGGTGCACTACTACTGCTGGCTGTACTACGGGGCACAGGTGCCTTAGGGGCTGCAGTAGTAGGAGTCTGCCCTCCTTTCTTGGTGCACTCACTAAACCAGTGAGTTTTACTTTTACAGTACTGGCACCACCTTTTTGACTGGCCTTCTTGAGTCTTCTTCTTCTGGGAAGCCTGACCCCCACCCTCTTTGGATTGTTGGGGACCTGTCGAAGACTTCTGGTCATTTTGTTCACCTTTAGTATCTTTACCCTTCTGGTCTGCTTTCTTCTGACCACCCTGGTTCTGGCCCTGGTTCTGCTTAACTCTTGTTCTGACCCATCTGTCTGCCTTCTTTCCCAATTCTTGGGGAGAGGTCAGATCTGAGTCAACAAGATGCTGATGCAACAACTGGTTCTGACAATTGTTTAAAGTCTGTTCCCTCATGATCAGATTATACAATCCTGTGTAATCAGTAACCTTACTGCCCAGCAACCAGCCCTCCAAAGCCTTAGTGGCACAATCTACAAAGTCAGACCAATCCTGAGACTGAGTTTTCTGGGTATCCCTGAACAGCAACCTGTACTGCTCAGTGGTTAGGCGACACCCATCTATCAGTGTATTTTTCAGGACTTGGTAATCATTAGCATCCTCAGCTCTAGTAGTGAGGAGCTTGTCTCTACCTTTACCTTCAAAGGAGAGCCACAAGATAGCTGCCCACTGACTCTGGGGGACACACTGTACAGTGCAAGCCCTCTTCAAAGCAGTTATCCATTTGTGGATATCATCCCCTTGTTTAAAGGGGGGCACTATCTTACTCAGGTGTCTAGTATCTAGCGCGCTATATAAATCACTTGACTTGACTTGACTAGTCCACTTAACTTTTGCTCTCTAGCAAAGGCAAGCCTTTCTTTGGCCAGGGCAAGTTCTTCCCTTTCAATCCTCAGATTGGCTTCCCTCATCTTTGCTTCATGCTCTCTCCTCTTAGGGGATGACATCCCTCTATGAGAAGAGGTCTGAGCGCCATTGGTTCGAATGGATCTGTTAGAGCCTCTGGATAGAGACCTAACTCGTCCATTCCCAATGTTAAGCTGGCCTGAGAGGGGCCCCAGGGGTCTCCTAGTATTATTCTCATGCCTGCTTAAGTTGGCCCTAGTTAGCTGGCTAACTACTTCTTGACCTTTGTCTGCCTCGTCCTCAGATGGCTCTAGATCCTCATCCTCCTCTTCACCTTCTGCAGAGAGATGGATAAGGTCTGGGTCACCTGAGGTTCCCTCTAGGGGAGGCATTGTCCCAGGCATTGGTTGTAAGTCAACCTTATAGACCAGCTATCCTAGTAGCATGGATACGAGCAGTCTTCGGGCTAAACTCTAGAGGGCGTGTTAAGCCAGCTGTTATACCATCACGTATACCCTTTGAACACCAAGTGAAAGGACCCCACACAAGTGTTATGAAAATAAACAGTGTATTTATTTAGATCACAACAGCCTTTATGAGGACAGGGTACTAAGCACACAACAAAACTCTTACGAAAATACTTTAAGTTGCACAATTTACACAAATGCCAGAGGGGCACGAAAAACCATATACTATGGAAGTGGAATGCGAAATTACTAGCAGGTAAGTACTTGACTAATAGGCTTTGGAATCGCTAGGACTACGTTACTGAACCTTCAGATTACTAGTAGGAGGCCTAGGGGACTCGGGTGCAGAGTGTGCACTCTCACGCGGGATGCGGGACAAAGTCTATGGGAGCTAGTAAAGGCAAAGTTAGTGTTCTCGGGCGAACCCGATAAGGTAGGTCGAAAACAACAGTGGATCTGGACCCTTGGATAGTGAGGCTATGCTGGGGCACCGAAATGCCGAAGTTACCTAGCCCAGGGGCTGCAGCTGCATAGGTCTGAAAAGACGTCGGGAATCCTCGTTGACGAACCAGGAGCCTGAAGAAAGAAGTTGCTGGCAGACGACCAGTGAAGATTGTTCGAGTGATCCAAGCCTGGATCGAAGATGGATGACACCTGAAAGCAGAGGGGACCAAGTTCTTAATCACTAGCCAGTGATTGTGTGGGCACCAGGATGGCACCGGGCGAAGTCACCTCAACCCGGTGAGTGGGCGACGCTGGGCTCTGCAGTCTCACGGACCAGGAGGCGTTGTCGGCGACCAGGATGGAGGTGCGAGCTGTCCCACGATGGTGGATGCTGTCGACGTCGCTGGACCCAGGATTGGGGCAACAAGTCTTGGCAAATTCAAGCCCACGCGGTGGACCTAAAATGGCGTCTGGAGTGGACCAGGAGGGTCCGGGGTGCTCCTCTTTTGGAAGGGAGCAAGGGCCAGTCTGGAGCAACCAGACCAGCAGTGTTGTCGTGGTTGATTGTCGTCGAGAAGGCCACAAGCCAGCGGGCTAGTAGCCAGAAAACGTGGTGAGCAGCCAAAAAGCAGAAGGGCCCCACGCAGATCGTGGAGATGCTGGGGGGCTGGACTTCGGTGCTGGAGCTGCTCAGGGTCGGGGCTTCTCGGACGCCAAAGCACTCACCAGAGGATCCCTCGGCGGTCGTGCTGGATAGAAGTCTTGCAGTTCTGATGATGGCCGGTCCCTCGAGGTCTCGTCGCACCTACGGTTCTCAGCTTAGCTGTAGAGGTAGGTAGAGGTCAGAGGTGCCAGGGAAGCCGGGTCTTGTCGTGCGGGTCGGTCGGATTCCTGAGGAAGGACGTGCAGCAAACCGCAGAGTTCGTAGATGGTGCCTGCGGATGCAGGGTGACTACTCCTTAGTCACAAGGGAGAAATCTTGAGAAGAAGTCGAGAGTTCCTTTCGTAGAAAGTAGTTTCTTGATTCAAAGATGATCTAATTTGGAAGGGTCCCCGCTCCTGCCTTTATCCTAAAGAAAGGGGTGGGTACGCGACTAGGTCCTGCCCTAGGGGTGGGACCAGGAAGGGGGGTGGTTACACCCCTCTCCCATGCCGGACTTTCCCCAGGCCAGGGGCTGGTGTGCCCCTGGAACTGGTTCTAGCCGGCAGATGCGTAGTGAGCACCGGGGTGCCACTTGCAGTCACCTTCATGTAAAGCCCTGCCTACCCAGAATCCACAAACCCTGTCTGGGACGGTGCGAACACCGCCCCTGACAGGAAACCCTTTGTCCAAGCTCCCCTCGCTGGAAGGACTCCCAGCTGCAGGGGGTCAGACTCATGTCTGTGGTGGCAGCATCCATTTTGTGGAGCTGAGGCTGGAGTTAACTTTAACCGGGGTTCACAGTTACATACATGTCGTGTCCCTCTAGAAGGGTGGAATGCTAACCCCGTCGCCAGAATTGGCAAGGAGTTAGTATTCCAATTCGTATGACACCTTACTCGACATGTTTTGATAAAGCAATACCAAAGATAGCATTTAACCGTGAGGATTATAATGCACTTAAGAGTATATGGTATGCGTTATCATGGAACAGCTATTAGGACTTGGTTCCGCAAGCTGCAAACGGGCTCAGCTCATGCCAGAGCACCAGCTCACACGATTCCAAGCACTCTGCCTTCATGATTGTCAAGGCCTGCCATAGGAGTGACTGATAGGAATCTGTGTGTCCATTTTTAGGGTTAGATATAGGTATACTATATCTAAAGCAAAGGGTGATTACACCACCTTGCCCCAGCTGTCGTGCAGCCAGTTGTGTCAGATTTAGATGGCCATCCAGGGGTGGCATTGTAGGAGAGTAGGGTCTGCAATCCTATGATCACCCGGACTTTTTGCTTTTGTTTCACTGGTTTACGACTTTCTTGGGCTGTGGGCCTGCCAATCAGACCCACAGCCTAGCTGTTCTCTCGCTAAATTGATATGTGTACCTTAGGTGCATTACCCAATTGGAACTGGGCCACCCTGTCAGACCCTGTAACTCAGGGCATCGGTGTACCCAGGGCCTACCAGGGGCTGAAGCATGTATTATGCCACCCCTGGATGGCCATCTAAATCTGACACAACTGGCTGCACGACAGCTGGGGCCACGTGGCGTACTCGCCCGTTGCTGTAGGTATAGTATCCCTATACCTAACCTTAAAATGGACACCCGAGTTCCTATCAGTCACTCCTATGGCAGGCCTTGACAATCCTGAAGGCAGAGTGCATGGAACCGTGTGAATTGGGCTCTGGCACGAGCCGAGCCCGGTTGCAGCTTGCGGAACCAAGACCCAATGGTTGTTCCATGATAACGCGTATCATATCGGTAACTTCGGTATCGCGTTATCAAGACATGTCGAGTAAGGTGTCATATGAATCGGGATGCTGCCCCCTCACCAACTCTGGCGACGAGGTTAGCATTCCGCCCTTCTAGAGGGACACGACATGTACGTAACTGTGAACCCCGGTTAAAGTTAACTGAAGCCTCAGCTCCACAAAATGGACGCTGCCACCACATACACGAGTCTGACCTCCTGCTGCTGGGAGTCCTTCCAGGGAGGAGAGCTTGGACAAAGGGTTTCCTGTCAAGGGCGGTGTTCGCACCGTCCCAGACAGGGTTTGTGGATTCTGGGTAGGTAGGGCTTAGCAAGAAGGTGACTGCGGAGTGGCACCCCGGTGCTCACTACGCATCTGCCGGCTAGAACCAGTTCCAGGGGCGCGCAGCCCCTAACCTGGGGAAAGTCCAGCAGGGGGAGAGGGGTGTAACTACCCCCCTTCCTGGTCCCACCCTTAGGGCAGGACCTAGTCATGTACCCACCCCTTTCTTTAGGATAAAGGCCGGAGCGGGGACCCTTCCAAATTAGATCATCTTTGAATCAAGAATACTTTCTACGAAAGGACTTCGAGACTCTTCTCAAGATTTCTCCCTTGTGGCTAAGGAGTAGTCGCCCTGCATCCGCAGGCACCATCTAAGAACTCTGCGGTTTGCTGCAAGTCCTTCCTCAGGGATGCGACGGCCCAGCTCGACGAGAACCGGCTTCCCTGGCACCTCTGACCTCTACCCACGTCGTCAGCTCAGCTGAGATCTGTGGGTGCGACGAGACCTCGAGGGACAGGCCATCATCAAAACCTGCACGCTTTCTTAATCAGCACGACCATCGAAGCAATTCTCTGGTGAGTGCTCTGGGGTCCGAGAAGCCCCGACCCTGAGTAGCTCCAGCACCGAAGTGCAGTCTCCCAGCATCTCCACGATCTGCGTGGGGCCCTTCTGCTCGCTGCTCAGCACGTTGTCTGGTCACTAGCCGCTGGCTTGTGCCCTTCTTTGACGACATCCGACAACCAACGCTGCTGGTCTGGTTGCTCCAGATCGGCCCTTGCTCCCTTTTCCGAGAGGAGCACCCCGGACCCTCCTGGTCCACTCAATACGCCATCTTAGGCCCACCATGTGGCCCTGAGATCTGCCAAGGCTTGTTGCCCCAATCCTGGGCCCAGCGACGCCGACAGCATCAACCGTCGTGGGACAGCTCGCACCTCCATCCTGGTCGCCGACAACGCCTCCTGGTCCGTGAGACTGCAGAGCCTAGCGTCGCCCACTCACCTAGTCGAGGTGACGGCCAACCGGTGCCTTCCTGGTACCCTCTGACTACTGGCTAGTAGTACGAACTTGGTCCCCTCTGCTTTCAGGTATCAACGATCACTGATCCAGGCTTGGATCTCTACGAACTATTCATCACTGGTCGCCGGCAAGCAACTCCTTTTCTTCCGGCTCCTGGCTCGTCAGCGAAGACCCCCGACGCCTGTAAGACTTGTGCAGCCGCAGCCCTCGTGGCTAGGTAACTTCGGCATTTCGGTGCCTGCATAGCCTCCTTACTCTAGGGTCCCGAGTCCCTCGCTTCCGACTTGCCTTATCGGGTCCGCCCGAGACCACTAAACTTTCCGTGCCCTCGGGCACTTGTTTTAAATTGTGCACTTGAAGTATTTTCTAAGAGCTTTTGTTCTGTGCTTAGTACCCTGTCCTCATAAAGAGTACAGGGCTGTTGTGATTCTAATAAATATACTGTTTATTTTCATAACACTTGTGTGGTGTCCTTTCACTTGGTGTTCAAGGGGTATGTGATGGTATTACAGCTGGCTTAACACGCCCTCTAGAGTTTAGCCCGAAGACTGCTCGTATCCACGCTACTAGGATAGCTGGTCTAAGGTTGACTTACAACCAGTCACCATAAGGGTCGTTTGGAACGATACATAGTGGTCGCTAGAATAGCGAACGCTGCATATCGGGCCAACTTCTCACATTGGTGAGCAGCGGTTGGGATTTGAGCTTGCTGTTGTTTTACCACGCGTATCCTAAGAGTATCTTGTGAAAGATCACATAAGTACTCCAGGTACATATAACTTAGCTTAGAATACTCTGAGTTCTACTGAACCAGCTGTTGCAGCTCCTCAAGGCTTAGCACACCTTGGCTACAACTCTTAGCAAGGGATCAGTAGGTAAACCCATAGTGTAGATAGGTGCATCACTTACACCACACTAGAAGCAGCATGTCGGACAAAGGAGGAAACTCTGAGTCTCCCCTTGTGTCAGTCGACCCTCCACAGGTCACCTCCAGATATGCTGCACTTAGCTTCCACGAGATGCGACAGATCTGTACATCTCAGAAGTTAAAACAGGGTGCAATCCCTACCATTCCGTTTCTGATTGGTCTCTTGGAGACTTATGATGCTAGGAGGGCGGGTAACACCGACCCTTCTCATCCAGAAATGGAGATGCCTCCCCTCGAGGGAACCCGAGGTGACCCTGACCTTATCCATCTCTCCGCCGAGGGCGAAGAGGAGGACGAGGAACCAGAGACATCTGGGGACGAGGCAGACGAAGGTCCAGTCATAGTTAGTCAGCTAACTCAGGACAACTTAAGCCGGCACGAGATTGGTACTAGGGGACCCCTGGGCCCTCTCTCGAGCCAGCTTAACATAGGGAATGGACGAGTTAGGTCTCTGTCGAGAGGCTCTAACAGATCCGCTCGAACCAATGGCTCTCGAGGTTCTGCTCGAAGAGGGATGACATCACCTCAGAGGAGAATGTACGAAGCAAAGGAGAGGGAAGTCAATCTGCGGATCGAGAGGGAAGAACTTGCCCTAGCCAAAGAGAGACTCGCCTTTGCTCGAGAGCAAGAGTTGAGTGGGACAATTCCCACTGGTGGCAGCATTCCCCCACGGGAACCCAGGAGTTTAGACACTAAGCACCTGAATAAGATAGTGCCCCCCTTTAAGCAAGGGGACGACATCCACAAATGGATTACTGCTTTGGAGCGGGCCTGCACTGTACAGTGCATCCCCCAGAGTCAGTGGGCAGCTATCTTGTGGCTCTCCTTTGACGGTAAAGGTAGAGATAAGCTCCTCACTACTAGAGTCGAGGACGCTAACAATTACCAGATCCTGAAGAACACACTGATTGATGGGTTCGGCCTAACCACTGAGCAGTACAGGTTGCTGCTCAGGGATACCCAGAAAGCTCAGTCTCAGGACTGGTCTGATTTCGTTGATTGTGCCACTAAGGCTTTGGAGGGCTGGTTGCTGGGCAGTAAGGTTACTGATTACACAGGATTGTATAATTTGATCATGCGAGAACAGATTTTAAACAATTGTCAGAACCAGTTGTTGCATCAGCACCTTGTCGACGCGGATCTGACCTCTCCCCAAGAATTGGGAAAGAAGGCAGACAGATGGGTCAGAACAAGGGTTAAGCAAAACCAGGGCCAGAACCAGGGTGGTCAGAAGAAAGCAGACCAGAAGGGTAAATATTCGAAAGGGGAACAAACTGACCAGAAGTCTTCGACAGGTCCCCAACAACCCAAAGAGGGGGGGGGGGGTCAGGCTTCCCAGAAAAAGAAGAATCAAGAAGGCCAATCGAAAAGGTGGTGCCAATACTGTAAAAGTAAAACTCACTGGTTTAGTGAGTGCACCAAGAAAGGAGGGCAGACTCCTGCTACTGCAGCCCCTAAGGCACCTGTGCCCCCTAGTACAGCCAGTAGTAGTAGTGCGCCTCCCAAGGGACTAGTTGGGTTAACCTTGGGTTCTGAGGGATGTGACAGCTTAGCTGGTACGCTCACTCAGGCTGTCCTTGTCTGTACAGGGGATGTGGATATATCCCCTGATGTCAGTCCCAATACTTTGGGCAAATACCGACAGACGCCTTTAATAAATGGAAGAATGGCTCAGGCCTATAGGGACACTTGTGCCAGCGTCACCATGGTGACGCCTAACTTTGTGGACCCTGGACAGATCATGCCAGGTACAGATTTCCTGGTGACCAATGCCAGCAACGTCACTACCAGTCATAGTATGGCGATTGTTGCTTTCTCCTGGGGAGGGGTAAATGGCCAGAAAAAGGTTGTTGTTAGTTCAGACGTCCCAGTGGATTGTTTGTTGGGCAATGATTTGGAGTCATCACAATGATCAGAAGTGGAGCAACGGACTCACATGGAGATGTTAGGCTTGCCAGCACACGTGTTTGCTGTGACCAGGTCACAGGTCAGACGATGCCCCACTGAACAGGTGCTGGATCCTGGAACAACGGACCAGACACCACCCAAGAAGAAGAGTAGTCGGGTTAAGGCTTCACCTTCCCCCTTGTCCCAGGTCGGGGATCAGGTCTCAGAGGAGGCTGACCTCCAGGAATTGCGGGAAACTGAACCTAAAGAACTCGAACTTGATCAAGTTGAGTTTCTGGGCTCAGGGGGACCCACACGAGAGGACCTGGGGAAGGACCAGTTAGACTGCCCTTCTCTTGAACCCCTCAGACAGCAGGCTGCTGCTGAGGCTGCTGGGAACGCCACAGGTACCCACAAGGTATTCTGGGAAGATGGACTCCTGTACACTGAGGCAAGAGACCCCAAGCCTGGCATGACCAGGAGGCTGGTCGTCCCCTTGTCCCAGAGTGGTTTCCTCCTTACCGTGGCCCACGAGATTCCCTTAGCAGGACACTTAGGCCAGACGAAGACGTGGGACAGGCTTGTCTCGCACTTTCACTGGCCTCACATGAACGAAGATACCAAGGAGTTTTGCCGCTCCTGTGTCACTTGCCAAGCCAGTGGTAAGTCAGGTGGCACGACAAAGGCCCCCCTTATACCAATGCCTGTGGTGGGGGTGCCCTTTGAACAGGTGGGGATTGACATCGTCGGTCCCATGGAACCACCAACAGCATCAGGGCACAAGTTTATACTGGTGGTAGTGGATCATGCCACCAGGTATCCTGAAGCTATTCCCCTTAGGACCACTACAGCGCCTGTTGTGGCAAGAGCCCTAGTTGGAGTATTCTCCAGAGTGGGCTTCCCTAAGGAGGTCGTCTCTGACAGAGGTGCAAACTTTATGTCGAGCTACTTAACTGCTATGTGGAAGGAATGTGGTGTCAACTACAAGTTCACTACACCCTATCATCCACAATGCAATGGGCTTGTTGAGAGATTCAACAGGACCCTAAAAGGGATGATTCATGGACTACCTGAAAAGCTTCGGCGTAGATGGGACGTCCTGATCCCCTGCCTTTTATTCGCTTACAGAGAAGTCCCACAGAAGGGGGTTGGCTACAGCCCTTTTGAACTTTTGTATGGGCATCCTGTAAGAGGACCCCTGTGTTTGGTGAAGGAAGGATGGGAGAGACCTCTCAAAAAGCCTGCAACCAACATAGTGGACTATGTGCTTGGTCTCCGCTCGCGGACGGCTGAATACATGGAGAAGGCATCCGAAAACCTTAAGGCCAGCCAAGAACTCCAAAAAGCTTGGCATGACCAAAAGGCTGTCTTGACTGTTCACCAGCCCGGACAGAAGGTGTGGGTGTTGGAGCCAGTGGCCCCAGCAGCACTCAAGGACAAATGGTCCGGGCCCTACACCATCCTGGAGAAGAAGGGAGAGGTCACCTACCTGGTAGACCTTGGAACTCCCCGGAGCCCCCACAGGGTGCTCCATGTCAACAGGCTCAAGGCATATGTCGACAGGAAGGACATGAGTTTGCTCATGGCCATAGATGAGGGACAGGAGGAGGAGAGTGACCCTCTCCCCGACCTGCTCACTCAGAACCCTGACGATGGGTCGGTAGATGGTGTTGTCTTTTGTGGCAGCCTCTCCGAACATCAACAGGAGGATTGTAAACAGGTTCTTCAATCCTTCCGACATATGTTCTCTCTAACACCCAGTCAGACCAATTGGTGCACCCATGAGGTTGACACTGGTGACAGCTTGCCCATCAAGAGTAAAATCTACAGGCAGCCCGATCACGTTAGAGACTGCATCAAGAGTGAAGTGCAGAAAATGTTGGAGCTGGGAGTCATTGAACCCTCGGATAGCCCTTGGGCTAGTCCCGTAGTTCTAGTGCCGAAACCTCACACCCCGGGCGGTAAGAAAGAGATGAGGTTCTGCGTAGACTACAGGGGTCTCAATGCAGTCACTAAGACTGATGCCCACCCAATACCAAGGGCAGACAAGCTTATCGATAGATTGGCTTCGGCCAACTACTTAAGTACGTTTGACCTGACAGCTGGGTATTGGCAAATCAGGTTAGCTGAGGACGCCAAGCCTAAGACCGCATTTTCTACCCCTGGTGGGCATTATCAGTTCGTGGTGATGCCCTTTGGTTTGAAAAATGCACCTGCCACCTTCCAACGGTTGGTGAATCACGTTCTCACTGGGCTGGATGACTTCTGTGCGGCGTATCTTGACGATATTGCTGTCTTTAGCTCCACCTGGGAGGATCACCTGGTCCACCTGCGGAAAGTGTTAGAGGCTCTGCAAGCAGCAGGTCTCACTATCAAGGCTACCAAGTGCCAGATAGGGCAGACACAGGTTGTATACTTGGGCCACCTCGTCGGTGGAGGCCAAGTTCAACCACTGGAGAGCAAGATACAGTCAATCAGGGACTGGGCTCCTCCAACCACCCAGACTCAGGTTCAAGCTTTCTTGGGCCTGACTGGTTACTACCGGAAGTTCGTCAGGAATTACGGATCGATTGTGACTCCGCTCAATGAACTGACGAGTAAGAAAATGCCAAAAAAGGTTCAGTGGACAGCGAGCTGTCAAAAAGCATTCGATGACCTAAAACAGGCCATGTGCACGGCACCTATCCTCAAGAGTCCAGACTACTCCAAACCATTCATTGTCCAAACAGATGCTTCTGAGTTGGGTGTGGGAGCTGTTCTATCTCAACTGAATTTTGATGGTAATGACCAGCCCATTGCATTTATAAGCAGACGGCTGACCCCCAGAGAGAAAAATTGGTCAGCTATAGAGAGGGAGGCCTTCGCTGTGGTGTGGGCCCGGAAGAAACTGAGACCATACTTGTTTGGCACTCATTTCAAGATTCAGACCGACCATAAGCCCCTCCTATGGCTAAATCAGATGAAGGGTGAAAACCCCAAACTGCTTAGGTGGTCCATTTCCCTACAGGGGATGGACTTCACAGTGGAGCACAGACCTGGCACTGATCATGGCAATGCAGATGGGCTCTCCAGGTATTTCCACTTAGAACAAGAAGACTCACCTGGTCAAGGTTAGCTTATTGTCCCAACGTTTGGGGGGGGTCATGTAGGAGAGTAGGGTCTGCAATCCTATGATCACCCGGACTTTTTGCTTTTGTTTCACTGGTTTACGACTTTCTTGGGCTGTGGGCCTGCCAATCAGACCCACAGCCTAGCTGTTCTCTCGCTAAATTGATATGTGTACCTTAGGTGCATTACCCAATTGGAACTGAGCCACCCTGTCAGACCCTGTAACTCAGGGCATCGGTGTACCCAGGGCCTACCAGGGGCTGAAGCATGTATTATGCCACCCCTGGATGGCCATCTAAATCTGACACAACTGGCTGCACGACAGCTGGGGCCACGTGGCGTACTCGCCCGTTGCTGTAGGTATAGTATCCCTATACCTAACCTTAAAATGGACACCCGAGTTCCTATCAGTCACTCCTATGGCAGGCCTTGAAAATCCTGAAGGCAGAGTGCATGGAACCGTGTGAATTGGGCTCTGGCACGAGCCGAGCCCGGTTGCAGCTTGCGGAACCAAGACCCAATGGCTGTTCCATGATAACGCGTATCATATCGGTGACTTCGGTATCGCGTTATCAAGACATGTCAAATAAGGTGTCATACGAATCGGGATGCTGCCCCCTCACCAACTCTGGCGACGAGGTTAGCATTCCGCCCTTCTAGAGAGACACGACATGTACGTAACTGTGAACCCCGGTTAAAGTTAACTGAAGCCTCAGCTCCACAAAATGGACGCTGCCACCACAGACACGAGTCTGACCTCCTGCTGCTGGGAGTCCTTCCAGCGAGGAGAGCTTGGACAAAGGGTTTCCTGTCAAGGGCGGTGTTCGCACCGTCCCAGACAGGGTTTGTGTATTCTGGGTAGGTAGGGCTTTGCAAGAAGGTGACTGCGGAGTGGCACCCCGGTGCTCACTACGCATCTGCCGACTAGAACCAGTTCCAGGGGCGCGCAGCCCCTAACCTGGGGAAAGTCCAGCAGGGGGAGAGGGGTGTAACTACCCCCCTTCCTGGTCCCACCCTTAGGGCAGGACCTAGTCATGTACCCACCCCTTTCTTTAGGATAAAGGCCGGAGCGGGGACCCTTCCAAATTAGATCATCTTTGAATCAAGAATACTTTCTACGAAAGGACTTCGAGACTCTTCTCAAGATTTCTCCCTTGTGGCTAAGGAGTAGTCACCCTGTATCCGCAGGCACCATCTAAGAACTCTGCGGTTTGCTGCAAGTCCTTCCTCAAGGATCCGACGGCCCAGCTCGACGAGAACCGGCTTCTCTGGCACCTCTGACCTCTACCCACGTCGTCAGCTCAGCTGAGATCTGTGGGTGCGACGAGACCTCGAGGGACAGGCCATCATCAAAACCTGCACGCTTTCTTAATCAGCACGACCATCGAAGCAATTCTCTGGTGACTGCTCTGGGGTCCGAGAAGCCCCGACCCTGAGTAGCTCCAGCACCGAAGTGCAGTCTCCCAGCATCTCCACGATCTGCGTGGGGCCCTTCTGCTCGCTGCTCAGCACGTTGTCTGGTCACTAGCCGCTGGCTTGTGCCCTTCTTTGACGACATCCGACAACCAACGCTGCTGGTCTGGTTGCTCCAGATCGGCCCTTGCTCCCTTTTCCGAGAGGAGCACCCCGGACCCTCCTGGTCCACTCAAGACGCCATCTTAGGCCCACCACGTGGCCCTGAGATCTGCCAAGGCTTGTTGCCCCAATCCTGGGCCCAGCGACGCCGACAGCATCAACCTTCGTGGGACAGCTCGCACCTCCATCCTGGTCGCCGACAACGCCTCCTGGTCCGTGAGACTGCAGAGCCTAGCATCGCCCACTTACCTAGTCGAGGTGACGGCCAACCGGTGCCTTCCTGGTACCCTCTGACTACTGGCTAGTAGTACGAACTTGGTCCCCTCTGCTTTCAGGTATCAACGATCACTGATCCAGGCTTGGATCTCTACGAACTATTCATCACTGGTCGCCGGCCAGCAACTCCTTTTCTTCCAGCTCCTGGCTCGTCAGCGAAGACCCCCGACGCCTGTAAGACTTGTGCAGCCGCAGCCCTCGTGGCTAGGTAACTTCGGCATTTAGGTGCCTGCATAGCCTCCTTACTCTAGGGTCCCGAGTCCCTCGCTTCCGACTTGCCTTATCGGGTCCGCCCGAGACCACTAAACTTTCCGTGCCCTCGGGCACTTGTTTTAAATTGTGCACTGGAAGTATTTTCTAAGAGCTTTTGTTCTGTGCTTAGTGCCCTGTCCTCATAAAGAGTACAGGGCTGTTGTGATTCTAATAAATATACTGTTTATTTTCATAACACTTGTGTGGTGTCCTTTCACTTGGTGTTCAAGGGGTATGTGATGGTATTACAGCTGGCTTAACACGCCCTCTAGAGTTTAGCCCGAAGACTGCTCGTATCCACGCTACTAGGATAGCTGGTCTAAGGTTGACTTACAACCAGTCACCATAAGGGTCGTTTGGAACGATACATAGTGGTCGCTAGAATAGCGAACACTGCATATCGGGCCAACTTCTCACAGGCATAATACATGCTTCAGCCCCTGGTAGGCCCTGGGTACACCTATGCCCTGAGTTACAGGGTCTGATGAGGTGGCCCAGTACCAATTGGATGATGCACCTAAGGTACACATGTCAATTTAGTGAGAGAACAGCTAGGCTGTGGGTCTGATTAGCAGGCCCACAGCCAGAGAAAGTCGTAAACCAGTGAAACAAAAGCAAAAAATCTGGGTGATCATAGGATTGCAGACCCTACTCTCCTACAATTATTATTATTATTATTATTATAATTTCATTTATTGAGTGCACAGCTACCCGGAGGTTTCCCGGCGCTAAAAACAAACAAAAGGTAAGCTAAGCGGAGAAGGATTGGGCCCGCATTTAAAAGTTGAAAAGCCAGGTCTTAATTCCTCTGCGGAATTTCAGATAGCAAATTTCAGATCGCAGGGATTGAGGCATGGAGTTCCATAAAGAAGGTGCGAGTAGCGCAAACGAGCGACCACCCATTTTGGCTCTGTTAAAGCGCAGGATTTGAAACTTGTTTTGTTTAAAGGGGGGCACTATCTTACTCAGGTGTCTAGTGTCTAAACTCCTGTCTTTATCTCTAGGGATAATGCTGCCACCAGTGGGGTCTGCCCCACTCAATTTCTGCTCTCTAGCAAAGGCAAGCCTCTCTTTGGCCAGGGCAAGTTCTTCCCTTTCAATCCTCAGATTGACTTCCCTCATCTTGGCCTCATGCTCTCTTCTCTGAGGGGATGTCATCCCTCTGTGAGAAGAGGTCTAAGAGCCATTGGTACGAATGGATCTATTAGAGCCTCTGGAGAGAGACCTAACTCGTCCATTACCAATGTTAAGCCTGCCTGAGAGTGGGCCTGGGGGTCTCCCAGTTCCATTCTCATGCCTGCTTAAGTTGGTCCTGGTGAGTCTACTGACTACTACCTGACCTTTGTCTGCCTCGTCCCCTGACAACTCCTGATCCTCTTCCTCTCCTTCACTTCCTGTTCCATTGAGGTTGAGGTCAGGGTCCCCAAGGGTTCCCTCTAAGGGGGGCATGCTCCCATCTGGATTAGAAGGGCCTGTGTTAGAAGCCCTCCTTGCATCATAAGTCTCTAAGAGACTTCTCAGAAATGTGATGGTGGGTTAGAACCCTGTTTTAGCTTCCTGGATGTACAGATTTGTCTCATCACCTGGAAGCTAAGAGCTGCATATCTTGATATGACCTGTGGAGGGTCAACTGACATAAGAACCTTCTGAGTTCTCTCCTTTGTCAGACATGCTTTTCTAGTGAGGTGTAAGTGGTGCACTTACCTACACTATTTGTTTGCCTACTGATCCCTTGCTAAGAGTTGTAGTCAGGGTTTGCTAAGCCCTGTTACACTACAACAGCTGGTTCAGTAGAACTCAGAGTATTCTAACTAAGTTATACATACCTTTGTACTTATGTGATCTTTCAAATGATATTCTTAGGATACGTGTGGTAAAACAGCAGGCTCAAATCCCACCGCTGCCACCAATGTGAGAAGTTGGCCTGATATGTAGTGCTCACTATTCTAGTGATCACTGTGTATCATTCCAAACGACCCTTATTGATGATTGGTTGTAAGTCAACCTTATAGACCAGCTATCCTAGTAGCATGGACAAGAGCAGTCTTTAGGCTAAACTCTAGAGGGCGTGTTAAGCCAGCTGTTATACCATCACATATACCCCTTGAACACCAAGTGAAAGGACACCACACAAGTTGTTATGAAAATAAAAGGATATTTATTTATAACAAGTCTACCCTGATCTCTTTATGAGTCAGGGAGCTAAGCACACAACAAAACTCTTAAGAAAATACTTTAAGTTGCACAATTTACACAAATGCCCGAGGGGCACGAAAAACCATATACACTAAAAGTGGAATGCGAAATACTAGCAGGTAAGTAACAAGATCCAGAGGCTTCAGGATCGCTAGGACTACACTACTGAACCCTAAGGTTAAGAGCAGGAGGCCTAGGGAGATCGGGTGCAGAGTGTGCACTCTCACGCGGGACAAAGTCCATGGATACTAGTATTCGTAAAGTTACTGTTATCGGACGAATCCGACTAGCTAGACTGAAAACTTCAAAGGATCTGGACACTTAGATAGTGAACCTACGTTGGAGCACCGAAATGGTCAGGTTACCTAGCCCAGGGGCTGCGGCTGCATAGGGTTCAAAAGACGTTGTGAATACTCGTTACAGTCTATGGAGCCTGAAAGAAGAAGTTGCTGGCAGGCGACCAGGGAAGAAGTTCGATGTGATCCAAGCCTGGATCGGTGATGGAGACGACCTGAAAGCAGAGGGGACTCAGTTCTTAATCATTAGCCAGTGATTAGGTGGGCACCAGGATGGCACCGGATGAAGTCACCTCGACCAGGTGAGTGGGCGACGCTGGACTCTGCTGTCCCTCGGACCAGGAGGCGTTGTCGGTGACCAGGCTGGAGGTGCGAGCTGTCCCACGAAGGTTTCACTGTCGGCGATGCTGGACCCCGGATTGGGGCAACAAACCTTGGCAAAGTCAAGCCCACGCGGTGGAGTCAAGATGGCGTCTGGAGTGGACCAGGAGGGTCCGGGGTGCTCCTCTGCTGGAGGGGAGCAAGGGCCAGTCTGGAGCAACCAGACCAGCGATGTAATCGTTGTGGTTCGTCGTCAGGAGGGCCACTAGCCAGCAGGCAAGTGACCGGACAACGCGGTGAGCAGCAAAGAGCAGAAGGGCCCCACGCAGATCTCGTGGATGCTGGGGGGCTGGACTTCGGTGCTGGAGCTGCTCAGGGTTGGGGCTTCTCAAACCCCAAAGCACTCACTCGAGGATCCCTCAGTGGTCGTGCTGGATAAGCGTTGTGCAGGTTTTGAAGATGGCCGGTCCCTCAGGTCTCCTCACACCCACAAATCTCAGCTGGGCTGATGTTGCAGGTAGAGGTCAGAGATGCCAGGGAATCCGGGTCTCGTCGAGCTGGTCAGTCTTGATCCGGAGGATGGATGTGCAGCAAACCGCAAGCGCTTAGATGGTGCCCGCTGGTGTAGGGTGGCTACTCCTTAGCCACAAGGGAGAGTCTTCAGAAAAAGTTGAGTCCTTTCGTGGAAAGTAGTCAAGATTCAGAATTATCCAATTTGGGAAGGGGGCCCGCTCTTACCTTTATTCTAAAAAAAAGGAGCTGGCACGCGACTAGGTCCTGCCCATGGGTGGGACCAGGAGGGGGGTGGTTACACCCCTCTCCCTTGTCCGGACTTTCCCCAGCTCAGGGGCTGGTGTGCCCCTGGAACTGGTTCAAGCCGGCATATGTACAGTGAGCACCGGGGTGCCACTTGCAGTCACCTTCCTCTCAGCCCTGCCTACCTGGGATACACAAAACCCTGTCTGGGATGGTGCTAGCACCGCCCCTGACAGGAAACCCTTTGTCCAAGCTCTCCTCGCTGGAAGGACTCCCAGCAGCAGGAGGTCAGACTTGTGTCTGTGGTGGCAGCATCTATTTTGTGATGCTGAGGCTCGAGTTAGCTTTAACCGGGGTTCACAGTTACATACATGTCGTGTCCCTCTAGAAGGGTGGAATGCTAACCCCGTCACCAGAATTGGTGAGGGGTTAGTATTCCAATTCGTATGACACCTTACTCCACATGTTTTGATAAAGCGATACCAAAGTTGGCAAATAACCGCGAGGATTATAAGGCACTTAAGAGTATATGGTACGCGTTATCATGGAACAGCTATTAGGACTTGGTTCCGCAAGCTGCAAACGGGCTCAGCTCATGCCAGAGCACCAACTCCTATAAATCCAAGCACTCTGCCTTCAGGATTGATAAGGCCTGCCATAGGAGTGACTGATAGGAATACATGTGTCCATTTTAGGGTTAGATATAGGAATACTATATCTAAAGCAAAGGGTGATTACACCACCTTGCCCCAGCTGTCGTGCAGCCAGTTGTGTCAGATTTGGATGGCCAGCCAGGGCTGGCATAATACATGCTTCAGCCCCTGGTAGGCCCTGGGTACACCTATGCCCTGGATACCTAAGGTATACTGTACAGGGACTGATACGGTGGCCTAGTACCAATTGGTAAATGCACCTAAGGTACATGTGTGTCAATTTAGAGAGAGAACAGCTAGGCTGGGGGTCTGATAAACAGGCCCACAGCCAGGGAAAGTCGTAAACCAGTGAAGCAAAAAGCAAAAAATCGGGGGTGATCATAGGATTGCAGACCCTACTCTCCTACAGGGCGCCTCCTACAGAATTAGAATTTTCATTACAAGTAATCACCGAGGCCATCCAAGGACTGACTCGAAATAAGGCACCAGGGCCTGACGGTACGCCACCAGACCTTTACCTAAGTTACATTGATCTTTGGGCTCCCATTATGACTAGGGTGTTAAATGCAGCAATAACATCTGGGCTCCCGCAATCTTGGTCTACAGCATTAATTGTCCCTATCTTCAAGAAGGGGAGTAGAGACAATCCACAGTGCTACAGACCAATATCGCTGATAGACGTGTCAGCCAAACTACTGGGTAGGGTGGTTTTAAATCGCCTCACAGCATGGACAGAAGAGCACCACACCTTATCAGAAACCCAATATGGATTTAGATGGGGTAAATCAACCAGCGATCAATGTCTCAAACTCTATATTAGTTGCTAAATATACAAAAGCTAGCAACGGAACAGTTTACATGGGATTTATGGATGGGGAGTGGTGTGGCTCACTGGTTAGAGGCAGCAGAAGTCGGCTCGGGACCAGGGTTCAATTCCCGACGTGGCAGGGTCGTGGACCAGGGTCAGCGGACTCGATAATTCTCGCCTCGGTGCCTACTCTAACCAGGGGTCCCACCTCGGCAACTCTGGGCATTAGCTTGCCTAATCTCCACAACGGCCCCATCAACGCCGGGGATGCCTGGCTCCACCTTGGGGACTCCCAGTAAAGACCATCCCACAGGGAAAGCCAGGACGGTTTCCCCAGCGGTATACCGCGCCAGGATACTCCGGTAGTAGTTGTGTGCGTTACAAAAACAGCATATATATATATATATATATATATATATATATATATACTTGGCTGCAGCCTTTGATAACGTAAATAGGAACACACTCTGTGCCCTGATGAGCAACCTGGGAATTGATCCTGGACTAATAAATATTTTAACAGAATTACGCTGTAACACCACTGCTAAGGTCCGCTATAGCACGGGGGGGGGGTGGAGTACTGATCCCTTCCCGTGCACCAGCGGAGTGAGGCAGGGGTGTATCCTTGCTCCCTTTTTATTCTCACTGTACATAAATGACCTAGAAAGAACATTGGTTGCCCTGAAGACGGATTGCCCCAAAGCAGGAACGCGTCATATACCGGTACTGCTGTACGCGGACGACGCGGTCCTGCTTGCACGAACAGCACTGAGCTTGCAACATCCTTTTGATGATTTTGTGAAGTTCATGGACAATTTAGATCTGTCCGTGAACTTGAGTAAATCCTCCGTGATGGTGGCGGGCAAAAAAAACCCTAAGAAGTATGTATTCAAAATAGGGGGCACATTCTAGAAACCGTAACCACCTTTTCCTATTTGGGTCTTCTATTTGATAGGGAGATTAAGTTTGATTCCTTAATTGAGGAAAGGTGTACAAAATTGGTTTCTGCAAACGGTGTGATATTAAACTTCGACCGCAGGCTGGGTCGCTGGTCACCAGAACAAGTAATGAATTTATATAGAGCTGTAAGTTCCGCAAAGGCTATGTACGGGGCAGAGGTCTGGGGTTTTAGGGATGTAAGACAATTACAAGTAGAGGAAGACAAATTCCTACGAAGGATTCTGAAGACACCACAGAGTAGCCCACCCGAAATTGAACACTCTGAGCTTGGGATCCCATATATTACTGACCAGGTAAAGATGAGACCCATCATGACATGGCTCCGAATCTGGGTAAACCCGGAAGCGGAACCAAGTAGGATAATAGTCAAAGACTGTTTACAAAAAGATAAGTGCCTCCAAATCCCATGGTTAAATTATGACAAGGATACACTAGGGAGCATAGATCAGCAGACACTTTTCAGGGATCCGACCTCGATTGCCACCTCTTGTACACATCGGATCAAAAAACTGTTATCAGAAAAATACGAACTGGGCGGATCAAATTCTGACTTACTAAAAAGGTCAGTAGTGGTACACCGTTTAGTAAGTAATGGGGAGGGTATCGAACCCTATTTATTTCTCATGTATAATCAGCAAGACAGATTTTTAATGTGCCGTTTTAGGCTCAATTTGTTACCTAATATTTTAGCTTATCCTTCAGGTTTTACCTTAACAATTGCGGCGACCTATTGTCGCAGCCAGGTCTCCGCAGGACACCCTTCATTTTGTACTTTTATGTTCCTTTTATCGGATCCCTCGTCGTAGATTTCTTGTAGATATTTTAAGAGTTAAAATTTCGCCATGCCAAAACTGCATTACTTTTTCTGCAAAGAGCAAATGATATGTGCACCCTATGCTCTATTAGGAGTTTTTTAAAAGTTGCAGTAAAATTAAGAAATATGAGAGGCTGAGCAATGATGTACATAATACCCACGTTTGTATAAGAACAATTGTTACTTACCTGTAAACAGGTGGTTCTCCAGTATTGGTGTCTTTCATAGATTCACATGCTTGAATATTCCCCGTCGTCGAAGTGGGAGTCCCACGGTACATAAAATAGCAATAATGCTAATATATATGTAATATCATAATACATAATAAAACAGATAAAATATATCCTGAAAAACCTCAACAAAGGTTCCTACATAGGAATGCATTAGAGAGAAAAAACTAATTTGCAACATATCAGTATCATTATGTTAGTCCAAACTGCAGCCAATCAGGCTCAAGCACCCTCTAGAACCTTCTCCTCAGAAGCTCAAGCCCTCAGATTTTCGTAGCACAAGTAATAAGAGCGTATGAGGAGAAAAGAGCCTCTGAGGGGAGGAGGGAGGGTCGCATGTGAATCTATGAAAGACACCAATACTGGAGAACCACCTGTTTACAGGTAAGTAACAATTGTTCTTCTCCAGTATTAGGGGTGTCTTTCATAGATTCACATGCTTGAATAGAATAGATAGCAGTAACCTCCTTAGAAGCTGAGATTGCAATAATTCTTAACACTTGAAAAGAACAACATATAGCTTAAAAGCATAGGCAATCTCAAAGAAATGGAGGAGGGAACAGAGGCTCACCTTATTTGAAAAGATGACGAAGCACTGCTTGCCCCACTGCGGTATCCGCTTAGTTGATAGCTTCCAAACAATAATGCCTGGTAAAGGTGTGCCTGCTGGACCATGTCGCTGCCCGACAAATCTGGTGTAGAGGCACTCCCGCAAACAACACAGTGGATGATGCCATCGCTCTTGTTGAATGTGCCTTCACTGGACTCGGTAAAGGCCTGCCAGCTTGCTGGTGACAAAAGGATATGGCTGAAGAGAGCCATCTTGCAACTGTTTGTTTAGTCACTGAATGCCCCTTCCGCAGCTGTCCATATGCTATAAATAGCTGATCGGATTTACGGAAAGGGGTTGTTCTTGAAATGTAGAATTTTAGACAACGCTTGATGTCTTAAGAATGTAGTCGTTGTTCTGCTGTAGATTTAGGCTCTGGGAAAAAAGTCTTTAAGAAGACAGGTTCGTTCAAATGGAAGTCAGTAGGTACTTTCGGCAGAAACGTAGGATTGGTACGAAGTGACACTCCATCGGGCTTAAACTGTAAATACGGAGGCTTGATGGTAAAAGCGTGAAGGTCACTTACACGACGAGACGATGTTAAAGCCAAAAGTAAAGCAACCTTCCAGGTAAGAAACTTGATGTGTGCTCGGTGAATCGGATCAAATGGAGGCTTCATAAGTTGTGACAATACTGCGTTGAGGTGCCATGCCGGAGGAGGGCGCCTTAACGGAGGAAACTTCCTGAAAAGACCTTTAAAGAACTGTCGGATGATTCTGGATGAACAGAGAGACGTCGAGCCATCATGGCGGTAGCGTGAAATAGCTGCCAGAAAAACTCTCAAGGTGGCATGCGAGAGACCAGACTAAGCGAGGCTCAGAAAGAAAGGCAAAAGTTGCTCCGGAGTGGAATCAATTGGATGAACATTGGATGCAGCGCACCAATGACAGAAACGCTTCCACTTGAACTTATATGTTTTGATGGTTGATGGAGCTCTAGCAGACGCTAGAATGGCTCTACATTCTTGGGGCATACTTAAGGAGGCAAATTCAACGTACTCAGGTTCCATGCCGACAATTGAAGCGTTGATGGGTCTGGATGACAAATTTGACCGTCGTCCATCGTCAGGAGGTCCGAATGTGGATGCAGATGAATGGGCTTGCATTGCGACATTAGAAGGAGTTCCGAAAACCAAGCCTGCCTGGGCCAACGTGGGGCGATTAGAATCAAGCGGCAGGGTTGCCTGCGCATCTTCCACAACGTTCTTGGCACCAACGGGATCGGTGGAAACGCATAAGCAAACAGTCCGCTCCAATCCATGAGTAGGGCATTGCCGCTGGATTCTGGATGAGGATGCCAACTTGCAAAACTCTTGCACTTCCGATTCACTGGGGTTGCAAAGAGGTCTATCCTGGGATGACCCCATCGGCGGAACACCAGGTCTAGAGTTGGTTGATGCAACTCCCATTCGTGAGTGGATGACGCAGACCTGCTCAGGGAATCTGCCAGTATGTTGGATGCCCCCGGCAGATGGACTGCCGTCAAAGAAATGTTGTGACGAAGTGCCCATTCCCAAATTCTTTGAGCTAGACGAGACAGAGGCTGAGATCTCTGGCCGCCCTGTTTGCTCATGTAGTGCATGCTGGTGGTGTTGTCTGTTTGAACCAGCACCGATTCCCCCTGCACCACGGGCAAAAATGCTTTGAGCGCCAGGAAGATTGCCATCAACTCCAGTCGGTTGATATGCCAGGCTCGCTGAATCGCCGTCCATTTTCCCTTGATGGAAAGGTCCAGGAGATGAGCACCCCATCCTTCCATGGACGCATCCGTGGTCAATGTCAGATCCGGAGGCTGGGCAAGGAAAGAAACCCCTTCGTCCAGATTGGCTTGTTGTTCCCACCAGAGCAGACTGGTCTTCATGCGGGGTGTGACTGTCACCTGGTCGTTGAACGACCCTGACACTTGTCGCCATTGCAGGTCCAATTCCTCCTGTACAGGACGGGTACGTAACCTGCAATTTGGGATCAGTGCGATACAAGATGATGCCATCCCCAGAAACGACTTTAACATTCGCACAGAAACTGACTGCTTTGACCTGATGATTGAGACCAGACGAACTATCTTCTGTCGCCGTTCGATGGAGACAAACGCTTTTGACACGTCTGTGTCTAGGATTGCTCCGAGGAAGTTCCTTTTCCGCAGAGGTGTGAAGTGTGACTTTTCCACATTGATGGTCAACCCTAGAGACTTGAACAGGTTTTGGCACAAACGTGTGTCGTGAGCCAACTGTAGCGAGGATTGGGATTTTAGAAGACAATCGTCCAGGTAAGGAAATATCTGAACTCCCTGAAGACGCAGATGAGCCATGACTGGAGCCAGAACCTTCGTGAAAACACGAGGAGCTGATCGGAGGCCAAAAGGTAGGACTTTGAACTGATAGTGAACGTGACCCACCTTGAACCTCAAGTATTGCCGATGTCGAAGGATAATTGGCACATGAAAATATGCGTCTTGCAGGTCTATTGTCGTTAAGAAATCTCCGCTGCAGAGAAGTCGCAAGACTTCCGATAACGTCAACATGCGGAAAGATTGTTGTTTGAGGAATAGATTGAGAGCTCTCAAGTCCATAATGGGACGCCACTCCCCCGTCTTCTTTAGAATGAGGAAAAACCTTGAATAGAAACCTTTCCCTCGCTGAGATACAGGAACCACTTCGACTGCACCCTTTGTTAACAAAAGAAGAACTTGATGTTGCAGTTCCTCTAGATGGGGAGGTGGCGGGCCCGAAGGCGGAGAATGTGGAGGAATCTCTGTGAACTCCAAGGCGTGACCCTTGCGCACAATGTCCAAAACCCATTGGTCTGATGTTATTAGAGACCACTGGGAGTAAAACTGCGAGATTCGCCCTCCAACATTCTGCTGAACTCGAAAGTCATTGACGTTTGTTGTTGTTGTTGGATCCTCTATAATTAGACTTCCCTCTATAGGACTTGAAGTGTTGCTGACGAGAAGATTGCTGATTTGAGTTACGCTGGTTTCCCTGATTGTACTGGCGGTACTGTGATTGTCCTCCTCGTGAAAAATTGGACGAGGTGCTCCGTCCACGCGCCCCACGAAAAGGCTGCTTCTTGAACTGTAAGGACCCAAGCGACTTTGCCGTGTCGGTATCTTTCTTTATGGTCTCTAATGATTCATTGATGTGAGAACCAAACAAAGATTCTCCGTCATACGGCATGTCAAGTATTTTTGACTGGACCTCTTGCCGGAACGACGTGGATTTCAGCCAACCCTGGCGTCGGAGCGCCACAGCACTGGCAAGAATACGGAAGGCAGTACCCGCGACGTCCACAGCACAGTCAATCATTTCTTCCGAAGCTCTTTGCCCATCCTGAAGGATCTGGTGCGCTTCCGCCCTGGATGTTTCCGGAAGTAGCGCAATCAGCGCGGAAATGTCTGACCACATTTGACGGTCGAAACGACCTAAAATGGCCAGAGCGTTAGCGGCACGGGCTGAAGTAGACGCCATGGACGAAAACTTTTTCCCAATTGCATCCAAACGCCGACCCTCTCTATCAGGAGGGGAAGTGATAGGAGTTTCCGGGTTGCGCGCACGACATTGCGCTGTCTGAGTCACTACGGAGTCTGGCTTAGGATGCGAGAGTAAACATGCAGGCGAGCCCGTTGGGGCCTTATATTTCTTTTCCAATCGAGGTATTTGAGCAGGCAAGGAGTTTGGAGCCTGCATGATTTTCAATCCCTCCTTCCAAACAAACTCAATGATTGGTATGGTATGGACTTGCTTATAATGCTGGTTCTTAAAATCATAAAGGAAACAGTCTTCCTCTCGCTGTACTCTAGGTAATTTGAAGCGGTCTGCCGCTTTATCCATCAATTTATGGAAGCTAGCGATGTCAACCGGAGGTGAATCACTGGAATCGCCCTGTTGTGGCGAGGGTGTCTGTATTCGATAGTCATCGAATTCCGCCATATATGGATCTTGTTAATCATCTGTATCCTGATTAACCTCCCCTTCCTCTCTTTCCGGCTCCGACTCATCATTCACACCTTGTTGTGAATTAGTGGGGATAGCTGTACGCGGATCTTCTGATGGAGCAGCCTGCCTAGGAGGAGTTTGCTGAGGCTGAAAAGATATTGCGGCGTCAGAAGTAACTTGTCCCGGAGTACCCTGGGGTGTAGGCGGAAATCTTCTATTGTAATCATCCAACATATGTTGGAGGTTGGAAAATAGCGATACTGGAAAAGTCGCAATAGGAACCTGCACATATTGTTCTTCGTGCTGGTCTACAGCCTCATCCTTTTCCTCTTCAGAACTAGTGTCCTGACATTTGATTATCAAATCCGATGGACTCTGAGCATCACCATAAACAGTTTCGTCCGGAACGGATTCCGTTTCATGGTCCGATACGAATAAAGGAGAAGGTGGCTGTAGAGTAGGAGTTGGCAGGTGGAGAGCAGAATCCTCTACATTGCTGACAGAAGACTCCGTAATGACTGCAGGGACTGAGATGTCCAAGGGCACTAAGGGCATGTTGGCGAAGGACAGTGAACCTGAAGTGGATTTAGCGTCCTGTGGCTGTGATCCTGACGGTAATGGTAACGTTGACGACGATGATTTTGAAACAGTCGTCGGAGACGGTGATGTCTTGGATGTATTCGTCGACATTGAAGGCTTTGATACTACCGTCGACGTTATCGTCGACGGGATCGTCGTTAAATCCTTGGATGAAAACTTCGCCGTCGACGAAGCTGTCGTCGACGAGCTGGTCGACGTGGTCCTGGACGTCGACGGTGTTTTTGACGTCGATGGGGTCGTCGACAGGGTCTTCGACGTCGACGGAATCGTCGACGATGACTTCTTCGTCGACGTTGGCTTCTTCGTCGACGATATAATAGGGATCGTCGACGAGACTGAAGAGGTAGAGGCTTTCGTCGTCGTGAAAGTAGTCAACGATAACCTCGCCGACGTCGTTGTGACAGTAGTCGTCGACGAAGCCACAGTAGCCAATCTCGTCGATGGAATGGTCGTCGACGAGCCCGTCGACGACCGCGCTGTCATAAGTGTGACAACACTTATAGAGGCTGGAAAAGACGCCTGAGAGCCAGGTCTCGTGGGCGTAGACACAGCAGTCAAAGTAGCAGTAGGTTTTACTGGAGCTACAGTCAAGGCCAGCTTTTTCTTCTTTAGAAAAGGAGATGGTAACTCCTGAACACTGCCACGCTTGGAAGCCACAGAAGAAGGACCTGACTGGAAACTTTCTGCGTCTGATAAAACTGCGTCCTTATCTTGAAGGCGCTTCAGCCATAACAGAAGACGACCCTCCCTGTCTGAGGGTTTTAGGAGGGAAAGTTCTACAGAACTTACAGTCAGCCACCTTGTGTTCTGGATATAAGCAGTAAATACACTTTTGGTGGGGGTCCTTCTCAAACAAACGCAGTTTCCCACAGGAAGAGCAAGGTCTAAATAAAGACTTCTTACTTGACATCTTGAGAAAACACTGAGTAGAAGAGTAGATATGAAGAAAAACTGAGCAGAGCTCAGGAAGACTCCCTTCACACGACGTGCGGTAGAAAATCTGAGGGCTTGAGCTTCTGAGAAGGTTCTAGAGGGTGCTTGAGCCTGATTGGCTGCAGTTTGGACTAACATAATGATACTGATATGTTGCAAATGAGTTTTTTCTCTCTAATGCATTCCTATGTAGGAACCTTTGTTGAGGTTTTTCAGGATATATTTTATCTGTTTTATTATGTATTATATTACATACATATATATATATATATATATATATATATATATATATATATTAGCATTATTGCTATTTTATTTACCGTGGGACTCCCACTTCGACGACGGGGAATATTCAAGCATGTGAATCTATGAAAGACACCCCTAATACTGGAGAAACTTTGTTTTTAATGTATTACGGTTTAGAAATGTAATTGATGATTTTTGTATAATGAATTTTTATGATGATTTTTAATCATCGAAATAAAGATTTACCGAACTGAACCGAATAGGGGGTGGGGGGGTCACCTGTGTGGTGTATGTGTGAGGTAGGTTAAGTTACAGTAAGTAAGTAGAAGTGTAGATGTTAGTGCCTTAGATTAGCTTAGTGTAGGAATTATCTTAAAATGTTTCATAAGTGTAGTGTAGGTAACCATAGCATTTTATTTGTGTTAACTAGTTTGAAAATGAAATCTGTTTTTGATATACAAAATGTCTGACTTGTAGGCATATGAAGTGGTGAAATCAGCTTAGTTTGAGCCTTACACTTGCTGTCCAAGGAATGTCAACAATGATCTTATATCTGAGATCATTGTAAAAATGTAGGTATTGCAAGCCAACTTTTCATTACACTATCACTAATTCATAGAGGCCACTACTCACCCTTGAGGGACTCAAGGTATTGTGTGACAGGTGAGCTCATGTGATCAAGAATCATGTGAAAACATCGTGGGACCTCATTTATAATGCATTGCCTTAGTGAAGCACAGCCGGCCTTCCTGTTGCGCTACCCTTTGGCAGGATAAAGGGCAGGACCGTGTTGTATCTGTAAGATAGTGTGCAGTCCTGTCGTCTTCACCACCACCGGTGCACAATGGCCTGTCCGGCGCAAACGCAGGCACCTTTGCACGATGGTGCAAGGGTGGCTGCCTTGTGGGGAACTTTATTCTTGTACAGGAATGGACACCTCTCAGTTACCAAATCACAACAGCCTCTTCCTCTTACTATATGTGCTGCATTGTGTGGAAAATGAAGATATTTCTCCCCATGGTGCATCCCTTACGCCTCCTGCCCTGGGTATGTGTAATTTTATGCCAGTGCCTTAGATTTAATGTTCCTCTTAAATCTGGGGCAGTGTCAAAAGGCCATGGATGTTGCTGGGAACGCACCCAGCAACACCCATCGCACATGCCTGTAATGCAGAACACTGCGTTGAATGGCCTGATATTTCGCATGCAGCATTATCCCATGACTATGGGCCTTGGTGATGGCTGATAAGTATTATGCAGGGTTCAGAGTCATAGGACATCACAACAAGTGAGGTTCAGATGCCTCAAGTGGTGTCATAAATGAGGCCACCTGGTATTGAGACTGTAGCTCAATGCTTGCAGTGTTGGCCCAATGCTGAGGGGGAGTATGTCCTAGGTCTTGTCTGCAAGTAGAAAATAAATCTGCATCACGGTCTGCCTATGTAGATGCTTGGAAATTTGACCATGGCTAGGTCTGTATTGCAGAGGTATGTCTTGTGGGCGTAGAAGCAGATTCATTTGTAGTGGTTTGGTGGTCCAGGGTTGTGGCGGACTCTGGAGGCGTGTGTGAGCACCTTGAGTGTCAGTTTATCTGTATGGGTGTGGAGGCAGTAGAGCTCCTGTATGTGCTGGCTGAAGTGGTATTGTAATGGGACCCACAGGGAACGTCTGGCTACGTTGGTCTAGACATTCATCATTTGTTTCCTTTGAGAACTTAGAGGGCTTTCACATAGTACAGGCTGATGATGATGGATGTGTGGCTGATGTCATTACTGAATTCTGTGCTAATCAATTTGATGATCTTGCAGAGGGTGAAGAAGTATGGTGAGGATACTGCATTTATCTGTCATGACATGGCGAAGGATGAGTTCCATACTATGTTGAGTTTGTGTGCCGGAAACGAGTGGTGTTGTGTTTACCCAGGGCAGGGGCCCTCCAGGTACGGTCCCATGCGGTAGGGGTGGCTCGGAGGATGATGACCTGTATTGACATTTTGAGATTTGACCAGCTGAGGCACATACATGTTGCCACATCTTGCATCCATTGTGGTAAGTTGTGTCCTGTGATGTTGGGTACCTTGGGGAGGGAGAGGCTGAGCTGGGTGTATTAGGCGTAGGGTACTATGCTGAGTCCATGTTCAATGATGATGTCAGCCATGTAGATGTAGTTCACTAAGGTACTGAGGGACATTCTCTGGGGAAGTCAGCATCAGTACTCCGTGTGTTTACATGTGAAATGCATTAGGCTGAATCATCAGCTTCGGTCTGTAAGGAAGGAGACAATCCAGTGTGGGGTATTCTCTTGCGTCATGGCATAGTGGAGTCTGGCTGCTAGTGTGTGGTGGAAGAAGGATTTTTGAAATGATGAGAGGTATTGTGGATATGAAGTTGCAGTGTGGCCTAGTTTGAGGAGTGTGTGGATGTTGCAGTGGCGTGTAGGAGGGACCTGTTGATGCTGTTTGTCATGGAGCAGGATTTGGGATATTGTATGATACAATGAACTTCACTGTGTGCATGTTGACACTCTTGTTTGTTACTTTGTGTGCAAATGTGAGTGGAGAGATGGGCCTGTGGGTCTTGCAGTCTGTTTGGTCAGCAGAGGGATCATTGGTATTGTCATTTACCTGTCACCATTTGCATTCATTGTGGAGGTGCTTGTTCCAAGGGTGCAGTTAATAGTCTGTCACTGTCCGTGTGCAATGGGGGATGGCGCCCTGTGGAAGATGTGCTGTGGGCAGGGGTGTGTGGGTGATCAAGAATCTATGGCCATCAAGGGGTTTGCGGTGTTGTCCATGTTGACATGTGCCCAGCAAAGGATGGTCTGTAGTGTGGCTTCCTTGGTGGAAGCTGTTGTGTCGGATGCCTTGGTTCTGTTCATCAAAGTTGGCATTCACTTTGATGATCTAGTGGTAGGAGAGTGATCCAAGTGTCTTGTAAATGTCCATGGAGGGAGTGAGGCCTGAGCTTTTGCTGGCTCATTGTGTAAAATATTGTATGGTATTGATGATTTCCATGGATTGGCACAATGTGTAGAGGATTGTGCCCTTGATGAATTAGCATTTGAGGATCTGATGAGTTTGACATTGTGCTGTGATGTTGGCCCTGTAGACGGTGTGTATTTCCTGGGGTTTGGTTGACCCTCAAAGCTAACTCAAGTAGCCTGCACATGAGCATTGACTATTGTATGTCCGTGGACAAACATGTGACATTAGTGGTGTGTTGTATGTTGTGCTTCTGGAGGTGGGTAGGCATGTATGTGCATATGTAGTCCTATTTTTGTAGTTTGTTATGAGCAGAGTTTGTGTTGGTCATGGTGGATGCAGGAGTGTGTATCCTTGCAGAGGCAAGGGGCTCTGTGTTGATGTTGCACCAGTGTCTGCACAGGGAATGTGGCATTGACATGTGTACAGTGTGTTTTGTGAATGAGGAGGGGATGCAGTGGGGCTTGGATCAGGGAGGATACGTGGGATGGGCAAGGCACATTTTGATACCTACGAAAAAAATGTGGTCAAGGGTGTGTCCCACCTTGTGAGTTGTGGTGATAACAAGTTGGTTATATCTGATGTTGGCGAGGTTGTCTAGGAGGGCGGTGGAGTTAAATTGGCAGAGGTTGTGAAGATGTTATACTGGTCTCTGACCTGTACATAGTCCGGGTATTCAAGGTTGTTGTGCGCTCTGTGATCAGCATTGGTGTTGGCAAATGTTGTCGCACATCAAGCATGTCTGTATGCGAGGATCAACATAGAGTTGTTCTGTAGCTGACTGATACAGGAGTAGACATGTTCAGTACTGTGCAATGAGTAAATCATATTGCAGTTAGTCTGTTGGAGGCAGTTTATGGAGATTGTGGCAAGGCATTCCTACATGGTGTTTGTGGCCGTATTTCCGCATGATCTTGTACAAGTTGTGGGTGACGTATGCAATGTCACTTGCAGATGTGAGCTAGACAACGTCCTCTGTGCAATAGGCTGTTGATGACCTCACAGATTTACATGACATGTCTGTGCAGAGTACATGTGTGTAGGAGGATGCAGCTCAGCCATTTGTGTGCATTGGCATACAGCTGGCTGGCCATAGCGGACATTGTCTGGAGACGGGGTAAGGTGCTTCTGCAGTGTCAACATGAGACTGTTGCCTGTAAGTTGCACAGTGTTGAGAGCTGACAGTTCTATGATCTTACAAGGTTGCATGCATGGAGGGCTGCAGTTGTAGTGGGGGTGGTATTAACGACCAGGGTAACTTGAGCTGGTCTTGGTCAGGTTGTGTATGTCCACCAATGTGCTTGAACTCAGCAGACCAATGGTACCTATGTACATCAGCTGCCTTTGAGCTGGGGTCGTGGGTAGGGAGAGCAGCTTGAAGGCAGGAGCATTGGGGGGGGGGGGGTAGGGAGGGGGAGGGGCAGCCAGGCAACATGGCGGACGCGACTCTTTAGTGCTCCCTCTACGGGCCCTGAATTCTCCTGCAGTTCTCCTGGGAGAGTGATTTTGGGGCTTCTAAACTGGACGGAGCAGATGCGGTTTTGGCTGAGGAGTCTACCGGTGTGCACGGCATCGACATCGGCGACCGCAGAGAAGGGCAATCGGCTGCCGGACTGCAGAGGGGCGGAGGAGCCGTAACAGCACTAAAACTGCCCGGGGCCTCCCTGAGCAGGAAGACTCCCGGTTTCGGCGCTGAGGCAGTGGTGGTGAGGGCCGAGACAGATTCGCACTGCGGACCCTGACGCGGCCTGGCGGACGGCGGAGGCGCCCCTGGTGAGAGCGGCGGGACAGCAGGGGGTGCCACCGGCAGATGAGTAACCTGGTCCGGGACACGCCGAGCAGGAAGACTCCCGGCTTCAGCAATGGAGTGAAGGAGGAGAGAACCGAGCCCGACTGGCGCTGCAGACCTCAGCTCGGACGGGTGGTGAGCAGCGGTGCCCCTGGTGAGAACGGTGGAGCGGCAGATGGTGGAGAGGCTCTGTGGTGGCCGGCCCAGCGGAGCGAGGAGCGGAGGAAGGCGTGCCGCGGTGCGAGAACCCCATACTGCGCACCCACGGAAGAGGCCTGGAGGACAGGCGGGGGTGAGGCTTCACCCGCCCGGGGGCTTTGAGTGTGGCCAACACTGGGGAAGACAGCGAGACAACAGACTGTAGCGCATCAGCCCAGCCGATAGAGTGTCCTGAGAGCCGGCGTCGGGGCTGCGATAGCGGTGGTGCTTCACCAGACTCCCGCGGTGTGCAGTGGCAGCTGGCGGGGGAGAGGCCCGTGCCGGGTGTTGATGGCCTCACAGAGGTTGATGGCCGGGTGAGAGGTGGTGGAGAAGACGCGGAGGGTGCCAGCCCCATACTTGGCGAGTTGTTGGAGGCCCGGGGACGCAACGCGTTGGGTGTCTCAGAACTGTGGAAACACTGTAAGCTGCTGCGGGAGCCAAGGGACTGGGTGAGGTGGTGGAAGCTGGGACCGCGAGAAGTGAGAGGCGCGACAGGCTACGGATCCGGGCCCTCAGGTGCCATTTTGTCTAGGACGCCATTTTAGTGTCACCCCACGAAGAGGGGACCTGTCCCTTGGACTACATCAGTGACTCCCTTCTGAGCTGGGCCACCGCAGACTGCTGAGGCCGCGCTAGTAGCACAGACCCTGGGGATGAGGGGGCCTCCCCCTATGCTAGTGGACCGGGGGTGTACCGGGCAGAGCCCCACTGTCTGTGCCCACGTGTAATGCGGGATTGGAGCCGGCCCATGTGGTGAGCGGGCCTTCGGTACCTGGAGGGCGGTGCCAGAGTACAGGGGCCTGCCAAAGTTAATCCCCATGTAATCCATGCATGGCCCTGCTTGTATGACCCAGGCTGATTTCCCCTTCAGTCCCACCTGGAAACCGGGCAGGCCAGAGACAGATTGAGTGACTGTAACTGTCTATGCCTGCTGGCCCCAGCGAGAGAGGGCTCGCACGAGAATACAGAAGCAGAAACGAGTGGTGTACTGCCCCCGATTGTGGACCCCTGGACAGGCCTGTGGGGGGTGACGGCGGCCCGATGCAGGAGGTGCCTAAGGAGCCGCAAAAGGCTGTCGCTGTCCGTGCTCACGTGCATTGAAGGATTGGAGCTAGCCCGTGCGGTCCGCGGGTCCCAACCACCAGGACAGTGGCGCTAGAGGACGGGGGCCGCCAAAGCTAACCCCGATGAGCCACGCTGATTCCTCCTACAGTCTCACCTAGCACTCGGACTGGCCGGGGACTGCTTGAGAGACTGCTATTGTCTATACCTTCTGGCCCTGGCGAGAGAGGGCTCACGCGAGAGTCTAGAAACGGACGCGGAGGGTGTCCTGTCTTCGGCTGCGAACACCTGGACGGGCCCGCGGGGAGAGACGGTGGCCCACGGCGCGGGTGGTGCCCTGGGAGCTGCGGCAGGCTGCCGGTGAGCTCCGCGGAGATTGGGCACATCTGGACCCGCTGATCGCCGCAAGCCGCACAATATTCAACCTTCTGGCAGGTGCAGAGAGCCTGATAGGTTGGGGGCCCCACTGCCGCCACTGCTGATTCACTGAAGGGGGCGTTGATGCCCACGGCGCAGCAGCTCATAATGGGTAGGCTGAGGGACAAGTCGCAGTCAAAGCAGCAGGGCCCGGGTGGCCCGACCCGCCACAGGATCGGCTGCGCATGTGGATGGAACCCGCAACGACTCTGGCAGACAAAATGGACACTGTCTTGGCGGGAGTGGAGCGCATCGGGACTACCCTAGCAAAAACCAAAACTTCCCTGGAAGCGTGACTAGAAAGGTCACTTCCGACTTCACGCTGCTGCACGCGGATCACCGCAAGCTGTCGGAGTCAGTCGCCGCGCAGCGCAAATCAGTCCAGCAATTGCAGCCGGTGGTACATAGCCATGCCTCTGCCCTGCAGGATCTAATTGACAGGGTTAATTCGCAGGAGGATCACGCGGAGGACGCAGAAGGGCAATCCCTGCGCAGTAATGTTCGGGTAGTGGGCCTGCCAGAGAGGGTAGAATGGAGGAACCCCGAACAGTATGTGGAAGACTGGCTGCGGACACTTCTACCGGTCGGAACCCTGTCGCCGCACTTCGTGGTGGAAAGGGCACATAGGGTGCCAGCGCAAGGCCAGATGCCTGGAACTCGGCCCGTCCATTTCTCTTTATAATCCTCAACTATTGGGACCGCAACGCGGTGCTTTGCAAAACTTGGAAGATGGGAGACCTCAAAGTGGGCAACAGCCAAGTCCTGTTCTTCCCAGACTATACGGCGACAGTGCAGAGGAGACGTGGCTCGTATCTGGTGGTGAAGAAGCACCTGAGAGAACTGGACCTGCCCTATTCACTACTTTTCCCCTCCCGTTTCAGAGTGGTCACCAAGGAAGGCACGCGCTTCTTCGAGGCCCCATCAGAAGTATGGGACTGGCTGGAGGAAACGGGGAGGTGGTCGGGACCGCGAACGGCGGGCCCGGATGAAGGTGGCTGGCAGGAGCAGCGTTCCAGGAGATGGAGAAAGAGGAGGGGAGGCCGACGGAGCGCCGGTCTGGGACAGGCCGCCCGAGTCCCGAGAAAATGCGGCTAGAACAGCAGGAAGTCCTGGAAGCGGTTGCCACGATGGGGGCAACGAATATCGGCAACGACCTGGACCATGGACAGCCGAGTGAAACAGAAGTCAGCGGGCCGTCCTCGCCTTCCACGTTGCTGTTGGATGAGACTGTTATGGCTGAGGTTACACCCCAGACAGCGGACTTCATAGTGTGAGCGGAGACAAACTGGGGTCAATCTGCTTTATTGTCTGAACTGTGCACAGTGCATATTGTATCCTTTTCTTGACTGCCAAATGTATTGCTAGCGCAGGTGGCGGGCCTTGGCGCCACGCGCTCAACACACCTTAGGCACACGGCTGCGCCTGGCGCTGGGGAGAGGAGGGGTGCCCCGTGCGCACGACGCTCCATGCACCTGCCCTGGGCACTTCGGGGTGCACCGCAGATTAACCACTGCATGAACACCTCCACCAACCTGAGGGCCCTAAGAGAGGGACCAACACGATACGCTACTGACAGCGGACACGTTGCCTTGAAAAGTACTTGTATTATCAGGTTTGGACATTTGCCCCGTTGGGTACTCGCCCGTCACTGTTAGTTTACATATTCCAGGAGCGACACTTAGCGAACACCCTGCAACAGGCCTGCCTCTGGTCCGGAGGAACGACCCCCAGACCCCCCAGCTGACTGTATCCAACACACGCCATGGTGAGTACCGCTATTATGACATGGAACGTCCGCGGCATGCATACCCCCGTCGTGCAGATACTTGATATTTGACGACATGCAGCGACACAGGCTGGGGATTGCACTCCTCCAGGAAACGCACATGTCTCCGGTGGAGCTGGACAGGCTCCGCAGGAGATAGAGGGGGCAGATATATGGTACCACTTACTCTTCACATGCGCGGTACACTGGTATGGGTGAGAGCTGGCATCCCCTTTGTATGTATAAGCACGCAAGTGGATACTGACGGGAGGTACTCCCTTGTCCGGGGGAGACTTAATGGACAGGAGATGCTGCTGGGTTCCGTTCATGCCCCCAACACACACCAGCCCGCCTTCCTGGCGTCCCTAAACCCCATCCTCCAAAACTACACGGGCCTCCCTTGGTTGCTGAGGGGGGACTTTAACATGGTCCTGGACATGCACCTGGACCTGGACCGCTCCTTCCCACCCCTGCGCAGTGGCAGCGATATCAAAAGCTCAGGCCTCTAGGAACTGGTCTCTGCACTGGGACATACACGATCTTTGGCACACACAACACCCTGTGGACAAAATATACTCATTATTAGGCATTGCATGGCCTACACGTCCGCCTAGACCGTATAGTAGGTTCCCGGCCCCTCATCCCGTTACTGTCCAGGACAGAGTACTTAGGTAGGACCCACTCAGATCTCAACCCTCTCTGATTCCACCTCAGCTGGGAGGCGGAAAGACCCCCGGTGCCCACTTGGCGACTACAGCCTGCAGCGTTAGGAGACGCTGAATTCCGGTCATCTCTGGGCACAGCCATCCTTTCTTACTTCGAAGAGAATGAGGGCACAGCGAGTGAACCGGGGGTGGAGTGAGGCGCTCACAAGGTAACCATACGTGGGCACTGCGTGAGCGCCACCTGGAATATCCGTGCGCAGGTGTCTGAATCTATAACCAGCATCGAGTCTGAACTTCTACGCTATGAAAGGGAGGGGGAAGGAACAGGCGAGCACACACGTAAACTGGGGGAGCTCCGTGGGGAGCACGCAGCTCTGATTGAACAGCTGAGGTGCCACAATTATGCGGCACACACGGCCAGGACACACTCAAAGGCGGACAGGGCTGGCCGCTTGCTGGCCTGGCTAGTCCGAAACACTGAACGCGTGGCCCCAATTGGCGCAATCCGCTCTAACGAGGGGTCGGTGGTGTACATGCAGCGCGTAATCCACAAAAAGCTACGATCACTACCGGGAGCTATACAGGTCGCGATGCGCTGGTCGCACGCCCCAGCTGGCGGAATATCTGGAGTCGGTTACACTGCCTCTTGCTGAAGACAGCCAGAATGAAGTACTCGGTGCACCGTCGACGTTGGAGGAGGTGGTGGATGCAATCCGCACGCTGGCGTCTGGAAAGACGCCGGGGCCGGACGTCTGCTGGCTGAGTATTACGAAGCAAACAGCGATATCCTGGCACCTAAGCTCCTCCGAGTGTATACAGCATCAGTGGACGCCGGCCGGCTCCCACCTTCCCTGAGGGAAGCGTTTTTAGTGTCCTTCCGTAAGCCTGATAGGGACCCCATGTCCTTAGGTTCCTACTGCCCGCTGGCGATGCTGAACATGGACTATGAGGTGTTCGCCAAGCTCCTTGCAGAGCGACTGGCACCGGTGGTTCCGCACTTAGTGCACCTGGATCAGAATGGTTTTGTGTCGGCAAGATCTACGTCCCTGAACCTTAGGAGGTACTTCCGGATAGCGGCGGAAGCAACATCAGCCTGGCACAGGGCGGGATGCCTGGTGCTCGACCTATAAAAGGCCTTTGACTGCCTGGGGTGGGGATACCTGTCGGCAGTATTAGAGGTGTATGGGTTAGATGACAAATTTCTGCAATACAGAACAAAAAGGTGGCTGGGTAATGTATGCGCAATTGCAACTAATATAGTATTCTCCAAGTGAGGTGGCTCAAGGGAACAGGGGAAAGCGGCCACCAGCGACCCCAAGGCAATCCTCTGTGGAATCAGAGGATTCAAAGGCAAAAGGTAAGAAGTTCCCGAGCACAAGAAATTTTCATAAGGTCTTTAGAAAATTAAAGATAGTTTCAATAGTCCAAAAAGTCAGTTCCTTATTTATATATTTATTTCTCTTTGTCTTTTCTCGTCATACATCAGAGAATTCTTCATGAGTATTCATCAAGTTCACATCAACGTAGCCAATGGAAAAAAACAATGCCAACACGTGTTTCGTCATGGGGCACAATCTCCCAAATGACTTCTTCAGGGCTACAAATGAAAGTGAAATAATACAAGGTATAAGCACTGTCCATAATTCCAAAACAACCATCACCAACCAGTGATCACTCCACACTCAGATCAGGGTGTCGAGAAAGCCCAAGAATTGTGAATAGTAAGAAGGTTGCATAACACCAACAGTGTTATTCACACTAGAAAGAAGAAAGACTGAAGTTTACAAAATGTGGTACTATTACTGGGTTCCATAAGAATATAAAGTACACATAAAGGAAGAAACAAGGGGAAAAAGAAGAACAAAGCAGACCAGTATCTGTGTAAGAGCGCATGCAGATATCTAACTGCACTAGTGCAAAGTCACAAAATGTATCACCCGAAACAGAAGAACCTAATGGGCCAGTGAAAAAGGAGTATCAGAACTAATAAGCCTGTTTACGGTCAGAAGTTTTGCTCACCATATAGATCAGATGCTTCGATAGTATATATATTTTCAATTCCAAAGGTCAATAGCTTTCCAAATACAAGATAAGAACTAGAATAGAGGAAAAGTAAATTAGGGCCTACGCATTCGAAAAATAGGTAGATAAAACCAACATGAGGCTAAAACTACGTCCAAAAAGAGCATAGTATCCCAATCAACCATAGGGATAGCATAAAAATTATTATAATAACTATAAATTCGAATAACAGGCAATATTGGTGAAAGGAATGAGTTGAGGACAATTACCTGCATCCATTCCTTTATTGAATTTCTTCATATAAGTAGTAATTAAGTTGATATTCTGCAATAAAGGTATGAGCCAGTATATTAGTTTTAAATTCGTACTAGCATTATGTGACACAAGTCCTGACCTACAAGTAATCACCATTCTTAGACACCAAACCGGTATATTCACTGTTATGGGTTTGACATCAAAGTAAGTGGGCTTATACAGTCTAAAAGGCAACCGAAACAAGGTAAGCCTAAAGTATATTGTTTATAAAAATTCACACTCGTAGTGCCCTATTATTCAACTAAAACTAAATATTTAATAAATACCTCAAGAGTTTCTGTATTTATGCAAAAAAACGGGATAAACCCGATCAAATTAATGCATGGGAAGTTATCTTTAATAAGTGTTTTGCATCCTGGCATATCACGCCAGATTCTAAATACCAGTCAGCATGTTAACAGCATCAAATATCTATGATCAAGAAGGGGTCTAACTCGAAGTTCATGTGAAATTTATGCAAGGACGTAAACACATAAAACCACATACACGGCGTCCCACATGCTATATCAGGAACTATGTAAATATCGTAACATTGTAGCCCGTCAACCTCGCGAGCCACACAGATAAACTTAATATAAGGAATGGCCCTGGCTACTTCTATGCGAAAAACGATTATTCAAATGAGCCCAGTGTAGCGTGTAACACTGAGCACACGTTGTGATACGATAGCCCTCCGGCATTACAAACCACATGTGGAAGATCAATATTTAAATGTGCCCAGTAAAACAAATAGCGCTGAATACACAAGCGTATAAATGCGTTGCAGCATTGGAACAAATTTAAGCGGTCAAAATGCTGCACATAGAAGTTCGAGTAAACCGGTACACCGGTACAGATGCCATACGCCAACCTGAGGAATAGCATTAAGGGCTTACCTCGGAGAGTACTCCATGCTGCATCAAAAGGGGTCCATTTTCGCAAATCAACCTCACGACAGCACATAGCAGTTAAAAACCCGTTCGCGCCTAACGGATGCGATTGAAATAAACATAGGACAATACTTATTCGTAAATGGCCGCCATCTTAGGCTAGTCAAATCATTTCGCGAATACAAGGATTGATAGCCGAGATAGCGTCAATAAAGTTATACAACTAAGCCATTCGCATAACGGTAAATAAATCTAATTTCTAATTCGATATTAAAGTGGCCCAATTCAAAACGGGAAGTATCAGCCTAGATATTAAATACAGACCACATACACAATGTATACCAAATGTAGAATTCGTTCGGCAGTGTAAAAGAAAATATGTGCAAAGAAACAGAAAGTCCACTAAAAAGTCTATGTGCTCCATAAGTACAGAGAAAATTTCATAAAAGGACTAGTGAAGGAAAGCAGAAAAGGAGGAGGTGCACCTGGAAAGAAGAAAGTGTATATCATATATAAGAGAAACAATGTCAAAATGAAGCCTCAAGTTGTACATTGAATTCAAACATAATAGAGTCATAATTTGAATGCAATCAAAAATATTCACAGTATACAAGATTGTCTATGCATGATCATACAGATAGGTACGTTAACAATCATAGTACTCAGATACTCAGTCAGATAGTACCAATTATATTAAAATGCTTCATGGACAAACATACAGCTATACATCAAATCTTATATTTCGTAAGACTTCACATATACAGAACAGTTTAATCATAATAGAATAAGATTCAAGAGGTCCTTGGGCATAATTCCAGTATCAGTCAATTAAAGGAAATAATGTAGCTCCTGGTCAACATTAATTCCACGTTCCACCGCATGAAGTTTAAGGATCCACCTAGCTTCACATCTTCTCAGTTTTTGTTCCCTATCTCCACCCCGTGGGTCACTGCATATACTATCCAACCCAGGAAATTGGAATCCCAAACTTTTTTATTTTCAACACAGTTTGCTGCATGGCAGCCAATGGGATATCTTTGGTCCAAGTTCTTAAGGGCACGGAAGTGTTCAATCATTCATCATGTGGAGAAGTGTGGCTCAGGGGTTAGAGGCGGCAGACCCGGAAGCTGAGATCGGCCCTGGACCAGGGTTCAATTCCCCGCCTCGGCGGGTCTTGGGCTCAAAAATTCCACGGACTCGATAATTCTCGCTCCGGTGCCTTCTCAACTCACGGGTTCACACTCCGCGACTCTGGGCAATAGCTTGCTTAATCTCCACAACGGCCCCTCGCGGCGGGATGCCTGGCTTTCACCTTGTGGATACCCTGCCAGGGTTATCTCACAGGGGAATACCAGGACGGGTTCCCTAAGCAAGCGCCGGGAAACCCTTTGTGGGTAGCTGTGCGCTATATAAGCTCAAATACATTTACATTTACATTCTCTCTTTTAAGGGGCGGATGGTACTGCCTACGTAGATCTTTTTACATTTGCAAATGATCGCATATACAACATACTTGGTCAAACAATCAATATGTTGATTGATTTTAAAAGTACGTGACCCATTGTAGCTAAATTCTTTAATCCCTTTTATCGACATCCGGCACAACTGACAACTGCCACAAGGAAAAGAACCAATATTAAGCTCCCGCAACCAAATTTTGGGCGCACTCCGTTGTTTGGGGTAACTGGGACTAATCAGTCCCTGAATGGTTCTTCCCTTTCGGTATGTAATACCAGGTGATTTGGGGATAAAATCCAATAAGGTTTTATCTGCCAATAGAAGAGGCCAGTTCTTTTTCAGAATCATATAGAGTTTATGTGACCATGGGTGATAATTCGTTACCAGACGTAATTTGTTGCGTTTGTTAACAATAGTTTTATTAGGGGCTCTCAAGGTATCTGTATGTTTCATTTTGATTACTCTGTTTTTGGCCGGTAGTAGTACATTATCAGAGTAACCCCTATTACGGAACCTGTTCTCAATGTCTGTAACATTCTTCATGAAATCTGGTTCCAAACTACAGTTCCTTCTGGCCCTAAGCATCTCCCCAAAAGGAATTGCATTTTTTTGACTTTTGGGGTGCGAACTGTCAGCATGCAATAAGTAAAAATGAGTTCTAGGCGAGATCGTGAGAAGGTTGCTGAGGACCTCTTCAATAACCTTACAGCTGGATTACCTGTAAATAAAGCAGTGACACAGGGAGTTCCTAATGAGGGCCTTAAAGCAAAATTTATTAGACTAGAAAGATTGCGGAAATTTGAAATCTCTAAATGGTGGGATGGGGCAACCCTGAAACAGTACATTAAACTGAATAGAGTACCAAGGGGGTTGCGTGCACAAATTTTCCCTATGATGACCTTGAAACTGATTTACTCCAGGCCTGGGAAAAAGAACTAAGTGATAACAGCTTTAGACGGATGAATATCTTCATTGAGAACGCGGATCGTAAGGTAACTAAGACAGCCTTAGAGGTAGACATTCTTGAGAAGGAAATTAACGACTTGAACCTCCCAGAACCAACTAAAAAGAATTTTACTATTCTGGAAGAAATATTGGGGAGGTATGAGGATGATATAAAGCAGCGCAAGGCACGCAAATTGAGGCGTGACGAAATAGATTATGCCAATGGCAGGATTTTTACTTTTGCGAAAAAGTTCGATGACATTGTTAGGAAGGATTTATCCAGGCTAGTGCCTAAGAATTCAACACCAAGTGGTACCAGTGTGGGGTCATCAAGCAATCTTTCTAGCAGTGGGGAAGAAACTGCTGAGGGTAATTCACTTGTTGCGCTTCCAGATAATGCTTTTTTACGGGAAGTGCAGAGAATACGAATGGGGAACAAGGGAAGCGAAAGGAGAACAAATCAGGTAACTCAACCAAGACAAGAAGAGGAAAAAGGGGAGGGAGGAGAAGCAAAAGGAAGGGAGGGAATGCAGACACGCTCCAACAACAAAACCAGGAAATAAGTCTAAATGTAAACAATGAGATCCAGGTAGTTAATCTGTCGAGCAAGAGTTTATCTGAAGAATTGAGATCTGCTTTACAAAAAGGAATGAATTACTGTCCTACTGCAATGTATGATGTAACTGATGTCAAAATTTATCTATACAAATTTGTACGTCATCTAAAATTAAAAAAGTTTTTTGTGAATAACCCAAAACCTACTGTTTCAAAATCACATACTGAGCCTTTTTGGGGATGTTTCTATTGATGTTTTGCAAAATACGACTCCATTGCTCTCATTAAATGATGATGTGGATACTGTTACGAACATATCTGATGTTGCTGCAGATTTAGATCTTTGCACTAACAAGAGTGAAGATAGTGGCCTTAAGAATAAATCACGGTGGACCCCACAACTCACTAGTGGTAACAACATTGATTTGTTTCACAGAACCGTAATCATGGAAATTGATAAGTGGGATGCACATATGATTGGACACAACTTTACCCCCAAAACATTTAATTTATCAGCTAAAGAACAAAAGCACTTATAGATCTTTCCAGAGACGCTGATATAATAGTAAGAAAAGCAGATAAAGGGGGAAATATAATAGTGATGGACAAGTCTAAATATGATGCTGAAATTCTCTCTCAACTTGATAACCATGTATGGTATAGAAAACTTGATACAAACCCAATGTTTGCGATTGTTAGAGCAATAAATACTGAACTTATCAGATGGCGGGATCGTGGTTTACTATCAGGAGATGAATATCTATTCCTTAAGACAGATAAACCACGTTACCCGTGTTTATACACATTACCAAAAATTCACAAAAATCTGGCTGCACCCCCTGGCAGACCCATCATATCGGGCATTGGTGGACCTACAGAGAAAATGTCCGAATTTGTTGATGGATATTTACAAAAATATGTCATCAATTTACCATCTTACATTAGAGACAGTAAACATGTATTGAATCTCTTGCACAACTTAACCTGGGACCATGGGATGAAATTCGTAACAATGGACGTTTGCTCATTGTATACCAACATACTACATGAACAGGGATTAGAGGCTCTGAAGAAATTTTTATTCAGACGCCCTGTGGAGTTACTTGAGCATTCAAATCAAATCAAACCAACTTTATTCGGTTTTCGTATTTTGAAGACCATAAAAGTACATAAAAACACAGTAAATATTTTAAAATACATTCAATTTAGCTCTGGTAATTCATAAAGCTTAATGTTGGACATCTAACAAGTTCATAAGTTCAATCGATGCTTGATACAAAGTTTAAGATACTGTGCGATCGATTTAGTCATCAAATTGTTTTCCAGGAATTGTAATGCCAGATAGGCAGGGCGGCATCTACGGATTTTTAGTACTTTTAGTACTGGTATTATCCATCGTCTACGAAGTGGAATATAAAATTTGCAAAAGAATAAAACATGAATAGTAGACTGTGATGATGTTAGGTCACAGGGACATACTGAGATGTTGTGTGTCCAATCATTTTGTTTGGGAAACAAAACCAGATAATGAAATAAGTTAAACCTAAAACGGGTGAGAAGAAATTTTTCAAATTGTGTCAAATCATATTGCAAATAAGGTTGGATGGTAGGGACCAGCTGGATCATTAAGCAATGCTGCACTGAAGGCTTCCCTATTTCTGTCATCAGCCGGAGTTGGGATAAATGTGACATACAGATTGATTTAAGTTCCTTTTTTGATATATCTGTGACCGACGATGGGTCATCAAAAAACCCTGGAAGACCAATGTCTGTGAAAAAGGATTTTATCTTTCTTGCTTTATCTAATTTCAGACAATCCTGGATTATTGTTTTGTAAGGTGACACTCATCCGTGGCCCATATTCTACGCCATAACATGATGGGCTGGATTTTTATAATATCAGAGATGTATTCAATCCCGAGTTCAAGGTGACATCCATAAGTTGTTGTACTTCTCGCGACGGCCAACAAAAATCTTAGGAATGAATTTGAGTATTTGCAATTGCTCGACATTAGTTGTTCCCCAGACCCCCGCTCCATAGGTAGCGGCGCTTATGCATTTAGCATTATAAATCTTAATCATTTCAGTGGGAGGTCTTTTTCCGAGGCGAAGGGAAAAGGCTTTTAGTGCGCCAGTTGTTCTTATTAGAGACAGTTTCCGTGAGTTTACTGCTTCTTTCCAGTTAAGATCATCGTCCATGGTGATGCCTAAGTAGGGGTAGGTATTAGTCCTTTCAAGGGGTAGATTGTCCACAAAGATGGTCTTTACTTTTTTCCCCTTAGTGCCCGCATGCATCACGTACGTTTTTTTGATGTTAATTTTCAAGTTTAAACTTGTCATGAAGGAGCAGTAATTATCTAGGGCCCGCTGAAGTTGGATAGGAGTCTGGGCGAGAATTACCGCGTCGTCGGCATATAATAACGCAGGAATCTGCCGACGACATGCTTCGGGGAGATCTTTCACATCCTTTAGCATTGCTCTCTCGAGCCCGTTGGTGTAAAGCGTAAATAAGAAGGGGGCCAGTACGCAGCCTTGTCTGACCCCCTTCTGGATAGGAAAACTGTCTGTCAATTGGCCATCTAACCCAAATCTAACCTTACCTGTAGCTCCTGTGAATAGTTCACGGAGAAAGTCTACTATTGGTGGTTCAATCCCCATTTGCAGCATTATTGTCCAAAGTTTTGAGTGTTGCACACAGTCGAATGCTGCTGTGAGGTCGACGTAAACCATGTGCAGGCAGGATCTTTTTGCGTTCACGTATTTTCCAACCAATAGTGATAGATTTAAGACTTGATCTACGGTACTCAGTCCAGCCCTGAATCCGTATTGCAGGTCTGATAATACGCCTTGTTCTTTCGACCATTCCTGGAGGCGGTCTAAAAGTATGCGACCTGCCATCTTTCCGATGGAGTCCAAAAGGGAAATTGGGCGGTAGCAGGATGGACTGTCCCAGTTACCCTTCTTAAAGATGGGAATGAGTAATGAAGTGGACCAGGAGTCAGGGAGATTGGTGTTCTTTGCGGCATTTAATACTTTGTTAAGAAGCGGACCCCAAAGATCCGGTAAAAGTTTGTAAAGGTCCATTGGGACCGAGTCAGGTCCTGGTGCTTTACCCGACTTAGCCACTTCAATGGCTTTCCTTGTTTCATTCAGTGTGAAGTGGATGTCGATTGGATACTTCACCGGAGGTAAGGGATGAAAGGATTCCTAGACACTAAGGTCTACAAAGTGGTCCTCACCAAATACTCCAGAAAAATGTTGGACCCGGTCCTGCGCTTTAATAGCTACATCCATGGAGGGTTCTTCATTTGTGTCTCTTAAAAAAGGATTTTTTACTATCTCCCAAAAGGCTGAACTATCTTTCAGCAAGCTGCTTTTTAGTAATTGTGCCCAGAGATTAGCTTTCAGGTCCTTTTTCCTTTTCTTGATTGCTAACTTATAGATTTTTCGTAGCCTTGATACTTCTTGTCTATTTCTTTCTTTTTTTGTTAGGGCCTTTTTTAGTTCAGAATAAGCTTTGGTACATTCTGTGTCAAACCATCCTGTTCTTACAGCCTTATTTGGTTTGTGAGGTTTAGTTAATTCATTTCTTATATTCGTCACAATCTCTTCGTAATTAGTCATAACCTCTATGGGAGATGAAGAGGGATCTAGGCATTTGTCTAGTTGGTCTTTGCAGGTAGCAATTATTCTTGTGTTGACCGCATCTTGATCAATTTTACACCATTTAAGGGTATATCCGTTAAGTCTATTTAATGTAAGTGCTTCCTGGTTGAGCATTCCGGTATTAGCCTTATCTATTTTCTTTCGATGGCTCAGTTCCTGGTAAGTCAATTTTAATGGAAAGTGATCACTGAGTACGTTCTTAAGTACCTCAAAGTTCTTGATACGTGTGGCTTTATTAGTGGATATCAGAATATAATCGATTAGAGTTTCGAGGCCTCTTCCATGAAAAGTGGGGGTGAACTCGGTAATAGGGGTTTTTAACAGGTTGGCAAACCCTAGGTCCAGTTCGGTCATTACGGTCAGCATATTGTTACCCTCGGTGGTGTGAGAGAAGTGGGTGAGGCAGTTTTCTTCATCGTCTTGTATTCCACAGATGAAAGTGTTTGTCTCGTTACATATGTGGAGGTTGAAATCTCCACCCCAGATTATTGTATGGGAGACCTTAACGTACTTTGTTTTGAGAACATTTGTGTGGTGCTGGATTTCGTTTAAGGTTTTGGTCCATTCCGTGTTATTCATATTGTTGTAGAAGTTTATGATAGTAAAATCTTCGCGATGGTTGCCTTGAAGGTTGATGATCTGGGAATTTTGGTGTAGTATCATGGGGGTTATTTCGTGACATGGCCATAGGTTCGAGATATATACTGTTAGACCACCTTTGCTTCTCCCAGAGTTTGATCTTATGGCTTGGGAGAAGAATGTTTTGTAACCCAGTAGGTGGATTGGGTTATTTAGCCACGTCTCCTGGAGGCACAGAACGTCGATCGATTCAATTATTTCAAGGAAACTTTTTTCTGCATGTTTGGTCGCCAGTCCCGCGACATTCCAGAAGAGCACCCTCATCTCAGCTTTTTCTAAGGTTGGCTTGACAGACATATTCTGGGCAGTAATTTCTTTGTGGTAAATGGTTTGCGGAACAGATGTCACGTTTAAAGCGGTTTCCTGCAACTTGTTAGGTGTCGGCAACGTTGGTGAAGGGCTTGTATAAGTCTTTGGATGACAGTATGGATCATGTGTCGTATTTGCCTTAGTTTGAACTATTGACGTCTTGATGAGTTTTTTAATCTTTGTTTTTCGTGTGTATTGTTCCTTGATGGATAGATTGCTTGGAGGAAAATTATCTAGGTTAGTTGATGCGAAACAGTTTTCCATGGAAGGAGGCTTATCGTAAAACTGTGGTGATGGTCAGTCAACCATGTCTAAACAACTATAGGTATTAAAGGTTGGTAATCCGACCCATGGTTCCCTCTGTGGTGGTTGCTGTCCCCTGCAGCCAAGGGTGTTCCAATCATTCCGATCTCTTTGATCAAACCCCCAATCTCCTTGTGGTCTACTCCTAAGGTTATTTCCGAAACCCCATTCGCCCTGGTTCCAGTTTCTCTGCTCAGGCTGGTTCCAGGACCAATTTGATGGCCAGTTAGGATCCTCGGCGTGATGATTCTGTCGAGGGTAGAAGAAAGATAGGCGTTTGGTGTTTATTCCGCCGCTACCTTCCAGTGATTCCCAGGAGCATATATAATCCACAGCGTGAGGATTCTCAAAGTTGACAATTATACAGTCACCGGGGATCATTTTAGGTTGATGACCTATCCAAGAGACCCTTCTAGCCGTGGTAATCCTGGTGATGTTATTGGGATGATTAGGTCTGTTGGTATTCAACCAATACCGGGCTTTATTAAGCAGAGACCAGGTAGGTTCATCCGTATCGTTGCTTAGTTCTGGAACCCCCGTTAAAATGACTACAAAGGGGGCTGCTTCCGGGGGGAGATTTACTGGTCTAGTCCATCTTTTCTTTGGTCGCTCTGATTTATTAAAGTGCCTTTGTGTGCGCTCTGGCTGTGAGATGGAAGTCGCAGGTAGTCTGGGAGACACATTTACTGGAGGAGCTTTGTCTAAGGAAGCACTTGCTGGTGGTTTATTTTGATTGCCTAGTGCTGGTTTTGAGAGTTCTTGAGGTGGTTTAGCTTTGGTTAAGAGAGTTGAATTATTGGGGGTTTTTGCTGGTTGGCCTGTGTTTATATTAGGAGTCTTTATTGTTGTTGAATTGTTGGCTATTTGTTTTGTGTTATTAACAGATTTTGCCTTTACGATTGGGGCTTTAGGTGGAGCCAATATTATTGGATCTTGAGATCGTGGGTTTGTGGTCTTTTTTGATAGGGCGACTAATATCGCAACCTGTTTTTCTATCAGCTGTAGACTTTTTTGTATAGGTCGTAGCTGATACTTAACTATGTCCTCTATTTCTTTGATTAAAGAAGATTGTGAATTACCAGTATTCAAGTCACTACGTTGCGTAGGCATCAATTTATTTTGGTGAGTTTGGGCAGGATTACTACCATTATGTGCTTCTCTTGTAAATAAGATTTCATTGGTATTACTGTCTTGATCTGTAAGTGCTGTGTTGCTGATATTATTCACACTTTGAAGTTTTTTTAAGTCACGTGGGTTTGGTAATACATTAAGTTGAGAAGTCATTCCTTTGGTTTTTTCATGGTTACCTTTATGAGTTTCAGTAATCGATGGAATTTTCGGGATAGCACCTTCCCGTATCCCTCTAGTTTCACTTTGAGAGGGATCGTTTAGAGGTAACTGAGGACTTGCGAATATATCTGGCGTTTGCTCTAAGCCCTGAGACAATTGTGTATCCGAGAGTTGTAAGGATACCGATAGATCAACTGTATTTGGAATTACATGAATATCAGCATGTGAATCCAATGTAATGATATCATGTGGTTGCGCTGTTGGTGTTCGTGCTTGAGCCAAGAGACCCATTGATGAGCGTCTTGCTTGTTCAAGTTCAAAAGAAACACGTCTGTCAATCAACATAACAGTATGGTCTATTGTTTGATTCACCTTGGTGAGAAATTGGTCTACGGGACCAGTAGAGGACGTCATATTTTTCAGTGTTTTACTCCTTGATCCTCTTGTTGACATTGTGTGTAAATTAAGGCTGTAGATGAGTAAAGGATGATCACATGTAACTCTTGGGAGGAGAGATGAGTATTCAGCCTACCCTCCTAGAAATACATACAGTTAAATTTGTGGATGTATGATACCTGGTGGTAGGTGTTAGGGGGGTGGGCCCAGCCCAGTCTCCTCCGGTCTGTGACGGGCTAGGATGGGCCCACCCTTGGCCCAGGCTTCGCCCGGCGTCCCGCTCGCGTCCCGCGAGAGGGAACGATGACGTCCTTTAAGCGCCACCTGGGGCGTCCTGGAGGGGGTGTGGCTGGAGACCTCGAGGGCTGCCGGGAGTTGTAGGCAGCCCCTCGCCTCGCTCCACTCGGCGGTCCCGGTGTCAGATTGTGAGAGACAGCAGGACGGGGGGAGGTAGGCGGTGGGGGGTCTCTACAGCCAGTAGATCTGGGGAATAAATAAATCCTTCCTTCTCCTTTTGGCAGCAAGCGGTAGAACAACGGTAATCAGGTCACACGGAGGAGCGTTTCAGAACTCCGTGCAGCGATGACGCCTTTTAAGCGCCACCTGGCGCGTCCTGGAGGGGGTGTGGCTGGAGACCTCGAGGGTTGCCGGGAGTTGTAGGCAGCCCCTCACCTCGCTCCACTCGGCGGTCCCGGTGTCAGATTGTGAGACACAGCAGGACGGCGGGAGGTAGGCGGTGGGAGGTCTCTACAGCCAGTAGATCTGGGGAATAAATAAATTCTTCCTTCTCCTTTTGGCAGCAAGCGGTAGAACAACGGTAATCAGGTCACACGGAGGAGCGTTTCAGAGCTCCGTGCAGCGATGACGCCCTTTAAGCACCACCTGGCGCGTCCTGGAGGGGGTGTGGCTGGAGACCTCGAGGGCTGCCGGGAGTTGTAGGCAGCCCCTCGCCTCGCTCCACTCGGCGGTCCCGGTGTCAGATTGTGAGACACAGCAGGACGGCGGGAGGTAGGCGGTGGGAGGTCTCTACTGCCAGTAGATCTGGGGAATAAATAAATCCTTCCTTCTCCTTTTGGCAGCAAGCGGTAGAACAACGGTAATCAGGTCACACGGAGGAGCGTTTCAGAAATGCTAATTGAAATGTCAGAGCTTATCCTGAAAAATAATGCTTTTCTCTTCAATGGAGACTGGTATCTGCAAATCTGTGGGACTGCGATGGGTTCTAGATTTGCCCCGTCCTTTGCCTGTCTCTTCATGGGATGGTTCGAGGCGGGGCATGTCTGGGGCCCATCGGGGCTAAGTGGCAGGAATATATCTTGTACTATGGTTGTTATATTGACGGCTGTCTCCTAATCTGGACAGGCTCGGACGAGGACCGGTCGGAGTTTTTTGATCACATGAATAATAATACGTGTAACATGACATTTACCATGACCTCTGACCCTAATAATATAGTATTCTTAGACCTAGAACGGTTTCATTCAGAAGGGAGAATACAGAGCAGAATGTACCGGAAATCTACAGCATGCAATGCTATATTGCATGCTGACAGTTCGCACCCCAAAAGTCAAAATAATGCAATTCCTTTTGGGGAGATGCTTAGGGCCAGAAGGAACTGTAGTTTGGAACCAGATTTCATGAAGAATTACATTGAGAACAGATTCCGTAATAGGGGTTACTCTGATAATGTACTACTACCGGCCAAAAACAGAGTAATCAAAATGAAACATACAGATACCTTGAGAGCCCCTAATAAAACTATTGTTAACAAACGCAACAAATTACGTCTGGTAACGAATTATCACCCATGGTCACATAAACTATATGATTCTGAAAAAGAACTGGCCTCTTCTATTGGCAGATAAAACCTTATTGGATTTTATCCCCAAATCACCTGGTATTACATACCGAAAGGGAAGAACCATTCAGGGACTGATAAGTCCCAGTTACCCCAAACAACGGAGTGCACCCAAAATATGGTTGCGGGAGCTTAATATTGGTTCTTTTCCTTGTGGCAGTTGTCAGATCTGCCGGATGTCGATAAAAGGGATTAAAGAATTTAGCTACAATGGGTCACGTACTTTTAAAATCAATCAACATATTGATTGTTTGACCAAGTATGTTGTATATGCGATCATTTGCAAATGTAAAAAGATCTACGTAGGCAGTACCATCCGCCCCTTAAAAGAGAGAATGATTGAACACTTCCGTGCCCTTAAGAACTTGGACCAAAGATATCCCATTGGCTGCCATGCAGCAAACTGTGTTGAAAATAAAAAAGTTTGGGATTCCAATTTCATGGGTTGGAGAGTATATGCAGTGACCCACGGGGTGGAGATAGGGAACAAAAACTGAGAAGATGTGAAGCTAGGTGGATCCTTAAACTTCATGCGGTGGAACGTGGAATTAATGTTGACCAGGAACTACATTATTTTCTTTAATTGACTGATACTGGAATTATGCCCAAGGACCTCTTGAATCTTATTCTATTATGATTAGACTGTTCTGTATATGCGAAGTCTTACGAAATATAAGATTTGATGTATAGCTGTATGTTTGTCCATGAAGCATTTTAATATAATTGGTACTATCTGACTGAGTATCTGAGTACTATGATTGTTAACGTACCTATCTGTATGATCATGCATAGACAACCTTGTATACTGTGAATATTTTTGATTGCATTCAAATTATGACTATTATGTTTGAATTCAATGTACAACTTGAGGCTTCATTTTGACATTGTTTCTCTTATATATGATATACACTTTCTTCTTTCCAGGTGCACCTCCTCCTTTTCTGCTTTCCTTCACTAGTCCTTTTATGAAATTTTCTCTGTACTTATGGAGCACAGACTTTTTAGTGGTCTTTCTGTTTCTTTGCACATATTTTCTTTTACACTGCCGAACGAATTCTACATTTGGTATACATTGTGTATGTGGTCTGTATTTAATATCTAGGCTGATACTTCCCGTTTTGAATTGGGCCACTTTAATATCGAATTAGAAATTAGATTTATTTACCGATATGCGAATGGCTTAGTTGTATAACTTTATTGACGCTATCTCGGCTATCAATCCTTGTATTTGCGAAATGATTTGACTAGCCTAAGATGGCGGCCATTTACAAATAGGTATTTTCCTATGTTTATTTCAATCACATCCGTTAGGCGCGAACGGGTTTTTAAACGCCGTGTGCTGTCGTGAGGTTGATTTACGAAAATGGACCCCTTTTGATGCAGCATGGAGTACTCTCCGAGGTAAGCCCTTAATGCTATTCCTCAGGTTGGCGTACGGCATCTGTACCGGTTTACTCGAACTTCTATGTGCAGCATTTTGACCGCTTAAATTTGTTCCAATGCTGCAACGCATTTATACGCTTGTGTATTCAGCGCTATTTGTTTTACTGGGCACATTTAAATATTGATCTTCCACATGTCGTTTGTAATGCCGGAGGGCTATCGTATCACGACGTGTGCTCAGTGTTACACGCTACACTGGGCTCATTTGAATAATCGTTTTTCGCATAGAAGTAGCCAGGGCCATTCCTTATATTAAGTTTATCTGTGTGGCTCGCGAGGTTGACGGGCTACAATGTTACGATATTTACATAGTTCCTGATATAGCATGTGGGACGCCGTGTATGTGGTTTTATGTGTTTACGTCCTTGTATAAATTTCACATGAACTTCGAGTTAGACCCCTTCTTGATCATAGATATTTGATGCTGTTAACATGCTGACTGGTATTTAGAATCTGGCGTGATATGCCAGGATGCAAAACACTTATTAAAGATAACTTCCCATGCATTAATTTGATCGGGTTTATCCTGTTTTTTTGCATACATACAGAAACTCTTGAGGTATTTATTAAATATTTAGTTTTAGTTGAATAATAGGGCACTACGAGTGTGAATTTTTATAAACAATATACTTTAGGCTTACCTTGTTTCGGTTGCCTTTTAGACTGTATAAGCCCACTTACTTTGATGTCAAACCCATAACAGTGAATATACCGGTTTGGTGTCTAAGAATGGTGATTACTTGTAGGTCAGGACTTGTGTCACATAATGCTAGTACGAATTTAAAACTAATATACTGGCTCATACCTTTATTGCAGAATATCAACTTAATTACTACTTATATGAAGAAATTCAATAAAGGAATGGATGCAGGTAATTGTCCTCAACTCATTCCTTTCACCAATATTGCCTGTTATTCGAATTTATAGTTATTATAATAATTTTTATGCTATCCCTATGGTTGATTGGGATACTATGCTCTTTTTGGACGTAGTTTTAGCCTCATGTTGGTTTTATCTACCTATTTTTCGAATGCGTAGGCCCTAATTTACTTTTCCTCTATTCTAGTTCTTATCTTGTATTTGGAAAGCTATTGACCTTTGGAATTGAAAATATATATACTATCGAAGCATCTGATCTATATGGTGAGCAAAACTTCTGACCGTAAACAGGCTTATTAGTTCTGATACTCCTTTTTCACTGGCCCATTAGGTTCTTCTGTTTCGGGTGATACATTTTGTGACTTTGCACTAGTGCAGTTAGATATCTGCATGCGCTCTTACACAGATACTGGTCTGCTTTGTTCTTCTTTTTCCCCTTGTTTCTTCCTTTATGTGTACTTTATATTCTTATGGAACCCAGTAATAGTACCACATTTTGTAAACTTCAGTCTTTCTTCTTTCTAGTGTGAATAACACTGTTGGTGTTATGCAACCTTCTTACTATTCACAATTCTTGGGCTTTCTCGACACCCTGATCTGAGTGTGGAGTGATCACTGGTTGGTGATGGTTGTTTTGGAATTATGGACAGTGCTTATACCTTGTATTATTTCACTTTCATTTGTAGCCCTGAAGAAGTCATTTGGGAGATTGTGCCCCATGACGAAACACGTGTTGGCATTGGTTTTTTCCATTGGCTACGTTGATGTGAACTTGATGAATACTCATGAAGAATTCTCTGATGTATGACGAGAAAAGACAAAGAGAAATAAATATATAAATAAGGAACTGACTTTTTGGACTATTGAAACTATCTTTAATTTTCTAAAGACCTTATGAAAATTTCTTGTGCTCGGGAACTTCTTACCTTTTGACAAATTTCTGCAGATGGTGGGGCTTCAGTACAACAACCCCGTGGTCCGTGTCCGGATGGGACCATATGTCTCGGAGGCGATGGCGATTGGTAGAGGTACTTGGCAGGGTTGCCCTCTATCGCCGCTCATTTTTTCTCTGGCGATTGAGCCCTTGGCTGCGGCCATGAGACAGCTTCTGACCGATGGCATTCCGCTCGGTGACTGGGTTAACCAGATGTCGTATGCTGACGATTTATTGGTCTTCGTCCGCGACGTGAGTCGCATACCAGACCTACTTGCCCCGTTGCTGAGCCGCTTCGCTTGTCTCTCGGGGCTCTGAGTCAACGCGGGCAAGTCGTGACTGTAAGCGTTTGGAGAGGAGGTTACAGACCCAGAGAATAGCCTCCACGGCAAAAGAGTCCAATGGCAGGCGGACACATTCAAATACCTGGGAATCCAGATTTACCGCCGGCAGACAAATCTACTGGACGGGAACCTGGGAAGAGCGGTGACGGCGCTCAGAGATCAAATAGGCTTCAGGTCCACGCTCCCGTTGTCGCCCACAGGCAGAGTGGCCCTCGCTAAAATGGTGATGCTCCCCCGCCTCCTCTATTATTTTGCGAACTTACAAATACTCCTGCCTGCGTATTTCTTCTCTAGCCTCAATAGGATCTTGTGGTACTTTATCTGGGGTGCGTCTCGGTAACGCCTGGCACTTGGGAAACTGTTTTTGGCCACGGACAGGGGCGGGCTGGCTGCCCCCTGCTTTGAACACTATTATCTGGCGGCACAGCTCCAGTGGGTCACCCATTGGCTGTCGGACAGGGGTAGGGAGGATACTGCTACCGCAGGGCCCACCGTAAACACTGGAGCATATTACTGCCCTTTTCCATCCGCTGGCGGCACCAGCACAACCCACTCCTACTCTGTTGGCGATAGCATTCAAATGCTTCCGCAGGGCACTGTACCTCACGAAAGGGGTGCACCTGTACGCACCTGCGGTGCCCCTGAAGGGCTCGCCCATTGGCTGGGGAACGCTTACCCACTCCATGCTGGGGCAATGGCATGAGCCGGACGTCCAGACGCTGGGCGATCTATACCAGGATGGAGTTTTAATACCCAATGAGACGCTGGTCGCAGACACTGGGCTTCCCCCAGGGGGCTTCCTAATACATAGGTCCCTAACGGCACATATGGTGACTAGGTGGGGCGATTTTGTGGAGGAGCCGGCGCAGCACTTGACGGTACAGTACCTGCACGTTATGGGATGAGGCAGCCATTTAGTTAAATGGTTTGCTGCGTCCTTGCGGACGCATACGGAGCAGGACTTAGCCCCGCTACAGGCGAAATGGGAGAGAGACATGGGGCGAATGTTAGAGGATGGAGAATGGGGAAAGCTCCTGAAAAGCCCGGTCCGCATCCCCAGACATATGAGGTTCCGCTAAATTCAGGTGTATATATAGTGCACAGGGCTTCCCTGACTTAATAAATGAATACTTTCACAGAGCAGACGCGTCCTGCCCCAGATGCGGAGAAGTGAATGCAGATCTCTTCCACATCCTGTGGCGTTGTCCGAGCCTCGGCACCTATTGGAGAGACATTCATGCACTGCTCGCACGGAGCACTGGCCGCGTCATCCCTTGCGACTGGCCCAAGTATCTCCTGCATCTTTTTTAAAGGCCACCTAAGGACAAAGCGTCGTCTAAATTTATCGACCTGGGGATGGTGACGGCAGTACGAGTCCTCACCAGAAGGTGGTAGGCAAAGGACCCACCCGTCAGAAGGGCATAGATCCTGTCGCTCTCATCCTGGGCTCGTGCGGAATGGACAGCCATCAGGAGGGAGGAAAGTATGGGACTCCGTAAGGAGCCTATGGTGGAGAGATGGGAACACTTGCTGAACACCTTGCAGGAGGCAGGGGACGCTGAGGTGCACTGCACGACGCAGCGGAGAGGTAACACCTGGTGGGGAGCCATGCGAGTCCAATGGTGAGAACAGAGGGAGGGGGGTGTGGGCTGGGGGGTCCGAGAAGGGGGACACATGATGATAATGTACTTTAGTGACAGTGCCGCAGTTGTTTTTTTCTATTGCACATTCTTATTATCTAAGGTTGGGTTGGGTAGGCACAACTTGTCCCCTTCCTTGCTGGGGGGAGGGGTGGGGGGGAGCGTATTAATTCCGGTTCCTAATCAGAGGACACACCTGGGTGCTTGTATCCTGTCTACAGACTGATTACCTGCTCTGCCATTACGCCCATGTTGGCCGAACTGTTGATGTAGTGCCACCCATGAACAATCGCAAAGCTAATTTGATTGTACTAAAGTGCATCTTGTATTGTTGAATTTACTAATACCAATACACAGATTTCACACTTGAAGGCATGAGCATGAACGTGTGTGGGTGCTGGATGCAGAGGTAACTGCAGTGGAACTGGCAAGTAAAAGACAGTGGTAATACCGACAAAAACAGGGGGAACACAACAGACAGCCACAATTGGCGCTAGCAGTCACAGCAGACACACAAAACAAGAGCACAAAACAGTGAACAAGGTCCAGACAGACCATGGTCCCACAGGCAAATGTGCTCATTGGCAATCTACATTGTGCTAGTGGTACGGATCGTACCACGCATCTAGTGGGGCACTGATAATATACATCTTAGAATTGAAAAGGCCTAGAAAATGTATGGTCTGTTGTTGTATAATTATCTGTGTGACAGGCCTGTACAAAAGTAGTTCCATTGGATGTATGCAAGCTGACTCAATCTCCCATTCCTTTTTAACAGATTTTTAAATTGACTTCTACCTTGAAATCTGTCACGTTGTCACTTCTCCAACTGAAAAGTGTAACTGTGCTCAAGGAGGAGTGGTGTGCCGAGGCTTTGTCAGTTGGTCAGATTTACATATGTATTTTGACATCTCAATTCTGCTATGTCATGGATGTTATCTTGCCATGGCTGTTTCCACGGCCAGTTTGGTGCATCAGCGTGTCAACATACATCAGGCACACTGGGCCTCATTTATGAAAGACTTGCGCCGCCGGGGCGTCACTTTTTACATGGGAAAAAGTGACGCTTCGGTGGCACAACTCTTTCATTAAACTAAAGTGTTTGTAGGACCTCCTACATGAGACACCATTTGAGTGATAAGGGATGTGGTTGCAGGCACTGGTGTGATGCATGTCCATATTCCTATGAAAGAGCTATTTGCATTGTCTACTAATTATCTTACGTTAGGATGTGCCTTTGATGCCAGACACGTGAACATGTTTCACATGTATACATACCTGTGGTATATATGATTTTTCATCATCACATAAATACACCTCGGACTGACCCACATAAATGCTAGCTTGCAAGCAGATTAACTATTAGCATTCACACCCTCCTTGTAAAATTTATACTGTATGTGCTATCTTACACATTGCCAATCCTGTGCTACACACGGTACTAGTCACTTAAGGAACGTTGGCAGTTGGACATTGCATGCTGTGCTTGCAAATAATTTTAGTGACACATTTTAGCAAGTAGCAAGGTATGACGGCACACTACTAATCAAGAAACACTTACAGTAGGGTTGAGGATGTACATGCACAGTCCATACAAAAACATGACTTTAGTGACATTTAGGTGTGAGTAGGAATTTATTGTGGAGAATGTGACCAACTAGGTCTCTGAACCCTTCAAATTGGGTTCCTGAATTTTTGATATTGACTGGAGGCCGACCTAGTCTGGTTTAACCTCCTTCTCCCCCCCTATTTCTTGTTTGCATCAGGCAGCCACGGGCTGCGGGAGATTCTTTCTAATTTTTTTACACAATAGGTCATCTGAACTGTACACACCTAAGTGACCTAGTGATTAGACACCACACGCCAAACATCACTAAATCGTCATGGCACAAAATACAGGCCCATCCTTTTCAGAAGATGAAGTAGACAGGGCTATTGCCTCTATGCTACCACACGCAGGTGCACCTACCGGAGAAAATAGTGATGCAAGCCAATGTTGGGATGAACTCACAGAACTGAAAAGAACACAGATTAAAATGTTGATACATGGCATCATGATGGCGGAATACCTACAAGCCAATGCAGCACCAAGAGGCCTCAGTCAGGAACGAACCATTCATATTTCAACATGACAAACAGTTAAAGCTAGACTGGTCACAAATATCATGGCACTGTACTAGAGACTGGCTAGTTCTGATTATTAAAACAGCAACCAGACTAGTAGACTCCCTAAAAGAGGAGATCCAATCCATGGAGATTCGCCTTAAATCCTTCCAGAGTCCAGCAGAACTTAAAAAAAGATTGGACGAGCTTAACAAAACCATGTCTGACTTCGAGATCAGTCTTAAGGACTCAAAATATATCAAACTATCTAAAGACAAGAAAATATTTTCACATGAGAAAGTATATCCATATGTCAGGGATGATTACAGAACCAGCAGCAGAAATCCAGGCTACAACACTGATAGCGATGGATCTGACACAGGATCAGACAGCTCAGGGGGAGCAAGTAATTACAACACCACCCCCAACAGGAGACCAAAAAGAGGAAGAGGTAATATGAGGAACTATAGAGGAAACCCGGCACCTATGTGGCCAATGTATCAGGATCCATACAATTACGGTCCTCCACCCCCACCCTTCTTCTATGGCCCACCCATGTACCATCAACCCAACTATCAAAACTGGGGAAATAACCAAGGCAATCAAGGTAACCAGGGAAAACCTTTTTTAGGGAGAGGCCGCTCAGCTCAACGAGGAAAGAACAAACCCAACCAGGGAGTACAATGGGCAGAGCCAGTAGTGACAACAGGACGCCACACACGGAGCAAAGGACCACCAGAGCCAACCACGAGCAACAACCCGATCTAGTGGTCAATCTGTCCTCCATAACCCTGACCGATACACAGATTCAAGTATTAAACAAGGGTTTAGGTTTCGTACCGACTCCAATCACAGACAAATTCAAACTTTGCTGTGAACTGAAAGAATTCCTCAGGAAAATCAAACTACAGGTATTCTTCAAAGACAAAAAACCTGAAGAACGACCATAAAGCGATACAGGACTACAAAAGAAGTCAAATTTTGTTCCACCGGCCCACAGCTTACCAGTCGAAATATTAGCTTTCGAGAAAGCAGTTATGAAGGAGGTGCAAGAATTGGACCCACGCACAGTGAAAGTATTTCACAATACCAGCAAGGCTGAGCTAACAGCAATACAGGAACTATGAAAGAATGACCTCATCACCATCAAACCAGCTGACAAAGGCGGGGCAATAGTCCTACAGGACACCACTGATTACAGAAGAGAATGCCTTCGCCTTTCAGGAGACACGAGAAATTATGTCATACTAAATGAGGACCCTACAGAACGACTAAGAATTTCAATTGCCTACCTAACGGAGGAGTGTCAGGCCAATGATTGGTTGAGTAAAAAAAGAAATAGAGTTTCTGGCAAATAAGAAACCTATTATACCATACTTCTACACTATCCCCAAAATTCATAAGAGACTAGAAAATCCACCAGGGAGACCAATAGTCTCTGGGATAGGTTCTATTCTTGAACCCCTATCACAATTCGCGGATGCTTTTCTAAGACCTTTGGTCCAGAATACTGACACTTACCTTAGAGACACCAAGGATGTACTCTGCCTCCTCAAAGATCTAGTATTTGACCCCACATCCAGTATCCTCATCAGCCTGGATGTGGAAAGTTTGTACACTAGTTTGCCACACACAGAGAACTTACATATACTGGAAGAAGTACTGTTTGAGAATGAGTGGGAATTCCACACCCCACGACATGTAGTGATGGAATGTTGCCAACTAGCACTGTGAGAATTTTTTCCGTTTCGAATCAACACTGTACAAACAACAACACGGGACCAGAATGGGCAGTACATTTGCGCCGAGCATAGCGGGCCTGTACGTCCATCAATTGGTGAAGAACAAAATTCTTAATGAGAGAAACCCCTACAGACACCAGATTTTGGAATGGAAACGTTACATCGACGACATTTTCTTAATCTGGCAAGGTACAGAGGAAGAAGCTAAAACCTTTTTGACATGGCTTAACACACAAGATCCCTTCATGAATTTCACATGCTCAATGAGTAAGACCAATCTAGTGTTCTTAGATTTGAACATACATGCTGAATCAGGCAAACTTGTCACAACAACCCATTTCAAAGAGACATCACGAAACTGTCTCTTAGCATTTGACAGTTTTCATCCTCGCCACCTCAGACAGAACCTTCCTTTCGGGCAGTTCCTTCGATTACGAAGGAATTGTAGTCACAAAGATGATTACCTGACCCAAGCAGAAGATCTAAGTAACAAGCTGAAAAACAGAAAATATCCTAGCAAACTGATTAAGGAAGCCAAAAAACGGGCTGGAAACCATAACAGGGATGCCCTCTTAGAACCAAAAGAGAAAACTGAATCAGAAAAACCAGACCAATCTGCATCACTACATTCAACCAAGTATCAGACACAGTGGCCAAAATAATCAAAAAACATTGGCCTATGATCAACAGTGGAGGATTGACCATACCTTCCTCTATGTTCAGCCACCGCCGGGGGAAAAACTTGAAGGATTTCCTGGTTCACACTCGCCCCATACTCTCAAACCAGACAATAAGAACCCAACCACTACCAAGTGGACATTTTCCCTGTAACAATTGTAGTGTTTGTCACTTAACATCTGTAACAAAAACTGTAACCTTCAACAACGCTACAAAATGGGAACTAAGAGGTTTCTCTAATTGCAACACCAGTGGAGTGGTGTATCTAATAACATGCACATGTAACTTACACTATGTAGGGATGACCACGAGGAAGGTCAGTACCCGCATAGTGGAACATAGAAGCAACATCAGGTGCAAACGAGCCACCACCAGGATGACTACCCACTTTATTGAGCAGAACCATACACCCAATGATCTAACTTGGGTGGTGTTAGAAACAGTAAAAAACAAGGACAACCTTGGGAGAATTCTCCATGAACGAGAACAAAGATGGGTGTTCCGATTGCACACTGACACCCTTGGGCTCAACGATGAAATCCCATGGGGCGCTTTCAGAATCTAGTGTGATTATCAGCAAACTACAATATACCATGGAGGTCTATTATTCTCCCTGAATCTCTCTGACCATTCACAAATCTAATAAAATCTTTTTGAACTATATCCAAAAACGGTAAAGCAAACCCATATAGCTGTAAAGTAAAGTAAAATTCCACTATCACAGAACCCAAAACTCAATTAATCTTAGGCAGATGGGTTCAACTATCTTTCCGATCTACTATCCGAAATAAGTATTGACTGATTAATTTTTCTAACTTTTCTGAGTCTGTGTTCTAAATTATATAAAATGAAAGCTCAACATTGGGGCATTACTCAAAAAAACTCCGTTTTCAAAAACCTGGCCAAATATGAATTCTACAAATGATTTTATATCATACTCGCGCCGACTCCACTGACATACATCCAAGATGGCCGCCACATATGGAACGGTCTAGCATTCATAGACGCTCTGAACCCGCAAGCGCGATGATTCTAAATACACCGGCGTACCCTTCCAGCATCAATATGCGGTCGGGTGAGGATTGAACAAGTAGTACCGAGCAGGTTTGCCGATAGGAAGTAAGTAGAACATCGCGAAATAATACATTTGTTTCAAGCCTTTAGAGGGTTTGAACTCTTCATGATGAAAACGCTCAATTGTGGATGAAAAAGAAATGTAACTATCATCTCAAAACTTTACAGCAGTGTTTCCAAGAGGCGATCCTGCCCTCGCCTGAGACCATGAAGTGTAATTTAACACTCATATATGTAAATATACCATTTGCCATGACATTATTTTGTGTATATATGTTGTGTGTCTTGTCTATAGTCACATTAAGTCCTGTGTCATTTACATGTGTGAAATCACGAAACCACTTTTTTCACAGTTCCTTTATATTTGCACTGGTTTTGAAAGCCTGCACGCACCGATATGGTGCCCAAGGCACACTCACGCCCTAGACGAAGTGAGCTGCATGTGTGATCCCCTACTCTTTTGGAGGGGGGATGTTTGCCACTAATCAAGTGTCATTCTCTTTTACAGAAATACGAGTAGGATACAAATCGTATGTATAAAAACGCATGTTTAATCATTAACAGCGCATAGTACAACAACTATTTTTACAAAACAACCTATTTATTTAAATATAGGAGTGGAAAATACAGGGCTGGACCCTGTATGGTCCTGATGAAAAGCTTGGGGAGCTTGAAACATGTCGACCACAAAACACTGATCTAGCCCAAATTTAAGGTTAGAATACAGTGTTACCCCATTTTTAATATACCGAACTAGGAGCAGAATAAATTGTTGAGGCCCACTAGCACGGTATTTTTAATCACACACCCACTCCACCATCACCACACTTTACACCACACATAGCCATTTCACAAAAAAGTGCTCCTGCGTAGTCCGCTAGTCGCAGCACGCCCCTTTTCGTAGAGAACTGGGATGGCCCCAATGATGAAGCATGTCACCGTGGGGAAACCCCGGTGAGTGAGGGGACTCGTGAAAGAAATTTTTCTTTCTCTTTCTTGGTACACACTGACAAAATTGGCAGTAACCGTACACACCAACTATGTCTCTAAACCCTTCAAATTGGGTTCCTGAATTTTTGAATGTGAGAGTCAACATCATATGTTCACCTCATGGGTGAAGTCCACAGTTGATTACTTGTAAATCCAGTGACTATCAGTAATTGGTATTTCTTCATTACTGGGGTACACTGTCAGTAGGATGAGCATCGGACTGTGTATATTTAGGGTCATCGGACAATAGGTGATGCTAACATGCAGTTTTGCGCAAGACTGGAAAATCATCAACACCGTATTCCTCAGATGTATGTGTTGTCTTCGCTGATAGTGTCATCACTGGTGCAGTCGACATAGCAGGCATGCACACATCAGGGGCTGACGATGTGGAAGGGAGTGTTCCTGCATCATGGTCCTTGCCCATCAGGTAACGCATAAATGCACTGAGCATGACTTGCTGGTTTACCAGCACTGCTGCAACATCCCGTTGGTAGGCAGCCAAGTTGGTAAGGTAGGTTTCCTGTTTCTGAACCATGAGTTCAAGTATGTCCTGGATGGCCCTCAGGCTGTTGGCAACTTCAAGGCTGGCAATTGTGTTGGGCACTTGTTTGTGCCTCTGCTGCATGATTTCTGATATGTCATTCAAGGCCTGAAACAGACCACGTGGTGGACTTCCATTTTCCTCACTGCCACAACCTGATGTTACACAAAGGAGGACTCCCTCTAGGGTGGCTGCCATGCTCTCTATCCCTTTACGCACCTCCTGTGCTAACTGACCCTGTACATCAACAACACGTTGTTCAAAAACATTTAGCATGTCCTGCGAGTGGTGAGGTTGAGATGATGTGGGAGGTGGCGTACAAGTGCTTCCATGTCAGTCATGTGGAGATCCCACTATGCTGGTTTCCGTTCTTGTGCCGGGAGAGGAGGCCTTTGTCCATTCTTGGTACACTGTCACCGTCCTCATCTGCTTCAAACAAAGGTTCCTGCTCCTGAGTAGGTGTTGCATGCCCTGAAATGTAACAAGATGTAGGTTTATGCTCATGTCTGACATCTGGTCTAGAGATTCACATTATTGAGTTATCTTGACTTTTGAACTGTGATGAGTGTGAACATGTCAAACTTCAAGCTACACATCATCACTTATGTTACAATAAATGACATTGCATACATTAATAGATCCATTTCAAATTGTGTTTGCAATCACATGGCACATGGCCAGACAGTGCATTCACACTTGCACCATTCAGCTTGTGTGCATGTCCTGATGGCTGTATTGTTGTTGGATGTAGATACTTCCAGCACTGTAGCAAGTGCAAGTGGCATTTTGCACTCTCTATGTGTGTAACAGGTATCATTCCACAATTCCTGAGGATTTGCCACATGGATTTCTTGACATTGAACATCATCCCACCTTTCATAGCCATCATGGCTGTGTTTGTGTGTGTCCCATTTCCTGTGTTTACATGCTAATGATGTTATGTGGTAATGATACAGATTACTCCTGGTATGTTACTCACCCTCCACGCAGCTCCACCTCTGTGCCCCTGCTGCCGAGTACCCACTGGTAAGTGTGCTCCACTCCCATTTCTGTGTCCCGTTTGTGCCCTCGGAGCCACTGTTTACCCCCTCTTTGCACCCCATTTTGCTTTCTGTCCCACTGTTTCCCCGCTCCATACACACTTGCTGCACCCGCCTACCAGCTGCTCCTCTCTCCCACATCCCCATATATGCAAGAAGTTGCGCAGATGCGTCGCTGGTGCACCAAAGGCGCACCTAAGGCAAGCACATCTGCGCCAGGAGCGTGCACAGTGCCAGGACCCCTTGAGCCCGCAAACGCCACTGCACCAGACTCCACTATGTTGCCAGCACCCAAGGTATCGAGGAACCAGAAGTTTAAATTCATACAGCTCATGCTCCTCCATCGGGCATATCTGACACCTCACCGCCTGCACACTATGTTCCCAGACACTCCTAATACATGCCCAAGATGTGGGGGGGAGGATGCCCGACTGGTTCATATGCTATGGGATTGCCCTAAGCTGGGGTACTACTGGGCCTCAGTGCAGTCTGATTTAGCCAGGCTGGTCCCTTCCAAACCATACAACACATTGGAATATACCCTCCTGGGACTGGGCCCTGTGGAGCGGAGAAAGAGCGTAGGAACACGGTTCACAGACTTAGCCATGATCTTAGCGAAGCGTGCGATCACCATGAGGTGGAAGTCCCCCAAGCCACCAGACCCTGAGATGTGGAGGGTGGAGCTAGTGAGGTGGGGAAAGGCTGAAAGTACGATGTTACAGCGCGAAGAACGCAGAGGGCTTAGGAAGCACCCCATTTCCCTAGACTGGAATGCTTTGTTGGGGTCATTGGAGTCGGGGAACGATTCGGATTCAGAACACACCATAGACTTGGGACACCAGGAATGAGGGTCGTTCCACTTCATAGACTGACACATATGCGGCGGCAACCAACAGGTGGGACCCATCACACGAATATAGAGGTGCACGGCCGCAGATGGCACTCACACGACAGTGTCTAACCCCACGTGCCCCTAGTGCGCATTCAACAGGGATGCTGTTACACCCGCCATGCACACGTGTAGGACTTTCCGACATCACGGGCTGGTATAAAAGTGAATAGGAAGTGCCTGAAGGGGGGGAGGGCAAGGGAGGGGGGAGTTTAGTTGGGGTGTTACAGTAACATATTGAAAAATGAAAATGTGTATATCCTGACAGAGCGATCATATGATGCAAATATGAGACTTAAGTACCGAACTGTTATGCTCTGATTGCTATACCTTCGTTTATCCTGCCAATAAAGAAATTTTCAAAAAAAAAAATGTTTCCAGCACCCTCCACGCACTCAATGCCGGCCTAATCCACGCCTGCTTCCAGGCCGCCCCAAAACAGACAAACGGGACCCTTCGCCTGCCACACATGCAGCTTCACCTGCGACAGAGCACTAAACCTCCATGGACTGGACCCAGCCACCTCCAATGCATAATCCTCAACACCCACTCTGCACGCAAACACCCCGTTGGGCTCTGGGATCTGCTCAACACCTCCGCCCTAGACGTAGGCTTCTTAACCGTGACCTGGAGGAACGACTCCTCTGCGCCCAACATCACCATAGACATCCCAGACAGCTACAAGATCACCCGCAGGGGTTGCGCCAACTGAATTGTTGAATGATTCGCCATTGAACTCAAGGTCGCCACCCATGCAGACAACACCCTCAACACCACCGATCACCTGCACTTCAAGATCCACACCGACCCCCAATACCACCCTCCGAGGAACACTCGTCGACATACCCCCAAAACCCTGTGCTCAATACTGCAACTCCATCAACGCCCTCGCCAGCACCCACGCACTCGCCTCCACGAACTAAATCATCCTCAAGGACCTGAACTTACACCTCGAGAACAACAACAACTCCGCAATGCTGATCCACAACCCCAACAAACCCAGACTCAGACAACTCGTCGCCTCAGCCACGCCACTGGCCACACGCTGGACCCAGTCTTCTCCACAGGCACCCACGTCGCATGCAACCACACCACTGAACTCCACTGGACCAACCACTGCGGCATCCATTTCACCTTCAATAACCCAACCACACACCACCGCACCCAACAGCTGCCTCGCGACTGCTGGATCTAAGTCACCCAACACCAGCTGATCACCTCCCTCGCCCAGAAAGCAAACAACACCACCAACCCAGACACCACAGCCCAATACCTCAGACAGTGTATCTACGACTGCGCCAACACCTTTGCCCCACTCAAGTTACCCTCCAACAGCCACGCCACCAAGAGAGACACATGGTAGACCGACGACCTCCAGACCTACCAACGAAAATGCCGGAAACTGAAGAAATGGCTCCACGAACACACACCTGACAACCACACAGTCCACAAGGACGCCACCTGCAAACATCACCACCTCACCAGATTAGCCAAGGGATCCTCCTTCAAAGACCACCTACATAACAATGCACACAACAGCAAAGAGCTCTTCAGCATCGTAATAAAACTCTCCAACTCCAACGCCAACGACATACCGCCCACACAAGAACTGTGCAACTCACTGGCCATCGTCTTCCACCGTAAGATTGCTGACATCCATGACAGCTACAACACCACAACCGCCCCAACTATGCGAGACTCCACCTCCCCTGCGAAGACTACCAGCGCCAACCGCCTTACCTCTTGGTCCAACGTCAATGAGGACGCAACACACAAGGTCATTAACTCCATCCACTCTGGATCACCAGCAGACCCGTGACCACACCACGTATACAACAAAGCTGACGCAGCCATCATCCCCAACTACGGAAGGTCATCAACATCTCCTTCAAAGCAGCAACATTCCTGGAAAGCTGAAAGCACCCCAAAATCAATGCCCTCCACAAGAGGCACAAGGCTGACCCCAAGGCCCTCAAGGACTCCTGGCCCATCTCCCTGATCACTTTACCAGCGAAGGTCATCGAGCCAATCGTCAACATGCAATTGGGCCACAACCTGGAAGACAACAACATCTTTGACCCGTCCCAGTCCGGATTCAGACGTTAATACAGCACCGAGACAGTCCTCATCTTCGCCACAGACAACATCATGCGCCAACTAGACAACAGCAAGACATCAGCCCTCTTCCTCCGGGACCGGTCATCTGTCTTTGACACGGTCTGCCTTCACACTCTGAAGACACACCTCCAAGAAGCCAGGATCTAAGATTAGGCCCTAGACTGGACCACGTCCATCCTCTCCAGCAGGACCCAGAGCATCCAACTCACATCCTTCCAATCCAACACTACTAACATCATCAGCGGCGTCCCCCAGGGCTCATCCCTCAGTCCGACGCTGTTAAACATCTACATGGCCCCCCTCGCACAAGTGACCCGCCATCACAACCTCAACATCATCTCTTTCACCGTCTACACCCAGATCATCCTCTCCCTCACCAAGGACCCACACACCGCCAAAACCAACCTCCATGAGGGAATGAAGTCCGTCACCAACTGTATGAGGATCAGCGGTCTGAAGCGGACCTTGTACAAGACGAGGTCCACATCCTGGGACCCACCCCCTCATCCTTGGACGACTCCTGGTGGCCGACCACACTGGCAACAGCACCAACACCCACTGACCATGCACGCAACCTAGGATCCATCCTCCGCTCCTCCCTCTCCATGTCTGAGCAGGTCAAAGCCGTCTCCTCCTCTTGCTACAACAGCCTTCGCATGCTATGCAGGATCTACAAGTGGATCACAACCCAAACAAGAAGAAAGGTGACACAGGCCCATAGCAGCAGCAGACTGGACTACGGCAACACACTCTACGCAGGACTCCCAGCCAAACACCTACAACAACTGCAACGCATCCAACACACATACGCAAAAATGATAGTCAACGTCCCTCCCCGCAGCCACATCACCCACAAATGAGACCTACACTGGCTCCCCATCAGCAGGAGGATCACCTTCAAGCTCCTCACCCACCCACCCACACAAAGCACTCCACAAGGCCGGACCAGCCTAATATGGCACCCCACCTTAATCTCACAGATTTTATATCGGACTCACAATCTCTGGACAGCTTTCCCCCTATTTCGCTTCAAGAAACATCCAACCTTATAAAACAGATTAAAAGTGGGAGTCCAGAGGATGCCATCCCTGCTAGATTAATGCCCACATTGGATGAACAACTAAGTCCAATGATCACGGAGTTAGTAAACCTCTCACTCACCTCAGGCATTGTCCCCAAGGAATGGAAGCGAGCACTTGTCAGACCCATAAGGAAAAACACCGCCTTACCATAGTCTGACCTGACAAATCTAAGACCTATCTCCCTGTTACCTTTCTTGGGGAAAATTATAGAAAAACATGCCAATCGCCACCTATCCAGACATATTGAATAAGTACAAGCCCTGGATGAATCCCAATCAGGATTCCGCCCCAAATACAGTACAGAATCCACCTTGCTGTCTGTTACTGATGATCTCCACGCCTACCAGGACAAGGGCCTCTCAGTCATCTTGGTTCTACTAGATCTATCGACAGCGGTCAACACCGTGTCTCATTCCATCCTGACTCAACGGTTGTCGAGCGCTGGCCTTAAGAACAAAGCCCTTGAATGGTTAAAAAGTTTCCTAGCTGATCGCACCCAGAGAGTCACCATGGGTGCATATCGCTCGGCGGAAACTGAGATTTCTAAGGGGGTGCCACAGGGCTCATGTTTGAGCCCCACGCTCTTTAATATCTATGTGGCACCCCTGGCAGGAGTGTTGCGTAGATACGGCTTTGTCCCCGTATCTTACGCAGATGATACGCAGCTCCTTTTCCCCTTCAAAACTCTTTCCACTGAGGTTAGGAACTCTTTCTCATCAGGCATGAAAGAAGTGGCAAAATGGATGTCTACCAACTATCTCCAATGTAACGTCAGCAAAACGGAGATCATGTTATATGGGGAGGCTAAGATACTATGGACTCCGGAATGGTGGCCATCAGAGCTAGGAGCAGTCCCTGAACCTAAACAGGTCGTGAAGAATTTGGAATTCGGCTCGATCACGACCTGTCACTAAAACAACATACCAGCTATATTTCAGGGATATGCTTCCACACCATCGGCTTGCTCCGCAAAGTCTTTCCACTCCTACCTAACTCAGTAAGAAAAATTCTCGTTCAAGCACTGATCCTGAGTCGGATCGATTATTGTAATGGTTTGTTACTGTCTGCCAACGAAGGAGTGCTGGATAAGCTACAAGTCCTTCAGAATACGGCAGCTCGCCTTGTTCTGAATGCCCCCCCGAGAACTGCCTCCAAACCCCTCCTTAAACAACTACATTGGCTCCCAGTTAGACAAAGGGCAAAATTTAAAATATGCTGCCTGATCCATAAGTGCTTGAACGGACAGGGACCCATCTATCTTGAGTGGAGATTTGTTCCTTATGTTCCAGCACGATCCCTCAGATCAAGCAACAATCTCCTCCTTATGGTCGCCCATGTCAAAAAGGTCAGACATGGAGGTAGAGCTCTGTCTACCATGGGTCCCAAGCTGTGGAACAAATTACCCCTGGCTCTAAGACAATGCAAAGAGCATCTAACATTCCGTAAACGTCTAAAAACTATCTTATTCAAAAATGAAATCTAATTCCATCCCTACATTGTGTCTGCTGATTTACCGGTCAAAAAGCACAGAGATACTCCTGGCGGAGTGATTCAAGCGCTATATAAACCCACAAATAAATAAATAAAATACAGAGCAGACTCAACTTCTACACCCCCACCCGCCAGCTCCGCTCCACCAGCCTTGCCCTCGCCATTGTTCACCGCATCCTATGACCAACCTCCGGCAGCAGCTCCGTGTCCTACCTCGCTGCCAAGACCTCAAACACCCTCCCTGCCGACCTACAGCAGACACAGGACCTACTAGCCTTCAGAAGACTCCTCAAGACCTGTCTCTGAGTGGTAGCGGCAGCCTTCTCCCTTCAGAGTAAGAGATCCAACAGGTGTTGTTGCATGCTGAAGGAGTGGTTCCAGGGACACGGACTTCTGTATTCTCAGAATTTGTCTTCATGCAGCTGTGGTTCATGCAGACTGGGACATCATGCATTCCTCAATGTATTAACAGTCTGGGGGTGGTGTAGTCTTTGGTGAGAGTGAGGATGAGCTGTGTGTCATCAGCAAAGGATACGATGTTGAGGCTGTGTTGTTTCCCAATGGCGTAGAGGCAGCCCTGGTGATGTTGAAGAGGGTCAGGCTCATTGATGGACCCTCTGCCATTCAGCATTTGATTGATGTGTTTTTTTAGAGGAAGGTTGTCGGTCTGATCCTTTCACCTCTTCGTGGAATGAATGATCCAGTCAAGGGCTGTTTCTCGTAATCCAGCATCATGTTGTGTTGCTACTAGTGTGTGTGTGAGAGTCTGTGTAGGAGCCCCCTGAGAGCTCAAGTATGATGAGTGCTGTGGAGTTGTCTTGGTCACGGAGGGTGCGTATGTCATCTGTGGCTGTGAATAGGATGATCTTGGTGCTGTGGTTGATGTGATAAGGGCAGGTCTCTGTGTGATCCCACAAGTGGATGTATCTCATGGTCGAGGGGGTGCATTCAGCTGTGACTGGTGTCCCGGTGGGGATGGTAGTATGGATGTTGTGTTGGGAGGGTGTAGCGTGGTGATGCCTGTGCCATCTTGTGGGTGTACAGCAATGTTATTGTTGTGTATTGTTGATCTTTAGGTGGAACTTTGTAGCACACTTATCACAGAGCTCTTGTGCCAGGGTGATGTCTGTAGCTTTGCTGCATGGGTTGGTGTATTCATGATTGACCTTGACGGGTTGGCTGTTACTTTCAGATTCTTAGACTATTTAGTTGTGGTAGTCCGTCAATGCATCCATGTATGTGTTGGACATTTCAGGTGTCTTGGTGTTTATCCAGTTCTTCACAAGGATTCTGCTGATGCGTCTTGCTTCTTAGTGATCAGTGCTGTGCCATGCGGTGTCCCTGTAGTGCTGTTTGTCAGGCTTGCGGAGGGTGGAGGGCTGCTATGCGCAGTTGTGTATCCAAGTGTGAAGTTCACTGGCTGAAACGCTGGCGTTGGCTGTGTTTGAGGCCAGGGTGGTGGTTGAGCTTTGGCAGCAGTGTAGGCAGGTGAAATGGCTGTGGGTCATGTTTGCCAAGGCCTGTTGTCTTTCTCCAATGTTTTCCGTGTGTGAGTGCATGGAGGGTGGCAGAGCTGCATCAGTGAGTGGCTCAAGATCAAGTGTTACTGGAAATGCTTGCGTTTGGAACACAGATGCGCACATACAGACTTGCCTTATGCGTGCCTTCAGCACGCCATGAGCATGCGTCTGCTGTGCCCTTGCACAGCAGCTGCCATTGAGTAGGGTAGGTGTGAGGAACAATCATTTGTGAGGCCGGAATGCATGAAGACAGGGGGGGGCCTTAGTGGTAAAATATTTTAAATTTCATGAGTGTGGGCTCAGATGAGTGCAATAAACAAACTGTAAATGAGGACACAAGGGATGATTGACTGATGTGATCATGCTATGTCTCCTCAAGGCATGGGAGGGTGGGTAGGACAGATCAAATATGAGGATGGCCATGTGCGGATTGGCAAGATGACAAGTGCACTGTGACTGTTTTGTTGGGCCACCCATGACGAACAAAGCTGTAATACCCATTTCCATTTTTGCTATGCGGGCTGCATTTCAGCCTGCATGTCAATGTTTGCCACTGTGCGGCCATGCAGAGCAGGTGTACCACTCGTGTCAAAGGCACATACATATTTGCTACACATGCCATACCATCACATTCCATTCAATTTATTTTTTATTCTAGGCATGTTGCAACTGTAGAGTAGGTGTTCCACAGCGGAGACTTAAAGTACACTGTTCCAACTTAAGTGAGTGCATCCCCAAACTATCCTTGTCACCACACACCCAGTCCTGAAGCATGCAAATCCTTTCAGAGCAACCACAACACACACAAAGGAGTCAGAATTGAGAGTAATGCACACCCCATTTGTCATGACCAATACAAATGTACACACCATTTGTAAGATGTTACAACATTTGAAACACTATTTTGAATGGTTTCCATCTAAATAAGTAAGAGTTGAGGCATATTTTACACCATGGGACACCCAAATGTTCTTAATTGACACAGAAATTCTCACCATTTTACATGTTTGACATTTGACACAAAAATATTGATTTCTTACTACTGACACACATAACCACATGAAGTACTTACATCACAACATAATTGAGCTCACAATGACATTTTATGAAATGATATTTTGGAACACATGCGTTGCATTGTTGACATTGTGCTGCCTGCATTGTAATGGCCATCTAACAACCAAAAGGCAACCACAGTCTATGCTGTTTGCGTCTCACTGGCTCTGGTCCACACTCAGCACCAAGGATTATTTCTCTTGGACACTGCAACAATACCATGGCAGCAAACTCCTCACCATCAAGCCTGTATGCCACCTCACCTGCCAGAACCTACCTCTGCTCCGGACACCACCATCGCTGTCACTGACTACTTAAGTAATTGAGAGATAAACAAGGACCCTCTGGGTATCAAAAATACACAGATTCCTAGGGCAGGGTAAAAACCAATGTGAGTTCAAATTCCTAGGCCATCCACAGAAAAAATGACCATACAAGCTGGGACCAATGGAGAAGAAGAATTGTCGGGAGATAATGTGTATATTTAAAAAATATATATATTTAATTAAACATAAGTAAAAATCATATAGAGACTCAAGTGATAAGTCAAACTATATGATACAATAAAACAATGACATATTTAATTCTTGAACACAATACATCACATATATTCATTAAAAAGCAATTACATCATAATAACAGTGTAAATCATGACTAGTTTTAACAGTTATATACAAAAAGAGATGTTTACTTAAACAACAATTGCACTTATCAAATTATTAAATGGACTCGACGCGCGTTTCGGCAGTAGAAGAACTGCCTTCTTCAGGAGTCGTTGGTGGAGCTCTGTAAAGAATATTATAGGGAACAATGTTATACATAAGAGTGCATATGTTCGTTTACAATTATATTACACCTATCTACTTACATAGCTATTAATTCTTCACAAAATGGAGGCTTTATGACAATTCTTTATCTAACCGAGAGGTCCAGGCATTATAATTGGTCACTTAGTGTCATAATAGACTGATATATATATACAACAATAGTGCAGTACTCAGCTCTACATAAAGAACCGTGATATGGGTACAGTTGATCTTCATAAACATCTTTCATAGATAATTCCCAAATCGAGACCCATACTTTAGTTTGATCAAACACGATGTATTGTGATCTTAATTCTGGATACATATAAATATCAAATCACTTACATGACAAAGGAATCAATGATAACTTCTTTGTTATTTTAAAAGAGAAAATGCCGAAACAGAATACAGGGCCAATTGGTAGAGTTGATACCTAATTTAAATAATAATGCATGATTGAAAAAGGGCAGGGAACACCTCGAACACAATGGGTCAGTTCAAAAAACGGTTGCCTAGTGCGACGATGTAGTCTCTGATGGGAGGGGACGACAGGTTCATAAGTTTAATACACCTGTAAATATCTAGGAAAGTATAGATCTGTTGATTTGGTCATTGCATGTTGCATTCTATATTTAACCAGAATAAAACTAATTCTGTAGCTGAAAAAATTTTCTTTTGGTACCGAAGGAGTAATTCCCTGTAGGTAGATGATATAGGAGGGGTTAAAGTACACAGCTAATTGATCACTGTGTTCATGGTGACATATATATAACAAGAGCTAGATTAATGGAAGGGATATTCAACCATTACAAACAATGCTATAGAGCCCGTTGTTAGTTGGGTAATATCTTAGGTGAATACATAGAAGGATTCCCATAACAAGAAAAGAAGGTTACCTTATATTATCACTGCGAGGATGTGATGGCTCACTGTGGCGGGGTAATTCCCTTCATAATAAAGTTCAGTAGATAGATAGTAGCAATCACTATAGGCAAGTATTAAAAACAATATATAAATCAATGGTGGATTGTTCCTATGTTTGTCAGTGATACAATGATAACTATTATAGTGAAACTATTAAGGCTAAAAATGCTCAGATAGTTGTAAGCTAGAGGGGCAAAAAAGATTACCTCTAAGTTTATAGTTGTTTATATTCCAATCGTGGTTGTCGAAACGAATTTGTAAAATGCGCAGGGCATTAAAAAGGCTGAAAAATATAAATAACGAGATAGCGAGCGTTAGTTGCTATCTTAAAATAAACAAACACGCTGGGTCAATGAATAACAAGCACGGGATCAAATTGGAAACTGTCCTGTGATACGAGACGCTAAGCGTCAAGGAGGTGAAGCTGCGGCTAATGAATAATTACCTTTAAAAAGATATCTAGTTGCCGGCAGCAAGATGGTGCTGTTCCGCTTTGTAAAACGAGTCGGATCTTCGCTGGTTATAACGCGGCTTAAATCCGAACGTTGTTGGGTTTCTGCAGATAAATATCAGATAGGCTAAGATTCATTAAAGAGCCACATCTAAAGCCTAGCGTGATTCCAGATATTTAAAGCGGACACTATTCTCACCTTAATAAAAGAGAAGTATCGCGGACTGCAGGATGGTGCAGTTCCAGGCGACCAGATAGCGGGTCAGCTTCCAGGCGGCCAGATAGCGGGTCAGCTTCACCGGGGTAAATGGATGTGCGCTCTGCTAATCGCTACTCTTTTAAAGTGTAATTTAGGCGCGAAAGGCACCTAACAGGTCGGGGTTTGATAGAGAGAGTAAAAGGACAACCTTACGATAGATTCACAAACTCATTCAGACTGGGGTTTGATAGAAACGGTAAAGGGACAGTCTTTCATTATAGTCTCGAGTATGTGATTACCTTTTCAAGATGGCGCTACAAAGACGAGGGATATATGCGTACGCAGTCTAATTCTAATGGCAAAAACTTTATGCATTATGATGGGAGAGGAGGAAAAGAGCATATCTCAAAGGGGTCTCATGTTTAGGGACAGCATTCAGTAACTCTATGCGTTATGATGGGAAAAGGGGAAAAGAGCATGTCTCAAAGGGATCCCATGTATGGGGACAGCATTCAATAATTGCGCAATAATCACAATATGATACTAAAGGTAACACTTGCTTACAAGCGGGGTGTATCGATATAACGGACCGACCCTCAAAAAAAATTTCGGTAGGATATATTTTATATAGGCAAGAAAATCAAATGAAGACTAGTTTGCACTTGCTAGTGTATGGGAGACTCCATTTCAAAAATGGTACTGAATATAGTATCAAGTCCCCAATTGGTGAAGCAGAGACATTCTATATAGTTATCAAAATTAGTTATATAGGGAAGTCGTCAAAGAAGGACTGAAATGTTTTTATATTAATATAGTGATTATTTTAAAGGCTATATTATTAGTAAGACATTAAACCTAGTTCCGTAAAGGATTGCCTCGGAGCCTAAATGTTAAGCATATAAGATCAAGTACATTAGTACTAGGGGGGCCAGATTAGCTGTTTTAGTAGAAATAGTAAGAGATTCATGAACCATAACTGACATATTCTTAAGTGATGGCGTTCTCCCATGGGATCTCGGCGTTTAATCCTTTTTTGAAAGTTCCTAGAGAAAAGATCCAAAATACTTCTCTTTTCTTTCTAATTTTTTCGCCGCCTTTGCTGTCTGGGAGCCTAATTTTTTCTAAGATGCACCATCTAAAGTCTTCTGGACCATGATTGTTCTCTCTGAAATGCTTGACTAAGGGTGCCAGATTTTTGTTGGTACGGATGGCTGAGCGATGCTCAGTGAGTCTGGTTTGTATTGGTCTAGAAGTTTCGCCAACATATCCAAGTTGGCAAGGACAAAGGATCAGATATATACAATTGGCTGTTCTACAATTCCACATATCAGTGGCATTAAACTGACAACCATTGTGTTCGAAAGATTCTCCTGGTATAATGTTGTTACATGATTTACACGAGGAGCATCTAACAGTTCCTTTTACTGGGAAGTTATTATCGATTGACCTTTGGATAAATTCAGAATGGACTTCTTTAGAGGAAAAACGAGAGTGCACAATCAAGTCTTTGAGATTCTTGTTCCTTTTATGTGCGAACAAAGGTTTTTCCAGTTTGGCGTTGGTTGGATTAGAGTTTAATATATGCCAATTGGAGTTTATGATCTGGCGAACAGTATTGTCTAAGGTGGAGTGTTTGGTGATGCAGACCAGTTTATTATTTTCTAAGGGTGGCTTAGGTTTAAGTAGTGAGTCCCGATCATAATAGCGAGCCCGCTTATATGAATCCCTGACTAGTCTGTGGGGATAGCCTCTATTAAGAAACTTCTGCCGCATGATGTTTGCTTGAAAGTCAAAGTCTGCCAAGTTAGAGCAATTTCTTCTCACCCGAAGGAACTGGGAGAATGGAATGCTCTCTCTCTGACAGCGGGGATGAAAGCTTTTAAAATGTAAGAGGGTATTCCTCGCAGTGGGCTTGACGTAAAGATCAACTGCCAATCTATTGTCCTGATGCTTAATGATAATGTCTAAAAATTCTACCTGGTTGCTGTCAAATTGAGCAGTGAATTTCAAATGTGTATCCACCAGGTTAATCCATTCTAGAAACTCACACAGTGAGTCCTTCCCATTGGTCCAGATAAAAAAGATGTCGTCAATGTATCTGGACCAATGGGAAATGGACTCGAAAAAAGGGGCTATTTCGTTGTGGATAGCTTTTGTTTCAAAGGCCGCCATATAAATGTTGGCAATTGAAGGGGCAATTGAAGCCCCCATACTGACGCCTCTAGTTTGACGATAGATCGTATCACCAAATTCTACAATGTTTTCCGACAGTACAATATAAAGAAGTTCCAAGAGAAATTCTTTGGGGCAAGGGATATCAAAATGGTCAATAAACCACCTGGTGGCTGACAGAGCTTCCCGTTGGGGAATGTTACTGTACAACGCTTCTATTTATATGTATCCAGAATTAAGATCACAATACATCGTGTTTGATCAAACTAAAGTATGAGTCTCGATTTGGGAATTATCTATGAAAGATGTTCATGAAGATCAACTGTACCCATATCACGGTTCTTTATGTAGAGCTGAGTACTGCACTATTGTTGTATATATATATCAGTCTATTATGACACTAAGTGACCAATTATAATGCCTGGACCTCTTGGTTAGATAAAGAATTGTCATAAAGCCTCCATTTTGTGAAGAATTAATAGCTATGTAAGTAGATAGGTGTAATATAATTGTAAACGAACATATGCACTGTTATGTATAACATTGTTCCCTATAATATTCTTTACAGAGCTCCACCAACGACTCCTGAAGAAGGCAGTTCTTCTACTGCCGAAACGCGCGTCAAGTCCATTTAATAATTTGATAAGTGCAATTGTTGTTTAAGTAAACATCTCTTTTTGTATATAACTGTTAAAACTAGTCATGATTTACACTGTTATTATGATGTAATTGCTTTTTAATGAATATATGTGATTTATTGTGTTCAAGAATTAAATATGTCATTGTTTTATTGTATCATATAGTTTGACTTATCACTTGAGTCTCTATATGATTTTTACTTATGTTTAATTAAATATATATATTTTTTAAATATACACATTATCTCCCGACAATTCTTCTTCTCAATTGGTCCCAGCTTGTATGGCCATTTTTTCTGTGGATGGCCTAGGAATTTGAACTCACACTGACTACTTAAGTGTCACCTGCAAGAGGCACCACGGCCATCAGGGAAGAGGCATTGACATCCCATACAGTGGTACACTCAGAATGAGCAGGTACTCTAATGTGCCAAGGATGACCATGGACTACGGCAACTCCATTATCCTGACCAGGCCCATGGTCATCCTCAGCAGCACACTCATGTGCAGGACACCCATGCCATGTGCCCCATTCTCCAGCACCATTGTAGACCTCATTGCACCCCAGTATCTGACATCCACAGACAGCATCCCTCTCGGTGACCTCAAATTCCACCTCAGCAGGGAAAGTTACCACACCACCAACCACTCCTGGGTAAAGTCAGTGACATCAGACACAGGCATCAAGGGACCTCAACATACCACAGTACAGGACACGGTTGAGTACATGACCTATGCCAGCAGGTACTTCTAAATCAGGGAAGACTTCAGACTCTCCTGGCACTACCATAGTTGGATGCATGACATCTACAACTTGACCACCAGACACCGCCGCCATCCTTGCACCTCTTGCAGCTGAAGCAAGGACACAGCATGAAATCTCATCAACTCCTTCCACAATGACAGTCCACCAATGCTTCTAAACTTGTGACAGTGCAGCACACGACTACCACTGTTAGGATCTCAAACCCCATCATTTCTGCACACCTCATGAATGTAATTGCGTCACTAATTTCCCCCTGCCTCATGGCAGGCATGAAGGTGGGGCAGTGCCATTGGGATAGGCTGCCACAATGCATTGCTGGAGTTGCGTCATGGTTGTGCAGACACATACATAATGATTTCAGATGGATCTGTCATTACTTGCCTCATGGAGCAATGTCCAGTGAGTAATGTACATCCATGCTATTGCAAGGGGGGACATGGTGAGAAGTGTTGCCACACTGTCTTGTTGCAGCAACAGTTTTCATGGTTGGGGCATGGGAATGCACACAATATTGTTGATGGTGCACATTCCTGCAGTGTATGTTTGTCACAGGCCAGCCCTGGAACCTTGTTTGCAGCACTGTCCAGTACCAGGCACATGCATAGATGTTGGCCCCCAAATGTTCTACTTCCTTAGGGACAGGTATGTTCTGTGCTTACATTCCTGCAGCTAATGTGCATTAGCGTGAGTTTGCTTGTTGCTTTGCATGTCCGTGACAGCCTTGCTAATCTTGCAAGGTGCAGTTACTTAGATTGTTGGCAATATTTTGTGGTTGAACGCCTATCTTGCATGTCATTGCCATAATTTTGTAGGGACATGCAAGTGCATTTGACATATGAGTAGCTATCACTGCTAAGCAGTTGCTCACATCTGTATGCTACAGCTTGCGAATGGGAGAAGAAATGATTAGCACTTTAGATGCACAAACAGTGCTGCAAAGTGGCTGAGGATACATTTATATTATGCACCTTGGTGACTATTTTCAGAATGTTTTGCAGCTGGACTGCGCCACTAGCAATGTAGGTGTGCTGCAGTGCAAGCATAGATACAGGGCATGAATGGAGACCATAAATGAGATGGTGCACATTCCTGCGCACAATTGATGTTAGGTGTTCCATCACTGTAACAACGGCATTTGTACACTTATGTTTTGGATATTCTTGTGACAACATGGATGTGCTCTATTCACTGTGGGACACTACATGTTGCTGTTAAAGAAATATTAGTCATTCATCCAGACGTATCTGTCTGTGCTTTAGTCATGCATTGCTGCAATCATGTCAGGGGCATCAATCAACTCTAGCAAGGCTTGGGCCCAGCCGCTCCCTGTGGCACTGCCTCACGCTTACGCCTGCCATGATGCAGGTGTGAGGTACTGCCACACTTGCCACATGCTATTTTATTTCTGGAAATTAGATGGATTGCACAGCACCACTACTTCGACTTTTTTTGGATGTGCAGACCCACCCTGCATACGTTATGCATGATGCATGTATAATGTGGAATAGGGCTTCACATGCTCACTAATATTCCTGAGTAGTTACCTTTACATATACCACTAATGTAGCAGGAAACATCATGCATGAAGTACAACACTAAAAGATTTGGGACCAGCATGGTGTAACTATCAGAAGGGGCTCATGATTGAGCCCACCTGTCCTTCACAACTACATAGGTGCACTATGCTTGCCATGCGACTACCCAGGCTAACTTGCACCATGTTGCAGGGGGTCCTGCGGTGCAAAGGATGATGGTTTGTGTGCATGGTAGGAACACATTCCTGCATGAAGCAGTCATAAGATGATTTTTCCTCTTTCCATGTGTCCAGTTTGAAGCAACACATATGTAAAGTATAGCTAAGAGGGGACAGACAATATTTTTGCAGGTTGTGCCTCCCTTACACAGACCTCGATGATGCGTATGTTTGTTGCGCAGCGGCAAAGTTACTGTTTGACTTTGCTATTGGGCATTGTCAATTGGACATGGATGTTTCTGGCAACACCCCCAGAAACAGCCATTGTATTCCACTTTCTCACACTTTAATGTGTGAATGATGCAAATTACAGATAATGTTGTACTATGTAACATGGCTTTCTGTGGGCTATTATTGTGCCTGTTGCACATTGTGCCACCAGTACATAATCACTGTTACATCCTAGCAGCACAGTGCAGGCAGCCCTGATTATGAATGGTGAAAACTCAGTCTGTAGCAGGGTGTAGTGGGATTGGTATTTCATATGGCTTGTTTTGTATTTGCACCTGCGTGTGGCCATTGTCAGGAGTGCCAGTGGGCTACTACTACACTTTTGACATATAGGACCAAGTTATGGGCCATTTTAGCTGGGGTAGGGTTTGATCCTCCTCTTATAGACTTCTTGGCGGCCCTTCGTGAAGACTTATCAGCATCCATCAGAATAACTCAGGAAGGTTGAGGAAATATGAATTTTTATGATCAATTGTGTCCCCTATCTTAGACCCCAACGGCTCCATGTTCGCGCTACAAGTACATGTATGTTCCCTCCACTTCCAGCTATGAAGACGCAAATACATTTGCGTCCAACGTTAACATGTCCTCTTTCAGACCCACCATGAATGGGTTGAATATTCCGTTCCTAAGTATGCCTTGCCAACGTCTTTATTTGGTGTACTTTACAACTTTTCAGCTCTGGCGAGTTAGGCCCTGAATTCTGCCATCGAGCCTTTTCTTGCCTTCTGCCTCTGAATGCTTCAGCCTGGACCTGCCTCTGTATCCATGACCTTTGTCTTACTCCCTGCGCGGCTAACGGTGCTTGGCTCGGCCTGTTGCCTGCCAAGACTGTATTCAGCCTTCAAGTTATCTGCTCCACTCCTCGAAAAATACATTCCTGTCTAGTAGTTTAGGTAAACATCCTTCCAGCTGCAGAGCAAAGGGCCCGGCCTCACTGTCTCCGTGCAAGTAATTCATAGCTCCTGTTACCATGGTAGGCCCATGCCCCCTCGCATCTCATGCAGACACGTAGACGCTTATACACGCACTAGCAGTCAGTATAGAATAGCCTCTGCCCGAGAGACCTTTTCTTCCAGATAATACAGTTCCTTAAACACAAGATATTAGATACGATTTGGGATTAGGTTGATCTGACAACCCAGACTTCTGTCTCCTCATGTAGGGCTAAATGTCAAGTCCCCTTCACCCTCCAGTTACACGTCAATCACACGTCATGCTGCCTGCGCGCGCATCTCTGCCATATATTTCTGCTGACACTGCAGGATTCACTTATGGATCCACCCACTTGTGACATCCTCATGATGACGTTTCTAGTACACGCCTTCATGCACGCCTATTGTAACGCCTTTTTCATTACGTATGTGTATTCTTATCTCTCCTCTCAGCTGTTACGCCTTCTGCATCTGCCTTTACTGTAATGCATTGACTATATATATGATTAACTGTCAATAAAGTATTGTCTGTCCCTTCCCAAACCTTCGTGGTGACGGAATTGTGATTAACCTGGTTCGAACCAATTCCTTTTTAAGGAATAAAACCCCTTTTAAAACCTCAAATATCACGGATTCTGCCTCTTATTTTTGACTGAGTTATTCTTATTGAACTTTACCGCATAAATTAAGTATAGGTAATTTAAATTTACCACATAATTGGCGCCTGAACAGGGACCCCTCCCCCACCCCACGCGCCGGAGGTGCGTTGCAGGCCCGGTCCCCTGCCACAGCCGGACGGACAACTACGCGTACCCGCAGGATTTCCTGTACCTCCCTCAGGCCAACGGAGGTGACTGAGGCTGCGATCAACACCCAGACGAGGCGGTGAGGAGTGCGGAGGATCCCGACCAGAGCCTAGCTGAGAGAGCAAGATCCGAGGTATACAGAGGCCCACCAGGTTCCGAAGTTCCGAAGTACCTACGTCACGAGTCGAGTCCAGTCCAGTCCAGAGTTTCCGAGGCCTTCCGTTCAGTGCTTCCCGGTGAGTACCATTGCTGGGGAAGCATCTAGACGTGCGCATTGATTTGTGCCGGTCAAGACGGGTTTGGGTACACAGACCTGGTCTGCACTGTGTAGCAGTGTATCTGTACTGTTTAGCAGTATATCCGGTCTGCACTGTTTTAACGGTGTATCTGTACTGTTTAGCAGTACATCCAGTATTATGCAGTTAGCTAGTTTTATTCTAATCATTGTTGTTCGTTTTAAAATGTTTTAATGTGTTTCAAAATGTCGTGGTATGAGTGATTGTTCGATTTTCATTATTGTGATTATTGTATTAACTGTGTTCAAGTCCGAGTAGGAATCAAGTAGCCAGATTCTTAAGATGCCGTTATTCTCCAAATTAAGACAGATAAAAACTAGAAAAGGGGTACTCGAGGAAGCCGTTCCCATTCCACCTAGGGACACTCCAGGGTACTTTATGTACCACAAACATGGCCTAGATGCCGTATTATATCTTGATTTATGGGTGGACTACACCAAGGATTTAGAAGAGAATCAGAGATGGCCCGCTGCTGGGACATGGGATGCAGATTGCATCATGAGAGTAGAAGAAGCATTATGGAAAAAGAAAGCCAGACAGTCACAGAAAGATGCCATTGAATTATGGTGTAAAGAATCGCATAGACGCACAGAAAAAGCACTCAGAAAAGAAGAGAAAAGTAGAGAGGACTCAGACAAGGCCCGAGAAAATGTATTAGTTGAGGAAGGTATCCGAGTAAAAACAGAACAAGTAGACAGACAACGAAACACCCTTATGAATGGTATGTATCCTCTTCTGGCCGAGGGTTTACCTAAGGCCACCCCGGAAGTACCAAAAGATCTGCCACCTCCATTGCTCCCGACTAAAATGCATCACAAGACTGCAAAGGACATTTTCCTTTCTTCCTATCTAGACGATGTAGCCCCCGAATATGTTAATGTCGCACCGCCACGCACACCACCTACTGGTGGCGCTCGAGCCCGAGATAATCAACCCCCACCTCCGCAGCAAACTACTCCTCCTCCCGTTCCAACTCTTCCGCCTGTTCCTCCACTCCTTCCTGCACCTATCCTCCCTACTCTACACCCACTAAACCCTTTTGGACCTGGCACCTCAGGAGGTGCAACAGGTTTTCAAACGCCACCACAAGCACACCGATTGACTTATAGGGATTTAGCACAGCAACGTATACCTCAATCAGCCGATTATGACATATTTAAAGAACGTCTCGCAGACTGTAGATATGATCCAGTACCCGGTAAAGACGACAGAATGATGCTCGCATCAGTACGATTACGACGAGTTACAAACTTTTTATTGTTACTACCCAGAATGGTTGATCATCTAGACAGAATATATCATTTTGTTCAAACGGGGGAAGGCCCTGAAAGTATTGGCGAGGCCATGGCTTACCAAAAGGTTGACACTCAAGGCAAGATATTACGGTTTTTCATAAACTGCCTAATAAGAGAACAAGATAGGCCGGGTGTAGACCCGGAAGAAATGAAAGCACTTAACAAATGGGGTCAGAATATCGCAGAAGGGAAACATGATAAACAGATTTGTATAGAAAACATGTACCGAAGGATCAGAAACGCAGTAATAAAAATACATGAAAGAAGACAGCCGGAACCAGAAATAGATTCAGACAAGGTTGAATCCTCAGGGGAGGAGGAAACACCAGAAACGACAACAGGACAATTACAATTACCAGCTAGAGAAATGATAGCTTATGTAGGTAAAGGAAGATCCTTTAATAATTCAATGCGTCCAGTACGTCCAGAAAGTAAAAGAATTTTTCAGGCAGCCATGTCTAATCCGAGAACTCCTGAACACAATTAATCCAGGCCACTGATAATAGACTTCGAGAACGAATGGGGTACCATGTACTCGATTCTATGGATGAACAAGAATTAGCCAGGTCAGCAGTACAATGGGCTGACAGTTCTGAAAAATATAGTGATGATGCGCTAGCACACACGTTTTTGAATCTATCACCAAGTGAACAGCGTTTAGCTGGTATGTACATGATACAACACCTACTCATATTGTATAGAAGCCAACACTCCGATCCAGGTCCCCTGCCTGATATATTAGTAGAACTACTCATGCATAAATGGAGAGGTCTAGGTACCGATCTGATTAAAATAATTCTAGAACATCGGCACAGATATAGTGCCTTCCTGTGTCCACAGCCTGATTCAGCACACTCCATGGAAAGAAAAATGTATTACATAGACCGACAGAATCCCTTACGAGAAGTGCACCCAGTTAAAAATGATGATAATACTTTTAGACGCATGTTTGTGTACACGCCCATAACCAAAATAGAACTATTGGAAATGAAAAAATTAGTACCCAGTCATGACAAGGATCCAGCAGGTTTTCATCGTGAAATAAAAGACATGTTACTCATGGGTGATTACACCTATCCTGACATTATGAAAATATTGAAAGTATTACTGCCTGCCGGTATTTACGAGAAACTCAAAGAAAAAGAATGGGAGGTGGGAGAGCAAAAGATTGAATGGGCTGCATTAGAAAACGAAGAAAATACCCGAGTCGCAGGCCTAGGACTTGGGGACAAAGTTAAAGCATTACCAGGATTGTTAGTACAAGTATTGCCACGTTTATTAACTACGAAAAAGGAAGACTGGGGTGCAATCTCAGCCTGCAAACAGAAACCCGATGAAGACACTAGTGATTTTTATTCCCGATTTGAAAAATGTTTTGGTATTAACAGCGGCCTGAAAGCAAGTAGCGAATCATATCCACATCTTTTTGTAACAAAGTTAGTCGAGAATTCCCTGCCCCAGGTTAAGAACAGAGTACTGAAAGTCGAGAGCACTTGGCAAGCTAATACCCCTTCACAAATGTTACAAATGTTACAGTACCATCAGAATAGAATTAGAGAAGAACAAGAACACGAACAAAGACGTATGAAAGACACGAAAATGAAAATGTTAGTTGCTCAGTCAGTTCCAGCTGACGGTCATAAAAAGGGTGCAACACAGCCCAGTAATTCGACGGCTCCTGTTAAAGGGACATGTAACTATTGCAAACAGCCAGGTCATTATATAAACGATTGTGCAGTTCTGAAACACAATATCTCCACAGGTAAGACCAAGGAGAGACCGCGTCCACCTAGACAAGATCAGGCCCAACAACAAATACCCCAGAATATACAGAATATACAGCCTATGCAAGCTTCACAACAGACCGTAGCAGTACCACAGCCACAGCCTATTGCCGCAACACAAAACACGACACAGCAGATGTACCAGTATGCACAAAATGACTACCCCGATTATCAGCGATACACATGAAACAGCCTAGAGAGGGAGGTTGGCTTGCCTCTTATTGAGGTTCCTGTAGATCAAGAGGGTCCTTATGTACACAGTCAAGTATTAGGGAAAGGCAGAAAGTTTTTAATTGATACAGGGGCAAGCAGAACAACTATTAGTCACGATGAGGTTCCAGGGGCACCCCTCTCAGGCTCACAGAATGTTTCCCTTGGATTTTCAGGAAAGCCTATTATTAACGAAGTATTGCAACCTCTTCCTCTTGCAGTTGGTCCTCTGACACGGACTACAGATTTATTGCTTACAAAATCATGCCCAGAAAACTTGTTAGGTATAAAAACACTGAAAGCTCTAGGAGCTATAATATGCTGTTCTCCGGAAGGAGTACGATTATTCTTGCGAGACTTTAAAGGTCACTATGTATTGAGAGACATGGATCACCGGTTACAGAATGTCCCTGCACATTTGTGGGCACAAGGGCCCACTGATGTAGGTTGTATGCACATTACACCATATCGAGTCACACTCAAAGCAGGAGTGGTATTACCACGAATTCGACAATACAAGTTACCTCCAGATGCTGTAGTGGCTTTACTGCAAATCATTGACGAGCTCATTGCACAAGGAGTGGTCGTGGAAACCGACTCCAATGTATGTAATTCTCCTATCATTCCAATTCTTAAATGTACTGATCCAAATGCACCACCTGTTTATCGATTAGTTATTGATCTGCGCGAACTAAATAAATGCATTGTACCACAGTATCCCGTGGTTCCAGATATCTCTTCATTATTGACGGCTATTGATTCAGAAGCAACGTTCTTTGCTGTAATTGACCTCAAGAACGCCTTCTTTAGCGTCCCAATCGATCCGGAAAGCCAATACTTGTTCGGATTCTGTTTAAATGGACGAAGTTTCAAATTTGCACGCGCACCTCAAGGATTCACAGAAAGCCCCAGCATCTATAGCCAAGCACTGAAAAGACAACTTGACAGTATCCACATGCCTGTTAACACTGCCCTGCTTCAGTATGTCGATGATCTGCTGATCACCGCCCGAAGCGAACCTGAATGTAAAAAAGCATCACTGACGGTTTTACATTTTCTGGCCGACAAGGGGCACAAGGTGTCCCCTTCGAAGCTGCAATTCTGTGTTCAGCAAGTTGTGTACCTTGGTCACTTGCTGTCCAAAGGGGGGAGACAGCTCACACCTGATCGCATCCAGTTAATTGTAAACATGTCACCACCCAAGACACAAAAGGAGGTGCGGGCCTTTATAGGCCTCACTTCGTACTGCAGACAATGGATTCCCCAATATGCATTTCTAGCAAAGCCACTTATTCAGTTGACAACCCAGGAGGCAGCGAAATCGACTGTCCTCCCTTGGACTCAGGAACATACACAAGCTTTTGAAGACTTAAAGAAAGCCTTATGTCAAGCACCTGTTTTAGCAACACCATGTTACAGTAAGCCTTTTACACTTTTTGTCACAGAACGCGAAGGTACTGCCTTGTCAGTACTCACTCAGGAACAAGCAGGTTCACACAAACCGTGTGCTTACTTTTCTAGCACATTAGATCCAGTAGCCCAGGCTCTGCCTGCGTGCTTGAAATCAGTTGCAGCGACAGCTTTAGCAATCAGACAAAGTGATTCCATAGTATTAGGACATCAATTGACAGTGCAAGTTCCACATTCTGTGGAAGTTCTTTTAAACCGTACACAGACCCAGCACTTGACTATAGCACGACTGACAGGTTATGAATTGACATTGTTTCAGCCACACATAGAAATCAGACGCTGTAGTACATTAAATCCTGCCACACTTTTGCCATTAAGTGGAACAGACCCATTGGCACCTGATTGTATTGAAGTCATTACTAGTACGACGAAACCCAGACAAGACTTGACAGACATTCCATTACCAGATCCAGACCTGACACTTTATGTGGATGGTTCATGTATGAGAACAAGTACAGGTGAATTAGTGGCCGCCTATGCAGTCACGATAGACACCGAAGTTATTGAAACAAATTGTATCGACACCTTGTCAGCTCAAGCAGCAGAGCTCATCGCTCTGACACAAGCCTGTATTCAAGCCAAAAATAAGAAAGTCAACATATACACAGATTCACGTTATGCATTCGGAGTCGTTCACGACTTCGGAGTCCTCTGGCGAGAGAGAGGTTACTGAACTTCTCACGGTACCAACATTCAACACGGTCCCCTCATTCAAGCTCTGTTAGATGCAATGCATCTGCCTACTGCGATATCTATCATGAAGTGTAAGGCACATACAAAAGTTATCGATACCATCTCCCAGGGTAACGACCTGGCAGACCGAACAGCTAAGCAAACTGCCCAGAATCGAACTCATGCAACTGACTTGACAAAGACAATAGTTCCGACATCGACACATTGCATGACAGTCAGGGATCCCGCCCATGATGTGATTGACATACAGACACATGCTACACCAGATGAAATCAAGAAATGGACTGAACTAGGAGGGATCCAAACAGATCAGGGATGGATGACGAAGGGAAAATCTACATGGTTTCTCCCCGACTCTATGGTTCAAGTCATCATTAACACGATACATAGTCCAGCACACCTAGGAGAAAAAGCTATGCTAGACAGTATTCAAAACATATGGTTCAATAAACACTTACGAGCAGCAGCCAAACAGAAAGTGCGTACTTGCATGATTTGTTGTCAGTTCAACCCAGGTAAAAGCATTCCTGTAGAGCAAGGTGGATTTTAACCTCCCGATCATCCTTTTGAAGTCCTCCAGATGGATTATATCCAGATGGAACGTTGTCGGGGATTCAAATATGTCCTCGTAGTCGTATGTGCACTTTCCCGATGGACAGAAGCATATCCAGTCCCAGATTACACTGCTCCGACCACTGCCAAGCAGCTGGTTCGCGAATTCTTCCCACGGTATGGTTTGCCCCGTATCATGTACTCAGATAACGGTCAGCCATTCTCATCCGAGCTTGTGAAACACATTACACTCCTGTTAGGCTATCAGTGGAAATTCCACTATGTCCGGCATCCCGAGGCAGCAGGTCTCGTGGAGCGCCATAATCAGACTCTGAAAATCCGACTTTCAAAAATCTGCAGAGAGAAAGGCGTTGACTGGATAGTAGCTTTGCCAGTTGCGCTCTTCTACATGAGAATGATAGCGCATTCTCGAACAGGGCTATCTCCGTATGAGGTGGTTTTCGGTAGGCCACCAAATATGTGGGGGACGCCTATACCTCGTAAAATCACGGATGTTGACTGTATTATGCTGACAGATTACCTTGCCTCCTTGATGTCTGCACTACAATCTTGTCGTTCACAGGTAGCTGCAGCCTTTCCCGACAACACTGAGGTGAAGCCCCATGAAGTGGTCCCTGGGGACTTCGTTTTTGTGCGGAATTTTGACCGAAGAAGCCCGCTGGAGCCCCGCTGGCAAACACCGAAATTGGTTCTTCCTTCTGATTTGAACTCTCAGCCCTGCCCTCCTCCACAGACTGACTCAAAACTCCCCCTGGTTGAGAAAACCGCTTCCCAAGAGTATAAACTGAAACTACGGTCTAGCAAGTCAGACAGTTTAATTGTTTAAGTCCTCCCCTAGGTGAATCGGTTAAATTAGTTTCTGACATGTATCCCCTAGACCGAAATAGAGAGAGATAGACAGAGACAGCTCAAGAAACGTGCATATTGTAAATCACTTCGTAGTCACTGTATAGTGACATTATTGATTATGTTTTTTCTAAGTCTTCTGATTATTGCTGCGAGTATACTTCTGCACATCTACTACCCTATTTTCAAGCGTGCACATTCTGCTTTCAACGTCACTGCCGAACATTCTTTTAGCGAATTACCTCCGCATGAATTGTCCTACAGACTTGCGCTGCGCAACAATACATTCATTAGTATGTTACATCACTCCCATCAGACCAACAACGCTACAAATTGTTGGATATGTGGCCGACTCCCTCCCTACCAGAAATACAAGGGAGTTCTGCCCCTCTTTCCGTACCCGTTCACACACAATGGTTCATGTGGCGCATGGTTTAGTTTAATTAATTCTTTAGATTCAGATACTGTAGTTTACCAGGGCAATTGGGTTTGGGGAAACCTGAACTTAGTTTTGCTTAAAGCCTGCTACCCTAACAAGGAGGGACTTCCAACAAGGAAAGGAACTGATCTAGAAAATGAAGTATATGGATTAGGTAACTTTACACTTAACCTTATGATTCTGAATGTTGAATCCGAAGCTGCACCAGTCTTGCCTGCCATGTCAGTATTACCAGTCAAAGGTGAATTTTGTGTTAGAAAGAATGGTTCAGTACACTTAGGTCATAGTAAATGTACTACTGTGGTCGAATTCAGTGATCAAGGCAAGTCTACATTTAGAGCTACCCGTCATTCCTACTTCATTTGTGGTCATACCGCATATATACGCTTACCTCTAGATTGGGATGGTACCTGTTACATTGCATTCCTTCTGCCACCTGTTTTCCTAGCCCCTCCTGATTATCATAGAAATACCCATCTAGTAAACAATAGACTCCGGAGAGATCTCCCGATTGTCGATTACACTGAAACGGCATGGGAGCAATACACAGACTTCAATAAAGGTTTCTTTCCCTACTTAGGTGCTGTCTTTAATAGTAAACTGATACGCAAATTAACTAGAACCCTCGAAGCAGTAGTGAATGAAACTACTTCTGCCCTAGGCAACTTAACAGAGGAGCAGTCTGCTATGCGGATTGTTGTTCTTCAAAATCGTCTTGTCCTTGACGTCATCCTAGCCGATAGGGGCGGAGCCTGTAGAGTCATCGGATCGAGCTGCTGTGTTTTCATTCCAGAAAACGCGCCATCAGTATATAAAGCTATAACCCGTCTTCATAAGTTTGCAAGTTTGATACACCAGAATCCAGGTACCTGGACTTGGTCCGGTTGGTTCTGGACAACGTTGACAGCCTCGGGATGGAAGGTCCTATCCTTCCTAGGTATTGCCCTTCTCATAGTATTCAGTTGCTGCCTATGTCTACAATGTGGGCCAGCGATTTGCGGCCTGTGTGCCACATCATGTATTCCACATTCAAGTTCCCATTCAAAACGCCATAAGAAGAAAGAAGAGCAAATGATGTTACGTGAACAGATTGATCGATTCATGAGGATCGATACATCATGAAGGGTCCGTAGGGGACAAGGAGGGAATGAGGAAATATGAATTTTTATGATCAATTGTGTCCCCTATCTTAGACCCCAACGGCTCCATGTTCGCGCTACAAGTACATGTATGTTCCCTCCACTTCCAGCTATGAAGACGCAAATACATTTGCGTCCAACGTTAACATGTCCTCTTTCAGACCCACCATGAATGGGTCGAATATTCCGTTCCTAAGTATGCCTTGCCAACGTCTTTATGTGGTGTACTTTACACGTTTTTCAGCTCTGGCGAGTTAGGCCCTGAATTCTGCCATCGAGCCTTTTCTTGCCTTCTGCCTCTGAATGCTTCAGCCTGGACCTGCATCTGTATCCGTGACCTTTGTCTTACTCCCTGCGCGGCTAACGGTGCTTGGCTCGGCCTGTTGCCTGCCAAGACTGTATTCAGCCTTCAAGTTATCTGCTCCGCTCCTCGAAAAATACATTCCTGTCTAGTAGTTTAGGTAAACATCCTTCCAGCTGCAGAGCAAAGGGCCCGGCCTCACTGTCTCCGTGCAAGTAATTCATAGCTCCTGTTACCATGGTAGGCCCATGCCCCCTCGCATCTCATGCAGACACGTAGACGCTTATACACGCACTAGCAGTCAGTATAGAATAGCCTCTGCCCGAGAGACCTTTTCTTCCAGATAATACAGTTCCTTAAACACAAGATATTAGATATGATTTGGGATTAGGTTGATCTGACATCCCAGACTTCTGTCTCCTCATGTAGGGCTAAATGTCAAGTCCCCTTCACCCTCCAGTTACACGTCAATCACACGTCATGCTGCCTGCGCGCGCATCTCTGCCATATATTTCTGCTGACACTGCAGGATTCACTTATGGATCCACCCACTTGTGACATCCTCATGATGACGTTTCTAGTACACGCCTTCATGCACGCCTATTGTAACGCCTTTTTCATTACGTATGTGTATTCTTATCTCTCCTCTCAGCTGTTACGCCTTCTGCATCTGCCTTTACTGTAATGCATTGACTATATATATGATTAACTGTCAATAAAGTATTGTCTGTCCCTTCCCGAACCTTCGTGGTGACGGAATTGTGATTAACCTGGTTCGAACCAATTCCTTTTTAAGGAATAAAACCCCTTTTAAAACCTCAAATATCACGGATTCTGCCTCTTATTTTTGACTGAGTTATTCTTATTGAACTTTACCGCATAAATTAAGTATAGGTAATTTAAATTTACCACCACCAGACCCTTTAACTCCAGAAGAGGAGTGAGGCAAGGCTGCATTTTAGCCCCTCTCTTGTTCACCCTATACATCAACTCTTTGGACAAAGCACTGGAGGGGTCCACACTTGATATCCCGTATGCAGGGGGATCCGCAGTGCCTGTTCTGCTTTACGCAGACGATGTGGTCCTCCTTGCCTGCACGGGAGTGGGGCTACAAAAACTTCTGGATGCCTTTGGTGATTTTATGGCGAAGCTCGACCTCCTGATTAATAATAAAAAATCTCATGTTATGGTGGCCGGGAGGCGGCAAAGGCCGAAAAAATTAAAAAGTTTTAGTTGTTGTGGTGAGGGGGTTTCAAGGGTACAGGTCTTCACTTATCTGGGTGTGATCTTTGAGGAGAAGGGCTCATGGAAACCGCAGGTGTGTGCCAAGTCACTTGCTGTAACCCGTTCAACTTCAGCCCTGCTAAGATTTGCAAAGCGACTAGGATCACGTCCAATGGAGGCACTATTGAAAGTGTACAAAACAAAATGCCTTTCCATAGCTACTTATGGCGCAGCGCTGTTGGGTTACCACTCAACCGGTGATTTGCAGATTATGGAAAATCAGTTTCTGAGAACGCTGCTAAGTGTTCCACAATCCACCCCAGCCTTTTCCTTACATACAGAGTTAGGCTTGGGCTACATTACTGATCAGCTTCTCTTGGAACCATTGGTGTGTTGGGCCAAAACCTGGCTGAATAAGGGAATTAGGATTAATCACATTATTCTTAGGGATTGCATGGCGCTGGATAGTGCTCTAAAGATCCCGTGGCTGGCTTATGTCAAGGGCGCCCTGGAAAGTCTTGGTAGGCCCAATCTTTTTAGCCACCCTAATACATTTTGCAAGGGGGACGTGAAATGGATTAAGGATAATTTCCTGAGGAGGGCAGCGTTAAAGCGGGAGAGTGAGGAGCTGACTAAACCTAGAGCCAGAGCAAACTTCCTCCTCTTGACTACACCCTCGATTGAACCTTATCTAACAATTGTAAGCCGTCCATACCATCGACACCTTCTTGTTAGATTTAGGTTCAACATCATACAGTATTCACTGGGAGTTTTCCCTGTATGGGGGGTGCCAGATGAGTCCATTCCTTGTAGCTGCGATAACTTCTCAGAGCAGTCCCTTATACATTTTGTAATGTTTTGTGAGCACTTTAAGAAGAGTAGAAAATTATACTTGGTCCCTATCCTAAGGGAAGCAGGCTTTATGCAGGTGCGCCCAGTGTTACTTCATTTACAGTTACTAGGGAGTACCAAGATAATCTTCGGGGTTGCTAGCTTTCTGGTCGCAGCTATTTTTTTTTTTTTAAATATATTTTTATTGCAGGAATCAGTAAATCAATACAGTATCGACCAGCATTGTGTTCTGAACGACCTATACACCAGAAAGCCCACCGACCCCCCTCCATAATGTTTGTACACAGCCAATTAGCCCATATCCCTGGGGTTGGGCGGCAAATGCCGCTGGGGTCAGTAGAATGCTGGAGCTGGTCCGGATAACACACTGTCCGTCTTCTGCTTTTCTAAACAAACCCAAAACCCCCAAAGTAAACCCCCCCCTCAAACTGCCCATTAACTGTGACCCCCCCCCCCACCATCAGCGCCAGGGAGCCAGGGAGCTCATCAACATAGGATCCATTGCTTGACCCACGGGGAAGGTAATAGTGCTATCAATGCTAATGTTTATCGGGACTCGGGGCGAGTTGCCTCGTCACATTCGGAGTCGCTGGGGGTACAATAATCTCTGAGGGCCTGCACCAGCGTTTCCCACTCTAACGCGGCCTCCTGCGCCTTCTCGTTACCCTGCCTCCAAGCCAGCTGGTATCTTAGCGCGCTCTCACCCGCCGCCCACTTCAAAAGCTCACTGTGCCATCTGCTGCCTGCCGGACCAGCCCGTGCCTTCCAGTTCCTGGTCACCTCTCGCTTAGCAAGTAGGAGCCCCAGGTCAATGAATTTACTGGAGATTTTATTCCGGGGGGTATGGGGGAACCAGTGCAGGAGCCCTACCGCCACATCGAATGATAAATGCCTCCCCGTCACCTCCTCTAAGGTCGCCGCTACCTCTTGCCAGTAGGACGTCAGTCCTGGACAGGCCCATAGCATGTGTACAAGGTCCGCCTCCTGAGCCGGGCACCTAGGGCATTCCGCTGAAGCCGTGGAAAAATAACGCCTGATCTTTACCGGGGTCAGGTACGCTCTGTGGAGAACATAATAGTGGACCAGTTGGAAACGGGCGCTACGTGTACCCTTCCAGGCACGCCTCATCAGCTAGGCCCAGGTCGTCTCCGGGATCTCCCTACCAATGTCCTCTTCCCAGCGGGATTTCAATGTGGCGAGAGGAACCAACCCCTCGGTAATCAACCTGCCGTAGAGGCAAGTGACCGCCTTCACCGTGCCCGCCGACATCATCACGTACTGGCATACCTGAGACAATTGGGGTTCCTCTAGCCCGTTCTGCCAGTGCGCCTGGATCGCTCGCACAATGGCCGAATGCAGCAGAAAGTCGCCCCTGGAGATCCCAAAGCGGTCAATGAGATCCTGAAAGGACAAGAGCGCTCCGTCCTCGTACAGGTCCCCGACTAGCTGTAAACCTGAGTCCTCCCAGTCCGCCAATCGTGTCCAATCCCCTCCGTGGGGGAGGGCCGTCAGCATCCCCAACGGTATTTCAGGCGCATATGGCTTCCGTAAGTGGCCTCTAGCGTGAGCCCGGTTCCAGCACAGTCGGATCGTCCGCTCCTCCATCGATAGGTCCCGTAGGACCAAGCGTTGTCGCAGCGCGATAAAGGAGAGGATGTGCCTGGCCATACCCGTCCCCCTTCCGTCTTCCGGGCCTCTAAATTCCCTGGCTATCTCCTGGGTGTAGGTCTGGAGCTGTGCCGCCAGATAGTACTTCTCGAAATCCGGCACAGCAAGCCCCCCCTCGTCCTTTGGCCTCATCAGGGTGTTGAGGGCCACCCGCCGCCGGCCCGTTCCCCAGAGGAACCCGACCACCATAGAACGCAGGCGACGAAACGTGGCCGGTGGGACCCAGATCGGCAAGGTTCGGAAGTAATACAATAGCCGGGGGAGCGCCACCATTTTGAGCAGGGCAATACGTCCCGCCACTGAAAGTGGCAACGTGGCCCAGAAGTCCATGCAGCCTCGGAGCGCTCGCACGCAACGGGCAATGTTCCCATCTAGGAGGTCGGGTTGGTCATGATACACAAATACCCCGAGGTATTTAAAGCAGTCGGGCTCCCACCTGATCTCCTTACTTAGCGTAGGAGCGGGGGTGCCCCTGCGCATCGGGAAGAGGCAGGTCTTAGACCAGTTCACTTGGAGACCCGAGACTGCTCCGAACTCCGTTAGCGCTACTTCCGCTCCCCGCAAAGCGTCAACCGGATCCTCCAGGAAGAGCAACAGGTCGTCCGCATAGAGCGAGACATAATGCGGGCCCGCCGCCGTCCATAAGCCCGTGTAGTGGGCTCCCGAGCGGAGGTGCATCGCCAGCGGCTCTACCGCTAGTGCAAAAAGAAGCGGGGATAAGGAGCATCCCTGCCGCGTGCCACGTTCCACCGGATATCGCGATGAAATCAAAGGACCCGATCTAACCCTGGCCGAAGCGGAAGCGTAGAGGACTGCAGTCCATTTGACAAATCCCTCCCCGAGGCCGAATCTCCGTAATACCGTGCATAGGTAGTCCCATTCCAGGCTATCAAAAGCCTTCTCCAGATCTACCGACAAAACCACCGGGGACGGGGCTTCCACGAATGGTTCCCCAAGCAAGCGGAACAACCGTCGGATGTTCATAGTCGTGTTCCGCCGTGGGATGAAACCGGCCTGGTCCTCATGTACTAGGGAACTCATATGTCCCAGCAGCCTCGAGGCCAAGATGCTGCTCAATATTTTGTAGTCCACCGTCAGCATGGATAGGGGACGGTAAGACCCCGGGTCGGACGAGTCCCGGCCCGGTTTGAGGAGAGGAACCACCAACGCCTCACACATCGAGCCAGGGAGACGACCCAACCTCTTCGCCTCCCTGTAGACCACTAGTAACCGAGGGGCCAAGAGGTCAGCGTAAGCTGCATAGAACTCCACTGGGAGGCCATCTAGGCCCGGGGTCTTGTTTCTCGCCATCCGTTTGATGGCCCCGCGGATCTCCCCTAAGTCGATATCGGATCCCAGGGTTTCAGCCACTTCCTGTCCTACTGTGCGGAGTTCCAGTGGGCTAAGATAGTTATCAAGCCGATCTGGGTCACGCGCGGAGCGACTACGGTACAAACTTTCGTAGTAATGCCGGAAGCAACTAAGAATCTCCGGTTGGGTGCAAACCTCGGTCCCATCTGCCCTACGCATATTTGTCGTCGTCTGGGACTGGCGCGTGGGGTTGGCCAACCACGCCAGCAACGCACTCGACCTGTCTCCCTCCGCAATAGACCGGACCGTATAGGCCTTATAATCAAAACAGCGGAGCCGCTCGACCTCCACCGCTACCTTCTCCCTCGCCTCTATCGTTTGCGTTTGCAATTCCGGGTGCCCGGGACGGCTAACCTCAAGATCGCGGAGTGCCCGGTCCGCTGTATCTAAATCAGCCAGGATAACACGCCTCATGCCCACCTTCTTAGAGATACAGTAGCCCCTCACCACCACCTTAAAAGCGTCCCATTCGAACGCCCTAGTACTCGCGGAACCGCCGTTGGACGCAAAATAATCCGTGATTTTCTCCCCTAGGTCCGCCTTGAAGACACTGTCCTCGAGGATCTCGGGGCGCATCTTCCAGGTGGGTACTGCCGGCGTCCCGGGGAACCAGCGAATGTCCAGCAGGAGGGGGTTATGGTCCGAAATGGTCCGCGATAGGTACTCCGAACGGACCGCTGCCGAAACTAGTTCGGGCGAACCAAGAAAGCCATCTAGCCTGACATGTAGCTCATGGAGGCTCGAGAAGTATGAATAATCTCTAGCCGCGGGGTGATGCGCCCTCCAAATGTCCGTCAAACCCCAGCGGGTCTGCCAATCCTGACGACCTTTGGCCGTACGCCGGACTGGGGAATCGGGGAGCGGGGGATGCGAGCGGTCCATGTCCACGTCTATTACGGAGTTAAAGTCTCCCCCCAGCAGGAGGGGCCCGGCAAAAAAGTGGGCCAGCGAGCCCGATAACCCGGAAAGGAAGGCAGTCTGGTCAACATTAGGAGCATACACACAGCAAACGTTCAGATCCCTCCCTCCTAGGGTGCCTGAGATGGCCACGAAACGCCCCTCTGGGTCCAACACTGTCCTCGTGACCTGAAAGGGGACTCCTGCCCTAATCCATATCAGCGCCCCCCTGGCATAAGCAGAGTACGCCGTGGAGAAGACCTGCCCTCGCCACCTACGCTGAAGCGCCGCCCCTTCCGCCTTGTTCAGATGCGTTTCCTGCAGCAGCGCCATTTGCACTCCCCTACGCACTAAATAAGCATGGACCTTGTGACGCCTGGACATAGTGTGAAGCCCCCTCACGTTCCAAGTAACACATTTCAAGTTAGCAACATCAGCCATTGTCCCAGAGTGTTCTTGCACAGTCTTCCCGTTTGGGTCCCCCCAAAGAAAAAGCATCAATCCTCCCAGCGCTGATGGCGGCCAATTTCCCCAACCAGAACCAAACCACCCAAAAACCAACAAGGCCCCCCCCCGACCACCCCAGAACAGGACCCAAACTGCACCATCTAGATCCCATCCAAACCTCGGCGTGTATCAACCCCAAAACCCCCCCTAGTCCCACGGTCGCCACCGTAGGAAGGCCTTATGGGCCAGGTGCGGGCTGGGCGGAGGCAGTGGGCCCTCGTCGCCCAGGCTACCAGGACTATAGCAAGCCCCCCCCGGTATCGAAACCTCCTGGGGCAAGAGCAGGGGCCCCCCAACCCTCCCTCCTCCGTTGTCAGCAATAAAGAACGGCAACCGCCTCCCCCCTGCCGGGCCCCCACCCAAAACAAGGCAGCGTACCCCGTCACCCTTGTCCGTCTAAAAGGTCCTCCACCGACTTCGGTGTGATCACCGGTGTATGGGTACTGCCTGCCACTGAATCCTCCGAGTCCGATGGTGCCCCCTGGGCACCCGGGTTTTCTTCCTCCTCCTCGAGGGTTTCACCTCTTGCTCCCGATAGTTCCGACAAAACCTCCAACACTCCCCTCCGCTCCGATGATGTCTCCGCAGTCGATGGCCCTCCCGTGCGGCCGCGGCGATTTCTGACTCTCTTGGATCGCCTCCTTTGTTCCGGCTCATCCTCCCGTTGGGTCGAGGCGCCGAAACCATCTTTCCCTGTCCGATATAGTTCGAGCCAGTCACAGACCTCCTCCGGGGTGTCGAAGAACTGGGTTTTGTCGTCGACAATGACGCGGAGCTTTGCGGGGAATAGGAGGGAATATTGGATGCCCTCACTTCTGAGTTCACGCTTAACCGCCAGGAAGGAGAACCGCTTGCGTTGCGTCTCGTAGGTATAGTCAGGGAAGATGTTCACCTGACTGTTCGCAACCTGGAACGGGCCATTGTGCCTGGCGGCGTTTAGGATCAAATCTCTGTCCCGAAAATGTAGCAACCGCGCCACCACCGGCCTTGGAGTGCGTCCCTGCTGTAGGGGTCGTGCTGGAACTCTGTGGGCCCGTTCCAGAGTGTAGAAGGAGGACAGCCCCTCCGGGACCACCGTGTCTCGGAGCCAGGTCTCCAAGTATCGCACCATATCACCATCCTCGATTTTTTCCGGCAGGCCCACCACTCGAATGTTGTTCCTTCTGTTGCGGCCTTCCGCATCCTCCGCCCTCCGTTCGAGGGTCTCGATTCGGGACATGGCATCCTTTACCGTCGCAGCCAAGGTTCTCTGCGCCGGTTCCAAAGTTTTCACCGTGCCCTCCACCTCCTTGACCCGGTCTGAGAGTTTACCATGGTCCGCCCTAAGGAGGCCCAGGCCTGTCGCCACCTGAGCAATGTCCTGTTGGAGGGCCGACCGAGTAGCCTCTATCGCCTCCAGTATTCGATCAAACTGTTGCTGCAGTGGAGCGCCATCAGGTCTTTTGGGGTCTCCTTGCTCTTCCTTGTCCTGGGCTTCAGAGTCCGAGGTGGTCTGGTTGGATCCCTTGGCTCCTCTGGGTTTCCCCATGCTGCCGGGGGCTCTCCGTGGGTGTCCCGGAGTATGCGTCTCCGCGTACAGTAGTCGATCACGACCTTCCCGGGAATTCGTTCTCACGTCGGGTCCGGGCGATCTCCTTCTCCAGAGCCTATAGGGACTCCGCCGCCTCGGCTCACACCACCGCCATGTCGTCCGAGGGCACCGATGAGGGGGCGGAGACAACCGTCGCCTGGACGGGCAGGCCCGTTCACCCACTATAGCTCCCGGGTGAGGGCCACCAACTCTCTCGGTTGTTCCGTGGCGCCAGAGTGTCGCGCCTCCCATGTAGTTGGATTGGCCGGGAGGACGTAGCTGGTTGCGGAGTCGCGATGTGGACCACCGCCTGTAGTCGAGGGCTCCCACACCCGGTGCCCTCCAGTGCGTGGGCACCCGCCCGGTCGTCTAATCGAGTGTGAACCCGTTGTATAAAGTCTGAGCCCGTCAATGTCCAATGTCCAAAACAACCGAGGATGGTGAAGCCGGGTGCCAGCCGACACCCGCGAGTCCCCCTCAACTCAGTAGCTTCGATCGAGGGGACAAAGGAATCCGGGCGCCATGTTGGGTCGCACTCCGTAACTCCGCAAACTTCGGCATTTCTTCAGAGCAGCCCCCGTCCAAACTCCACTAAGGCCCCCGGCAGGGTGTCGTCGCCTCGCACAACCGAATGCGGGGTCTGGGGTGCCCCTCAGCCTCCGATTTTCAGGATAATCTCGGGCTTAGTCCCGGAGCCGAGCTCTCAGGCGACCATCGCCATCGGCGCCCAAGCCACGCCCCCTTCTGGTCGCAGCTATGCGCACAAAAACCAGGAAGCTATCCCCGAAGGACTTGGAAGGGCGCCCTCATTACACTGCAGACTTAGCTAATATTTTTTAAATTAACTATTCTTCCTATGACTTCACTGCGAATGTATTGCTTTTGTATTAACATCTAAACTATTGACCGGACCTACATATCTCTTTGATTGATTTAACTGTTTTAAACATATGAAATATACGATATGTAAAATACTTTTTTAACAATTGTTTTTATAAATTGCATTGTATTGTTGCTTTTATGATTTTAACTAATCTAATAAAGCTGGCTTTTGACTTTGACATATGTTTTTAGATGTACATGGGTATATGTTTTAAAATTGAGACATCTGCATGTCCAAGGTACAAAACATTAAAATGACACTTCACAGTTGATGACATGCATGACTTCTCTTTGCACAACACGTTACTAATTCAGCCTGCCACCTTAGTTTATGCACTGCACAACATAAACTTGTTTGAAACATTGCCACTTGTAAAAACATACCCTGTGTGTCTTACGGTTCTTCATGCTCTGCACTGTCCTGGAATTCCTACCACCAACTTGTCTGGGATGACGGCCGCAACCCGCTCCTCAAGGGCATCCAGCTCTTCCTGGGTTCCTGGGCTGCCTCCTCCTGTCCCCATTGCTTCCTTGTGATTTTGTGCCATTTTTTCTTTTGTCGTGCGCTTGATGTCATTCCAGCGTTTCTTTATGTCAATAACTGTCCTCTTTGATTGTGCCACACAGTTGACCTTTCGCAATATGGACTGCTAAATGGCCTCTTTTTTTGATAATGACAACTTCGAGCTTGCAAAAAGCTGGTTTTGGTGGTCTGTCACCTCATTGAGGAGTATTTTGTTTTCCTCACCACTGAAGTTTACTTTCCTTTTCCTCTTCCCCTGTGTTTCGGGCTGGCCATCCTGGCTGCCATGTGGGAGGTTCCCTTGACTGCTGCGGTCTCCCTTAGGCTCCATAGTAGCTATTTTTCTCTTTACAAATCAATTTGGAGGTGGATGCGTGCATTTTCTACTGATTTTCCGGAATATGACGCAGCGTGAAAGTGGTGCAGGGCGACGTAGTCTTGCATCAGAACCGTGGTTCTGACTTACGGCACTTTTCCGGCAGTTGCGTCACTTTTCGTTACGTGAAGACGGCAGCGTCTGCGTCACTTTTTTTCAACTTTCAGCGTCACTAACATGATGCGCCATTGCATTAATTTGACGCATCGACGTTGCAAAATAGTGACGCAGCGTGTCGTACGGGATTGTGATGCATCTCTGCGCACGGATGCGTCACTTTTCATAAATGAGGGCCACAATGCTTCTGGTTGGGGCTTTGTTGTCCATGTGGTGCCTTGGGTTTCTCTAGCTTTGGGGTAGGGCTCCCTGTTGGCCATGCAGTGCCTTGGGTTTCTGATGCTTCTGGCTAGGGCTCTCTGTTGGCCATGTGTTGCCTTGGGTTTCTGATGCTTCTGGGTAGGGATCTCTGTTGTCAATGCAGTGCCTTGCATTTGTGATGCTTCTGGGTAGGCTCTCTGTTGGCCATGTGGTGCCTTGGGTTTCTAATGCTTCTGGCTAGAGCTCTCAGTTGGCCATGTGGTGCCTTGGGTTTCTGAAGCTTCTTGGTAGGGCTCTCTGTTGGCCATGCAGTGCCTTGGGTTTCTGATGCTTCTGGCTAGGGCTCTCTGTTGGCCATGCAGTGTCTTGGGTTTCTGATGCTTCTGGCTAGGGCTCTCTGTTGGCCATGCAGTGTCTTGGGTTTCTGATGCTTCTGGCTAGGGCTCTCAGTTGGCCATACAGTGTCTTGGGTTTCTGATGCTTCTGGCTAGGACTCTCTGTTGGCCATGTGGTGCCTTGGGTTTCTGATGCTTCTGGTTGGAGCTCTCTGCTGTCCATGTGGTGCCTTGGGTTTCTCTAGCTTTGGGGTAGGGCTCTCTGTTGGCCATGCGGTGCCTTGGGTTTCTGATGCTTTTGGTTGGGGCTCTCTGTTGGCCATGCAGTGCTTTGGGTTTCTCAGGCTTATGGGTAGGCTCTCTGTTGGCCATGCGGTACCTCGGGTTTCTGATGCTTCTGGTTGGGGCTTTGTTGTCCATATGGTGCCTTGGGTTTCTCTAGCTTTGGGGTAGGTCTCCCTGTTGCCCATGTGGTGCCTTGGGTTTCTCTAGCTTCTTGGTAGGGCTCTCTGTTGGCCATGCAGTGCCTTGGGTTTCTGATGCTTCAGTTTGGGGCTCTCTGTTGGCCATGTGGTGCCTGGGGTTTCTGATGCTTCTGGCTAGGGCTCTCTGTTGGCCATGAAGTGTCTTGGGTTTCTGATGCTTCGGGGTAGGGCTCTCTGTTGGCCATGTGGTGCCTAGGGTTTCTGATGCTTCTGGGTAGGGCTCTCTGTTGGCCATGCAGGGCCTGGGGTTTCTGATGCTTCTGGGTAGGGCTCTCTGTTGGCCATTTGGTACCTTGGGTTTCTGATGCTTCTGGGTAGGGCTCTCTGTTGGCCATGCGGTGCCTTGGGTTTCTCATGCTTCTGGATAGGGCTCTCTGTTGGACATGTGGTGCCTTGGGTTTCTGATGCTTTTGGTTGGGGCTCTCTGTTGGCCATGCAGTGCCTTGGGTATCTGATGCTTCTGGGTAGGACTCTCTGTTGGCCATGTGGTGCCTTGGGTTTCTCATACTTCTGGGTAGGTCTCTCTGTTGGCCATGTTGTGCCTTGGGTTTCTGATGCTTCGGGCTAGGGTTCTCTGTCGGCCATGCAGTGCCTTGGGTTTCTGCGATTGGGGTTGGGGCTCTCTGTTGGCCATGTGTTGCCTTCGGTTTCTGATGCTTCGGGCTAAGGCTCTCAGTTGGCCATGCAGTGCTTTGGTTTGCTGATGCTTCTGGGTAGTGTTCTCTGTTGGCCACGTGGTACCTTGGGTTTCTGATGCTTCTGGGTAGGGCTCTCTGTTGGCCATGTAGTGCCTTTGGTTTCTCATGCTTCTGGGTAGGTCTCTCTGTTGGCCATGTGGTGCCTTGGGTTTCTAATGCTTCTGGCTAGAGCTCTCAGTTTGCCATGCAGCGCCTTGGGTTTCTGTTGCTTCTGGGTAGGGTTCTCTGTTGGCCATGTGATTCCTTGGGTTTCTGATGCTTCGGGTTGGGGCTCTCGGTTGGCCTTGCAGTGCCTCGTGTTTGTGATGCTTCTGGGTAGGGTTCTCTGTTGGCCATGCGGTACCTTGGGTTTCTGATGTTTTGGGCTAGGGCTCTGTTGGCCATGCGGTGCCTTGGGTTTCTGATGCTTCTGGGTAGGCTTCTCTGTTATCCATGCAGTGCCTTGGGTTTCTGATGCTTTGGGTTGGGGTTCTCTGTTGGCGTAGTGGTGACTAGGGTTTCTGATGCTTTTGTTTGGGACTCTGTTGGCCATGCGGTGGCTTGGGTTTCTGATGCTTCTGGGTAGGGCTCTCTGTTGGCCATGGGGTGCCTTGGGTTTTTTATGCTTCTGGGTAGGGCTCTCTGTTGGCCATGCAGTGCCATTGGTTTCTGATGTTTAGGGCTAGGGCTCTCTGTTGGCCATGCAGTGCCTTGGGTTTCTGATGCTTCTGGGTAGGCTCTCTGTTGGCCATGCGGCGCCGTGGGTTTCTGATGCTTCTGGGTAGGCTCTCTATTGGGCATGCGGTGCCTTGGGTTTCTGATGCTTCTGGCTAGGGCTCTCTGTTGGCCATGCGGTGCCTTGGGTTTCTGATGCTTTTGGTTGGGGCTCTCTGTTGGCCATGCAGTGCCTTGGGTTTCTGATGCTTTTGGTTGGGGGTCTCTGTTGGCCGTGTGGTGACTTGGGTTTCTGATGCTTTTGGTTGGGGGTCTCTGTAGGCCATGCGGTGCATTTGGTTTCTATTTCTTCAGGGTGGGACTCTCTGATGGCCATGTGGTGCCTTGGGTTTCTCATGCTTCTGGGTAGGGATCTCTGTTGTCAATGCAGTGCCTTGAGTTTGTGATGCTTCTGGGTAGGCTCTCTGTTGGCCATTCGGCGCCTTGGTTTCTGATGCTTCTGGGTGGGCTCTCTGTTGGCCATGCGGTGCCTTGGGTTTCTGATGCTTCTGGTTGGGGCTCTCTGGTGTCCATGTGGTGCCTTGGGTTTCTCCAGCTTCGCGGTAGGGCTCTCTGTTGGCCATGCAGTGCCTTGGGTTTCTGAAGCTTTTGGTTGGAACTCTGTTGGCCATGCTGTGCCTTTGGGTTTCTGATGCTTTAGGGTAGGTGTCTGTTGGCCATGCGGCACTTTGGGTTTCTGATGCTTCTGCCTAGGGCTCTTTGTAGGCCATGCAGTACTTAGGGGTTCTGATGCTTCTGGGTAGGGTTCTCTGCTATCTATGCGGTGCCTTGGGTATCTGATGCTTCTGGGTAGGGCTATCTGTTGGCCATGCAGTGCCTTGGGTTTGTGATGCTTTTGGGTAGGGCTGTCTGTTGGCCATGTGGTGCCTTGGGTTTGTGAAGCTTCTGGGTAGGGCTCTCTGTTGGCCATGCGGTGCCTTGGGTTTCTGATGCTTCGGGGTAGGGCTCTCTGTTGGCCATGCGGTGCCTTGGGTTTATGATTCTTCGGGGTAGGGCTCTCTGTTGGCCATGTGGTGCCTTGAGTTTCTAATGCTTCTGATTGGGACTCTCCTTTGGCCAGGCAGTGCCTTCGGTTTCTCATGTTTCTGGGTAGTACTCTCTGTTGGCCATGTGGTACCTTGGGTTTCGGATGCTTCTGGGTAGGGCTCTCTGTTGACCATGCGGTGCCTTGGGTTTCTGGTGCTTCTGGGGAGGGTTCTCTGTTGGTCATGCGGTGCCTTGGGTTTCTGATGCTTCTAGGTAGGGTTCTCCGCTGGCCATGCGGTGCCTTGGGTTTCTGTTGCTTCTGGGTAGGGCTCTCTGTTGGCCATGCGGTGCCTTGGGTTTCTGATGCTTTGGCGTAGGTCTCTCTGTTGACCATGCAGTGGCTTGGGTTTCTGATGCTTCTGCCTGGGGCTCTTTGTTGGCCATGAGGTGCCTTGGGTTTCTGATGCTTCTGGTTGGGGCTCTCTGTTGTCCATGCGGTGCTTTGGGTTTCTGATGCTTCTGGTTGAGGCTTTCTGTTGTCCATGTGGTGCCTTGGGTTTCTCTAGCTTCGGGGTATGACTCCCCGTTGGCCATGCAGTGCCTTGGGTTTCTGATGCTTCTGGTTGGGGCTATCTGTTGTCCATGCGGTGCTTTTGGGTTTCTGATGCTTTAGGGTAGGTCTCTGTTGGCCATGCGGCACCTTGGCTTTCTGATGCTTCTGCCTAGGGCTCTTTGTTGGCCATACGGTACGTTGGGTTTCTGATGCTTCTGGGTAGGGCTATCTGTTGGCCATGTGGTGCCTTGGGTTTGTGATGCTTCTGGGTAGGGCTCTCTGTTGGCCATGTGGTGCCTTGGGTTTCTGATGCTTCGGGGTAGGGCTCTCTGTTGGCCATGTGGTGCCTTGGGTTTCTGATGCTTCTGATTGGGACTCTCCGTTGGCCAGGCAGTGCCTTAGGTTTTTCATGCTTAGGGTAGGGCTCTCTGTTGTCCATGCAGTGCCTTGGGTTTCTCATGTTTCTGGGTAGTGCTCTCTGTTGGCCATGTGGTACCTTGGGTTTCTGTTGTTTGGGGCTAGGGCTCTCTGTTGGCCATGTGGTGCCTTGGGTTTCTGATGCTTATGGGTAGGGCTCTCTGTTGTCCATGCAGTGCCTTGGGTTTCACATGCTTCTGGGTAGGGTTCTCTGGTATTCATGCGGTACCTTGGGTTTCTGATGCTTCGGATTGGGGCTCTCCGTTGGCCATGTGGTGCCTTGGGTTTCTGAAGTTTTGGGCTAGGGCTCTCGGTTCTCCATGCAGTGCCTTGGGTTTCTCTAGCTTCGGGGTAGGGTTCTCTGGTATTCATGCGGTACCTTGGGTTTCTGATGCTTCTGGTTGGGGCTCTCTGTTGTCCATACTGTGCCTTGGGTTTCTGATGCTTCTGGCTAGGGCTCTCTGTTTGCCATGCAGTGCCTTGGGTTTCTGATTCTTTTGGGTAGGGCTCTCTGTTGGCCATGCGGTGCCTTGGGTTTCTGATGCTTTGGGGTAGGTCTCTGTTGAGCATGCGGTGCCTTGGGTTTCTGATACTTCTGGTTGAGGCTTTCTATTGTCCATGTGGTGCCTTGGGTTTCTGATGCTTCTGGCTAGGGCTCTCTGTTGGCCATGCAGTGCCTTGGGTTTCTGAAGCTTCTTGGGTAGGGTTCTCTGTTGGCCATGCAGTGCCTTGGGTTTCTGATATTTCAGGGTAGGGTTCACTGTTGGCCATGCAGTCCCTTGGGTTTCTGATGCTTCTGAGTAGGCTCTCTGTTGGCCATGCGGTACCTTGGGTTTCTGATGCTTCTGGTTGGGGCTCTCTGTTGTCCATGTGGTGCCTTGAGTTTTTTCTAGCTTCGGGGTAGGGCTCTCTGTTGGCCATGCAGTGTCTTTGGTTCCTGATGCTCATGGCTAGGGCTTGCTGTTGGTCATGCAGTGCCTTGGGTTTCCGATACTTCTGGGTAGGGCTCTCTGTTGGCCATGCAGTGCCTTGGGTTTCTGAAGCTTCTTGGGTAGGGCTCTCTGTTGACCATGTGGTGCCTTGGGTTTCTCATGCTTCGGGTTAGGGCTCTCTGTTGGCCATGAAGTGTTATTGGTTTTGGGCTAGGGCTCTCTGTTGGCCATGCAGTGCCTTGGGTTTCTGATGCTTCTGGGTAGGCTCTCTGTTGGCGATGCAGCACCGTGGGTTTCTGAAGCTTCTGGGTATGCTCTCTGTTGGCCATGCGGCGCCTTGGGGTTCTGATGCTTATGGGTAGGCTCTCTATTGGACACGCGGTGCCTTGGGTTTCTGATGCTTTTGGATGGGATTCTCTGTTGGCCATGCGGTGCCTTGGGTTTATGATGCTTTTGGGTAGGGCTATCTGTTGTCCATGCGGTGCCTTTGGTTTGTATTTCTTCGGGTGGGGCTCTCTGTTGTCCATGTGGTACCTAGGGTTTCTCTAGCTTCGGGGTAGGGCTCCCTGTTGGCTATGCAGTGCCTTGGGTTTCAGATGCTTCTGGCTAGGGCTCTCTGTTGGCCATGCGTTGCCTTGGGTTTCTGATGCTTCTGGGTAGGGATCTCTGTTGTCTATGCGGTACCTTGGATAACCGAGAGCCCCAATCCGAAGCATCAGAAACCCAAGGTACCGCATAGACAACAGATATCCCTACCCAGAAGCATCAGAAACCCAAGGCAACGCATGGCCAACAGAGAGCCCCAATCCGAAGCATCAGAAACCCATGTGGTGCCTTGGGTTTCTGATACTTCTGGGTAGGGCTCTCCGTTGGCCATGTGGTGCCTTGGGTTTCTCATGCTTCGGGTTAGGGCTCTCTGTTGGCCATGCAGTGCCATTGGTTTCTGAAGTTTTTGGCTAGGGCTCTCTGTTCTCCATGCGGTGCCTTGGGGTTCTGATGCTTCTGGTTGGGGCTCTCTGCTGTCCATCTGGTGCCTTGAGTTTCTCAAGCTTCGGGGTAGGTCTCACTGTTGGCCATGCTGTGCCTTGGATTTCTGATGCTTCTGGCTAGGGCTCTCTATTATCCATGTGGTGCCTTGGGTTTCTGATGCTTCTGGGTAGGGCTCTCTGTTGGCCATGAAGTGCCTTGGGTTTCTGATTCTTTTGGGTAGGGCTCTCTGTTGGCCATGCGGTGCCTTAGGTTTCTGATGCTTTGGGGTAGGTCTCTCTGTTGAGCATGCGGTGCCTTGGGTTTCTGATGCTTCTGCCTGGGGCTCTCTGTTGGCCATGCGGTGCCTTGGGTTTCTGATACTTCTGGGTAGGGCTCTCTGTTGGCCATGCGGTGCCTTGGGTTTATGATTCTTCGGGGTAGGGCTCTCTGTTGGCCATGTGGTGCCTTGGGTTTCTGATGCTTCTGGGTAGGGCTCTCTGTTGGCCATGAAGTGCCTTGGGTTTCTGATTCTTTTGGGTAGGGCTCTCTGTTGGCCATGCGGTGCCTTAGGTTTCTGATGCTTTGGGGTAGGTCTCTCTGTTGAGCATGCGGTGCCTTGGGTTTCTGATGCTTCTGCCTGGGGCTCTCTGTTGGCCATGCGGTGCCTTGGGTTTCCGATACTTCTGGGTAGGGCTCTCTGTTGGCCATGCGGTGCCTTGGGTTTATGATTCTTCGGGGTAGGGCTCTCTGTTGGCCATGTGGTGCCTTGGGTTTCTCATGCTTCAGGATAGGGCTCTCTGTTGGCCATGAAGTGGTATTGGTTTCTGAGGTTTTGGGCTAGGGCTCTCTGTTGGCCATGTGGTGCATTGGGTTTCTGATGCTTATAGGTAGGCTCTCTGTTGGCCATGCAGCACCGTGGGTTTCAGATGCTTCTGGGTAGGCTCTCTGTTGACCATGCGGCGCCTTGGGTTTCTGATGCTTCTGGGTAGGCTCTCTGTTGGCCATAATGTACCTTGGGTTTCTGATTCTTTTGGGTAGGGCTCTCTGTTGGCCATGCGGTGCCTTAGGTTTCTGATGCTTTGGGATAGGTCTCTCTGTTGAGCATGCGGTGCCTTGGGTTTCTGATGCTTCTGCCTGGGGCTCTCTGTTGGCCATGCGGTGCCTTGGGTTTCTGATGCTTCTGGTTGAGGCTTTCTATTGTCCATGTGGTGCCTTGGGTTTCTGATGCTTCTGGCTAGGGCTCTGTTGGCCATGCAGTGCCTTGGGTTTCTGAAGCTTCTTGGGTAGGGTTCTCTGTTGGCCATGCAGTGCCTTGGGTTTCTGATGCTTCTGGGTAGGGTTCTCAGTTGGCCATGCAGCGCCTTCGGTTTCTGATACTTCTGGGTAGGGTTCACTGTTGGCCATGCAATCCCTTGGGTTTCTGATGATTCTGGGTAGGCTCTCTGTTGGCCATGCGGTACCTAGGGTTTCTGATGCTTCTGGTTGGGGCTCTCTGTTGGCCATGTGGTGCCTTGGGTTTCTCATGTTTCGGGATAGGGCTCTCTGTTGGCCATGAAGTGTTATTGGTTTCTGAGGTTTTGGGCTAGGGATCTCTGTTGGCCATGCGGTGCCTTGGGTTTCTGATGCTTCTGGGTAGGCTCTCTGTTGGCCATGCAGTGCCGTGGGTTTCAGATTTTTCTGGGTAGGCTCTCTGTTGACCATGCGGCGCCTTGGGTTTCTGAGGCTTCTGGGTAGGCTCTCTATTGGACATGCGGTGCCTTGGGTTTCTGATGCTTTTGGATGGGATTCTCTGTTGGCCATGCGGTGCCTTGGGTTTCTGATGCTTTTGGGTAGGGCTCTCCGTTGGCCATGCGGTGCCTAGGGTTTCTGATGCTTCTGGTTAGGGCTCTCCGTTGGCCAGGCAGTGCCTTAGGTATTTCATGCTTCGGGTAGGGCTCTCTGTTGGCCATGAAGTGCCTTGGGTTTCTCATGTTTTTGGGTAGTGCTCTCTGTTGGCCATGCGGTGCCTTGGGTTGCTGATGCTTTGGGCTGAGGCTCTCTGTTGTCTATGTGGTGCATTGGGTTGCTGATGCTTCTGGGTGGGGCTCTGTTGTCCATGCAGTGACTTGGGTTTCTCATGCTTCTGGGTAGGGTTCTCTGGTATTCATGCAGTACCTTGGGTTTCTGTTGCTTCGAACTAGGGCTCTCAGTTGGCCATGCAGCGCCTTGGGTTTCTGATGCTTCTGGGTAGGGTTCTCTGTTGGCCATGAGGTGCCTTGGGTTTCTGATGCTTCTGGGTAGGCTCTCTACTGGCCATGCGGTACCTTGGATTTCTGATGCTTTTGGATGGGATTCTCTGTTGGCCATGCGGTGCCTTGGGTTTCTGATGCTTCTGGGTAGGGCTCTCTGTTGTCCATGCGGTGCCTTTGGTTTCTATTTCTCCGGGGTGGGGCTCTCTGTTACAATGTGGTGCCTAGGGTTTCTCTAGCTTCGGGGATGGCTCCCTGTTGGCTATGCAGTGCCTTGGGTTTCTGATGCTTCTGGCTAGGGCTCTGTTGGCCATGCGGTGCCTTGGGTTTCTGATGCTTCTGTGTAGGGATCTCTGTTGTCAATGCAGTGCCTTGCGTTTGTGATGCTTCTGGGTAAGCTCTCTGTTGGCCATGCGGCGCTGTGGTTTCTGAAGCTTTTGGGTGGGCTCTCAGTTGGCCATGCAGTGCCTTGGGTTTCTCATGTTTCTGGGTAGTGCTCTCTGTTGGCCACGTTGTGCCTTGGGTTTCTGATGCTTCGGGCTAGGGTTCTCTCTCGCCCATGCAGTGCCTTGGGTTTCTGATGCTTGGGGCTCTCTGTTGGCCATGTGTTGCCTTCGGTTTTTGATGCTTCGGGCTATGGCGCTCAGTTGGCCATGCAGGATTTTGGTTTGCTGATGCTTCTGGGTAGTGTTCTCTGTTGGCCACGTGGTACCTTGGGTTTCTGATGCTTCTGGGTAGGGCTCTGTAATGCCTTGGGTTTCTCATGCTTCTGGGTAGGTCTCTCTGTTGGCCATGTGGTGCCTTGGGTTTCTAATGCTTCTGGATAGAGCTCTCAGTTGGCCATGCAGCGCCTTGGGTTTCTGTTGCTTCTGGGTAGGGTTCTCTGTTGGCCATGTGATTCCTTGGGTGTCTGATGCTTCGGGTTGGGGCTCTCGGTTGGCCATGCAGTGCCTTGGGTTTGTGATGCTTCTGGGTAGAGTTCTCTGTTGGCCATGCGGTGCGTTGGGATTCTGATGCTTCTGGGTAGGGTTCTCTGTTGGCCATGCGGTACCTTCGGTTTCTGATGCTTCGGGCTAGGGCTCTCTGTTGGCCTTGCAGTGCCTTGGGTTTCTCATGTTTCTGGGTAGGGATCTCTGTTGGCCATGTGGTACCTTGGGTTTCTGATGTTTTGGGCTAGGGCTCTGTTGGCCATGCGGTGCCTTGGGTTTCTCATGCTTCTGGGTAGGTCTCTCTGTTGGCCATGTGGTGCCTTGGGTTTCTAATGCTTCTGGATAGAGCTCTCAGTTGGCCATGCAGCGCCTTGGGTTTCTGTTGCTTCTGGGTAGGGTTCTCTATTGGCCATGTGATTCCTTGGGTTTCTGATGCTTCGGGTTGGGGCTCTCGGTTGGCCATGCAGTGCCTCGGGTTTGTGATGCTTCTGGGTAGAATTCTCTGTTGGCCATGCGGTGCGTTGGGATTCTGATGCTTCTGGGTAGGGTTCTCTGTTGGCCATGCGGTACCTTCGGTTTCTGATGCTTCGGGCTAGGGCTCTATGTTGGCCTTGCAGTGCCTTGGGTTTCTCATGTTTCTGGGTAGGGATCTCTGTTGGCCATGTGGTACCTTGGGTTTCTGATGTTTTGGGCTAGGGCTCTGTTGGCCATGCGGTGCCTAGGGTTTCTGATGCTTTTCTTTGGGACTCTGTTATCCATGCGGTGCCTTGGGTTTCTCATGCTCCGGGCTAGGGCTCTCTGTTGGCCATGCAGTGCCTTGGGTTTCGGATGTATTTGGCTAGGGCTCTCTGTTGGCCATGCGGCGCCGTGGGTTTCTGATGCTTCTGGGTAGGCTCTCTATTGGCCATGCGGTGCCTTGGGTTTCCGATGCTTTTGATTGGGGCTCTCTGTTGGCCTTGCAGTGCCTTGGGTTTCTCATGCTTATGGGTAGGTCTCTCTGTTGGCCATGTGGTGCCTTGGGTTTCTGATGCTTTTGGTTGGGATTCTCTGTTGGCCATTCAGTGCCTTGGGTTTCTGATGCTTCTGGGTAGGGCTCTCAGTAGGCCATGCGGTGCATTTGGTTTCTATTTCTTCGGGGTGGGACTCTCTGATGGCAATGTGGTGCCTTGGGTTTCTCATGTTTCTGGGTAGGGATCTCTGTTGACAATGCAGTGCCTTGAGTTTGTGATGCTTCTGGGCAGGCTCTCTGTTGGCCATGTGGCGCCTTGGTTTCTGATGCTTCTGGGTGGGCTCTCTGTTGGCCATGCGGTGCCTTGGGTTTCTGATGCTTCTGGTTGGGGCTCTCTGTTGTCCATGTGGTGTCTTGGGTTTCTCCAGCTTGCGCGGTAGGGCCCTCTGTTGGCCATGCAGTGCCTTTGGGTTTCTGATGCTTTTGGTTGGGGCTCTCTGTTGGCCATGCTGTGCCTTTGGGTTTCTGATGCTTTAGGGTAGGTGTCTGTTGGTCATGCGCCGCCTTGGGTTTCTGATGCTTCTGCCTAGGGCTCTTTGTAGGCCATGCAGTACTTTGGGTTTCTGATGCTTCTGGGTAGGGTTCTCTGCTCTCTATGCAGTGCCTTGGGTTTCTGATGCTTCTGGGTAGGGCTGTCTGTTGGCCATGCGGTGCCTTGGGTTTGTGATGCTTCTGGGTAGGGCTGTCTGTTGGCCATGCGGTGCCTTGGGTTTGTGATGCTTCTGGGTAGGGTTCTCTGTTGGCCATGTGGTTCCTTGGGTTTCTGATGCTTCGGGATAGGGCTCTCTGTTGGCCATGTGGTGCCTTGGGTTTCTAATGCTTCTGATTGGGACTCTCCTTTGGCCAGGCAGTGCCTTAGGTTTTTCATGCTTCGGGCTAGGGCTCTCTGTTGGCCATGCAGTGCCTTGGGTTTCTCATGTTTCTGGGTAGTACTCTCTGTTGGCCATGTGGCACCTTGGGTTTCTGAAGCTTCTGGCTAGGGCTCTCTGTTGGTCATGCAGTGCCTTGGGTTTCTGATGCTTCTGCCTGGGGCTCTCTGTTGGCCATGCTGTGCCTTTGGGTTTCTGATGCTTTAGGGTAGGTGTCTGTTGGTCATGCGGCGCCTTGGGTTTCTGATGCTTCTGCCTAGGGCTCTTTGTAGGCCATGCAGTACTTTGGGTTTCTGATGCTTCTGGGTAGGGTTCTCTGCTATCTATGCGGTGCCTTGGGTTTCTGATGCTTCTGGGTAGGGCTGTCTGTTGGTCATGCGGTGCCTTGGGTTTCTGATGCTTCTGGGTAGGGCTGTCTGTTGGCCATGCGGTGCCTTGGGTTTGTGATGCTTCTGGGTAGGGTTCTCTGTTGGCCATGTGGTGCCTTGGGTTTCTGATGCTTCGGGGTAGGGCTCTCTGTTGGCCATGTGGTGCCTTGGGTTTCTAATGCTTCTGATTGGGACTCTCCTTTGGCCAGGCAGTGCCTTAGGTTTTTCATGCTTCGGGCTAGGGCTCTCTGTTGGCCATGCAGTGCCTTGGGTTTCTCATGTTTCTGGGTAGTACTCTCTGTTGGCCATGTGGTACCTTGGGTTTCTGAAGCTTCTGGCTAGGGCTCTCTGTTGGTCATGCAGTGCCTTGGGTTTCTGATGCTTCTGCCTGGGGCTCTCTGTTGGCCATGCGGTGCCTTGGGTTTCTGATACTTCTGGTTGAGGCTTTCTATTGTCCATGTGGTACCTTGGTTTTCTGATGTTATGAGCTAGGGCTCTCTGTTGGCCATGTGGTGCTTTAGGTTTCTGATGCTTCTGGGTAAGGCTCTCTGTTGGCCATGCGGTGCCTTGGGTTTCTGATGCTTTGGGCTGAGGCTCTCTGTTGTCCATGCAGTGCCTTGGGTTTCTCATGCTTCTGGGTAGGGATCTCTGTTGGCCATATGGTACCTTGGGTTTATGATGTTTTGGGCTAGGGCTATCTGTTTGCCATGCGGTGCCTTGGGTTTCTGATGCTTATGGGTAGGGCTCTCTGTTGGCCATGTGGTGCCTTGGGTTTCTGATGCTTATGGGTAGGGCTCTCTGTTGTCCATGCAGTGCCTTGGGTTTTTGGTGCTTCTGGGGAGGGTTCTCTGTTGGTCATGCGGTGCCTTGGGTTTCTGATGCTTCTAGGTAGGGTTCTCTGTTGGCCATGCGGTGCCTTGGGTTTCTGTTGCTTCTGGGTAGGGCTCTCTGCTGGCCATGCGGTGCCTTGGGTTTCTGATGCTTTGGGGTAGGTCTCTCTGTTGACCATGCGGTGCCTTGTGATTCTGATGCTTCTGCCTGGGGCTCTTTGTTGGCCATGTGGTGCCTTGGGTTTCTGATGCTTCTGGTTGGGGCTCTCTGTTGTCCATGCGGTGCCTTGGGTTTCTGATGCTTCTGGTTGAGGCTTTCTGTTGTCCATGTGGTACCTTGGGTTTCTCTAGCTTCGGGGTAGGGCTCCCCGTTGGCCATGCAGTGCCTTGGGTTTCTGATGCTTCTGGCTAGGGCTGTCTGTTGGCCATGCAGTGTCTTGGGTTTCTGATGCTTCTGGTTGGGGCTATCTATTGTCCATGCGGTGCTTTTGGGTTTCTGATGCTTTAGGGTAGGTCTCTGTTGGCCATGCGACACCTTGGATTTCTGATGCTTCTGCCTAGGGCTCTTTGTTGGCCATGTGGTGCCTTGGGTTTCTCATGCTTCTGGTTAGGGCTCTGTTGGCCGTGCAGTGCCATTGGTTTCTGAAGTTTTGGGCTAGGGCTCTCTGTTCTCCATGCGGTGCCTTGGGTTTGTGATGCTTCTGGGTAGGGTTCTCTGGTATTCATGCGGTGCCTTGGGTTTGTGATGCTTCTGGGTAGGGCTCTCTGTTGGCCATGTGGTGCCTTGGGTTTCTGATGCTTCGGGGAAGGGCTCTCTTTTGGCCAGGTGGTGCCTTGGGTTTCTGATGCTTCTGATTGGGACTCTCCGTTGGCCAGGCATTGCCTTAGGTTTTTCATGCTTCGGGTAGGGCTCTCTGTTGGCCATGCAGTGCCTTGGGTTTCTCATGTTTCTGGGTAGTGCTCTCTGTTGGCCATGTGGTACCTTGGGTTTCTGAAGTTTTGGGCTAGGGCTCTCTGTTCTCCATGCGGTGCCTTGGGTTTGTGATGCTTCTGGGTAGGGTTCTCTGGTATTCATGCGGTGCCTTGGGTTTGTGATGCTTCTGGGTAGGGCTCTCTGTTGGCCATGTGGTGCCTTGGGTTTCTGATGCTTCGGGGAAGGGCTCTCTTTTGGCCAGGTGGTGCCTTGGGTTTCTGATGCTTCTGATTGGGACTCTCCGTTGGCCAGGCATTGCCTTAGGTTTTTCATGCTTCGGGTAGGGCTCTCTGTTGGCCATGCAGTGCCTTGGGTTTCTCATGTTTCTGGGTAGTGCTCTCTGTTGGCCATGCGGTGCCTTGGGTTTCTGATGCTTTTGAGTAGGGCTCTCTGTTGTCCATGCAGTGCCTTTGGTTTCTATTTCTTCGGGGTGGGGCTTTCTGTTGTCCATGTGGTACCTAGGGTTTCTCTAGCTTCGGGGTAGGGCTCCCTGTTGGCTATGCAGTGCCTTGGGTTTCTGATGCTTCTGGCTAGGGATCTCTGTTGTCAATGCAGTGCCTTGCGTTTGTGATGCTTCTGGGTAGGCTCTCTGTTGGCCATGCGGCGCCATGGTTTCTGATGCTTCTGGGTGGGCTCTCTGTTGGCCATGCGGTGCCTTGGGTTTCTGATGCTTCTGGGTAGGGATCTCTGTTGTCAATGCAGTGCCTTGCGTTTGTGATGCTTCTGGGTAGGCTCTCTGTTGGCCATGCAGCGCCGTGGTTTCTGAAGCTTTTGGGTGGGCTCTCTGTTGGCCATGCAGTGTCTTGGGTTTCTGATGCTTCTGGGTAGTGCTCTCTGTTGGCCATGTGGTACCTTGGGTTTCTGATGTTTTGGGCTAGGGCTATCTGTTTGCCATGCGGTGCCTTGGGTTTGGGATGCTTCTGGGTAGTGCTGTCTGTTGGCAATGCAGTGCCTTGGGTTTGTGATGCTTCTGGGTAGGGTTCTCTGGTATTCATGCGGTACCTTGGGTTTCTGATGCTTCTGGGTAGGGCTCTCTGTTGGCCATGCGGTGCCTTGGGTTTCTGATGCTTCTGGGTAGGGTTCTCTGTTGGCCATGCGGTGCCTTGGGTTTCTGATGCTTCGGGGCAGGGCTCTCTTATGGCCATGTGGTGCCTTGGGTTTCTCATGCTTCTGGTTAGGGCTCTGTTGGCCGTGCAGTGCCATTGGTTTCTGAAGTTTTGGGCTAGGGCTCTCTGTTCTCCATGCGGTGCCTTGGGTTTGTGATGCTTCTGGGTAGGGTTCTCTGGTATTCATGCGGTGCCTTGGGTTTGTGATGCTTCTGGGTAGGGCTCTCTGTTGGCCATGTGGTGCCTTGGGTTTCTGATGCTTCGGGGAAGGGCTCTCTTTTGGCCAGGTGGTGCCTTGGGTTTCTGATGCTTCTGATTGGGACTCTCCGTTGGCCAGGCATTGCCTTAGGTTTTTCATGCTTCGGGTAGGGCTCTCTGTTGGCCATGCAGTGCCTTGGGTTTCTCATGTTTCTGGGTAGTGCTCTCTGTTGGCCATGTGGTACCTTGGGTTTCTGATGTTTGGGGCTAGGGCTCTCTGTTGGCCATGTGGTGCCTTAGGTTTCTGATGCTTCTGGGTAAGGCTCTCTGTTGGCCATGCTGTGCCTTGGGTTTCTGATGCTTTGGGCTGAGGCTCTCTGTTGTCTATGTGGTGCCTTGGGTTTCTGATGTTTATGGGTAGGGCTCTCTGTTGTCCATGCAGTGCCTTGGGTTTCTCATGCTTCTGGGTAGGGTTCTCCGGTATTCATGTGGTACCTTGGGTTTCTGATGCTTCAGATTTGGGCTCTCCGTTGGCCATGTGGTGCCTTGGGTTTCTGATGCTTCTGGGTAGGGTTCTCTGTTATCCATGCGGTGCCTTGGGTTTCTGATGCTTCTGGGTAGGGCTCTGTTGGCCATGCAGTACCTTGGGTTTCTGATACTTCTGGGTAGGGCTTTCTGTTGGCCATGCGGTGCCTTGGGTTTCTGATGCTTCCGGGTAGGGCTCTCTGTTGGCCATGTGGTGCCATTGGTTTCTGAGGTTTTGGGCTAGGGCTCTCTGTTCTCCATGCGGTGCCTTGGGTTTCTGATACTTCTGGGTAGGCTCTCTGTTGGCCATGCGGTGCCTTGTGTTTCTGATGCTTCTGGTTGGGGCGCTCTGCTGTCCATGTGGTGCCTTGGTTTTCTCTAGCTTCGGGGTAGGTCTCACTGTTGGCCATGCTGTGCCTTGGGTTTCTGATGCTTCTGGCTAGGGCTCTCTGTTGGCCATGCAGTGCCTTCGGTTTCTGATTCTTTTGGGTAGGGCTCTCTGTTGGCCATGCGGTGCCTTGGGTTTCTGATGCTTTGGGGTAGGTCTCTGTTGAGCATGCAGTGCCTTGGGTTTCTGATGCTTCTGCCTGGGGTTCTCTGTTGGCCATGCGGTGCGCCTTGGGTTTCTGAAGCTTCTTGGGTAGGGCTCTCTGTTGACCATGTGGTGCCAGGGTTTCTCATGCTTCGGGTTAGGGCTCTCTGTTGGCCCTACGGTGCCTTGGGTTTCTGATGCTTCTGGGTAGGCTCTCTGTTGGCCATGCAGCGCCATGGGTTTCTGAATCTTCTGGGTAGGCTCTCTGTTTGCTATGCGGCGCCTTGGGTTTCTGATGCTTATGGGTAAGCTCTCTATTGGACACGCGGTACCTTGTGTTTCTGATGCTTTTGGATGGGATTTTCTGTTGGCCATGCGGTGCCTTGGGTTTCTGATGCTTTTGAGTAGGGCTCTCTGTTGTCCATGCAGTGCCTTTGGTTTCTATTTCTTCGGGGTGGGGCTTTCTGTTGTCCATGTGGTACCTAGGGTTTCTCTAGCTTCGGGGTAGGGCTCCCTGTTGGCTATGCAGTGCCTTGGGTTTCTGATGCTTCTGGCTAGGGATCTCTGTTGTCAATGCAGTGCCTTGCGTTTGTGATGCTTCTGGGTAGGCTCTCTGTTGGCCATGCGGCGCCATGGTTTCTGATGCTTCTGGGTGGGCTCTCTGTTGGCCATGCGGTGCCTTGGGTTTCTGATGCTTCTGGTTGGGGCTCTCTGTTGGCCATGTGGTGCCTTGGGTTTCTCATGCTTCGGGTTAGGGCTCTGTTGGCCATGCAGTGCCATTGGTTTCTGAAGTTTTGGGCTAGGGCTTTCTGTTCTCCGTGCGGTACCTTGAGTTTCTGATGCTTCTGGGTAGGCTCTCAGTTGGCCATGCAGCGCTGTGGGTTTCTGATACTTCTGGGTAGGCTCTCTGTTGGCCATGCGGTGCCTTGGGTTTCTGATGCTTCTGGTTGGGGCTCTCTGCTGTCCATGTGGTGCCTTGGGTTTCTCAAGCTTCGGGGTAGGTCTCACTGTTGGCCATGTGGTGCCTTGGGTTTCTGATGCTTCTGGGTAGGGCTCTCTGTTGGCCATGAAGTGCCTTAGGGTTTCTGATTCTTTTGGGTAGGGCTCTCTGTTGGCCATGCGGTTCCTTAGGTTTCTGATGCTTTGGGGTAGGTCTCTCTGTTGAGCATGCAGTGCCTTGGGTTTCTGATGCTTCTGCCTGGGGCTCTCTGTTGGCCATGCGGTGCCTTGGTTTTCTGATGCTTCTGGTTGAGGCTTTCTATTGTCCATGTGGTGCCTTGGGTTTCTGATGCTTCTGGCTAGGGCTCTGTTGGCCATGCAGTGCCTTGGGTTTCTGAAGCTTCTTGGGTAGGGTTCTCTGTTGGCCATGCAGTGCCTTGGGTTACTGATGCTTCTGGGTAGGCTCTCTGTTGGCCATGCGGTACCTTGGGTTTCTGATGCTTCTGGGTAGGCTCTCTGTTGGCCATGCGGTACCTTGGGTTTCTGATGCTTCTGGTTGGGGCTCTCTGTTGTCCATGTGGTACCTTGGGTTTCTCTAGCTTCGGGGTAGGGCTCTCTGTTGGCCATGCAGTGTCTTAGGTTTCTGATGCTCCTGGCTAGAGCTCTCCGTTGGCGCTTCAGTGTCTTGGGTTTCTGATGCTTCTGGCTAGGGCTTGCTGTTGGTCATGCAGTGCCTTGGGTTTCCGATACTTCTGGGTAGGGCTCTCTGTTGGCCATGCGGTGCCTTGGGTTTCTGATGCTTCTGGTTAGGGCTCTCCGTTGGCCAGGCAGTGCCTTAGGTATTTCATGATTCGGGTAGGGCTCTCTGTTGGCCATGCAGTGCCTTGGCTTTCTCATGTTTCTGGGTAGTGCTCTTTGTTGGCCATGTGGTACCTTGCGTTTCTGATGTTTTGGGCTAGGGCTCTCTGTTGGCCAGTTGGTGCCTTAGGTTTCAGATGCTTCTGGGTAAGACTCTCTGTTTGCCATGCGGTGCCTTGGGTTTCTGATGCTTTGGGCTGAGGCTCTCTGTTGTCTAAGTGGTGCCTTGGGTTTCTGATGCTTCTGGGTAGGGTTCTCTGTTGGCCATGAGGTGCCTTGGGTTTCTGATGCTTCTGGGTAGGCTCTATATTGGCCATGCGGTACCTTGGGTTTCTGATGCTTTTGGATGGGATTCTCTGTTGGCCATGCGGTGCCTTGGGTTTCTGATGCTTCTGGGTAGGGCTCTCTGTTGTCCATGCGGTGCCTTTGGTTTCTATTTCTTCGGGGTGGGGCTCTCTGTTGTCCATGTGGTGCCTAGGGTTTCTCTAGCTTCGGGGATGGCTCCCTGTTGGCTATGCAGTGACTTGGGTTTCTGATGCTTCTGGCTAGGGCTCTCTGTTGGCCATGCGGTGCCTTAGGTTTCTGATGCTTCTGGGTAGGGATCTCTGTTGTCAATGCAGTGCCTTGCGTTTGTGATGCTTCTGGGTAGGCTCTCTGTTGGCCATGCAGCGCCGTGGTTTCTGAAGCTTTTGGGTGGGCTCTCTGTTGGCCATGCAGTGTCTTGGGTTTCTGATGCTTCTGGGTAGTGCTCTCTGTTGGCCATGTGGTACCTTGGGTTTCTGATGTTTTGGGCTAGGGCTATCTGTTTGCCATGCGGTGCCTTGGGTTTGGGATGCTTCTGGGTAGTGCTGTCTGTTGGCAATGCAGTGCCTTGGGTTTGTGATGCTTCTGGGTAGGGTTCTCTGGTATTCATGCGGTACCTTGGGTTTCTGATGCTTCTGGGTAGGGCTCTCTGTTGGCCATGCGGTGCCTTGGGTTTCTGATGCTTCTGGGTAGGGTTCTCTGTTGGCCATGCGGTGCCTTGGGTTTCTGATGCTTCGGGGCAGGGCTCTCTTATGGCCATGTGGTGCCTTGGGTTTCTCATGCTTCTGGTTAGGGCTCTGTTGGCCGTGCAGTGCCATTGGTTTCTGAAGTTTTGGGCTAGGGCTCTCTGTTCTCCATGCGGTGCCTTGGGTTTGTGATGCTTCTGGGTAGGGTTCTCTGGTATTCATGCGGTGCCTTGGGTTTCTGATGCTTCTGGTTGAGGCTTTCTGTTGTCCATGTGGAGCTTTGGGTTTCTCTAGCTTCGGGGTAGGGCTCCCCATTGGCCATGCAGTGCTTTGGGTTTCTGATGCTTCTGGCTAGGGCTCTCTGTTGGCCATGCAGTGTCTTGGGTTTCGGATGCGTCTGGCTAGGGCTTGCTGTTGGTCATGCAGTGCCTTGGGTTTCTGATGCTTCTGGGTAGGGTTCTCTGTTGGTCATGTGGTGCCTTGGGTTTCTGATGCTTCGGGCTAGGGCTCTCAGTTGGTCATGCAGCGCCTTGGGTTTCTGATACTTCTGGGTAGGGCTCTCTTTTGGCCATGCTGTGTCTTTGGTTTCTATTTCTTTTGGGTGGGGGTCTCTGTTGGCCACGGGTGTCTTGGGTTTCTGATGCTTCTGGGTAGGTGTCTATGTTGGCCATGCGGTGCCTTGGGTTTCTGATGCTTTTGGGTAGGGCTCTCTCTCTTGTCCATGCGGTGCCTTGGGTTTCTGATGCTTCTGGTTAGGGCTCTCCGTTGGCCAGGCAGTGCCTTAGGTATTTCATGATTCGGGTAGGGCTCTCTGTTGGCCATGCAGTGCCTTGGCTTTCTCATGTTTCTGGGTAGTGCTCTTTGTTGGCCATGTGGTACCTTGCGTTTCTGATGTTTTGGGCTAGGGCTCTCTGTTGGCCAGTTGGTGCCTTAGGTTTCAGATGCTTCTGGGTAAGACTCTCTGTTTGCCATGCGGTGCCTTGGGTTTCTGATGCTTTGGGCTGAGGCTCTCTGTTGTCTAAGTGGTGCCTTGGGTTTCTGATGCTTCTGGGTAGGGTTCTCTGTTGGCCATGAGGTGCCTTGGGTTTCTGATGCTTCTGGGTAGGCTCTATATTGGCCATGCGGTACCTTGGGTTTCTGATGCTTTTGGATGGGATTCTCTGTTGGCCATGCGGTGCCTTGGGTTTCTGATGCTTCTGGGTAGGGCTCTCTGTTGTCCATGCGGTGCCTTTGGTTTCTATTTCTTCGGGGTGGGGCTCTCTGTTGTCCATGTGGTGCCTTGCGTTTCTGATGCTTCTGGTTGGGGCTCTCGTTTGTCCATGTGGTGCCTTGGGTTTCTCTAGCTTCGGGGCAGGGCTCCCTGTTTGCTATGCAGTGCCTTGGGTTTCTGATGCTTCTGGGTAGGGTTCTCTGTTAGCCTTGTGGTGCCTTGGGTTTCTGATGCTTCTGGGTAGGGTTCTCTGTTGGCCATGCAGCGCCTTGGGTTTCTGATACTCCTGAGTAGGGTTCTCTGTTGGCCATGCAGTCCCTGGGTTTCTGATGCTTCTGGGTAGGCTCTCTGTTGGCCATGATGTGCCTTGGGTTTCTGATTCTTTTGGGTAGGGTTCTCTGTTGGCCATGCGGTGCCTTAGGTTTCTGATGCTTTGGGGTAGGTCTCTCTGTTGAGCATGCAGTGCCTTGGGTTTCTGATGCTTCTGCCTGGGGCTCTCTGTTGGCCATGCGGTGCCTTGGGTTTCTGATGCTTCTGGTTGAGGCTTTCTATTGTCCATGTGGTGCCTTGGGTTTCTGATGCTTCTGGCTAGGGCTCTGTTGGCCCTGCAGTGCCTTGGGTTTCTGATGCTTCTGGGTAGGGTTCTCAGTTGGCCATGCAGCGCCTTCGGTTTCTGATACTTCTGGGTAGGGTTCATTGTTGGCCATGCAGTCCCTTGGGTTTCTGATGCTTCTGGGTAGGCTCTCTGTTGGCCATGCGGTACCTTGGGTTTCTGATGCTTCTGGTTGGGGCTCTCTATTGTCCATGTGGTGCCTTGGGTTTCTCTAGCTTCGGGTTAAAGCTCTCTGTTGGCCATGCAGTGTCTTAGGTTTCTGATGCTCCTGGCTAGGGCTCTCTGTTGGCGCTTCAGTGTCTTGGGTTTCTGATGCTTCTGGCTAGGGCTTGCTGTTGGTCATACGGTGCCTTGGGTTGCCGATACTTCTGGGTAGGGCTCTCCTTTGGCCATGCGGTGCCTTGGGTTTCTGATGCTTCTGGGTAGGCTCTCTGTTGGCCATGCAGCGCCGTGGGTTTCAGATGCTTCTGGGTAGGCTCTCTGTTGACCATGCGGCGCCTTGGGTTTCTGATGCTTCTGGGTAGGCTCTCTATTGGACATGTGGTGCCTTGGGTTTCTGATGCTTTTGGATGGGATTCTCTGTTGGCCATGCAGTGCCTTGGGTTTCTGATGCTTTTGGGTAGGGCACTCTGTTGGTCATGCGGTGCCTAGGGTTTCTGATGCTTCTGGTTAGGGCTCTCCGTTGGCCAGGCAGTGCCTTAGGTATTTCATGCTTCGGGTAGGGCTCTCTGTTGGCCATGCAGTGCCTTGGGTTTCTCATGTTTCTGGGTAGTGCTCTCTGTTGGCCATGCGGTGCCTTGGGTTTCTGATGCTTTGGGCTGAGGCTCTCTGTTGTCTATGTGGTGCCTTGGGTTTCTGATGCTTCTGGGTAGGGCTCTGTTATCCATAGAGTGCCTTGGGTTTCTCATGCTTCTGGGTAGGGTTCTCTGGTATTCATGCGGTACCTTGGGTTTCTGTTGCTTTGAACTAGGGCTCTCAGCTGGCCATGCAGCGCCTTGGGTTTCTGATGCTTCTGGGTAGGGTTCTCTGTTGGCCATGCGTTGCCTTGGGTTTCTGATGCTTCTGGGTAGGGATCTCTGTTGTCTATGCGGTACCTTGGGTTTCTGATGCTTCAGATTGGGGCTCTTTGTTATCCATGTGGTGCCTTGGGTTTCTGATACTTCTGGGTAGGGCTCTCCGTTGGCCATGTGGTGCCTTGGGTTTCTCATGCTTCGGGTTAGGGCTCTCTGTTGGCCATGCAGTGCCATTGGTTTCTGAAGTTTTTGGCTAGGGCTCTCTGTTCTCCATGCGGTGCCTTGGGGTTCTGATGCTTCTGGTTGGGGCTCTCTGCTGTCCATCTGGTGCCTTGAGTTTCTCAAGCTTCGGGGTAGGTCTCACTGTTGGCCATGCTGTGCCTTGGATTTCTGATGCTTCTGCCTGGGGCTCTCTGTTGGCCATGCGGTGCCTTGGGTTTCCGATACTTCTGGGTAGGGCTCTCTGTTGGCCATGCGGTGCCTTGGGTTTATGATTCTTCGGGGTAGGGCTCTCTGTTGGCCATGTGGTGCCTTGGGTTTCTCATGCTTCAGGATAGGGCTCTCTGTTGGCCATGAAGTGTTATTGGTTTCTGAGGTTTTGGGCTAGGGCTCTCTGTTGGCCATGTGGTGCATTGGGTTTCTGATGCTTATAGGTAGGCTCTCTGTTGGCCATGCAGCACCGTGGGTTTCAGATGCTTCTGGGTAGGCTCTCTGTTGACCATGCGGCGCCTTGGGTTTCTGATGCTTCTGGGTAGGCTCTCTGTTGGCCATGATGTACCTTGGGTTTCTGATTCTTTTGGGTAGGGCTCTCTGTTGGCCATGCGGTGCCTTAGGTTTCTGATGCTTTGGGATAGGTCTCTGTTGAGCATGCGGTGCCTTGGGTTTCTGATGTTTCTGCCTGGGGCTCTCTGTTGGCCATGCGGTGCCTTGGGTTTCTGATGCTTCTGGTTGAGGCTTTCTATTGTCGATGTGGTGCCTTGGGTTTCTGATGCTTCTGGGTAGGGTTCTCAGTTGGCCATGCAGCGCCTTCGGTTTCTGATACTTCTGGGTAGGGTTCACTGTTGGCCATGCGGTACCTAGGGTTTCTGATGCTTCTGGTTGGGGCTCTCTGTTGTCCATGTGGTGCCTTGGGTTTCTCTAGCTTCGGGGTAAAGCTCTGTTGGCCATGCAGTGTCTTAGGTTTCTGATGCTCCTGGCTAGGGCTCTCTGTTGGCACTTCAGTGTCTTGGGTTTCTGATGCTTCTGGCTAGGGCTTGCTGTTGGTCATGCGGTGCCTTGGGTTTCCGATACTTCTGGGTAGGGCTCTCTGTTGGCCATGCGGTTCCTTGGGTTTATGATTCTTCGGGGTAGTGCTCTCTGTTGGCCCTGTGGTGCCTTGGGTTTCTCATGTTTCGGGATAGGGCTCTCTGTTGGCCATGAAGTGTTATTGGTTTCTGAGGTTTTGGGCTAGGGATCTCTTTTGGCCATGCGGTGCCTTGGGTTTCTGATGCTTCTGGGTAGGCTCTCTGTTGGCCATGCAGTGCCGTGGGTTTCAGATGCTTCTGGGTAGGCTCTCTGTTGACCATGCGGCGCCTTGGGTTTCTGATGCTTCTGGGTAGGCTCTCTATTGGACATGCGGTGCCTTGGGTTTCTGATGCTTTTGGATGGGATTCTCTGTTGGCCATGCGTTGCCTTGGGTTTCTGATGCTTTTGGGTAGGGCTCTCTGTTGGCCATACGGTGCCTAGGGTTTCTGATGCTTCTGGTTAGGGCTCTCCGTTGGCCAGGCAGTGCCTTAGGTATTTCATGCTTCGGGTAGGGCTCTCTGTTGGCCATGAAGTGCCTTGGGTTTCTCATGTTTTTGGGTAGTGCTCTCTGTTGGCCATGCGGTGCCTTGGGTTACTGATGCTTTGGGCTGAGGCTCTCTGTTGTCTATGTGGTGCATTGGGTTGCTGATGCTTCTGGGTGGGGCTCTGTTGTCCATGCAGTGACTTGGGTTTCTCATGCTTCTGGGTAGGGTTCTCTGGTATTCATGCGGTACCTTGGGTTTCTGTTGCTTTGAACTAGGGCTCTCAGCTGGCCATGCAGCGCCTTGGGTTTCTGATGCTTCTGGGTAGGGTTCTCTGTTGGCCATGCGTTGCCTTGGGTTTCTGATGCTTCTGGGTAGGGATCTCTGTTGTCTATGCGGTACCTTGGGTTTCTGATGCTTCAGATTGGGGCTCTTTGTTATCCATGTGGTGCCTTGGGTTTCTGATACTTCTGGGTAGGGCTCTCCGTTGGCCATGTGGTGCCTTGGGTTTCTCATGCTTCTGGGTAGGCTCTCTACTGGCCATGCAGTACCTTGGATTTCTGATGCTTTTGGATGGGATTCTCTGTTGGCCATGCGGTGCCTTGGGTTTCTGATGCTTCTGGGTAGGGCTCTCTGTTGTCCATGCGGTGCCTTTGGTTTCTATTTCTCCGGGGTGGGGCTCTCTGTTGTCCATGTGGTGCCTAGGGTTTCTCTAGCTTCGGGGATGGCTCCCTGTTGGCTATGCAGTGCCTTGGGTTTCTGATGCTTCTGGCTAGGGCTCTGTTGGCCATGCGGTGCCTTGAGTTTCTGATGCTTCTGTGTAGGGATCTCTGTTGTCAATGCAGTGCCTTGCGTTTGTGATGCTTCTGGGTAAGCTCTCTGTTGGCCATGCGGCGCTGTGGTTTCTGAAGCTTTTGGGTGGGCTCTCCGTTGGCCATGCAGTGCCTTGGGTTTCTGATGCTTCTGTTTGGGGCTCTCTGTTGTCCATGTGGAGCCTTGGGTTTCTCCAGCTTCGGGGTAGGGCTCTCTGTTGGCCATGCAGTGCCTTGGGTTTCTCATGTTTCTGGGTAGTGCTCTCTGTTGGCCACGATGTGCCTTGGGTTTCTGATGCTTCGGGCTAGGGTTCTCTCTCGGCCATGCAGTGCCTTGGGTTTCTGATGCTTGGGGTTGGGGCTCTCTGTTGGCCATGTGTTGCCTTCGGTTTTTGATGCTTCGGGCTATGGCGCTCAGTTGGCCATGCAGTGCTTTGGTTTGCTGATGCTTCTGGGTAGTGTTCTCTGTTGGCCACGTGGTACCTTGGGTTTCTGATGCTTCTGGGTAGGGCTCTCTGTTGGCCATGTAGTGCCTTGGGTTTCTCATGCTTCTGGGTAGGTCTCTCTGTTGGCCATGTGGTGCCTTGGGTTTCTAATGCTTCTGGATAGAGCTCTCAGTTGGCCTTGCAGCGCCTTGGGTTTCTGTTGCTTCTGGGTAGGGTTCTCTGTTGGCCATGTGATTCCTTGGGTGTCTGATGCTTCGGGTTGGGGCTCTCGGTTGGCCATGCAGTGCCTCGGGTTTGTGATGCTTCTGGGTAGAGTTCTCTGTTGGCCATGCGGTGCGTTGGGATTCTGATGCTTCTGGGTAGGGTTCTCTGTTGGCCATGCGGTACCTTCGGTTTCTGATGCTTCGGGCTAGGGCTCTCTGTTGGCCTTGCAGTGCCTTGGATTTCTCAAGTTTCTGGGTAGGGATCTCTGTTGGCCATGTGGTACCTTGGGTTTCTGATGTTTTGGGCTAGGGCTCTGTTGGCCATGCGGTGCCCAGGGTTTCTGATGCTTTTCTTTGGGACTGTTGGCCATGCGGTGGCTTGGGTTTCTGATGCTTCTGGGTAGGGCTCTACGTTGGCCATGCACTTCCTTGGGTTTCTGATGTATCTGGGTAGGGCTCTCTGTTGGCCATGGGGTGCATTGGGTTTCTTATGCTTCTGGGTAGGGTTCTCTGTTGGCCATGAGGTGCCTTGGGTTTCTGATGCTTCTGGATAGGCTCTATATTGGCCATGCGGTACCTTGGGTTTCTGATGCTTTTGGATGGGATTCTCTGTTGGCCATGCGGTGCCTTGGGTTTCTGATGCTTCTGGGTAGGGCTCTCTGTTGTCCATGCGGTGCCTTTGGTTTCTATTACTTCGGGGTGGGGCTCTCTGTTGTCCATGTGGTGCCTAGGGTTTCTCTAGCTTCGGGGATGGCTCCCTGTTGGCTATGCAGTGACTTGGGTTTCTGATGCTTCTGGCTAGGGCTCTCTGTTGGCCATGCGGTGCCTTGGGTTTCTGATGCTTCTGGGTAGGGATCTCTGTTGTCAATGCAGTGCCTTGCGTTTGTGATGCTTCTGGGTAGGCTCTCTGTTGGCCATGCAGCGCCGTGGTTTCTGAAGCTTTTGGGTGGGCTCTCTGTTGGCCATGCAGTGTCTTGGGTTTCTGATGCTTCTGGGTAGTGCTCTCTGTTGGCCATGTGGTACCTTGGGTTTCTGATGTTTTGGGCTAGGGCTATCTGTTTGCCATGCGGTGCCTTGGGTTTGTGATGCTTCTGGGTAGTGCTGTCTGTTGGCAATGCAGTGCCTTGGGTTTGTGATGCTTCTGGGTAGGGTTCTCTGGTATTCATGCGGTACCTTGGGTTTCTGATGCTTCTGGGTAGGGCTCTCTGTTGGCCATGCGGTGCCTTGGGTTTCTGATGCTTCTGGGTAGGGTTCTCTGTTGGCCATGCGGTGCCTTGGGTTTCTGATGCTTCGGGCAGGGCTCTCTTATGGCCATGTGGTGCCTTGGGTTTCTCATGCTTCGGGTTAGGGCTCTGTTGGCCGTGCAGTGCCATTGGTTTCTGAAGTTTTGGGCTAGGGCTCTCTGTTCTCCATGCGGTGCCTTGGGTTTGTGATGCTTCTGGGTAGGGTTCTCTGGTATTCATGCGGTGCCTTGGGTTTCTGATGCTTCTGGTTGAGGCTTTCTGTTGTCCATGTGGAGCTTTGGGTTTCTCTAGCTTCGGGGTAGGGCTCCCCATTGGCCATGCAGTGCCTTGGGTTTCTGATGCTTCTGGCTAGGGCTCTCTGTTGGCTATGCAGTGTCTTTGGTTTCGGATGCGTCTGGCTAGGGCTTGCTGTTGGTCATGCAGTGCCTTGGGTTTCTGATGCTTCTGGGTAGGGTTCTCTGTTGGTCATGTGGTGCCTTGGGTTTCTGATGCTTCGGGCTAGGGCTCTCAGTTGGTCATGCAGCGCCTTGGGTTTCTGATACTTCTGGGTAGGGCTCTCTTTTGGCCATGCTGTGTCTTTGGTTTCTATTTCTTTTGGGTGGGGGTCTCTGTTGGCCACGGGTGTCTTGGGTTTCTGATGCTTCTGGGTAGGTGTCTATGTTGGCCATGCGGTGCCTTGGGTTTCTGATGCTTTTGGGTAGGGCTCTCTCTCTTGTCCATGCGGTGCCTTGCGTTTCTGATGCTTCTGGTTGGGGCTCTCGTTTGTCCATGTGGTGCCTTGGGTTTCTCTAGCTTCGGGGCAGGGCTCCCTGTTTGCTATGCAGTGCCTTGGGTTTCTGATGCTTCTGGGTAGGCTCTCTGTTGGCCATGCAGCGCCTTGGGTTTCTGATACTCCTGAGTAGGGTTCTCTGTTGGCCATGCAGTCCCTGGGTTTCTGATGCTTCTGGGTAGGCTCTCTGTTGGCCATGATGTGCCTTGGGTTTCTGATTCTTTTGGGTAGGGTTCTCTGTTGGCCATGCGGTGCCTTAGGTTTCTGATGCTTTGGGGTAGGTCTCTCTGTTGAGCATGCAGTGCCTTGGGTTTCTGATGCTTCTGCCTGGGGCTCTCTGTTGGCCACGCGGTGCCTTGGGTTTCTGATGCTTCTGGTTGAGGCTTTCTATTGTCCATGTGGTGCCTTGGGTTTCTGATGCTTCTGGCTAGGGCTCTGTTGGCCCTGCAGTGCCTTGGGTTTCTGATGCTTCTGGGTAGGGTTCTCAGTTGGCCATGCAGCGCCTTCGGTTTCTGATACTTCTGGGTAGGGTTCATTGTTGGCCATGCAGTCCCTTGGGTTTCTGATGCTTCTGGGTAGGCTCTCTGTTGGCCATGCGGTACCTTGGGTTTCTGATGCTTCTGGTTGGGGCTCTCTGTTGTCCATGTGGTGCCTTGGGTTTCTCTAGCTTCGGGTTAAAGCTCTCTGTTGGCCATGCAGTGTCTTAGGTTTCTGATGCTCCTGGCTAGGGCTCTCTGTTGGCGCTTCAGTGTCTTGGGTTTCTGATGCTTCTGGCTAGGGCTTGCTGTTGGTCATACGGTGCCTTGGGTTGCCGATACTTCTGGGTAGGGCTCTCTGTTGGCCATGCGGTGCCTTGGGTTTCTGATGCTTCTGGGTAGGCTCTCTGTTGGCCATGCAGCGCCGTGGGTTTCAGATGCTTCTGGGTAGGCTCTCTGTTGACCATGCGGCGCCTTGGGTTTCTGATGCTTCTGGGTAGGCTCTCTATTGGACATGTGGTGCCTTGGGTTTCTGATGCTTTTGGATGGGATTCTCTGTTGGCCATGCAGTGCCTTGGGTTTCTGATGCTTTTGGGTAGGGCACTCTGTTGGTCATGCGGTGCCTAGGGTTTCTGATGCTTCTGGTTAGGGCTCTCCGTTGGCCAGGCAGTGCCTTAGGTATTTCATGCTTCGGGTAGGGCTCTCTGTTGGCCATGCAGTGCCTTGGGTTTCTCATGTTTCTGGGTAGTGCTCTCTGTTGGCCATGCGGTGCCTTGGGTTTCTGATGCTTTGGGCTGAGGCTCTCTGTTGTCTATGTGGTGCCTTGGGTTTCTGATGCTTCTGGGTAGGACTCTGTTGTCCATGCAGTGCCTTGGGTTTCTCATGCTTCTGGGTAGGGTTCTCTGGTATTCATGCGGTACCTTGGGTTTCTGTTGCTTTGAACTAGGGCTCTCAGCTGGCCATGCAGCGCCTTGGGTTTCTGATGCTTCTGGGTAGGGTTCTCTGTTGGCCATGCGTTGCCTTGGGTTTCTGATGCTTCTGGGTAGGGATCTCTGTTGTCTATGCGGTACCTTGGGTTTCTGATGCTTCGGATTGGGGCTCTCTGTTATCCATGTGGTGCCTTGGGTTTCTGATACTTCTGGGTAGGGCTCTCCGTTGGCCATGTGGTGCCTTGGGTTTCTCATGCTTCGGGTTAGGGCTCTCTGTTGGCCATGCAGTGCCATTGGTTTCTGAAGTTTTTGGCTAGGGCTCTCTGTTCTCCATGCGGTGCCTTGGGGTTCTGATGCTTCTGGTTGGGGCTCTCTGCTGTCCATCTGGTGCCTTGAGTTTCTCAAGCTTCGGGGTAGGTCTCACTGTTGGCCATGCTGTGCCTTGGATTTCTGATGCTTCTGGCTAGGGCTCTCTATTAGCTATGTGGTGCCTTGGGTTTCTGATGCTTCTGGGTAGGGCTCTCCGTTGGCCATGAAGTGCCTTGGGTTTCTGATTCTTTTGGGTATGGCTCTCTTTTGGCCATGCGGTGCCTTAGGTTTCTGATGCTTTGGGGTAGGTCTCTCTGTTGAGCATGCGGTGCCTTGGGTTTCTGATGCTTCTGCCTGGGGCTCTCTGTTGGCCATGCGGTGCCTTGGGTTTCCAATACTTCTGGGTAGGGCTCTCTGTTGGCCATGCGGTGCCTTGGGTTTATGATTCTTCGGGGTAGGGCTCTCTGTTGGCCATGTGGTGCCTTGGGTTTCTCATGCTTCAGGATAGGGCTCTCTGTTGGCCATGAAGTGTTATTGGTTTCTGAGGTTTTGGGCTAGGGCTCTCTGTTGGCCATGTGGTGCATTGGGTTTCTGATGCTTATAGGTAGGCTCTCTGTTGGCCATGCAGCACCGTGGGTTTCAGATGCTTCTGGGTAGGCTCTCTGTTGACCATGCGGCGCCTTGGGTTTCTGATGCTTCTGGGTAGGCTCTCTGTTGGCCATGATGTACCTTGGGTTTCTGATTCTTTTGGGTAGGGCTCTCTGTTGGCCATGCGGTGCCTTAGGTTTCTGATGCTTTGGGATAGGTCTCTCTGTTGAGCATGCGGTGCCTTGGGTTTCTGATGCTTCTGCCTGGGGCTCTCTGTTGGCCATGCGGTGCCTTGGGTTTCTGATGCTTCTGGTTGAGGCTTTCTATTGTCCATGTGGTGCCTTGGGTTTCTGATGCTTCTGGGTAGGGTTCTCAGTTGGCCATGCAGCGCCTTCGGTTTCTGATACTTCTGGGTAGGGTTCACTGTTGGCCATGCAATCCCTTGGGTTTCTGATGCTTCTGGTTGGGGCTCTCTGTTGTCCATGTGGTGCCTTGGGTTTCTCTAGCTTCGGGGTAAAGCTCTCTGTTGGCCATGCAGTGTCTTAGGTTTCTGATGCTCCTGGCTAGGGCTCTCTGTTGGCACTTCAGTGTCTTGAGTTTCTGATGCTTCTGGCTAGGGCTTGCTGTTGGTCATGCGGTGCCTTGGGTTTCCGATACTTCTGGGTAGGGCTCTCTGTTGTCCATGCGGTTCCTTGGGTTTATGATTCTTCGGGGTAGTGCTCTCTGTTGGCCCCGTGGTGCCTTGGGTTTCTCATGTTTCGGGATAGGGCTCTCTGTTGGCCATGAAGTGTTATTGGTTTCTGAGGTTTTGGGCTAGGGATCTCTGTTGGCCATGCGGTGCCTTGGGTTTCTGATGCTTCTGGGTAGGCTCTCTGTTGGCCATGCAGTGCTGTGGGTTTCAGATGCTTCTGGGTAGGCTCTCTGTTGACCATGCGGCGCCTTGGGTTTCTGATGCTTCTGGGTAGGCTCTCTATTGGACATGCGGTGCCTTGGGTTTCTGATGCTTTTGGATGGGATTCTCTGTTGGCCATGCGGTGCCTTGGGTTTCTGATGCTTTTGGGTAGGGCTCTCTGTTGGCCATACGGTGCCTAGGGTTTCTGATGCTTCTGGTTAGGGCTCTCCGTTGGCCAGGCAGTGCCTTAGGTATTTCATGCTTCGGGTAGGGCTCTCTGTTGGCCATGAAGTGCCTTGGGTTTCTCATGTTTTTGGGTAGTGCTCTCTGTTGGCCATGCGGTGCCTTGGGTTGCTGATGCTTTGGGCTGAGGCTCTCTGTTGTCTATGTGGTGCATTGGGTTGCTGATGCTTCTGGGTGGGGCTCTGTTGTCCATGCAGTGACTTGGGTTTCTCATGCTTCTGGGTAGGGTTCTCTGGTATTTATGCGGTACCTTGGGTTTCTGTTGCTTCGAACTAGGGCTCTCAGTTGGCCATGCAGCGCCTTGGGTTTCTGATGCTTCTGGGTAGGGTTCTCTGTTGGCCATGAGGTGCCTTGGGTTTCTGATGCTTCTGGGTAGGCTCTCTACTGGCCATGCAGTACCTTGGATTTCTGATGCTTTTGGATGGGATTCTCTGTTGGCCATGCGGTGCCTTGGGTTTCTGATGCTTCTGGGTAGGGCTCTCTGTTGTCCATGCGGTGCCTTTGGTTTCTATTTCTCCGGTGTGGGGCTCTCTGTTGTCCATGTGGTGCCTAGGGTTTCTCTAGCTTCGGGGATGGCTCCCTGTTGGCTATGCAGTGCCTTGGGTTTCTGATGCTTCTGGCTAGGGCTCTGTTGGCCATGCGGTGCCTTGGGTTTCTGATGCTTCTGTGTAGGGATCTCTGTTGTCAATGCAGTGCCTTGCGTTTGTGATGCTTCTGGGTAAGCTCTCTGTTGGCCATGCGGCGCTGTGGTTTCTGAAGCTTTTGGGTGGGCTCTCCGTTGGCCATGCAGTGCCTTGGGTTTCTGATGCTTCTGGTTGGGGCTCTCTGTTGTCCATGTGGAGCCTTGGGTTTCTCCAGCTTCGGGGTAGGGCTCTCTGTTGGCCATGCAGTGCCTTGGGTTTCTCATGTTTCTGGGTAGTGCTCTCTGTTGGCCACGATGTGCCTTGGGTTTCTGATGCTTCGGGCTAGGATTCTCTCTCGGCCATGCAGTGCCTTGGGTTTCTCATGCTTCAGGATAGGGCTCTCTGTTGGCCATGAAGTGTTATTGGTTTCTGAGGTTTTGGGCTAGGGCTCTCTGTTGGCCATGTGGTGCATTGGGTTTCTGATGCTTATAGGTAGGCTCTCTGTTGGCCATGCAGCACCGTGGGTTTCAGATGCTTCTGGGTAGGCTCTCTGTTGACCATGCGGCGCCTTGGGTTTCTGATGCTTCTGGGTAGGCTCTCTGTTGGCCATGATGTACCTTGGGTTTCTGATTCTTTTGGGTAGGGCTCTCTGTTGGCCATGCGGTGCCTTAGGTTTCTGATGCTTTGGGATAGGTCTCTCTGTTGAGCATGCGGTGCCTTGGGTTTCTGATGCTTCTGCCTGGGGCTCTCTGTTGGCCATGCGGTGCCTTGGGTTTCTGATGCTTCTGGTTGAGGCTTTCTATTGTCCATGTGGTGCCTTGGGTTTCTGATGCTTCTGGGTAGGGTTCTCAGTTGGCCATGCAATCCCTTGGGTTTCTGATGATTCTGGGTAGGCTGTCTGTTGGCCATGCGGTACCTAGGGTTTCTGATGCTTCTGGTTGGGGCTCTCTGTTGTCCATGTGGTGCCTTGGGTTTCTCTAGCTTCGGGGTAAAGCTCTCTGTTGGCCATGCAGTGTCTTAGGTTTCTGATGCTCCTGGCTAGGGCTCTCTGTTGGCACTTCAGTGTCTTGGGTTTCTGATGCTTCTGGCTAGGGCTTGCTGTTGGTCATGCGGTGCCTTGGGTTTCCGATACTTCTGGGTAGGGCTCTCTGTTGGCCATGCGGTTCCTTGGGTTTATGATTCTTCGGGGTAGTGCTCTCTGTTGGCCCTGTGGTGCCTTGGGTTTCTCATGTTTCGGGATAGGGCTCTCTGTTGGCCATGAAGTGTTATTGGTTTCTGAGGTTTTGGGCTAGGGATCTCTGTTGGCCATGCGGTGCCTTGGGTTTCTGATGCTTCTGGGTAGGCTCTCTGTTGGCCATGCAGTGCCGTGGGTTTCAGATGCTTCTGGGTAGGCTCTCTGTTGGCCATGCGGTGCCCAGGGTTTCTGATGCTTTTCTTTGGGACTGTTGGCCATGCGGTGGCTTGGGTTTCTGATGCTTCTGGGTAGGGCTCTACGTTGGCCATGCAGTGCCTTGGGTTTCTGATGTATCTGGGTAGGGCTCTCTGTTGGCCATGGGGTGCCTTGGGTTTCTTATGCTTCTGGGTAGGGTTCTCTGTTATCCATGCGGTGCCTTGGGTTTCTCATGCTCCGGGCTAGGGCTCTCTGTTGGCCATGCAGTGCCATTGGTTTCTGATGTTTAGGGCTAGGGCTCTCTGTTGGCCATGCTGCGCCGTGGGTTTCTGATGCTTCTGGGTAGGCTCAGATTGGTTCTCCTGGATCTCTCCGCTGCGTTTGACACGGTCGACCATACCATCCTTCTTGACCGTGTCAGCGCAGCGGGCATCCGAGGCTCCGCTCTTTCCTGGATCACGTCCTTTCTTTCAGGACGTTTGCAAGCTGTTCACCTTTCTGGTTTCTCTGCTTCTCCCCTCCCGGTGTCCTGTGGGGTTCCCCAAGGTTCCTCTCTCTCCCCTCTTCTTTTCAATCTTTACATTCGCCCCCTTATTGCTTCTCTTCTCGAACTGGGGGTCTCTGTGTACAACTACGCAGATGACCTCCAGCTCGTCTTTGATCTTTCTTCCTCTTCTCACTCCTTATCCTTTTTTCGTTCCACTTTGGTTTTCATCTCTGGTTGGATGAGCGCCAATCACCTCAAGCTCAATCCAGACAAGACTGAGCTTGTCCTGACGGGTGGCTCATCCAGCCCTTGGTCCTCCGCTTTCTGGCCCCCCATTTTTGGTCCCCCTCCTACCCCTGTCCCTTCCGTCAAAACGCTGGGCATTAAGGTCAGCCATGACCTGTCAATGCACGGCCAGGTCAGTTCTGTAGTGTCCTCCTGCTTTCTCTCCCTTCGTTTGATTCGTAAAATTTCCCGTTTCTTTTCCCTTGATTCCCTTAAAATTATCATTTCGGCCCTCATCACTTCTCGTCTTGATTACGGAAACAGCTTGTTCGTGGGCATTCCTGCCTACGAAACCCGTCGTCTCCAAGCAATCCAAAATCAGGCTGCCCGTCTCATCTTTCATCTTCCCAAAACTCACCATATCACTCCTGTCCTCAAATCTCTCCATTGGCTCCCCGTTCTACAGAGATCCCTGTTTAAACTAGGGTGTCTAGTTTTTCGGGCTGTTGATCGCTCTGCTCCGGCGTTCATTAATTCTTTGATTTCTACTCACACCCCTGCTCGTACCCTTCGCTCATCTTCCTTTGCCCTCCTCACTGTTCCCCGCTTTCGTAAATCCCGCACTGGTGGAACCAGATTCTCCGTCCTCGCCCCCCGGTTCTGGAACTCTCTCCCTCTCTCCATGCGTTCCATTCCCATCTTTTCACACTTCCGTAAAGCGCTAAAAACATTCTTGTTTGCCCAGGCCTACCCCCGCTAAACTCCCTCGGCCCTGTCTGTTCCGTTCAGGAGAGCTCCCAGCGCCAGGAAGCCGTTTGGCCACCGTGCGCTCTATAAATACCTTATTTCATTTCATTTCATTTCATTTCATAAGCATGAGAAACCCAAGGCACTGCATGGCCAACAGAGAGCCCCAACCAGAAGCATCGGAAACCCAAGGCACTGCATGGCCAACGGAGAGCCCTAGCCAGAAGCATCAGAAACCACAGCACCGCATGTCCAACAGAGAGCTTACCCAGAAGCATCACAAACGCAAGGCACTGCATTGACAACAGAGATCCCTACACAGAAGCATCAGAAACTCAAGGCACCGCATGGCCAACAGAGCCCTAGCCAGAAGCATCAGAAACCCAAGGCACTGCATAGCCAACAGGGAGCCATCCCCGAAGCTAGAGAAACCCTAGGCACCACATGGACAACAGAGAGCCCCACCCCGGAGAAATAGAAACCAAAGGCACCGCATGGACAACAGAGAGCCCTACCCAGAAGCATCAGAAACCCAAGGCACCGCATGGCCAACAGAGAATCCCATCCAAAAGCATCAGAAATCCAAGGTACTGCATGGCCAGTAGAGAGCCTACCCAGAAGCATCAGAAACCCAAGGCACCTCATGGCCAACAGAGAACCCTACCCAGAAGCATCAGAAACCCAAGGCGCTGCATGGCCAACTGAGAGCCCTAGTTCGAAGCAACAGAAACCCAAGGTACCGCATGAATACCAGAGAACCCTACCCAGAAGCATTAGAAACCCAAGTCACTGCATGGACAACAGAGAGCACTACCCAAAAACATGAGAAACCCAAGGCACTTCATGGCCAACAGAGAGCCCTACCCGAAGCATGAAATACCTAAGGCACTGCCTGGCCAACGGAGAGCCCTAACCAGAAGCATCAGAAACCCTAGGCACCGTATGGCCAACAGAGAGCCCTACCCAAAAGCATCAGAAACCCAAGGCACCGCATGGCCAACAGAGAATCCCATCCAAAAGCATCAGAAACCCAAGGCACCGCATGTCCAATAGAGAGCCTACCCAGAAGCATCAGAAACCCAAGGCGCCGCATGGTCAACAGAGAGACTACCCAGAAGCATCTGAAACCCACGGCACTGCATGGCCAACAGAGAGCCTACCCAGAAGCATCAGAAACCCAAGGCACCGCATGGCCAACAGAGATCCCTAGCCCAAAACCTCAGAAACCAATAACACTTCATGGCCAACAGAGAGCCCTATCCCGAAACATGAGAAACCCAAGGCACCACATGGCCAACAGAGAGCACTACCCCGAAGAATCATAAACCCAAGGAACCGCATGGCCAACAGAGAGCTCTACCCAGAAGTATCGGAAACCCAAGGCACCGCATGACCAACAGCAAGCCATAGCCAGAAGCATCAGAAACCCAAGACACTGAAGTGCCAACAGAGAGCCCTAGCCAGGAGCATCAGAAACCTAAGACACTGCATGGCCAACAGAGAGCTTTACCCCGAAGCTAGAGAAACCCAAGGCACCACATGGACAACAGAGAGCCCCAACCAGAAGCATCAGAAACCCTAGGTACCACATGGCCAACAGAGAGCCTACCCAGAATCATCAGAAACCCAAGGGATTGCATGGCCAACAGTGAACCCTACCCAGAAGCATGAGAAACCCAAGGCACCACATGGCCATCAGAGAGTCCCACCCCGAAGAAATAGAAACCAAATGCACCGCATGGCCTACAGAGAGCCCTACCCAGAAGCATCAGAAACCCAAGGCACCGAATGGCCAAAAGAGAATCCCAACCAAAAGCATCAGAAACCCAAGGCACCACATGGCCAACAGAGAGACCTACCCGTTTCTGATGCTTGGGGTTGGGGCTCTCTGTTGGCCATGTGTTGCCTTCGGTTTTTGATGCTTCGGGCTATGGCGCTCAGTTGGCCATGCAGTGCTTTGGTTTGCTGATGCTTCTGGGTAGTGTTCTCTGTTGGCCACGTGGTACCTTGGGTTTCTGATGCTTCTGGGTAGGGCTCTCTGTTGGCCATGTAGTGCCTTGGGTTTCTCATGCTTCTGGGTAGGTCTCTCTGTTGGCCATGTGGTGCCTTGGGTTTCTAATGCTTCTGGATAGAGCTCTCAGTTGGCCTTGCAGCGCCTTGGGTTTCTGTTGCTTCTGGGTAGGGTTCTCTGTTGGCCATGTGATTCCTTGGGTGTCTGATGCTTCGGGTTGGGGCTCTCGGTTGGCCATGCAGTGCCTCGGGTTTGTGATGCTTCTGGGTAGAGTTCTCTGTTGGCCATGCGGTGCGTTGGGATTCTGATGCTTCTGGGTAGGGTTCTCTGTTGGCCATGCGGTACCTTCGGTTTCTGATGCTTCGGGCTAGGGCTCTCTGTTGGCCTTGCAGTGCCTTGGATTTCTCATGTTTCTGGGTAGGGATCTCGGTTGGCCATGTGGTACCTTGGGTTTCTGATGTCTTGGGCTAGGGCTCTGTTGGCCATGCGGTGCCTTGGGTTTCTCATGCTTCTGGGTAGGTCTCTCTGTTGGCCATGTGGTGCCTTGGGTTTCTAATGCTTCTGGATAGAGCTCTCAGTTGGCCATGCAGCGCCTTGGGTTTCTGTTGCTTCTGGGTAGGGTTCTCTGTTGGCCATGTGATTCCTTGGGTTTCTGATGCTTCGGGTTGGGGCTCTCGGTTGGCCATGCAGTGCCTCGGGTTTGTGATGCTTCTGGGTAGAGTTCTCTGTTGGCCATGCAGTGCGTTGGGATTCTGATGCTTCTGGGTAGGGTTCTCTGTTGGCCATGCGGTACATTCAGTTTCTGATGCTTCGGGCTAGGGCTCTCTGTTGGCCTTGCAGTGCCTTGGGTTTCTCATGTTTCTGGGTAGAGATCTCTGTTGGCCATGTGGTACCTTGGGTTTCTGATGTTTTGGGCTAGGGCTCTGTTGGCCATGCGGTGCCCAGGGTTTCTGATGCTTTTCTTTGGGACTGTTGGCCATGCGGTGGCTTGGGTTTCTGATGCTTCTGGGTAGGGCTCTACGTTGGCCATGCAGTGCCTTGGGTTTCTGATGTATCTGGGTAGGGCTCTCTGTTGGCCATGGGGTGCCTTGGGTTTCTTATGCTTCTGGGTAGGGTTCTCTGTTATCCATGCGGTGCCTTGGGTTTCTCATGCTCCGGGCTAGGGCTCTCTGTTGGCCATGCAGTGCCATTGGTTTCTGATGTTTAGGGCTAGGGCTCTCTGTTGGCCATGCTGCGCCGTGGGTTTCTGATGCTTCTGGGTAGGCTCTCTATTGGACATGCGGTGCCTTGGGTTTCTGATGCTTCTGGCTAGGGCTCTCTGTTGGCCATGCGGTGCCTTGGGTTTCCGATGCTTTTGGTTGGGGCTCTCTGTTGGCCATGCAGTGCCTTGGGTTTCTCATGCTTATGGGTAGGTCTCTCTGTTGGCCATGTGGTGCCTTGGGTTTCTGATGCTTTTGGTTGGGATTCGCTTTTGGCCATTCGGTGCCTTGGGTTTCTGATTCTTCTGGGTAGGGCTCTCTGTAGGCCATGCGGTGCATTTGGTTTCTATTTCTTCGGGGTGGGACTCTCTGATGGCCATGTGGTGCCTTGGGTTTCTCATGCTTCTGGGTAGGGTTCACTGTTGGCCATGCAATCCCTTGGATTTCTGATGATTCTGGGTAGGCTCTCTGTTGGCCATGTGGTACCTAGGGTTTCTGATGCTTCTGGTTGGGGCTCTCTGTTGTCCATGTGGTGCCTTGGGTTTCTCTAGCTTCGGGGTAAAGCTCTCTGTTGGCCATGCAGTGTCTTAGGTTTCTGATGCTCCTGGCTAGGGCTCTCTGTTGGCACTTCAGTGTCTTGGGTTTCTGATGCTTCTGGCTATGGCTTGCTGTTGGTCATGCGGTGCCTTGGGTTTCCGATACTTCTGGGTAGGGCTCTCTGTTGGCCATGCGGTTCCTTGGGTTTATGATTCTTCGGGGTAGTGCTCTCTGTTGGCCATGTGGTGCCTTGGGTTTCTCATGTTTCGGGATAGGGCTCTCTGTTGGCCATGAAGTGTTATTGGTTTCTGAGGTTTTGGGCTAGGGATCTCTGTTGGCCATGCGGTGCCTTGGGTTTCTGATGCTTCTGGGTAGGCTCTCTGTTGGCCATGCAGTGCCGTGGGTTTCAGATGCTTCTGGGTAGGCTCTCTGTTGACCATGCGGCGCCTTGGGTTTCTGATGCTTCTGGGTAGGCTCTCTATTGGACATGCGGTGCCTTGGGTTTCTGATGCTTTTGGATGGGATTCTCTGTTGGCCATGCGGTGCCTTGGGTTTCTGATGCTTTTGGGTAGGGCTCTCTGTTGGCCATACGGTGCCTAGGGTTTCTGATGCTTCTGGTTAGGGCTCTCCGTTGGCCAGGCAGTGCCTTCGGTATTTCATGCTTCGGGTAGGGCTCTCTGTTGGCCATGAAGTGCCTTGGGTTTCTCATGTTTTTGGGTAGTGCTCTCTGTTGGCCATGCGGTGCCTTGGGTTGCTGATGCTTTGGGCTGAGGCTCTCTGTTGTCTATGTGGTGCATTGGGTTGCTGATGCTTCTGGGTGGGGCTCTGTTGTCCATGCAGTGACTTGGGTTTCTCATGCTTCTGGGTAGGGTTCTCTGGTATTCATGCGGTACCTTGGGTTTCTGTTGCTTCGAACTAGGGCTCTCAGATGGCCATGCAGCGCCTTGGGTTTCTGATGCTTCTGGGTAGGGTTCTCTGTTGGCCATGAGGTGCCTTGGGTTTCTGATGCTTCTGGGTAGGCTCTCTACTGGCCAGGCAGTACCTTGGATTTCTGATGCTTTTGGATGGGATTCTCTGTTGGCCATGCGGTGCCTTGGGTTTCTGATGCTTCTGGGTAGGGCTCTCTGTTGTCCATGCAGTGCCTTTGGTTTCTATTTCTCCGGGGTGGGGCTCTCTGTTGTCCATGTGGTGCCTAGGGTTTCTCTAGCTTCGGGGATGGCTCCCTGTTGGCTATGCAGTGCCTTGGGTTTCTGATGCTTCTGGCTAGGGCTCTGTTGGCCATGCGGTGCCTTGGGTTTCTGATGCTTCTGTGTAGGGATCTCTGTTGTCAATGCAGTGCCTTGCGTTTGTGATGCTTCTGGGTAAGCTCTCTGTTGGCCATGCGGCGCTGTGGTTTCTGAAGCTTTTGGGTGGGCTCTCCGTTGGCCATGCAGTGCCTTGGGTTTCTGATGCTTCTGGTTGGGGCTCTCTGTTGTCCATGTGGAGCCTTGGGTTTCTCCAGCTTCGGGGTAGGGCTCTCTGTTGGCCATGCAGTGCCTTGGGTTTCTCATGTTTCTGGGTAGTGCTCTCTGTTGGCCACGATGTGCCTTGGGATTCTGATGCTTCGGGCTAGGGTTCTCTCTCGGCCATGCAGTGCCTTGGCTTTCTGATGCTTGGGGTTGGGGCTCTCTGTTGGCCATGTGTTGCCTTCGGTTTTTGATGCTTCGGGCTATGGCGCTCAGTTGGTCATGCAGTGCTTTGGTTTGCTGATGCTTCTGGGTAGTGTTCTCTGTTGGCCACGTGGTACCTTGGGTTGCTGATGCTTCTGGGTAGGGCTCTCTGTTGGCCATGTAGTGCCTTGGATTTCTCATGTTTCTGGGTAGGGATCTCTGTTGGCCATGTGGTACCTTGGGTTTCTGATGTTTTGGGCTAGGGCTCTGTTGGCCATGCGGTGCCTTGGGTTTCTCATGCTTCTGGGTAGGTCTCTCTGTTGGCCATGTGGTGCCTTGGGTTTCTAATGCTTCTGGATAGAGCTCTCAGTTGGCCATGCAGCGCCTTGGGTTTCTGTTGCTTCTGGGTAGGGATCTCTGTTGGCCATGTGATTCCTTGGGTTTCTGATGCTTCGGGTTGGGGCTCTCGGTTGGCCATGCAGTGCCTCGGGTTTGTGATGCTTCTGGGTAGAGTTCTCTGTTGGCCATGCGGTGCGTTGGGATTCTGATGCTTCTGGGTAGGGTTCTCTCTTGGCCATGCGGTACATTCGGTTTCTGATGCTTCGGGCTAGGGCTCTCTTTTGGCCTTGCAGTGCCTTGGGTTTCTCATGTTTCTGGGTAGGGATCTCTGTTGGCCATGTGGTACCTTGGGTTTCTGATGTTTTGGGCTAGGGCTCTGTTGGCCATGCGGTGCCCAGGGTTTCTGATGCTTTTCTTTGGGACTGTTGGCCATGCGGTGGCTTGGGTTTCTGATGCTTCTGGGTAGGGCTCTACGTTGGCCATGCAGTGCCTTGGGTTTCTGATGTATCTGGGTAGGGCTCTCTGTTGGCCATGGGGTGCCTTGGGTTTCTTATGCTTCTGGGTAGGGTTCTCTGTTATCCATGCGGTGCCTTGGGTTTCTCATGCTCCGGGCTAGGGCTCTCTGTTGGCCATGCAGTGCCATTGGTTTCTGATGTTTAGGGCTAGGGCTCTCTGTTGGCCATGCGGCGACGTGGGTTTCTGATGCTTCTGGGTAGGCTCTCTATTGGACATGCGGTGCCTTGGGTTTCTGATGCTTCTGGCTAGGGCTCTCTGTTGGCCATGCGGTGACTTGGGTTTCCGATGCTTCTGTGTAGGGATCTCTGTTGTCAATGCAGTGCCTTGCGTTTGTGATGCTTCTGGGTAAGCTCTCTGTTGGCCATGCGGCGCTGTGGTTTCTGAAGCTTTTGGGTGGGCTCTCCGTTGGCCATGCAGTGCCTTGGGTTTCTGATGCTTCTGGTTGGGGCTCTCTGTTGTCCATGTGGAGCCTTGGGTTTCTCCAGCTTCGGGGTAGGGCTCTCTGTTGGCCATGCAGTGCCTTGGCTTTCTCATGTTTCTGGGTAGTGCTCTCTGTTGGCCACGATGTGCCTTGGGATTCTGATGCTTCGGGCTAGGGTTCTCTCTCGGCCATGCAGTGCCTTGGCTTTCTGATGCTTGGGGTTGGGGCTCTCTGTTGGCCATGTGTTGCCTTCGGTTTTTGATGCTTCGGGCTATGGCGCTCAGTTGGTCATGCAGTGCTTTGGTTTGCTGATGCTTCTGGGTAGTGTTCTCTGTTGGCCACGTGGTACCTTGGGTTGCTGATGCTTCTGGGTAGGGCTCTCTGTTGGCCATGTAGTGCCTTGGATTTCTCATGTTTCTGGGTAGGGATCTCTGTTGGCCATGTGGTACCTTGGGTTTCTGATGTTTTGGGCTAGGGCTCTGTTGGCCATGCGGTGCCTTGGGTTTCTCATGCTTCTGGGTAGGTCTCTCTGTTGGCCATGTGGTGCCTTGGGTTTCTAATGCTTCTGGATAGAGCTCTCAGTTGGCCATGCAGCGCCTTGGGTTTCTGTTGCTTCTGGGTAGGGTTCTCTGTTGGCCATGTGATTCCTTGGGTTTCTGATGCTTCGGGTTGGGGCTCTCGGTTGGCCATGCAGTGCCTCGGGTTTGTGATGCTTCTGGGTAGAGTTCTCTGTTGGCCATGCGGTGCGTTGGGATTCTGATGCTTCTGGGTAGGGTTCTCTCTTGGCCATGCGGTACATTCGGTTTCTGATGCTTCGGGCTAGGGCTCTCTTTTGGCCTTGCAGTGCCTTGGGTTTCTCATGTTTCTGGGTAGGGATCTCTGTTGGCCATGTGGTACCTTGGGTTTCTGATGTTTTGGGCTAGGGCTCTGTTGGCCATGCGGTGCCCAGGGTTTCTGATGCTTTTCTTTGGGACTGTTGGCCATGCGGTGGCTTGGGTTTCTGATGCTTCTGGGTAGGGCTCTACGTTGGCCATGCAGTGCCTTGGGTTTCTGATGTATCTGGGTAGGGCTCTCTGTTGGCCATGGGGTGCCTTGGGTTTCTTATGCTTCTGGGTAGGGTTCTCTGTTATCCATGCGGTGCCTTGGGTTTCTCATGCTCCGGGCTAGGGCTCTCTGTTGGCCATGCAGTGCCATTGGTTTCTGATGTTTAGGGCTAGGGCTCTCTGTTGGCCATGCGGCGACGTGGGTTTCTGATGCTTCTGGGTAGGCTCTCTATTGGACATGCGGTGCCTTGGGTTTCTGATGCTTCTGGCTAGGGCTCTCTGTTGGCCATGCGGTGACTTGGGTTTCCGATGCTTTTGGTTGGGGCTCTCTGTTGGCCATGCAGTGCCTTGGGTTTCTCATGCTTATGGGTAGGTCTCTCTGTTGGCCATGTGGTGCCTTGGGTTTCTGATGCTTTTGGTTGGGATTCTCTTTTGGCCATTCGGTGCCTTGGGTTTCTGATGCTTCTGGGTAGGGCTCTCTGTAGGCCATGCGGTGCATTTGGTTTCTATTTCTTCGGGGTGGGACTCTCTGATGGCCATGTGGTGCCTTGGGTTTCTCATGCTTCTAAGTAGGGATCTCTGTTGACAATGCAGTGCCTTGAGTTTGTGATGCTTCTGGGCAGGCTCTCTGTTGGCCATGTGGCGCCTTGGTTTCTGATGCTTCTGGGTGGGCTCTCTGTTGGCCATGCGGTGCCTTGGGTTTCTGATGCTTCTGGTTGGGGCTCTCTGTTGTCCATGTGGTGTCTTGGGTTTCTCCAGCTTGCGCAGTAGGGCTCTCTGTTGGCCATGCAGTGCCGTGTGTTTCTGATGCTTTTGGTTGGGGCTCTCTATTGGCCATGCTGTGCCTTTGGGTTTCTGATGCTTTAGGGTAGGTGTCTGTTGGCCATGCGGCGCCTTGGGTTTCTGATGCTTCTGCCTAGCGCTCTTTGTAGGCCATGCAGTACTTTGGGTTTCTGATGCTTCTGGGTAGGGTTCTCTGCTATCTATGCGGTGCCTTGGGTTTCTGATGCTTCTGGGTAGGGCTATCTGTTGGCCATGCGGTGCCTTGGGTTTGTGATGCTTCTGGGTAGGGCTGTCTGTTGGCCATGCGGTGCCTTGGGTTTGTGATGCTTCTGGGTAGGGTTCTCTGTTGGCCATGTGGTGCCTTGGGTTTCTGATGCTTCGGGGTAGGGCTCTCTGTTGGCCATGTGGTGCCTCGGGTTTCTAATGCTTCTGATTGGGACTCTCCTTTGGCCAGGCAGTGCCTTAGGTTTTTCATGCTTCGGGCTAGGGCTCTCTGTTGGCCATGCAGTGCCTTGGGTTTCCCATGTTTCTGGGTAGTACTCTCTGTTGGCCATTTGGTACCTTGGGTTTCTGATGCTTCTGGCTAGGGCTCTCTGTTGGCCATGCGGTGACTTGGGTTTCCGATGCTTTTGGTTGGGGCTCTCTGTTGGCCATGCAGTGCCTTGGGTTTCTGATGCTTCTGCCTGGGGCTCTCTGTTGGCCATGCGGTGCCTTGGGTTTCTGATACTTCTGGTTGAGGCTTTCTATTGTCCATGTGGTACCTTGGTTTTCTGATGTTATGAGCTAGGGCTCTCTGTTGGCCATGTGGTGCTTTAGGTTTCTGATGCTTCTGGGTAAGGCTCTCTGTTGGCCATTCAGTGCCTTGGGTTTCTGATGCTTTGGGCTGAGGCTCTCTGTTGTCCATGCAGTGCCTTGGGTTTCTCATGCTTCTGGGTAGGCATCTCTGTTGGCCATGTGGTACCTTGGGTTTCTGATGTTTTGGGCTAGGGCTATCTGTTTGCCATGCGGTGCCTTGGGTTTCTGATGCTTATGGGTAGGGCTCTCTGTTGGCCATGTGGTGCGTTGGGTTTCTGATGCTTATGGGTAGGGCTCTCTGTTGTCCATGCAGTGCCTTGGGTTTCTCATGCTTCTGAGTAGGGTTCTCTGGTATTCATGCGGTACCTTGGGTTTCTGATGCTTCGGGTTGGGGCTCTCTGTTTGCCATGTGGTGCCTTGGGTTTCTGATGCTTTTGGGTAGGGTTCTCTGTTGGCCTTGCGGTGCCTTGGGTTTCTGATGCTTCTGGGTAGGGCTCTCTGTTGGCCATGCGGTGCCTTGGGTTTCTGGTGCTTCTGGGGAGGGTTCTCTGTTGGCCATGCAGTGCCTTGGGTTTCTCATGCTTATGGGTAGGTCTCTCGTTGAGCATGCGGTGCCTTGGGTTTCTGATGCTTCTAGGTAGGGTTCTCTGTTGGCCATGCGGTGCCTTGGGTTTCTGTTGCTTCTGGGTAGGGCTCTCTGCTGGCCATGCGGTGCCTTGGGTTTCTGATGCTTTGGGGTAGGTCTCACTGTTGACCATGCGGTGCCTTGTGATTCTGATGCTTCTGCCTGGGGCTCTTTGTTGGCCATGTGGTGCCTTGGGTTTCTGATGCTTCTGGTTGGGGCTCTCTGTTGTCCATGCGGTGCCTTGGGTTTCTGATGCTTCTGGTTGAGGCTTTCTGTTGTCCATGTGGTACCTTGGGTTTCTCTAGCTTCGGGGTAGGGCTCCCCGTTGGCCATGCAGTGCCTTGGGTTTCTGATGCTTCTGGCTAGGGCTGTCTGTTGGCCATGCAGTGTCTTGGGTTTCTGATGCTTCTGGTTGGGGCTATCTATTGTCCATGCGGTGCTTTTGGGTTTCTGATGCTTTAGGGTAGGTCTCTCTGTTGGCCATGCGGCACCTTGGGTTTCTGATGCTTCTGCCTAGGGCTCTTTGTTGGCCATACGGTACTTTGGGTTTCTGATGCTTCTGGGTAGGGTTCTCTGCTATCCATGCGGTGCCTTGGGTTTCTGATGCTTCTGGGTAGGGCTATCTGTTGGCCATGTGGTGCCTTGGGTTTGTGATGCTTCTGGGTAGGGCTCTCTGTTGGCCATGTGGTGCCTTGGGTTTCTGATGCTTCGGGGTAGGGCTCTCTTTTGGCCAGGTGGTGCCTTGGGTTTCTGATGCTTCTGATTGGGACTCTCCGTTGGCCAGGCAGTGCCTTAGGTTTTTCATGCTTCGGGTAGGGCTCTCTGTTGGCTATGCAGTGCCTTGGGTTTCTCATGTTTCTGGGTAGTGCTCTCTGTTGGCCATGTGGTACCTTGGGTTTCTGATGTTTGGGGCTAGGGCTCTCTGTTGGCCATGTGGTGCCTTAGGTTTCTGATGCTTCTGGGTAAGGCTCTCTGTTGGCCATGCTGTGCCTTGGGTTTCTGATGCTTTTGGCTGAGGCTCTCTGTTGTCCATGCAGTGCCTTGGGTTTCTCATGCTTCTGGGTAGGGTTCTCATGCTTCTGGGTAGGGTTCTCCGGTATTCATGTGGTACCTTGGGTTTCTGATGCTTCGGATTGGGGCTCTCCGTTGGCCATGTGGTGCCTTGGGTTTCTGATGCTTCTGGGTAGGGTTCTCTGTTATCCATGCGGTGCCTTGGGTTTCTGATGCTTCTGGGTAGGGCTCTCTGTTGGCCATGCAGTGCCTTGGGTTTCTGATACTTCTGGGTAGGGCTTTCTGTTGGCCATGCGGTGCCTTGGGTTTCTGATGCTTCCGGGTAGGGCTCTCTGTTGGCCATGTGGTGCCATTGGTTTCTGAGGTTTTGGGCTAGGGCTCTCTGTTCTCCATGCGGTGCCTTGGGTTTCTGATGCTTCTGGGTAGGCTCTCTGTTGGCCATGCAGTGCCGTGGGTTTCTGATACTTCTGGGTAGGCTCTCTGTTGGCCATGCGGTGCCTTGGGTTTCTGATGCTTCTGGTTGGGGCGCTCTGTTGTCCATGTGGTGCCTTGGTTTTCTCTAGCTTCGGGGTAGGTCTCACTGTTGGCCATGCTGTGCCTTGGGTTTCTGATGCTTCTGGCTAGGGCTCTCTGTTGGCCATGCAGTGCCTTCGGTTTCTGATTCTTTTGGGTAGGGCTCTCTGTTGGCCATGCGGTGCCTTGGGTTTCTGATGCTTTGGTGTAGGTCTCTGTTGAGCATGCAGTGCCTTGGGTTTCTGATGCTTCTGCCTGGGGCTCTCTGTTGGCCATGCGGTGCCTTGGGTTTCTGATGGCTCTCTGTTGGCCATGCAGTATCTTTGGTTTCTGATGCTCCTGGCTAGAGCTCTCTGTTGGCGCTGCAGTGTCTTGGGTTTCTGATGCTTCTGGCTAGGGCTTGCTGTTGGTCATGCGGTGCCTTGGGTTTCCGATACTTCTGGGTAGGGCTCTCTGTTGGCCATGCGGTGCCTTGGGTTTCTGAAGCTTCTTGGGTAGGGCTCTCTGTTGACCATGTGGTGCCAGGGTTTCTTATGCTTCGGGTTAGGGCTCTCTGTTGGCCCTGCGGTGCCTTGGGTTTCTGATGCTTCTGGGTAGGCTCTCTGTTGGCCATGCAGCGCCATGGGTTTCTGAATCTTCTGGGTAGGCTCTCTGTTTGCCATGCGGCGCCTTGGGTTTCTGATGCTTATGGGTAAGCTCTCTATTGGACATGCGGTGCCTTGTGTTTCTGATGCTTTTGGATGGGATTCTCTGTTGGCCATGCGGTGCCTTGGGTTTCTGATGCTTCTGGCTAGGGATCTCTGTTGTCAATGCAGTGCCTTGCGTTTGTGATGCTTCTGGGTAGGCTCTCTGTTGGCCATGCGGCGCCATGGTTTCTGATGCTTCTGGGTGGGCTCTCTGTTGGCCATGTGGTGCCTTGGGTTTCTCATGCTTCGGGTTAGGGCTCTGTTGGCCATGCAGTGCCATTGGTTTCTGAAGTTTTGGGCTAGGGCTTTCTGTTCTCCGTGCGGTACCTTGGGTTTCTGATGCTTCTGGGTAGGCTCTCTGTTGGCCATGCAGTGCTGTGGGTTTCTGATACTTCTGGGTAGGCTCTCTGTTGGCCATGCAGTGCCTTGGGTTTCTGATGCTTTTGGTTGGGGCTCTCTGCTGTCCATGTGGTGCCTTGGGTTTCTCAAGCTTCGGGGTAGGTCTCACTGTTGGCCATGCTGTGCCTTGGATTTCTGATGCTTCTGGCTAGGGCTCTCTGTTAGCCATGTGGTGCCTTGTGTTTCTGATGCTTCTGGGTAGGGCTTTCTGTTGGCCATGAAGTGCCTTGGGTTTCTGATTCTTTTGGGTAGGGCTCTCTGTTGGCCATGCGCTTCCTTAGGTTTCTGATGCTTTGGGGTAGGTCTCTCTGTTGGCCATGCGGTACCTTGGGTTTCTGATGCTTCTGGTTGGGGCTCTCTGTTGTCCATGTGGTACCTTGGGTTTCTCTAGCTTCGGGGTAGGGCTCTCTGTTGGCCATGCAGTGTCTTAGGTTTCTGATGCTCCTGGCTAGAGCTCTGTGTTGGCGCTTCAGTGTCTTGGGTTTCTGATGCTTCTGGCTAGGGCTTGCTGTTGGTCATGCGGTGCCTTGGGTTTCCGATACTTCTGGGTAGGGCTCTCTGTTGGCCATGCAGTGCCTTGGGTTTCTGATGCTTTTGGGTAGGGCTCTCTGTTGGCCATGCTGTGCTTGGGTTTCTGATGCTTCTGGGTAGGGCTCTCTGTTGGCCATGTGGTGCCTTGGGTTTCTGATGCTTCGGGGTAGGGCTCTCTTTTGGCCAGGTGGTGCCTTGGGTTTCTGATGCTTCGGGTAGGGCTCTCTGTTGGCTATGCAGTGCATTGGGTTTCTCATGTTTCTGGGTAGTGCTCTCTGTTGGCCATGTGGTGCCTTGGGTTTCTGATGTTTGGGGCTAGGGCTCTCTGTTGGCCATGTGGTGCCTTAGGTTTCTGATGCTTCTGGGTAAGGCTCTCTGTTGGCCATGCTGTGCCTTGGGTTTCTGATGCTTTTGGCTGAGGCTCTCTGTTGTCCATGCAGTGCCTTGGGTTTCTCATGCTTCTGGGTAGGGTTCACCGGTATTCATGTGGTACCTTGGGTTTCTGATGCTTCGGATTGGGGCTCTCCGTTGGCCATGTGGTGCCTTGGGTTTCTGATGCTTCTGGGTAGGGTTCTCTGTTATCCATGCAGTGCCTTGGGTTTCTGATGCTTCTGGGTAGGGCTCTCTGTTGGCCATGCAGTGCCTTGGGTTTCTGATAATTCTGGGTAGGGCTTTCTGTTGGCCATGCGGTGCCTTGGGTTTCTAATGCTTCTGGATAGAGCTCTCAGTTGGCCATGCAGCGCCTTGGGTTTCTGTTGCTTCTGGGTAGGGTTCTCTGTTGGCCATGTGATTCCTTGGGTTTCTGATGCTTCGGGTTGGGGCTCTCGGTTGGCCATGCAGTGCCTCGGGTTTGTGATGCTTCTGGGTAGAGTTCTCTGTTGGCCATGCAGTGCGTTGGGATTCTGATGCTTCTGGGTAGGGTTCTCTGTTGGCCATGCGGTACATTCAGTTTCTGATGCTTCGGGCTAGGGCTCTCTGTTGGCCTTGCAGTGCCTTGGGTTTCTCATGTTTCTGGGTAGAGATCTCTGTTGGCCATGTGGTACCTTGGGTTTCTGATGTTTTGGGCTAGGGCTCTGTTGGCCATGCGGTGCCCAGGGTTTCTGATGCTTTTCTTTGGGACTGTTGGCCATGCGGTGGCTTGGGTTTCTGATGCTTCTGGGTAGGGCTCTACGTTGGCCATGCAGTGCCTTGGGTTTCTGATGTATCTGGGTAGGGCTCTCTGTTGGCCATGGGGTGCCTTGGGTTTCTTATGCTTCTGGGTAGGGTTCTCTGTTATCCATGCGGTGCCTTGGGTTTCTCATGCTCCGGGCTAGGGCTCTCTGTTGGCCATGCAGTGCCATTGGTTTCTGATGTTTAGGGCTAGGGCTCTCTGTTGGCCATGCTGCGCCGTGGGTTTCTGATGCTTCTGGGTAGGCTCTCTATTGGACATGCGGTGCCTTGGGTTTCTGATGCTTCTGGCTAGGGCTCTCTGTTGGCCATGCGGTGCCTTGGGTTTCCGATGCTTTTGGTTGGGGCTCTCTGTTGGCCATGCAGTGCCTTGGGTTTCTCATGCTTATGGGTAGGTCTCTCTGTTGGCCATGTGGTGCCTTGGGTTTCTGATGCTTTTGGTTGGGATTCGCTTTTGGCCATTCGGTGCCTTGGGTTTCTGATTCTTCTGGGTAGGGCTCTCTGTAGGCCATGCGGTGCATTTGGTTTCTATTTCTTCGGGGTGGGACTCTCTGATGGCCATGTGGTGCCTTGGGTTTCTCATGCTTCTGGGTAGGGTTCACTGTTGGCCATGCAATCCCTTGGATTTCTGATGATTCTGGGTAGGCTCTCTGTTGGCCATGTGGTACCTAGGGTTTCTGATGCTTCTGGTTGGGGCTCTCTGTTGTCCATGTGGTGCCTTGGGTTTCTCTAGCTTCGGGGTAAAGCTCTCTGTTGGCCATGCAGTGTCTTAGGTTTCTGATGCTCCTGGCTAGGGCTCTCTGTTGGCACTTCAGTGTCTTGGGTTTCTGATGCTTCTGGCTATGGCTTGCTGTTGGTCATGCGGTGCCTTGGGTTTCCGATACTTCTGGGTAGGGCTCTCTGTTGGCCATGCGGTTCCTTGGGTTTATGATTCTTCGGGGTAGTGCTCTCTGTTGGCCATGTGGTGCCTTGGGTTTCTCATGTTTCGGGATAGGGCTCTCTGTTGGCCATGAAGTGTTATTGGTTTCTGAGGTTTTGGGCTAGGGATCTCTGTTGGCCATGCGGTGCCTTGGGTTTCTGATGCTTCTGGGTAGGCTCTCTGTTGGCCATGCAGTGCCGTGGGTTTCAGATGCTTCTGGGTAGGCTCTCTGTTGACCATGCGGCGCCTTGGGTTTCTGATGCTTCTGGGTAGGCTCTCTATTGGACATGCGGTGCCTTGGGTTTCTGATGCTTTTGGATGGGATTCTCTGTTGGCCATGCGGTGCCTTGGGTTTCTGATGCTTTTGGGTAGGGCTCTCTGTTGGCCATACGGTGCCTAGGGTTTCTGATGCTTCTGGTTAGGGCTCTCCGTTGGCCAGGCAGTGCCTTCGGTATTTCATGCTTCGGGTAGGGCTCTCTGTTGGCCATGAAGTGCCTTGGGTTTCTCATGTTTTTGGGTAGTGCTCTCTGTTGGCCATGCGGTGCCTTGGGTTGCTGATGCTTTGGGCTGAGGCTCTCTGTTGTCTATGTGGTGCATTGGGTTGCTGATGCTTCTGGGTGGGGCTCTGTTGTCCATGCAGTGACTTGGGTTTCTCATGCTTCTGGGTAGGGTTCTCTGGTATTCATGCGGTACCTTGGGTTTCTGTTGCTTCGAACTAGGGCTCTCAGATGGCCATGCAGCGCCTTGGGTTTCTGATGCTTCTGGGTAGGGTTCTCTGTTGGCCATGAGGTGCCTTGGGTTTCTGATGCTTCTGGGTAGGCTCTCTACTGGCCAGGCAGTACCTTGGATTTCTGATGCTTTTGGATGGGATTCTCTGTTGGCCATGCGGTGCCTTGGGTTTCTGATGCTTCTGGGTAGGGCTCTCTGTTGTCCATGCAGTGCCTTTGGTTTCTATTTCTCCGGGGTGGGGCTCTCTGTTGTCCATGTGGTGCCTAGGGTTTCTCTAGCTTCGGGGATGGCTCCCTGTTGGCTATGCAGTGCCTTGGGTTTCTGATGCTTCTGGCTAGGGCTCTGTTGGCCATGCGGTGCCTTGGGTTTCTGATGCTTCTGTGTAGGGATCTCTGTTGTCAATGCAGTGCCTTGCGTTTGTGATGCTTCTGGGTAAGCTCTCTGTTGGCCATGCGGCGCTGTGGTTTCTGAAGCTTTTGGGTGGGCTCTCCGTTGGCCATGCAGTGCCTTGGGTTTCTGATGCTTCTGGTTGGGGCTCTCTGTTGTCCATGTGGAGCCTTGGGTTTCTCCAGCTTCGGGGTAGGGCTCTCTGTTGGCCATGCAGTGCCTTGGGTTTCTCATGTTTCTGGGTAGTGCTCTCTGTTGGCCACGATGTGCCTTGGGATTCTGATGCTTCGGGCTAGGGTTCTCTCTCGGCCATGCAGTGCCTTGGCTTTCTGATGCTTGGGGTTGGGGCTCTCTGTTGGCCATGTGTTGCCTTCGGTTTTTGATGCTTCGGGCTATGGCGCTCAGTTGGTCATGCAGTGCTTTGGTTTGCTGATGCTTCTGGGTAGTGTTCTCTGTTGGCCACGTGGTACCTTGGGTTGCTGATGCTTCTGGGTAGGGCTCTCTGTTGGCCATGTAGTGCCTTGGATTTCTCATGTTTCTGGGTAGGGATCTCTGTTGGCCATGTGGTACCTTGGGTTTCTGATGTTTTGGGCTAGGGCTCTGTTGGCCATGCGGTGCCTTGGGTTTCTCATGCTTCTGGGTAGGTCTCTCTGTTGGCCATGTGGTGCCTTGGGTTTCTAATGCTTCTGGATAGAGCTCTCAGTTGGCCATGCAGCGCCTTGGGTTTCTGTTGCTTCTGGGTAGGGTTCTCTGTTGGCCATGTGATTCCTTGGGTTTCTGATGCTTCGGGTTGGGGCTCTCGGTTGGCCATGCAGTGCCTCGGGTTTGTGATGCTTCTGGGTAGAGTTCTCTGTTGGCCATGCGGTGCGTTGGGATTCTGATGCTTCTGGGTAGGGTTCTCTCTTGGCCATGCGGTACATTCGGTTTCTGATGCTTCGGGCTAGGGCTCTCTTTTGGCCTTGCAGTGCCTTGGGTTTCTCATGTTTCTGGGTAGGGATCTCTGTTGGCCATGTGGTACCTTGGGTTTCTGATGTTTTGGGCTAGGGCTCTGTTGGCCATGCGGTGCCCAGGGTTTCTGATGCTTTTCTTTGGGACTGTTGGCCATGCGGTGGCTTGGGTTTCTGATGCTTCTGGGTAGGGCTCTACGTTGGCCATGCAGTGCCTTGGGTTTCTGATGTATCTGGGTAGGGCTCTCTGTTGGCCATGGGGTGCCTTGGGTTTCTTATGCTTCTGGGTAGGGTTCTCTGTTATCCATGCGGTGCCTTGGGTTTCTCATGCTCCGGGCTAGGGCTCTCTGTTGGCCATGCAGTGCCATTGGTTTCTGATGTTTAGGGCTAGGGCTCTCTGTTGGCCATGCGGCGACGTGGGTTTCTGATGCTTCTGGGTAGGCTCTCTATTGGACATGCGGTGCCTTGGGTTTCTGATGCTTCTGGCTAGGGCTCTCTGTTGGCCATGCGGTGACTTGGGTTTCCGATGCTTCTGTGTAGGGATCTCTGTTGTCAATGCAGTGCCTTGCGTTTGTGATGCTTCTGGGTAAGCTCTCTGTTGGCCATGCGGCGCTGTGGTTTCTGAAGCTTTTGGGTGGGCTCTCCGTTGGCCATGCAGTGCCTTGGGTTTCTGATGCTTCTGGTTGGGGCTCTCTGTTGTCCATGTGGAGCCTTGGGTTTCTCCAGCTTCGGGGTAGGGCTCTCTGTTGGCCATGCAGTGCCTTGGCTTTCTCATGTTTCTGGGTAGTGCTCTCTGTTGGCCACGATGTGCCTTGGGATTCTGATGCTTCGGGCTAGGGTTCTCTCTCGGCCATGCAGTGCCTTGGCTTTCTGATGCTTGGGGTTGGGGCTCTCTGTTGGCCATGTGTTGCCTTCGGTTTTTGATGCTTCGGGCTATGGCGCTCAGTTGGTCATGCAGTGCTTTGGTTTGCTGATGCTTCTGGGTAGTGTTCTCTGTTGGCCACGTGGTACCTTGGGTTGCTGATGCTTCTGGGTAGGGCTCTCTGTTGGCCATGTAGTGCCTTGGATTTCTCATGTTTCTGGGTAGGGATCTCTGTTGGCCATGTGGTACCTTGGGTTTCTGATGTTTTGGGCTAGGGCTCTGTTGGCCATGCGGTGCCTTGGGTTTCTCATGCTTCTGGGTAGGTCTCTCTGTTGGCCATGTGGTGCCTTGGGTTTCTAATGCTTCTGGATAGAGCTCTCAGTTGGCCATGCAGCGCCTTGGGTTTCTGTTGCTTCTGGGTAGGGTTCTCTGTTGGCCATGTGATTCCTTGGGTTTCTGATGCTTCGGGTTGGGGCTCTCGGTTGGCCATGCAGTGCCTCGGGTTTGTGATGCTTCTGGGTAGAGTTCTCTGTTGGCCATGCGGTGCGTTGGGATTCTGATGCTTCTGGGTAGGGTTCTCTCTTGGCCATGCGGTACATTCGGTTTCTGATGCTTCGGGCTAGGGCTCTCTTTTGGCCTTGCAGTGCCTTGGGTTTCTCATGTTTCTGGGTAGGGATCTCTGTTGGCCATGTGGTACCTTGGGTTTCTGATGTTTTGGGCTAGGGCTCTGTTGGCCATGCGGTGCCCAGGGTTTCTGATGCTTTTCTTTGGGACTGTTGGCCATGCGGTGGCTTGGGTTTCTGATGCTTCTGGGTAGGGCTCTACGTTGGCCATGCAGTGCCTTGGGTTTCTGATGTATCTGGGTAGGGCTCTCTGTTGGCCATGGGGTGCCTTGGGTTTCTTATGCTTCTGGGTAGGGTTCTCTGTTATCCATGCGGTGCCTTGGGTTTCTCATGCTCCGGGCTAGGGCTCTCTGTTGGCCATGCAGTGCCATTGGTTTCTGATGTTTAGGGCTAGGGCTCTCTGTTGGCCATGCGGCGACGTGGGTTTCTGATGCTTCTGGGTAGGCTCTCTATTGGACATGCGGTGCCTTGGGTTTCTGATGCTTCTGGCTAGGGCTCTCTGTTGGCCATGCGGTGACTTGGGTTTCCGATGCTTTTGGTTGGGGCTCTCTGTTGGCCATGCAGTGCCTTGGGTTTCTCATGCTTATGGGTAGGTCTCTCTGTTGGCCATGTGGTGCCTTGGGTTTCTGATGCTTTTGGTTGGGATTCTCTTTTGGCCATTCGGTGCCTTGGGTTTCTGATGCTTCTGGGTAGGGCTCTCTGTAGGCCATGCGGTGCATTTGGTTTCTATTTCTTCGGGGTGGGACTCTCTGATGGCCATGTGGTGCCTTGGGTTTCTCATGCTTCTAAGTAGGGATCTCTGTTGACAATGCAGTGCCTTGAGTTTGTGATGCTTCTGGGCAGGCTCTCTGTTGGCCATGTGGCGCCTTGGTTTCTGATGCTTCTGGGTGGCTCTCTGTTGGCCATGCGGTGCCTTGGGTTTCTGATGCTTCTGGTTGGGGCTCTCTGTTGTCCATGTGGTGTCTTGGGTTTCTCCAGCTTGCGCAGTAGGGCTCTCTGTTGGCCATGCAGTGCCGTGTGTTTCTGATGCTTTTGGTTGGGGCTCTCTATTGGCCATGCTGTGCCTTTGGGTTTCTGATGCTTTAGGGTAGGTGTCTGTTGGCCATGCGGCGCCTTGGGTTTCTGATGCTTCTGCCTAGCGCTCTTTGTAGGCCATGCAGTACTTTGGGTTTCTGATGCTTCTGGGTAGGGTTCTCTGCTATCTATGCGGTGCCTTGGGTTTCTGATGCTTCTGGGTAGGGCTATCTGTTGGCCATGCGGTGCCTTGGGTTTGTGATGCTTCTGGGTAGGGCTGTCTGTTGGCCATGCGGTGCCTTGGGTTTGTGATGCTTCTGGGTAGGGTTCTCTGTTGGCCATGTGGTGCCTTGGGTTTCTGATGCTTCGGGGTAGGGCTCTCTGTTGGCCATGTGGTGCCTCGGGTTTCTAATGCTTCTGATTGGGACTCTCCTTTGGCCAGGCAGTGCCTTAGGTTTTTCATGCTTCGGGCTAGGGCTCTCTGTTGGCCATGCAGTGCCTTGGGTTTCCCATGTTTCTGGGTAGTACTCTCTGTTGGCCATTTGGTACCTTGGGTTTCTGATGCTTCTGGCTAGGGCTCTCTGTTGGCCATGCGGTGACTTGGGTTTCCGATGCTTTTGGTTGGGGCTCTCTGTTGGCCATGCAGTGCCTTGGGTTTCTGATGCTTCTGCCTGGGGCTCTCTGTTGGCCATGCGGTGCCTTGGGTTTCTGATACTTCTGGTTGAGGCTTTCTATTGTCCATGTGGTACCTTGGTTTTCTGATGTTATGAGCTAGGGCTCTCTGTTGGCCATGTGGTGCTTTAGGTTTCTGATGCTTCTGGGTAAGGCTCTCTGTTGGCCATTCAGTGCCTTGGGTTTCTGATGCTTTGGGCTGAGGCTCTCTGTTGTCCATGCAGTGCCTTGGGTTTCTCATGCTTCTGGGTAGGCATCTCTGTTGGCCATGTGGTACCTTGGGTTTCTGATGTTTTGGGCTAGGGCTATCTGTTTGCCATGCGGTGCCTTGGGTTTCTGATGCTTATGGGTAGGGCTCTCTGTTGGCCATGTGGTGCGTTGGGTTTCTGATGCTTATGGGTAGGGCTCTCTGTTGTCCATGCAGTGCCTTGGGTTTCTCATGCTTCTGAGTAGGGTTCTCTGGTATTCATGCGGTACCTTGGGTTTCTGATGCTTCGGGTTGGGGCTCTCTGTTTGCCATGTGGTGCCTTGGGTTTCTGATGCTTTTGGGTAGGGTTCTCTGTTGGCCTTGCGGTGCCTTGGGTTTCTGATGCTTCTGGGTAGGGCTCTCTGTTGGCCATGCGGTGCCTTGGGTTTCTGGTGCTTCTGGGGAGGGTTCTCTGTTGGCCATGCAGTGCCTTGGGTTTCTCATGCTTATGGGTAGGTCTCTCGTTGAGCATGCGGTGCCTTGGGTTTCTGATGCTTCTAGGTAGGGTTCTCTGTTGGCCATGCGGTGCCTTGGGTTTCTGTTGCTTCTGGGTAGGGCTCTCTGCTGGCCATGCGGTGCCTTGGGTTTCTGATGCTTTGGGGTAGGTCTCACTGTTGACCATGCGGTGCCTTGTGATTCTGATGCTTCTGCCTGGGGCTCTTTGTTGGCCATGTGGTGCCTTGGGTTTCTGATGCTTCTGGTTGGGGCTCTCTGTTGTCCATGCGGTGCCTTGGGTTTCTGATGCTTCTGGTTGAGGCTTTCTGTTGTCCATGTGGTACCTTGGGTTTCTCTAGCTTCGGGGTAGGGCTCCCCGTTGGCCATGCAGTGCCTTGGGTTTCTGATGCTTCTGGCTAGGGCTGTCTGTTGGCCATGCAGTGTCTTGGGTTTCTGATGCTTCTGGTTGGGGCTATCTATTGTCCATGCGGTGCTTTTGGGTTTCTGATGCTTTAGGGTAGGTCTCTCTGTTGGCCATGCGGCACCTTGGGTTTCTGATGCTTCTGCCTAGGGCTCTTTGTTGGCCATACGGTACTTTGGGTTTCTGATGCTTCTGGGTAGGGTTCTCTGCTATCCATGCGGTGCCTTGGGTTTCTGATGCTTCTGGGTAGGGCTATCTGTTGGCCATGTGGTGCCTTGGGTTTGTGATGCTTCTGGGTAGGGCTCTCTGTTGGCCATGTGGTGCCTTGGGTTTCTGATGCTTCGGGGTAGGGCTCTCTTTTGGCCAGGTGGTGCCTTGGGTTTCTGATGCTTCTGATTGGGACTCTCCGTTGGCCAGGCAGTGCCTTAGGTTTTTCATGCTTCGGGTAGGGCTCTCTGTTGGCTATGCAGTGCCTTGGGTTTCTCATGTTTCTGGGTAGTGCTCTCTGTTGGCCATGTGGTACCTTGGGTTTCTGATGTTTGGGGCTAGGGCTCTCTGTTGGCCATGTGGTGCCTTAGGTTTCTGATGCTTCTGGGTAAGGCTCTCTGTTGGCCATGCTGTGCCTTGGGTTTCTGATGCTTTTGGCTGAGGCTCTCTGTTGTCCATGCAGTGCCTTGGGTTTCTCATGCTTCTGGGTAGGGTTCTCATGCTTCTGGGTAGGGTTCTCCGGTATTCATGTGGTACCTTGGGTTTCTGATGCTTCGGATTGGGGCTCTCCGTTGGCCATGTGGTGCCTTGGGTTTCTGATGCTTCTGGGTAGGGTTCTCTGTTATCCATGCGGTGCCTTGGGTTTCTGATGCTTCTGGGTAGGGCTCTCTGTTGGCCATGCAGTGCCTTGGGTTTCTGATACTTCTGGGTAGGGCTTTCTGTTGGCCATGCGGTGCCTTGGGTTTCTGATGCTTCCGGGTAGGGCTCTCTGTTGGCCATGTGGTGCCATTGGTTTCTGAGGTTTTGGGCTAGGGCTCTCTGTTCTCCATGCGGTGCCTTGGGTTTCTGATGCTTCTGGGTAGGCTCTCTGTTGGCCATGCAGTGCCGTGGGTTTCTGATACTTCTGGGTAGGCTCTCTGTTGGCCATGCGGTGCCTTGGGTTTCTGATGCTTCTGGGTAGGGCTATCTGTTGGCCATGTGGTGCCTTGGGTTTGTGATGCTTCTGGGTAGGGCTCTCTGTTGGCCATGTGGTGCCTTGGGTTTCTGATGCTTCGGGGTAGGGCTCTCTTTTGGCCAGGTGGTGCCTTGGGTTTCTGATGCTTCTGATTGGGACTCTCCGTTGGCCAGGCAGTGCCTTAGGTTTTTCATGCTTCGGGTAGGGCTCTCTGTTGGCTATGCAGTGCCTTGGGTTTCTCATGTTTCTGGGTAGTGCTCTCTGTTGGCCATGTGGTACCTTGGGTTTCTGATGTTTGGGGCTAGGGCTCTCTGTTGGCCATGTGGTGCCTTAGGTTTCTGATGCTTCTGGGTAAGGCTCTCTGTTGGCCATGCTGTGCCTTGGGTTTCTGATGCTTTTGGCTGAGGCTCTCTGTTGTCCATGCAGTGCCTTGGGTTTCTCATGCTTCTGGGTAGGGTTCTCATGCTTCTGGGTAGGGTTCTCCGGTATTCATGTGGTACCTTGGGTTTCTGATGCTTCGGATTGGGGCTCTCCGTTGGCCATGTGGTGCCTTGGGTTTCTGATGCTTCTGGGTAGGGTTCTCTGTTATCCATGCGGTGCCTTGGGTTTCTGATGCTTCTGGGTAGGGCTCTCTGTTGGCCATGCAGTGCCTTGGGTTTCTGATACTTCTGGGTAGGGCTTTCTGTTGGCCATGCGGTGCCTTGGGTTTCTGATGCTTCCGGGTAGGGCTCTCTGTTGGCCATGTGGTGCCATTGGTTTCTGAGGTTTTGGGCTAGGGCTCTCTGTTCTCCATGCGGTGCCTTGGGTTTCTGATGCTTCTGGGTAGGCTCTCTGTTGGCCATGCAGTGCCGTGGGTTTCTGATACTTCTGGGTAGGCTCTCTGTTGGCCATGCGGTGCCTTGGGTTTCTGATGCTTCTGGTTGGGGCGCTCTGCTGTCCATGTGGTGCCTTGGTTTTCTCTAGCTTCGGGGTAGGTCTCACTGTTGGCCATGCTGTGCCTTGGGTTTCTGATGCTTCTGGCTAGGGCTCTCTGTTGGCCATGCAGTGCCTTCGGTTTCTGATTCTTTTGGGTAGGGCTCTCTGTTGGCCATGCGGTGCCTTGGGTTTCTGATGCTTTGGTGTAGGTCTCTGTTGAGCATGCAGTGCCTTGGGTTTCTGATGCTTCTGCCTGGGGCTCTCTGTTGGCCATGCGGTGCCTTGGGTTTCTGATGGCTCTCTGTTGGCCATGCAGTATCTTTGGTTTCTGATGCTCCTGGCTAGAGCTCTCTGTTGGCGCTGCAGTGTCTTGGGTTTCTGATGCTTCTGGCTAGGGCTTGCTGTTGGTCATGCGGTGCCTTGGGTTTCCGATACTTCTGGGTAGGGCTCTCTGTTGGCCATGCGGTGCCTTGGGTTTCTGAAGCTTCTTGGGTAGGGCTCTCTGTTGACCATGTGGTGCCAGGGTTTCTTATGCTTCGGGTTAGGGCTCTCTGTTGGCCCTGCGGTGCCTTGGGTTTCTGATGCTTCTGGGTAGGCTCTCTGTTGGCCATGCAGCGCCATGGGTTTCTGAATCTTCTGGGTAGGCTCTCTGTTTGCCATGCGGTGCCTTGGGTTTCTGGTGCTTCTGGGGAGGGTTCTCTGTTGGCCATGCAGTGCCTTGGGTTTCTCATGCTTATGGGTAGGTCTCTCGTTGAGCATGCGGTGCCTTGGGTTTCTGATGCTTCTAGGTAGGGTTCTCTGTTGGCCATGCGGTGCCTTGGGTTTCTGTTGCTTCTGGGTAGGGCTCTCTGCTGGCCATGCGGTGCCTTGGGTTTCTGATGCTTTGGGGTAGGTCTCACTGTTGACCATGCGGTGCCTTGTGATTCTGATGCTTCTGCCTGGGGCTCTTTGTTGGCCATGTGGTGCCTTGGGTTTCTGATGCTTCTGGTTGGGGCTCTCTGTTGTCCATGCGGTGCCTTGGGTTTCTGATGCTTCTGGTTGAGGCTTTCTGTTGTCCATGTGGTACCTTGGGTTTCTCTAGCTTCGGGGTAGGGCTCCCCGTTGGCCATGCAGTGCCTTGGGTTTCTGATGCTTCTGGCTAGGGCTGTCTGTTGGCCATGCAGTGTCTTGGGTTTCTGATGCTTCTGGTTGGGGCTATCTATTGTCCATGCGGTGCTTTTGGGTTTCTGATGCTTTAGGGTAGGTCTCTCTGTTGGCCATGCGGCACCTTGGGTTTCTGATGCTTCTGCCTAGGGCTCTTTGTTGGCCATACGGTACTTTGGGTTTCTGATGCTTCTGGGTAGGGTTCTCTGCTATCCATGCGGTGCCTTGGGTTTCTGATGCTTCTGGGTAGGGCTATCTGTTGGCCATGTGGTGCCTTGGGTTTGTGATGCTTCTGGGTAGGGCTCTCTGTTGGCCATGTGGTGCCTTGGGTTTCTGATGCTTCGGGGTAGGGCTCTCTTTTGGCCAGGTGGTGCCTTGGGTTTCTGATGCTTCTGATTGGGACTCTCCGTTGGCCAGGCAGTGCCTTAGGTTTTTCATGCTTCGGGTAGGGCTCTCTGTTGGCTATGCAGTGCCTTGGGTTTCTCATGTTTCTGGGTAGTGCTCTCTGTTGGCCATGTGGTACCTTGGGTTTCTGATGTTTGGGGCTAGGGCTCTCTGTTGGCCATGTGGTGCCTTAGGTTTCTGATGCTTCTGGGTAAGGCTCTCTGTTGGCCATGCTGTGCCTTGGGTTTCTGATGCTTTTGGCTGAGGCTCTCTGTTGTCCATGCAGTGCCTTGGGTTTCTCATGCTTCTGGGTAGGGTTCTCATGCTTCTGGGTAGGGTTCTCCGGTATTCATGTGGTACCTTGGGTTTCTGATGCTTCGGATTGGGGCTCTCCGTTGGCCATGTGGTGCCTTGGGTTTCTGATGCTTCTGGGTAGGGTTCTCTGTTATCCATGCGGTGCCTTGGGTTTCTGATGCTTCTGGGTAGGGCTCTCTGTTGGCCATGCAGTGCCTTGGGTTTCTGATACTTCTGGGTAGGGCTTTCTGTTGGCCATGCGGTGCCTTGGGTTTCTGATGCTTCCGGGTAGGGCTCTCTGTTGGCCATGTGGTGCCATTGGTTTCTGAGGTTTTGGGCTAGGGCTCTCTGTTCTCCATGCGGTGCCTTGGGTTTCTGATGCTTCTGGGTAGGCTCTCTGTTGGCCATGCAGTGCCGTGGGTTTCTGATACTTCTGGGTAGGCTCTCTGTTGGCCATGCGGTGCCTTGGGTTTCTGATGCTTCTGGGTAGGGCTATCTGTTGGCCATGTGGTGCCTTGGGTTTGTGATGCTTCTGGGTAGGGCTCTCTGTTGGCCATGTGGTGCCTTGGGTTTCTGATGCTTCGGGGTAGGGCTCTCTTTTGGCCAGGTGGTGCCTTGGGTTTCTGATGCTTCTGATTGGGACTCTCCGTTGGCCAGGCAGTGCCTTAGGTTTTTCATGCTTCGGGTAGGGCTCTCTGTTGGCTATGCAGTGCCTTGGGTTTCTCATGTTTCTGGGTAGTGCTCTCTGTTGGCCATGTGGTACCTTGGGTTTCTGATGTTTGGGGCTAGGGCTCTCTGTTGGCCATGTGGTGCCTTAGGTTTCTGATGCTTCTGGGTAAGGCTCTCTGTTGGCCATGCTGTGCCTTGGGTTTCTGATGCTTTTGGCTGAGGCTCTCTGTTGTCCATGCAGTGCCTTGGGTTTCTCATGCTTCTGGGTAGGGTTCTCATGCTTCTGGGTAGGGTTCTCCGGTATTCATGTGGTACCTTGGGTTTCTGATGCTTCGGATTGGGGCTCTCCGTTGGCCATGTGGTGCCTTGGGTTTCTGATGCTTCTGGGTAGGGTTCTCTGTTATCCATGCGGTGCCTTGGGTTTCTGATGCTTCTGGGTAGGGCTCTCTGTTGGCCATGCAGTGCCTTGGGTTTCTGATACTTCTGGGTAGGGCTTTCTGTTGGCCATGCGGTGCCTTGGGTTTCTGATGCTTCCGGGTAGGGCTCTCTGTTGGCCATGTGGTGCCATTGGTTTCTGAGGTTTTGGGCTAGGGCTCTCTGTTCTCCATGCGGTGCCTTGGGTTTCTGATGCTTCTGGGTAGGCTCTCTGTTGGCCATGCAGTGCCGTGGGTTTCTGATACTTCTGGGTAGGCTCTCTGTTGGCCATGCGGTGCCTTGGGTTTCTGATGCTTCTGGTTGGGGCGCTCTGCTGTCCATGTGGTGCCTTGGTTTTCTCTAGCTTCGGGGTAGGTCTCACTGTTGGCCATGCTGTGCCTTGGGTTTCTGATGCTTCTGGCTAGGGCTCTCTGTTGGCCATGCAGTGCCTTCGGTTTCTGATTCTTTTGGGTAGGGCTCTCTGTTGGCCATGCGGTGCCTTGGGTTTCTGATGCTTTGGTGTAGGTCTCTGTTGAGCATGCAGTGCCTTGGGTTTCTGATGCTTCTGCCTGGGGCTCTCTGTTGGCCATGCGGTGCCTTGGGTTTCTGATGGCTCTCTGTTGGCCATGCAGTATCTTTGGTTTCTGATGCTCCTGGCTAGAGCTCTCTGTTGGCGCTGCAGTGTCTTGGGTTTCTGATGCTTCTGGCTAGGGCTTGCTGTTGGTCATGCGGTGCCTTGGGTTTCCGATACTTCTGGGTAGGGCTCTCTGTTGGCCATGCGGTGCCTTGGGTTTCTGAAGCTTCTTGGGTAGGGCTCTCTGTTGACCATGTGGTGCCAGGGTTTCTTATGCTTCGGGTTAGGGCTCTCTGTTGGCCCTGCGGTGCCTTGGGTTTCTGATGCTTCTGGGTAGGCTCTCTGTTGGCCATGCAGCGCCATGGGTTTCTGAATCTTCTGGGTAGGCTCTCTGTTTGCCATGCGGCGCCTTGGGTTTCTGATGCTTATGGGTAAGCTCTCTATTGGACATGCGGTGCCTTGTGTTTCTGATGCTTTTGGATGGGATTCTCTGTTGGCCATGCGGTGCCTTGGGTTTCTGATGCTTCTGGCTAGGGATCTCTGTTGTCAATGCAGTGCCTTGCGTTTGTGATGCTTCTGGGTAGGCTCTCTGTTGGCCATGCGGCGCCATGGTTTCTGATGCTTCTGGGTGGGCTCTCTGTTGGCCATGTGGTGCCTTGGGTTTCTCATGCTTCGGGTTAGGGCTCTGTTGGCCATGCAGTGCCATTGGTTTCTGAAGTTTTGGGCTAGGGCTTTCTGTTCTCCGTGCGGTACCTTGGGTTTCTGATGCTTCTGGGTAGGCTCTCTGTTGGCCATGCAGTGCTGTGGGTTTCTGATACTTCTGGGTAGGCTCTCTGTTGGCCATGCAGTGCCTTGGGTTTCTGATGCTTTTGGTTGGGGCTCTCTGCTGTCCATGTGGTGCCTTGGGTTTCTCAAGCTTCGGGGTAGGTCTCACTGTTGGCCATGCTGTGCCTTGGATTTCTGATGCTTCTGGCTAGGGCTCTCTGTTAGCCATGTGGTGCCTTGTGTTTCTGATGCTTCTGGGTAGGGCTTTCTGTTGGCCATGAAGTGCCTTGGGTTTCTGATTCTTTTGGGTAGGGCTCTCTGTTGGCCATGCGCTTCCTTAGGTTTCTGATGCTTTGGGGTAGGTCTCTCTGTTGGCCATGCGGTACCTTGGGTTTCTGATGCTTCTGGTTGGGGCTCTCTGTTGTCCATGTGGTACCTTGGGTTTCTCTAGCTTCGGGGTAGGGCTCTCTGTTGGCCATGCAGTGTCTTAGGTTTCTGATGCTCCTGGCTAGAGCTCTGTGTTGGCGCTTCAGTGTCTTGGGTTTCTGATGCTTCTGGCTAGGGCTTGCTGTTGGTCATGCGGTGCCTTGGGTTTCCGATACTTCTGGGTAGGGCTCTCTGTTGGCCATGCAGTGCCTTGGGTTTCTGATGCTTTTGGGTAGGGCTCTCTGTTGGCCATGCTGTGCTTGGGTTTCTGATGCTTCTGGGTAGGGCTCTCTGTTGGCCATGTGGTGCCTTGGGTTTCTGATGCTTCGGGGTAGGGCTCTCTTTTGGCCAGGTGGTGCCTTGGGTTTCTGATGCTTCGGGTAGGGCTCTCTGTTGGCTATGCAGTGCATTGGGTTTCTCATGTTTCTGGGTAGTGCTCTCTGTTGGCCATGTGGTGCCTTGGGTTTCTGATGTTTGGGGCTAGGGCTCTCTGTTGGCCATGTGGTGCCTTAGGTTTCTGATGCTTCTGGGTAAGGCTCTCTGTTGGCCATGCTGTGCCTTGGGTTTCTGATGCTTTTGGCTGAGGCTCTCTGTTGTCCATGCAGTGCCTTGGGTTTCTCATGCTTCTGGGTAGGGTTCACCGGTATTCATGTGGTACCTTGGGTTTCTGATGCTTCGGATTGGGGCTCTCCGTTGGCCATGTGGTGCCTTGGGTTTCTGATGCTTCTGGGTAGGGTTCTCTGTTATCCATGCAGTGCCTTGGGTTTCTGATGCTTCTGGGTAGGGCTCTCTGTTGGCCATGCAGTGCCTTGGGTTTCTGATAATTCTGGGTAGGGCTTTCTGTTGGCCATGCGGTGCCTTGGGTTTCTGATGCTTCCGGGTAGGGCTCTCTGTTGGCCATGTGGTGCCATTGGTTTGACGTTTTGGGCTAGGGCTCTCTGTTCTCCATGCGGTGCCTTGGGTTTCTGATGCTTCTGGGTAGGCTCTCTGTGGCCATGCAGCGCCGTGGGTTTCTGATACTTCTGGGTAGGCTCTCTGTTGGCCATGCGGTGCCTTGGGTTTCTGATGCTTCTGGTTGGGGCGCTCTGCTGTCCATGTGGTGCCTTGGTTTTCTCTAGCTTCGGGGTAGGTCTCACTGTTGGCCATGCTGTGCCTTGGGTTTCTGATGCTTCTGGCTAGGGCTCTCTGTTGGCCATGCAGTGCCTTCGGTTTCTGATGCTTTGGGGTACGTCTCTGTTGAGCATGCAGTGCCTTGGGTTTCTGATGCTTCTGCCTGGGGCTCTCTGTTGGCCATGCGGTGCCTTGGGTTTCTGATGCTTTGGGGTAGGTCTCTGTTGAGCATGCAGTGCCTTGGGTTTCTGATGCTTCTGCCTGGGGCTCTCTGTTGGCCATGTGGTGCCTTGGGTTTCTGATGGCTCTCTGTTGGCCATGCAGTGTCTTTGGTTTCTGATGCTCCTGGCTAGAGCTCTCTGTTGGCGCTGCAGTGTCTTGGGTTTCTGATGCTTCTGGCTAGGGCTTGCTGTTGGTCATGCGGTGCCTTGGGTTTCCGATACTTCTGGGTAGGGCTCTCTGTTGGCCATGCGGTGCCTTGGGTTTCTGAAGCTTCTTGGGTAGGGCTCTCTGTTGACCATGTGGTGCCAGGGTTTCTCATGCTTCGGGTTAGGGCTCTCTGTTGGCCCTGCGGTGCCTTGGGTTTCTGATGCTTCTGGGCAGGCTCTCTGTTGGCCATGCAGCGCCATGGGTTTCTGAATCTTCTGGGTAGGCTCTCTGTTTGCCATGCGGCGCCTTGGGTTTCTGATGCTTATGGGTAAGCTCTCTATTGGACACGCGGTGCCTTGTGTTTCTGATGCTTTTGGATAGGATTCTCTGTTGGCCATGCGGTGCCTTGGGTTTCTGATGCTTTTGGGTAGGGCTCTGTTGTCCATGCGGTGCCTTTGGTTTCTATTTCTTCGGGGTGGGGCTCTCTGTTGTCCATGTGGTACCTAGGGTTTCTCTAGCTTCGGGGTAGGGCTCCCTGTTGGCTATGCAGTGCCTTGGGTTTCTGATGCTTCTGGCTAGGGATCTCTGTTGTCAATGCAGTGCCTTGCGTTTGTGATGCTTCTGGGTAGGCTCTCTGTTGGCCATGCGGCGCCATGGTTTCTGATGCTTCTGGGTGGGCTCTCTGTTGGCCATGCGGTGCCTTGGGTTTCTGATGCTTCTGGTTGGGGCGCTCTGTTGGCCATGTGGTGCCTTGGGTTTCTCATGCTTCGGGTTAGGGCTCTGTTGGCCATGCAGTGCCATTGGTTTCTGAAGTTTTGGGCTAGGGCTTTCTGTTCTCCGTGCGGTACCTTGGGTTTCTGATGCTTCTGGGTAGGCTCTCTGTTGGCCATGCAGCGCTGTGGGTTTCTGATACTTCTGGGTAGGCTCTCTGTTGGCCATGCGGTGCCTTGGGTTTCTGATGCTTCTGGTTGGGGCTCTCTGCTGTCCATGTGGTGCCTTGGGTTTCTCAAGCTTCAGGGTAGGTCTCACTGTTGGCCATGCTGTGCCTTGGGTTCCTGATGCTTCTGGTTGGGGCTCTCTGTTGGCCATGTGGTGCCTTGGGCTTCTGATGCTTCTGGCTAGGGCTCTCTGTTAGCCATGTGGTGCCTTGGGTTTCTGATGCTTCTGGGTAGGGCTTTCTGTTGGCCATGAAGTGCCTTGGGTTTCTGATTCTTTTGGGTAGGGCTCTCTGTTGGCCATGCGGTTCCTTAGGTTTCTGATGCTTTGGGGTAGGTCTCTCTGTTGAGCATGCAGTGCCTTGGGTTTCTGATGCTTCTGCCTGGGGCTCTCTGTTGGCCATGCGGTGCCTTGGTTTTCTGATGCTTCTGGTTGAGGCTTTCTATTGTCCATGTGGTGCCTTGGGTTTCTGATGCTTCTGGCTAGGGCTCTGTTGGCCATGCAGTGCCTTGGGTTTCTGAAGCTTCTTGGGTAGGGTTCTCTGTTGGCCATGCAGTGCCTTGGGTTACTGATGCTTCTGGGTAGGCTCTCTGTTGGGCATGCGGTACCTTGGGTTTCTGATGCTTCTGGTTGGGGCTCTCTGTTGTCCATGTGGTACCTTGGGTTTCTCTAGCTTCGGGGTAGGGCTCTCTGTTGGCCATGCAGTGTCTTAGGTTTCTGATGCTCCTGGCTAGAGCTCTCTGTTGGCGCTTCAGTGTCTTGGGTTTCTGATGCTTCTGGCTAGGGCTTGCTGTTGGTCATGCGGTGCCTTGGGTTTCTGATGCTTCTGGTTAGGGCTCTCCGTTGGCCAGGCAGTGCCTTAGGTATTTCATGCTTCGGGTAGGGCTCTCTGTTGGCCATGCAGTGCCTTGGCTATCTCATGTTTCTGGGTAGTGCTCTTTGTTGGCCATGTGGTACCTTGCGTTTCTGATGTTTTAGGCTAGGGCTCTCTGTTGGCCAGTTGGTGCCTTAGGTTTCTGATGCTTCTGGGTAAGGCTCTGTGTTTGCCATGCGGTGCCTTGGGTTTTTGATGCTTTGGGCTGAGGCTCTCTGTTGTCTAAGTGGTGCCTTGGGTTTCTGATGCTTCTGGGTAGGGCTCTGTTGTCCATGCAGTGCCTTGGGTTTCTCATGCTTCTGGGTAGGGTTCTCTGGTATTCATGCGGTACCTTGGGTTTCTGTTGCTTCGAACTAGGGCTCTCAGTTGGCCATGCAGCGCCTTGGGTTTCTGATGCTTCTGGGTAGGGTTCTCTGTTGGCCATGAGGTGCCTTGGGTTTCTGATGCTTCTGGGTAGGCTCTATATTGGCCATGCGGTACCTTGGGTTTCTGATGCTTTTGGATGGGATTCTCTGTTGGCCATGCGGTGCCTTGGGTTTCTGATGCTTCTGGGTAGGGCTCTCTGTTGTCCATGCGGTGCCTTTGGTTTCTATTTCTTCGGGGTGGGGCTCTCTGTTGTCCATGTGGTGCCTAGGGTTTCTCTAGCTTCGGGGATGGCTCCCTGTTGGCTATGCAGTGACTTGGGTTTCTGATGCTTCTGGCTAGGGCTCTCTGTTGGCCATGCGGTGCCTTGGGTTTCTGATGCTTCTGGGTAGGGATCTCTGTTGTCAATGTAGTGCCTTGCATTTGTGATGCTTCTGGGTAGGCTCTCTGTTGGCCATGCGGCGCCGTGGTTTCTGAAGCTTTTGGGTGGGCTCTCTGTTGGCCATGCAGTGTCTTGGGTTTCTGATGCTTCTGGTTGGGGCTCTCTGTTGTCCATGTGGTGCCTTGGGTTTCTCCAGCTTCGGGGTAGGGCTCTGTTGGCCATGCAGTGCCTTGGGTTTCTCATGTTTCTGGGTAGTGCTCTCTGTTGGCCATGTGGTACCTTGGGTTTCTGATGTTTTGGGCTAGGGCTATCTGTTTGCCATGCGGTGCCTTGGGTTTGTGATGCTTCTGGGTAGGGCTGTCTGTTGGCAATGCAGTGCCTTGGGTTTGTGATGCTTCTGGGTAAGGTTCTCTGGTATTCATGCGGTACCTTGGGTTTCTGATGCTTCTGGGTAGGGCTCTCTGTTGGCCATGCGGTGCCTTGGGTTTCTGATGCTTCTGGGTAGGGTTCTCTGTTGGCCATGCGGTGCCTTGGGTTTCTGATGCTTCGGGGCAGGGCTCTCTTATGGCCATGTGGTGCCTTGGGATTCTCATGCTTCGGGTTAGGGCTCTGTTGGCCGTGCAGTGCCATTGGTTTCTGAAGTTTTGGGCTAGGGCTCTCTGTTCTCCATGCGGTGCCTTGGGTTTGTGATGCTTCTGGGTAGGGTTCTCTGGTATACATGCGGTGCCTTAGGTTTCTGATGCTTCTGGTTGAGGCTTTCTGTTGGCCATGCAGTGTCTTGGGTTTCGGATGCGTCTGGCTAGGGCTTACTGTTGGTCATGCAGTGCCTTGGGTTTCTGATGCTTCTGGGTAGGGTTCTCTGTTGGTCCTGTGGTGCCTTGGGTTTCTGATGCTTCGGGCTAGGGCTCTCAGTTGGCCATGCAGCGCCTTGGGTTTCTGATACTTCTGGGTAGGGCTCTCTTTTGGCCATGCTGTGTCTTTGGTTTCTATTTCTTTTGGGTGGGGCTCTCTGTTGGCCACGGGTGTCTTGGGTTTCTGATGCTTCTGGGTAGGTGTCTATGTTGGCCATGCGGTGCCTTGGGTTTCTGATGCTTTTGGGTAGGGCTCTCTTGTCCATGCGGTGCCTTGCGTTTCTGATGCTTCTGGTTGGGGCTCTCGTTTGTCCATGTGGTGCCTTGGGATTCTCTAGCTTCGGGGCAGGGCTCCCTGTTTGCTATGCAGTGCCTTGGGTTTCTGATGCTTCTGGGTAGGGTTCTCTGTTAGCCTTGTGGTGCCTTGGGTTTCTGATGCTTCTGGGTAGCGTTCTCTGTTGGCCATGCAGCGCCTTGGGTTTCTGATACTCCTGAGTAGGGTTCTCGGTTGGCCATGCAGTCCCTGGGTTTCTGATGCTTCTGGGTAGGCTCTCTGTTGGCCATGATGTGCTTTTATTTATTTATGTAGTTTGTAGAGCGCACAGCTACCCCCGAGGGGGTGTCCCGGCGCTAGAACCTGAACCTCCAGGTGAGAAGAGAGGAGCATGGAGGGAAAACAGCAGAATAAAAATCAGAGTCCAGAAAAGAGCCAAGTTTTGAGTCTAGCCCGGAAGATGGATTCAGAAGGACAGAATCTAAGATCGATTGGCAGAGCGTTCCACAATTTTGCCGCGATAACACTGAACCCTCTGCCACCCATTCTAGAGAGTCTGAAACGGGGAGAGATCAGAAGGCGGAGGTCATTGGATCTCAAGGATCTGATGGAACGGGATATTGAGACACGTTTTTTCAAGTAGTTGGGTCCGAGGTCGTTGATGGCTCGGTAGGCAAGGGTAAGGATCTTGAACTGGATACGGCTGGCCACCGGTAGCCAGTGAAGTTCCTTACGATAAGCGGAGACTGATTGACGGTAGGGGATATTACCAATCAATCTGGCCGCCGCATTCTGGACAATCTGAAGCCGGTCTATCAGATATTGGGGGGCACCAGCATAAAGGCTGTTAGCATAGTCCAGGTGAGACGTGATGAGGGCATGGGTAACTGTACGGCGGGAATCCAGAGGGAGATAGGGAAGTATCTTTTTGATCATGCGCAACTTCAGGAAGCAGGCAGAGGTCACTTTATTGACCTGGGTTTTGCATGAGAGGGAGTCGTCAAACTGAAATCCCAGGTTACGAGCAGAGTGAACGGGAGAGGGAGCGGGATCAAGTGCCGTGGGCCACCACCAAGAGGAAGGGATGGGATTTTTCTGGTTAAAAAACAGCACCTCTGTCTTGTCTGCATTGAGTCTAAGGTGGTTATCAGTCATCCAGACACTGATGTTGTTGAGGCACTGGCGGAAGTTGGTGAACGCGGAGTCTGAGTGGTCTCTGAAGGAAAACATCAGCTGAGTATCGTCAGCATAGGAGACCACCCTGACTCCGTAGGACTCCACAACGTCGGCCAGTGGGGCAAGATAGATGTTAAAAAATAGAGGGCTGAGGGCAGAGCCCTGTGGCACACCGCATGACAAGGGTTTATCCTCCGATTTAAAAGGCCGCAACAACACCCTCTGACTTCTTCCTGAAAGGAAGGACTCGATCCAGCTAAAGGCAGTGCCGCCAATGCCTATCTGTTTGAGTCGGTCAAGGAGGATGAGGTGGGAGAACGTATCAAATGCAGCGGACAGGTCGAGGAGGACCAGCATAGCCTCCTCGCCCCTGTCCACGCATTCCCGGATTGTTTCCGATACTTCCAGCAATGCCGTCTCTGTGCTGAATCCCGCCCGAAATCCGGATTGTGAGTCGTGCAGTAGAGAGTTGCTTTCCAAATACTCCGTGAGTTGCAGCTGCACGGCTTTTTCCAGGACCTTTGCGGGTTTGGGGAGAAGGGAAATGGGGCGGTAGTTGGCGAAGACAGTGGGATCAGCATAAGCCTTTTTTAGGATGGGAATCACCAAAGCCTCCTTCCAAGTGGTAGGGAAAAAGCCATGGTGAAGGGAGGCGTTCCAGATGGAGAGGAAGGAGCAGGCTAACGAGGGAGCCAGCTCTCCCATAAGTTTAGCAGGGACAGGGTCAGAGGGAGCGCCAGATTTGCATTGGGTGAGTAACCTAATAGCATCGTCCAGGGTGAGTTTATTGAAGGAGAGGAAGGACGGAGAAGCTGGGAGACTTGTGGAGGGAGGCAGGGAGACTAGCCCTTTAGGGAAGGAGATACAGAGTTTGTTTATTTTTTCAAGGAAGTAATCAGAGAGTCCCTCGCACAGGGCCTGACTCGCCGAGTTCTGAGTGGCCCTAGCCGGAGGATTAATGAAGTCTTTGACAATGGTGAAGAGGGTTTTTGACGAGTTTTTGGCATTAGCAATTTGAAGAGAGAAATGGTCTTTCATAGTGATTTTTTTTTGTTTGAGGAATTTTTTCAAAGCAGATTTGTAAGTAAGTTTAGCTTCAGGGTCATAGTTTAGTCTCCACTTACGTTCGAGTGCTTTGCATCTGCTTTTTTCCTCACGGAGGGAGGTGGAGAACCAGGGGGCGGAGGGGCGAGATCTAGTGGAGGCAATGATTTTCTGGGGAGCAATGGTGTCAATAGCTTTGATAAGGGCAGTATTTAGCCTAGAGACATTTCCGTCAATATCAGAGGAGAGGTATTCCGTCTGGAAGTGGAATACCGGGTCCAAGGTGGCACATGTGACCTTATGCCACTTTCTTCCCAACTCCTTCCTGGGGGCCAGATTTCCGGCCTAGGGCAAGAGAGAAGGGGATAAGATAGTGGTCGGACCAAGTAAGGGGGAGGGGGGGGAGGACAGTGATAGTCGAAAAGTTGGCGAAAATAAGGTCCAAGGTGTGACCAGCCACATGAGTGGGACCGGTGACTAATTGTGTGAGGTTCAGACTATCCATGGTTTCCAACAGATTGTTCGCCTTCACGCAGAGAGGGTTGTCTACGTGGAGGTTAAAGTCACCTAGGACTAGAAAATATTGGTGTTTAAGGGATAGATCAGCCAGCTGGTGGGTAAGTGCAGTAAGAGAAGGGGAGGCGGCGGTTGGGGGGTTGTAAACTAAGGTGCCAGCCAGTATAACTGCCGCGGAGTCAGATACAGAGAAGTACATGGCTTCAATTATACCGATATTGGTAAGTTTGGTAATGGTCAGCTGAAGATGGGATTTGAGGATGACGGCTAGTCCGCCTCCAGATTTTCCTCCAGCCCGTTGATGCATTTTATGTCGTAGCCTGGGGGGATGGCCAGATAGATATCCGGAGAGGAGGAATCAGTGATCCAGGACTCAGTGAGAAATAAAATATCCCACTCGTCAGAGGAAATTGACATCCAGATATCGTTGGCATGACGGGGGAGTGACCGGCAGTTGACCAAGCCTGCTTTCAGCGTCCGGTGGTTAGATGAAGAGAGCTGCGGTGTGGGTTGGGTTTCTGATTCTTTTGGGTAGGGTTCTCTGTTGGCCATGCGGTGCCTTAGGTTTCTGATGCTTTGGGGTAGGTCTCTCTGTTGAGCATGCAGTGCCTTGGGTTTCTGATGCTTCTGCCTGGGGCTCTCTGTTGGCCATGCGGTGCCTTGGGTTTCTGATGCTTCTGGTTGAGGCTTTCTATTGTCCATGTGGTGCCTTGGGTTTCTGATGCTTCTGGCTAGGGCTCTGTTGGCCCTGCAGTGCCTTCGGTTTCTGAAGCTTCTTGGGTAGGGTTCTCTGTTGGCTATGCAGTGCCTTGGGTTTCTGATGCTTCTGGGTAGGGTTCTCAGTTGGCCATGCAGCGCCTTCGGTTTCTGATACTTCTGGGTAGGGTTCATTGTTGGCCATGCAGTCCCTTGGGTTTCTGATGCTTCTGGGTAGGCTCTCTGTTGGCCATGCGGTACCTTGGGTTTCTGATGCTTCTGGTTGGGGCTCTCTGTTGTCCATGTGGTGCCTTGGGTTTCTCTAGCTTCGGGTTAAAGCTCTCTGTTGGCCATGCAGTGTCTTAGGTTTCTGATGCTCCTGGCTAGGGCTCTCTGTTGGCGCTTCAGTGTCTTGGGTTTCTGATGCTTCTGGCTAGGGCTCTCTGTTGGCCATGCGGTGCCTTGGGTTTCTGATGCTTCTGGGTAGGCTCTCTGTTGGCCATGCAGCGCCGTGGGTTTCAGATGCTTCTGGGTAGGCTCTCTGTTGACCATGCGGCGCCTTGGGTTTCTGATGCTTCTGGGTAGGCTCTCTATTGGACATGTGGTGCCTTGGGTTTCTGATGCTTTTGGATGGGATTCTCTGTTGGCCATGCAGTGCCTTGGGTTTCTGATGCTTTTGGGTAGGGCACTCTGTTGGTCATGCGGTGCCTAGGGTTTCTGATGCTTCTGGTTAGGGCTCTCCGTTGGCCAGGCAGTGCCTTAGGTATTTCATGCTTCGGGTAGGGCTCTCTGTTGGCCATGCAGTGCCTTGGGTTTCTCATGTTTCTGGGTAGTGCTCTCTGTTGCCCATGCGGTGCCTTGGGTTTCTGATGCTTTGGGCTGAGGCTCTCTGTTGTCTATGTGGTGCCTTGGGTTTCTGATGCTTCTGGGTAGGGCTCTGTTGTCCATGCAGTGCCTTGGGTTTCTCATGCTTCTGGGTAGGGTTCTCTAGTATTCATGCGGTACCTTGGGTTTCTGTTGCTTTGAACTAGGGCTCTCAGCTGGCCATGCAGCGCCTTGGGTTTCTGATGCTTCTGGGTAGGGTTCTCTGTTGGCCATGAGGTGCCTTGGGTTTCTGATGCTTCTGGGTAGGCTCTCTATTGGCCATGCGGTACCTTGGGTTTCTGATGCTTTTGGATGAGATTCTCTGTTGGCCATGCGGTGCCTTGGGGTTCTGATGCTTCTGGGTAGGGCTCTCTGTTGTCCATGCGGTGCCTTTGGTTTCAATTTCTTCGGGGTGGGGCTCTCTGTTGTCCATGTGGTGCCTAGAGTTTCTCTAGCTTCGGGGATGGCTCCCTGTTGGCTATGCAGTGCCTTGGGTTTCTGATGCTTCTGGCTAGAGCTCTGTTGGCCATGCGGTGCCTTGGGTTTCTGATGCTTCTGGGTAGGGATCTTTGTTGTCAATGCAGTGCCTTGCGTTTGTGATGCTTCTGGGTAGGCTCTCTGTTGGCCATGCGGCGCCGTGGTTTCTGAAGCTTTTGGGTGGGCTCTCTGTTGGCCATGCAGTGCCTTGGGTTTCTGATGCTTCTGTTTGGGGCTCTCTGTTGTCCATGTGGTGCCTTGGGTTTCTCCAGCTTCGGGGTAGGGCTCTCTGTTGGCCATGCAGTGCCTTGGGTTTCTCATGTTTCTGGGTAGTGCTCTCAGTTGGCCATGTGGTGCCTTGGGTTTCTCATACTTCTGGGTAGGTCTCTCTGTTGGCCATGTTGTGCCTTGGGTTTCTGATGCTTCGGGCTAGGGTTCTCTCTCGGCCATGCAGTGCCTTGGGTGTCTGATGCTTGGGGTTGGGGCTCTCTGTTGGCCATGCAGTGCTTTGGTTTGCTGATGCTTCTGGATAGAGCTCTCAGTTGGCCATGCAGCGCCTTGGGTTTCTGTTGCTTCTGGGTAGGGTTCTCTGTTGGTCATGTGATTCCTTGGGTTTCTGATGCTTCGGGTTGGGGCTCTCGGTTGGCCATGCAGTGCCTCGGGTTTGTGATGCTTCTAGGTAGAGTTCTCTGTTGGCCATGCGGTGCGTTGGGATTCTGATACTTCTGGGTAGGGCTCTCTGTTGGCCATGCGGTACCTTCGGTTTCTGCTGCTTCGGGATAGGGCTCTCTGTTGGCCTTGCAGTGCCTTGGGTTTCTCATGTTTCTGGGTAGGGTTCTCTGTTGGCCATGTGGTACCTTGGGTTTCTGATGTTTTGGGCTAGGGCTCTGTTGGCCATGCGGTGCCTTGGGTTTCTGATGCTTCTGGGTAGGGTTCTCTGTTATCCATGCAGTGCCTTGGGTTTCTGAAGCTTCTTGGGTAGGGTTCTCTGTTGGCCATGCAGTGCCTTGGGTTTCTGATGCTTCTGGGTAGGGTTTTCAGTTGGCCATGCAGCGCCTTCGGTTTCTGATACTTCTGGGTAGGGTTCATTGTTGGCCATGCAGTCCCTTGGGTTTCTGATGCTTCTGGGTAGGCTCTCTGTTGGCCATGCGGTACCTTGGGTTTCTGATGCTTCTGGTTGGGGCTCTCTGTTGTCCATGTGGTGCCTTGGGTTTCTCTAGCTTCGGGTTAAAGCTCTCTGTTGGCCATGCAGTGTCTTAGGTTTCTGATGCTCCTGGCTAGGGCTCTCTGTTGGCGCTTCAGTGTCGTGGGTTTCTGATGCTTCTGGCTAGGGCTTGCTGTTGGTCATGCGGTGCCTTGGGTTTCCGATACTTCTGGGTAGGGCTCTCTGTTGGCCATGCGGTGCCTTGGGTTTCTGATGCTTCTGGGTAGGCTCTCTGTTGGCCATGCAGCGCCGTGGGTTTCAGATGCTTCTGGGTAGGCTCTCTGTTGACCATGCGGCGCCTTGGGTTTCTGATGCTTCTGGGTAGGCTCTCTATTGGACATGTGGTGCCTTGGGTTTCTGATGCTTTTGGATGGGATTCTCTGTTGGCCATGCAGTGCCTTGGGTTTCTGATGCTTTTGGGTAGGGCACTCTGTTGGTCATGCGGTGCCTAGGGTTTCTGATGCTTCTGGTTAGGGCTCTCCGTTGGCCAGGCAGTGCCTTAGGTATTTCATGCTTCGGGTAGGGCTCTCTGTTGGCCATGCAGTGCCTTGGGTTTCTCATGTTTCTGGGTAGTGCTCTCTGTTGCCCATGCGGTGCCTTGGGTTTCTGATGCTTTGGGCTGAGGCTCTCTGTTGTCTATGTGGTGCCTTGGGTTTCTGATGCTTCTGAGTAGGGCTCTGTTGTCCATGCAGTGCCTTGGGTTTCTCATGCTTCTGGGTAGGGTTCTCTGGTATTCATGCGGTACCTTGGGTTTCTGTTGCTTTGAACTAGGGCTCTCAGCTGGCCATGCAGCGCCTTGGGTTTCTGATGCTTCTGGGTAGGGTTCTCTGTTGGCCATGAGGTGCCTTGGGTTTCTGATGCTTCTGTGTAGGCTCTCTATTGGCCATGCGGTACCTTGGGTTTCTGATGCTTTTGGGTAGGGCACTGTGTTGGTCATGCGGTGCCTAGGGTTTGATGCTTCTGGTTAGGGCTCACCGTTGGCCAGGCAGTGCCTTAGGTATTTCATGCTTCGGGTAGGGCTCTCTGTTGGCCATGCAGTGCCTTGGGTTTCTCATGTTTCTGGGTAGTGCTCTCTGTTGGCCATGCGGTGCCTTGGGTTTCTGATGCTTTGGGCTGAGGCTCTCTGTTGTCTATGTGGTGCCTTGGGTTTCTGATGCTTCTGGGTAGGGCTCTGTTGTCCATGCAGTGCCTTGGGTTTCTCATGCTTCTGGGTAGGGTTCTCTGGTATTCATGCGGTACCTTGGGTTTCTGTTGCTTTGAACTAGGGCTCTCAGCTGGCCATGCAGCACCTTGGGTTTCTGATGCTTCTGGGTAGAGTTCTCTGTTGGCCATGAGGTGCCTTGGGTTTCTGATGCTTCTGGGTAGGCTCTCTATTGGCCATGCGGTACCTTGGGTTTCTGATGCTTTTGGATGAGATTCTCTGTTGGCCATGCGGTGCCTTGGGGTTCTGATGCTTCTGGGTAGGGCTCTCTGTTGTCCATGCGGTGCCTTTGGTTTCAATTTCTTCGGGGTGGGGCTCTCTGTTGTCCATGTGGTGCCTAAAGTTTCTCTAGCTTCGGGGATGGCTCCCTGTTGGCTATGCAGTGCCTTGGGTTTCTGATGCTTCTGGCTAAAGCTCTGTTGGCCATGCGGTGCCTTGGGTTTCTGATGCTTCTGGGCAGGGATCTTTGTTGTCAATGCAGTGCCTTGCGTTTGTGATGCTTCTGGGTAGGCTCTCTGTTGGCCATGCGGCGCCGTGGTTTCTGAAGCTTTTGGGTGGGCTCTCTGTTGGCCATGCAGTGCCTTGGGTTTCTGATGCTTCTGTTTGGGGCTCTCTGTTGGCCATGCAGTGCCTTGGGTTTCTCATGTTTCTGGGTAGTGCTCTCAGTTGGCCATGTGGTGCCTTGGGTTTTTCATACTTCTGGGTAGGTCTCTCTGTTGGCCATGTTGTGCCTTGGGTTTCTGATGCTTCGGGCTAGGGTTCTCTCTCGGCCATGCAGTGCCTTGGGTTTCTGATGCTTCTGGGTAGGGTTCTCTGTTGGTCATGTGATTCCTTGGGTTTCTGATGCTTCGGGTTGGGGCTCTTGGTTGGCCATGCAGTGCCTCGGGTTTGTGATGCTTCTGGGTCGAGTTCTCTGTTGGCCATGCAGTGCTTTGGTTTGCTGATGCTTCTGGATAGAGCTCTCAGTTGGCCATGCAGCGCCTTGGGTTTCTGTTGCTTCTGGGTAGGGTTCTCTGTTGGTCATGTGATTCCTTGGGTTTCTGATGCTTCGGGTTGGGGCTCTCGGTTGGCCATGCAGTGCCTCGGGTTTGTGATGCTTCTGGGTAGAGTTCTCTGTTGGCCATGCGGTGCGTTGGGATTCTGATGCTTCTGGGTAGGGTTCTCTGTTGGCCATGCGGTACCTTCGGTTTCTGCTGCTTCGGGATAGGGCTCTGTTGGCCTTGCAGTGCCTTGGGTTTCTCATGTTTCTGGGTAGGGTTCTCTGTTGGCCATGTGGTACCTTGGGTTTCTGATGTTTTGGGCTAGGGCTCTGTTGGCCATGCGGTGCCTTGGGTTTCTGATGCTTCTGGGTAGGGTTCTCTGTTATCCATGCAGTGCCTTGGGTTTCTGATGCTTTGGGTTGGGGCTCTCTGTTGGCGTAGTGGTGCCTAGGGTTTCTGATGCTTTTGTTTGGGACTCTGTTGGCCATGCGGTGGCTTGGGTTTCTGATGCTTCTGGGTAGGGCTCTCTGTTGGCCATGCAGTGCCTTGGGTTTCTGATGCTTCTGGGTAGGCTCTCTATTGGACATGCGGTGCCTTGGGTTTCTGATGCTTCTGGCTAGGGCTCTCTGTTGGCCATGCGGTGCCTTGGGTTTCTGATGTTTAGGGCTAGGACTCTGTTGGCCATGCAGTGCCTTGGGTTTCTGATGCTTCTGGGTAGGCTCTGTTGGCCATGCGGCGCCGTGGGTTTCTGATGCTTCTGGGTAGGCTCTCTATTGGACATGCGGTGCCTTGTGTTTCTGATGCTTCTGGCTAGGGCTCTCTGTTGGCCATGCGGTGCCTTGGGTTTCTGATGCTTTTGGTTGGGGCTCTCTGTTGGCCATGCAGTGCCTTGGGTTTCTCGTGCTTATGGGTAGGTCTCTGTTAGCCATGTGGTGCCTTGGGTTTCTGATGCTTTTGGTTGGAATTCTCTGTTGGCCATTCGGTGCCTTGGGTTTCTGATGCTTCTGGGTAGGGCTCTCTGTAGGCCATGCGGTGCATTTGGTTTCTATTTCTTCGGGGTGGGACTCTCTGATGGCCATGTGGTGCCTTGGGTTTCTCATGCTTCTGGGTAGGGATCTCTGTTGACAATGCAGTGCCTTGAGTTTGTGATGCTTCTGGGTAGGCTCTCTGTTGGCCATGCGGCGCCTTGGTTTCTGATGCTTCTGGGTGGGCTCTCTGTTGGCCATGCGGTGCCTTGGGTTTCTGATGCTTCTGGTTGGGGCTCTCTGTTGGCCATGCTGTGCCTTTGGGTTTCTGATGCTTGTCCATGTGGTGTCTTGGGTTTCTCCAGCTTCGCGGTAGGGCTCTCTGTTGGCCATGCAGTGCCGTGTGTTTCTGATGCTTTTGGTTGGGGCTCTCTGTTGGCCATGCTGTGCCTTTGGGTTTCTGATGCTTTAGGGTAGGTGTCTGTTGGCCATGCGGCGCCTTGGGTTTCTGATGCTTCTGCCTAGCGCTCTTTGTAGGCCATGCAGTACTTTGGGTTTCTGATGCTTCTGGGTAGGGTTCTCTGCTATCTATGCGGTGCCTTGGGTTTCTGATGCTTCTGGGTAGGGCTATCTGTTGGCCATGCGGTGCCTTGGGTTTGTGATGCTTCTGGGTAGGGCTGTCTGTTGGCCATGCGGTGCCTTGGGTTTGTGATGCTTCTGGGTAGGGTTCTCTGTTGGCCATGTGGTGCCTTGGGTTTCTGATGCTTCGGGGTAGGGCTCTCTGTTGGCCATGTGGTGCCTTGGGTTTCTAATGCTTCTGATTGGGACTCTCCTTTGGCCAGGCAGTGCCTTAGGTTTTTCATGCTTCGGGCTAGGGCTCTCTGTTGGCCATGCAGTGCCTTGGGTTTCCCATGTTTCTGGGTAGTACTCTCTGTTGGCCATGTGGTACCTTGGGTTTCTGATGCTTCTGGCTAGGGCTCTCTGTTGGTCATGCAGTGCCTTGGGTTTCTGATGCTTCTGCCTGGGGCTCTCTGTTGGCCATGCGGTGCCTTGGGTTTCTGATACTTCTGGTTGAGGCTTTCTATTGTCCATGTGGTACCTTGGTTTTCTGATGTTATGAGCTAGGGCTCTCTGTTGGCCATGTGGTGCTTTAGGTTTCTGATGCTTCTGGGTAAGGCTCTCTGTTGGCCATGCGGTGCCTTGGGTTTCTGATGCTTTGGGCTGAGGCTCTCTGTTGTCCATGCAGTGCCTTGGGTTTCTCATGCTTCTGGGTAGGGATCTCTGTTGGCCATGTGGTACCTTGGGTTTCTGATGTTTTGGGCTAGGGCTATCTGTTTGCCATGCGGTGCCTTGGGTTTCTGATGCTTATGGGTAGGGCTCTCTGTTGGCCATGTGGTGCCTTGGGTTTCTGATGCTTATGGGTAGGGCTCTCTGTTGTCCATGCAGTGCCTTGGGTTTCTCATGCTTCTGGGTAGGGTTCTCTGGTATTCATGCGGTACCTTGGGTTTCTGATGCTTCGGGTTGGGGCTCTCTGTTTGCCATGTGGTGCCTTGGCTTTCTGATGCTTTTGGGTAGGGTTCTCTGTTGGCCTTGCGGTGCCTTGGGTTTCTGATGCTTCTGGTTAGGGCTCTCTGTTGGCCATGCGGTGCCTTGGGTTTCTGGTGCTTCTGGGGAGGGTTCTCTTGTCGTAATTGGCATGGCCGCGTTAGCGATTAGCTGAAACTACACGTTGTCCTCCTTAACTTGGCTATATATGAAAACGCCATTTTGAATGTTGCGGCGGCCATCTTAGACCATAAGCGGCCTCGTGGCCGGCGTGCCCTTTAGTCCGTTGTCCGTACCACTGACCACTTCAGTCTGCCCAGCAACAGGCTATTTTTAGTACTGGTCAAGCTAACACATGCGCAGTCCCAACTGACCAGTAAGCCTTTAGGAATGTGCGCCAAACTGACCAGCGGAGTTGTGCCCCCTCCAATGAGCTGGCTGTGTTCCAAAACATGACCATATATGTACCTAAATGTGTTCTAACTTGTGTCGCCTATCTTTTATTGCCCCAAAACTGTATATAAATCGGGGTCACACCGGTGTTCGGTGTGATACCTCTTGCATTACCGAAGGGTGCTGTTTGAGTGTACCACCACCCCATGGGGTCTTAATAAACTTGTTCTTTGCCTTTTACAGTTTCCGTGCCAACAGTTCTTGAGTGTAAGTGGGTTGTCTTCGGAGCATGTAGGCCTTGGGAACCCTGATTACTTCACTCTGTTGGCCATGCAGTGCCTTGGGTTTCTCATGCTTATGGGTAGGTCTCTCTGTTGAGCATGCGGTGCCTTGGGTTTCTGATGCTTCTAGGTAGGGTTCTCTGTTGGCCATGCGGTGCCTTGGGTTTCTGTTGCTTCTGGGTAAGGCTCTCTGCTGGCCATGCGGTGCCTTGGGTTTCTGATGCTTCTGGCTAGAGCTCTGTTGGCCATGCGGTGCCTTGGGTTTCTGATGCTTCTGGGTAGGGATCTTTGTTTTCAATGCAGTGCCTTGCGTTTGTGATGCTTCTGGGTAGGCTCTCTGTTGGCCATGCGGCGCCATGGTTTCTGAAGCTTTTGGGTGGGCTCTCTGTTGGCCATGCAGTGCCTTGGGTTTCTGATGCTTCTGTTTGGGGCTCTCTGTTGTCCATGTGGTGCCTTGGGTTTCTCCAGCTTCGGGGTAGGGCTCTCTGTTGGCCATGCAGTGCCTTGGGTTTCTCATGTTTCTGGGTAGTGCTCTCAGTTGGCCATGTGGTGCCTTGGGTTTCTCATACTTCTGGGTAGGTCTCTCTGTTGGCCATGTTGTGCCTTGGGTTTCTGATGCTTCGGGCTAGGGTTCTCTCTCGGCCATGCAGTGCCTTGGGTTTCTGATGCTTGGGGTTGGGGCTCTCTGTTGGCCATGCAGTGCTTTGGTTTGCTGATGCTTCTGGATAGAGCTCTCAGTTGGCCATGCAGCGCCTTGGGTTTCTGTTGCTTCTGGGTAGGGTTCTCTGTTGGTCATGTGATTCCTTGGGTTTCTGATGATTCGGGTTGGGGCTCTCGGTTGGCCATGCAGTGCCTCGGGTTTGTAATGCTTCTGGGTAGAGTTCTCTGTTGGCCATGCGGTGTGTTGGGATTCTGATGCTTCTGGGTAGGGTTCTCTGTTGGCCATGCGGTACCTTCGGTTTCTGCTGCTTCGGGATAGGGCTCTCTGTTGGCCTTGCAGTGCCTTGGGTTTCTCATGTTTCTGGGTAGGGTTCTCTGTTGGCCATGTGGTACCTTGGGTTTCTGATGTTTTGGGCTAGGGCTCTGTTGGCCATGCGGTGCCTTGGGTTTCTGATGCTTCTGGGTAGGGTTCGCCGTTATCCATGCAGTGCCTTGGGTTTCTGATGCTTTGGGTTGGGGCTCTCTGTTGGCGTAGTGGTGCCTAGGGTTTCTGATGCTTTTGTTTGGGACTCTATTGGACATGCGGTGCCTTGGGTTTCTGATGCTTCTGGCTAGGGCTCTCTGTTGGCCATGCGGTGCCTTGGGTTTCTGATGTTTAGGGCTAGGACTCTGTTGGCCATGCAGTGCCTTGGGTTTCTGATGCTTCTGGGTAGGCTCTGTTGGCCATGCGGCGCCGTGGGTTTCTGATGCTTCTGGGTAGGCTCTCTATTGGACATGCGGTGCCTTGGGTTTCTGATGCTTCTGGCTAGGGCTCTCTGTTGGCCATGCGGTGCCTTGGGTTTCTGATGCTTTTGGTTGGGGCTCTCTGTTGGCCATGCAGTGCCTTGGGTTTCTCGTGCTTATGGGTAGGTCTCTCTGTTAGCCATGTGGTGCCTTGGGTTTCTGATGCTTTTGGTTGGAATTCTCTGTTGGCCATGCGGTGCCTTGGGTTTCTGATGCTTCTGGTTGGGGCTCTCTGTTGTCCATGTGGTGTCTTGGGTTTCTCCAGCTTCGCGGGAGGGCTCTCTGTTGGCCATGCAGTGCCGTGTGTTTCTGATGCTTTTGGTTGGGGCTCTCTGTTGGCCATGCTGTGCCTTTGGGTTTCTGATGCTTTAGGGTAGGTGTCTGTTGGCCATGCGGCGCCTTGGGTTTCTGATGCTTCTGCCTAGCGCTCTTTGTAGGCCATGCAGTACTTTGGGTTTCTGATGCTTCTGGGTAGGGTTCTCTGCTATCTATGCGGTGCCTTGGGTTTCTGATGCTTCTGGGTAGGGCTATCTGTTGGCCATGCGGTGCCTTGGGTTTGTGATGCTTCTGGGTAGGGTTCTCTGTTGGCCATGTGGTGCCTTGGGTTTCTCATGTTTCTGGGTAGTACTCTCTGTTGGCCATGTGGTACCTTGGGTTTCTGATGCTTCTGGCTAGGGCTCTGTTGGCCATGCAGTGCCTTGGGTTTCTGATTCTTTTGGGTAGGGCTCTCTGTTGGCCATGCGGTGCCTTGGGTTTCTCATGCTTTGGGGTAGGTCTCTGTTGAGCATGCAGTGCCTTGGGTTTCTGATGCTTCTGCCTGGGGCTCTCTGTTGGCCATGTGGTGCCTTGAGTTTCTGATACTTCTGGTTGAGGCTTTCTATTGTCCATGTGGTACCTTGGGTTTCTGATGTTTTGGGCTAGGGCTCTCTGTTGGCCATGTGGTGCTTTAGGTTTCTGATGCTTCTGGGTAGAGTTCTCTGTTGGCCTTGTGGTGCCTTGGGTTTCTGATGCTTCTAGGTAGGGTTGTCTGTTGGCCATGCGGTGCCTTGGGTTTCTGTTGCTTCTGGGTAGGGCTCTCTGTTGGCCATGCAGTGCCTTGGGTTTCTGATGCTTTGGGGTAGGTCTCTGTTGACCATGCGGTGCCTTGTGATTCTGATGCTTCTGCCTGGGGCTCTTTGTTGGCCATGTGGTGCCTTGGGTTTCTGATGCTTTTGGTTGGGGCTCTCTGTTGTCCATGCGGTGCCTTGGGTTTCTGATGCTTCCTGTTGAGGCTTTCTGTTGTCCATGTGGTACCTTGGGTTTCTCTAGCTTCGGGGTAGGGCTCCCCGTTGGCCTGTTGCTTCTGGGTAGGGCTCTCTGTTGGCCATGCGGTGCCTTGGGTCTCTGATGCTTTGGGGTAGGTCTCTGTTGACCATGCGTGCCTTGTGATTCTGATGCTTCTGCCTGGGGCTCTTTGTTGGCCATGTGGTGCCTTGGGTTTCTGATGCTTCTGGTAGGGGCTTTCTGTTGTCCATGTGGTACCTTGGGTTTCTCTAGCTTCGGGGTAGGGCTCCCCGTTGGCCATGCAGTGCTTTGGTTTGCTGATGCTTCTGGGTAGTGTTCTCTGTTGGCCACGTGGTACCTTGGGTTTCTGATGCTTCTGGCTAGGGCTCTCTGTTGGCCATGCAGTGTCTTGGGTTTCTGATGCTTCTGGTTGGGGCTATCTGTTGTCAATGCAGTGCTTTTGGGTTTCTGATGCTTTAGGGTAGGTCTCTCTGTTGGCCATGCGGCACCTTGGGTTTCTGATGCTTCTGCCTAGGGCTCTTTGTTGGCCATACGGTACTTTGGGTTTCTGATGCTTCTGGGTAGGGTTCTCTGCTATCCATGCGGTGCCTTGGGTTTCTGATGCTTCTGGGTAGGGCTATCTGTTGGCCATATGGTGCCTTGGGTTTGTGATGCTTCTGGGTAGGGCTCTCTGTTGGCCATGTGGTGCCTTGGGTTTCTGATGCTTTGGGGTAGGGCTCTCTATTGGCCATGTGGTGCCTTGGGTTTCTGATGCTTCTGAGTGGGACTCTCCGTTGGCCAGGCAGTGCCTTAGGTTTTTCATGCTTTGGGTAGGGCTCTCTGTTGGCCATGCAGTGCCTTGGGGTTCTCATGTTTCTAGGTAGTGCTCTCTGTTGGCCATGTGGTACTTTGGGTTTCTGATGTTTGGGGCTAGGGCTCTCTGTTGGCCATGTGGTGCCTTAGGTTTCTGATGCTTCTGGGTAAGGCTCTCTGTTGTCTATGTGGTGCCTTGGGTTTCTGATGCTTATGGGTAGGGCTCTCGGTTGTCCATGCAGTGCCTTGGGTTTCTGATGCTTCTGGGTAGGGTTCTCCGGTATTCATGTGGTACCTTGGGTTTCTGATGCTTCGGATTGGGGCTCTCCGTTGGCCAAGTGGTGCCTTGGGTTTCTGATGCTTCTGGGTAGGGTTCTCTGTTATCCATGCGGTGCCTTGGGTTTCTGATGCTTCTGGGTAGGGCTCTCTGTTGGCCATGCAGTGCCTTGGGTTTCTGATACTTCTGGGTAGGGCTTTCTGTTGGCCATGCGATGCCTTGGGTTTCTGATGCTTCCGGGTAGGGCTCTCTGTTGGCCATGTGGTGCCATTGGTTTCTGAGGTTTTGGGCTAGGGCTCTCTGTTGGCCATGCGGTGCCTTGGGTTTCTGATGTTTAGGGCTAGGACTCTGTTGGCCATGCAGTGCCTTGGGTTTCTGATGCTTCTGGGTAGGCTCTGTTGGCCATGCGGCGCCGTGGGTTTCTGATGCTTCTGGGTAGGCTCTCTATTGGACATGCGGTGCCTTGGGTTTCTGATGCTTCTGGCTAGGGCTCTCTGTTGGCCATGCGGTGCCTTGGGTTTCTGATGCTTTTGGTTGGGGCTCTCTGTTGGCCATGCAGTGCCTTGGGTTTCTCGTGCTTATGGGTAGGTCTCTCTGTTAGCCATGTGGTGCCTTGGGTTTCTGATGCTTTTGGTTGGAATTCTCTGTTGGCCATGCGGTGCCTTGGGTTTCTGATGCTTCTGGTTGGGGCTCTCTGTTGTCCATGTGGTGTCTTGGGTTTCTCCAGCTTCGCGGGAGGGCTCTCTGTTGGCCATGCAGTGCCGTGTGTTTCTGATGCTTTTGGTTGGGGCTCTCTGTTGGCCATGCTGTGCCTTTGGGTTTCTGATGCTTTAGGGTAGGTGTCTGTTGGCCATGCGGCGCCTTGGGTTTCTGATGCTTCTGCCTAGCGCTCTTTGTAGGCCATGCAGTACTTTGGGTTTCTGATGCTTCTGGGTAGGGTTCTCTGCTATCTATGCGGTGCCTTGGGTTTCTGATGCTTCTGGGTAGGGCTATCTGTTGGCCATGCGGTGCCTTGGGTTTGTGATGCTTCTGGGTAGGGTTCTCTGTTGGCCATGTGGTGCCTTGGGTTTCTCATGTTTCTGGGTAGTACTCTCTGTTGGCCATGTGGTACCTTGGGTTTCTGATGCTTCTGGCTAGGGCTCTGTTGGCCATGCAGTGCCTTGGGTTTCTGATTCTTTTGGGTAGGGCTCTCTGTTGGCCATGCGGTGCCTTGGGTTTCTCATGCTTTGGGGTAGGTCTCTGTTGAG